>NC_136063.1:42445512-44845512 GCF_964261635.1 Lissotriton helveticus
TTCTATTCTAACATCTTGTAGAATATTCTTGTAAACTTCATCCTTCGCCTGACGAATATTTTCATGCAGTTCAGCATAATTGAAGTTTAACCATATATTGACGTTGCCAATGCTCCCTAGGCACTTCCTGGTATCTTCATGCGTGAGCATTTTGAACACAGGTTGCCCTTTCACTGGTGTCAGCTGCAGAAGATCTCCGAAAACAATGATGTGTTTGTCACCAAATAACACATCATACTCTGTTTTGAGAACTTCTTGCATTCTCAAATGCACAAAGGCAAGCATGACATTGGAAACCATGCTTACTTCGTCAATGATAAGAAGTTTCATTTTCCTCAAGATTCTTGAAACTTCACAACAAGCATCTCCAGATAGCTTGTGATATTGTAATTTGTTGTCATGCTCCACTGGCAGCATCAGTAAACGATGTAAAGTAATCCCTTTAATGTTATGTGCTGCCAGTCCAGTTGGAGCGGTGACAACACAAGACAGCGATGACTCAGTCCTTTCCTGCAAATAACATGAAATTGCTTTAATAAGGAAACTTTTTCCAGTTCCCGCTTCTCCACTCACGTAGAGTCGGACAGGCTTCAACAACGTACATGAGCACTCTTTCTTCTCATGACTTAATCCATGATCAATTTGCATGGTAACTTCGTCATATATTTTCCTCTGCTCAACGTTGAGTTGTCTTTCCAACTCTTCTAAGTTAACCGCATCCTCCTGAGCATGTGCCATGGCTCTTTCCACTATATTCGTAGCAGTGGCAGCTTCATTTTCGATAACAGGTCCTCCTAGTGGATCCTGACTCAATGAAGCAGAACTCTGA
Source organism: Lissotriton helveticus (assembly GCF_964261635.1). Classification (NCBI taxonomy): domain Eukaryota; kingdom Metazoa; phylum Chordata; class Amphibia; order Caudata; family Salamandridae; genus Lissotriton; species Lissotriton helveticus. The sequence continues at coordinate 42,446,342 of NC_136063.1, forward strand.
CTGTCCTGAGAACTGTCTCTGGCAATCTCGGCTGCAATCGTTGCTTCCTGTTCGATTTCCACATTCAACATTTCTACATATTTGGGAAAAGCAGGACATTCTATGGTCTCCTTGGCGGCAGTAAAAGAGTCTTCGTAACAGAGGAAATCTCCAAGCAGTTCCTCTTCTGCACGCCAAGGCTTGAAAAGTTGCAAAAGTGCTAAATAGAAAGACTCCTTTTTTTCAGGAGATTCGCCACTCAATTTTCGATGGTTTACCAAGTGGCATTTTCTTTGCTTGACCAGATATCCCTCACTTCCAATTACAGCATACACTCCTTTCTCAGTATCTTCTTTGATGTTCCTCTTGAATATGTAATTTTGAAGAACCTCATACAGACAAACATTCTCGAGGTGACTGCTTCGATTTGGATAATATGTATCCAACATGTTGCTCTTCAAAATGTCGGTACTGTTTGGCTCCTTTTCCGCCAAATACTCAATTTCCCGCACAGGTTTCAGAACTCGATTACGCGTTGCAGCAAGACCAAGACTCGCCCAAACGATACTCCTAGATTTGGCATAGAGACTTGCTGAAGACAACCGGTCAGAACATTCGAAAGCTCCGATTTCTCGATGCGACAACATCTTCAGACTGAAACTGTACAACTTCTTACTGAGGCTCTTTTCATGGGAAATGTCCTCCCACATATCCTTCAATTCTGTCTTCTCTTTTTTGGTGATGTAAGATGTCACATACCGAGCCACAGCCATACAGTTATCAGCCACAAACTGTATATCCATGTTAGCATTCCACATGGACAAAATCACCGGGTTGTAGTCGTTGATGTACTTGGACTCTTCGTTCCTCTTCAAATTGTATGTGTTTTTAGGTGATTTCTTCATCACATTATGTCGCAGCGAAGACATCAAACTGTTTACTCTTCCTTTAGAAATCACCGGTCGTGGAAAGCCGAAACGACATTTGGTTTAGAACTTGTCCTTGTTTCGGAATTTACGACGACAGTACTTTCCACAACGATGGCTTTGGAAACGTAGAACTTTTTCTCTTAGGCTTTTCTTCTCCTTTGCGTTTGGAACAGCACACGTAGAATACTGTTGTATGAAACTCATCACTGAGTCTTCTGGATCTGTTCCAAATTTAGGTGCATCCTTGATCCACAACAGCATATGTTTGTGAGGAGCACCTCTTGCTTGGTACTCCTTTCTCCAGAAGAAATCCAACACCTCTCCAAGAGGTGGATTCTTCTTATTCATGATGAAAGACATCATAGCTTCAAATCTATGATTGAAGTACCGGCATACATTGACTGGATCCAAAGAGCACAGTTCTCCGGGTGTCTTGAATTCGATGTTTTCGATGTTTCCATTTGCCTCTCGTAGAAATTCAAGTAAGTCTTCCCAGCCATACTCGGCACAGCTCAGAGTGAGGAACCATGTGGGAGTTCCTAAGTTCCTCAGCATACATTTTAAATCACCATGACGACGGTACCAGTACTCATTAGTACCACGCTGACACGCCATGAGATTAATCAGGTGAGAATCCAAAATACTGTCTTGGACATTGACTTTATCCATAAAGTCACTTGCCGAGATGTTTTGCATGTGTATACCACTTTTCAAGATGTGGTTCACTGCATATGACAGTCCAGACAGATAGCTTTCAAACAGGAGATGAAACAAATAGGGAATATATTGTCGAAACCTAGCATCTCCTGCATACAATCGCAAAGTCCGGTATTCAGAAGCAGGAATTTGATGAGGTCGCTCATCATATGTTCCTCCCTGACCTGTTGGAAAAAGCTGTGGGAAACACCGTGCTTCCAAACTTTCCTCCCAAACACTAATGGGACTCCCTTTGGCTTGTTTCATTTGAAACAACTCAATAGCATTCCCCATGACTTCCTTGGAATGCAAAGGATGAACACTATAATGTTCATATATTTCTTCACTAGTAGAGGGTTCTACTTTCTCAATTTGACCAGCACACAAATCGCTATCCTCTTCCTCACTTACTTCCTCTTCTGCAACATATATATTCTTATAGTACTTATTATTTTTTTTCAAGTACAATGTTGCCTTTTTGACTTTCCTAACATTCACTAAATCTTGCCATATTTTCTTATTCTTTGTCGGAACCCCATTAACTAAGATAACCAGAGGGTCCTCTTCCACTTTTTCTACTCCAATTGTGTTAATGTTTTTCTTCAAATCTAGAGGCAAATAAACAACTCTTCCCTTTAATCCTCTCTGTAAATCTGATGGAGGCAATTTCCTTGTCTTTGGCTCCATTCTTACAATAGCCTGAAAGGGATGGATACTTTGAATCAAAATAGATTCATAAAAAAATGAAGTAACTGGGTCCCATAACTGCTTTCGTTTTGGGGCTAAAACAGGTGGATAAACATATGTTGTATCTAATCTATGATTATAGCACACAGCATACCACCAAGCCTGATAAGAGATAATAATTTGATTCTTGTGCCCGTCGTTCTCTGTCTAAATCTCCCTTTCAACAAGAAGTTGCTAAACCTCCTTGAGTTCCTATTTTTGTATTATTATTTTTTTCTTTTTCATAATATTCACAAAATTGCTATGTTGTTTTTTATTATATTTCAAAGTAATGTATTACTCTTTATCTCGTAGCTGGTATTTTTCTTTTTTCTTTTTGTACTTATCTCATATGAACTGTTTTTTCTTATATATTTTTGATTTTTGATTCTTGTTCTCATGTGTTTCATTTATTCTGTCTGTATCAAGTTCATGCTTTTGTGTATTTAAATTGTGTATATGACTTTTTCAAAACTTTCAATAAAGCTTATTTTGAACTGAAAAAAATAGATTCATAAGTATTTAAATCCTTCAATTCAGAAGGAATCTCAACCAATTCCAGATTATTATGAACTGCATTTAGCAGGCATCTGGTTTTGATTTAATTTGCTACAACAATAAGTACACACACGTTGATCCGATCCCAAATCAAAAAAAAATTCTACCATCAAATATGTTGTGAAATCCTTCCATTCACTATTATTTTCCCTTTCACTTTTTGCATATAAATCCACTAACTTAGTCTGATTCTTATAATAAGTGCGTCGACAACACACACAAGTGAAATTAGGCCTCTCACTTGATTTCACCTGAAACGTCGCAATTTCCCTCTGAAAATTATCTGTACTGGAAACCTGTACACTATCTTCCACATTACCCTCTTCTTCTTGGTCAATTTCAACATTCTCCTCTTTACTTCCAAAGTAACAAAACTCAATTTCTGCACAAATATTCTTCACATCTATTTCAGAACCATGCAAAAGAGCAGCGCATAATTGTTTAACCATAATTGCTGGACTCTTAGCATAATACAACATTCTAACTAATTTCCTCACTTTATTATGATGCACTGCTAGCATCCTGAAATGATGAAAAACACTCTGGCATACTCTCCTGGAAAGACAAGCCAGTGAATGACCATGCAAACCTGTCACTTCTCTCACTCTGCAAGGATCTAATTCTTGCAACAACTTCATTTTCTGCTTCAAACTTTTCTTATTAAATGTCCGTACAAAATCACAAAGCAAATTGATGGAATCCTGTCGCACACTGCAAATACTACTACACTTCCAGGTGTACACAGGACCCTTTGGACGTCTTCCTAAAACCTCATTATCTAACACCTCTTCTGTCTCTGTTGTCACAAGTTTTTCTTTTTCAACTCGACAACCATCTTTCACTTCATAAGCTCGACCACTGGTGTCAACTGCATGCACCAAATCATTATCCTGGAAATAACTCTCCTCATTAAAAAATGCCTCACAACTTGAACTATGCATCCATTCTCCGGAAAAAACTTCACAAAAATTACTACGATTAACTCTTATCTTCCATCTACTATTTCTTTTGAAATCATAAATTGCCTTGTTTAGCTTCCTAATTCTATTGATTATCAAAATAAATAACTTACGTTTAATTTCAAATGCCTGATCAATAACTTTCTCAACTTTTTTTTTTCTCTTATAAAAAACAACTTTCTGTTGACCTTTCTTAATATTTTTTAACAAATTGCCAATTATCCTGTTGCGGAACATTCGTTTACGAATGTCCCTAAACTGTTGTTTCCTTCTACTATCATGCACAGAGTTATCTCTTGCTCTAGCAGTAACATTTTTGATTGGCCTTTCCTTTCCGTTTAAAATGCTTCTCTTTTTCTGGACTGAAACATTTTCTGTAGTCATATTTTTTTTACTACAAATATTTCTTATAAATGTTTTTGTGCTCTTACCCGGTGCTTTCTTGGTGACTTGACAAGTCTTTTTGTTAGAGGACTGCTGCATTATATCATGTACCTGCTGTCTTTGACGTTTTGCAGCCTTTCTAAGTCTTTCTTTAGTTGGCATGCTGAATTCTTGAAATGATCTGCAGTTGAATCTGTGGTAAAATATAATAAAAAATGTTATTAACCACTATTACCAAACAGTAAATCAATAACAGTCATCAAAAACTTAACACACTACTTGACATTTTTAGTGCTTGGCAAATTTAGAATACAGAAATAGCAGAAAAGAAATGGAATTCATATTCATTTTACCTGTGCTGTTTTATATGTGAATCTGATCTAATTTTATGAGCATATTTTAATATTTTATTGAAGACACTACACATAAACTGTTTTTGAAGGTGTCTTTATTTTTAAATGAAACGGTTTACATTTTTACTTTTCATTTATTATACATTTTTAAAAATAAATGTTTATAGTTCCATAGGCTCAAGCACGTCAGCTTCCCACCCTATGTCATACAATTCTGACAAATCTGCATCCTCATCATGTTCTTCTTCATCCTCAGGATTTAAATCATCCAAGGGATCTACTTCCACTGATGTTTCAATTACGAGTTCAATTATGAGGTCGAGATCAACTGATTGCTGATTGTCGCTCATGTTGATGTTGTCGTTATCTTTAAAGAAAGAGAACAACAATGAGATGTTGCAGAGTAAGGCACAAATCTCAGAGACTATAATAGTAAAATTGTTTAACAAGAGTAACATTTTGCAGCTATTATTTAGCCATGACCAGCGATGCTGAGGAGGTAAGGCCTATGTCCAAGTTTTCAGTGAACAGGACTCATCTCTTCTTAACCTTGGATAAGCCTCACCAACTCTGTGTCCCCTGCTCATACTTAAATGTAAAGTGGCAGATTTATGTTAACTGACGCATTCCCAGGGATGCACCAGTTAATGTGCACCGCTGCTCTGCCACCCATGGTGTGCCGCATTTACAATGTGGAGCACCATTGAGTGAAAACAGCACAGATGCGTCACGCATCTGTGCCGCAAAAGCAGAACATTGCAGGAATCACGTCGTAAGCGCAACATGTCTACTGCAATGCACAGGAGCAAGCCACACATTGCATGGTGCATCACTCCTTATGCCTGTTTCAAACAGGCGTAATGATTTGATTCAGCAATGCTATAAAGCTGAGTCAGTGAAATCTTCTAAATTTCACTGTGTTAGTTTTACAGGGCTTTCTTGCAAATTAATGCATACCTTGCAACAAAACACCTATATGAAAACTGACGCAGGTTTCATGTGGCACAGGACTTTACAGCATGACACATCTGCCTAGATGCATCAATTTTTAAATATGTCGCCACATAGCAAATCTTTTGCACCGCCGCTGCGTCACAAAAGTGATGCACAGCGGCACAAAAGAGGCACACGGCTATCATAAATCTGTCCCTAACATGTTAAATGATTGATTCAGGATGACGATATGGTGTGGCCTATCCAGAGGTTTGTTTAAGGTGAGGCCTACTCAGGGTTGCAGATTAAATGGAGATGGGGCACCCCTGAGCCTTGCTGGAGCTGCATGGCACTTGCGATGCAGCTCCAGCAATGCGCCACCTTTACGGCACAGATGCGTCACGAATCTGTGCTGTTTTTGCCCCATGGTGCGCCGCATTGTAAATGCAGCGCACCATGGGTGGCGGAACAGCGGAGCAGGATGACTGGCACATCCCTGGGGATGCACCAGTCATCATAAATCTATCCCTAAGCTTCTTATCTTGTTGGAGATGAAGTGAGGCCTGTCTTGCAACATGGTGCATCTTTTGCATCACTGCTGCATCGGTTTCATGTGGCACGTTTTTTTTACAGCATGACACATCTGCCTAGATGCATCAATTTGTAATTTTGTAGCCACATAGCAAATCTTTTGCACCGCCACTGCGTCACAAAAGTGACGCACAGTGGCGCAAAAGAGGCATACACCTATCATAAATCTGTCCCTAGCATTTTAAATGATTAATTCAGGATGACGATAAGGTGTGGCCTATCCAGAGGTTTGTTTAAGGTGAGGCCTACCTACATTCATGGGGAAATGAATTAAAATGTCCTTAAGACACAAGAAAGCTTTTTTTAAAGCCTTTGCAGCATTTTTTGGTCACTTATAACATGGCTATGTAACTTAAACAATCAAAATCTAAATTTGCCAAGCACAGGTGGGAGCATATTTACAAGGAATTTGCACCACGGGGAAAGGTCTTACATTAAAATGGAAAAATGACATCAGAGACACTCAAATGCCTTATAAAGAAGCATACACCATTATGTCCTTGTCATAAATGTTAAAAGCATTCCTTTTCCTCAAAAACGATTTTCAAGTCTTAATTTGAAAACACTGCACATGGGGAAATGACTTAAAATGTCCTTAAGACACATGAAAGCGTTTTTTGATTGCCTTTGCAGCATTTTTGGGTCACTTTTAACATGGCTATGTAACTCAAACTATCAAAATGTAAATTTGCCAAGCACAGGTGGGAGCATATTTACAAGGAATTTGCACCACGGGGAAAGGTCTTACATTAAAATGGAAAAACAACATCAGAGACACTCAAATGCCTTATAAAGAAGCATACACCATTATGACCTTGTCATAAATGTTAAAAGCATTCCTTTTCCTCAAAAACGATTTTCAAGTCTTAATTTGAAAACACTGCACATGGGGAAATGACTTAAAATGTCCTTAAGACACATGAAAGCATTTTTTGATTGCCTTTGCTGCATTTTTGGGTCACTTTTAACATGGCTATGTAACTCAAACTATCAAAATGTAAATTTGCCAAGCACAGGTGGGAGCATATTTACAAGGAATTTGCACCACGAGGAAAGGTCTTACATTAAAATGGGAAAAATAACATCAGAGACACTCCAATGCCTTATAAAGAAGCAGACACCATTATGTCCTTGTCATAAATGTTAAAAGCATTCCTTTACCTCAAAAACGATTTTCAAGTCATAATTTGAAAACACTGCACATGGGGAATAACTGAAAATGTCCTTAAGACACATGGAAGCGTTTTTTGATTGCCTTTGCAGCATTTTAGGGTCACTTTTAACATGGCGATGTAACTCAAACATTCAAAATCTAAATTTGCCAAGCACAGGTGCGAGCATATTTACAAGGAATTTGCACCACGGGGAAAGGTCTTACATTAAAATGGGAAAAATAACATCAGAGACACTCAAATGCCTTATAAAGAAGCATACACCATTATGTCCTTGTCATAAATGTTAAAAGCATTCCTTTTCCTCAAAAACGATTTTCAAGTCATAATTTGAAAACACTGCACAGCTCCTATGCACAAAAACACTCTGTCAGTACTAATACTTCACATTTTCTCTAATTACAATTTCTCAAAGAAACAAAATCTATTTGTAAAACACTTGAGGCAAAGCAACATTTTAAAAACACAACTTTCTTCATAATTTTCTCCTTAAAGCACACTATTCTCTATCTAAATTAAATAAATCTTTTCTCACCTTAGCAAATACTTTATGAGTTTCAAAACAGTCTCAGAAACACACCACTTTGTCTTTAGCAGAGCAAAAGGTATGCACTCCAGAGTCTGCAGCTATCAAAAGCACAGAAATGCTGTAATTCTTCACACATATCTCTCATGTCACCCAATCAAAACTCTTCCCTCACTTTTTTCAAATCAAAACCCTTCCCCCCTCTGCCCTCTCTGCCTTTTTTGCATAGCAACCACCTCCTGGAAGACCTCTGGTGTTTGCAAGTTCACACAACAATCTTTCAATTGAACTCTGAACTCTCAGTGCACCTGCATATCCAGTGCAATCTTTCATTTAATGATTTTTTATTGACCATTCAAAATACATCTTTCAAAGAACTCATCCATGCACCCTAACTTTCTGTTTTCAGCAATCAAAATCCACCAATCACTGTTACTGCTTCATTAACACAGAAACTCCACAGTTTTTTTCATTTTAAACTCTTATTTTTTCAACTGCCATTTCATTGCCACACTTCATCTGACTGCAGCAGAACCTTCTCTCACCATGTTTTCTGTCTGGATTGTTGGACATAGTTACATCTATTGGGCTCAGAGGTATGCTGAGAACAGAAATTTACCTAACCTCAATTTACAAGATGTGGAAATTAAGTGGTTTGGCCACAGAGGATTAAAATGTCACCAATTGATACCATTGGTGAAAACCTTTATGCATTTGCCAAAACCTGACCTGTTAATTGTGCACTGTGGAGGTAATGATTTCGGCACTTTGACTGGGGTAGGTCTGGAAATGCTTTTAAAGGACACCTTTGAGCAATTAATGGCACTTTTTCCTCAAACTGCCTTGGTATATTCAAATATATGCCAAAGACAGAAATGGAGGTGGTCGAACCAATTTTGTCCACAAATTGAGAAGTCGAGGAAGCATGTAAACAAATCTGTTTCAGCTTACATGAGAGTCCATGGAATGGGCTCCATGTACAACAATAACTTGCGTTACTACATGCAAGATATCTACAGAGGAGATGGAGTTCACTTCTCAGATGAGGGCAACAGAGTTTTCATTCTGAATTTAAGACTGTGCATTGGTACCTACTTATAAGTAACTAAATGTACCATAAACCCAAAAGCTCTTCTCAGAGCTACCCTACATCTGATCACTCACAATTATTATTTTACTCTAACTTTTTTCACTAATTTTCAACAAAGTACGCTCCCCGGGGCGCTACCCGGTACGCGGACGGGAAGCTAACCTCGCGAATGTTTAATTTTTTTTTTTTTTTCCGCACATATGGGCCTCCTCAGCCACCCTCAGAAAACCTAGGGGGTCAATATAAGTCTACCGTGCCCCCTTCTACCCATTCTGAACATTAGTTGCCCTCCATCTTGTATCTCAATTATACCGAAACACAAAATGGAGGACTCCCGTAACGCTTCAGGTTCGCGTACCGGGGCGCTCGCCAGTTCGCGTACCGGGGCGCTCCCCGGGAAGCGCTCCATCAAAAAAGGTGGGAAAGTAATTTACAGAAAAACGACTGGAGACACTTTCACCAAATATAGATTAGCTCATACTACAAACCAATCCCTATCATTTTCACAAATTTGATTGAAATTCCATTTAGCCATTTAGCCTGTAGACCTCTCTAAATACCGTGAGGTAAATTACTTCACAAAACACATCTGAAGTGTTGGAATTGACAACCAATGAAAATGTTACTTTCATTTTCTACTTTTTTTACCTGACATTTGATTGGTTATTTACCTGAATATATATAAAGGAAGAGAAGGAAACACAGCCATTTTGACTACTACTTCCTGGTGTACATTTCAATTGGATTTTCACTAATCACTTCAACTTCTTTGTAAAGGTAAGTTGTTATTTTAAAAACTGAAGTATATTGTGCACTATCAGTTAATATGGTAAACTTTTTCTGATAGTTATATACTATCCCTCTGTAGTAGTTATAGATTTAGATAGACTTCTCTGTTATAGTTATGGATGGAGTTAGGTTTCTCTTGTATAATTATGAATTTACTTACGTTAAATCACATACACTTTTTATATTCCTACTTCCACTATGATACTATACACTGCCCAAAGATAAATTCACTGATAAAAACTGCCTATCTAAAATTAATCCCAACAGTGCCCTATCTCTAATAATATATATTTTTTTATCCAAATTTCAGGCAACATGGAAGGCGAACAGAAAGTTTCATTTCAAATTGTCCTGCAAGAGAGCAGCCAAGAATTAATTGATCCAAATTATATAGAATTTATGGATGAAACTTGGGACCAAGAACTACTGCAATGTGTGCAAGCAGTAGATGACCTCCTTCAAAATGAGGACATTTTACACACTCAGAGATTACAAGCTATGTTCAATGAAAATGACGACATTTCAGACAGTGAAATGTTAGAAATGTTATTAAATTTTGAAACACAATCACAATAATAAATAATTGCTTAAAAAATAAAGAAATTAAAAAATAATCAACAAAACCAACAATCAATTAACATACAGTATTTTAAAAGTCTATCACTCTTTTTTGCTTATAGTACGCTCCCCAGAACGCTTCCCGGTTCGCGGACCGGGCGCTCCCCACTGCGGGGCCCTTTTAAAGCCTCTACATCAAACCTAGGGGGTCAGGGAGGATCTACTATGCCCCCTTATGGTCATTTCCCCCTTTGTTTTGGCCTCCTCTTGTCTCTCGATCCTACCGAGAGACAAGATGGCGGCCGCTCCGGACTGTTTAGAATGTTGACAGACACCGGAGAGCCAATCAGCTTCGCTACGCGAAGTTCCGTTACGCGTCAGGTACGCGAACCGGAGCACTGCCTGGAGCGCGCTTACAGATATATATCTTTTTTTGAACGTTAATTTCTCAAAATCCACTGGAGCACATATATTAAGACCTAGCAAAGGCACATCGGGCTAACAGTCCCTACAATTTTGCCAAGTTTCGTGCAAATCCATTCAGCCGTTCGGCCTAAAAATGAGGCCAACCCTTTTTTCTCTGCCACCCCTTGACGAACCCCCCCCAAATTTCCAGGGGCTGCTCAGAAACAAAATGTTCCATTTTCCTGAAAATTTCAGCCAATTCCGTCCACAAACGCCAAAGTTATTAGACATAGAATTTTCAAAAATCCCATAGGGAAAAAATCCTAACTATATATACCTACTGGCGACCGCCAGTAGGTAATATATATATATATATTCACTGAAAAAACCATAGGTTATACACCATATATAGTTAGGAATTAGCATTTAAAAAACCTTATTTTACTCACACAAAACCAATGAAATTCCATATATAGTTAGTTGTACTAACTATATATCACGCACCCGCAATCCACTGCTGATGATGTCACATATTACATCATTCATGACATGGTCAGTGACATCACTGATGACATCACTGATGACATCTCAAATGACATCACTGATGACATCACTGATGACATCTCAAATGACATCACTGATGACATCACTGATGACAACATCCAGTGACTGTATTTTTCTGTAAAGTTAAAATATGTCTTACATATTTATGAATGAGTCGATGTATAAGTGTCTGGACGAAGGATTTAGTAGGTGCATGACTGAATGTATGAGTGAGTGATTAAATGTGTCTCACTGAGTGCATGGGTTAGTGACTAAACTGTCTTAATTTGTGCATCATTATGTCTGTTGTTCTGTAAACTGCTGCATGTGTTGATCAGTAGCTATATGAGTAACTATATAGGTTATTGATTGGTTGCACAAGCATTTGTATGGGAGACTGAGTGTGTGTGTGGGTGGCTGGGAAGTGTATGACTCTGTGCATAGATGTATGGATTCAAAAGTGCATGTTGGAAACAGCTGTATGGGCGGTTGACTGTGTGCATGACTGTATTGGTGAGTGAATAGATATCTCAGTGCTACATGTCAAATTAAGTACATATGTAAAATACAGTACATGTGAGAGTTGACATATATAAATAACTGTGCATAAGAGCCAGTGAATGTGTGAGTGGCTGTATGGATCATTGTGAACTTGTATCCAGGATTGTATAAGTGAGTAAATATGTTTTAGTATATGTTTGAATAAGTAAGGTGTGTTTAACTGTATAGTTAAGGAAACGGAGGTGTGATTGATTGTTTGCATGACTTTCTAGGTGTGTGTGTAACTTCATGGATGAGTGACAATCTGTGAGTCTGTGTTTACACTGAGTGTATCTAAGGTTATATTACAGTCTGAAGAGGTTCATCGTATTATCACATGAATGATTTCATCAGTGATGTCATCAGTGATGTCATTTGAGATGTCATCAGTGATGTCATCAGTGATGTCATTTGAGATGTCATCAGTGATGTCATCAGTGATGTCACTGACCATGTCATGAATGATGTAATATGTGACATCATCAGCAGTGGATTGCGGGTGCGTGATATATAGTTAGTACAACTAACTATATATGGAATTTCATTGGTTTTGTGTGAGTAAAATAAGGTTTTTTAAATGCTAATTCCTAACTATATATGGTGTATAACCTATGGTTTTTTCAGTGAATTTCATTGGTTTTTTAATAGCTAATATCAAAACCTTTACAATGTATTATTCTTTAAAAAGAAAAATATTTTTTACATGTTTTTTATACAATTTTTTTTTATTTTTTTTTGTTTCGCTCCCAGTACGCGTACCGGTTAGCTTCCCGTTAGCTCAATCCGGAGGCGCGACCCGGTACGCGAACTGGTAAACGTTCCTTTTGCGCACCTCTCGCGTTACAAAACAACATCGCGACGCTTCGCGTCAGCATGACGTTTCGCGTTCTCGCGTAATACGTCATATTACGTGCTACGTTCGCGTACCCGGATGCGCATCGGTACGCGAACCGGAAGCGATCCGCGGCGCGGCGCCGACCGCGTAACGTAAACATAGCAGGTCATGTGACTCGGTAATAACACTTTTCATTGGTTCATTTCACTTTTGGTTTCCTAATGATGTAATACAAGGTCATGTGATCTAAAATGGACACTTTTCATTGGTTTAGAACTTTTGTTTTTCCCAAATGATGAAAACCCCTCCTTCTTTCATCACTCTGACTTTCATCTTGGTGAGAGAAAGACCCTTTATTGATACTTTGTGATGGCTTCATTAGTAGCTTCAGCTGGTGCTAGCCCACCACCTCCACCAAATCCAAGAAAGAGAGGACCACCTGCAGAAGTAATTTTGCAAGAAGAGGAAGAACAGGAAGAGGAGGAAGAGGAGGAACAGCATGAGTTTCTGCCAGAGGAGCCCAGGAGGTACAATAGAAAGGAGAATTATATCTGGCAATTCTACAGAATTCCTGAGGGGCAAAAGAAAGTGAATGCACGTTACGTGTTTTGCCGCATATGCGGTGATAGATTGTCAAGGGGCACTGATAAAAAATACAGTTATGGCAATCATACTATGCATCGGCATATGAGTAGGTGGCACCCAAATAATTATAGTGCTGCCCAGCTACGTGACGAACAACAAAATCCCCTCCCAATGGCAAGAAGATCGGTGGTTCCAGAGGTGTCGGGACCAGAGGCGAGGGAGATGATCGCAAACATCCAAATGTTGTTTGGGCACGTAAAGCAAGTGTGCGTGGAATGTGGCACTTTCATCTGCTACAGAGAAAGTAGCATCACTTTGATTTTGCGAGCAATTCAAAATCATATTAATGTTTGTACGAGACGCACCAAAAAATAAATTCTTTTTTTTTTTTTTTGCTCCTGTTGAGCCCTTTATAATGGATCGTTTTTGTTTCCCCCCCCCCCAAAAAAAAACAAAAAAAATTTAAAAACGTTCAGAAAATACAAAAAAAGTAAAAAAATTTTCAAAAAATACTAAAAAAAATATAAAACAACAAAAACATAAAAAAAAAAGTTCTTTTCAGAACTAACTCCCCATTATAAAAAAATTGGTAGAATATTTGGAACTCTGCCAACCTCTATTTCTCTTAGTTCGCTCCCGGAGCGCTACCCGGTACGCGTACCGGAAGCTAACCAAAAAAATATTTTTTAAAAAAAAGAACAGTAAGTATAAGGTAAGCAAACAGACAGTTATGTTAAAAGAAAGACAGCTCTAGGGAGTAAACTAAGGATACTGTTACCTACAATCCACTGCTGATGATGTCACATATTACATCATTCATGACATGGTCAGTAACATCAACAGCAGTGGATTGTGGGTAACAGTATCCTTAGTTTACTCCCTATAGCTGTCTTTCTTTTAACATAACTGTCTATTTCCTTCCCTTATAGTTACTGTTCTTTTTTAAAAAACATTTTTTTGATCAGTCATAAACAGTGACATTAATAGAAACAGAGAGAGTGAACAAGAGTGAAGAACTATGGTCCTCCTCAGCCACCCTCAGAAAACCAAGGGGGTCAAGATACATCTACCGTGCCCCCTTCTACCCATTCTGAACATTATTTGCCCTCCATCTTGTATCTTGATTCGACCGAAACACAAAATGGTGGACTGCCATAACGCTGCTGGTTTGCGAACCGGGCAACTTCCCGGGAAGCGGTCCAAAAAAAAAAAAGTTGGGAAAGTAATTCACAGACACTAAGAGTAATAGAGATGGAGTGAGTGAACAAGACTGAGGAACTATGAGAACAGAGGGACTGAGAAAAAGAGTGGAAGGAGTTGAGTAAATAGGTAATAGAGAAAGGAATGAGGAAAGTAGCAAAGGCAGGAAACTGAGGATTAAAGAAGTGAAGCAGTGGATCTAATAGTAGGTGAATGTGATAGAAATGTAACGAAAAGAGTACAACTATTTACCTTGTAATTGCCGTTAAATTAATCACATTTTATTTCTATACTTTCAATCTGTGAAAGAGAGAACCAACATTTGAAAAAAATTAAAATATGTATTTAAAAATTACAAAAGACACGGGAAAATATTGAAGGACAAATAGTTTTTCAACAACTTTGACACTGACAGAAGCTTCTGCTTCTCCAGGTCCTCTACACAATCCTAAAGATATACATTTTAAACTAACAGTATCTTGATGCAGATGAAGTGAGGCCTATCTTAAAACATGGTGCATCTTTTGCATTGCTCTTGTTTCAGAAAAGTGTCGCTTCAGTATGCCAATAACATGTCTCCTATCCAGAGATTTGTTTGAGGTGAGGCCTACTCAGAGTTCAAGATGAGATTTACACTTGTTGAAGTGTACAGAGGAGATAATATCTGTGAAAGTCTACTAATGAAGTGAGTCATGTCCACTGCACTCTTCAACAAAGTAGAAACCTCCTATGTTTCCCTGGACAGACCTAAACTTGATCTGCACAATGTGATTCGTAAAGATAGGAAACACAGGTGATGTAATTGAAATATGTGCAATTTATTTTGCTCATTTCACAATCACATCACTTGTGTTTCCTTTGCTTAGGTATCTCATTGTGCAGATGTAGTCCAGCATATGAAAGAATACGTAGAAGTGCAGCACTGCATACAATAAATTTAACACTTACAGAAAACTCACCTTCTCCATGCCTCCTACACAGTTCTACATATACATCATAAATGCAAACAGTACAGAATTAATTATACATGTTAAATGGTTTATTTTTGCTGTTCTCAGAATGTATCAAAATTCACTAAAAACAGTGACTTGAAGGTATTCATCATGTAACAGCGGGGAAAAAAAAACACAATCAAAATGATTGTGTTTAAAAAACCCATACAACATCAGAAATTAAAATTCAGAACTCCTTAAAGTTAACTTACTTTCCATGACGTCCAAGGATGTCCTATGAACAGCTTACACTCTTTTGTGCTGTTATTACTTTCAGCCCGCCACTTTCTGAAAGAAAACCTCCATCGTTTTTAAAAACACGTTACATGGAATAAATGACTTCTTGCTCTCTACCACTATTTTCCACAAGGCCAAATCTAGTCAGAGATATTTATAACTCTTGGATTTCTTGTAAGCCAATCCCATCATTTGGCATTTCCGCAACTTTCAGAATTAAAATGTTGAAGATCATTTTCACAATCCTGGAATAGTAATATCTTCCCCTTCTTGCTCAGTCATGTTCTACATTTCCTATGACACTGATACTGCTTAATATGAAGCAGACTTACACTACCTCTATGAGTACTACAATTATTTAATTCTCTACATCACTTTTAATCACAAAGCAATGTAAAACAGTAGACAGCATTGCAGACTTACATTCCCTCTACTCCATGTTTTGATTGGCTGCTTCAATTAGCTTATGAAAAGAAACAGTTTTTCTGAACTCATTTAAAGTGCACATACATCTCCATGATGTCCAATCCTATGATTAGAAGTTATGTCTCTGAACTACACTTATCCTCAAGGCCAAATTGTGTAGGAGCCATTAGAACTTCTTGAAATTCCACAGATCATATCCCGAGATTATTTTCCTAAAATTTTGGTTTTAAAAACACCAGGTAAGAGTTTTTAAGGTCATACGGCAATTTTTTTTTGAAAATTAAAACAGAATCATTGCAGAATGACCAGCCATTTCTAGACTTTAAATAAGCTGTGTAATGTCCTGATGATATTGAAGGGCCGTCATGATATATAATTGCTGTAGTTACAAAAGTCCTTCCTGATATTGACAACTGCGAAGCTACAACATTTTTTATTAAAGTTGTCAATTTTGTTCCATCAGGCCTACATCGTTGGAACATTAAAATGACGTACTGGCCATATGTTCGTATAAATAATGTGGACATCATTTCAGATTTACATTGGCTACACTCCATGTTGTGATTAGCAGCTTTTACTAGCTTATTAAAGGAGACTGATTTACTGTCTGGCAAAGTTAAATATATAAATCTTTCTGAGTCTACACTAGTAGTACTTGATACCATACAGTTCTCGCAGTCATGCTGCCATTGATAAGAAAGCCCAAACAGCTGATCTACATCTACACCTTCAGCATGTAATACATCAAGCATATACATTAAAAACTCCTGACAATCTTGCTGAATATTTTGAGAGAATTGTGTTTGGCCTGAACATCTATCTAACAGATTTCTAATTTCAGACACACTTTCTATGTTTCTTCTATCAGTGGTACATTTCTCTAACACAGAATTTAACAAACTGCAAAATCTTTGATCAGAATTGACCACAATCTCTTCTTTTACATTTTTTAGAGAAAACAAAACATTAATTACTACATTAGCATAGCAGTTGACACCAGAACTGTTTTCAAACTGAAAACCAACAACATCTTCAACAGAATCCTCTTTGTTTCTGCTTGTAATTTTAGGTTCATTCACTTTTTGTCTTTTTGCTACAACCTCCCCAGTATTGTTCTCATTTCTTCGTTTCCGGCCTACCAGACGTTTCTCAAACAAAGGAAACTGAGGCAAATGTGGCGCATACTCTCTTCTTAACCTATTGTATTCCTTAACACAATCTAGATCTGCACAAATGTTTCTGACATCACACTCAATCAAGTACAATCCCGATAAAGTTCTAACTCGTGACAATGCCACATATGCCATACCCTCCTTGAACACAGAACTGCCAATATTCACCAATGCAGTGTCTACACTTAAACCTTGCGATTTATGAATTGTCACCGCATATGCCAAGCAAACAGGGAACTGCTTACGGCGAACATATAAGTCTTTTACAAGCAAAAATCTAGCAGAACAACGAGCAATTAGCTGTACTTCCTCAATGCCATCAAATTTAATTTTTAAAAATTCAATTCCATCTCTATTTCTGTATTTCACAAAATCAACAACATTACCCATTGATCCATTTACCAGACCTCTTTCAACATGTAAATTCCTTCTTAAAATTATACGGCAGTTCAAGCACACATTCAGAGTCTTTTCAAAACCTGCAGTTTTAGATATACTCTTCTCTAATGAATCCAATTTTGTTTTCAGATTCTCAGACAAAATAATTGTTGATCCCATATGCTCTACTCTATCAATAGCTTCCACTTTCACAATCTCTTGCTTTTCTAAATGCAACATTTTGTTGTTAAATTTGGCACATTCTGCAAGAGTTGGCATCAAACATATTCCAGATTTCTTATCAGTAATTTTCTGAAAAATATTCTCAGGCACAACATCTTGTTCTGGATATAAATTTGACAGTAATCGTGCATGTAAAGCTTCTTTCCCATGCTCGGTCACTTTTCCAATTCTAACATCTTGTAGAATAGTCTTGTAAACTTCATCCTTTGCCTGACGCATATTTTCATGCAGTTCAGCATAATTGAAGTTTAACCATATATTGACGTTGCCAATGCTGCCTAGGCACTTCCTGGTATCTTCATGCGTGAGCATTTTGAACACAGGTTGCCCTTTCACTGGTGTCAGCTGCAGAAGATCTCCGAAAACAATGATGTGTTTGCCACCAAATAACACATCATACTCTGTTTTGAGAACTTCTTGCATCCTCAAATGCACAAAGGCAAGCATGACATTGGAAACCATGCTTACTTCGTCAATGATAAGAAGTTTCATTTTCCTCAAGATTCTTGAAACTTCAAAACAAGCATCTCCAGATAGCTTGTGATATTCTAATTTGTTGTCATGCTCCACTGGCAGCATCAGTAAACGATGTAAAGTAATCCCTTTAATATTATGTGCTGCCAGTCCAGTTGGAGCAGTGACAACACAAGACAGCGATGACTCTGTCCTTTCCTGCAAATAGCATGAAATTGCTTTAATGAGGAAACTTTTTCCAGTTCCCGCTTCTCCACTCACGTACAGTCGGACAGGCTTCAACGACGTACATGAGCACTCTTTCTTATCATGACTTAATCCATGATCAATTTGCATGGTAACTTCGTCATATATTTTCCTCTGCTCAACGTTGAGTTGCCTTTCCAACTCTTCTAAGTTAACCGCATCCTCTTGAGCATGTGCCATGGCTCTTTCCACCTCATTCATAGCAGTGGCAGCTTCATTTTCAATAAGAGGTCCTCCTAGTGGATCCTGACTCAATGAAGCAGAACTCTGACTGTCCTGAGAACTGTCTCTGGCAATCTCGGCTGCAATCGTTGCTTCCTGCTCAATTTCCGCATTCAACATTTCTACATATTTGGGAAAAGCAGGACATTCTATGGTCTCCTTGGCGGCATTGAAAGAGTCTTCATAACAGAGGAAATCTCCAAGCAGTTCCTCTTCTGCACGCCAAGGCTTGAAAAGTTGCAAAAGTGCTAAATAGAAAAACTCATTTTTTTCAGGAGATTCGCCACTCAATTTTCAATGGTTTATCAAGTGGCATTTTCTTTGCTTGACCAGACATCCCTCACTTCCTATTACAGCATACACTCCTTTCTCAGTATCTTCTTTGATGTTCCTCTTGAACATGTAATTTTGCAGAACCTCATACAGACAAACATTCTCTAGGTGACTGCTTCGATTTGGATAATATGTATCCAACATGTTTGTCTTCAAAATGTCGGTACTGTTTGGCTCCTTTTCCGCCAAATACTCAATTTCCCGCACAGGTTTGAGAACTCGATTACGCGTTGCAGCAAGACCAAGACTCGCCCAAACGATACTCCTGGACTTGGCATAGAGACTTGCTGAAGACAACCGGTCAGAACATTCGTACGCTCCGATTTCTCGATGCGACAACATCTTCAGACTGAAACTGTACAACTTCTTGCTGAGGCTCTTTTCATGGGAAATGTCCTCCCACATATCCTTCAATTCTGTCTTCTCTTTTTTGGTGATGTAAGACGTCACATACCGAGCCACAGCCATACAGTTATCAGCCACAAACTGTATATCCATGTTAGCATTCCACATGGACAAAATCACCGGGTTGTAGTCGTTGATGTACTTGGACTCTTCGTTCCTCTTCAAATTGTAAGTGTTTTTAGGTGATTTCTTCATCACATTATGTCGCAGCGAAGACATCAAACTGTTTACTCTTCCTTTAGAAATCACCGGTCGTGGAAAGCCGAAACGACATTTGGTGTAGAACTTGTCTTTCTTTCGGAATTTACGACGGCAGTACTTTCCACATCGATGGCTTTGGAAACGCAGAACTTTTTCTCTTAGGCTTTTCTTCTCCTTTGCGTTTGGAACAGCACACGTAGAATACTGTTGGATGAAACTCATCACTGAGTCTTCTGGATCCGTTCCAAATTTAGGTGCATCCTTGATCCACAGCAACATATGTATATGAGGAGCACCTCTTGCTTGGTACTCCTTTCTCCAGAAGAAATCCAACACCTCTCCAAGAGGTGGATTCTTCTTATTCATGATGAAAGACATCATAGCTTCAAATCTATGATTGAAGTACCTACATACATTGACTGGATCCAAAGAGCACAGTTCTCCGGGTGTCTTGAATTCGATGTTTTCTACGTTAGCATTTGCCTCTCGTAGAAATTCAAGTAAGTCTTCCACGGCCATACTCGGCACAGCTCAGAGTGAGGAACCATGTGGGAGTACCTAAGTTCCTCAGCATACATTTTAAATCACCATGACGACGGTACCAGTACTCATTAGTACCACGCTGACACGCCATGAGATTAATCAGGTGAGAATCCAAAATACTATCTTGGACATTCACTTTATCCATAAAATCACTTGCCGAGATGTTTTGCATGTGTATACCACTTTTCAAGATGTGGTTCACTGCATATGACAGTCCAGACAGATCGCTTTCAAACAGGAGATGAAACAAATAAGGAATGCATTGTCGAAACCTAGCATCTCCTGCATACAATCGCAAAGTCCGGTATTCAGAAGCAGGAATTTGATGAGGTCGCTCATCATATCTTCCTCCCTGACCTGTTGGAAAAAGCTGTGGGAAACACCGAGCTTCCAAACTTTCCTCCCAAACACTAATGGGACTCCCTTTGGCTTGTTTCATTTGAAACAACTCAATAGCATTCCCCATGACTTCCTTTGAATGCAAAGGATGAACACTATAATGTTCATATATTTCCTCACTAGTAGAGGGTTCTACTTTCTCAATTTGACCAGCACACAAATCGCTATCCTCTTCCTCACTTACTTCCTCTTCTGCAACATATACATTCTTATAGTATTTATTATTTTTTTTCAAATACAATGTTGCCTTTTTAACTTTCCTAACATCTACTAAATCTTGCCATATTTTCTTATTCTTTGTCGGAACCCCATTAACTAAGATAACCAGAGGTTCCTCTTCCACTTTTTCTACTCCAATTGTGTTAATGTTTTTCTTGAAATCTAGAGGCAAATAAACAACTCTTCCCTTTAATCCTCTCTGTAAATCTGATGGAGGCAATTTCCCTGTCTTTGGCTCCATTCTTACAATAGCCTGAAAGGGATGGATACTTTGAATCAAAATAGATTCATAAGTATTTAAGTCCTTCAATTCAGAAGGAATCTCAACCAATTCCAGATTATTATGAACTGCTCTAGCAGGCATCTGGTTTTGTTTTAATTTGTTACAACAATAAGTACACACACGTTGATCCAATCCCAAATCAAAACAATTTTCTACCATCAAGTATGTTGCAAAATCCTTCCATTCACTATTATTTTCCCTTTCACTTTTTGCATATAAATCCACTAACTTAGTCTGATTCTTATAATAAGTGCGTCTACAACACACACAAGTGAAATTAGGCCTCTCACTTGATTTCATGTCAAACGTCGCAATTTCCCTCTGGAAATTATCTGTACTGGAAACCTGTACACTATCTTCCAAATGACCCTCTACTTCTTGCTCAATTTCAACATTCTCCTCTTTACTTCCAAAGTAACAAAACTCAATTTCTTCACATATATTCTTCACATCTATTTCAGAACCATGCAAAAGAGCAGCGCATAATTGTTTCAGCATAATTGCTGGACTCTTAGCATAATACAACAGTCTAACTAACTTCCTCACTTTGTTATGATGCACTGCTAGCATCCTGAAATGATGAAAAACACTCTGGCATACTCTCCTGGAAAGACAAGCCAGTGAATGACCATGCAAACCTGTCACTTCTCTCACTCTGCAAGGATCTAATTCTTGCAACAACCTTATTTTCTGCTTCAAACTTTTCTTGTTAAATGTCCGTACAAAATCACAAAGCAAATTGATGGAATCCTGTCGCACACTGCAAATACTACTACACTTCCAGGTGTACACAGGACCCTTAGCACGTCTTCCTAAAACCTCATTACCTAACAACTCTTCTGCCTCTGTTGTCACAAGTTTTTCTTTTTCAACTGGACAACCATCTTTCACTTCATAAGCACGACCACTGATGTCAACTGCATGCACCAAATCATTATCCTGGAAATAACTCTCTTCATTAAAAAATGCCTCACAGCTTGAACTATGTATCCATTCTCCAGAAAAAACTTCACAAAAATTACTACGATTAACTATTCTCTTCCATCTACTATTTCTTTTGAAATCAAAAATTGCCTTGTTTAGCTTCCTAATTCTATTGATTATCAAAATAAATAACTTACGTTTAATTTCAAAAGCCTGATCAATAACTTTCTCAACTTTTTTTTTTCTCCTATAAAAAACTAATTTCTGTTGACCTTTCTTAATATTTTTTAACAAATTGCCAATTATCCTGTTACGGAACATTCGTTTACGAATCTCCCTAAACTGTTGTTTCCTTCTACTATCATGCACAGATTTATCTCTTGCTCTAGCAGTAACATTTTCATTTGTCCTTTTCTTTCCATTTGATTTACTTGTCATGTTATGGATTGAAACATTTTCTGTACTAATATTTTTTTTATTAGAAATATTTCTTATGAAATATTTAGAGCTCTTACCCGGTGCTTTCTTCATGGCTTGAGAAATCTTTTTGTTAGAGGACTGCTGCGTTTTTTTTTTCTCCTGCTGTCTTTGACGTTTTGCAGCCTTTATCTCTCTTATTTTTGTAGGCATATTTAAATCTTGAAATGATCTGCAGTTGAATCTGAGGAAAAATATAATAAAAAATGTTATTAAACATTATTATCAAACAGTAAATCAGTAATAGTGATCAAAAACATAACACACTACTTGACAATTTAATTTGAAGATTTTTTAGTCATTGCCATTTTTTGGGAAAAGTAATGGTTTGCAAATTTATGACAAGGACATAATGGTGTATGCTTCTCTATAAGGCATTTCAGTATCTCTAATGTCATTTTTCCCATATTACATTATAAGACCTTTCCCCATGAAGCACATTCCTTGTAAATATGCTCCCACCTGTGCATTGCAAATTTAGATTTTGACTGTTTCAGACACATAGCCATGTTGAAAGTGACCCAAAAAAATTGCAAACGTTTTAAAAAAAAACATTCATGTGTCTTAATGACATTTTAAGTCATTTCCCCATGGACAATGTTTTCTAAGTGGCACAAAAGAGGTATACACCTATCATAAAACAATAACAGTGATCAAAAACTTAACACACTACTTGACATTTTAAATAGAAGATTTTTTTAGTCAAATTTACAATACAGAAATACCAGAAAAGAAATGACATTTATATTTATGTTACCTATGCTATTTTATATGTGAATCTGATCTAATTTTATGAGCATATTTTAATATTTTATTGAAGACACTACACATAACCTGTTTTTGAAGGTGTCTTTATTTTTAAATTAAACGGTTTACCTTTTTACTTTTTATTGATTATAAATTTTCAAAATAAATGTTTATAATTCCAAAGGCTCAAGCAGGTCAGCTTCCCATCCTATATCATATAATTCGGACAAATCTGCATCCTCATCACGCTCTTCTTCATCCTCAGGATTTAAATCATCCAATGGATCAACATCCACTGATGTTTCAATTACAAGTTCAATGATGAGGTCAAAATCAACTGATTGCAGATTGTCGCTCATGTTGAGGTTGTCTTTATCTTTAAATAAAGATAACAACAATGAGATGTTGCAGAGTAAGAGACAAATCTCACAGATTATAATAGTAAAATTATTTAACAAGAGTAACATTTTGCAACTATTATTTAGCCATGTCCAGCGATGCTGAGCAGGTGAAGCCTATGTCTAATTTTTCACTGAACAGGACTCATCTGTTCTTAACCTTGGATAAGCCTCAACGACTCTGTGTCCCCTGCACATACTCAAATGTTAAAGTGCAGATTTATATTAAATGGCACATCCCCAGGCATGCACCAGTTAATGTGCACCACTGCTTTACCACCCATGGTGTGCCGCATTTACAATCAGATAGGAGAAAGCTGCTTCAAAACCCTGCGCCTGCTTGAAGCTGGCATAGGTCTTGACGCAGCATTGTATAGATGGGGCACCCCTGAGCCTTGCTGGAGCTGCATCGCACTTACGATACAACTCCAGCAATGCGCCACCTTTACGGCACAGATGCGTCACGCATCTGTGCCGTTTTTGCCCCATGCTGCGCCGCATTGTAAATGCAGCACAACATGGGTGGCGGAACAGTGGCGCAGGATGACTGTCACATCCCTGGTGATGCGCCACTCATCATAAATCTATCCCTAAGCTTCTTATCTTGTTACAGATGAACTGCCATATGTATCATCAAAATATTTTACATATTATAAATAGCAAATTTTAAGGAATAAATAGCGATTCTTTACTATTCCTAATTTGCAATGAGCAAATTGCTAATTGCAAATTACCCATTCATTTCCATAGGCTAGGAGGCTCATAGGAATTAATGTTGCAAGTTGTGATTAGCAATTAGCTCATCACAAAATAGGATTTTTTTCAAGCGTGCAGGGGTATCTCAAGAACACCCTGCTGCACCCCTGAAAAAGAAATTTGGGAGCACATGGCACACCTACATGCCCTAATGGCATGTATGGGCGTCATATGGGACCTTTTTTTTTTTTTTTTTTTAAATGCTTTTTGAAAACAATTCGCAAATTACCACAAACTAGAAGTTGGTGGTAGTTTCCAAATCCTTAATATCATTTTTTACATATTTTTTTTTGATACATTGCATTTAAGGAATCACAAATTTTGAATTATTGACATTTTAAGTAATTTCCACATGTGCAGTGTTTTCAAAATATAATTTGAAAATCGTTTTTGGGGAAAAGTAATGGTTTGCAAATTTATGACAAGGACATAATGGTGTATGCTTCTCTATAAGGCATTTCAGTATCTCTAATGTCATTTTTCCCATATTACATTATAAGACCTTTCCCCATGAAGCACATTCCTTGTAAATATGCTCCCACCTGTGCATTGCAAATTTAGATTTTGACTGTTTCAGACACATAGCCATGTTGAAAGTGACCCAAAAAAATTGCAAACGTTTTAAAAAAAAACATTCATGTGTCTTAATGACATTTTAAGTCATTTCCCCATGGACAATGTTTTCTAAGTGGCACAAAAGGGGTATACACCTATCATAAATCTGTCCCTAGCATTATAAATGATTAAATCAGGATGACAATAAGATGTGGCCTATCCAGAGGTTTGTTTAAGGTGAGGCCTACTCAGGATTGCGGATTAAAGTTACGCTTGATGAAGAATACAGAGGAGATAATTTATTGTAAAGGCCTACCAATGAAGTAAGTGATTTCTACTTCATTGCACCAGTCATCATAAATGTATCCATAAGCTTCTTATCTTGTTAGACATCAACCGCCATATGTATCATATAACTATTTTGCATTTCCAAAAAAGCGAATTTTAAGGAATAAATAGCGATTCTTTACCATTCCAAATTTGTTTGAGAAAATTGCTAATTGCAAATTACCCATTCATTTCCATGGGCTAGGAGGCTCATATAAATGAAGGTGCAATTTGCGATTAACAATTTGCTCATCACAAATTAGGAATTTATTCCAAAGGTGCAGGGGTGTCTCAAGAACACCCTGCTGCAACCCTGAAAAAGAAATTTGGGGGCATATGGCGAACATAAATTTTAACAACATTCCTTTACCTCAAAAACGATTTTCAAATCATAACTTCAAAACACTACACATGGGAAAATTACTTAAATTGTCCTTAAGACACATAAAAGCGTTTTTTGATTGGCTTTCCTGCATGGTAGGGTCACTTTTAACATGGCTATGTAACATAAACATTCAAAATCAAAATTTTCCATGTACAGGTGGGAGCATATTTACAAGCAATTTGCGCCACAAAGAAAGGTCTGACATTAAAATGGGAAAAATAACATCAGGGACAGTCAATTGCCTTATAAAGAACCATACACCATTATGTCCTTCTCATGAATTTAAAAACAATTCCTTTTTCCCAAAAACGATTTTCAAATCATAATTTCAAAAAACTGCACATGAGAAAATGACTTAAAATGTCATTAAAACACATGAAAGCGTTTTTTGATTGGCTTTCCTGCATGGTTGGTTCACTTTTATCATGGCTATGTAACACAAACATTTATAATTAAAATTTTCATGCACATGTAAGAGCATATTTACAAGCAATTTGCGCCACAGAGAAAGGTCTTACACTAAAATGAGAAAAATAACATCAGGAACAGTCAATTGCCTTATAAAGAACCATACACCATTATGTCCTTGTCATGATTTTATAAACAATTCCTTTTCCCCAAAAACGATTTTAAAACCATAAGTTCTAAACACTGCACATGGGAAAATGACTTAAAATGTCATTAAAACACATGAAAGCGTTTTTTGATTGCCTTCCCAGCATGGTTTGGTCACTTTTAACATGGCTATTTAACACAAACATTCAAAATCTAAATTTTCCATGCACATGTGAGAGCATATTTACAAGCAATTTGCGCCACAGAGAAAGGTCTTACACTAAAATGAGAAAAATAACATCAAGGACAGTCAATTTCTTATAAAGAACCATACACCATTATATCCTTGTCATGAATTTAAAAACAATTCCTTTTCCACAAAAACGATTTTCAAATCATAATTTCTAAACACTGCACATCAGAAAATGACTTAAAATGTCATTAAAACACATGAAATCATTTTTTGATTGGCTTTCCAGCATGGTTGCGTCACTTTTAACATGGCTATATAACACTAACATTCAAAATCAAAATTTTCCATGCACATGTGAGAGCATATTTACAAGCAATTTGCGCCACATAAATCATAATTTTCTCCTTAAAGCACACTATTCTCTATCTAAAGTAAAGAAATATTTTCTCACCTTAGCAAATACTTTGAGTTTGAAAACAGTCTAAGAAACACACCAATTTGTCTTCAGCAGAGCAAAAGGTATGCACTCCAGAGTCTGCAGCTATCAAAAGCACAGAAATGGTGTAATTCTTCACACATATTTCTCATGTCACCCAATCAAAACTCTTCCCTCACTTTTTTTCAAATGAAAACCCTTCCCCCTCTGCCCTTTCTGCCTATTTTCCATAGCAACCAGCTCTTGGAGAAACTCTGGTGTTTGCAAATTCACACAACAATGTTGCAATTGAACTCTGAACTCTCAGTGCACCTGCATATCCAGTGCTTTCTTTCATTTAATGATTTTTTATTGACCACTCAAAATACATCTTTCAAACAACACATCTGTGCACCCTAACTTTCTGTTTTCATCAATCAAAATCCACCAATCACTGTTACTACTTCATGAACACAGAAACTCCACAGTTTTTTTCATTTCAAACTCACATTTTTTCAACTGCCATTTCATTGCCACACTTCATCTGACTGCAGGAGAACCTTCTCTCACCATGTTTTCTGTCTGGATTGTTGGTCATAGTTATATTCACTGGGCTCAAAGGTACGTTGAAAGCAGGAATTTACCTAACCTCAATTTACAAGATGTGGAAATTAAGTGGTTTGGCCACAGAGGATTAAAATGTCACCAATTGATACCATTGGTGAAAACCTTTATGCATTTGCCAAAACCTGACCTGTTAATTGTGCACTGTGGAGGTAATGACTTGGGCACTTTGACTGGTGTAGGTCTGGAAATGCTTTTAAAGGACACCTTTGAGCAATTAATGGCACTTTTTCCTCAGACTGCCTTGGTATATTCAAATATATGCCAAAGACAGAAATGGAGGTGGTCAAACCAATTTTGTCCACAAATTGAGAAGTCGAGGAAGCATGTAAACAAATCTGTTTCAGCTTACATGAGAGACCATGGAATGGGCTCCCTGTACAACAATAACTTGCGTTACTACATGCAAGATATCTACAGAGGAGATGGAGTTCACTTCTCAGATGAGGGCAACAGAGTTTTCACTCTGAATTTAAAAATGTGCATTGGTACCTACTTATAAGTACCAAAATGTACCATAAACCCAAAAGCTCTTCTCAGAGCTACCCTACATCTAATCACTCACAATTATTATTTTACTCTAACTTTTTTCACTAATTTTCAACAAAGTACACTCCCTGGGGCGCTACCCGGTACGCGTACCGGGAGCTAACCTCGCGAAATTTTTTAAAAAAATGTTTTTTTTTCGCACATATAAACCTCCTCAGCCACCCTCAGAAAACCTAGGGGGTCAAGATAAGTCTACCGTGCCCCCTTCTACCCATTCTGAACATTATTTGCCCTCCATCTTGTATCTTAATTCGACCGAAACACAAAATGGTGGACTTCCGGAACGCTTAAGGTACGCGAACCGGGGCGCTCAACGGTTCGCGTACCGGGTCGCTCCCTGGGAAGCGCACCATCAAAAAAGGTGGGAAAGTAGTTTACAGAAAAGCCACTGGAGACAATTTCACCAAATATAGATTAGCTCATACTACATACCAATCCCTACCATTTTCACAAATTTGATTGGAATTCCATTTAGCCATTTAGCCTGTAGACCTCTCTAAATACCGTGAGGTAAATTACTTCACAAAACACATCTGAAATGTTGGAATTGACAACCAATTAAAATGTTACTTTCATTTTCTACTTTTTTTACCTCACATTTGATTGGTTATGTACCCGAATATATATAAAGGAAGAGAAGGAAACACAGCCATTTTGACTACTACTTCCTGGTGTACATTTCAATAGGATTTTCATTAATAACTTCAACTTCTTTTTAAAGGTAAGTTGTTATTTTTAAAACTGAAGTATATTGTGCACTTTAAGTTAATATGGCAAACTTTTTCTGTTAGTTATATACTATCCCTCTGTAGTACTTATAAATTTAGATACACTTTTTTATATTCCTCCTTCACTCTGATACTATACACTGCCCAAAGATAAATTCTCTGTTAAAAACTGCCTATCTAAAATTAATCCCAACAGTGCCCTACCTCTACTAATATATATTTTTTTTATGCAAATTTCAGGAAAAATGGAAAGTGAACAAAACATTTCATTTGAAATTGTCCTTCCAGAGTCCAACACAGAAATCATTGATCCAAATGAGATTGAATTTATGGATGAAACTTGGGACCAAGAACTACTGCAATGTGTACAAGCAGTAGATAACCTCCTTGCAAATGAGGACATTTTACAACCTCAGAGACTACAATCTATATTCCATGATTATGAAATTTCTGACAATGAAATGTTAGAAAGTTTAATAAATTATGAAACACAATAAAAAAAGCTTAAAAAAAAAAAAAAATAATCAACAAAACCAACAATCAATTAACATACAGCATTTGAAAAGTCTATCATTCATTTTTCATTGTGATACGCTCCCCAGAACGCTTCCCGGTTCGCGTACCGGGCGCTAACCACGAAAAAAAACAAAAAAAAAATTTTTTTTTTTTGCTTAGCGGGGCCCCTTTAAAGCCTCCACATCAAACCTAGGGGGTCAGGGAGGATCTACTATGCCCCCTTATGGTCATTTGCCCCTTCGCTTTTGCCTCCTCTTGTCTCTCGATCCTACCGAGAGACAAGATGGCGGCCGCTCCGGACTGTTTAGAATGTTGACAGACACCGGAGAGCCAATCAACTTCGCTACGCGAAGTTCCGTTACGCGTCAAGTACGCGTACCGGGGCGCTGCCTGGTCCGCGCTTACAGATATATATCTTTTTTTGAACGTTATTTTCTCAAAATCCACTGCAGCACATATATTCAGACCTACAAAAGGCACATCGGGCTACCAGTCCCTACAATTTTGCCAAGTTTCGTGCAAATCCATTCAGCCGTTCGGGCTAAAAGTGAGGCTAACCGCCCTATGGAAAACTCAATGTTAAAAACACGTTTTGGGACCCCCCTTTTTTCTCGGCCCCCCCTGGACCAACTCCCCCCAAATTTTCAGGGGCTGCTCAGAAACAAAATGTGCCATTTTCCTGAAAATTTCAGCCAATTCCGTCCACAAACGCCAAAGTTATTAGACATAGAATTTTCAAAAAACCCATAGGGAAAAAATCCTAACTATATATACCTACTGGCGACCGCCAGTAGGTAATATATATATATATTCACTGAAAAAACCATAGGTTAGAGACCATATATAGTTAGCTGGACATTTTATTGACATAAAACCAATGAAATTCCATATATAGTTAGTTGCACTAACTATATATCGCGCACCCGCAATCCACTGCTGATGATGTCACATATTACATCATTCATGACATGGTCAGTGACATCACTGATGACATCACTGATGACATCTCAAATGACATCACTGATGACATCACTGGAATCGAGCAAAATCAGTAGGCCACTAATGGGATCTCTTTTTGACCTCGCTAAAATAGAAACATTAGGAACAACCTGTTGAAAATAGCAATGCGTATGTACATAAGCGGCGTTCATTTGTGTTCACAGTACCCCTTGTTGATTGTTTGAATCGAGCATTGAATTGTTCGAAGTTGGTTCTCTTAAGGATCTTCTCTGCCTGCAAACGAGGAAGAATAGGAATATTCTCTCTCCCTTTGCAGATAGTGAAGGGTAGGTAACGCAAGCCTTTAACACGTCGTACCTATTTCATTCCTCATTGATTGATTGATTGTCCGAACATTGACTGTTTGGGAATTAGTTCTTTTTGGAGGTATTCCCTGTTTGCAAATAAACGTAGGAAAATCTTTGCAAGTAGTGAAAGGGTACGTAATGCGGACCTTTCTCCCCCGTTGTAATCTGTCATGCCTATCTACTCCCCACTGATTGATGCACCTGTTTCACCCGGACCATTTACTAGACATACGTCATCTGGCCCGACCAGAGAGCACCCCTAGTGAAAAGGACATATGCAATAATAACGAAGTGATCACTGTATCCTGTTAACAGAAACTTTAGCATGAAACAACCTGGAAAGAAAAGAATAGGAAAACGAAAATCAGTAGGCCACTGATGAACATGAACTTTTATTAAACAACGAACAAAGAAACGATAACATAACGTAATGATAAAACCTGTTAATGTCCTAGAAACAAGAAAACGTTAAAATATGCCATTGGTGAGAGACCAGAAAAACAGTAAGAGAAACCAAATCACCCCTCGCTGTCCCACCGCCTGCCACGCCAAAAAAATCGATAGACTAGGGAAAATGCAAGTCAGTAGAACATCCGCCCCCACTCTGTAAACTTCCAAGGCGGAGCAGGGTTCCGGCTACGCCCAGCCGGGAGCAGCCCATATAAGGCAGGTCCTGCTGCCACGCCTCGGCCAGGAGATCCTAACGTAGGGTGTAGCCGGAGGAGAGGCCGAGACCAGCGGGACCCGGCCAGGGGATTGCCTTTACAACGCTGAACAGTTGCGGGGGGGGGGAATGTCTCCTCGACCCTCCCCTCTCTCTCCCAGTCCGGCCGCGGTGGCCCTTGAGAGTTGCAGGTAGTCCCGCCACATGCTCTTCCGGTCCGGCCACCAACGGTCGGGGGGCCGAGGCCGACGGGATCCGGCTGCAGCCGATAAACCAAGAAACCCGTTCATGGGGCCAGAGCCAGGGGCGTCCGGCCGACATCTACCGGAAGCCCGGCCCGAAGACGGACGGGACACTTCTTCTTTCTTGTATAATTGCTGCAACAACCCTGGGGGGGGATGTCTTGCACATGCCTCCGACCCCCCCCCCTCGTCCTCATCGCCTGGTCCGGCCATAACAAATATCAAGCGAGACGCCGTGGGGTGCACTGGGAGGGAGAGACGGTGCAAACAGGCCTCTCCCGCCTCCCCAGTGGAGGCTTCCCAGCTGCACCCTCAGCGCTCCAGGCGCCCGGAAAAGAGTTCTTCCACTGTGGCCATGCTGCAACGTCTCGCCCGGCAGGGTGGAGCCCGTCCGCTCATTTGACCCCGCGATCGCCAGTAGCTACCGAACTCTCAAAATGGCGGTCGACCTGGCAAGAGCGGGCCCAGCATAAAGAAATGGCCCGGTCACTGGTTGACTCCACCACCGTAGTCCTCCACGACCTTGAAGATTCTAGAGGAGCCGCGGGAGTCTCCGACCCCCGATGGGGAATGACTGCCATGATCACCCGTGGAGTGACGAAACTGTATTCGCAGGACGTCGGCGCCAGCCTCACTTTGAATTACTAGAATCCTGCAGACCTCACTTCCGGTAAAAGCA
This sequence comes from Lissotriton helveticus, assembly GCF_964261635.1. Lineage (NCBI taxonomy): Eukaryota > Metazoa > Chordata > Amphibia > Caudata > Salamandridae > Lissotriton > Lissotriton helveticus. The sequence continues at coordinate 42,478,507 of NC_136063.1, forward strand.
CAGTGTGACCCGGTAGGAAAAATTGTTGCACCCCCTCCCCTTTTTGACTGATAGTTCAAACCACCGATCCTTTCCTTTGCCCTTTTAACGGAACTTTGGACTGCCTCCCCCTCTTTTACATTTTCTAGAGAAAACAAAACATTAACCACTACATTAGCATAGCAGTTGACACCAGAACTGTTTTCAAATTGAAAACCAACAACATCTTCAACAGAATCCTTTTTGTTTCTGCTGTGACCCTGCTACAGCACAGGCATTGTCCCCAGCAGTAATTCTGCAATGCCGGTAAGAATAGCTGTGGTGCCTACTGGACTCACTCACCCCCGCGGCGCCCCACGCCGTTATGTGCTGGGCGGCAACTTGCTAGACATCACTTTAGTGCCATCTAGATTTCAGCGCGTTCTGCTGCCTTGGAACTATTCGCACAACAGACCGCTACTGACAAGAATATTTCATTATTGGTGCTGTCAATTTCAATAAATCTATTGGATAATTCAAAAGAAATTGCCACGGTCTCTTCGTTGTTTAAATGTTTTTACTGTTTTTGTTTTGTTGTATATATTTATATGTTATTAAAGTTTTATATTCCTACTACTTTGTTGGAGTGCTATATATTTTTTATGTGAGACATAATTGTAAAAACTTTGATGTACAAAGAGTCATTCCTGGAATCTTCCGCTTCAGGCTCGATCCCCTCCCCAATCACAATACAGGATAGTTTTCAGATAGTAGGAACACGTGTGGTGTGACGGATCTCATTGGGTGTGGGCCTTGATCTACTATAACTCCTTTGAAGAGGGGTGATTCTTTACAGCTGAGGCCATAAACTACATCTGCAGGGCTAGCTGATAGCCTGGACAATCGGACACAGAGGAAGAGGAGTGTCAGAGGGTGCGGTAGTGAATAGGGCGAAAGGGAGGTGTCGGGCGGGCACAGAGTGTGATTCTCAGGGAAGAGCAGCGCAGATGGGGGGAGGTTTATTGCCCATGCATAAGACAGAGAGCGGGGGTGACCAGTGCCTGGGGAAGATGCTTGCGAGGGTGAGGAGCCATGCTACGAATCGACAGCGTGCAGAGAGTGGGTCTGGTCAAGACATCTAAAATGGCTGCCGTGCACGACAAAAGTGTGGCATTTCAAAAAAGGCAAGATGGCGCAGACAATGTTTTTCAACACTTCCTCATTTCCTTCGAATCGAACGTTAACAGACGTTGGGGCATATTACCAAAGTTAAGCGATATTTATCGCTAACGATGCTTACCAACGAATTTTTTACCGCTAAGCATCGTCAGAAATTATCAAAGATAAACCTTGCTATTATCAAGGTTTATCACAAATGCGATAATAAACGGCCGCAATGCATGAATATCGCTAAAAACTCAGCGATATTCATACATTACCGAGCTAATGCTCTTAGCCATGTTATCCACCTCCCATTGGATAACATGGCTAAGAACTGCTCAGGGCAGGTGTTACTTTTTGGAGATATTCGCGCTTAGCGCGAATATCTCCAAAAGTTGGTAATAGGAGATAGATATCTTGCATGTTGTAATGCAAGTTATTGTGGTATTTGGAACTCATACCATAATCTCTCAGGAAAGCAGAAACTGATCCTTTTGGGACCGCCTAAAAAGGCCTAGGGGGTGAGGAGTACTCTACTTTGCCCACTTTTCACGTTCCGAACTATTTTATTTTACTCTCTTCTGTAATTACACAAAATAGCACCGATAAGATGCATCGGAGACACACAGTGAGAGAAAGGAGGCCGGAGATGAAGAAGAGATGTCAAATACACATTGGAGATAATATAGTGGCAGAAGGGAAGTAAATATGAGTAAACTTACCATGTAACATAAAAATGTTGCACTCTATACTATAAGTCTCATTTTATACTACAATCACTTCGCTACAACCTCATAAATTAAAAATAAAAATGTATAATGTCTCAAACAATTTTTGATTTCTAAATATAAATTTATTCTTCAGAATTTTCTAAATTTGAAAGAACTACTAACATGTCCTCATCAGCAATGTCCTCATGAAAAGTCTTTCAATAATGATTCTTGTAACTCTATCGTCTCCAAACACTCGATAAATTCGCCATCAAGAGATTGATCAAAAAAATCATTCAAGTCATCTCCTCCTTCTGACAATATTTCATTATTGGTGCTGTCAATTTCAATCAATGTAGTGGAATCATTCAAGTCATCTCCTCGTGACAATATTTCATTATTGGTGCTCTCAATTTCAATCAATGTAGTGGAATCATTCAAGTCATCTCCTCCTTGTGACAATATTTCATTATTGGTGCTGTCCATTTCAATCAATCTAATGGAATCATACAAGTCATCTCCTCCTTGTGACAATATTTCATTATTGCTGCTCTCAATTTCAATCAACGTAGTGGAATCATTCAAGTCATCTCCTTGTGACAATATTTCATTCTTGGTGCTGTCCATTTCAATCAATCTAATGGAATCATACAAGTCATGTCCTCCTTGTGACAATGTTTCAATATTGGTGCTCTCAATTTCAATCAATGTAGTGGACAATTCAAAAGAAATTGCCACGGTCTCTTCATTGTGAGCCATTTTATTTTGAAATTGCTTGCTGTAAATTGCAGAAAAAAATAATCACTTTCATTTATCGTTTTTAGTAATACATAATATAAAACTAACTTTATCAAGTATTTAGTATAACAGAAGGACTGCAAATAAATAACAGAAAACATTTTTCAAATTATCTTCAAGTGTACAACATAGTTCCCCTTACAAATTAACAACTCACCTTTTCAAAAGTAGGAAAAGTGTTAGTACTGTGTAAATCAAACACCAGAAATTCACCACCAAAAATTCCTCACAAATGTACCTCAGACAGTAGTATCACAAAATGGCTGTGGTTTCCTCTCATTTGACATATATACATAACCAATTAACTTTCATCACACACAAATACAAAACCAAAGTAACATTTTAATTGGTTCTAAATTTCAACACTTTCAAATGTGTTTTCCCCATGCAATTTTCCATAGGACATTTACATACGTCTACAGCCTGAATGGCTGAACGGAATTACACCAAACTTGGCAAAATGGTACATCAAACCTAAGAGGTCAGGAAGGATCTACTATGCCCCCTTATGGTCATTTCCCCCTTCGCTTTGGCCTCCTCTTGTCTCTCAATCCTACCGAGAGACAAGATGGCGGCCGCTATGGACTGTTTGGAATGTTGACAGACGCCGGAGAACCAATCAGCTTCGCAAAGCTCCGTAACGCGAAAAGTACGCGAAGCGGAGCGCTGTTACAGATATATATATTTTTTTGAACGTTAATTTCTCAAAATCCACTGGAGCACATATATTGAGACCTAGCAAAGGCACATCGGGCTACCAGTCCCTAATATTTTACCAGGTTTCGTGCAAATCCATTCAGCCGTTCGATTATTATTATTATTTTTTTTTTTGCCCCGCGGGGCCCTTTTAAAACCTCCACATCAAACCTAGGGGGTCAGCGAGGATCTACTATTCCCCCTTATGGTCATTTGCCCCTTCGCTTTCGCCTCCTCTTGTCTCTCGATCCTACCGAGAGACAAGATGGCGGCCACTACGGACTATTTGGAATGTTGACAGACGCCGGAGAACCAATCAGCTTCGCTTCACAAAGCTCCGTTGCGCGAAAAGTCCGCGTCCTGGGCCGCTGCCCAGTCCGCTGTTACAGATATATATCTTTTTTTAAACGTTAATTTCTCAAAATCCACTGCAGCACATATATTGAGACCTACAAAAGGCACATCGGGCTACCAGTCCCTACAATTTTGCCAAGTTTCGTGCAAATCCATTCAGCCGTTCGGGCTAAAAGTGAGGCCAACCGCCCTATGGAAATTAACATGGGAAAAACGCGTTTTGGGACCCCCCTTTTTTCTCGGCCCCCCCTTGACGAACCCCCCCAAACTTTTCAGGGGCTGCTCAGAAACAAAATGTGCCATTTTCCAGAAAATTTCAGCCAATTCCGTCCACAAACGCCAAAGTTATTAGACATAGAATTTTCAAAAAACCCATAGAGAAAAAATCCTAACTATATATACCTACTGGCGACCGCCAGTAGGTAATATATTAATATTCACTGAAAAAACCATAGCTTTCACACACGTTATAGTTAGGAATTAGCATTTAAAAAACCTTGCAAATTCATTGAAAAACCATATGTCAATTTCACAAAAAACACCATCCATTTAGACACTTATTTACCAATTTATTCTTCCATCGACCTTTAGATATACATACATGAAAAATATTTAATTATTTATTTTTCAGAAATACACACATTCACTGGATGATGTTGTGGAAAAGTAAATTTTGCCATGTTCTGTGTCCCTACGCCTCATCCATCATATGTTATGTGTGCATGACCAATATGCATATGTTATTCCCCATGTCCGATTAGTGACGCAATTACAGTTGTGTCCACCTCTAGTATGCCAGTTTCCAGTCCTCGTGAATACTACGAATATCAGGCCTATGTAAAGTAATGTTGCCACGTTTCTCAGTGTGCACGTTATTTCATTATAAAGTCCCCGTTTCTAGGCCTCAAAAGGGCCTGGACATCAGATTCAGCTCCTGTCTCCTGAAGCCTCGTTGAGGAGCGATACAGCCCCCACCTGTATCCTCGACCTTTCACTTACTTCCTGCCTCGCAGTGCCCGGTGTAGCTTGGCTCTGCCTCTGAGTCTGCCAAAAGTATGTTATAGTTCCAGTTATCAGTTCAGTCCTCCTTCTCTGCATTCCTAAGCTACTGAACTGCATCAATAGTTTCCGTCATTGTCTAGCCTTCCCGTCTCCACGTTAGAGAAATACTGCATTTACTGGTCATTTAATATTCTTCATCACGCATTACATGTAGAATAATGCATGGTCCAGTCTTAGAGTCAAGTTAGCTTTTCCCCTCATGACTTCTAGTTTATATCAACATGTTCCCTAAACATCAGATACTAGATAGGGTTTAGGTACATGTCGCTCCGACCCTCCAGACTTTAGTCTCTGCTCCTAGCACAGAGTTCATAGCCCCCAGCTTCTCCTAGTGATACGTCATTGCCAGTTTGCGCGCACCATCAGGTTAGAGGTCCCGGCTCCTTAGGTAGCCCCCTCCTATGTTTCCGCCCATTCATGACATATTCTGTTACGTCTGCACCACATGTCTATGTATACGCCCAGTTACACCTACTTTTACTGTTATCTTTCGCGACTGCTACGCGTCACGCCTTCTGCTCCACCCACTGCTACGCCTACTGCAATGTAATACTATGTGTTTGCGTTATGTATATAAGTTCATGCATTGTTATTAGAAGTGAGCGCGCTCATCCCAGATCTAGCCCCGGCAGCTGCCGTGCCCCTGTCTATGCAGGTTGTCCTGATCCTGTCCTTATGCTGTAATAAACCTGCAGAAACTCCTACTACCTCGAATCTTGACTCTTATTTATTGAGCTATCTGTTATGATATATGCCTAGTCAAAAATAGGGTATTATTTATTTATTTACCACATAATGGCGCCCGAATAGGGACTTGCCCTTTCCCCACGCGTCGGTGAAGCCACGCCGACCCCCTGACCCTCTGCAGTCGTGACGGAACCATACTGGCCAAGTGCAGATATTTCTGCTTCAAGTATCCCTCAGGCCCACGGAGGAGACGGAGGAGGCGGTCCAGCATCCAAACGAGACGGTGGAGGAATGCGGCGAGTCCCGACCAGAGCCCAAGCCGAGAGTCCAAGGTCCGAGGTATCCGGAGGCCCACCCGTAACTGAAGTCCGAAGTCCGAAGTTCGTCGTCATCAGTCCAGTCCAGTCCGAGGCCTTCCGTTCCGTGCTGCCCGGTGAGTACCATTGCTGGGGTAGTATCTAGACAGGACCAATCTAAATTGACTCCTGGTCCGTGGGTTGGTGGTACCCAGACTCACAAACGAAGTGTTCACCTAGGTGGATACGGGTCTTGATGCGTCCCTTTATGGGACCGGTATGTTCCGTACTGTTACAGCAGTGCATCCAGTAACTCTAGTCTGTTCCGTTCTCGAGAAAATTCTTGTATTTCTGTTCTCAGTATTCCAGGTAATATTCTGTTCGAACTGTTATGTTATGATATTGTTTAATGTATTTTCAATGTCGTGGTATGCCTGAATTGTTTTCCCAATTGTTATTGTTCTTTGTGTATTGTATTGTGTTCCGATTCAAGTTTACAATGCCGCTCTTTTCCAAGTTACGTCAGTTAAAAACTAGAAAGGGTTTATTGGAAGCAGCAGTTCCTGTCCCGCCGAGGGACAGTCCAGGTCATTTTATGTATCAGAAACATGGCATAAGCGCCATATTGTATCTAGATTTATGGGTAGAGTATACCAAACGGTTAGAAGAAAAGTATAGATGGCCCGTATCGGGTACATGGGATGCCGAATGTATCATGCGAGTAGAAGAAGCATTATGGAAAAAGAAAGCCAGACAGTCACAGAAAGATGCCATCGAGTTATGGCGTAAAGAAGCGCATAGAAGAACCGAAAAGGAAGTCAGAAAGTCAGAGTTAAGTAGAGAATCCCAAGAACGAGCCCAAGAAAGAGAATTAATCGAGATAGGTGAACAAGTCAAAGCCGAACAGTCAGACAGACAGAGGCATGCCCTTATTAAGGGTATGTATCCTCTTCTTGCCGAGGGCTTGCAAAAAACGACCCCAGAGGCATCCAGTAATTTCCCGCCACCATTAGTTCCGACCAAGCCGACCGCAGCTGATATTTTTATTTCGTCCTATTTGGACGACACAGTCCCAGAATATGCAAATCCTGTTCGCGCTCCGCCAGTCCCTGTAAATCAGGCACTTCCCGCTCTTCCAGACACCGGAGTACCTGCTACGGTACCCCCGGTCCAGCCAGCATTTCAACTTCCCGCTCCGCCACGAAGAATGTCCGTCGATGATTCTAGTTTAGGGGCCGCAGGAGGAGGTCCTCCTCAAACCCCGCCGCCACACAAGCGTTTAACGTTAGCCGAATTACATGCACAAGCGTCACAGCGTACGCCTAGACATCAGACTGTAGCAGAAATAAGAAAATCCCTTGCCGAATGTGTCTATGATCCAGTCCCAGGCGAGGATAATATGGTTTTATATTCGTTCCGCGTAAGAAAGGTGGCCGAGTATCTAGTCACCTTACCGAATATGAAAGAAGATCTAGACAGAATATATCGTTTCATCCGTACAGGGGATGATCCAGAATGTATTCACGAAGCCATGTCTCAAAGGAAAGCCGAGATCCAGCTCATGATATTAAAGTTTCTGATTAATTGTCTAATAAGAGAACAAGATTACCCGTCTAAAGATTCTGCCGAAATGAGAATCCTGACAAGGTGGAGTGATAATATAGCCGAGGGTAAGCACAAGACCGTCGGTGCCATGGAAAGTATGTACAAGAAAATCCGTAAAGAAATAATAAAGATACACGAACAGCGTAAAGCAGCCCAAGTAAGCGAGAAAGAAAGTACCTCTGATCCTGAAGAGGAAGACGACGAGAATACCGCCAGAATAGCGTACGTAGGAAAATCTAGATTTCCAGATCGCCATTTACGTCTAGAACACAAGTCTATTTTCCATCATTCAGTACCAGAACAAGGTTCTCTAGAACAAGTGTTCCAAGCTACCGATCACATTCTGAAATCACGAATCGGTTACAGTGAATTAAGTACTATGCATGAACAAGAACTAGCCCGATCAGCAGTCCGATGGATTACTGATTCTACCACTTTTCCAGACGAAATAGTGGCACAAATGTTTCTGTAATTGCCCCCAGCCGAGCAGCGACTGGTGGGTATGTATATGATCCAGCACCTCATTACTCTGTATGAGGGTCAGCACTCTGATCCAGGCCCGTTACATGATGTCCTGAACGAGTTACTCCAGTACAAATGGAGAGGTCTAGGTACCGATTTAATTAGTGTCATTCTAGAACAACGTCACAAATATAGAACGTTCTTGAACCCGCATTTTGTTCATGTCTCACCCCCAGAAAGTAAATCATTTTACATAGACAGACAGAACCCGTTACGAGAAGTCCACCCAGTGAGAGGAACGGGTGGCGAAATGCAACGAGTGTTTGTATACACTCCAATCACAAAGATGGAACTCCTTGAAATGAAGAAATTAATTCCCTGTCATGACAAAGATCCAGCAGGGTTCCATCGAGAATTAAAAGACATGCTCCGTATGGGAGAATACACTTACCCAGATATCATTAAAATGTTAAAGGTTCTGCTACCCGCAGGGGTGTATGAAAAGCTAAAGGAAAAAGAATGGGAGGTGGGAGAGAAAAAGATCGATTGGACAGCTCTAGAAGCTGAAGACAAGGCACGAGTACCAGGTACCGGTCTTGGAGATAAATGTAAAGAATTACCAGAATTATTGATTCAAGTTTTACCCAGATTATTGACAACGAGAAAAGAAGACTGGGATGCAATCTCAGCCTGTAAACAGAAACAAGATGAAGATATTAGTGATTTTTATTCTAGGTTTGAAAAATGTTTTAGTATTAACAGTGGCCTCAAGACAAGTAGTGAGTCATACCCTCACCTTTTCGTTACTAAATTAGTCGAGAATTCAAGTCCACAAATTAAAAATCGAGTTTTGAAAGTCGAAAGCACCTGGCAAGCTAATACTCCGTCCCAGATGCTCCAGATGCTCCAGTATCACCAGAATAGAATCAGGGAAGAGCAAGAACACGAGAGAAAACGTATGAAAGATACGAAAATGAAAGTGCTAGTTGCACAATCTGTTCCTCAAGACAGTCAGAAGAGGGGTCCGAATCAAGCCAGTCATCCTGCAGCTCCCGTTAAAGGGAACTGCAATTATTGTAAACAGCCAGGTCATTTTATAAATGAGTGTGCAGTTCTGAAACACAACATAGCTACTGGTAAGACTAAAGAAAGACCACGTCCGCCTAGACAAGAACAAGTTTCACAGATTCCTCAGCCACAGAATGCACAACAGACAGTTACAGCACCGCAGCCTATTGCTGCAACACAGCATGTCACATCACAGATGTACCAGTATGCGCAGTCTGAGTATCCAGAGTACCAGCCATATTCATGAAACAGCCTAGAGAGGGAGGTAGGCTTGCCTCTCATCGAGATACCTGTAGATCAAGAAGGTCCCTATGTCCACAGTCAAGTATTAGGGAAAGACAGAAAGTTTTTGATTGATACAGGGGCAAGTAGGACCACAATTAGTCATGCCGAAGTTCCAGGGGCTCCGCTCTCAGGCTCAAGAAATGTTTCCCTTGGATTTTCAGGAAAACCGATAGTTAATGAGATTTCAAAGCCAGTTACTCTAGAAGTAGGTCCATTGTCCCGTACTACTGATCTGTTACTTACTAAGTCATGTCCAGAAAACCTATTAGGCATTAAAACACTGAAAGAGTTAGGTGCAGTTATTTGCTGTTCCCCAGAGGGAATACGTCTGTTCCTACGTGACTTTAAGGGTCACTATGTATTACGAGATTTTGATTCCAGACTGTCTAATGTTCCGCAGCATTTATGGGCGCAAGGTCCAACTGATGTAGGTTATATGCAAATCACACCCTATCGTGTGACTCTCAAACCAGGTGTAGTGTTACCACGAATCAGACAGTACAGATTGCCACCCGAGGCTGTAGCAGCCTTGTCCAAAATTATTGACGAGCTCATTGCACAAGGAGTAGTTGTAGAAACTGACTCCAATGTATGTAATTCTCCGATCATTCCAGTCATGAAACGTACTGATCCAAATGCACCTCCAGTATATCGATTAGTGATTGATTTACGAGAGCTTAATAAATGTATTATTCCACAGTACCCAGTTGTCCCAGATATCTCTTCCCTGTTGACAGCCATTGATTCCGAAGCCACGTTCTTCACTGTCATAGACCTCAAGAATGCATTTTTTAGTGTTCCTATTCATCCAGACAGCCAGTTTCTTTTTGGATTTTGTTTAAATGGAAGGAGCTATATGTTCACACGAGCTCCTCAAGGTTTCACAGAAAGCCCTAGTATTTACAGTCAAGCACTCAAGAGACAACTAGATAATATTCACATGCCAACTGACACTGCCCTGCTCCAGTATGTCGATGATCTACTGATCACAGCCCGTTCTGAACGTGATTGCGAGCGAGCATCCCTTACAGTTCTGTATTTCCTAGCCAAGATGGGGCACAAGGTGTCACCTTCGAAGCTTCAATTCTGTGTCCAGCAAGTGGTATACTTAGGACACTTGCTGTCCAAGAGGGGTAGGCAGTTGACACCCGACCGTATCCAGTTGATAGCGAGTCTTCCCCAGCCCAGAACCCAGAAGGAGGTACGTGCCTTTATCGGCCTTACTTCTTATTGTAGACAATGGATTCCCCAGTATGCATTTCTAGCCAAGCCACTGATACAGTTAACGACACAGGAGGCAGCCGTATCGACTGTCCTCCCTTGGACATCTGACCATACACTTAGTTTCAACGAGTTAAAGAAAGCTTTATGCCAAGCTCCAGTTCTAGCTACACCGAACTACAGTAAGCCTTTTACACTTTTCGTTACTGAACGTGAAGGTACAGCATTATCTGTTCTCACACAAGATCAAGCAGGACAATACAAGCCCTGTGCTTATTTTTCGAGCACATTAGATCCAGTCGCCCAGGCGTTGCCTGCGTGCCTCAAGTCAGTTGCAGCCACAGCACTAGCTATCAGACAAAGTGATTCCATAGTTTTAGGACACTCCCTGACAGTACAAGTTCCACACTCCGTAGAAGTTCTTTTAAACCGAACACAAACTCAGCACTTGACAATTGCACGTTTAACAGGTTATGAATTGACACTGTTCCAGCCACACATAGAAATTAGACGCTGCAACGTCCTGAATCCTGCTACACTGTTACCATCAGTTAATTCAAATCCTGACACACATGACTGTGTGGAAGTAGTCAACATTACGACAAAGCCAAGACAAGACCTGACAGACATTCCGTTACCAGATCCTGACCTGACACTTTATGTGGATGGTTCATGTATGAGAACTAGTACAGGAGAACTAGTCGCCGCGTATGCAGTGACTACTGACACCGAAGTTATTGAAACACACCGCATTGATACCCTGTCCGCTCAAGCAGCAGAGCTAGTTGCTCTGACACAAGCCTGTATACACGCCAAGAACCTGAAAGTCAATGTTTAGTAATGTTGCCACGTTTCTCAGTGTGCACGTTATTTCATTATAAAGTCCCCGTTTCTAGGCCTCAAAAGGGCCTGGACATCAGATTCAGCTCCTGTCTCCTGAAGCCTCGTTGAGGAGCGATACAGCCCCCACCTGTATCCTCGACCTTTCACTTACTTCCTGCCTCGCAGTGCCCGGTGTAGCTTGGCTCTGCCTCTGAGTCTGCCAAAAGTATGTTATAGTTCCAGTTATCAGTTCAGTCCTCCTTCTCTGCATTCCTAAGCTACTGAACTGCATCAATAGTTTCCGTCATTGTCTAGCCTTCCCGTCTCCACGTTAGAGAAATACTGCATTTACTGGTCATTTAATATTCTTCATCACGCATTACATGTAGAATAATGCATGGTCCAGTCTTAGAGTCAAGTTAGCTTTTCCCCTCATGACTTCTAGTTTATATCAACATGTTCCCTAAACATCAGATACTAGATAGGGTTTAGGTACATGTCGCTCCGACCCTCCAGACTTTAGTCTCTGCTCCTAGCACAGAGTTCATAGCCCCCAGCTTCTCCTAGTGATACGTCATTGCCAGTTTGCGCGCACCATCAGGTTAGAGGTCCCGGCTCCTTAGGTAGCCCCCTCCTATGTTTCCGCCCATTCATGACATATTCTGTTACGTCTGCACCACATGTCTATGTATACGCCCAGTTACACCTACTTTTACTGTTATCTTTCGCGACTGCTACGCGTCACGCCTTCTGCTCCACCCACTGCTACGCCTACTGCAATGTAATACTATGTGTTTGCGTTATGTATATAAGTTCATGCATTGTTATTAGAAGTGAGCGCGCTCATCCCAGATCTAGCCCCGGCAGCTGCCGTGCCCCTGTCTATGCAGGTTGTCCTGATCCTGTCCTTATGCTGTAATAAACCTGCAGAAACTCCTACTACCTCGAATCTTGACTCTTATTTATTGAGCTATCTGTTATGATATATGCCTAGTCAAAAATAGGGTATTATTTATTTATTTACCACAATGTCATCAGTGATGTCATCAGGGATGTCATTTGAGATGTCATCAGTGATGTCATGAGTGATGTCACTGACCATGTCATGAGTGATGTTATATGTGACGTCATCAGCAGTGCATTGCGGGCACGCAAGTTATAGTTAGCTGAGCTAACTATAACAGAGGAATTTCAAAGGTTTTGTATGAGAGAAATGTTCAGCTAACTGTAACATGTGAAACCTATGTTTTTTTCAATGAATTTGCATGTTTTTTTAAATGCTAATTCCTAACTATAATTTTCTGTGAATTTCAAAGGTTTTGTAAATGATAATTTATAAATGTATTCATTATTATGTCTTTCTTTTAATATTAATTTCTTATATTTTTAATATAAATATTTATATTTATTTTGTTTTTTAAATTGTATTTCTTATTCCTATTATAAAATAATACCAAAACTAAATTGCAAAGTTATTTTTGGATTAATTATTTCTTGACGTCGGTTGCAAGTATAACACAGCTCCAGCAATGCTCTTGGGGCCCTATGCTCACAATGCTGTATCAATTCTTACACCTGCTTCAAGCACGTGCAAGCTTTTGACGCAGCAGAAGCTCAAAAGTCTCTGAATGAAATGTTATACCTTTCACTCAGTCACTTTTAGTTGCTGCACCCCCTTCTGCACAACAAAGCCTCTTCTGGCGCAGCGCTTTACAATGTAATGCACCCTCTAGATGCGTCACATTGTTAGTAGCACACACCATGGCACATCTTTTGCACCACTGCTGTGTCATAAAAGTGACGCAACAGCTGTGTAAAAGAGACACAAGGGGATTGTAAATCCGCCCCTAACACATACAAATTCACCCAGGCAGTTTCACCAGCACCGCAAATTGAAGCGTAGACTTATAGCATCTTTATGTACATATGTTACATTCAAGTGCTTCGGACATACTACAGTATACTATAGGTAAACACCTTATAGATTTATGATGTAGCACTTCCTTATACTTCTGAACTTTCATATTCTCCATAAACTAGTAATACATTCATTCATTCATTTATCAACTACACATTCATTCTGACAAACTTTTACACACTGACATAGAAATATAGTTCTTTCTTTGACCATTGAAGGTAGTTCTAAAAAGAACAGTTTTTTATTGTTTTTTTAGTTTTGTATTTTTTTGTGTTTTCTCAACAAATTCCAAGCGTAACAAAATAATAAAAAAAAAAAAAAAAACTAATGTCGAGGACAGCGATGCATCCTGTATTTCATCAGGTTCATAGACTGTTCCCCATAACACAAAAGTTTATCACAATAAATGCATAGAATTTTAACTTTAGCAAAGTCAGAATCAATTTTTGGGTGTGGACTGCTTGCTGGAAATGCTCCTGCAGCAGTTGATGTGCTTGTTGCAGCAGCAGGTGGGTTCTCATGCAACGTGCGCCTTGCAGCTGGAGCAAAGTTGTTGGAGTGCAATTTCTTCACGTGTCACACCATATTTGATGTGCCAAAGGAGTATTTATTACATAGATCACCCCTTGAAAGGTTACTTTTGGAACAATAACCTTTTTCTGTCCTTCTGGAAAAGTAAAAAACTTCCAAATCAGAGCTTCTTTCCTCTTCTTTGGAGGATCTTCCGGAATGAAATCTCCCTCTGAAAAACTGCTGGAAGATGACTCCATTGCTCTTATTATGGTGATCTTCCTTCTATTTGAGAAGATTCTAAGAAGAAATGCTTCTTCTTAGAAACTCAAAGTCAATTCATTGTAATGGGACAAAACTTTCAACAGTCGCAATAGGAAAAGTTATGAACCAATCAAATCTCTACATGCCTTTGCGTACGCTTATGATGTGCTTGCGCAGCTCTTTCAATACGAATACGCACGATGTTCTACCGCGATTTGTGTAATTGTTTTTAAAAGTAATATATGATTGTTACAGGTATTAAAAAAAATCATAGTTATCCCAAATGTCTGCCCTCAGTATGTACATTAAATACATAAATAAATGTTTTAAACCAAGTAGGAACATTGCAGCCTTTCGCGCACAGAACGCCGTACATGACATCACTCAGAAGCTTTAATGCGACGCGTACCGTCAAAGCATATTTGTACCGTATGCGCGGGTACGCGCTGAGTATGATTAGCGGTGCAAACTATGGTTCGATCACCCTCTTAGTGACAAATCAGAGCTTAGGGCGCTCTAAGGAGAATGATTAGAAGTGTTCACTCATTGCAGATCCGATTCTGGGCCTGCCTCTGCGTACATTATAACACCGCCCCCATCTCTCTCTGTTGTTAATTGTTAGTGCACACGCTACCAATCACGCCCCTCGGCTTGATTTGGACAGCCCCCGCGGTTTCCATATAATGCGGGCACTGACGTGAGCATGCTCTCTTTTGCCATCTTGTGCTGCGGTGACAAACATAGTGTCGTCATCAATTTTACTATGAACTGATTGCTCGAGTGGAGGAGGACTCCTGACACTCGACGTGGTATCACTGCTGCTGCCACCCAGCCACAATACCATAGGCGCCGAGGCGGCGCCGCCCGCATGCAAAGCACCCCAGACTCAGCGAAACCGCAGCCTTTGAGACACGACAAAAGACGACAGAAGCAAAGGTAAGAGAAGACGTCACAACATCAGTCTCCACTGTAAATTGTTTATGCATAATGCAATTGTTTTCTCCTTCATATGGCTTTCCTACCCCTCAATGGTTTTAAATTGTATGCACATAGTTTAAACGTTTCTTTCTGCATCACAACTTGCTCAACACCTCTATTGTTTTTATAAATTGTTCGTCCATGAATTTCTGTGTAGTATTTCAATAGTACACCACGTGCTCAGGCCTCTATTATTAATTGGGTGTGCATGATACTATTTTTCTTTCTGCATCAAAAGACCGTCCCAGGTCTTTTTTTTTTATAAATTCAGCATACATGAATTTCTTTTTCGTATTTCTCTACTACGCCATGTGCTTAGGCCTTTATTATTAATTGTGCGTGCATGATGGTATTTTTTTTCAACGTCACATGACCGTCCCAGGCCTGTATTCTTATTGATCTTCCTTTGTTGATCCTAATATTTCCTTCTGTGTCACAGAGCACTCCCAGGCCTCTTTTTTTATAAATTGAGTGTGCATGAATTTCTATGTCGTATTTTTGAACAGTGTAACGTGCTTTGGAATCTGTTCTTTTTATTGTATGTACATGATGGTATACTTTTCTGCAACACATGACCCTCCTACCCCTCAATGATTTTAAAGTGTCCTTACATAATTGAAATGTTTCTTTATAAATCATGAGATCCTATACACCTCTAATTTTTACAAATTGTGCGAGCATACATTTCTATGTCAAAGTCAAAACAAGCTTTATTCGGATCATACAAAATGTCCACAAAAGCGTTTCTATGTCGTATTTCTGTACTACGCCATGTTCTTTGGCTTTTATTACTAATTGTGCTAGCATAATATATATTTCTGCGTCACGAGCCCGTCTCATGCCTCTATTCATATTCATCTTCCGGTCATGATCGTAATATTTTTACTTCGGTGTCACGGAACACTCCCAAGTCTCTTTTTATATAAATTGAGCGTGCATGAATTTGTGTCGTATTTTAGAAGTGTCACGCGCTTTCGGCTCTGTTATAAATTAAACGTGCATGATGGTATTTGTTTCTGCATAACGTGGCCCTCCCACCCCTCAATGGTTTTAAATTGTGCATACATAATGAAAGTTTTTCTTTCTACGTCACAAAGTCCTCCAAGTTCAAGTTCAAGTTCAAGTTCAGAAATTTGTATAGCGCACTACTCACCCATAGGGTCTCAAGGCGCTTGTGGGAGGGGGTGAAATATTTATCGAATAGCCAGGTTTTAAGTTCCTTTCTGAAGGACATATGGTTCTGTCTGAGGCGGGGGTGAGTGGGGAGAGAGTTCCAGGTCTTGGTCGCCAGGTAGGAGAAAGATCTTCCTCCCATGGTGGATCTGTGGATGCGCGGAACTGCGGCAAGCGCTTGGTTGGAGGATCTTAGTTGGCGGGTGGGTGTGTAGAAGGACAGTCGTGTGTTGAGGCATTCGGGACCTAGTTTGTAGAGGGCCTTGTGAGCGTGGGTGAGGAGACGGAACGTTATTCTCTTGTTGACGGGAAGCCAGTGGAGGTCTTTCAGGTGGCCGGTAATGTGAGCTTGGCGGGGGATGTCCAAAATGAGTCTGGCAGATGCGTTTTGGATGCGTTGGAGTTTTTTTTGTAGTTTGGCTGTGGTTCCGGCGTAGAGGGTGTTTCCATAGTCCAGTCGGCTAGTGACCACTGCGTGGGTGACCGTCTTTCTTGCTTCGGTGGGGATCCAGCGGAAGATTTTTTTGAGCATACAGAGTACGTTGAAGCAAGAGGATGAGACGGCGTTGACTTGTCTGGTCATAGAGAGGGAGGAGTCAAGGATGAAGCCCAGGTTGCGTGCGTGGTCTGTGCGGTATGGGTGCTGTACCCAGGGCCGATAGCCACCAAGAGTCGTCCCAGGCAGAGAGTGAAGATCCTAGGATGAGAACTTCCGTTTTGTCTGAGTTAAGTTTTAGGCGGCTGTTTTTCATCCATTAGGCTACTTCTTTCATGCCTTCATGCCTTCATGAAGATTGGTTTTGGCGGTGTTAGGGTCTTTGGTGAGGGAAAGGATCAGCTGGGTGTCGTCTGCGTAGGAGATGATGTTGAGGTTGTGTTGTCGCGCGATGGATGCGAGGGGACTCATGTAAACGTTGAAGAGGGTGGGACTCAGTGATGATCCTTTAGGGACTCCGCAGATGACTTCGGTGGCCTCAGATTTGAATGGGGGGAGTCGGACTCTCTGGGTTCTTCCGGCGAGGAAGGAGATGATCCAGTCCAAGGCTTTTCCTTGTATTCCAACGTTGCTGAGGCGTTGTATGAGGGTAATATGGCAGACTGTGTCGAAGGCGGCGGAGAGGTCGAGTAGGATGAGGGCAACTGTTTCTCTGTTGTCTAGGAGCGTTCGGATGTCATCTGTCGCTGCGATGAGGGCGGTTTCGGTGCTGTGTTTGGCTCGAAAGCCGAATTGTGAGGGGTCGAGGAGGTTGTTGGATTCAATGAAGGCCGCGAGCTGGCTATTAACGGCTTTCTCAATGACTTTGGCCGGGAAAGGGAGGAGGGAAATGGGGCGGTAGTTCTTAAGTTCAGAGGGGTCTGCTGTGGGTTTCTTCAGGAGTGCACTGAGTTTGGCGTGTTTCCAGCTGTCAGGGAAGGTAGCGGAGTTGAAGGAGCAGTTGATGACATCGCGGAGATGGGTTGCGATGATGGAGTCTGCTTTGTTGAAGATGTGGTGGGGACAGGGTTCGGTTGGTGAACCTGAATGGATGGAGTTCATTAGGCGGATGGTGTCTTCAGTGGTGATTGGGTTCCAGGCGCTGAGGTTGTTAGAGAGTGGTTCGGGATTGGAAATGGGTGGGGTGGGCTGTTCTTTCAAGATGTTCTTAAAGCTGTTATGTATGTCGGCAATTTTGTTGTAGAAGAAGGAGGATAGCGAGTCGCAGAGGTCTTGGGAGGGAGTAATGTCGTTTGAGGCTGCGATGGGGTTGGTAAATTCTTTGATGATGTTGAATAGTTCCTTGCTGTTGTGGGCGTTGTTGTCGAGTCGATCCTTGAATGCTGATTTCTTGGTGGATCGGATCAATTGGTGGTGTTTGCGGGTGGCTGCCTTGAAGGTGGTCAGGTTGTCAGTGGTTGGGTTTTTTCTCCATGTTTTTTCGAGAGTACGGCATAGTTTCTTGGAGTTCTTGAGGTCATCGTTGAACCAGGGGGCCTTTTTGCTACCTTGTTTGATCTGGTGTTTTTTTAGGGGTGCTAGTTCGTCAGCGCTGTGAGTGATCCATTGTTTGAGTTTGGTGGCAGCTTCGTTTGGGTCCGATGTGAGGGTTGGAGGGTTTTGGTTGAGCGATGTGAGGAATTGGTCGGTGGTGATTTTGTTCCAGTTTCTTCGAGGAACAGGTTGTGGGGGGTTGTGAGTCGTGGTAGTTTTGTAGCTGAAGTGAACACAGCTGTGGTCCGTCCAATGGAGAGCTGTGGTGTGATTGAAGGAGATGTGTTTGCTGGAGGTGAAGATAGGGTTGAGTGTGTGTCTGGCTAAGTGGGTGGGGGTGTCAACAAGTTGTTTGAGTCCGAGATTGGCCAGGTTGTCCAGAAGGGTGGTGGTGTTGCAGTAGTTTTTCTTTACTAGGTGGAAGTTGAGGTCTCCCAGTAGAATGTAGTTCTCGGAGGGGAGGGCATGTGGGCTGATGAAGTCGATGATGTCTTCGCTGAATTGTTTATGGGTTCCTGGTGGTCTGTAGATGAGGGTGCCTCTAAGAGTGGACCTGGGGTCGGTGTGTATCTGGAAGTAAAGGTGTTCGGCGGTTGCAGGGTGGTCGTCGAAGCTGGTCGTGATTCTGATGGTGTTCTTATGGACAATGGCGATGCCGCCTCCTGTTTGGTTGGTACGGTCTTTTCGGATGATCTTGTAAGCGTATGGTGATGCCGGGTGTTGATGATGCGTTCATCCAGGTTTCTGTGAGGAAGGCGATGTCCGGTGACGCAGTGTCGAGTAGGTCCCAGAGTTCAGTGGCGTGTTTGTGGATCGAGCGGGTGTTTAGCAGGATGCATTTCAGGTGGTTAGAGTCGGAGCTGTGTATAGAGGTTGTGGCAGGTGAAGGGACCGTGGGTACGTCCTGGGGAAGCTTCGTAGCATTGTCGTTTTCGTCCGGGGTTGAGGGCTAGGAGGGTGGTGGCGTCGAACGTAATGCGGGAGGAATGCGGCTTGCGGGGACCAGGGGTCTAGCGCTGGGCGCGGTCCAGGCGCGGACGGGCGTAGACGGGGCATACCTTTGGCGTGCCTTCGGTGCGCATGGGGCGCGACCGCTGCGCGCAAAAGCATCTGTCATATGTGGATAGTGGAGTGGGGATGGGCGATGGCGGGGCAGCTGGGAGGCGGGAGCGTGGTGGGGAACTGGGCTGGGGGTCCAACAACAAACAACAAAATGGCTGCGAGCCAAAATCCTAACAGGAAGATATTAGGGCACGACCTGAATTTTGGCTAGGGAATGGGCAATGGCGCCAGCACAATCAGCCAGAAATCGATTGCATAGACTAAAGGCAGCAAAGCACTATTGATTGGTGATTACTGCACACTGTGGGAGTATAGCGCTCTGAATGAATCCGATCAGCTATGTAGCGCTACGGAAATTAAACAACAATCTGGCACATGTGAAAAGCGGCAGTAATGCGAGCAGAGCGCTATTTCATTCAATCAGTCATGCACAATAGAAAGCAACAGTAATGCGAGCCGAGCGCTATCTTATACAATCAGTCAGGTACAAATTGAAGCAACTGTAATGTGAGCAGAGCGGGCACTGATGAAAGCAGCTGTAATGCGAGCAGAGCGTTATTAATTAGTTCCAGCAAGTAGCAGTCTGGCAAAATATCGCTACGATACCAGCTTCTGGGTCAGGGCAGTGAGCATCGTTAGGAGCGACCGCTTCTGGCGAGTGCAGGACGGTCACATAATGGCATCTTTTTACGGCTTGGCCTAGCATTACTCTGCGCAGCAGCGTTTGCGCAGCCGAGATGTAATGTAATCACAGTGTGGGGGCTTCAACCTGCCCCTCTTCTCCATTGGCTGGCTTTCTAAACAGCGGCCAGCCATTGGAGCAAAGGGGCGTGTCTCCGTTCAAGCCCCGTCTTTTTCAGATTTGGGGCGTGTTTTTTGCAGTTTTTAAGTCGGTGACATCATCCGTCACTCAACCACAAAAAACACGCCCATGAATGCGAAAATGGCGCCGCTATCCTGATGCCATTTTTGTCTGACCGCCGCTGGAAGATGTCCAGAACCTACCGAGCCCTCTTTTCTGTCCTGCCCCCCTCATTCGTTGTGCTGCCCCCCCTCGTCCGTTGTGCTTGCTGTCCTGCCCCCGTTCGTTGTGCTTGCTGTCCTGCCCCCTCGTTTGTTATACTTGCTGTCCTGCCCCCTCATTCGTTGCACTTAATGTTGCACTTAATGTCCTGCCCCCTCGTTCATTGTACTTGCTGTCCAGCCCCCTCATTTGATGTACTTGCTCTCCTGCCCCCTTGTTCGTTGTGCTGCCCCTCCTCGTTCGTTGAGCTGCTCTCCCCCCTCGTTCGTTGTGCTGCCCCCCCCCTCGTTCGGTGTGCTGCCCCCCTCGTTCGGTGTGCTGCCCCCCTCGTTCGTTGTGCTGCCCCCCTCATTTGTTGTGCTGCCCCCCCCTCGTTCGTTGTGCTTCCCCCCCTCTTAAAGGGAAGATAGTCGACCTGCTGCCCATGGACGCGGGCCTGGTGTGCAGGTGTCAGGTAAGAGCTTGCTTAGAGGAGACAGGAAGCACCGCCCATCACAGAGGTGGAAGTTTATTGATTGAGGGGTAGATGTGAAGGTCACTTAGTCAATTTAAAGGACAGTCCACTTTATGGAAATGTACATTTTAATGGGCGACTGCGGTGAAAGCATAGCCATTTTCTGGTCAGGAGTTATCTTTTCCCATGTTAGCCTATAATACATATATCACATGGCGAATACGTTATGGTCTACCCACAATGCAACTTCAAAATTTCGCAATGCTGCATCCTTATTCTCAGACGATGTGTCGACATTGCCCACTAGTGCATTTCAGTGGAAAATATTTCTTCAGACACTATGTTACCAAATGAAAGAATACACCTATTAGATCAGGTGTGCTGTAAGACAAAGCAGGGCCAGTGGCGCAACAGGTGTTCCTTTCCTCCCACTGTTTGAACTGTGAAATAGTCATACCGAAGGTTCAGTTGGCCCCTATGTGCACGGCGCCACTACACCTGCTACAGAAATAAAAGCTACGCTCCAGGACAGTACTGACATTTAGGTACGCCCTTGACCTGCATGGGCATTGACTGAGTGGCACAGGTGTTGTGTAGCAAGTGGAGTCTGTAACTTTATGGTTTGTCAGGAAGTGGACTAATTTGACATTTTACAGTAAACGCCCCCTTTGTGTTTTTATCAGGGAGGTAACATCGCTGGACACACCGTGGTCATTGATTCTGTGGAGTAGGACTTCATTGGCTTGAGATTTTTTTTCTTCCCTCTGTTCCCTGCTACTGTTTGTTTTTCATGTTTCTTTTCCTTGCTTCTGATTGTTCCCTGCTTGTCATCATATTTTTCTTGCCACTGTTCCCTGAGGCGTTACTAGGCAGAGATGGGCGTCTGGCTTACCTAGACTGACGGATGTCTGTGTGTGTGTGACTCTGTGTGTGTGTGTGTGGGGCACTGTCTGTGTGTATGGGACTCCGTCTGTGTGTGTGGGACTCTCTGTCTTTGTGTGTGGGGCACTCTGTCTGTGTATGTGGGGCTCTCTGTGTGTGGCTTTGTGTGTGTGGCTCTGTGTTCGCTAATACGCTCTACTACTCTCTAATGCTCACCTATTGCCATTGTAAATGACAATACCATTTGTTTATGTTTAAAAAAAATGAAAAAAATGTGCAATGCCAATAGCTCTAACTTTAACAAAGACCATTACATTGTAAATGCTTGTTTTATAAATTGACCATGCATGAATGTCTTTTTCGTATTTCTCTACTACGCCACGTGCTTAGGCCTCTATTATAAATTGTGCGTGCATGATGGTATTTTTCAGCGTCACGAGACCGTCCCAGGCCTGTATTTTTAATGATCTTCCTTTGTTCATCATAATATTTCGTTCTGTATCACGGACCACTAGGAGGCCTCTTTTTTTTATAAATTGAGCGTGCATGAATTTCTGTATCGTATTTTTGGATACTGTCACGTGCTTTGGTATGTGTTCTTTTTATTGTACATTCATGATGCTATTCTTTTCTCCATCACGTGGCCCTCCTACCCCTCAATGGTTTTAAATTGTTAACACATAGTATAAATGTTTCTTTCTGCGTCACCAGGTCCTCCAGACCTCTAATTTTAAAAATTCTCCATTCTGAAATTTCAGTTTTGTATTTTTAAACTGTCTCGTGCTTTAACCTGTATTGATATAAATTGTGCATTCATATATTTTTTTTTTAATCCATCACGTGGCTCTCCCAGCTCTGTTTTGCTTTATTTTTGTGGAATATATACTTTCTGGTTCATCGTATTTACCCCCTCCTAATTCTCCCATTAGTTTTAATATTTATTACTGTGTCACGTGACACTCCCAAACCTGTATTCTTTAAAATGAGGCGTACATGGTTGTAATAGTTACTGCTACCTCATATGGCCGTCTCAGACCTCTATTTGAATTAATGTTTAAGAGTAGAATCGAGTAACTTTTAGAAGACTATGACAAATGTATGATATTTTGTAAAGTTTTTCAATAAAACATTGTTCCTTTTGAAAATATATTCTTAATATTCACTTTTTCTAATACCTATAAGTCTAAACGAATGTTATTGGGTTGTAATGTAAAGCTATTAATGATTTCATTTTAACTCTACAGGAACTTTTTCAGAAAATGGACATTCTTCTTACTCCGACAAATACTGCCTGTCATTGGATACTTCTGGTAAGTGCAAGTTTTTCAACATTTATTAGTCCGTTTTCAAAGTTATTCTTGGGAAATATAACTGGTTGTAATAGTTTAAACTATCTAACTTTTTTTTATCAAATAATTTAAAGGGTAATCTTTTTAAATCATTTTGTAATGTATCTAATGTAGACATCTGTACCGTAAAATGTAAACTCTCCATACTAAAAATCATATTTCTACAATATTTTCTATACACTTCCAAACCTTTAACAAAGACAATGGGTCATGATTCACGGAGTAACAAAATTCAGACCTATCAAGAGTTTTCAATAAATTGAAGGTAACTTTTCCCTACAAAAAATGTTCCTTATTTCTTTATCATTTATTATATTGCCCAAATATAAAATTGCCAATGTAATTTCTCTTTATGAAATTAAAAAAGCAAACTATTAAAAATATCCGTTCGTATCTCTCTAAAGGGTTTCCATACAACAATGGAAGCCTCACGACCATGACCAATGGCAGTTACACATCTTAATAGTTTACTTCTTTAAAATACTCGTAAATAGCAAAGAGGGTTTTCGAGGATAACATTTATGAACGTCTACTAAACGAATCTATAGTGCCCGTCGGAACCATATTGCTATGTGCATATCATTTTGTCTCACCACTACTATGGTCCTAACACAGTTGCTATCAAACCTATGATTGGTTTTCAACCCCAATACGAATAATTATTGTTGTTTTGAATAGTTGCCACAGTCCCATTGCGTTGATTTCAAAACACTTGCACCATCTACAATAATTTGCAAATTAACTTTCCAATGGTTAGCATTGCTATTATGATGCTCTTATATACATCTTTTTTACATTTACAGTCTTTTGAAAGGTCTTGTGCTGTCTACAACCAAAACGTTTCAGCAATTTCTACAGAAAACTTTATGGTAAGGATTTTTTCTAAGTTGCCTCCACTATGTTCGAAAGCTGGCTATGCACCATCAGGGATGTGGAATTCCTATGGCCTGGTGCACAGGATATATTGGTTGGGATCAACGACAACAAGTTTTCATGTGTATTATATCCTTGGAACAAGTAGGCCCAACTCCCATCATCACAAACCCTTTGCCTACCAGTTAGCAGTACCACATAATAGGTCAGGGAAGCGCACTGTCTGCAGTTAAGGTAATATGTTTGCCTATATGTTAACGCTTTTCAAACCTGTATTCATGCTTCATCAATTGAATGCCTTTATTATTCAGCTGGACACTCTAAGTAAATGCTGTAAGCTCTCACTGCACTACTGTCAGTGCCTGCAGTTTACAAAAGCATACAGCTCTGAAAAACGTCTGACCCACGTATACTTATCAGGAACTCTTGCACCTCTCAATGATCGCCATGGTATATATATTGGGGCCAGGGCTATCAAACAATCACATTTACTTTGTCCTTGAAACAAGTAGTCCTATCACCTGCAACACAAATCCTTCAGCTGCCAATTTTCAATATAACGTTCTGGAGCAGGAATGGGAACTGTCTGCTGCCAAGGTAATATTTGTGTCCATATGTTAATGAACTTCCACCTTTCACAACATTGATCCAAACTCATTATTATTAGAGTGAGTGTTCAAAATAAATGTTGTAAGCTGGGACTACACTACTGACAGCTTTGCTAGTAAAAAAAAGTGTACACATTTGCAAAGTTTACTACTATGAGGCTATGTTTTCTGCTCCCAGAATGCACTGCGATTTGATGCATATAATTTCAGAAGCTTAAAAACAAGATTGATGATTCTTACCTTTCAAACTAAAATGCTCATAAAAAAGAGAAAGCAGGAACGTGTTGATCCATACTATTTCTCAAAATGTCATTATGCAAAATCTCTCTAAGTAGTTTCAAAAAGAGTATGAAAACAAAATTAAACAAACATTGGCAAAGGCAGTAAGTCTAAAATTGATGGTCAGCTTTTTAGTTTTGTCATTGCGTGACTTCTTTTGGCATCGTGTTTCTTAAACATTATTGCAGTGGAAGCTGCTGTGCCCTCACCATTATAACAAACTTTGGCAAAACCCAAAAATATTTTTGGTTTTAAAAAGCACAAACTTCCACAGTAGTTACTGGCACTGAACAAAACTACTTTGTGTGCCGATATCCAGATTATGAAATTCAGATATGGTATTTTACCCCTTAACTCATTCAAAGAAGTTTGGAAGGGATATAGAGGAACAGAGCTAAAATGTCCAGGTTGTGCCTGCCCGAAAGAATCACTGGGCCACTTCCTATTTGCATGTGCAGCTTACAAACAACTAAGAGAAAGATGGTTGAAACCTGTTTGTAGGAATTTAGGGGTGAGGGTCCATAGAATAGCCATGCGTATTTTTCTAACTAATGTCATTTCAATGCATATGGTTTGCGGGGTGGCCAAATATGTGGCGAATGCTTGGTTCATCAGGTCAAAACTTTTACCCGATGTCTGAAATGTTACATGTATAGTTTATCTTTGTTTAATGTATACGGGTAGGATTATGTTAATGTACCCCGGATACTGTATAATTGTACTTTTATGAAATTTGTTTCGAATAAAGTATACTGATGAGATGATTATGAAACCGAATATTCTGACCCTGGAACTATGTTTACCATATAAATACTTATAAAGTTTTTATTTCAACAACCTATTCACCTTTAAACCATGCAATATTAATTACAACTTACTTTTCACTTTCTTTTCAAGAAGCCTAATGTTTCGAATGCAGCAGATGACCACCTTCAATCCATAAAAGGAAATGTAAATCATACTTACCTGTTACTGCCTATATATGTAAAACAAACAAACATTTTGTTGAGTCTAAACATCTTTTCCATTATGACTATGAAATAGTGGTGAAAAAAAAGGGACACATTCGATTGTCAGATATCTACCTTGGTGACAGTGGAACTACCACCACTTTTTAGACTACCATTGAACAATATTGTGTAGAGGAGCGGTGTTGCTTCTTGACCTTCAAAGAGGAACATTTAAATGTATATTTCAACAAGTAAACAAAATAATTGTTGAATTTCCAGAAGAAAATTAAGTATCAATGATACAGGAACTCTGCTCCAACTCTAAAAGGATTACTATCTCAAACTTTTACAATCCTGAATGCTACATTTTCTGTGAGACGATGCCCATGCATAACCATGCTAAGTTTTCTTTAGCTCCATGCACACATGTAGTGTAACCTATCAAACACTTTAAAATGCTACCCTCCCACTATTTCTAATGGTAGATGTAGAATGCAACGGTTCTTCACAAAATAGAATTGGACGTCACTAAGTACAAATTGTTTCTGTATTATGAAAGCTCTAATGTGTCCCTTAAAGATTCCAGCAAAGTCCACACACATACTAACTGAAATACACCAACCATTAGTACCTGTTAAATTTACCAAACAACTCTTTCAAGGTGTGATCAATCCAAAAAAATCCTCCTTTAGCAGAGCAAATATAGTGCAACACTTAAACAACTTGCACCCGAACAACTTAGCTTCACTGCAACACAGAGATCGCAGAACAACCGACCTCCTGCTGCATCAAGGACATCAACTACTGCAACAGCATCTTCAGCAAACAGCCCATACTAACATATTGATCTTCAATATGGTAAACCTAAATTTCTATGCATTTATTGCGAATAACTTTTGTGTTACGCGAAACAGTCTATCAACCTCATCAAAAACAACAAACAGAAGCGTCACTGTCCTTAACATTGGTTATTAGACATTTATCAAACTTTTTTGTTGTAAAAACTACCCCATCCAAAAGCAGTGGAAAATTAGCACACTTGCTGCCTTTCTTGGCTGGAGTTATGAATTATTCTAAAATGAATTCAAATTCAAAATGCAGACCCTTTATTCAGCCTTCATGCTAACTACAAAACATGAATGCCAGTGAGTAATTTTCACACTTGTGTCCTTTCTTCCGTCCTTTCTACCGCACAGTGACTGTACTTTCTGCACTTGCACTGTTTGCTTAGATGTGATACTTACTTCTTAGGCTCCCACTACAGAATCTGACGCACAGTCTGTGTAATGGACTACAAAACCAAACACCCACTTCCTTTACAAAGCCGGTGGTAGTTTCCACGTCTCCTGTCTTTCTTAATTTTCACCTTATTCTGCACCCACTAGCACAAACATACCTACCTGCTGCGTTTCTTGACTGCCTTTGCCAACTATCATTCTAATTCAAAGTAGAGACCCTGAAAAGGGTCGGGTTTTATTATTTTTAAACTCTACGCCCCAAAGTGGGAACTTAGTACACTTGCTTTGCTTCCTTAGATGTGGTAGTCATTTCTCAGCCTCCCATTGCTGAATATGACACCCTCTCTGTATAATAAAAAGGATATTGAAAGATCCACTTCCCTGACAAGGCAGAGAGTAGTTTGCATATCTGCAGCCTTTCTTATATTTCACCTAATTCATCTTCTACTTGATCTAGACACCATCCACACGTACACATACTTACTTGCTGCCTTTTTTGGCTGTGGTTATCAACTATTCTTCAATTTCATATTCTAATTCAAAGACAAGGCCCTTTATCAAGCCTTTTTGTTGTAACTACTTCTCCAACTTAGCACACTAGGTACTGTGCACTTTTGCAGCCAATAACAATATTGGAAATGTTAATTAGAAATGTTGTAGCTGGACAAGTTTCAATATCAGGAAGAACTTTTGTAACTGTTGCAATTATTTTTCATAATGGACCTTCTACAAATTCTGGACATTACACTGTTTATTTAAAATCACTGAAAGCTTGGATACATTGTAATGATAGGCAATTAGTTTATAAGCAACGTTGCTTAAAGAGTTACCAAAATCTTACCTAATATTTTTAAAGTCAAACTTTAAAGATCAAAATGTGGCATTTCAGGATTTCTATTGTTAAGGTAGATTACTCTGGTGTTGTAGAGTATTTTGTAAGTGAGGGTGAGCAGCTTGAAGATGATCTTATTCTTGGTATTAAGGCAGTGTAGGTGTATCAGGTGGTGAATGATGTGGCTGCAGCAGAGGACATTGATAATCACTCAGCTGGAGGTCTTTTGGACTTGTTGTAACTGTTGTACATGTTTGACTGGAATTCCTATATACAGTGTTTAGCCACTGTGTAGTCTGCTGCTCATGAAGGACTGTGTCACTGTTTTTCTTTTGTTTAGGATCCAATTGTAAACGTTGCAGAGCATGTTGAGGGTGTTATAGCAGTACCAGGAGGCGGTGTAGACTTGCTTACACATACAAAGGGAGGAGTTGAGGATGAATCCTAGGTTGTGCACATGCTTGACAGGTGTTGGTACTGTCCACAATGTACTCAGCTAGCGTAAGTCATCCGAGGCTGAGAGGGTGGGTATGAGGATGAGTACCTTCATTTTGTGCGACTTCATGTTTAGAGAGCTGCTCTTTATGTACTTGGTGACGTTGCAGCCATTCTTATTTTTTACATTATTCATCGTCCACTCAACCAACACATTATCTACACATACACACACACGCACCTACTTTCTACCTTTCTTGCCTATGGTTCACAACCATTTCTTACGCTCCCACTGCAGAATCCGACTAACACTCTGTAATGTACTGGAAAACAAAACACCCATTTCCTTCACAAGACAGTTGGTTCTTTCCGCTTCTGCTACCTTTCTTCCTTTTCACCTTATTCTACATCCACTACCTCAAATACACCTACCTACTACATTTCTTGATGCCTTTGCCAAGTATTATTCTAATTCAAAATGGAGTCCATGAAATGGGCCCGGTGTTGTAATTGTTCAGCCCTACCGCCACAGTGGTAACTTAGTACACTTACATTCCTTCATTTCATGTGGTAGTCATTTCGTGGAGTCCAATACGAAATTCGAAAATCTATCTGTTAATGAGGTGGGAAACCAAACATCCACTTCCCTGACAAGGCAGTGGGTACTTTGCACCTCTGAAGTCCTTTCTAATTTTTCAACTTTTTTGTCTTCTAAATCAACACATCATCTACACAAAACACACACCAAATTGCTGCCTTTTTTTGGCTAGGCTTATCAATTATCTTTGAATTTCATATTCTGATTCAAACTTATGCCCTTTATCGAGACTTTTTGTTCTAACAAAGTGGAAACCATACTATTTTGGAATGGGTAAGGTGAATAGACATATTCTAAATTTTTTAGTACTGTATTTTGCTGAGCCTTTTCCTAAAGTCATAAGGATTGACTGATTTCAAAATTTAAGAAAACATAAGAACACAATATCCTTATAAGTAATGATATTTATATAACTTTGTAAATGAGTAAAACTCTACTAATGAAATGTTATTAGATAATGGTCTTTATAATATAATTTTTTGTAAGCCAAAATATGGTGAAAACGCTAGTTTTGTATTTAAATATTAGGAAAACTGATAAAATGAACTGTTTATATTTTTATACAAGGAGCAACCACATAAAGAAAAAATTATGGAAAGAGAACAGCCTCATACTGAGGAGATTTTGGATATTACCTTGAGTGTAATTCAATAACTAATCGTATCTATCACAGGCAATGAGAGTGAAGAATGGAAATTAGTGCTCCAGACATGAGCTATGATTTCAAAGACGAAAGCTTTGATACGCACTTTCTAGAAGCATTAAATTATGTTGAAACTTTAGAACAAATGAATTCCGATACTGCTACTGAGGAAATTGATGTGCATGAAATACCTCATGAACTGATTCAAAGTCAAGGCCCTTTATTGAGCCTTTCTGTTCTAGCTACTAGACTGGCCGAAAGCAGTGGGACATTTACACACCTGCTGACTTTTTTGAACGGGTTTATCAATTATTCTTGTAGAAATTCAAAGTTCAGGCCCTTTATTGAACGTTCTTCGTAACTACTAACCATGAATGGCAGTGGGTAATTTGTACACTTGCATCCTTTTTTGCGTCCTTTCTACTGCACAGTGTGTGTACTTTGTGCACTCGCTAAACTCCTTAGATGAGATACCCATTTCTCAGGCTCCCACTGCACAATATGACGCACAGTCTGTGTAATGGACTGGAAAACTAAACACCCGCTTTCTTTACAAAGCAGTGGGTAGTTTGTGCCTCTGCTCTCTTTCTTATTTTTCACCTTTGTTATTTTCCAATTAATCTACACATCATTTACACCTACACACACACCTACTTTCTACCTTTCTTTGGTATGGTTAACTAATTTTCTATTTTATATCCATATGGAAAATGTAGGCCGTTTATCAAACCTTTTTATTGAAGCTACTACCCCGGCCAAAGGCAGTGGGAAGTTTGCACACTTACTGCCTTTCTTGCCTGTGATTATCAATTATTCTTCAATTTCATATTCTGATTCAAACTGCTTTTTCGAGTCTTTTTGTTGTAGCTACTACCCCAGCCGAAAGCAGTGGGAAATGTGCACACTTGCTGCCTTTCTTTCCTAAGGTTATCAAATACTCTTGAATTTCATATTCTAATTCAAACTCATGCCCCTTTATCAAGCCTTTTTCATGTAGATATTGCACAGCCAGAATGCAGTGGGAAATTTGCGCACTTGCTACCTTTCTTAAGTGGGCTTATCAATTATTCCTCTTAAAACTCAAATTCAAAGTGCAGGCCCTTTAATGAGCCTTTTTGGTAACTGTTACTCGTCAATGAGTAGGTAATTTGCGCACTTCCTACCGTTCATGTATAATAAAAAGCTTAACAAATGTCTACCAATATTAAAAAAGAGCCACTATGGTTTATGTTTATCAAATCTACTGTTTCTTATCCTAATTCAAAGTACAGACACTTTATTGAGCCTTCTTGGTAACTACTACTCATGAATTGCAGTGGATAATTTCCACACTTGCATTCTTTCTTATTTTTTTACATTATTCATCTTCCACTCAATTAACACATCATCTACACATACACACACCTACTTGCAGCCTCTCTTGGCTATAGTTATCAACTATTCTTCTATTTCATATCCGTATTCAAAGAACAGGCCCTTTATCGAACCTTATTGTTGTAGCTACTAACCCAGGCGATGGCAGTGCGAAATTTGCACACTTCCTCCCTTTTTTGGCTGACATTATCAAATACCCTTCAACTTCATATTCTGATTCAAACTCATGTCCCTTTCTCAAACATTTTTCATGTAGATATTGCACGGCCAGAAGGCAGTGGGAAATTTGCACAGTTGCTGCCTTTCTTAGCTGGGCTTATCAATTATTTTTCTTCAAATTGGAATTCAAAGTGCAGGCCCTTTATTGAGCCTTCTTCATAACTATTACTCATCAATGGCAGTGGATAATTTGCGCACTTCCTGCTGTTCATGTATAATAAAAACCTTAATGAAAAGCTACCAATATTAAAAAAAGAGCCAATATGGTCTATGGTTATCAAATCTTCTATTTTTTTATCCTAATTCAAAGTACAGACCCTTTATTGAGCCTTCTTCGTAACTACTACTCGTGAATGGCAGTGGATAACTTCCACATTTGCAGCCTTTCTTATTTTTTCACATTATTCATCTTCCAATCAATCAACACAACATCTACACATACACACACCTACTTGCTGCCTTTCTTACCTATGGTTCTCAACTGTTCTTCTATTCATATTCCTATTCAAAATGCAAGCCCTTTATCAAGCCTTTTTATAGTAACAACTACCCCAGCCGAAAGCAGAAAGAAATGTGCATACTTGCTGCCTTTCTTCTCTGGGGTTATCAATCATTCGTCAATTTCATATTCTGATTCAAAGTCAAGGTCCTTTTTCAAGCCTTTTTGTTGTAGTTACTACCCAAGCCGAAGGCAGTGGGAAATTTGCACATTTGCTGCATTTCTTGACTGCGGTTATCAATTATCCTTCTTGCAATACAAATACAAAGTACAAGCACTTTATTGAGCCTTCTTGGTAACTACTACTTGTGAATGGCAGTGGGTAATTTGCACACTTTCAACCTTTCTTGTTTTTTTACATTATTCATCTTACACTCAATCAACACTACATCTACACATACACACACACACCTACTTTCTACCTTTCTTGGCTATGGTTAACAACTATTCTTCTATTTCATATCCATATTCAAAATACCGGCCCTTTATCAAACCTGCCGATTGCAGTGCAAAATGTGCACACTTCCTACCTTTCTTGGCTGGGATTATAAAATACTCTTGAATTTCATATTCTGATTCAAACACAAGTCCCTTTATCAAGCTTTTTTCATGTAGATACTGCACTGCCAGAAGGCAGTGGGAAATTTGCGCACTTCCTGCCTTTCTTAGCTGGCCTTATCAATTATTTTTCTTAAAATTCAAAGTGCAGGTCCTTTATTGAGCCTTCTTCGTAACTATTACTTATCAATGGCAGTGCGTAATTTGCACACTTCCTACCGTTCATTTATAATAAAAAGCTTAATAAAAGTCTACCAATATTAAAAAAGAGCCAGTATGGTCTATGGTTAATAAATTATACTGTGCCCTCAGGTTATGTAAACAGTAACAAAATAGCTTTCATTGATGTTTGTTTCAACAACTGCCTTCAATCTACACTGCAGACAGCTGGGTTCACAACTTGATTACAGCTTTCCTTCTACATTAAGGACAACATTGTATTCAGCCTTGCTTTCCATAAGGAAGAAACAATTGTACTGTGTCCCCAGGTTCTGTTATCTATGACTAAATAGCATTCTTCAATCTTTGTGTGAACAACTGCCTTCAATCTACACTACAGACAGCAGAGTTCACAACTTCAATTGAGCTTTACCTCTACATTAAGGAAACGCATTACATTCAACACTGTTTTCCTTATCACAAATACAATTCTATGTCCTCAGATTCTGTTATCTGTAACTAAATAGCATTCTTCAATCTTTGTCTCCACAACTGCCTTCAATCTGCACTGCAGACAACTGGGTGGATAACTTGCATTGATCGATCTTTCTGTCAACAACTAACTTTGATCTACACTGCAGACAGCAGGGTTCACAACTTAAATTCGCCTTTCCTTCTACATTAAGGACCGCATTACATTCAACACTGTTTTCCTTATCACAGATACAACTCTACTCTGTCCTCAGATTCTGTTATCTGTAACTAAATAGCAATCTTCAATCTTTCTGTCAACAACTACCTTCAATCTACACTGGGGACAACTGGGTTGACAACTTGCATTGACTAATCTTTCTGCCAACAACTACCTTCGATCTACACTGCAGACAGCAGGGTTCACAACTTCAATTCACCTTTCCTTCTACATTAAGGACCGCATTACTTTCAACACTGTTTTCCTTATCACAGATACAATTCTACTCTGTCCTCAGATTCTGTTATCTGTAACTAAATAGCAATATTCAATCTTTGTCTCAACAACTGCCTTCAATGTAAACTGCAGACAGCAGAGTTCACTACTTCAATTGAGCTTTCCTTCTACATTAGGGACCGCATTACATTCAACACTGTTTTCCTTATCACAAATACAATATATATGTCCTCAGATTCTGTTATCTGTAACTAAATAGCATTCTTCAATCTTTCTCTCAACAACTGCCTTCAATCTACACTGCAGACAGCAGAGTTCACAACTTAAATTGAGCTTTCCTTCTACATTAAGGACCGCATTACATTCAACACTGTTTTCCTTATCACAAATGCAATTATATGTCCTCAGATTCTGTTCTCTGTAACTAAATAGCATTCTTCAATCTTTCTGTCAACAACTACCTTCAATCTACACTGTGGACAACTGGGTTGACAACTTGCATTGTCCGATCTTTCTGTCAACAACTAACTTCGATCTACACTGCAGACAGCAGGGTTCACAACTTAAATTCACCTTTCCTTCTACATTAAGGACCGCATTACATTCAACACAGTTTTCCTTATCACAGATACAATTATACTCTGTCCTCAGATTCTGTTATCTGTAACTAAATAGCAATATTCAATCTTTGTCTCAACAACTGCCTTCAATGTACACTGCAGACAGCAGAGTTCACAACTTCAATTGATCTTTCTTTCTACATTAAGGACCGCATTACATTCAACAATGTTTTCCTTATCACAAATACAATTCTATGTCCTCAGATTCTGCTATCTGTAACTAAATAGCCTTCTTCAATCTTTCTGTGAACAACTACCTTCAACCTACACTGCAGACAAATGGGTTGACAACTTGCATTGACCGAGGTTTCTGTCAACAACTACCTTCGATCTACACTTCAGAAACCAGGGTTCACAACTTAAAATCACCTTTCCTTCTACATTAAGGGCCGCATTACATTCAACACTGTTTTCCTTATACAGATACAATTTTACTTTGTCCTCAGATTCTGTTATCTGTAACTAAATAGCAATATTCAATCTTTGTCTCAACAACTGCCTTCAATGTACATTTTAGACAGCAGAGTTCACTACTTCAATTGAGCTTTCCTTCTACATTAGGGACCGCATTACATTCAACACTGTTTTCCTTATCAAAAATACAATTCTATGTCCTTAGATTCTGTTATCTCTATCTAAATAGCATTCTTCAATCTTTCTCTCAACAACTGCCTTCAATCTACACTGCAGACAGCAGAGTTCAAAACTTCAATTGAGCTTTCCTTCTACATTAAGGACCGCATTACATTCAACACTGTTTTCCTTATCACAAATGCAATTATATGTCCTCAGATTCTGTTATCTGAAACTAAATAGCATTCTTCAATCTTTCTGTCAAACAACTACCTTCAATCTACACTGCGGACAACTGCGTTGACAACTTGCATTGACTGATCTTTCTGTCAAGAACTACCTTCGATCTACACTGCAGACAGCAGGGTTCACAACTTCAATTCACCTTTCCTTCTACATTAAGGACCACATTACATTCAACATTGTTTTCCTTATCACAGATACAATTCTACTCTGTCCTCCGATTCTGTTATCTGTAACTAAATAGCAAAATTCAATCTTTGTCTGAACAACTGCCTTCAATGTACATTGCAGACAGCAGAGTTCACTACTTCAATCAGCTTTCCTTCTACATTAGGGACCGCATTACATTCAACACTGTTTTCCTTATCACAAATACAATTCTATGTCCTCAGATTCTGTTATCTGTAACTAAATAGCATTCTTCAATCTTTCTCTCAACAACTGCCTTCAATCTACACTTCAGAAACCAGGGTTCAAAACTTAAATTCACCTTTCCTTCTACATTAAGGGCCGCATTACATTCAACTCTGTTTTCCTTATACTGATACAATTTTACTCTGTCCTCAGATTCTGTTATCTGTAACTAAATAGCAATATTCAATCTTTGTCTCAACAACTGCCTTCAATGTACACTGCAGACAGCAGAGTTCACTACTTCAATTGAGCTTTCCTTCAACATTAGGGACCGCATTACATTCAACAATGTTTTCCTTATCACAAATACAATTCTATGTCCTCAGATTCTGCTATCTGTAACTAAATAGCAATCTTCAATCTTTGTCTCAACAGCTGCCTTCAATCTACACTGCAGACAGCAGAGTTCACAACTTCAATTGAGCTTTACCTCTACATTAAGGCCCGCTTTACATTCAACACTGTTTTTCTTATCACAAATACAATTCTATGTCCTCAGATTCTGCCATCTGTAACTAAATAGCATTCTTCAATCTTTGTCTCCACAACTGCCTTCAATCTGCACTGCAGACAACTGGGTTGACAACTTGCATTGATCGATCTTTCTGTAAACAACTAACTTCGATCTACACTGCAGACAGCAGGGTTCACAACTTAAATTCACCTTTCCTTCAACATTAAGGACCGCATTACATTCAACACTGTTTTCCTTATCACAGATACAATTCTACTCAGTCCTCAGATTCTGTTATCTGTAACTAAATAGCAATATTCAATCTTTGTCTCAACAACTTGCTTCAATGTACACTGCAGACAGCAGGGTTCACAACTTCAATTCACCTTTCCTTCTACATTAAGGACTGCATTACATTCAACACTGTTTTCCTTATCACAGATACAATTCTACTCTGTCCTCAGATTCTGTTATCTGTAACTAAATAGCAATATTCAATCTTTGTCTCAACAACTGCCTTCAATGTACACTGCAGACAGCAGAGTTCACAACTCAATTGAGCTTGCCTTCTACATTAAGGACCGCATTACATTCAACACTGTTTTCCTTATCACAAATACAATTCTATGTCCTCAGATTCTGTTATATGGTACTAAATAGCATTCCTCAATTTCTCTCAACAACTGCCTTAAATCTGCACTGCAGACAGCAGAGTTCACAACTTCAATTGAGCTTGCCTTCTACATTAAGGACCGCATTACATTCAACACTGTTTTCCTTATCACAAATACATATCTATGTCCTCAGGTTCTGTTATCTGTAACTAAATAGCATTCTTTAATCTTTCTGTCAACAACTACCTTCAATCTACACTGTGTACAACTGGGTTGACAACTTGCATTGACCGATCTTTCTGTCAACAACTACCTCCGCTCTACACTGCAGAAAGTAGAGTTCACAACTTAAATTCACCTTTCCTTCTACATTACGGGCCGCATTACATTCAACATTGTTTTCCTTATCACAGATACAATTCTACGCTGTCCTCAGATTCTGTTATCTGTAACTAAATAGCAATCTTCAATCTTTCTGTCAACAACTACCTTCAATCTACACTGGGAACAACTGGGTTGACAACTTGCATTGACTAATCTTTCTGTCAAAAACTACCTTCGATCTACACTGCAGACAGCAGGGTTCACAACTTCAATTTACCTTTCCTTCTGCATTAAGGACCGCATTACATTCAACACTGTTTCCTTATCACAGATACAATTCTACTCTGTCCTCAGATTCTGTTATCTATAACTAAATAGCAATATTCAATCTTTGTCTCAACAACTGCCTTCAATGTACACTGCAGACAGCAGATTTCACAACTTCAATTGAGCTTTCCTTCTACATTAAGGACCGCATTACATTCAACACTGTTTTCCTTATCACAAATGCAATTATATGTCCGTAGATTCTATTATCTGTAACTAAATAGCATTCTTCAATCTTTCTGTCAACAACTACCTTCAATCTACACTGCGGACAACTGCGTTGACAACTTGCATTGACTGATCTTTCTGTCAACAACTACCTTCGATCTACACTGCAGACAGCAGGGTTCACAACTTCAATTC
The DNA here is from genome assembly GCF_964261635.1 of Lissotriton helveticus. Lineage (NCBI taxonomy): Eukaryota > Metazoa > Chordata > Amphibia > Caudata > Salamandridae > Lissotriton > Lissotriton helveticus. The sequence goes on from NC_136063.1 coordinate 42,515,400, forward strand.
ACCTTTCCTTCTACATTAAGGACCACATTACATTCAACATTGTTTTCCTTATCACAGATACAATTCTACTCTGTCCTCAGATTCTGCTATCTGTAACTAAATAGCAATCTTCAATCTTTGTCTTAACAGCTGCCTTCAATCTACACTGCAGACAGCAGAGTTCACAACTTCAATTGAGCTTTACCTCTACATTAAGGACCGCATTACATTCAACACTGTTTTTCTTATCACAAATACAATTCTATGTCCTCAGATTCTGCTATCTGTAACTAAATAGCATTCTTCAATCTTTGTCCCCACAACTGCCTTCAATCTGCACTGCAGACAACTGGGTTGACAACTTGCATTGATCGATCTTTCTGTAAACAACTAACTTCGATCTACACTGCAGACAGCAGGGTTCACAACTTAAATTCACCTTTCCTTCAACATTAAGGACCGCATTACATTCAACACTGTTTTCCTTATCACAGATACAATTCTACTCAGTCCTCAGAGTCTGTTATCTGTAACTAAATAGCAATATTCAATCTTTGTCTCAACAACTTGCTTCAATGTACACTGCAGACAGCAGAGTTCACAACTTCAATTGAGCTTTCCTTCTACATTAAGGACCGCATTACATTCAACACTGTTTTCCTTATCACAAATACAATTCTATGTCCTCAGATTCTGTTATCTGTAACTACATAGCATTCTTCATCCTTTCAGTCAACAACTACCTTCAATCTACACTGCGGACAACTGCGTTGACAACTTGCATTGACTGATCTTTCTGTCAACAACTACCTTCGAGCTACACTGCAGACAGCAGGGTTCACAACTTCAATTCACCTTTCCTTCTACATTAAGGACTGCATTACATTCAACACTGTTTTCCTTATCACAGATACAATTCTACTCTGTCCTCTGATTCTGTTATCTGTAACTAAATAGCAATATTCAATCTTTGTCTCAACAACTGCCTTCAATGTACACTGCAGACAGCAGAGTTCACAACTCAATTGAGCTTGCCTTCTACATTAAGGACCGCATTACATTCAACACTGTTTTCCTTATCACAAATACAATTCTATGTCCTCAGATTCTGTTATATGGTACTAAATAGCATTCTTTAATTTCTCTCAACAACTGCCTTAAATCTACTCTGCAGACAGCAGAGTTCACAACTTCAATTGAGCTTGCCTTCTACATTAAGGACCGCATTACATTCAACACTGTTTTCCTTATCACAAATACATATCTATGTCCTCAGGTTCTGTTATCTGTAACTAAATAGCATTCTTTAATCTTTCTGTCAACAACTACCTTCAATCTACACTGTGGACAACGGTGTTGACAACTTCCATAGACCGATCTTTCTGCCAACAACTACCTCCGATCTACACTGCAGAAAGCAGTGTTCACAACTTAAATTCACCTTTCCCTCTACATTAAGGGCCACATTACATTCAACATTCTTTTCCTTATCACAGATACAATTCTACTCTGTCCTCAGATTCTGTTACCTGTAACTACATAGCATTCTTCATCCTTTCTGTCAACAACTACCTTCAATCTACACTGCGGACAACTGCGTTGACAACTTGCATTGACTGATCTTTCTGTCAACAACTACCTTCGAGCTACACTGCAGACAGCAGGGTTCACAACTTCAATTCACCTTTCCTTCTACATTAAGGACTGCATTACATTCAACACTGTTTTCCTTATCACAGATACAATTCTACTCTGTCCTCAGATTCTGTTATCTGTAACTAAATAGCAATATTCAATTTTTGTCTCAACAACTGCCTTCAATGTACACTGCAGACAGCAGAGTTCACAACTCAATTGAGCTTGCCTTCTACATTAAGGACCGCATTACATTCAACACTGTTTTCCTTATCACAAATACAATTCTATGTCCTCAGATTCTGTTATATGGTACTAAATAGCATTCTTCAATTTCTCTCAACAACTGCCTTAAATCTACACTGCAGACAGCAGAGTTCACAACTTCAATTGAGCTTTCCTTCTACATTAAGGACCGCATTACATTCAACACTGTTTTCCTTATCACAAATGCAATTATATGTCCTCAGGTTCTGTTATCTGTAACTAAATAGCAATCTTCAATCTTTCTGTCAACAACTACCTTCAATCTACACTGGGAACAACTGGGTTGACAACTTGCATTGACTAATCTTTCTGTCAAAAACTACCTTCGATCTACGCTGCAGACAGCAGGGTTCACAACTTCAATTGAGCTTTCCTTCTACATTAAGGACCGCATTACATTCAACACTGTTTTCCTTATCACAAATGCAAGTATATGTCCGTAGATTCTATTATCTGTAACTAAATAGCATTCTTCAATCTTTCTGTCAACAACTACCTTCAATCTACACTGCGGACAACTGCGTTGACAACTTGCATTGACTGATCTTTCTGTCAACAACTACCTTCGATCTACATTGCAGACAGCAGGGTTCACAACTTCAATTCACCTTTCCTTCTACATTAAGGACCGCATTACATTCAACACTGTTTTCCTTATCACATATACAATTCTACTCTGTCCTCAGATTCTGTTATCTGTAACTAAAGAGCAATATTCAATCTTTGTCTCAACAACTGCCTTCAATGTACACTGCAGACAGCTTAGTTCACTACTTCCATTGAGCTTTCCTTCTACATTAGGGACCGCATTACATTCAACACTGGTTTCCTTATCACAAATACAATTCTATGTCCTCAAATTCTGTTATCTGTAACTAAATAGAATTCTTCAATCTTTCTCTCAACAACTGCCTTCAATCTACACTGCAGACAACAGAGTTCACAACTTCAATTGAACTTTACTTCTACATTAAGGACCACATTACATTCAACACTGTTTTCCTTATCACAAATGCAATTATATGTCCTCAGATTCTGGAATCTGTAACTAAATAGCATTCTTCAATCTTTCTGTCAACAACTACCTTCAATCTACACTGCGGACAACTGCGTGACAACTTGCATTGACTGATCTTTCTGTCAACAACTTTCTTCGATCTACACTGCAGAAAGCAGTGTTCACAACTTAAATTCACCTTTCCTTCTACATTAAGGGCCACATTACATTCAACACTGTTTTCCTTATCACAGATACAAATCTACTCTGTCCTCAGATTCTGTTATCTGTAACTAAATAGCAATCTTCAATTTTTCTCTCAACAACTGCCTTCAATCTACACTGCAGACAGCAGAGTTCACAACTTCAATTGAGCGTTCCTTCTACATTAAGGACCGCATTACATTCAACAATGTTTTCCTTATCACAAATTCAATTCTATATCCTCAGATTCTGTTATCTGTAACTAAAAAGCATTCTTCAATCTTTCTGTCAACAACTACCTTCAATCTACACTACGGACAACTGGGTTGACAACTTGCATTGACCGATATTTCTGTCAACAACTTCCTACGATCTACACTGCAGACAGCAGGGTTCACAACTTCAATTCACCTTTTCTTCTACATTAAGGACCGCATTACATTCAACACTGTTTTCCTTCTCACAAATACAATTCTATGTCCTCAGATTCTGTTATCTGTAACTAAATAGCATACTTCAATCTTTCTGTCAACAACTACCTTCAATCTACACTGCGGACAACTGAAATGACAACTTGCATTGAACAATCTTTCTGTCAAAAACTACCTTCGATCTACACTGCAGACAGCAGGGTTCCCAACTTCAATTCACCTTTCCTTCTACATTAAGGACCGCATTACATTCAACACTGTTTTCCTTATCACAGATACAATTCTACTCTGTCCTCAGATTCTGTTATCTGTAACTAAATAGCAATCTTCAATCTTTGTCTCAACAGCTACCTTCAATGTACACTGCAGACAGCAGAGTCCAACACTTCAATTGAACTTTACTTCTACATTAAGGACCGCAATACATTCAACACTGTTTTCCTTATCACAGATACAATTCTACTCTGTCCACATATTCTGTTATCTGTAACTAAATAGCAATCTTCAATCTTTGTCTCACCAGCTACCTTCAATCTACACTGCAGACAGCAGAGTTCAACACTTCAATTGAGCTTTCCTTCTACATTAAGGACCGCATTACATTCAACACTGTTTTCCTTATCACAGATACAATTCTACTCTGTCCTCAGATTCTGTTATCTGTAACTAAATAGCAATCTACAATCTTTGTCTCAACAGCTACCTTCAATCTACACTGCAGACAGCAGAGTTCACAACTTCAATTGAGCTTTACTTCTACATTAAGGACTTCATTACATTCAACACTGTTTTCCTTATCACAAATATAATTCTATGTCCTCAGATTCTGTTATCTGTAACTAAATAGCATTCTTCAATCGTTGTCTTCACAACTGCCTTCAATCTGCACTGCAGACAGCAGAGTTCATAACTTCAATTGAGCTTTTCTTCTACATCAAGGACCGCAGTACATTCAACACTGTTTTCCTTATCACAAATACAAATCTATGTCCTCAGATTCTGTTATCTGTAACTAAATAGCATTCTTCAATGTTTGTCTCCACAACTGCCTTCAATTTTCACTGGAGACAGCAGAGTTCATAACTTCAATTGAGCTTTTCTTCTACATTAAGGACCGCATTACATTCAACACTGTTTCCTTATTACAGATACAATTCTACTCTGTCCTCAGATTCTGTTATCTGTAACTAAATAGCAATCTTCAATCTTTCTGTCAACAACTACCTTCAATCTACACTGGGGACAACTGGGTTGACAACTTGCACTGACTAATCTTTCTGTCAACAACTACCTTCGATCTATACTGCAGACAGCACGATTCACAACTTCAATTCACCTTTCCTTCAACATTAAGGACCGCATTACATTTAACACTGTTTTCCTTATCACAGATACAATTCTACTCTGTCCTCAGATTCTGTTATCTGTAACTAAATAGCAATATTCAATATTTGTCTCAACAACTGCCTTCAATGTACACTGCAGACAGCAGAGTTCACAACTTCAATTGAGCTTTCCTTCTACATTAAGGCCCGCATTACATTCAAGACTGTTTTCCTTATCACAAATACAATTCTATGTCCTCAGATTCTGTTATCTGTAACTAAATAACATTCTTTAATCTTTCTGTGAACAACTACCTTCAATCTACACTGTGGACAACTGGGTTGACAACTTGCATTGACCGATGTTTCTGTCAACAACTACCTCCGATCTACAATGCAGAAAGCAGGGTTCACAACTTAAATTCACCTTTCCTTCTACATTAAGGGCCGCATCACATTCAACACTGTTTTCCTAATCACAGATACAATTCTACTCTGTCCTCAGATTCAGTTATCTGTAACTAAGTTGCAATCTTCAATCTTTGTCTCAACAACTTCCTTCAAGCTACACTGCAGACAGCAGAGTTCACAACTTCAATTGAGCTTTCCTTCTATATTAAGGACCGCATTACATTCAACACTGTTTTCCTTATCACAAATGCAATTATATGTCCTCAGATTCTGGAATCTGTAACTAAATAGCATTCTTCAATCTTTCTGTCAACAACTACCTTCAATCTACACTGCGGACAACTGCGTTGACAACTTGCATTGACTGATCTTTCTGTCAACAACTACCTTCAATCTACACTGCATACAGCAGGGTTCACAACTTCAATTCACCTTTCCTTCTACATTGAGGACCGCATTACATTCAACACTGTTTTCCTTATCACAGATACAATTCTACTCTGTCCTCAGATTCTGTTATCTGTAACTAAATAGCAATCTTCAATCTTTCTGTCAACAACTACCTTCAATCTACACTGGGGACAACTGGGTTGACAACTTGCACTGACTAATCTTTCTGTCAACAACTACCTTCAATCTACACTGCAGACAGCAGGATTCACAACTTCAATTCACCTTTCCTTCAACATTAAGGACCGCATTACATTCAACACTGTTTTCCTTATCACAGATACAATTCTACTCTGTCCTCAGATTCTGTTATCTGTAACTAAATAGAATTCTTCAATCTTTCTCTCAACAACTGCCTTCAATCTACACTGCAGACAGCAGAGATCACAACTTCAATTGCGCTTTCCTTCTACATTAAGGACCGCATTACATTCAACACTGTTTTCCTTATCACAAATTCAAATCTATGTCCTCAGATACTGTTATCTGTAACTAAATCGCATTCTTTAATCTTTCTGTCAACAACTACCTTCAATCTATACTGTGGTCAACGGTGTTGACAACTTCCATAGACCGATCTTTCTGCCAACAACTACCTCCGATCTACACTGCAGAAAGCAGTGTTCACAACTTAAATTCACCTTTCCCTCTACATTAAGGGCCACATTACATTCAACATTGTTTTCCTTATCACAGATACAATTCTACTTTGTCCTCAGATTCTGTTATCTGTAACTAAATAGCAATATTCAATCTTTCTGTCAACAATTACCTTCAATCTACACTGCGGACAACTGGGTTGACAACTTGCATTGACCGATCTTTCTGTCAACAATTACCTCCGATCTACACTTCAGACTGCAGGGTTCACAACTTCAATTCACCTTTCCTTCCACATTAAGGACCGCATTACATTCAACAGTGTTTTCCTTATTACAGATACAATTCTACTCTGTCCCCAGATTCTGTTATCTATAACTAAATATCAATCTTCAATCTTTGTCTCAACAACTGCCTTCAATCTACACTGCAGACAGCAGAGTTCACAACTTCAGTTGGGCTTTCCTTCTACATTAAGGACTGCATTACATTCAAAACTGTTTTCCTTATCACAAATAACATTTTATATCCTCAGATTCTGTTATCTGTAACTAAATAGCATTCTTCAATCTTTCTCTCAACAACTGCCTTCAATCTACACTGCAGACAGCAGAGTTCACAACTTCAATTGAGCGTTCCTTCTACATTAAGGGCCGCATTAAATTGAACAATATTTTCCTTATCACAAATTCAATTCTATATCCTCAGATTCTGTTATCTGTAACTAAAAAGCATTCTTCAATCTTTCTGTCAACAACTACCTTCAATCTACACTACGGACAACTGGGTTGACGGCTTGCATTGACCGATCTTTCTGTCAACAACTTCCTACGATCTACACTGCAGACAGCAGGGTTCTCAACTTCAATTCACCTTTCCTTCTACATTAAGGACCGCATTACATTCAACACTGTTTTTCTTATCACAGATACAATTCTACTCTGTCCTCAGATTTTGTTATCTGTAACTAAATAGCAATCTTCAATCCTTCTCTCAACAACTGCCTTCAATCTACACTGCAGACAGCAGAGTTCACAACTTCAATTGAGCTTTACTTCTACATTAAGGACCGCATTACATTCAACACTGTTTTCCTTATCAAAGATACAATTCTACTCTGTCCTCAGATTCTGTTATCTGTAACTAAATAGCAATCTTCAATCTTTGTCTCAACAACTTCATTCAAGCTACACTGCAGATAGCAGAGTTCACATCTTCAATTAAGCTTTCCTTCTATATTAAGGACCGCATTACATTCAACACTGTTTTCCTTATCACAAATGCAATTATATGTCCTCAGATTCTGGAATCTGTAACTAAATAGCATTCTTCAATCTTTCTGTCAACAACTACCTTCAATCTACACTGCGGACAACTGCGTGACAACTTGCATTGACTGATCTTTCTGTCAACAACTACCTTCGATCAACACTGCATACAGCAGGGTTCACAACTTCAATTCACCTTTCCTTCTACATTAAGGACCGCATTACATTCAACACTGTTTTCCTTATCACAGATACAATTCTACTCTATGCTCAGATTCTGTTATCTGTAACTAAATAGCAATCTACAATCTTTGTCTCCACAGCTACCTTCAATCTACACTGCAGACAGCAGAGTTCACAACTTCAATTGAGCTTTACTTCTACATTAAGGACTTCATTACATTCAACATTGTTTTCCTTATCACAAATACAATTCTATGTCCTCAGATTCTGTTATCTGTAACTAAATAGCATTCTTCAATCTTTGTCTCCACAACTGCCTTCAATCTGCACTGCAGACAGCAGAGTTCATAACTTCAATTGAGCTTTTCTTCTACATTAAGGACCGCATTACATTTAACACTGTTTTCCTTATCACAAATACAAATCTATGTCCTCAGATTCTGTTATCTGTAACTAAATAGCATTCTTCAATCTTTGTCTCCACAACTGCCTTCAATCTGCACTGGAGACAGCAGAGTTCATAACTTCAATTGAGCTTTTCTTCTACATTAAGGACCGCATTACATTCAACACTGTTTTCCTTTTCACAAATGCAATTCTATGTCCTCAGATTCTGTTATCTGTAACTAAATAGCATTCTTCAATCTTTCTGTCAGCAACTACCTTCAATCCACACTGAGGACAACTGGGTGGACAACTTGCATTGATCGATCTTTCTGTCAACAACTAATTTCGATCTACACTGAAGACAGCAGGGTTCACAACTTAAATTCACCTTTCCTTCTACATTAAGGACCGCATTACATTAAACACTGTTTTCCTTATAACAGATACAATTCTACTCTGTCCTCAGATTCTGTTATCTGTAACTAAATAGCAATCTTCAATCTTTCTGTCAACAACTACCTTCAATCTACACTGAGGATAACTGGGTTGACAACTTGCACTGACTAATCTTTCTGTCAACAACTACCTTCGATCTACACTGCAGACAGCAGGATTCACAACTTCAAGTCACCTTTCCTTCAACATTAAGGACCGCATTACATTTAACACTGTTTTCCTTTACAGATACAATTCTACTCTGTCCTCAGATTCTGTTATCTGTAACTAAATAGCAATATTCAATCTTTGTCTCAACAACTGCCTTCAATGTACACTGCAGACAGCAGAGTTCACAACTTCAATTGAGCTTTCCTTCTACATTAAGGACCGCATTACATTTAACACTGTTTTCCTTATCACAAATACAATTCTATGTCCTCAGATTCTGTTATCTGTAATTAAATACCATTCTTTAATCTTTATGTCAACAACTACCTTCAATCTACACTGTGGACAACTGGGTTGACAACTTGCATTGACCGTTATTTCTGTCAAAAACTACCTCCGATCTACACTGCAGAAAGCAGGGTTCACAACTTAAATTCACCTTTCCTTCTACATTAAGGGCCGCATCACATTCAACACTGTTTTCCTAATCACAGATACAATTCTACTCTGTCCTCAGATTCTGTTATCTGTAACTAAATAGCAATCTGCAATCTTTGTCTCATCAACTTCCTTCAAGCTACACTGCAGACAGCAGAGTTCACAACTTCAATTGAGCTTTCCTTCTACATTAATGACCGCATTACATTCAACACTGTTTTCCTTATCACAAATGCAATTATATGTCCTCAGATTCTGTTCTCTTTAACTAAATAACATTCTTCAATCTTTCTGTCAACAACTACCTTCAATCTACACTGCGGACAACTGGGTTGACAACTTGCATTGACCGATCTTTCTGTCAACAACTACCTTCGATCTACACTTCAGACAGCAGGGTTCACAACTTCAATTCACCTTTCCTTCTACATTAAGGACCGCATTACATTCAACAGTGTTTTCCTTATTACAGATACAATTCTACTCTGTCCTCAGATTCTGTTATCTATAACTAAATAGCAATCTTCAATCTTTGTCTCAACAACTGCCTTCAATCTACACTGCAGACAGCAGAGTTCACAACTTCAGTTGGGCTTTCCTTCTACATTAAGGACTGCATTACATTCAAAACTGTTTTCCTTATCACAAATAAAATTCTATATTCTCAGATTCTGTTATCTGTAACTAAATAGCATTCTTCAATCTTTCTCTCAACAACTGCCTTCAATCTACACTGCAGACAGCAGAGTTCACAACTTCAATTGAGCGTTCCTTCTACATTAAGGACCGCATTACATTCAACACTGTTTTCCTTATCACAAATACAATTCTATGTCCTCAGATTCTGTTATCTGTAACTAAATAACATTCTTTAATCTTTCTGTGAACAACTACCTTCAATCTACACTGTGGACAACTGGGTTAACAACTTGCATTGATCGATCTTTCTGTCAACAACTAATTTCGATCTACACTGAAGACAGCAGGGTTCACAACTTAAATTCACCTTTCCTTCTACATTAAGGACCGCATTACATTAAACACTGTTTTCCTTATAACAGATACAATTCTACTCTGTCCTCAGATTCTGTTATCTGTAACTAAATAGCAATCTTCAATCTTTCTGTCAACAACTACCTTCAATCTACACTGAGGATAACTGGGTTGACAACTTGCACTGACTAATCTTTCTGTCAACAACTACCTTCGATCTATACTGCAGACAGCAGGATTCACAACTTCAAGTCACCTTTCCTTCAACATTAAGGACCGCATTACATTTAACACTGTTTTCCTTTACAGATACAATTCTACTCTGTCCTCAGATTCTGTTATCTGTAACTAAATAGCAATATTCAATCTTTGTCTCAACAACTGCCTTCAATGTACACTGCAGACAGCAGAGTTCACAACTTCAATTGAGCTTTCCTTCTACATTAAGGACCGCATTACATTTAACACTGTTTTCCTTATCACAAATACAATTCTATGTCCTCAGATTCTGTTATCTGTAATTAAATACCATTCTTTAATCTTTATGTCAACAACTACCTTCAATCTACACTGTGGACAACTGGGTTGACAACTTGCATTGACCGTTATTTCTGTCAAAAACTACCTCCGATCTACACTGCAGAAAGCAGGGTTCACAACTTAAATTCACCTTTCCTTCTACATTAAGGGCCGCATCACATTCAACACTGTTTTCCTAATCACAGATACAATTCTACTCTGTCCTCAGATTCTGTTATCTGTAACTAAATAGCAATCTGCAATCTTTATCTCATCAACTTCCTTCAAGCTACACTGCAGACAGCAGAGTTCACAACTTCAATTGAGCTTTCCTTCTACATTAATGACCGCATTACATTCAACACTGTTTTCCTTATCACAAATGCAATTATATGTCCTCAGATTCTGTTCTCTTTAACTAAATAACATTCTTCAATCTTTCTGTCAACAACTACCTTCAATCTACACTGCGGACAACTGGGTTGACAACTTGCATTGACCGATCTTTCTGTCAACAACTACCTTCGATCTACACTGCAGAAAGCAGGGTTCACAACTTAAATTCACCTTTCCTTCTACATTAAGGGCCGCATCACATTCAACACTGTTTTCCTAATCACAGATACAATTCTACTCTGTCCTCAGATTCTGTTATCTGTAACTAAATAGCAATCTGCAATCTTTGTCTCAACAACTGCCTTCAATGTACACTGCAGACAGCAGAGTTCACAACTTCAATTGAGCTTTCCTTCTACATTAAGGACCGCATTACATTTAACACTGTTTTCCTTATCACAAATACAATTCTATGTCCTCAGATTCTGTTATCTGTAATTAAATACCATTCTTTAATCTTTATGTCAACAACTACCTTCAATCTACACTGTGGACAACTGGGTTGACAACTTGCATTGACCGTTATTTCTGTCAAAAACTACCTCCGATCTACACTGCAGAAAGCAGGGTTCACAACTTAAATTCACCTTTCCTTCTACATTAAGGGCCGCATCACATTCAACACTGTTTTCCTAATCACAGATACAATTCTACTCTGTCCTCAGATTCTGTTATCTGTAACTAAATAGCAATCTGCAATCTTTGTCTCATCAACTTCCTTCAAGCTACACTGCAGACAGCAGAGTTCACAACTTCAATTGAGCTTTCCTTCTACATTAATGACCGCATTACATTCAACACTGTTTTCCTTATCACAAATGCAATTATATGTCCTCAGATTCTGTTCTCTTTAACTAAATAACATTCTTCAATCTTTCTGTCAACAACTACCTTCAATCTACACTGCGGACAACTGGGTTGACAACTTGCATTGACCGATCTTTCTGTCAACAACTACCTTCGATCTACACTTCAGACAGCAGGGTTCACAACTTCAATTCACCTTTCCTTCTACATTAAGGACCGCATTACATTCAACAGTGTTTTCCTTATTACAGATACAATTCTACTCTGTCCTCAGATTCTGTTATCTATAACTAAATAGCAATCTTCAATCTTTGTCTCAACAACTGCCTTCAATCTACACTGCAGACAGCAGAGTTCACAACTTCAGTTGGGCTTTCCTTCTACATTAAGGACTGCATTACATTCAAAACTGTTTTCCTTATCACAAATAAAATTCTATATTCTCAGATTCTGTTATCTGTAACTAAATAGCATTCTTCAATCTTTCTCTCAACAACTGCCTTCAATCTACACTGCAGACAGCAGAGTTCACAACTTCAATTGAGCGTTCCTTCTACATTAAGGACCGCATTACATTCAACACTGTTTTCCTTATCACAAATACAATTCTATGTCCTCAGATTCTGTTATCTGTAACTAAATAACATTCTTTAATCTTTCTGTGAACAACTACCTTCAATCTACACTGTGGACAACTGGGTTAACAACTTGCATTGATCGATCTTTCTGTCAACAACTAATTTCGATCTACACTGAAGACAGCAGGGTTCACAACTTAAATTCACCTTTCCTTCTACATTAAGGACCGCATTACATTAAACACTGTTTTCCTTATAACAGATACAATTCTACTCTGTCCTCAGATTCTGTTATCTGTAACTAAATAGCAATCTTCAATCTTTCTGTCAACAACTACCTTCAATCTACACTGAGGATAACTGGGTTGACAACTTGCACTGACTAATCTTTCTGTCAACAACTACCTTCGATCTATACTGCAGACAGCAGGATTCACAACTTCAAGTCACCTTTCCTTCAACATTAAGGACCGCATTACATTTAACACTGTTTTCCTTTACAGATACAATTCTACTCTGTCCTCAGATTCTGTTATCTGTAACTAAATAGCAATATTCAATCTTTGTCTCAACAACTGAATCAATGTACACTGCAGACAGCAGAGTTCACAACTTCAATTGAGCTTTCCTTCTACATTAAGGACCGCATTACATTTAACACTGTTTTCCTTATCACAAATACAATTCTATGTCCTCAGATTCTGTTATCTGTAATTAAATACCATTCTTTAATCTTTATGTCAACAACTACCTTCAATCTACACTGTGGACAACTGGGTTGACAACTTGCATTGACCGTTATTTCTGTCAAAAACTACCTCCGATCTACACTGCAGAAAGCAGGGTTCACAACTTAAATTCACCTTTCCTTCTACATTAAGGGCCGCATCACATTCAACACTGTTTTCCTAATCACAGATACAATTCTACTCTGTCCTCAGATTCTGTTATCTGTAACTAAATAGCAATCTGCAATCTTTGTCTCATCAACTTCCTTCAAGCTACACTGCAGACAGCAGAGTTCACAACTTCAATTGAGCTTTCCTTCTACATTAATGACCGCATTACATTCAACACTGTTTTCCTTATCACAAATGCAATTATATGTCCTCAGATTCTGTTCTCTTTAACTAAATAACATTCTTCAATCTTTCTGTCAACAACTACCTTCAATCTACACTGCGGACAACTGGGTTGACAACGTGCATTGACCGATCTTTCTGTCAACAACTACCTTCGATCTACACTTCAGACAGCAGGGTTCACAACTTCAATTCACCTTTCCTTCTACATTAAGGACCGCATTACATTCAACAGTGTTTTCCTTATTACAGATACAATTCTACTCTGTCCTCAGATTCTGTTATCTATAACTAAATAGCAATCTTCAATCTTTGTCTCAACAACTGCCTTCAATCTACACTGCAGACAGCAGAGTTCACAACTTCAGTTGGGCTTTCCTTCTACATTAAGGACTGCATTACATTCAAAACTGTTTTCCTTATCACAAATAAAATTCTATATTCTCAGATTCTGTTATCTGTAACTAAATAGCATTCTTCAATCTTTCTCTCAACAACTGCCTTCAATCTACACTGCAGACAGCAGAGTTCACAACTTCAATTGAGCGTTCCTTCTACATTAAGGACCGCATTACATTCAACAATGTTTTCCTTATCACAAATTCAATCCTATATCCTCAGATTCTGTTATCTGTAACTGAAAAGCATTCTTCAATCTTTCTGTCAACAACTACTTTCAATCTACACTGCGGACAACTGGGTTGACAACTTGCATTGACCGATCTTTCTGTCAACAATTACCCTCGATCTACACTTCAGACTGCAGGGTTCACAACTTCAATTCACCTTTCCTTTCACATTAAGGACCGCATTACATTCAACAGTGTTTTCCTTATTACAGATACAATTCTACTCTGTCCTCAGATTCTGTTATCTATAACTAAATATCAATCTTCAATCTTTGTCTCAACAACTGCCTTCAATCTACACTGCAGACAGCAGAGTTCACAACTTCAGTTGGGCTTTCCTTCTACATTAAGGACTGCATTACATTCAAAACTGTTTTCCTTATCACAAATAAAATTTTATATCCTCAGATTCTGTTATCTGTAACTAAATAGCATTCTTCAATCTTTCTCTCAACAACTGCCTTCAATCTACACTGCAGACAGCAGAGTTCACAACTTCAATTGAGCGTTCCTTCTACATTAAGGACCGCATTAAATTGAACAATATTTTCCTTATCACAAATTCAATTCTATATCCTCAGATTCTGTTATCTGTAACTAAAAAGCATTCTTCAATCTTTCTGTCAACAACTACCTTCAATCTACACTACGGACAACTGGGTTGACGGCTTGCATTGACCGATCTTTCTGTCAACAACTTCCTACGATCTACACTGCAGACAGCAGGGTTCTCAACTTCAATTCACCTTTCCTTCTACATTAAGGACCGCATTACATTCAACACTGTTTTCCTTATCACAGATACAATTCTACTCTGTCCTCCAATTCTGTTATCTGTAACTAAATAGCAATATTCAATATTTGTCTTAACAACTGCCTACAATGTACATTGCAGACAGCAGAGTTCACTACTTCAATCAGCTTTCCTTCTACAATAGGGACCGAATTACATTCAACAATGTTTTCCTAATCACAAATACAATTCTATGTCCTCAGATTCTGCTATCTGTAACTAAAAAGCATTCTTCAATCTTTGTCTCCACAACTGCCTTCAATCTACACTGCAGACAGCAGAGTTCATAACTTCAATTGAGCGTTCCTTCTACATTAAGGACCGCATTACATTCAACACAGTTTTCCTTATCACAGATACAACTTTACTCTGTCCTCAGATTTTGTTATCTGTAACTAAATAGCAATCTTCAATCTTTGTCTCAACAGCTGCCTTCAATCTACACTGCAGACAGCAGAGTTCACAACTTCAATTGAGCTTTACCTCTACATTAAGGACCGCATTACATTCAACACTGTTTTCCTTATCACAAATACAATTCTATGTCCTCAGATTCTGCTATCTGTAACTAAATAGCATTCTTCAATCTTTGTCTCCACAACTGCCTTCAATCTGCACTGCAGACAACTGGGTTGACAACTTGCATTGATCGATCTTTCTGTAAACAACTAACTTCGATCTACACTGCAGACAGCAGGGTTCACAACTTAAATTCACCTTTCCTTCAACATTAAGGACCACATTACATTCAACACTGTTTTCCTTATCACAGATACAATTCTACTCAGTCCTCAGATTCTGTTATCTATAACTAAATAGCAATATTCAATCTTTGTCTCAACAACTTGCTTCAATGTACACTGCAGACAGCAGAGTTCACAACTTCAATTGAGCTTTCCTTCTACATTAAGGACCGTATTATATTCAACACTGTTTTCCTTATCACAAATACAATTCTATGTCCTCAGATTCTGTTATCTGTAACTAAATACCATTCTTCAATCGTTCTGTCAACAACTACCTTCAATCTACACTGCGGACAACTGCGTTGACAACTTGCATTGACTGATCTTTCTGTCAACAACTACCTTCGAGCTACACTGCAGACAGCAGGGTTCACAACTTCAATTCACCTTTCCTTCTACATTAAGGACTGCATTACATTCAACACTGTTTTCCTTATCACAGATACAATTCTACTCTGTCCTCAGATTCTGTTATCTGTAACTAAATAGCAATATTCAATCTTTGTCTCAACAACTGCCTTCAATGTACACTGCAGACAGCAGAGTTCACAACTTCAATTGAGCTTTCCTTCTACATTAAGGACCGCATTACATTCAACACTGTTTTCCTTATCACAAATACAATTCTATGTCCTCAGATTCTGTTATATGTAACTAAATAGCATTTTTTAATCTTTCTGTCAACAACTACCTTCAATCTACACTGTGGACAACTGGGTTGACAACTTGCATTGACCGATGTTTCTGTCAACAACTACCTCTGATCTAAACTGCAGAAAGCAGGGTTCACAACTTAAATTCACCTTTCCTTCTACATTAAGGGCCGCATTACATTCAACACTGTTTTCCTTATCACAGATACAATTCTACTCTGTCCTCAGATTCTGTTATCTGTAACTAAATAGTAATCTTCAATCTTTGTCTCAACAACTTCCTTCAATCTACACTGCAGACAGCAGAGTTCACAACTTCAATTAAGCTTTGCTTCTACATTAAGGACCGTATTACATTCAACACTGTTTTCCTTATCACAAATACAATTCTATGTCCTCAGATTCTGTTATCTGTAACTAAACAGCATTCTTTAATCTTTCTGTCAACAACTACCTTCAATCTACACTGTGGACAACTGGGTTGACAACTTGCATTGACCGATCTTTCTGTCAACAACTACCTCCGATCTACACTGCAGAAAGCAGTGTTCACAACTTAAATTCACCTTTCCTTCTACATTAAGGGCCACATTACATTCAACACTGTTTTCCTTATCACAGATACAAATCTACTCTGTCCTCAGATTCTGTTATCGGTAACTAAATAGCAATCTTCAATTTTTCTCTCAACAACTGCCTTCAATCTACACTGCAGACAGCAGAGTTCACAACTTCAATTGAGCGTTCCTTCTACATCAAGGACCGCATTACATTCAACAATGTTTTCCTTATCACAAATTCAATTCTATATCCTCAGATTCTGTTATATGAAACTAAAAAGCATTCTTCAATCTTTCTGTCAACAACTACCTTCAATCTAGACTACGGACAACTGGGTTGACAACTTGCATTGACCGATCTTTCTGTCAACAACTTCCTACGATCTACACTGCAGACAGCAGGGTTCACAACTTCAATTCACCTTTTCTTCTACATTAAGGACCGCATTACATTCAAGACTGTTTTCCTTATCACATATACAATTCTACTCTGTCCTCAGATTCTGTTATCTGTAACTAAATAGCAATCGTAAATCTTTGTCTCAACAGCTACCTTCAATCTACACTGCAGACAGCAGAGTTCACAACTTCAATTGAGCTTTACATCTACATTAAGGACCGCATTACATTCAACACTCTTTTCCTTCTCACAAATACAATTCCATGTCCTCAGATTCTGTTATCTGTAACTAAATAGCAATCTTCAATCTTTGTCTCAACAGCTGCCTTCAATCTACACTACAGACAGCTGAGTTCACAACTTCAATTGAGCTTTACTTCTACATTAAGGACCGCATTACATTCAACACTGTTTTCCTTCTCACAAATACAATTCTATGTCCTCAGATTCTGTTATCTGTAACTAAATAGAATTCTTCAATCTTTGTCTCCACAACTGCCTTCAATCTAAACTGCAGACAGCAGAGTTCATAACTCCAATTGAGCTTTCCTTCTACATTAAGGACCGCATTACATTCAGCACTGTTTTCCTTATCACAGATACAATTTTACTCTGTCCTCAGATTCTGTTATCTGTAACTAAATAGCAATCTTCAATCTTTGTCTCAACAGCTGCCTTCAATCTACACTACAGACAGCAGAGTTCAAAACTTCAATTGAGCTTTACCTCTACATTAAGGATCGAATTACATTCAACACTGTTTTCCGTATCACAAATACAATTCTATGTCCTAAGATTCTGTTATCTGTAACTAAATAGCATTCTTCAATCTTTCTCTCAACAACTGCCTTCAATCTACACTGCAGACAGCAGAGTTCACAACTTCAATTGAGCTTTACATCTACATTAAGGACTGCATTACATTCTACACTGTTTTCCTTCTCACAAATACAATTCTATGTCCTCAGATTCTGTTATCTGTAACTAAATAGCATTTTACAATCTTTGTCTCAACAACTGCCTTCAATCTACACTGCAGACAGCAGAGTTCACAACTTCAATTGAGCTTCCCTTCTACATTAGGGACCGCACTACATTCAACACTGTTTTCCTTATCACAAATACAATTCTATGTCCTCGGATTCTGTTATCTGTAACTAAATAGCATACTTCAATCTTTCTGTCAACAACTACCTTCAATCTACACTGCGGACAACTGAAATGACAACTTGCATTGAACAATCTTTCTGTCAAAAACTACCTTCGATCTACACTGCAGACAGCAGGGTTCACAACTTCAATTCACCTTTCCTTCTACATTAAGGACCGCATTACATTCAACACTGTTTTCCTTATCACAGATACAATTCTACTCTGTCCACATATTCTGTTATCTGTAACTAAATATCAATCTTCAATCTTTGTCTCAACAGCTACCTTCAATCTACACTGCAGACAGCAGAGTTCAACACTTCAATTGAGCTTTACTTCTACATTAAGGACCGCATTACATTCAACACTGTTTTCCTTATCACAAATACAATTCTATGTCCTCAGATTCTGTTATCTGTAACTAAATAGCATTCTTCAATCTTTGTCTCCACAACTTTCTTCAATCTACTCTGCAGACAGCAGAGTTCATAACTTCAATTGAGCTTTCCTTCTACATTAAGGACTTCATTACATTCAACACTGTTTTCCTTATCACAGATACAATTCTACTCTGTCCTCAGATTCTGTTATCTGTAACTAAATAGCAATCTACAATCTTTGTCTCAACAGCTACCTTCAATCTACACTGCAGACAGCAGAGTTCACAACTTCAATTGAGCTTTACTTCTACATTAAGGACTTCATTACATTCAACACTGTTTTCCTTATCACAAATATAATTCTATGTCCTCAGATTCTGTTATCTGTAACTAAATAGCATTCTTCAATTGTTGTCTCCACAACTGCCTTCAATCTGCACTGCAGACAGCAGAGTTCATAACTTCAATTGAGCTTTTCTTCTACATCAAGGACCGCAGTACATTCAACACTGTTTTCCTTATCACAAATACAAATCTATGTCCTCAGATTCTGTTATCTGTAACTAAATAGCATTCTTCAATGTTTGTCTCCACAACTGCCGTCAATCCTCACTAGAGACAGCAGAGTTCATAACTTCAATTGAGCTTTTCTTCTACATTAAGGACCGCATTACATTCAACACTGTTTTCCTTATCACAAATGCAATTCTATGTCTTTAGATTCTGTTATCTGTAACTAAATAGCATTCTTCAATCTTTCTGTCAGCAACTACCTTCAATCCACACTGAGGACAACTGGGTGGACAACTTGCATTGATCGATCTTTCTGTCAACAACTAATTTCGATCTACACTGAAGACAGCAGGGTTCACAAATTAAATTCACCTTTCCTTCTACATTAAGGACCGCATTACATTCAACACTGTTTTCCTTATCACAGATACAATTCTACTCTGTCCTCAGATTCAGTTATCTGTAACTAAATAGCAATCTTCAATCTTTCTGTCAACAACTACCTTCAATCTACACTGGGGACAACTGGGTTGACAACTTCAATTGAGCTTTAATTCTACATTAAGGACTTCATTACATTCAACACTGTTTTCCTTATCACAAATATAATTCTATGTCCTCAGATTCTGTTATCTGTAACTAAATAGCATTCTTCAATTGTTGTCTCCACAACTGCCTTCAATCTGCACTGCAGACAGTAGAGTTCATAACTTCAATTGAGCTTTTCTTCTACATCAAGGACCGCAGTACATTCAACACTGTTTTCCTCATCACAAATACAAATCTATGTCCTCAGATTCTGTTATCTGTAACTAAATAGCATTCTTCAATCTTTGTCTTCACAACTGCCTTCAATCCTCACTGGAGACAGCAGAGTTCATAACTTCAATTGAGGTTTTCTTCTACATTAAGGACCGCTTTACATTCAACACTGTTTTCCTTATCACAAATGCAATTCTATGTCCTCAGATTCTGTTATCTGTAACGAAATAGCATTCTTTAATCTTTCTGTCAGCAACTACCTTCAATCCACACTGAGGACAACTGGGTGGACAACTTGCATTGATCGATCTTTCTGTCAACAACTAATTTCGATCTACACTGAAGACAGCAGGGTTCACAACTTAAATTCACCTTTCCTTCTACATTAAGGACCGCATTACATTCAACACTGTTTTCCTTATCACAGATACAATTCTATTCTGTCCTCAGATTCTGTTATCTGTAACTAAATAGCAATCTTCAATCTTTCTGTCAACAACTACCTTCAATTTACACTGGGGACAACTGGGTTGACAACTTGCACTGACTAATCTTTCTGTCAACAACTACCTTCGATCTATACTTCAGACAGCAGGGTTCACAACTTCAATTCACCTTTCCTTCAACATGAAGGACCGCATTACATTTAACACTGTTTTCCTTATCACAGATACAATTCTACTCTGTCCTCAGATTCTGCTATCTGTAACTAAATAGCAATCTTCAATCTTTGTCTCCACAACTTCCTTCAATCTACACTGCAGACAGCAGAGTTCACAACTTCAATTGAGCTTTCCTTCTACATTAATGACCGCATTACATTCAACACTGTTTTCCTTATCACAAATGCAATTATATGTCCTCAGATTCTGTTCTCTGTAACTAAATAGCATTCTTCAATCTTTCTGTCAACAACTACCTTCAATCTACACTGCGGACAACTGCGTTGACAACTTGCATTGACTGATCTTACTGTCAACAACAACCTTCGATCTACACTGCAGACAGCAGGGTTCACAACTTCAATTCACCTTTCCTTCTACATTAAGGACCACATTACATTCAACATTGTTTTCCTATCAAAGACACAATTCTACTCTGTCCTCCGATTCTGTTATCTGTAACTAAATAGCAATATTCAATCTTTGTCTTAACAACTGCCTTCAATGTACATTGCAGACAGCAGAGTTCACTACTTCAATCAGCTTTCCTTCTACATTAGGGACCGCATTACATTCAACACTGTTTTCCTTATCACAAATACAATTCTATGTCCTCAGATTCTGTTATCTGTAACTAAATAGCATTCTTCAATCTTTCTCTCAACAACTGCCTTCAATCTACACTTCAGAAACCAGGGTTCAAAACTTAAATTCACCTTTCCTTCTATATTAAGGGCCGCATTACATTCAACACTGTTTTCCTTATACAGATACAATTTTACTCTGTCCTCAGATTCTGTTATCTGTAACTAAATAGCAATATTCAATCTTTGTCTCCACAACTGCCTTCAATCTGCACTGCAGACAACTGGGTTGACAACTTGCATTGATCGATCTTTCTGTAAACAACTAACTTCGATCTACACTGCAGACAGCAGGGTTCACAACTTAAATTCACCTTTCCTTCAACATTAAGGACCGCATTACATTCAACACTGTTTTCCTTATCACAGATACAATTCTACTCAGTCCTCAGATTCTGTTATCTGTAACTAAATAGCAATATTCAATCTTTGTCTCAACAACTTGCTTCAATGTACACTGCAGACAGCAGAGTTCACAACTTCAATTGAGCTTTCCTTCTACATTAAGGACCGTATTATATTCAACACTGTTTTCCTTATCACAAATACAATTCTATGTCCTCAGATTCTGTTATCTGTAACTAAATAGCATTCTTCAATCTTTCTGTCAACAACTACCTTCAATCTACACTGCGGACAACTGCGTTGACAACTTGCATTGACTGATCTTTCTGTCAACAACTACCTTCGATCTACACTGCAGACAGCAGGGTTCACAACTTCAATTCACCTTTCCTTCTACATTAAGGACCGCATTACATTCAACACTGTTTTCCTTATCACAGATACAATTCTACTCTGTCCACAGATTCTGTTATCTGTAACTAAATGCAATCTTCAATCTTTGTCTCAACAGCTACCTTCAATGTACACTGCAGACAGCAGATTCCAACACTTCAATTGAACTTTACTTCTACATTAAGGACCGCATTACATTCAACACTGTTTTCCTTATCACAGATACAATTCTACTCTGTCCACATATTCTGTTATCTGTAACTAAATATCAATCTTCAATCTTTGTCTCAACAACTACCTTCAATCTACACTGCAGACAGCAGAGTTCAACACTTCAATTGAGCTTTACTTCTACATTAAGGACCGCATTACATTCAACACTGTTTTCCTTATCACAAATACAATTCTATGTCCTCAGATTCTGTTATCTGAAACTAAATAGCATTCTTCAATCTTTCTGTCAACAACTACCTTCAATCTACACTGCGGACAACTGCGTTGACAACTTGCATTGACTGATCTTTCTGTCAACAACTACCTTCGAGCTACACTGCAGACAGCAGGGTTCACAACTTCAATTCACCTTTCCTTCTACATTAAGGACTGCATTACATTCAACACTGTTTTCCTTATCACAGATACAATTCTACTCTGTCCTCAGATTCTGTTATCTGTAACTAAATAGCAATATTCAATCTTTGTCTCAACAACTGCCTTCAATGTACACTGCAGACAGCAGAGTTCACAACTTCAATTGAGCTTTCCTTCTACATTAAGGACCGTATTATATTCAACACTGTTTTCCTTATCACAAATACAATTCTATGTCCTCAGATTCTGTTATCTGTAACTAAATAGCATTCTTCAATCTTTCTGTCAACAACTACCTTCAATCTACACTGCGGACAACTGCGTTGACAACTTGCATTGACTGATCTTTCTGTCAAAAACTACCTTCGATCTACACTGCAGACAGCAGGGTTCACAACTTCAATTCACCTTTCCTTCTACATTAAGGACCGCATTACATTCAACACTGTTTTCCTTATCACAGATACAATTCTACTCTGTCCACAGATTCTGTTATCTGTAACTAAATGCAATCTTCAATCTTTGTCTCAACAGCTACCTTCAATGTACACTGCAGACAGCAGATTCCAACACTTCAATTGAACTTTACTTCTACATTAAGGACCGCATTACATTCAACACTGTTTTCCTTATCACAGATACAATTCTACTCTGTCCACATATTCTGTTATCTGTAACTAAATATCAATCTTCAATCTTTGTCTCAACAACTACCTTCAATCTACACTGCAGACAGCAGAGTTCAAAACTTCAATTGAGCTTTCCTTCTACATTAAGGATCGCATTACATTCAACACTGTTTTCCTTATCACAAATGCAATTATATGTCCTCAGATTCTGTTATCTGAAACTAAATAGCATTCTTCAATCTTTCTGTCAACAACTACCTTCAATCTACACTGCGGACAACTGCGTTGACAACTTGCATTGACTGATTTTTCTGTCAAGAACTACCTTCGATCTACACTGCAGACAGCAGGGTTCACAACTTCAATTCACCTTTCCTTCTACATTAAGGACCACATTACATTAAACATTGTTTTCCTTATCACAGATACAATTCTACTCTGTCCTCCGATTCTGTTATCTGTAACTAAATAGCAATATTCAATATCTGTCTTAACAACTGCCTTCAATGTACATTGCAGACAGCAGAGTTCACTACTTCAATCAGCTTTCCTTCTACATTAGGGACCGCATTACATTCAACAATGTTTTCCTAATCACAAATACAATTCTATGTCCTCAGATTCTGCTATCTGTAACTAAAAAGCATTCTTCAATCTTTGTCTCCACAACTGCCTTCAATCTACACTGCAGACAGCAGAGTTCATAACTTCAATTGAGCGTTCCTTCTACATTAAGGACCGCATTACATTCAACACAGTTTTCCTTATCACAGATACAACTTTACTCTGTCCTCAGATTTTGTTATCTGTAACTAAATAGCAATCTTCAATCTTTGTCTCAACAGCTGCCTTCAATCTACACTGCAGACAGCAGAGTTCACAACTTCAATTGAGCTTTACCTCTACATTAAGGACCGCATTACATTCAACACTGTTTTCCTTTTCACAAATACAATTCTATGTCCTCAGATTCTGCTATCTGTAACTAAATAGCATTCTTCAATCTTTGTCTCCACAACTGCCTTCAATCTGCACTGCAGACAACTGGGTTGACAACTTGCATTGATCGATCTTTCTGTAAACAACTAACTTCGATCTACACTGCAGACAGCAGGGTTCACAACTTAAATTCACCTTTCCTTCAACATTAAGGACCACATTACATTCAACACTGTTTTCCTTATCACAGATACAATTCTACTCAGTCCTCAGATTCTGTTATCTGTAACTAAATAGCAATATTCAATCTTTGTCTCAACAACTTGCTTCAATGTACACTGCAGACAGCAGAGTTCACAACTTCAATTGAGCTTTCCTTCTACATTAAGGACCGTATTATATTCAACACTGTTTTCCTTATCACAAATACAATTCTATGTCCTCAGATTCTGTTATCTGTAACTAAATAGCATTCTTCAATCTTTCTGTCAACAACTACCTTCAATCTACACTGCGGACAACTGCGTTGACAACTTGCATTGACTGATCTTTCTGTCAACAACTACCTTCGAGCTACACTGCAGACAGCAGGGTTCACAACTTCAATTCACCTTTCCTTCTACATTAAGGACCGCATTACATTCAACACTGTTTTCCTTATCACAAATACAATTCTATGTCCTCAGATTCTGTTATATGTAACTAAATAGCATTTTTTAATCTTTCTGTCAACAACTACCTTCAATCTACACTGTGGACAACTGAGTTGACAACTTGCATTGACCGATGTTTCTGTCAACAACTACCTCTGATCTAAACTGCAGAAAGCAGGGTTCACAACTTAAATTCACTTTTCCTTCTACATTAAGGGCCGCATTACATTCAACACTGTTTTCCTTATCACAGATACAATTCTACTCTGTCCTCAGATTCTGTTATCTGTAACTAAATAGTAATCTTCAATCTTTGTCTCAACAACTTCCTTCAATCTACACTGCAGACAGCAGAGTTCACAACTTCAATTAAGCTTTGCTTCTACATTAAGGACCGTATTACATTCAACACTGTTTTCCTTATCACAAATACAATTCTATGTGCTCAGATTCTGTTATCTGTAACTAAACAGCATTCTTTAATCTTTCTGTCAACAACTACCTTCAATCTACACTGTGGACAACTGGGTTGACAACTTGCATTGACTGATCTTTCTGTCAACAACTACCTCCGATCTACACTGCAGAAAGCAGTGTTCACAACTTAAATTCACCTTTCCTTCTACATTAAGGGCCACATTACATTCAACACTGTTTTCCTTATCACAGATACAAATCTACTCTGTCCTCAGATTCTGTTATCGGTAACTAAATAGCAATCTTCAATTTTTCTCTCAACAACTGCCTTCAATCTACATTGCAGACAGCAGAGTTCACAACTTCAATTGAGCGTTCCTTCTACATTAAGGACCGCATTACATTCAACAATGTTTTCCTTATCACAAATTCAATTCTATATCCTCAAATTCTGTTATATGAAACTAAAAAGCATTCTTCAATCTTTCTGTCAACAACTACCTTCAATCTAGACTACGGACAACTGGGTTGACAACTTGCATTGACCGATCTTTCTGTCAACAACTTCCTACGATCTACACTGCAGACAGCAGGGTTCACAACTTCAATCCACCTTTTCTTCTACATTAAGGACCACATTACATTCAACACTGTTTTCCTTATCACATATACAATTCTACTCTGTCCTCAGATTCTGTTATCTGTAACTAAATAGCAATCGTAAATCTTTGTCTCAACAGCTACCTTCAATCTACACTGCAGACAGCAGAGTTCACAACTTCAATTGAGCTTTACATCTACATTAAGGACCGCATTACATTCAACACAGTTTTCCTTCTCACAAATACAATTCTATGTCCTCAGATTCTGTTATCTGTAACTAAATAGCAATCTTCAATCTTTGTCTCAACAGCTGCCTTCAATCTACACTACAGACAGCTGAGTTCACAACTTCAATTGAGCTTTACTTCTACATTAAGGACCGCATTACATTCAACACTGTTTTCCTTCTCACAAATACAATTCTATGTCCTCAGATTCTGTTATCTGTAACTAAATAGAATTCTTCAATCTTTGTCTCCTCAACTGCCTTCAATCTAAACTGCAGACAGCAGAGTTCATAACTCCAATTAAGCTTTCCTTCTACATTAAGGACCCCATTACATTCAGCACTGTTTTCCTTATCACAGATACAATTTTACTCTGTCCTCAGATTCTGTTATCTGTAACTAAATAGCAATCTTCAATCTTTGTCTCAACAGCTGCCTTCAATCTACACTACAGACAGCAGAGTTCAAAACTTCAATTGAGCTTTACCTCTACATTAAGGATCGAATTACATTCAACACTGTTTTCCGTATCACAAATACAATTCTATGTCCTCAGATTCTGTTATCTGTAACTAAATAGCATTCTTCAATCTTTGTCTCCACAACTGCCTTCAATCCTCACTGGAGACAGCAGAGTTCATAACTTCAATTGAGGTTTTCTTCTACATTAAGGACCGCTTTACATTCAACACTGTTTTCCTTATCACAAATGCAATTCTATGTCCTCAGATTCTGTTATCTGTAACGAAATAGCATTCTTTAATCTTTCTGTCAGCAACTACCTTCAATCCACAGTGAGGACAACTGGGTGGACAACTTGCATTGATCGATCTTTCTGTCAACAACTAATTTCGATCTACACTGAAGACAGCAGGGTTCACAACTTAAATTCACCTTTCCTTCTACATTAAGGACCGCATTACATTCAATACTGTTTTCCTTATCACAGATACAATTCTATTCTGTCCTCAGATTCTGTTATCTGTAACTAAATAGCAATCTTCAATCTTTCTGTCAACAACTACCTTCAATTTACACTGGGGACAACTGGGTTGACAACTTGCACTGACTAATCTTTCTGTCAACAACTACCTTCGATCTATACTTCAGACAGCAGGGTTCACAACTTCAATTCACCTTTCCTTCAACATGAAGGACCGCATTACATTTAACACTGTTTTCCTTATCACAGATACAATTCTACTCTGTCCTCAGATTCTGTTATCTGTAACTAAATAGCAATCTTCAATCTTTGTCTCCACAACTTCCTTAAATCTACACTGCAGACAGCAGAGTTCACAACTTCAATTGAGCTTTCCTTCTACATTAATGACCGCATTACATTCAACACTGTTTTCCTTATCACAAATGCAATTATATGTCCTCAGATTCTGTTCTCTGTAACTAAATAGCATTCTTCAATCTTTCTGTCAACAACTACCTTCAATCTACACTGCGGACAACTGCGTTGACAACTTGCATTGACTGATCTTACTGTCAACAACAACCTTCGATCTACACTGCAGACAGCAGGGTTCACAACTTCAATTCACCTTTCATTCTACATTAAGGACCACATTACATTCAACATTGTTTTCCTATCAAAGACACAATTCTACTCTGTCCTCCGATTCTGTTATCTGTAACTAAATAGCAATATTCAATCTTTGTCTTAACAACTGCCTTCAATGTACATTGCAGACAGCAGAGTTCACTACTTCAATCAGCTTTCCTTCTACATTAGGGACCGCATTACATTCAACACTGTTTTCCTTATCACAAATACAATTCTATGTCCTCAGATTCTGTTATCTGTAACTAAATAGCATTCTTCAATCTTTCTCTCAACAACTGCCTTCAATCTACACTTCAGAAACCAGGGTTCAAAACTTAAATTCACCTTTCCTTCTATATTAAGGGCCGCATTACATTCAACACTGTTTTCCTTATACAGATACAATTTTACTCTGTCCTCAGATTCTGTTATCTGTAACTAAATAGCAATATTCAATCTTTGTCTCAACAACTGCCTTCAATGTACACTGCAGACCGCAGAGTTCACTACTTCAATTGAGCTTTCCTTCAACATTAGGGACAGCTTTACATTCAACACTGTTTCCCTTATCACAAATACAATTCTATGTCCTCAGATTCTGTTATCTGTAACTAAATAGCATTCTTCAATCTTTCTCTCAACAACTGCCTTCAATCTACACTGCAGACAGCAGAGTTCAAAACTTCAATTGAGCTTTCCTTCTACATTAAGGATCGCATTACATTCAACACTGTTTTCCTTATCACAAATGCAATTATATGTCCTCAGATTCTGTTATCTGAAACTAAATAGCATTCTTCAATCTTTCTGTCAACAACTACCTTCAATCTACACTGCGGACAACTGCGTTGACAACTTGCATTGACTGATTTTTCTGTCAAGAACTACCTTCGATCTACACTGCAGACAGCAGGGTTCACAACTTCAATTCACCTTTCCTTCTACATTAAGGACCACATTACATTCAACATTGTTTTCCTTATCACAGATACAATTCTACTCTGTCCTCCGATTCTGTTATCTGTAACTAAATAGCAATATTCAATATCTGTCTTAACAACTGCCTTCAATGTACATTGCAGACAGCAGAGTTCACTACTTCAATCAGCTTTCCTTCTACATTAGGGACCGCATTACATTCAACAATGTTTTCCTAATCACAAATACAATTCTATGTCCTCAGATTCTGCTATCTGTAACTAAAAAGCATTCTTCAATCTTTGTCTCCACAACTGCCTTCAATCTACACTGCAGACAGCAGAGTTCATAACTTCAATTGAGCGTTCCTTCTACATTAAGGACCGCATTACATTCAACACAGTTTTCCTTATCACAGATACAACTTTACTCTGTCCTCAGATTTTGTTATCTGTAACTAAATTGCAATCTTCAATCTTTGTCTCAACAGCTGCCTTCAATCTACACTGCAGACAGCAGAGTTCACAACTTCAATTGAGCTTTACCTCTACATTAAGGACCGCATTACATTCAACACTGTTTTCCTTATCACAAATACAATTCTATGTCCTCAGATTCTGCTATCTGTAACTAAATAGCATTCTTCAATCTTTGTCTCCACAACTGCCTTCAATCTGCACTGCAGACAACTGGGTTGACAACTTGCATTGATCGATCTTTCTGTAAACAACTAACTTCGATCTACACTGCAGACAGCAGGGTTCACAACTTAAATTCACCTTTCCTTCAACATTAAGGACCGCATTACATTCAACACTGTTTTCCTTATCACAGATACAATTCTACTCAGTCCTCAGATTCTGTTATCTGTAACTAAATAGCAATATTCAATCTTTGTCTCAACAACTTGCTTCAATGTACACTGCAGACAGCAGAGTTCACAACTTCAATTGAGCTTTCCTTCTACATTAAGGACCGTATTATATTCAACACTGTTTTCCTTATCACAAATACAATTCTATGTCCTCAGATTCTGTTATCTGTAACTAAATAGCATTCTTCAATCTTTCTGTCAACAACTACCTTCAATCTACACTGCGGACAACTGCGTTGACAACTTGCATTGACTGATCTTTCTGTCAACAACTACCTTCGAGCTACACTGCAGACAGCAGGGTTCACAACTTCAATTCACCTTTCCTTCTACATTAAGGGCCACATTATATTCAACACTGTTTTCCTTATCACAGATACAAATCTACTCTGTCCTCAGATTCTGTTATCGGTAACTAAATAGCAATCTTCAATTTTTCTCTCAACAACTGCCTTCAATCTACATTGCAGACAGCAGAGTTCACAACTTCAATTGAGCTTTACATCTACATTAAGGACCGCATTACATTCAACACTGTTTTCCTTCTCACAAATACAATTCTATGTCCTCAGATTCTGTTATCTGTAACTAAATAGCAATCTTCAATCTTTGTCTCAACAGCTGCCTTCAATCTACACTACAGACAGCTGAGTTCACAACTTCAATTGAGCTTTACTTCTACATTAAGGACCGCATTACATTCAACACTGTTTTCCTTCTCACAAATACAATTCTATGTCCTCAGATTCTGTTATCTGTAACTAAATAGAATTCTTCAATCTTTGTCTCCTCAACTGCCTTCAATCTAAACTGCAGACAGCAGAGTTCATAACTCCAATTGAGCTTTCCTTCTACATTAAGGACCCCATTACATTCAGCACTGTTTTCCTTATCACAGATACAATTTTACTCTGTCCTCAGATTCTGTTATCTGTAACTAAATAGCAATCTTCAATCTTTGTCTCAACAGCTGCCTTCAATCTACACTACAGACAGCAGAGTTCAAAACTTCAATTGAGCTTTACCTCTACATTAAGGATCGAATTACATTCAACACTGTTTTCCGTATCACAAATACAATTCTATGTCCTCAGATTCTGTTATCTGTAACTAAATAGCATTCTTCAATCTGTGTCTCCACAACTGCCTTCAATCCTCACTGGAGACAGCAGAGTTCATAACTTCAATTGAGGTTTTCTTCTACATTAAGGACCGCTTTACATTCAACACTGTTTTCCTTATCACAAATGCAATTCTATGTCCTCAGATTCTGTTATCTGTAACGAAATAGCATTCTTTAATCTTTCTGTCAGCAACTACCTTCAATCCACACTGAGGACAACTGGGTGGACAACTTGCATTGATCGATCTTTCTGTCAACAACTAATTTCGATCTACACTGAAGACAGCAGGGTTCACAACTTAAATTCACCTTTCCTTCTACATTAAGGACCGCATTACATTCAATACTGTTTTCCTTATCACAGATACAATTCTATTCTGTCCTCAGATTCTGTTATCTGTAACTAAATAGCAATCTTCAATCTTTCTGTCAACAACTACCTTCAATTTACACTGGGGACAACTGGGTTGACAACTTGCACTGACTAATCTTTCTGTCAACAACTACCTTCGATCTATACTTCAGACAGCAGGGTTCACAACTTCAATTCACCTTTCCTTCAACATGAAGGACCGCATTACATTTAACACTGTTTTCCTTATCACAGATACAATTCTACTCTGTCCTCAGATTCTGTTATCTGTAACTAAATAGCAATCTTCAATCTTTGTCTCCACAACTTCCTTAAATCTACACTGCAGACAGCAGAGTTCACAACTTCAATTGAGCTTTCCTTCTACATTAATGACCGCATTACATTCAACACTGTTTTCCTTATCACAAATGCAATTATATGTCCTCAGATTCTGTTCTCTGTAACTAAATAGCATTCTTCAATCTTTCTGTCAACAACTACCTTCAATCTACACTGCGGACAACTGCATTGACAACTTGCATTGACTGATCTTACTGTCAACAACAACCTTCGATCTACACTGCAGACAGCAGGGTTCACAACTTCAATTCACCTTTCCTTCTACATTAAGGACCACATTACATTCAACATTGTTTTCCTATCAAAGACACAATTCTACTCTGTCCTCCGATTCTGTTATCTGTAACTAAATAGCAATATTCAATCTTTGTCTTAACAACTGCCTTCAATGTACATTGCAGACAGCAGAGTTCACTACTTCAATCAGCTTTCCTTCTACATTAGGGACCGCATTACATTCAACACTGTTTTCCTTATCACAAATACAATTCTATGTCCTCAGATTCTGTTATCTGTAACTAAATAGCATTCTTCAATCTTTCTCTCAACAACTGCCTTCAATCTACACTTCAGAAACCAGGGTTCAAAACTTAAATTCACCTTTCCTTCTATATTAAGGGCCGCATTACATTCAACACTGTTTTCCTTATACAGATACAATTTTACTCTGTCCTCAGATTCTGTTATCTGTAACTAAATAGCAATATTCAATCTTTGTCTCAAAAACTGCCTTCAATGTACACTGCAGACAGCAGAGTTCACTACTTCAATTGAGCTTTCCTTCAACATTAGGGACAGCTTTACATTCAACACTGTTTCCCTTATCACAAATACAATTCTATGTCCTCAGATTCTGTTATCTGTAACTAAATAGCATTCTTCAATCTTTCTCTCAACAACTGCCTTCAATCTACACTGCAGACAGCAGAGTTCAAAACTTCAATTGAGCTTTCCTTCTACATTAAGGATCGCATTACATTCAACACTGTTTTCCTTATCACAAATGCAATTATATGTCCTCAGATTCTGTTATCTGAAACTAAATAGCATTCTTCAATCTTTCTGTCAACAACTACCTTCAATCTACACTGCGGACAACTGCGTTGACAACTTGCATTGACTGATTTTTCTGTCAAGAACTACCTTCGATCTACACTGCAGACAGCAGGGTTCACAACTTCAATTCACCTTTCCTTCTACATTAAGGACCACATTACATTCAACATTGTTTTCCTTATCACAGATACAATTCTACTCTGTCCTCCGATTCTGTTATCTGTAACTAAATAGCAATATTCAATATTTGTCTTAACAACTGCCTTCAATGTACATTGCAGACAGCAGAGTTCACTACTTCAATCAGCTTTCCTTCTACATTAGGGACCGCATTACATTCAACAATGTTTTCCTAATCACAAATACAATTCTATGTCCTCAGATTCTGCTATCTGTAACTAAAAAGCATTCTTCAATCTTTGTCTCCACAACTGCCTTCAATCTACACTGCAGACAGCAGAGTTCATAACTTCAATTGAGCGTTCCTTCTACATTAAGGACCGCATTACATTCAACACAGTTTTCCTTATCACAGATACAACTTTACTCTGTCCTCAGATTTTGTTATCTGTAACTAAATAGCAATCTTCAATCTTTGTCTCAACAGCTGCCTTCAATCTACACTGCAGACAGCAGAGTTCACAACTTCAATTGAGCTTTACCTCTACATTAAGGACCGCATTACATTCAACACTGTTTTCCTTATCACAAATACAATTCTATGTCCTCAGATTCTGCTATCTGTAACTAAATAGCATTCTTCAATCTTTGTCTCCACAACTGCCTTCAATCTGCACTGCAGACAACTGGGTTGACAACTTGCATTGATCGATCTTTCTGTAAACAACTAACTTCGATCTACACTGCAGACAGCAGGGTTCACAACTTAAATTCACCTTTCCTTCAACATTAAGGACCGCATTACATTCAACACTGTTTTCCTTATCACAGATACAATTCTACTCAGTCCTCAGATTCTGTTATCTGTAACTAAATAGCAATATTCAATCTTTGTCTCAACAACTTGCTTCAATGTAGACTGCAGACAGCAGAGTTCACAACTTCAATTGAGCTTTCCTTCTACATTAAGGACCGTATTATATTCAACACTGTTTTCCTTATCACAAATACAATTCTATGTCCTCAGATTCTGTTATCTGTAACTAAATAGCATTCTTCAATCTTTCTGTCAACAACTACCTTCAATCTACACTGCGGACAACTGCGTTGACAACTTGCATTGACTGATCTTTCTGTCAACAACTACCTTCGAGCTACACTGCAGACAGCAGGGTTCACAACTTCAATTCACCTTTCCTTCTACATTAAGGACTGCATTACATTCAACACTGTTTTCCTTATCACAGATACAATTCTACTCTGTCCTCAGATTCTGTTATCTGTAACTAAATAGCAATATTCAATCTTTGTCTCAACAACTGCCTTCAATGTACACTGCAGACAGCAGAGTTCACAACTTCAATTGAGCTTTCCTTCTACATTAAGGACCGTATTATATTCAACACTGTTTTCCTTATCACAAATACAATTCTATGTCCTCAGATTCTGTTATCTGTAACTAAATAGCATTCTTCAATCTTTCTGTCAACAACTACCTTCAATCTACACTGCGGACAACTGCGTTGACAACTTGCATTGACTGATCTTTCTGTCAAAAACTACCTTCGATCTACACTGCAGACAGCAGGGTTCACAACTTCAATTCACCTTTCCTTCTACATTAAGGACCGCATTACATTCAACACTGTTTTCCTTATCACAGATACAATTCTACTCTGTCCACAGATTCTGTTATCTGTAACTAAATGCAATCTTCAATCTTTGTCTCAACAGCTACCTTCAATGTACACTGCAGACAGCAGATTCCAACACTTCAATTGAACTTTACTTCTACATTAAGGACCGCATTACATTCAACACTGTTTTCCTTATCACAGATACAATTCTACTCTGTCCACATATTCTGTTATCTGTAACTAAATATCAATCTTCAATCTTTGTCTCAACAACTACCTTCAATCTACACTGCAGACAGCAGAGTTCAACACTTCAATTGAGCTTTACTTCTACATTAAGGACCGCATTACATTCAACACTGTTTTCCTTATCACAAATACAATTCTATGTCCTCAGATTCTGTTATCTGAAACTAAATAGCATTCTTCAATCTTTCTGTCAACAACTACCTTCAATCTACACTGCGGACAACTGCGTTGACAACTTGCATTGACTGATTTTTCTGTCAAGAACTACCTTCGATCTACACTGCAGACAGCAGGGTTCACAACTTCAATTCACCTTTCCTTCTACATTAAGGACCACATTACATTCAACATTGTTTTCCTTATCACAGATACAATTCTACTCTGTCCTCCGATTCTGTTATCTGTAACTAAATAGCAATATTCAATATTTGTCTTAACAACTGCCTTCAATGTACATTGCAGACAGCAGAGTTCACTACTTCAATCAGCTTTCCTTCTACATTAGGGACCGCATTACATTCAACAATGTTTTCCTAATCACAAATACAATTCTATGTCCTCAGATTCTGCTATCTGTAACTAAAAAGCATTCTTCAATCTTTGTCTCCACAACTGCCTTCAATCTACACTGCAGACAGCAGAGTTCATAACTTCAATTGAGCGTTCCTTCTACATTAAGGACCGCATTACATTCAACACAGTTTTCCTTATCACAGATACAACTTTACTCTGTCCTCAGATTTTGTTATCTGTAACTAAATAGCAATCTTCAATCTTTGTCTCAACAGCTGCCTTCAATCTACACTGCAGACAGCAGAGTTCACAACTTCAATTGAGCTTTACCTCTACATTAAGGACCGCATTACATTCAACACTGTTTTCCTTATCACAAATACAATTCTATGTCCTCAGATTCTGCTATCTCTAACTAAATAGCATTCTTCAATTTTTGTCTCCACAACTGCCTTCAATCTGCACTGCAGACAACTGGGTTGACAACTTGCATTGATCGATCTTTCTGTAAACAACTAACTTCGATCTACACTGCAGACAGCAGGGTTCACAACTTAAATTCACCTTTCCTTCAACATTAAGGACCGCATTACATTCAACACTGTTTTCCTTATCACAGATACAATTCTACTCAGTCCTCAGATTCTGTTATCTGTAACTAAATAGCAATATTCAATCTTTGTCTCAACAACTTGCTTCAATGTACACTGCAGACAGCAGAGTTCACAACTTCAATTGAGCTTTCCTTCTACATTAAGGACGTATTATATTCAACACTGTTTTCCTTATCACAAATACAATTCTATGTCCTCAGATTCTGTTATCTGTAACTAAATAGCATTCTTCAATCTTTCTGTCAACAACTACCTTCAATCTACACTGCGGACAACTGCGTTGACAACTTGCATTGACTGATCTTTCTGTCAACAACTACCTTCGAGCTACACTGCAGACAGCAGGGTTCACAACTTCAATTCACCTTTCCTTCTACATTAAGGACTGCATTACATTCAACACTGTTTTCCTTATCACAGATACAATTCTACTCTGTCCTCAGATTCTGTTATCTGTAACTAAATAGCAATATTCAATCTTTGTCTCAACAACTGCCTTCAATGTACACTGCAGACAGCAGAGTTCACAACTTCAATTGAGCTTTCCTTCTACATTAAGGACCGCATTACATTCAACACTGTTTTCCTTATCACAAATACAATTCTATGTCCTCAGATTCTGTTATATGTAACTAAATAGCATTTTTTAATCTTTCTGTCAACAACTACCTTCAATCTACACTGTGGACAACTGAGTTGACAACTTGCATTGACCGATGTTTCTGTCAACAACTACCTCTGATCTAAACTGCAGAAAGCAGGGTTCACAACTTAAATTCACTTTTCCTTCTACATTAAGGGCCGCATTACATTCAACACTGTTTTCCTTATCACAGATACAATTCTACTCTGTCCTCAGATTCTGTTATCTGTAACTAAATAGTAATCTTCAATCTTTGTCTCAACAACTTCCTTCAATCTACACTGCAGACAGCAGAGTTCACAACTTCAATTAAGCTTTGCTTCTACATTAAGGACCGTATTACATTCAACACTGCTTTCCTTATCACAAATACAATTCTATGTCCTCAGATTCTGTTATCTGTAACTAAACAGCATTCTTTAATCTTTCTGTCAACAACTACCTTCAATCTACACTGTGGACAACTGGGTTGACAACTTGCATTGACTGATCTTTCTGTCAACAACTACCTCCGATCTACACTGCAGAAAGCAGTGTTCACAACTTAAATTCACCTTTCCTTCCACATTAAGGGCCACATTACATTCAACACTGTTTTCATTATCACAGATACAAATCTACTCTGTCCTCAGATTCTGTTATCGGTAACTAAATAGCAATCTTCAATTTTTCTCTCAACAACTGCCTTCAATCTACACTGCAGACAGCAGAGTTCACAACTTCAATTGAGCGTTCCTTCTACATTAAGGACCGCATTACATTCAACAATGTTTTCCTTATCACAAATTCAATTCTATATCCTCAGATTCTGTTATATGAAACTAAAAAGCATTCTTCAATCTTTCTGTCAACAACTACCTTCAATCTAGACTACGGACAACTGGGTTGACAACTTGCATTGACCGATCTTTCTGTCAACAACTTCCTACGATCTACACTGCAGACAGCAGGGTTCAAAACTTCAATCCACCTTTTCTTCTACATTAAGGACCACATTACATTCAACACTGTTTTCCTTATCACATATACAATTCTACTCTGTCCTCAGATTCTGTTATCTGTAACTAAATAGCAATCGTAAATCTTTGTCTCAACAGCTACCTTCAATCTACACTGCAGACAGCAGAGTTCACAACTTCAATTGAGCTTTACATCTACATTAAGGACCGCATTACATTCAACACTGTTTTCCTTCTCACAAATACAATTCTATGTCCTCAGATTCTATCTGTCACTAAATAGCAATCTTCAATCTTTGTCTCAACAGCTGCCTTCAATCTACACTACAGACAGCTGAGTTCACAACTTCAATTGAGCTTTACTTCTACATTAAGGACCGCATTACATTCAACACTGTTTTCCTTCTCACAAATACAATTCTATGTCCTCAGATTCTGTTATCTGTAACTAAATAGAATTCTTCAATCTTTGTCTCCTCAACTGCCTTCAATCTAAACTGCAGACAGCAGAGTTCATAACTCCAATTGAGCTTTCCTTCTACATTAAGGACCCCATTACATTCAGCACTGTTTTCCTTATCACAGATACAATTTTACTCTGTCCTCAGATTCTGTTATCTGTAACTAAATAGCAATCTTCAATCTTTGTCTCAACAGCTGCCTTCAATCTACACTACAGACAGCAGAGTTCAAAACTTCAATTGAGCTTTACCTCTACATTAAGGATCGAATTACATTCAACACTGTTTTCCGTATCACAAATACAATTCTATGTCCTCAGATTCTGTTATCTGTAACTAAATAGCATTCTTCAATCTTTCTCTCAACAACTGCCTTCAATCTACACTGCAGACAGCAGAGTTCACAACTTCAATTGAGCTTTACATCTACATTAAGGACTGCATTACATTCTACACTGTTTTCCTTCTCACAAATACAATTCTATGTCCTCAGATTCTGTTATCTGTAACTAAATAGCATTTTACAATCTTTGTCTCAACAACTGCCTTCAATCTACACTGCAGACAGCAGAGTTCACAACTTCAATTGAGCTTCCCTTCTACATTAGGGACCGCACTACATTCAACACTGTTTTCCTTATCACAAATACAATTCTATGTCCTCGGATTCTGTTATCTGTAACTAAATAGCATACTTCAATCTTTCTGTCAACAACTACCTTCAATCTACACTGCGGACAACTGAAATGACAACTTGCATTGAACAATCTTTCTGTCAAAAACTACCTTCGATCTACACTGCAGACAGCAGGGTTCACAACTTCAATTCACCTTTCCTTCTACATTAAGGACCGCATTACATTCAACACTGTTTTCCTTATCACAGATACAATTCTACTCTGTCCACAGATTCTGTTATCTGTAACTAAATGCAATCTTCAATCTTTGTCTCAACAGCTACCTTCAATGTACACTGCAGACAGCAGATTCCAACACTTCAATT
This sequence comes from Lissotriton helveticus, assembly GCF_964261635.1. Lineage (NCBI taxonomy): Eukaryota > Metazoa > Chordata > Amphibia > Caudata > Salamandridae > Lissotriton > Lissotriton helveticus. Next base: position 42,554,087 of record NC_136063.1, read on the forward strand.
GAACTTTACTTCTACATTAAGGACCGCATTACATTCAACACTGTTTTCCTTATCACAGATACAATTCTACTCTGTCCACATATTCTGTTATCTGTAACTAAATATCAATCTTCAATCTTTGTCTCAACAGCTACCTTCAATCTACACTGCAGACAGCAGAGTTCAACACTTCAATTGAGCTTTACTTCTACATTAAGGACCGCATTACATTCAACACTGTTTTCCTTATCACAAATACAATTCTATGTCCTCAGATTCTGTTATCTGTAACTAAATAGCATTCTTCAATCTTTGTCTCCACAACTTTCTTCAATCTACTCTGCAGACAGCAGAGTTCATAACTTCAATTGAGCTTTCCTTCTACATTAAGGACCGCGTTACATTCAACACTGTTTTCCTTATCACAGATACAATTCTACTCTGTCCTCAGATTCTGTTATCTGTAACTAAATAGCAATCTACAATCTTTGTCTCAACAGCTACCTTCAATCTACACTGCAGACAGCAGAGTTCACAACTTCAATTGAGCTTTACTTCTACATTAAGGACTTCATTACATTCAACACTGTTTTCCTTATCACAAATATAATTCTATGTCCTCAGATTCTGTTATCTGTAACTAAATAGCATTCTTCAATTGTTGTCTCCACAACTGCCTTCAATCTGCACTGCAGACAGCAGAGTTCATAACTTCAATTGAGCTTTTCTTCTACATCAAGGACCGCAGTACATTCAACACTGTTTTCCTTATCACAAATACAAATCTATGTCCTCAGATTCTGTTATCTGTAACTAAATAGCATTCTTCAATGTTTGTCTCCACAACTGCCGTCAATCCTCACTAGAGACAGCAGAGTTCATAACTTCAATTGAGCTTTTCTTCTACATTAAGGACCGCATTACATTCAACACTGTTTTCCTTATCACAAATGCAATTCTATGTCTTTAGATTCTGTTATCTGTAACTAAATAGCATTCTTCAATCTTTCTGTCAGCAACTACCTTCAATCCACACTGAGGACAACTGGGTGGACAACTTGCATTGATTGATCTTTCTGTCAACAACTAATTTCGATCTACACTGAAGACAGCAGGGTTCACAAATTAAATTCACCTTTCCTTCTACATTAAGGACCGCATTACATTCAACACTGTTTTCCTTATCACAGATACAATTCTACTCTGTCCTCAGATTCTGTTATCTGTAACTAAATAGCAATCTTCAATCTTTCTGTCAACAACTACCTTCAATCTACACTGGGGACAACTGGGTTGACAACTTCAATTGAGCTTTAATTCTACATTAAGGACTTCATTACATTCAACACTGTTTTCCTTATCACAAATATAATTCTATGTCCTCAGATTCTGTTATCTGTAACTAAATAGCATTCTTCAATTGTTGTCTCCACAACTGCCTTCAATCTGCACTGCAGACAGTAGAGTTCATAACTTCAATTGAGCTTTTCTTCTACATCAAGGACCGCAGTACATTCAACACTGTTTTCCTCATCACAAATACAAATCTATGTCCTCAGATTCTGTTATCTGTAACTAAATAGCATTCTTCAATCTTTGTCTCCACAACTGCCTTCAATCCTCACTGGAGACAGCAGAGTTCATAACTTCAATTGAGGTTTTCTTCTACATTAAGGACCGCTTTACATTCAACACTGTTTTCCTTATCACAAATGCAATTATATGTCCTCAGATTCTGTTATCTGTAACAAAATAGCATTCTTTAATCTTTCTGTCAGCAACTACCTTCAATCCACACTGAGGACAACTGGGTGGACAACTTGCATTGATCGATCTTTCTGTCAACAACTAATTTCGATCTACACTGAAGACAGCAGGGTTCACAACTTAAATTCACCTTTCCTTCTACATTAAGGACCGCATTACATTCAACACTGTTTTCCTTATCACAGATACAATTCTACTCTGTCCTCAGATTCTGTTATCTGTAACTAAATAGCAATCTTCAATCTTTCTGTCAACAACTACCTTCAATTTACACTGGGGACAACTGGGTTGACAACTTGCACTGACTAATCTTTCTGTCAACAACTACCTTCGATCTATACTTCAGACAGCAGGGTTCACAACTTCAATTCACCTTTCCTTCAACATGAAGGACCGCATTACATTTAACACTGTTTTCCTTATCACAGATACAATTCTACTCTGTCCTCAGATTCTGTTATCTGTAACTAAATAGCAATATTCAATCTTTGTCTCAACAACTGCCTTCAATGTACACTGCAGACAGCAGAGTTCACAACTTCAATTGAGCTTTCCTTCTACATTAAGGACCGCATTACATTCAACACTGTTTTCCTTATCACAAATACAATTCTATGTCCTCAGATTCTGTTATCTGTAACTAAATAACATTCTTTAATCTTTCTGTGAACAACTACCTTCAATCTACACTGTGGACAACTGGGTTAACAACTTGCATTGACCAATGTTTCTGTCAACAACTACCTCCGATCTACAATGCAGAAAGCAGGGTTCACAACTTAAATTTGCCTTTCCTTCTACATTAAGGGCCGCATCACATTCAACACTGTTTTCCTAATCACAGATACAATTCTACTCTGTCCTCAGATTTTGTTATCTGTAACTAAATAGCAATCTTCAATCTTTGTCTCAACAACTTCCTTCAAGCTACACTGCAGACAGCAGAGTTCACAACTTCAATTGAGCTTTCCTTCTATATTAAGGACCGCATTACATTCAACACTGTTTTCCTTATCACAAATGCAATTATATGTCCTCAGATTCTGGAATCTGTAACTAAATAGCATTCTTCAATCTTTCTGTCAACAACTACTTTCAATCTACACTGCGGACAACTGCGTTCACAACTTGCATTGACTGATCTTTCTGTCAACAACTACCTTTGATCTACACTGCATACAGCAGGGTTCACAACTTCAATTCACCTTTCCTTCTACATTAAGGACCGCATTACATTCAACACTGTTTTCATTATCACAGATACAATTCTACTCTGTCCTCAGATTCTGTTATCTGTAACTAAATAGCAATCTTCAATCTTTCTGTCAACAACTACCTTCAATCTACACTGGGGACAACTGGGTTGACAACTTGCACTGACTAATCTTTCTGTCAACAACTCCCTTCGATCTACTCTGCAGACAGCAGGATTCGCAACTTCAATTCACCTTTCCTTCAACATTAAGGACCGCATTACATTTAACACTGTTTTCCTTATCACAGATACAATTCTAATCTGTCCTCAGATTCTGTTATCTGTAACTAAATAGAATTCTTCAATCTTTCTCTCAACAACTGCCTTCAATCTACACTGCAGACAGCAGAGATCACAACTTCAATTGCGCTTTCCTTCTACATTAAGGACCGCATTACATTCAACACTGTTTTCCTTATCACAAATTCAAATCTATGTCCTCAGATTCTGTTATCTGTAACTAAATAGCATTCTTTAATATTTCTGTCAACAACTACCTTCAATCTATACTGTGGACAACGGTGTTGACAACTTCCATAGACCGATCTTTCTGCCAACAACTACCTCCGATCTACACTGCAGAAAGCAGTGTTCACAACTTAAATTCACCTTTCCCTCTACATTAAGGGCCACATTACATTCAACACTGTTTTCCTTATCACAGATACAATTCTACTCTGTCCTCAGATTCTGTTATCTGTAACTAAATAGCAATCTTCAATATTTGTCTCAACAACTTCCTTAAATCTACACTGCAGACAGCAGAGTTCACAACTTCAATTGAGCTTTCCTTCTACATTAATGACCGCATTACATTCAACACTGTTTTCCTTATCACAAATGCAATTATATGTCCTCAGATTCTGTTCTCTGTAACTAAATAACATTCTTCAATCTTTCTGTCAACAATTACCTTCAATCTACACTGCGGACAACTGGGTTGACAACTTGCATTGACCGATCTTTCTGTCAACAATTACCTTCGATCTACACTTCAGACTGCAGGGTTCACAACTTCAATTCACCTTTCCTTCAACATTAAGGACCGCATTTCATTCAACACTGTTTTCCTCATCACAGATACAATTTTACTCTGTCCTCAGATTCTGTTATCTGTAACTAAATAGCAATATGCAATCTTAGTCTCAACAACTGCCTTCAATGTACACTGCAGACAGCAGAGTTCACAACTTCAATTGAGCGTTCCTTCTACATTAAGGACCGCATTACATTCAACAATGTTTTCCTTATCACAAATTCAATTCTATATCCTCAGATTCTGTTATCTGTAACTAAAAAGCATTCTTCAATCTTTCTGTCAACAACTACCTTCAATCTACACTACGGACAACTGGGTTGACAACTTGCATTGACCGATCTTTCTGTCAACAACTTCCTACGATATACACTGCAGAGAGCAGGGTTCTCAACTTCAATTCACCTTTTTCTTCTACATTAAGGACCGCATTACATTCAACACTGTTTTCCTTATCACAGATACAATTCTACTCTGTCCTCAGATTCTGTTATCTGTAACTAAATAGCAATCTTCAATCCTTCTCTCAACAACTGCCTTCAATCTACACTGCAGACAGCAGAGTTCACAACTTCAATTGAGCGTTCCTTCTACATTAAGGACCGCATTACATTCAACAATGTTTTCCTTATCACAAATTCAATTCTATATCCTCAGATTCTGTTATCTGTAACTAAAAAGCATTCTTCAATCTTTCTGTCAACAACTACCTTCAATCTACACTACGGACAACTGAGTTGACAACTTGCATTGACCGATCTTTCTGTCAACAACTTCCTACGATCTACACAGCAGAAAGCAGGGTTCACAACTTAAATTCACCTTTCGTTCTACATTAAGGGCCGCATTACATTCAACACTGTTTTCCTTATCACAGATACAATTCTACTCTGTCCTCACATTCTGTTATATGTAACTAAATAGCAATCTTCAATCTTTGTCTCAACAACTTCCTTCAAGCTACACTGCAGACAACAGAGTTCACAACTTCAATTGAGCTTTCCTTCTACATTAAGGACCACATTACATTCAACACTGTTTTCCTTATCACAAATTCAAATCTATGTCCTCAGATTCTGTTATCTGTAACTAAATAGCATTCTTTAATGTTTCTGTCAACAACTACCTTCAATCTACACTGTGGACAACTGGGTTGACAACTAACATTGACCGATCTTTCTGTCAACAACTACCTCCGATCTACACTGCAGAAAGCAGTGTTCACAACTTAAATTCACCTTTCCTTCTACATTAAGGGCCACATTACATTCAACACTGTTTTCCTTATCACAGATACAATTCTACTCTGTCCTCAGATTCTGTTATCTGTAACTAAATAGCAATCTTCAATCTTTGTCTCAACAACTTCCTTCAATCTACACTGCAGACAGCAGAGTTCACAACTTCAATTGAGCTTTCCTTCTACATTAATGACCGCATTACATTCAACACTGTTTTCCTTATCACAAATGCAATTATATGTCCTCAGATTCTGTTCTCTGTAACTAAATAACATTATTCAATCTTTCTGTCAACAACTACCTTCAATCTACACTGCAGACAACTGGGTTGACAACTTGCATTGACCGATCTTTCTGTCAACAACTACCTTCGATCTACACTTCAGACAGCAGGGTTCACAACTTCAATTCACCTTTCCTTCTACATTAAGGACCGCATTATATTCAACAGTGTTTTCCTTATTACAGATACAATTCTACTCTGTCCTCAGATTCTGTTATCTATAACTAAATAGCAATCTTCAATCTTTGTCTCAACAACTGCCTTCAATCTACACTGCAGACAGCAGAGTTCACAACTTCAGTTGGGCTTTCCTTCTACATTAAGGACTGCATTCCATTCAAAACTGTTTTCCTTATCACAAATAAAATTCTATATCCTCAGATTCTGTTATCTGTAACTAAATAGCATTCTTCAATCTTTCTCTCAACAACTGCCTTCAATCTACACTGCAGACAGCAGAGTTCACAACTTCAATTGAACGTTTCTTCTATATTAAGGACCGCATTACATTCAACAATGTTTTCCTTATCACAAATTCAATTCTATATCCTCAGATTCTGTTATCTGTAACTAAAAAGCATTCTTCAATCTTTCTGTCAACAACTACCTACAATCTACACTACGGACAACTGAGTTGACAACTTGCATTGACCGATCTTTCTGTCAACAACTTCCTACGATCTACACTGAAGACAGCAGGGTTCACAACTTCAATTCACCTTTCCTTCTACATTAAGGACCGCATTACATTCAACACTGTTTTCCTTATCACAGATACAGTTCTACTCTGTCCTCAGATTCTGTTATCTGTAAATAAATAGCAATCTTCAATCTTTGTCTCAACAGCTACCTTCAATGTACACTGCAGACAGTAGAGTTCACAACTTCAATTGAGCTTCCCTTCTACATTCAACACTATTTTCCTTATCACAAATACAATTATATGTCCTCAGATTCTGTTATCTATAACTAAATAGCATACTTCAATCTTTCTGTCAACAACTACCTTCAATCCACACTGCGGACAACTGGGTTGACAACTTGCATTGAACAATCTTTCTGTCAACAACTACCTTTGATCTACACTGTAGACAGCAGGGTTCACAACTTCAATTCACCTTTCCTTCTACATTAAGGGCCGCATTACATTCAACACTGTTTTCCTTATCACAGATACAATTCTACTCTGTCCTCAGATTCTGTTATCTGTAACTAAATAGCAATCTTCAATCTTTGTCTCAACAGCTACCTTCAATCTACACTGCAGGCAGCAGAGTTCAACACTTCAATTGAGCTTTACTTCTACATTAAGGACCGCATTACATTCAACACTGTTTTCCTTATCACAGATACAATTCTACTCTGTCCTCAGATTCTGTTATCTGTAACTAAATAGCATTCTTCAATCTTTCTCTCAACAACTGCCTTCAATCTACACTGCAGACAGCAGAGTTCACAACTTCATTTGAGCTTTCCTTCTACATTAAGGACTGCATTACATTCAACACTGTTTTCCGTATCACAAATACAATTCTATGTCCTCAGATTCTGTTACCTGTAACTAAATAGCATACTTCAATCTTTCCATCAACAACTACCTTCAATCTACACTGTGGACAACTGGGTTGACAACTTGCATTGACCGATGTTTCTGTCAACAACTACCTCCGATCTACACTGCAGAAAGCAGGGTTCACAACTTAAATTCACCTTTCCTTCCTAATTACGGGCCGCATTACATTCAAAACTGTTTTCCTTATCACAAATACAATTCTATGTCCTCAGATTCTGTTATCTGTAACTAAATAGCATTTTACAATCTTTGTCTCAACAACTGCCTTCAATCTACACTGCAGACAGCAGAGTTCACAACTTCAATTGAGCTTCCCTTCTACATTAGCGACCGCCCTACGTTCAACACTGTTTTCCTTATCACAAATACAATTCTATGTCCTCAGATTCTGTTATCAGTAACTAAATAGCATACTTCACTCTTTCTGTCAACAAAAATCTTCAATCTACACTGCGGACAACTGGGTTGACAACTTGCATTGAACAATCTTTCTGTCAACAACTACCTTCGATCTACACTGCAGACAGCAGGGTTCACAACGTCAATTCACCTTTCCTTCTACATTAAGGACCGCATTACATTCAACACTGTTTTCCTTATCACAGATACAATTCTACTCTTTCCACAGATTATGTTATCTGTAACTAAATAGCAATCTTCAATCTTTGTCTCAACAGCTACCTTCAATCTACACTGCAGACAGCAGAGTTCAACACTTCAATTGAGCTTTACTTCTACATTAAGGACCGCATTACATTCAACACTGTTTTCCTTATCACAGATACAAATCTACTCTGTCCTCAGATTCTGTTATCTATAACTAAATAGCAATCTTCAATCTTTGTCTCAACAGCTACCTTCAATCTACACTGCAGACAGCAGAGTTCAACACTTCAATTGAGCTTTACTTCTACATTAAGGACCGCATTATATTCAACACTGTTTTCCTTATCACAAATACAATTCTATGTCCTCAGATTCTGTTATCTGTAACTAAATAGCATTCTTCAATCTTTGTCTCCACAACTTTCTTCAATCTACTCTGCAGACAGCAGAGTTCATAACTTCAATTGAGCTTTCCTTCTACGTTAAGGACCGCATTACATTCAACACTGTTTTCCTTATCACAGATACAATTCTACTCTGTCCTCAGATTCTCTTATCTGTAACTAAATAGCAATCTACAATCTTTGTCTTAACAGCTACCTTCAATCTACACTGCAGACAGCAAAGTTCACAACTTCAATTGAGCTTTTCTTCTACATTAAGGACCGCATTACATTCAACACTGTTTTCTTTATCACAAATACAAATCTATGTCCTCAGATTCTGTTATCTGTAACTAAATAGCATTCTTCAATCTTTGTCTCCACAACTTTCTTCAATCTACTCTGCAGACAGCAGAGTTCAACACTTCAATTGAGCTTTACTTCTACATTAAGGACCGCATTACATTCAACACTGTTTTCCTTATCACAGATACAATTCTACTCTGTCCTCAGATTCTGTTATCTGTAACTAAATAGCAATCTTCAATCTTTGTCTCAACAGCTACCTTCAATCTACACTGCAGACAGCAGAGATCAACACTTCAATTGAGCTTTACTTCTACATTAAGGACCGCATTACATTCAACACTGTTTTCCTTATTACAAATACAATTCTATGTCCTCAGATTCTGTTATCTGTAACTAAATAGCATTCTTCAATCTTTGTCTCCACAACTTTCTTCAATCTACTCTGCAGACTGCAGAATTCATAACTTCAATTGAGCTTTCCTTCTACATTAAGGACCGCATTACATTCAACACTGTTTTCCTTATCACAGATACAATTCTACTCTGTCCTCAGATTCTGTTATCTGTAACTAAATAGCAATCTACAATCTTTGGCTCAACAGCTACCTTCAATCTACACTGCAGACAGCAGAGTTCACAACTTCAATTGAGCTTTACTTCTACATTAAGGACTTCATTACATTCAACACTGTTTTCCTTATCACAAATATAATTCTATGTCCTCAGATTCTGTTATCTGTAACTAAATAGCATCCTTCAATCGTTGTCTCCACAACTGCCTTCAATCTGCACTGTAGACAGCAGAGTTCATAACTTCAATTGAGCTTTTCTTCTACATTAAGGACTGCATTACATTCAACACTGTTTTCCTTATCACAAATACAAATCTATGTACTCAGAATCTGTTATCTGTAACTAAATGGCATTCTTCAATCTTTGTCTCCACAACTGCCTTCAATCTGCACTGGAGACAGCAGAGTTCATAACTTCAATTGAGCTTTTCTTCTACACTAAGGACCACATTACATTCAACACTGTTTTCCTTATCACAAATGCAATACTATGTCCTCAGATTCTGTCATCTGTAACTAAATAGCATTCTTCAATCTTTCTGTCAGCAACTACCTTCAATCCACACTGAGGACAACTGGGTGAACAACTTGCATTGATCGATCTTACTGTCAACAACTAATTTCGATATACACTGAAGACAGCAGGGTTCACAACTTAAATTCACCTTTCCTTCTACATTAAGGACCACATTACATTCAACACTGTTTTCCTTATCACAGATACAATTCTACTCTGTCCTCAGATTCTATTATCTGTAAATAAATAGCAATCTTCAATCTTTGTCCCAACAGCTACCTTCAATTTACACTGCAGACAGCAGAGTTCACAACTTCAATTGAGCTTTACTTCTACATTAAGGACCGCATTACATTCAACACTGTTTTCCTTCTCACAAATACAATTCTATGTCCTCAGATTCTGTTATCTGTAATAAAATAGGATTTAACAATCTTTGTCTCAACAACTGCCTTCAATCTACACTGCAGACAGAAGAGTTCACAACTCCAATTGAGCATCCCTTCTACATTAGCGACCACACTACATTCAACACTGTTTTCCTTATCACAAAACAATTCTATGTCCTCAGATTCTGTTATCAGTAACTAAATAGCATACTTCAATCTTTCTGTCAACAACTACCTTCAATCTACACTGCGGACAACTGGGTTGACAACTTGCATTGAACAATCTTTCTGTCAACAACTACCTTCGATCTACACTGCAGACAGCAGGGTTCACAACGTCAATTCACCTTTCCTTCTACATTAAGGACTGCATTACATTCAACACTGTTTTCCTTATCACATATACAATTCTACTCTGTCCTCAGATTATGTTATCTGTAACTAAATAGCAATCTTCAATCTTTGTCTCAACAGCTACCTTCAATCTACACTGCAGACAGCAGAGTTCAACACTTCAATTGAGCTTTACTTCTACATTTAGGACCGCATTACATTCAACACTGATTTCCTTATCACAAATACAATTCTACTCTGTCCTCAGATTCTGTTATCTATAACTAAATAGCAATCTTCAATCTTTGTCTCAACAGCTACCTTCAATCTACACTGCAGACAGCAGAGTTCAACACTTCAATTGAGCTTTACTTCTACATTAAGGACCGCATTACATTCAACACTGTTTTCCTTATCACAAATACAATTATATGTCCTCAGATTCTGTTATCTATAACTAAATAGCAATCTACAATCTTTGTCTCAACAGCTACCTTCAATCTACACTGCAGACAGCACAGTTCACAACTTCAAATGAGCTTTACTTCTACATTAAGGACTTCATTACATTCAACACTGTTTTCCTCATCACAAATATAATTCTATGTCCTCAGATTCTGTTATCTGTAACTAAATAGCATTCTTCAATCGTTGTCTCCACAACTGCCTTCAATCTGCACTGGAGACAGCAGAGTTCATAACTTCAATTGAGCTTTTCTTCTACACTAAGGACCACATTACATTCAACACTGTTTTCCTTATCACAAATGCAATACTATGTCCTCAGATTCTGTTATCTGTAACTAAATAGCATTCTTCAATCTTTCTGTCAGCAACTACCTTCAATCCACACTGAGGACAACTGGTGGACAACTTGCATTGATCGATCTTTCTGTCAACAACTAATTTCGATCTACACTGAAGACAGCAGGGTTCACAACTTAAATTCACCTTTCCTTCTACATTAAGGACCGCATTACATTCAACACTGTTTTCCTTATCACAGATACAATTCTACTCTGTCCTCAGATTCTATTATCTGTAAATAAATAGCAATCTTCAATCTTTGTCCCAATAGCTACCTTCAATCTACACTGCAGACAGCAGAGTTCACAATTTCAATTGAGCTTTACTTCTACATTAAGGACCGCATTACATTCAACACTGTTTTCCTTCTCACAAATACAATTCTATGTCCTCAGATTCTGTTATCTGTAACTAAATAGCATTTAACAATCTTTGTCTCAACAACTGCCTTCAATCTACACTGCAGACAGCAGAGTTCACAACTTTAATTGAGCTTCCCTTCTACATTAGCGACCACACTACATTCAACACTGTTTTCCTTATCACAAATACAATTCTATGTCCTCAGATTCTGTTATCAGTAACTAAATAGCATACTTCAATCTTTCTGTCAACAACTACCTTCAATCTACACTGCGGACAACTTGGTTGACAACTTGCATTGAACAATCTTTCTGTCAACAACTACCTTCGATCTACACTGCAGACAGCAGGGTTCACAACGTCAATTCACCTTTCCTTCTACATTAAGGACCGCATTACATTCAACACTGTTTTCCTTATCACAGATACAATTCTACTCTGTCCTCAGATTATGTTATCTGTAACTAAATAGCAATCTTCAATATTTGTCTCAACAGCTACCTTCAATCTACTCTGCAGACAGCATAGTTCATAACTTCAATTGAGCTTTCCTTCTACATTAAGGACCGCATTACATTCAACACTGTTTTCCTTATCACAGATACAATTCTACTCTGTCCTCAGATTCTGTTATCTGTAACTAAATAGCAATCTACAATCTTTGTCTCAACAGCTACCTTCAATCTACACTGCAGACAGCAGAGTTCACAACTTCAATTGAGCTTTACTTCTACATTAAGGACCGCATTACATTAAACACTGTTTTCCTTATCACAAATATAATTCTATGTCCTCAGATTCTGTTATCTGTAACTAATTAGCATTCTTCAATCGTTGTCTCCACAACTGCATTCCATCTGCACTGCAGACAGCAGAGTTCATAACTTCAATTGAGCTTTTCTTCTACATTAAGGACCGCATTACATTCAACACTGTTTTCCTTATCACAAATACAAATCTATGTCCTCATATTCTGTTATCTGTAACTAAATAGCATTCTTCAATCTTTGTCTCCACAGCTGCCTTCAATCTGCACTGGAGACAGCAGAGTTCATAACTTCAATTGAGCTTTTCTTCTACACTAAGGACCACATTACATTCAACACTGTTTTCCTTATCACAAATGCAATTCTATGTCCTCAGATTCTGTTATCTGTAACTAAATAGCATTCTTCAATCTTTCTGTCAGCAACTACCTTCAATCCACACTGAGGACAACTGGGTTGACAACTTGCATTGACCGATCTTTCTGCCAACAACTACCTTTGATCTACACTGCAGACAGCAGGGTTCACAACTTCAATTCACCTTTCCTTCTACATTAAGGACCGCATTACATTCAACACTGGTTTCCTTATCACAGATACAATTCTACTCTGTCCTCAGATTCTGTTATCTGTAACTAAAGAGCAATCTTCAATCTTTGTCTCAACAGCTGCCTTCAATCTACACTGCAGACAGCAGAGTTCAACACTTCAATTGAGCTTTACTTCTACATTAAGGACCGCATTACATTGAACACTGTTTTCCTTATCGCAGATACAATTCTACTCTGTCCTCAGATTCTGTTATCTGTAACTAAATAGCAATCTTCAAACCTTCTCTCAACAACTCCCTTCAATCTACACTGCAGACAGCAGAGTTCACAACTTCAATTGAGCTTTCCTTCTACATTAAGGACCGTATTACATTCAACACTGTTTTCCATATCACAAATACAATTCTATGTCCTCAGATTCTGTTATCTGTAACTAAATAGCATTCTTCAATCTTCCTCTCAACAACTGCCTTCAATCTACACTGCAGACAGCAGAGTTCACAACTTCATTTGAGCTTTCCTTCTACATTAAGGACTGCATTACATTCAACACTGTTTTCCGTATCACAAATACAATTCTATGTCCTCAGATTCTGTTATCTGTAACTAAATAGCATACTTCAATCTTTCCGTCAACAACTACCTTCAATCTACACTGTGGACAACTGGGTTGACAACTTGCATTGACCGATGTTTCTGTCAACAACTACCTCCGATCTACACTGCAGAAAGCAGGGTTCACAACTTAAATTCACCTTTCCTTCTACATTACGGGCCGCATTACATTCAACACTGTTTTCCTTATCACAAATACAATTCTATGTCCTCAGATTCTGTTATCTGTAACTAAATAGCATTTTACAATCTTTGTCTCAAGAACTGCCTTCAATCTACACTGCAGACAGCAGAGTTCACAACTTCAATTGAGCTTCCCTTCTACATTAGCGACCGCACTACATTCAACACTGTTTTCCTTATCACAAATACAATTCTATGTCCTCAGATTCTGTTATCAGTAACTAAATAGCATACTTCAATCTTTCTGTCAACAACAACCTTCAATGTACACTGCGGACAACTGGGTTGACAACTTGCATTGAACAATCTTTCTGTCAACAACTACCTTAGATCTACACTGCAGACAGCAGGGTTCACAATGTCAATTCACCTTTCCTTCTACATTAAGGACCGCATTACATTCAACACTGTTTTCCTTATCACAGATACAATTCTACTCTTTCCTCAGATTATGTTATCTGTAACTAAATAGCAATCTTCAATCTTTGTCTCAACAGCTACCTTCAATCTACACTGCAGACAGCAGAGTTCAATACTTCAATTGAGCTTTACTTCTACATTAAGGACCGCATTACATTCAACACTGTTTCCCTTATCACAAATACAATTCTATGTCCTCAGATTCTGTTATCTGTAACTAAATAGCATTCTTAAATATTTGTCTCCACAACTTTCTTCAATCTACTCTGCAGACAGCAGAGTTCATAACTTCAATTGAGCTTTCCTTCTACATTAAGGACCGCATTACATTCAACACTGTTTTCCTTATCACAGATACAATTCTACTCTGTCCTCAGATTCTGTTATCTGTAACTAAATAGCAATCTTCAATCTTTGTCTCAACAGCTACCTTCAATCTACACTACAGACAGCAGAGTTCAACACTTCAATTGAGCTTTACTTCTACATTAAGGACCGCATTACATTCAACACTGTTTTCCTTATCACAAATACAATTCTATGTCCTCAGATTCTGTTATCTGTAACTAAATAGCATTCTTCAATCTTTGTCTCCACAACTTTCTTCAATCTACTCTGCAGACAGCAGAATTCATAACTTCAATTGAGCTTTCCTTCTACATTAAGGACCGCATTACATTCAACACTGTTTTCCTTATCACAGATACAATTCTACTCTGTCCTCAGATTCTGTTATCTGTAACTAAATAGCAATATACAATCTTTGTCTCAACAGCTACCTTCAATCTACACTGCAGACAGCAGAGTTCACAACTTCAATTGAGCTTTACTTCTACATTAAGGACTTCATTACATTCAACACTGTTTTCCTTATCACAAATATAATTCTATGTCCTCAGATTCTGTTATCTGTAACTAAATAGCATTCTTCAATCGTTGTCTCCACAACTGCCTTCAATCTGCACTGCAGACAGCAGAGTTCATAACTTCAATTGAGCTTTTCTTCTACATTAAGGACCGCATTACATTCAACACTGTTTTCCTTATCACAAATTCAAATATATGTCCTCAGAATCTGTTATCTGTAACTAAATGGCATTCTTCAATCTTTGTCTCCACAACTGCCTTCAATCTGCACTGGAGACAGCAGAGTTCATAACTTCAATTGAGCTTTTCTTCTACACTAAGGACCACATTACATTCAACACTGTTTTCCTTATCACAAATGCAATACTATGTCCTCAGATTCTGTTATCTGTAACTAAATAGCATTCTTCAATCTTTCTGTCAGCAACTACCTTCAATCCACACTGAGGACAACTGGGTGAACAACTTGCATTGATCGATCTTACTGTCAACAACTAATTTCGATATACACTGAAGACAGCAGGGTTCACAACTTAAATTCACCTTTCCTTCTACATTAAGGACCACATTACATTCAACACTGTTTTCCTTATCACAGATACAATTCTACTCTGTCCTCAGATTCTATTATCTGTAAATAAATAGCAATCTTCAATCTTTGTCCCAACAGCTACCTTCAATTTACACTGCAGACAGCAGAGTTCACAACTTCAATTGAGCTTTACTTCTACATTAAGGACCGCATTACATTCAACACTGTTTTCCTTCTCACAAATACAATTCTATGTCCTCAGATTCTGTTATCTGTAACTAAATAGCATTTAACAATCTTTGTCTCAACAACTGCCTTCAATCTACACTGCAGACAGCAGAGTTCACAACTTCAATTGAGCTTCCCTTCTACATTAGCGACCACACTACATTCAACACTGTTTTCCTTATCACAAATACAATTCTATGTCCTCAGATTCTGTTATCAGTAACTAAATAGCATACTTCAATCTTTCTGTCAACAACTACCTTCAATCTACACTGCGGACAACTGGGTTGACAACTTGCATTGAACAATCTTTCTGTCAACAACTACCTTCGATCTACACTGCAGACAGCAGGTTTCACAACGTCAATTCACCTTTCCTTCTACATTAAGGACTGCATTACATTCAACACTGTTTTCCTTATCACAGATACAATTCTACTCTGTCCTCAGATTATGTTATCTGTAACTAAATAGCAATCTTCAATCTTTGTCTCAACAGCTACCTTCAATCTACACTGCAGACAGCAGAGTTCAACACTTCAATTGAGCTTTACTTCTACATTTAGGACCGCATTACATTCAACACTGATTTCCTTATCACAGATACAATTCTACTCTGTCCTCAGATTCTGTTATCTATAACTAAATAGCAATCTTCAATCTTTGTCTCAACAGCTACTTTCAATCTACACTGCAGACAGCAGAGTTCAACACTTCAATTGAGCTTTACTTCTACATTAAGGACCGCATTACATTCAACACTGTTTTCCTTATCACAAATACAATTCTATGTCCTCAGATTCTGTTATCTGTAACTAAATAGCATTCTTCAATCTTTGTCTCCACAACTTTCTTCAATCTACTCTGCAGACAGCATAGTTCATAACTTCAATTGAGCTTTCCTTCTACATTAAGGACCGCATTACATTCAACACTGTTTTCCTTATCACAGATACAATTCTACTCTGTCCTCAGATTCTGTTATCTGTAACTAAATAGCAATCTACAATCTTTGTCTCAACAGCTACCTTCAATCTACACTGCAGACAGCACAGTTCACAACTTCAATTGAGCTTTACTTCTACATTAAGGACTTCATTACATTCAACACTGTTTTCCTTATCACAAATATAATTCTATGTCCTCAGATTCTGTTATCTGTAACTAAATAGCATTTAACAATCTTTGTCTCAACAACTGCCTTCAATCTATACTGCAGACAGCAGAGTTCACAACTTTAATTGAGCTTCCCTTCTACATTAGCGACCACACTACATTCAACACTGTTTTCCTTATCACAAATACAATTCTATGTCCTCAGATTCTGTTATCAGTAACTAAATAGCATACTTCAATCTTTCTGTCAACAACTACCTTCAATCTACACTGCGGACAACTGGGTTGACAACTTGCATTGAACAATCTTTCTGTCAACAACTACCTTCGATCTACACTGCAGACAGCAGGGTTCACAACGTCAATTCACCTTTCCTTCTACATTAAGGACCGCATTACATTCAACACTGTTTTCCTTATCACAGATACAATTCTACTCTGTCCTCAGATTATGTTATCTGTAACTAAATAGCAATCTTCAATCTTTGTCTCAACAGCTACCTTCAATCTACTCTGCAGACAGCATAGTTCATAACTTCAATTGAGCTTTCCTTCTACATTAAGGACCGCATTACATTCAACACTGTTTTCCTTATCACAGATACAATTCTACTCTGTCCTCAGATTCTGTTATCTGTAACTAAATAGCAATCTACAATCTTTGTCTCAACAGCTACCTTCAATCTACACTGCAGACAGCAGAGTTCACAACTTCAATTGAGCTTTACTTCTACATTAAGGACTTCATTACATTCAACACTGTTTTCCTTATCACAAATATAATTCTATGTCCTCAGATTCTGTTATCTGTAACTAATTAGCATTCTTCAATCGTTGTCTCCACAACTGCATTCCATCTGCACTGCAGACAGCAGAGTTCATAACTTCAATTGAGCTTTTCTTCTACATTAAGGACCGCATTACATTCAACACTGTTTTCCTTATCACAAATACAAATCTATGTCTTCATATTCTGTTATCTGTAACTAAATAGCATTCTTCAATCTTTGTCTCCACAGCTGCCTTCAATCTGCACTGGAGACAGCAGAGTTCATAACTTCAATTGAATTGAGCTTTTCTTCTACACTAAGGACCACATTACATTCAACACTGTTTTCCTTATCACAAATGCAATTCTATGTCCTCAGATTCTGTTATCTGTAACTAAATAGCATTCTTCAATCTTTCTGTCAGCAACTACCTTCAATCCACACTGAGGACAACTGGGTTGACAACTTGCATTGACCGATCTTTCTGCCAACAACTACCTTTGATCTACACTGCAGACAGCAGGGTTCACAACTTCAATTCACCTTTCCTTTTACATTAAGGACCGCATTACATTCAACACTGTTTTCCTTATCACAGATACAATTCTACTCTGTCCTCAGATTCTGTTATCTGTAACTAAATAGCAATCTTCAATCTTTCTGTCAACAACTACCATCAATCTACACTGAGGACAGCAGTGTTTACAACTTCAATTGAGCTTTCCTTCTACATTAAAGACCGCATTACATTCAACACTGTTTTCCTTATCACAGATACAATTCTACTCTGTCCTCAGATTCTGTTATCTGTAACTAAAGAGCAATCTTCAATCTTTGTCTCAACAGCTGCCTTCAATCTACACTGCAGACAGCAGAGTTCAACACTTCAATTGAGCTTTACTTCTACATTAAGGACCGCATTACATTCAACACTGTTTTCCTTATCACAAATACAATTCTATGTCCTCAGATTCTGTTATCTGTAACTAAATAGCAATCTACAATCTTTGTCTTAACAGCTACCTTCAATCTACACTGCAGACAGCAAAGTTCACAACTTCAATTGAGCTTTACTTCTACATTAAGGACTTCATTACATTCAACACTGTTTTCCTTATCACAAATATAATTCTATGTCCTCAGATTCTGTTATCTGTAACTTAATAGCATTCTTCAATCGTTGTCTCCACAACTGCCTTCAATCTGCACTGCAGACAGCAGAGTTCATAACTTCAATTGAGCTTTTCTTCTACATTAAGGACCGCATTACATTCAACACTGTTTTCCTTATCACAAATACAAATCTATGCCCTCAGATTCTGTTATCTGTAACTAAATAGCTTTCTTCAATCTTTGTCTCCACAACTTTCTTCAATCTACTCTGCAGACAGCAGAGTTCATAACTTCAATTGAGCTTTCCTTCTACATTAAGGACCGCATTACATTCAACACTGTTTTCCTTATCACAGATACAATTCTACTCTGTCCTCAGATTCTGTTATCTGTAACTAAATAGCAATCTTCAATCTTTGTCTCAACAGCTACCTTCAATCTACACTGCAGACAGCAGAGTTCAACACTTCAATTGAGCTTTACTTCTACATTAAGGACCGCATTACATTCAACACTGTTATCCTTATCACAAATACAATTCTATGTCCTCAGATTCTGTTATCTGTAACTAAATAGCATTCTTCAATCTTTGTCTCCACAACTTTCTTCAATCTACTCTGCAGACAGCAGAGTTCATAACTTCAATTGAGCTTTCCTTCTACATTAAGGACCGCATTACATTCAACACTGTTTTCCTTATCACAGATACAATTCTACTCTGTCCTCAGAATCTGTTATCTGTAACTAAATGGCATTCTTCAATCTTTGTCTCCACAACTGCCTTCAATCTGCACTGGAGACAGCAGAGTTCATAACTTCAATTGAGCTTTTCTTCTACACTAAGGACCACATTACATTCAACACTGTTTTCCTTATCACAAATGCAATACTATGTCCTCAGATTCTGTTATCTGTAACTAAATAGCATTCTTCAATCTTTCTGTCAGCAACTACCTTCAATCCACACTGAGGACAACTGGGTGAACAACTTGCATTGATCGATCTTACTGTCAACAACTAATTTCGATATACACTGAAGACAGCAGGGTTCACAACTTAAATTCACCTTTCCTTCTACATTAAGGACCACATTACATTCAACACTGTTTTCCTTATCACAGATACAATTCTACTCTGTCCTCAGATTCTATTATCTGTAAATAAATAGCAATCTTCAATCTTTGTCCCAACAGCTACCTTCAATTTACACTGCAGACAGCAGAGTTCACAACTTCAATTGAGCTTTACTTCTACATTAAGGACCGCATTACATTCAACACTGTTTTCCTTCTCACAAATACAATTCTATGTCCTCAGATTCTGTTATCTGTAACTAAATAGCATTTAACAATCTTTGTCTCAACAACTGCCTTCAATCTACACTGCAGACAGCAGAGTTCACAACTTCAATTGAGCTTCCCTTCTACATTAGCGACCACACTACATTCAACACTGTTTTCCTTATCACAAATACAATTCTATGTCCTCAGATTCTGTTATCAGTAACTAAATAGCATACTTCAATCTTTCTGTCAACAACTACCTTCAATCTACACTGCGGACAACTGGGTTGACAACTTGCATTGAACAATCTTTCTGTCAACAACTACCTTCGATCTACACTGCAGACAGCAGGTTTCACAACGTCAATTCACCTTTCCTTCTACATTAAGGACTGCATTACATTCAACACTGTTTTCCTTATCACAGATACAATTCTACTCTGTCCTCAGATTATGTTATCTGTAACTAAATAGCAATCTTCAATCTTTGTCTCAACAGCTACCTTCAATCTACACTGCAGACAGCAGAGTTCAACACTTCAATTGAGCTTTACTTCTACATTTAGGACCGCATTACATTCAACACTGATTTCCTTATCACAGATACAATTCTACTCTGTCCTCAGATTCTGTTATCTATAACTAAATAGCAATCTTCAATCTTTGTCTCAACAGCTACTTTCAATCTACACTGCAGACAGCAGAGTTCAACACTTCAATTGAGCTTTACTTCTACATTAAGGACCGCATTACATTCAACACTGTTTTCCTTATCACAAATACAATTCTATGTCCTCAGATTCTGTTATCTGTAACTAAATAGCATTCTTCAATCTTTGTCTCCACAACTTTCTTCAATCTACTCTGCAGACAGCATAGTTCATAACTTCAATTGAGCTTTCCTTCTACATTAAGGACCGCATTACATTCAACACTGTTTTCCTTATCACAGATACAATTCTACTCTGTCCTCAGATTCTGTTATCTGTAACTAAATAGCAATCTACAATCTTTGTCTCAACAGCTACCTTCAATCTACACTGCAGACAGCACAGTTCACAACTTCAATTGAGCTTTACTTCTACATTAAGGACTTCATTACATTCAACACTGTTTTCCTTATCACAAATATAATTCTATGTCCTCAGATTCTGTTATCTGTAACTAAATAGCATTTAACAATCTTTGTCTCAACAACTGCCTTCAATCTATACTGCAGACAGCAGAGTTCACAACTTTAATTGAGCTTCCCTTCTACATTAGCGACCACACTACATTCAACACTGTTTTCCTTATCACAAATACAATTCTATGTCCTCAGATTCTGTTATCAGTAACTAAATAGCATACTTCAATCTTTCTGTCAACAACTACCTTCAATCTACACTGCGGACAACTGGGTTGACAACTTGCATTGAACAATCTTTCTGTCAACAACTACCTTCGATCTACACTGCAGACAGCAGGGTTCACAACGTCAATTCACCTTTCCTTCTACATTAAGGACCGCATTACATTCAACACTGTTTTCCTTATCACAGATACAATTCTACTCTGTCCTCAGATTATGTTATCTGTAACTAAATAGCAATCTTCAATCTTTGTCTCAACAGCTACCTTCAATCTACTCTGCAGACAGCATAGTTCATAACTTCAATTGAGCTTTCCTTCTACATTAAGGACCGCATTACATTCAACACTGTTTTCCTTATCACAGATACAATTCTACTCTGTCCTCAGATTCTGTTATCTGTAACTAAATAGCAATCTACAATCTTTGTCTCAACAGCTACCTTCAATCTACACTGCAGACAGCAGAGTTCACAACTTCAATTGAGCTTTACTTCTACATTAAGGACTTCATTACATTCAACACTGTTTTCCTTATCACAAATATAATTCTATGTCCTCAGATTCTGTTATCTGTAACTAATTAGCATTCTTCAATCGTTGTCTCCACAACTGCATTCCATCTGCACTGCAGACAGCAGAGTTCATAACTTCAATTGAGCTTTTCTTCTACATTAAGGACCGCATTACATTCAACACTGTTTTCCTTATCACAAATACAAATCTATGTCTTCATATTCTGTTATCTGTAACTAAATAGCATTCTTCAATCTTTGTCTCCACAGCTGCCTTCAATCTGCACTGGAGACAGCAGAGTTCATAACTTCAATTGAATTGAGCTTTTCTTCTACACTAAGGACCACATTACATTCAACACTGTTTTCCTTATCACAAATGCAATTCTATGTCCTCAGATTCTGTTATCTGTAACTAAATAGCATTCTTCAATCTTTCTGTCAGCAACTACCTTCAATCCACACTGAGGACAACTGGGTTGACAACTTGCATTGACCGATCTTTCTGCCAACAACTACCTTTGATCTACACTGCAGACAGCAGGGTTCACAACTTCAATTCACCTTTCCTTTTACATTAAGGACCGCATTACATTCAACACTGTTTTCCTTATCACAGATACAATTCTACTCTGTCCTCAGATTCTGTTATCTGTAACTAAATAGCAATCTTCAATCTTTCTGTCAACAACTACCATCAATCTACACTGAGGACAGCAGTGTTTACAACTTCAATTGAGCTTTCCTTCTACATTAAAGACCGCATTACATTCAACACTGTTTTCCTTATCACAGATACAATTCTACTCTGTCCTCAGATTCTGTTATCTGTAACTAAAGAGCAATCTTCAATCTTTGTCTCAACAGCTGCCTTCAATCTACACTGCAGACAGCAGAGTTCAACACTTCAATTGAGCTTTACTTCTACATTAAGGACCGCATTACATTCAACACTGTTTTCCTTATCACAAATACAATTCTATGTCCTCAGATTCTGTTATCTGTAACTAAATAGCAATCTACAATCTTTGTCTTAACAACAACCTTCAATCTACACTGCAGACAGCAAAGTTCACAACTTCAATTGAGCTTTACTTCTACATTAAGGACTTCATTACATTCAACACTGTTTTCCTTATCACAAATATAATTCTATGTCCTCAGATTCTGTTATCTGTAACTTAATAGCATTCTTCAATCGTTGTCTCCACAACTGCCTTCAATCTGCACTGCAGACAGCAGAGTTCATAACTTCAATTGAGCTTTTCTTCTACATTAAGGACCGCATTACATTCAACACTGTTTTCCTTATCACAAATACAAATCTATGCCCTCAGATTCTGTTATCTGTAACTAAATAGCTTTCTTCAATCTTTGTCTCCACAACTTTCTTCAATCTACTCTGCAGACAGCAGAGTTCATAACTTCAATTGAGCTTTCCTTCTACATTAAGGACCGCATTACATTCAACACTGTTTTCCTTATCACAGATACAATTCTACTCTGTCCTCAGATTCTGTTATCTGTAACTAAATAGCAATCTTCAATCTTTGTCTCAACAGCTACCTTCAATCTACACTGCAGACAGCAGAGTTCAACACTTCAATTGAGCTTTACTTCTACATTAAGGACCGCATTACATTCAACACTGTTATCCTTATCACAAATACAATTCTATGTCCTCAGATTCTGTTATCTGTAACTAAATAGCATTCTTCAATCTTTGTCTCCACAACTTTCTTCAATCTACTCTGCAGACAGCAGAGTTCATAACTTCAATTGAGCTTTCCTTCTACATTAAGGACCGCATTACATTCAACACTGTTTTCCTTATCACAGATACAATTCTACTCTGTCCTCAGATTCTGTTATCTGTAACTAAATAGCAATCTAAAATCTTTGTCTCAACAGCTATCTTCAATATACACTGCAGACAGCAGAGTTCACAACTTCAATTGAGCTTTACTTCTACATTAAGGACTTCATTACATTCAACACTGTTTTCCTTATCACAAATGCAATACTATGTCCTCAGATTCTGTTATCTGTAACTAAATAGCATTCTTCAATCTTTCTGTCAGCAACTACCTTCAATCCACACTGAGGACAACTGGGTGAACAACTTGCATTGATCGATCTTACTGTCAACAACTAATTTCGATATACACTGAAGACAGCAGGGTTCACAACTTAAATTCACCTTTCCTTCTACATTAAGGACCACATTACATTCAACACTGTTTTCCTTATCACAGATACAATTCTACTCTGTCCTCAGATTCTATTATCTGTAAATAAATAGCAATCTTCAATCTTTGTCCCAACAGCTACCTTCAATTTACACTGCAGACAGCAGAGTTCACAACTTCAATTGAGCTTTACTTCTACATTAAGGACCGCATTACATTCAACACTGTTTTCCTTCTAACAAATACAATTCTATGTCCTCAGATTCTGTTATCTGTAACTAAATAGCATTTAACAATCTTTGTCTCAACAACTGCCTTCAATCTACACTGCAGACAGCAGAGTTCACAACTTCAATTGAGCTTCCCTTCTACATTAGCGACCACACTACATTCAACACTGTTTTCCTTATCACAAATACAATTCTATGTCCTCAGATTCTGTTATCAGTAACTAAATAGCATACTTCAATCTTTCTGTCAACAACTACCTTCAATCTACACTGCGGACAACTGGGTTGACAACTTGCATTGAACAATCTTTCTGTCAACAACTACCTTCGATCTACACTGCAGACAGCAGGGTTCACAACGTCAATTCACCTTTCCTTCTACATTAAGGACTGCATTACATTCAACACTGTTTTCCTTATCACAGATACAATTCTACTCTGTCCTCAGATTATGTTATCTGTAACTAAATAGCAATCTTCAATCTTTGTCTCAACAGCTACCTTCAATCTACACTGCAGACAGCAGAGTTCAACACTTCAATTGAGCTTTACTTCTACATTTAGGACCGCATTACATTCAACACTGATTTCCTTATCACAGATACAATTCTACTCTGTCCTCAGATTCTGTTATCTATTACTAAATAGCAATCTTCAATCTTTGTCTCAACAGGTACCTTCAATCTACACTGCAGACAGCAGAGTTCAACATTTCAATTGAGCTTTACTTCTACATTAAGGACCGCATTACATTCAACACTGTTTTCCTTATCACAAATACAATTCTATGTCCTCAGATTCTGTTATCTGTAACTAAATAGCATTCTTCAATCTTTGTCTCCACAACTTTCTTCAATCTACTCTGCAGACAGCATAGTTCATAACTTCAATTGAGCTTTCCTTCTACATTAAGGACCGCATTACATTCAACACTGTTTTCCTTATCACAGATACAATTCTACTCTGTCCTCAGATTCTGTTATCTGTAACTAAATAGCAATCTACAATCTTTGTCTCAACAGCTACCTTCAATCTACACTGCAGACAGCACAGTTCACAACTTCAATTGAGCTTTACTTCTACATTAAGGACTTCATTACATTCAACACTGTTTTCCTTATCACAAATATAATTCTATGTCCTCAGATTCTGTTATCTGTAACTAAATAGCATTTAACAATCTTTGTCTCAACAACTGCCTTCAATCTATACTGCAGACAGCAGAGTTCACAACTTTAATTGAGCTTCCCTTCTACATTAGCGACCACACTACATTCAACACTGTTTTCCTTATCACAAATACAATTCTATGTCCTCAGATTCTGTTATCAGTAACTAAATAGCATACTTCAATCTTTCTGTCAACAACTACCTTCAATCTACACTGCGGACAACTGGGTTGACAACTTGCATTGAACAATCTTTCTGTCAACAACTACCTTCGATCTACACTGCAGACAGCAGGGTTCACAACATCAATTCACCTTTCCTTCTACATTAAGGACCGCATTACATTCAACACTGTTTTCCTTATCACAGATACAATTCTACTCTGTCCTCAGATTATGTTATCTGTAACTAAATAGCAATCTTCAATCTTTGTCTCAACAGCTACCTTCAATCTACTCTGCAGACAGCATAGCTCATAACTTCAATTGAGCTTTCCTTCTACATTAAGGACCGCATTACATTCAACACTGTTTTCCTTATCACAGATACAATTCTACTCTGTCCTCAGATTCTGTTATCTGTAACTAAATAGCAATCTACAATCTTTGTCTCAACAGCTACATTCAATCTACACTGCAGACAGCAGAGTTCACAACTTCAATTGAGCTTTACTTCTACATTAAGGACTTCATTACATTCAACACTGTTTTCCTTATCACAAATATAATTCTATGTCCTCAGATTCTGTTATCTGTAACTAATTAGCATTCTTCAATCGTTGTCTCCACAACTGCATTCCATCTGCACTGCAGACAGCAGAGTTCATAACTTCAATTGAGCTTTTCTTCTACATTAAGGACTGCATTACATTCAACACTGTTTTCCTTATCACAAATACAAATCTATGTCTTCATATTCTGTTATCTGTAACTAAATAGCATTCTTCAATCTTTGTCTCCACAGCTGCCTTCAATCTGCACTGGAGACAGCAGAGTTCATAACTTCAATTGAATTGAGCTTTTCTTCTACACTAAGGACCACATTACATTCAACACTGTTTTCCTTATCACAAATGCAATTCTATGTCCTCAGATTCTGTTATCTGTAACTAAATAGCATTCTTCAATCTTTCTGTCAGCAACTACCTTCAATCCACACTGAGGACAACTGGGTTGACAACTTGCATTGACCGATCTTTCTGCCAACAACTACCTTTGATCTACACTGCAGACAGCAGGGTTCACAACTTCAATTCACCTTTCCTTTTACATTAAGGACCGCATTACATTCAACACTGTTTTCCTTATCACAGATACAATTCTACTCTGTCCTCAGATTCTGTTATCTGTAACTAAATAGCAATCTTCAATCTTTCTGTCAACAACTACCATCAATCTACACTGAGGACAGCAGGGTTCACAACTTCAATTGAGCTTTCCTTCTACATTAAAGACCGCATTACATTCAACACTGTTTTCCTTATCACAGATACAATTCTACTCTGTCCTCAGATTCTGTTATCTGTAACTAAAGAGCAATCTTCAATCTTTGTCTCAACAGCTGCCTTCAATCTACACTGCAGACAGCAGAGTTCAACACTTCAATTGAGCTTTACTTCTACATTAAGGACCGCATTACATTCAACACTGTTTTCCTTATCACAAATACAATTCTATGTCCTCAGATTCTGTTATCTGTAACTAAATAGCAATCTACAATCTTTGTCTTAACAGCTACCTTCAATCTACACTGCAGACAGCAAAGTTCACAACTTCAATTGAGCTTTACTTCTACATTAAGGACTTCATTACATTCAACACTGTTTTCCTTATCACAAATATAATTCTATGTCCTCAGATTCTGTTATCTGTAACTTAATAGCATTCTTCAATCGTTGTCTCCACAACTGCCTTCAATCTGCACTGCAGACAGCAGAGTACATAACTTCAATTGAGCTTTTCTTCTACATTAAGGACCGCATTACATTCAACACTGTTTTCCTTATCACAAATACAAATCTATGCCCTCAGATTCTGTTATCTGTAACTAAATAGCTTTCTTCAATCTTTGTCTCCACAACTTTCTTCAATCTACTCTGCAGACAGCAGAGTTCATAACTTCAATTGAGCTTTCCTTCTACATTAAGGACCGCATTACATTCAACACTGTTTTCCTTATCACAGATACAATTCTACTCTGTCCTCAGATTCTGTTATCTGTAACTAAATAGCAATCTTCAATCTTTGTCTCAACAGCTACCTTCAATCTACACTGCAGACAGCAGAGTTCAACACTTCAATTGAGCTTTACTTCTACATTAAGGACCGCATTACATTCAACACTGTTATCCTTATCACAAATACAATTCTATGTCCTCAGATTCTGTTATCTGTAACTAAATAGCATTCTTCAATCTTTGTCTCCACAACTTTCTTCAATCTACTCTGCAGACAGCAGAGTTCATAACTTCAATTGAGCTTTACTTCTACATTAAGGACTTCATTACATTCAACACTGTTTTCCTTATCACAAATATATTTCTATGTCCTCAGATTCTGTTATCTGTAACTAAATAGCATTCTTCAATCGTTGTCTCCACAACTGCCTTCAATCTGCACTGCAGACAGCAGAGTTCATAACTTCAATTGAGCTTTTCTTCTACATTAAGGACCGCATTACATTCAACACTGTTTTCCTTATCACAAATACAAATCTATGTCCTCAGATTCTGTTATCTGTAACTAAATGGCATTCTTCAATCTTTGTCTCCACAACTGCCTTCAATCTGCACTGGAGACAGCAGAGTTCATAACTTCAATTGAGCTTTTCTTCTACACTAAGGACCACATTACATTCAACACTGTTTTCCTTATCACAAATGCAATACTATGTCCTCAGATTCTGTTATCTGTAACTAAATAGCATTCTTCAATCTTTCTGTCAGCAACTACCTTCAATCCACACTGAGGACAACTGGGTGAACAACTTGCATTGATCGATCTTACTGTCAACAACTAATTTCGATATACACTGAAGACAGTAGGGTTCACAACTTAAATTCACCTTTACTTCTACATTAAGGACCACATTACATTCAACACTGTTTTCCTTATCACAGATACAATTCTACTCTGTCCTCAGATTCTATTATCTGTAAATAAATAGCAATCTTCAATCTTTGTCCCAACAGCTACCATCAATCTACACTGCAGACAGCAGAGTTCACAACTTCAATTGAGCTTTACTTCTACATTAAGGACCGCATTACATTCAATACTGTTTTCCTTCTCACAAATACAATTCTATTTCCTCAGATTCTGTTATCTGTAACTAAATAGCATTAACAATCTTTGTCTCAACAACTGCCTTCAATCTACACTGCAGACAGCAGAGTTCACAACTTCAATTGAGCTTCCCTTCTACATTAGCGACCACACTACATTCAACACTGTTTTCCTATCACAAATACAATTCTATGTCCTCAGATTCTGTTATCAGTAACTAAATAGCATACTTCAATCTTTCTGTCAACAACTACCTTCAATGTACACTGCGGACAACAGTGTTGACAACTTGCATTGAACAATCTTTCTGTCAACAACTACACTGCAGACAGCAGGGTTCAAAACGTCAATTCACCTTTCCTTCTACATTAAGGACCGCATTACATTCAACACTGTTTTCCTTATCACAGATACAATTCTACTCTGTCCTCAGATTATGTTATCTGTAACTAAATAGCAATCTTAAATCTTTGTCTCAACAGCTACCTTCAATCTACACTGCAGACAGCAGAGTTCAACACTTCAATTGAGCTTTACTTCTACATTAAGGACCGCATTACATTCAACACTGTTTTCCTTATCACAGATACAATTCTACTCTGTCCTCAGATTCTGTTATCTATAACTAAATAGCAATCTTCAATCTTTGTCTCAACAGCTACCTTCAATCTACACTGCAGACAGAAGAGTTCAACACTTCAATTGAGCTTTACTTCTACATTAAGGACCGCATTACATTCAACACTGTTTTCCTTATCACACATACAATTCTATGTCCTCAGATTCTGTTATCTGTAACTAAATAGCATTCTTCAATCTTTGTCTCCACAACTTTCTTCAATCTACTCTGCAGGCAGCATAGTTCATAACTTCAATTGAGCTTTCCTTCTACATTAAGGACCGCATTACATTCAACACTGTTTTCCTTATCACAGATACAATTCTACTCTGTCCTCAGATTCTGTTATCTGTAACTAAATAGCAATCTACAATCTTTGTCTCAACAGCTACCTTCAATCTACACTGCAGACAGCAGACTTCACAACTTCAATTGAGCTTTACTTCTACATTAAGGACTTCATTACATTCAACACTGTTTTCCTCATCACAAATATAATTCTATGTCCTCAGATTCTGTTATCTGTATCTAAATAGCATTCTTCAATCGTTGTCTCCACAACTGCCTTCAATCTGCACTGCAGACAGCAGAGTTCATAACTTCATTTGAGCTTTTCTTCTACATTAAGGACCGCATTACATTCAACACTGTTTTCCTTATCACAAATGCAATACTATGTCCTCAGATTCTGTTATCTGTAACTAAATAGCATTCTTCACTCTTTCTGTCAGCAACTACCTTCAATCCACACTGAGGACAACTGGGTGGACAACTTGCATTGATCGATCTTTCTGTCAACAACTAATTTCGATCTACACTGAAGACAGCAGGGTTCACAACTTAAATTCACCATTACTTCTACATTAAGGACCGCATTACATTCAACACTGTTTTCCTTATCACAGATACAATTCTACTCTGTCCTCAGATTCTATTATCTGTAAATAAATAGCAATCTTCAATCTTTGTCCCAACAGCTACCTTCAATCTACACTGCAGACAGCAGAGTTCACAACTTCAATTGAGCTTTACTTCTACATTAAGGACCACATTACATTCAACACTGTTTTCCTTCTCACAAATACAATTCTATGTCCTCAGATTCTGTTATCTGTAACTAAATAGCATTTAACAATCTTTGTCTCAACAACTGCCTTCAATCTACACTGCAGAGTTCACAACTTTAATTGAGCTTCCCTTCTACATTAGCGACCACACTACATTCAACACTGTTTTCCTTATCACAAATACAATTCTATGTCCTCAGATTCTGTTATCAGTAACTAAATAGCATACTTCAATCTTTCTGTCAACAACTACCTTCAATCTACACTGCGGACAACTGGGTTGACAACTTGCATTGAACAATCTTTCTGTCAACAACTACCTTCGATCTACACTGCAGACAGCAGGGTTCACAACGTCAATTCACCTTTCCTTCTACATTAAGGACCGCATTACATTCAACACTGTTTTCCTTATCACAGATACAATTCTACTCTGTCCTCAGATTATGTTATCTGTAACTAAATAGCAATCTTCAATCTTTGTCTCAACAGCTACCTTCAATCTACTCTGCAGACAGCATAGTTCATAACTTCAATTGAGCTTTCCTTCTACATTAAGGACCGCATTACATTCAACACTGTTTTCCTTATCACAGATACAATTCTACTCTGTCCTCAGATTCTGTTATCTGTAACTAAATAGCAATCTACAATCTTTATCTCAACAGCTACCTTCAATCTACACTGCAGACAGCAGAGTTCACAACTTCAATTGAGCTTTACTTCTACATTAAGGACTTCATTACATTCAACAATGTTTTCCTTATCACAAATATAATTCTATGTCCTCAGATTCTGTTATCTGTAACTAATTAGCATTCTTCAATCGTTGTCTCCACAACTGCAATCAATCTGCACTGCAGACAGCAGAGTTCATAACTTCAATTGAGCTTTACTTCTACATTAAGGACCGCATTACATTCAATACTGTTTTCCTTCTCACAAATACAATTCTATTTCCTCAGATTCTGTTATCTGTAACTAAATAGCATTAACAATCTTTGTCTCAACAACTGCCTTCAATCTACACTGCAGACAGCAGAGTTCACAACTTCAATTGAGCTTCCCTTCTACATTAGCGACCACACTACATTCAACACTGTTTTCCTATCACAAATACAATTCTATGTCCTCAGATTCTGTTATCAGTAACTAAATAGCATACTTCAATCTTTCTGTCAACAACTACCTTCAATGTACACTGCGGACAACAGTGTTGACAACTTGCATTGAACAATCTTTCTGTCAACAACTACCTTCGATCTACACTGCAGACAGCAGGGTTCAAAACGTCAATTCACCTTTCCTTCTACATTAAGGACCGCATTACATTCAACACTGTTTTCCTTATCACAGATACAATTCTACTCTGTCCTCAGATTATGTTATCTGTAACTAAATAGCAATCTTAAATCTTTGTCTCAACAGCTACCTTCAATCTACACTGCAGACAGCAGAGTTCAACACTTCAATTGAGCTTTACTTCTACATTAAGGACCGCATTACATTCAACACTGTTTTCCTTATCACAGATACAATTCTACTCTGTCCTCAGATTCTGTTATCTATAACTAAATAGCAATCTTCAATCTTTGTCTCAACAGCTACCTTCAATCTACACTGCAGACAGAAGAGTTCAACACTTCAATTGAGCTTTACTTCTACATTAAGGACCGCATTACATTCAACACTGTTTTCCTTATCACACATACAATTCTATGTCCTCAGATTCTGTTATCTGTAACTAAATAGCATTCTTCAATCTTTGTCTCCACAACTTTCTTCAATCTACTCTGCAGGCAGCATAGTTCATAACTTCAATTGAGCTTTCCTTCTACATGAAGGACCGCATTACATTCAACACTGTTTTCCTTATCACAGATACAATTCTACTCTGTCCTCAGATTCTGTTATCTGTAACTAAATAGCAATCTACAATCTTTGTCTCAACAGCTACCTTCAATCTACACTGCAGACAGCAGACTTCACAACTTCAATTGAGCTTTACTTCTACATTAAGGACTTCATTACATTCAACACTGTTTTCCTTATCACACATACAATTCTATGTCCTCAGATTCTGTTATCTGTATCTAAATAGCATTCTTCAATCGTTGTCTCCACAACTGCCTTCAATCTGCACTGCAGACAGCAGAGTTCATAACTTCATTTGAGCTTTTCTTCTACATTAAGGACCGCATTACATTCAACACTGTTTTCCTTATCACAAATGCAATACTATGTCCTCAGATTCTGTTATCTGTAACTA
This sequence comes from Lissotriton helveticus, assembly GCF_964261635.1. Lineage (NCBI taxonomy): Eukaryota > Metazoa > Chordata > Amphibia > Caudata > Salamandridae > Lissotriton > Lissotriton helveticus. The sequence goes on from NC_136063.1 coordinate 42,586,638, forward strand.
AATAGCATTCTTCACTCTTTCTGTCAGCAACTACCTTCAATCCACACTGAGGACAACTGGGTGGACAATTGCATTGATCGATCTTTCTGTCAACAACTAATTTCGATCTACACTGAAGACAGCAGGGTTCACAACTTAAATTCACCATTCCTTCTACATTAAGGACCGCATTACATTCAACACTGTTTTCCTTATCACAGATACAATTCTACTCTGTCCTCAGATTCTGTTATCTATAACTAAATAGCAATCTTAAATCTTTGTCTCAACAGCTACCTTCAATCTACACTGCAGACAGAAGAGTTCAACACTTCAATTGAGCTTTACTTCTACATTAAGGACCGCATTACATTCAACACTGTTTTCCTTATCACACATACAATTCTATGTCCTCAGATTCTGTTATCTGTAACTAAATAGCATTCTTCAATCTTTGTCTCCACAACTTTCTTCAATCTACTCTGCAGGCAGCATAGTTCATAACTTCAATTGAGCTTTCCTTCTACATTAAGGACCGCATTACATTCAACACTGTTTTCCTTATCACAGATACAATTCTACTCTGTCCTCAGATTCTGTTATCTGTAACTAAATAGCAATCTACAATCTTTGTCTCAACAGCTACCTTCAATCTACACTGCAGACAGCAGACTTCACAACTTCAATTGAGCTTTACTTCTACATTAAGGACTTCATTACATTCAACACTGTTTTCCTCATCACAAATATAATTCTATGTCCTCAGATTCTGTTATCTGTATCTAAATAGCATTCTTCAATCGTTGTCTCCACAACTGCCTTCAATCTGCACTGCAGACAGCAGAGTTCATAACTTCATTTGAGCTTTTCTTCTACATTAAGGACCGCATTACATTCAACACTGTTTTCCTTATCACAAATGCAATACTATGTCCTCAGATTCTGTTATCTGTAACTAAATAGCATTCTTCACTCTTTCTGTCAGCAACTACCTTCAATCCACACTGACACAACTGGGTGGACAACTTGCATTGATCGATCTTTCTGTCAACAACTAATTTCGATCTACACTGAAGACAGCAGGGTTCACAACTTAAATTCACCATTCCTTCTACATTAAGGACCGCATTACATTCAACACTGTTTTCCTTATCACAGATACAATTCTACTCTGTCCTCAGATTCTATTATCTGTAAATAAATAGCAATCTTCAATCTTTGTCCCAACAGCTACCTTCAATCTACACTGCAGACAGCAGAGTTCACAACTTCAATTGAGCTTTACTTCTACATTAAGGACCACATTACATTCAACACTGTTTTCCTTCTCACAAATACAATTCTATGTCCTCAGATTCTGTTATCTGTAACTAAATAGCATTTAACAATCTTTGTCTCAACAACTGCCTTCAATCTACACTGCAGAGTTCACAACTTTAATTGAGCTTCCCTTCTACATTAGCGACCACACTACATTCAACACTGTTTTCCTTATCACAAATACAATTCTATGTCCTCAGATTCTGTTATCAGTAACTAAATAGCATACTTCAATCTTTCTGTCAACAACTACCTTCAATCTACACTGCGGACAACTGGGTTGACAACTTGCATTGAACAATCTTTCTGTCAACAACTACCTTCGATCTACACTGCAGACAGCAGGGTTCACAACGTCAATTCACCTTTCCTTCTACATTAAGGACCGCATTACATTCAACACTGTTTTCCTTATCACAGATACAATTCTACTCTGTCCTCAGATTATGTTATCTGTAACTAAATAGCAATCTTCAATCTTTGTCTCAACAGCTACCTTCAATCTACTCTGCAGACAGCATAGTTCATAACTTCAATTGAGCTTTCCTTCTACATTAAGGACCGCATTACATTCAACACTGTTTTCCTTATCACAGATACAATTCTACTCTGTCCTCAGATTCTGTTATCTGTAACTAAATAGCAATCTACAATCTTTATCTCAACAGCTACCTTCAATCTACACTGCAGACAGCAGAGTTCACAACTTCAATTGAGCTTTACTTCTACATTAAGGACTTCATTACATTCAACAATGTTTTACTTATCACAAATATAATTCTATGTCCTCAGATTCTGTTATCTGTAACTAATTAGCATTCTTCAATCGTTGTCTCCACAACTGCAATCAATCTGCACTGCAGACAGCAGAGTTCATAACTTCAATTGAGCTTTTCTTCTACATTAAGGACCGCATTACATTCAACACTGTTTTCCTTATCACAAATACAAATCTATGTCCTCATATTCTGTTATCTGTAACTAAATAGCATTCTTCAATCTTTGTCTCCACAGCTGCCTTCAATCTGCACTGGAGACAGCAGCGTTCATAACTTCAATTGAGCTTTTCTTCTACACTAAGGAACACATTACATTCAACACCGTTTTCCTTATCACAAATGCAATTCTATGTCCTCAGATTCTGTTATCTGTAACTAAATAGCATTCTTCAATCTTTCTGTCAGCAACTACCTTCAATCCACACTGAGGACAACTGGGTGGACAACTTGCATTGATCGATCTTTCTGTCAACAACTAATTTCGATCTACACTGAAGACAGCAGGGTTCACAACTTAAATTCACCTTTCCTTCTACATTAAGGACCGCATTACATTCAACACTGTTTTCCTTATCACAGATACAATTCTACTCTGTCCTCAGATTCTGTTATCTGTAACTAAATAGCAATCTTCAATCTTTCTGTCAACAACTACCTTCAATCTACACTGGGGACAACTGGGTTGACAACTTGCACTGACTAATCTTTCTGTCAACAACTACCTTTGATCTATACTGCAGACAGCAGGATTTACAACTTCAATTCACCTTTCCTTCAACATTAAGGACCGCATTACATTTAACACTGTTTTCCTTATCACAGATACAATTCTACTCTGTCCTCAGATTCTGTTATCTGTAACTAAAAAGCAATATTCAATCTTTGTCTCAACAACTGCCTTCAATGTACACTGCAGACAGCAGAGTTCACAACTTCAATTGAGCTTTCCTTCTACATTAAGGACCGCATTACATTCAACACTGTTTTCTTCATCACAAATACAAATCTATGTCCTCAGATTCTGTTATCTGTAACTAAATAGCATTCTTCAATCTTTGTCTCCACAACTGCCTTCAATCTGCACTGGAGACAGCAGAGTTCATAACTTCAATTGAGCTTTTCTTCTACACTAAGGACCACATTACATTCAACACTGTTTTCCTTATCACAAATGCAATACTATGTCCTCAGATTCTGTTATCTGTAACTAAATAGCATTCTTCAATCTTTCTGTCAGCAACTACCTTCAATCCACACTGAGGACAACTGGTGGACAACTTGCATTGATCGATCTTTCTGTCAACAACTAATTTCGATCTACACTGAAGACAGCAGGGTTCACAACTTAAATTCACCTTTCCTTCTACATTAAGGACCGCATTACATTCAACACTGTTTTCCTTATCACAGATACAATTCTACTCTGTCCTCAGATTCTATTATCTGTAAATAAATAGCAATCTTCAATCTTTGTCCCAACAGCTACCTTCAATCTACACTGCAGACAGCAGAGTTCACAATTTCAATTGAGCTTTACTTCTACATTAAGGACCGCATTACATTCAACACTGTTTTCCTTCTCACAAATACAATTCTATGTCCTCAGATTCTGTTATCTGTAACTAAATAGCATTCTTCAATCTTTCTGTCAGCAACTACCTTCAATCCACACAGAGGACAACTGGGTTGACAACTTGCATTGACCGATCTTTCTGCCAACAACTACCTTTGATCTACACTGCAGACAGCAGGGTTCACAACTTCAATTCACCTTTCCTTCTACATTAAGGACCGCATTACATTCAACACTGTTTTCCTTATCACAGATACAATTCTACTCTGTCCTCAGATTCTGTTATCTGTAACTAAATAGCAATCTTCAATCTTTCTGTCAACAACTACCATCAATCTACACTGAGGACAGCAGGGTGCACAACTTCGATTGAGCTTTCCTTCTACATTAAAGACCGCATTACATTCAACACTGTTTTCCTTATCACAGATACAATTCTACTCTGTCCTCAGATTCTGTTATCTGTAACTAAAGAGCAATCTTCAATCTTTGTCTCAACAGCTGCCTTCAATCTACACTGCAGACAGCAGAGTTCAACACTTCAATTGAGCTTTACTTCTACATTAAGGACCGCATTACATTCAACACTGTTTTCCTTATCGCAGATACAATTCTACTCTGTCCTCAGATTCTGTTATCTGTAACTAAATAGCAATCTTCAAACCTTCTCTCAACAACTCCCTTCAATCTACACTGCAGACAGCAGAGTTCACAACTTCAATTGAGCTTTCCTTCTACATTAAGGACCGTATTACATTCAACACTGTTTTCCATATCACAAATACAATTCTATGTCCTCAGATTCTGTTATCTGTAACTAAATAGCATTCTTCAATCTTCCTCTCAACAACTGCCTTCAATCTACACTGCAGACAGCAGAGTTCACAACTTCATTTGAGCTTTCCTTCTACATTAAGGACTGCATTATATTCAACACTGTTTTCCGTATCACAAATACAATTCTATGTCCTCAGATTCTGATATCTGTAACTAAATAGCATACTTCAATCTTTCCGTCAACAACTACCTTCAATCTACACTGTGGACAACTGGGTTGACAACTTGCATTGACCGATGTTTCTGTCAACAACTACCTCCGATCTACACTGCAGAAAGCAGGGTTCACAACTTAAATTCACCTTTCCTTCTACATTACGGGCCGCATTACATTCAACACTGTTTTCCTTATCACAAATACAATTCTATGTCCTCAGATTCTGTTATCTGTAACTAAATAGCATTTTACAATCTTTGTCTCAAGAACTGCCTTCAATCTACACTGCAGACAGCAGAGTTCACAACTTCAATTGAGCTTCCCTTCTACATTAGCGACCGCACTACATTCAACACTGTTTTCCTTATCACAAATACAATTCTATGTCCTCAGATTCTGTTATCAGTAACTAAATAGCATACTTCAATCTTTCTGTCAACAACAACCTTCAATGTACACTGCGGACAACTGGGTTGACAACTTGCATTGAACAATCTTTCTGTCAACAACTACCTTCGATCTACACTGCAGACAGCAGGGTTCACAACGTCAATTCACCTTTCCTTCTACATTAAGGACCGCATTACATTCAACACTGTTTTCCTTATCACAGATACAATTCTACTCTTTCCTCAGATTATGTTATCTGTAACTAAATAGCAATCTTCAATCTTTGTCTCAACAGCTACCTTCAATCTACACTGCAGACAGCAGAGTTCAACACTTCAATTGAGCTTTACTTCTACATTAAGGACCGCATTACATTCAACACTGTTTTCCTTATCACAGATACAAATCTACTCTGTCCTCAGATTCTGTTATCTATAACTAAATAGCAATCTTCAATCTTTGTCTCAACAGCTACCTTCAATCTACACTGCAGACAGCAGAGTTCAACACTTCAATTGAGCTTTACTTCTACATTAAGGACCGCATTATATTCAACACTGTTTCCCTTATCACAAATACAATTCTATGTCCTCAGATTCTGTTATCTGTAACTAAATAGCATTCTTAAATCTTTGTCTCCACAACTTTCTTCAATCTACTCTGCAGACAGCAGAGTTCATAACTTCAATTGAGCTTTCCTTCTACATTAAGGACCGCATTACATTCAACAATGTTTTCCTTATCACAGATACAATTCTACTCTGTCCTCAGATTCTGTTATCTGTAACTAAATAGCAATCTTCAATCTTTGTCTCAACAGCTACCTTCAATCTACACTACAGACAGCAGAGTTCAACACTTCAATTGAGCTTTACTTCTACAATAAGGACCGCATTACATTCAACACTGTTTTCCTTATCACAAATACAATTCTATGTCCTCAGATTCTGTTATCTGTAACTAAATAGCATTCTTCAATCTTTTTCTCCACAACTTTCTTCAATCTACTCTGCAGACAGCAGAATTCATAACGTCAATTGAGCTTTCCTTCTACATTAAGGACCGCATTACATTCAACACTGTTTTCCTTATCATAGATACAATTCTACTCTGTCCTCAGATTCTGTTATCTGTAACTAAATAGCAATCTACAATCTTTGTCTCAACAGCTACCTTCAATCTACACTGCAGACAGCAGAGTTCACAACTTCAATTGAGCTTTACTTCTACATTAAGGACTTCATTACATTCAACACTGTTTTCCTTATCACAAATATAATTCTATGTCCTCAGATTCTGTTATCTGTAACTAAATAGCTTTCTTCAATCGTTGTCTCCACAACTGCCTTCAATCTGCACTGCAGACAGCAGAGTTCATAACTTCAATTGAGCTTTTCTTCTACATTAAGGACCGCATTACATTCAACACTGTTTTCCTTATCACAAATACAAATCTATGTCCTCAGAATCTGTTATCTATAACTAAATGGCATTCTTCAATCTTTGTCTCCACAACTGCCTTCAATCTGCACTGGAGACAGCAGAGTTCATAACTTCAATTGAGCTTTTCTTCTACACTAAGGACCACATTACATTCAACACTGTTTTCCTTATCACAAATGCAATACTATGTCCTCAGATTCTGTTATCTGTAACTAAATAGCATTCTTCAATCTTTCTGTCAGCAACTACCTTCAATCCACACTGAGGACAACTGGGTGAACAACTTGCATTGATCGATCTTACTGTCAACAACTAATTTCGATATACACTGAAGACAGCAGGGTTCACAACTTAAATTCACCTTTCCTTCTACATTAAGGACCACATTAAATTCAACACTGTTTTCCTTATCACAGATACAATTCTACTCTGTCCTCAGATTCTATTATCTGTAAATAAATAGCAATCTTCAATCTTTGTCCAAACAGCTACCTTCAATTTACACTGCAGACAGCAGAGTTCACAACTTCAATTGAGCTTTACTTCTACATTAAGGACCGCATTACATTCAACACTGTTTACCTTCTCACAAATATAATTCTATGTCCTCAGATTCTGTTATCTGTAACTAAATAGCATTTAACAATCTTTGTCTCAACAACTGCCTTCAATCTACACTGCAGACAGCAGAGTTCACAACTTCAATTGAGCTTCCCTTCTACATTAGCGACCACACTACATTCAACACTGTTTTCCTTATCACAAATACAATTCTATGTCCTCAGATTCTGTTATCAGTAACTAAATAGCATACTTCAATCTTTCTGTCAACAACTACCTTCAATCTACACTGCGGACAACTGGGTTGACAACTTGCATTGAACAATCTTTCTGTCAACAACTACCTTCGATCTACACTGCAGACAGCAGGGTTCACAACGTCAATTCACCTTTCCTTCTACATTAAGGACTGCATTACATTCAACACTGTTTTCCTTATCACAGATACAATTCTACTCTGTCCTCAGATTATGTTATCTGTAACTAAATAGCAATCTTCAATCTTTGTCTCAACAGCTACCTTCAATCTACACTGCAGACAGCAGAGTTCAACACTTCAATTGAGCTTTACTTCTACATTTAGGACCGCATTACATTCAACACTGATTTCCTTATCACAGATACAATTCTACTCTGTCCTCAGATTCTGTTATCTATAATTAAATAGCAATCTTCAATCTTTGTCTCAACAGCTACCTTCAATCTACACTGCAGACAGCAGAGTTCAACACTTCAATTGAGCTTTACTTCTACATTAAGGACCGCATTACATTCAACACTGTTTTCCTTATCACAAATACAATTCTATGTCCTCAGATTCTGTTATCTGTAACTAAATAGCATTCTTCAATCTTTGTCTCCACAACTTTCTTCAATCTACTCTGCAGACAGCATAGTTCATAACTTCAATTGAGCTTTCCTTCTACATTAAGGACCGCATTACATTCAACACTGTTTTCCTTATCACAGATACAATTCTACTCTGTCCTCAGATTCTGTTATCTGTAACTAAATAGCAATCTACAATCTTTGTCTCAACAGCTACCTTCAATCTACACTGCAGACAGCACAGTTCACAACTTCAATTGAGCTTTACTTCTACATTAAGGACTTCATTACATTCAACACTGTTTTCCTTATCACAAATATAATTCTATGTCCTCAGATTCTGTTATCTGTAACTAAATAGCATACTTCAATCTTTCTGTCAACAACTACCTTCAATCTACACTGCGGACAACTGGGTTGACAACTTGCATTGAACAATCTTTCTGTCAACAACTACCTTCGATCTACACTGCAGACAGCAGGGTTCACAACGTCAATTCACCTTTCCTTCTACATTAAGGACCGCATTACATTCAACACTGTTTTCCTTATCACAGATACAATTCTACTCTGTCCTCAGATTATGTTATCTGTAACTAAATAGCAATCTTCAATCTTTGTCTCAACAGCTACCTTCAATCTACTCTGCAGACAGCATAGGTCATAACTTCAATTGAGCTTTCCTTCTACATTAAGGACCGCATTACATTCAACACTGTTTTCCTTATCACAGATACAATTCTACTCTGTCCTCAGATTCTGTTATCTGTAACTAAATAGAAATCTACAATCTTTGTCTCAACAGCTACCTTCAATCTACACTGCAGACAGCAGAGTTCACAACTTCAATTGAGCTTTACTTCTACATTAAGGACTTCATTACATTCAACACTGTTTTCCTTATCACAAATATAATTCTATGTCCTCAGATTCTGTTATCTGTAACTAATTAGCATTCTTCAATCGTTGTCTCCACAACTGCATTCCATCTGCACTGCAGACAGCAGAGTTCATAACTTCAATTGAGCTTTTCTTCTACATTAAGGACCGCATTACATTCAACACTGTTTTCCTTATCACAAATACAAATCTATGTCTTCATATTCTGTTATCTGTAACTAAATAGCATTCTTCAATCTTTGTCTCCACAGCTGCCTTCAATCTGCACTGGAGACAGCAGAGTTCATAACTTCAATTGAATTGAGCTTTTCTTCTACACTAAGGACCACATTACATTCAACACTGTTTTCCTTATCACAAATGCAATTCTATGTCCTCAGATTCTGTTATCTGTAACTAAATAGCATTCTTCAATCTTTCTGTCAGCAACTACCTTCAATCCACACTGAGGACAACTGGGTTGACAACTTGCATTGACCGATCTTTCTGCCAACAACTACCTTTGATCTACACTGCAGACAGCAGGGTTCACAACTTCAATTCACCTTTCCTTTTACATTAAGGACCGCATTACATTCAACACTGTTTTCCTTATCACAGATACAATTCTACTCTGTCCTCAGATTCTGTTATCTGTAACTAAATAGCAATCTTCAATCTTTCTGTCAACAACTACCATCAATCTACACTGAGGAGAGCAGGGTTCACAACTTCAATTGAGCTTTACTTCTACATTAAAGACCGCATTACATTCAACACTGTTTTCCTTATCACAGATACAATTCTACTCTGTCCTCAGATTCTGTTATCTGTAACTAAAGAGCAATCTTCAATCTTTGTCTCAACAGCTGCCTTCAATCTACACTGCAGACAGCAGAGTTCAACACTTCAATTGAGCTTTACTTCTACATTAAGGACCGCATTACATTCAACACTGTTTTCCTTATCACAAATACAATTCTATGTCCTCAGATTCTGTTATCTGTAACTAAATAGCAATCTACAATCTTTGTCTTAACAGCTACCTTCAATCTACACTGCAGACAGCAAAGTTCACAACTTCAATTGAGCTTTACTTCTACATTAAGGACTTCATTACATTCAACACTGTTTTCCTTATCACAAATATAATTCTATGTCCTCAGATTCTGTTATCTGTAACTTAATAGCATTCTTCAATCGTTGTCTCCACAACTGCCTTCAATCTGCACTGCAGACAGCAGAGTTCATAACTTCAATTGAGCTTTTCTTCTACATTAAGGACCGCATTACATTCAACACTGTTTTCCTTATCACAAATACAAATCTATGCCCTCAGATTCTGTTATCTGTAACTAAATAGCTTTCTTCAATCTTTGTCTCCACAACTTTCTTCAATCTACTCTGCAGACAGCAGAGTTCATAACTTCAATTGAGCTTTCCTTCTACATTAAGTTCCGCATTACATTCAACACTGTTTTCCTTATCACAGATACAATTCTACTCTGTCCTCAGATTCTGTTATCTGTAACTAAATAGCAATCTTCAATCTTTGTCTCAACAGCTACCTTCAATCTACACTGCAGACAGCAGAGTTCAACACTTCAATTGAGCTTTACTTCTACATTAAGGACCGCATTACATTCAACACTGTTATCCTTATCACAAATACAATTCTATGTCCTCAGATTCTGTTATCTGTAACTAAATAGCATTCTTCAATCTTTGTCTCCACAACTTTCTTCAATCTACTCTGCAGACAGCAGAGTTCATAACTTCAATTGAGCTTTCCTTCTACATTAAGGACCGCATTACATTCAACACTGTTTTCCTTATCACAGATACAATTCTACTCTGTCCTCAGATTCTGTTATCTGTAACTAAATAGTAATCTACAATCTTTGTCTCGACAGCTATCTTCAATATACACTGCAGACAGCAGAGTTCACAACTTCAATTGAGCTTTACTTCTACATTAAGGACTTCATTACATTCAACACTGTTTTCCTTATCACAAATACAAATCTATGTCCTCAGATTCTGTTATCTGTAACTAAATGGCATTCTTCAATCTTTGTCTCCACAACTGCCTTCAATCTGCACTGGAGACAGCATAGTGCATAACTTCAATTGAGCTTTTCTTCTACACTAAGGACCACATTACATTCAACACTGTTTTCCTTATCACAAATGCAATACTATGTCCTCAGATTCTGTTATCTGCAACTAAATAGCATTCTTCAATCTTTCTGTCAGCAACTACCTTCAATCCACACTGAGGACAACTGGGTGAACAACTTGCATTGATCGATCTTACTGTCAACAACTAATTTCGATATACACTGAAGACAGTAGGGTTCACAACTTAAATTCACCTTTCCTTCTACATTAAGGACCACATTACATTCAACACTGTTTTCCTTATCACAGATACAATTCTACTCTGTCCTCAGATTCTATTATCTGTAAATAAATAGCAATCTTCAATCTTTGTCCCAACAGCTACCTTCAATCTACACTGCAGACAGCAGAGTTCACAACTTCAATTGAGCTTTACTTCTACATTAAGGACCGCATTACATTCAATACTGTTTTCCTTCTCACAAATACAATTCTATTTCCTCAGATTCTGTTATCTGTAACTAAATAGCATTAACAATCTTTGTCTCAACAACTGCCTTCAATCTACACTGCAGACAGCAGAGTTCACAACTTCAATTGAGCTTCCCTTCTACATTAGCGACCACACTACATTCAACACAGTTTTCCTATCACAAATACAATTCTATGTCCTCAGATTCTGTTATCAGTAACTAAATAACATACTTCAATCTTTCTGTCAACAACTACCTTCAATGTACACTGCGGACAACAGTGTTGACAACTTGCATTGAACAATCTTTCTGTCAACAACTACCTTCGATCTACACTGCAGACAGCAGGGTTCAAAATGTCAATTCACCTTTCCTTCTACATTAAGGACCGCATTACATTCAACACTGTTTTCCTTATCACAGATACAATTCTACTCTGTCCTCAGATTATGTTATCTGTAACTAAATAGCAATCTTCAATCTTTGTCTCAACAGCTACCTTCAATCTACACTGCAGACAGCAGAGTTCAACACTTCAATTGAGCTTTACTTCTACATTAAGGACCGCATTACATTCAACACTGTTTTCCTTATCACAGATACAATTCTACTCTGTCCTCAGATTCTGTTATCTATAACTAAATAGCAATCTTCAATCTTTGTCTCAACAGCTACCTTCAATCTACACTACAGACAGAAGAGTTCAACACTTCAATTGAGCTTTACTTCTACATTAAGGACCGCATTACATTCAACACTGTTTTCCTTATCACACATACAATTCTATGTCCTCAGATTCTGTTATCTGTAACTAAATAGCATTCTTCAATCTTTGTCTCCACAACTTTCTTCAATCTACTCTGCAGGCAGCATAGTTCATAACTTCAATTGAGCTTTCCTTCTACATTAAGGACCGCATTACATTCAACACTGTTTTCCTTATCACAGATACAATTCTACTCTGTCCTCAGATTCTGTTATCTGTAACTAAATAGCAATCTACAATCTTTGTCTCAACAGCTACCTTCAATCTACACTGCAGACAGCAGACTTCACAACTTCAATTGAGCTTTACTTCTACATTAAGGACTTCATTACATTCAACACTGTTTTCCTCATCACGAATATAATTCTATGTCCTCAGATTCTGTTATCTGTAACTAAATAGCATTCTTCAATCGTTGTCTCCACAACTGCCTTCAATCTGCACTGCAGACAGCAGAGTTCATAACTTCATTTGAGCTTTTCTTCTACATTAAGGACCGCATTACATTCAACACTGTTTTCCTTATCACAAATGCAATACTATGTCCTCAGATTCTTTTATCTGTAACTAAATAGCATTCTTCACTCTTTCTGTCAGCAACTACCTTCAATCCACACTGAGGACAACTGGGTGGACAACTTGCATTGATCGATCTTTCTGTCAACAACTAATTTCGATCTACACTGAAGACAGCAGGGTTCACAACTTAAATTCACCATTCCTTCTACATTAAGGACCGCATTACATTCAACACTGTTTTCCTTATCACAGATACAATTCTACTCTGTCCTCAGATTCTATTATCTGTAAATAAATAGCAATCTTCAATCTTTGTCCCAACAGCTACCTTCAATCTACACTGCAGACAGCAGAGTTCACAACTTCAATTGAGCTTTACTTCTACATTAAGGACCACATTACATTCAACACTGTTTTCCTTCTCACAAATACAATTCTATGTCCTCAGATTCTGTTATCTGTAACTAAATAGCATTTAACAATCTTTGTCTCAACAACTGCCTTCAATCTACACTGCAGACAGCAGAGTTCACAACTTTAATTGAGCTTCCCTTCTACATTAGCGACCACACTACATTCAACACTGTTTTCCTTATCACAAATACAATTCTATGTCCTCAGATTCTGTTATCAGTAACTAAATAGCATACTTCAATCTTTCTGTCAACAACCACCTTCAATCTACACTGCGGACAACTGGGTTGACAACTTGCATTGAACTATCTTTCTGTCAACAACTACCTTCGATCTACACTGGAGACAGCAGGGTTCACAACGTCAATTCACCTTTCCTTCTACATTAAGGACCGCATTACATTCAACACTGTTTTCCTTATCACAGATACAATTCTACTCTGTCCTCAGATTATGTTATCTGTAACTAAATAGCAATCTTCAATCTTTGTCTCAACAGCTACCTTCAATCTACTCTGCAGACAGCATAGTTCATAACTTCAATTGAGCTTTCCTTCTACATTAAGGACCGCATTACATTCAACACTGTTTTCCTTATCACAGATACAATTCTACTCTGTCCTCAGATTCTGTTATCTGTAACTAAATAGCAATCTACAATCTTTATCTCAACAGCTACCTTCAATCTACACTGCAGACAGCAGAGTTCACAACTTCAATTGAGCTTTACTTCTACATTAAGGACTTCATTACATTCAACAATGTTTTCCTTATCACAAATATAATTCTATGTCCTCAGATTCTGTTATCTGTAACTAATTAGCATTCTTCAATCGTTGTCTCCACAACTGCAATCAATCTGCACTGCAGACAGCAGAGTTCATAACTTCAATTGAGCTTTTCTTCTACATTAAGGACCGCATTACATTCAACACTGTTTTCCTTATCACAAATACAAATCTATGTCCTCATATTCTGTTATCTGTAACTAAATAGCATTCTTCAATCTTTGTCTCCACAGCTGCCTTCAATCTGCACTGGAGACAGCAGCGTTCATAACTTCAATTGAGCTTTTCTTCTACACTAAGGAACACATTACATTCAACACCGTTTTCCTTATCACAAATGCAATTCTATGTCCTCAGATTCTGTTATCTGTAACTAAATAGCATTCTTCAATCTTTCTGTCAGCAACTACCTTCAATCCACACTTAGGACAACTGGGTGGACAACTTGCATTGATCGATCTTTCTGTCAACAACTAATTTCGATCTACACTGAAGACAGCAGGGTTCACAACTTAAATTCACCTTTCCTTCTACATTAAGGACCGCATTACATTCAACACTGTTTTCCTTATCACAGATACAATTCTACTCTGTCCTCAGATTCTGTTATCTGTAACTAAATAGCAATCTTCAATCTTTCTGTCAACAACTACCTTCAATCTACACTGGGGACAACTGGGTTGACAACTTGCACTGACTAATCTTTCTGTCAACAACTACCTTTGATCTATACTGCAGACAGCAGGATTTACAACTTCAATTCACCTTTCCTTCAACATTAAGGACCGCATTACATTTAACACTGTTTTCCTTATCACAGATACAATTCTACTCTGTCCTCAGATTCTGTTATCTGTAACTAAAAAGCAATATTCAATCTTTGTCTCAACAACTGCCTTCAATGTACACTGCAGACAGCAGAGTTCGCAACTTCAATTGAGCTTTCCTTCTACATTAAGGACCGCATTACATTCAACACTGTTTTCCTTATCACAAATGCAATTCTATGTCCTCAGATTCTGTTATCTGTAACTAAATAGCATTCTTCAATCTTTCTGTCAGCAACTACCTTCAATCCACACTGAGGACAACTGGGTAGACAACTTGCATTGATCGATCTTTCTGTCAACAACTAATTTTGATCTACACTGAAGACAGCAGGGTTCACAACTTAAATTCACCTTTCCTTCTACATTAAGGACCGCATTACATTCAACACTGTTTTCCTTATCACAGATACAATTCTACTCTGTCCTCAGATTCTGTTATCTGTAACTAAATAGCAATATCCAATCTTTGTCTCAACAACTGCCTTCAATGTACACTGCAGACAGCTTAGTTCACTACTTCAATTGAGCTTTCCTTCTACATTAGGGACCGCATTACATTCAACACTGTTTTCCTTATCACAAATACAATTCTATGTCCTCAGATTCTGTTATCTGTAACTAAATAGAATTCTTCAATCTTTGTCTCAACAACTGCTTTCAATGTACACTGCAGACAGCATAGTTCACTACTTCCATTGAGCTTTCCTTCTACATTAGGGACCGCATTACATTCAACACTGTTTTCCTTATCACAGATACAATTCTACTCTGTCCTCAGATTCTGTTATCTGTAACTAAAAAGCAATATTCAATCTTTGTCTCAACAACTGCCTTCAATGTACACTGCAGACAGCAGAGTTCACAACTTCAATTGAGCTTTCCTTCTACATTAAGGACCGCATTACATTCAACACTGTTTTCCTTATCACAAATGCAATTATATGTCCTCAGATTCTGGAATTTGTAACTAAATAGCATTCTTCAATCTTTCTGTCAACAACTACCTTCAATCTACACTGCGGACAACTGCGTTGACAACTTGCATTGACTGCTCTTTTTGTCAACAACTACCTTCGATCTACACTGCATACAGCAGGGTTCATAACTTCAATTCACCTTTCCTTCTACATTAAGGACCGGATTACATTCAACACTGTTTTCCTTATCACAGATACAATTCTACTCTGTCCTCAGATTCTGTTATCTGTAACTAAAAAGCAATATCCAATCTTTGTCTCAACAACTGCCTTCAATGTACACTGCAGACAGCTTAGTTCACTACTTCAATTGAGCTTTCCTTCTACATTAGGGACCGCATTACATTCAACACTGTTTTCCTTATCACAAATACAATTCTATGTCCTCAGATTCTGTTATCTGTAACTAAATGGCATTCTTCAATCTTTGTCTCCACAACTGCCTTCAATCTGCACTGGAGACAGCAGAGTGCATAACTTCAATTGAGCTTTTCTTCTACACTAAGGACCACATTACATTCAACACTGTTTTCCTTATCACAAATGCAATACTATGTCCTCAGATTCTGTTATCTGCAACTAAATAGCATTCTTCAATCTTTCTGTCAGCAACTACCTTCAATCCACACTGAGGACAACTGGGTGAACAACTTGCATTGATCGATCTTACTGTCAACAACTAATTTCGATATACACTGAAGACAGTAGGGTTCACAACTTAAATTCACCTTTCCTTCTACATTAAGGACCACATTACATTCAACACTGTTTTCCTTATCACAGATACAATTCTACTCTGTCCTCAGATTCTATTATCTGTAAATAAATAGCAATCTTCAATCTTTGTCCCAACAGCTACCTTCAATCTACACTGCAGACAGCAGAGTTCACAACTTCAATTGAGCTTTACTTCTACATTAAGGACCGCATTACATTCAATACTGTTTTCCTTCTCACAAATACAATTCTATTTCCTCAGATTCTGTTATCTGTAACTAAATAGCATTAACAATCTTTGTCTCAACAACTGCCTTCAATCTACACTGCAGACAGCAGAGTTCACAACTTCAATTGAGCTTCCCTTCTACATTAGCGACCACACTACATTCAACACAGTTTTCCTATCACAAATACAATTCTATGTCCTCAGATTCTGTTATCAGTAACTAAATAACATACTTCAATCTTTCTGTCAACAACTACCTTCAATGTACACTGCGGACAACAGTGTTGACAACTTGCATTGAACAATCTTTCTGTCAACAACTACCTTCGATCTACACTGCAGACAGCAGGGTTCAAAATGTCAATTCACCTTTCCTTCTACATTAAGGACCGCATTACATTCAACACTGTTTTCCTTATCACAGATACAATTCTACTCTGTCCTCAGATTATGTTATCTGTAACTAAATAGCAATCTTCAATCTTTGTCTCAACAGCTACCTTCAATCTACACTGCAGACAGCAGAGTTCAACACTTCAATTGAGCTTTACTTCTACATTAAGGACCGCATTACATTCAACACTGTTTTCCTTATCACAGATACAATTCTACTCTGTCCTCAGATTCTGTTATCTATAACTAAATAGCAATCTTCAATCTTTGTCTCAACAGCTACCTTCAATCTACACTACAGACAGAAGAGTTCAACACTTCAATTGAGCTTTACTTCTACATTAAGGACCGCATTACATTCAACACTGTTTTCCTTATCACACATACAATTCTATGTCCTCAGATTCTGTTATCTGTAACTAAATAGCATTCTTCAATCTTTGTCTCCACAACTTTCTTCAATCTACTCTGCAGGCAGCATAGTTCATAACTTCAATTGAGCTTTCCTTCTACATTAAGGACCGCATTACATTCAACACTGTTTTCCTTATCACAGATACAATTCTACTCTGTCCTCAG
Source organism: Lissotriton helveticus (assembly GCF_964261635.1). Classification (NCBI taxonomy): domain Eukaryota; kingdom Metazoa; phylum Chordata; class Amphibia; order Caudata; family Salamandridae; genus Lissotriton; species Lissotriton helveticus. The sequence goes on from NC_136063.1 coordinate 42,604,190, forward strand.
ATTCTGTTATCTGTAACTAAATAGCAATCTACAATCTTTGTCTCAACAGCTACCTTCAATCTACACTGCAGACAGCAGACTTCACAACTTCAATTGAGCTTTACTTCTACATTAAGGACTTCATTACATTCAACACTGTTTTCCTCATCACGAATATAATTCTATGTCCTCAGATTCTGTTATCTGTAACTAAATAGCATTCTTCAATCGTTGTCTCCACAACTGCCTTCAATCTGCACTGCAGACAGCAGAGTTCATAACTTCATTTGAGCTTTTCTTCTACATTAAGGACCGCATTACATTCAACACTGTTTTCCTTATCACAAATGCAATACTATGTCCTCAGATTCTTTTATCTGTAACTAAATAGCATTCTTCACTCTTTCTGTCAGCAACTACCTTCAATCCACACTGAGGACAACTGGGTGGACAACTTGCATTGATCGATCTTTCTGTCAACAACTAATTTCGATCTACACTGAAGACAGCAGGGTTCACAACTTAAATTCACCATTCCTTCTACATTAAGGACCGCATTACATTCAACACTGTTTTCCTTATCACAGATACAATTCTACTCTGTCCTCAGATTCTATTATCTGTAAATAAATAGCAATCTTCAATCTTTGTCCCAACAGCTACCTTCAATCTACACTGCAGACAGCAGAGTTCACAACTTCAATTGAGCTTTACTTCTACATTAAGGACCACATTACATTCAACACTGTTTTCCTTCTCACAAATACAATTCTATGTCCTCAGATTCTGTTATCTGTAACTAAATAGCATTTAACAATCTTTGTCTCAACAACTGCCTTCAATCTACACTGCAGACAGCAGAGTTCACAACTTTAATTGAGCTTCCCTTCTACATTAGCGACCACACTACATTCAACACTGTTTTCCTTATCACAAATACAATTCTATGTCCTCAGATTCTGTTATCAGTAACTAAATAGCATACTTCAATCTTTCTGTCAACAACCACCTTCAATCTACACTGCGGACAACTGGGTTGACAACTTGCATTGAACTATCTTTCTGTCAACAACTACCTTCGATCTACACTGGAGACAGCAGCGTTCATAACTTCAATTGAGCTTTTCTTCTACACTAAGGAACACATTACATTCAACACCGTTTTCCTTATCACAAATGCAATTCTATGTCCTCAGATTCTGTTATCTGTAACTAAATAGCATTCTTCAATCTTTCTGTCAGCAACTACCTTCAATCCACACTTAGGACAACTGGGTGGACAACTTGCATTGATCGATCTTTCTGTCAACAACTAATTTCGATCTACACTGAAGACAGCAGGGTTCACAACTTAAATTCACCTTTCCTTCTACATTAAGGACCGCATTACATTCAACACTGTTTTCCTTATCACAGATACAATTCTACTCTGTCCTCAGATTCTGTTATCTGTAACTAAATAGCAATCTTCAATCTTTGTCTCAACAGCTACCTTCAATGTACACTGCAGACAGCAGAGTCCAACACTTCAATTGAACTTTACTTCTACATTAAGGACCGCAATACATTCAACACTGTTTTCCTTATCACAGATACAATTCTACTCTGTCCACATATTCTGTTATCTGTAACTAAATAGCAATCTTCAATCTTTGTCTCAACAGCTACCTTCAATCTACACTGCAGACAGCAGAGTTCAACACTTCAATTGAGCTTTCCTTCTACATTAAGGACCGCATTACATTCAACACTGTTTTCCTTATCACAGATACAATTCTACTCTGTCCTCAGATTCTGTTATCTGTAACTAAATAGCAATCTACAATCTTTGTCTCAACAGCTACCTTCAATCTACACTGCAGACAGCAGAGTTCACAACTTCAATTGAGCTTTACTTCTACATTAAGGACTTCATTACATTCAACACTGTTTTTCTTATCACAAATATAATTCTATGTCCTCAGATTCTGTTATCTGTAACTAAATAGCATTCTTCAATCTTTGTCTCCACAACTGCCTTCAATCCTCACTGGAGACAGCAGAGTTCATAACTTCAATTGAGCTTTTCTTCTACATTAAGGACCGCATTACATTCAATACTGTTTTCCTTATCACAAATGCAATTCTATGTCCTCAAATTCTGTTATCTGTAACTAAATAGCATTCTTTAATCTTTCTGTCAGCAACTACCTTCAATCCACACTGAGGACAACTGGGTGGACAACTTGCATTGATCGATCTTTCTGTCAACAACTAATTTCGATCTACACTGAAGACAGCAGGGTTCACAACTTAAATTCACCTTTCCTTCTACATTAAGGACCGCATTACATTCAACACTGTTTTCCTTATCACAGATACAATTCTACTCTGTCCTCAGATTATGTTATCTGTAACTAAATAGCAATCTTCAATCTTTGTCTCAACAGCTACCTTCAATCTACTCTGCAGACAGCATAGTTCATAACTTCAATTGAGCTTTCCTTCTACATTAAGGACCGCATTACATTCAACACTGTTTTCCTTATCACAGATACAATTCTACTCTGTCCTCAGATTCTGTTATCTGTAACTAAATAGCAATCTACAATCTTTATCTCAACAGCTACCTTCAATCTACACTGCAGACAGCAGAGTTCACAACTTCAATTGAGCTTTACTTCTACATTAAGGACTTCATTACATTCAACAATGTTTTCCTTATCACAAATATAATTCTATGTCCTCAGATTCTGTTATCTGTAACTAATTAGCATTCTTCAATCGTTGTCTCCACAACTGCAATCAATCTGCACTGCAGACAGCAGAGTTCATAACTTCAATTGAGCTTTTCTTCTACATTAAGGACCGCATTACATTCAACACTGTTTTCCTTATCACAAATACAAATCTATGTCCTCATATTCTGTTATCTGTAACTAAATAGCATTCTTCAATCTTTGTCTCCACAGCTGCCTTCAATCTGCACTGGAGACAGCAGCGTTCATAACTTCAATTGAGCTTTTCTTCTACACTAAGGAACACATTACATTCAACACCGTTTTCCTTATCACAAATGCAATTCTATGTCCTCAGATTCTGTTATCTGTAACTAAATAGCATTCTTCAATCTTTCTGTCAGCAACTACCTTCAATCCACACTTAGGACAACTGGGTGGACAACTTGCATTGATCGATCTTTCTGTCAACAACTAATTTCGATCTACACTGAAGACAGCAGGGTTCACAACTTAAATTCACCTTTCCTTCTACATTAAGGACCGCATTACATTCAACACTGTTTTCCTTATCACAGATACAATTCTACTCTGTCCTCAGATTCTGTTATCTGTAACTAAATAGCAATCTTCAATCTTTCTGTCAACAACTACCTTCAATCTACACTGGGGACAACTGGGTTGACAACTTGCACTGACTAATCTTTCTGTCAACAACTACCTTTGATCTATACTGCAGACAGCAGGATTTACAACTTCAATTCACCTTTCCTTCAACATTAAGGACCGCATTACATTTAACACTGTTTTCCTTATCACAGATACAATTCTACTCTGTCCTCAGATTCTGTTATCTGTAACTAAAAAGCAATATTCAATCTTTGTCTCAACAACTGCCTTCAATGTACACTGCAGACAGCAGAGTTCGCAACTTCAATTGAGCTTTCCTTCTACATTAAGGACCGCATTACATTCAACACTGTTTTCCTTATCACAAATGCAATTCTATGTCCTCAGATTCTGTTATCTGTAACTAAATAGCATTCTTCAATCTTTCTGTCAGCAACTACCTTCAATCCACACTGAGGACAACTGGGTAGACAACTTGCATTGATCGATCTTTCTGTCAACAACTAATTTTGATCTACACTGAAGACAGCAGGGTTCACAACTTAAATTCACCTTTCCTTCTACATTAAGGACCGCATTACATTCAACACTGTTTTCCTTATCACAGATACAATTCTACTCTGTCCTCAGATTCTGTTATCTGTAACTAAATAGCAATATCCAATCTTTGTCTCAACAACTGCCTTCAATGTACACTGCAGACAGCTTAGTTCACTACTTCAATTGAGCTTTCCTTCTACATTAGGGACCGCATTACATTCAACACTGTTTTCCTTATCACAAATACAATTCTATGTCCTCAGATTCTGTTATCTGTAACTAAATAGAATTCTTCAATCTTTGTCTCAACAACTGCTTTCAATGTACACTGCAGACAGCATAGTTCACTACTTCCATTGAGCTTTCCTTCTACATTAGGGACCGCATTACATTCAACACTGTTTTCCTTATCACAGATACAATTCTACTCTGTCCTCAGATTCTGTTATCTGTAACTAAAAAGCAATATTCAATCTTTGTCTCAACAACTGCCTTCAATGTACACTGCAGACAGCAGAGTTCACAACTTCAATTGAGCTTTCCTTCTACATTAAGGACCGCATTACATTCAACACTGTTTTCCTTATCACAAATGCAATTATATGTCCTCAGATTCTGGAATTTGTAACTAAATAGCATTCTTCAATCTTTCTGTCAACAACTACCTTCAATCTACACTGCGGACAACTGCGTTGACAACTTGCATTGACTGCTCTTTTTGTCAACAACTACCTTCGATCTACACTGCATACAGCAGGGTTCATAACTTCAATTCACCTTTCCTTCTACATTAAGGACCGGATTACATTCAACACTGTTTTCCTTATCACAGATACAATTCTACTCTGTCCTCAGATTCTGTTATCTGTAACTAAATAGCAATATCCAATCTTTGTCTCAACAACTGCCTTCAATGTACACTGCAGACAGCTTAGTTCACTACTTCAATTGAGCTTTCCTTCTACATTAGGGACCGCATTACATTCAACACTGTTTTCCTTATCACAAATACAATTCTATGTCCTCAGATTCTGTTATCTGTAACTAAATAGAATTCTTCAATCTTTGTCTCAACAACTGCTTTCAATGTACACTGCAGACAGCATAGTTCACTACTTCCATTGAGCTTTCCTTCTACATTAGGGACCGCATTACATTCAACACTGGTTTCCTTATCACAAATACAATTCTATGTCCTCCGATTCTGTTCTCTTTTACTAAATAACATTCTTCAATCTTTCTGTCAACAACTACCTTCAATCTACACTGCGGACAACTTGGTTGACAACTTGCATTGACCGATCTTTCTGTCAACAACTACCTTCGATCTACACTTCAGACAGCAGGGTTCACAACTTCAATTCACCTTTCCTTCTACATTAAGGACCGCATTACATTCATCAGTGTTTTCCTTATTACAGATACAATTCTACTCTGTCCTCAGATTCTGTTATCTATAACTAAATAGCAATCTTCAATCTTTGTCTCAACAACTACCTTCAATCTACACTGTGGACAACTGGGTTGACAACTTGCACTGACCGATCTTTCTGTGAACAACTACCTCCGATCTACACTGCAGAATGCAGTGTTCACAACTCAAATTCACCTTTCCTTCTACATTAAGGGCCACATTACATTCAACACTGTTTTCCTTATCACAGATACAATTCTACTCTGTCCTCAGATTTTGTTATCTGTAACTAAATAGCAATCTTCAATCTTTGTCTCAACAACTTCCTTCAATCTACACTGCAGACAGCAGAGTTCACAACTTCAATTGAGCTTTCCTTCTACATTAATGACCGCATTACATTCAACACTGTTTTCCTTATCACAAATACAATTATATGTCCTCAGATTCTGTTCTCTGTAACTAAATAGCATTCTTCAATCTTTCTGTCAACAACTACCTTCAATCTACACTGCGGACAACTGCGTTGACAACTTGCATTGACTGATCTTTCTGTCAACAACTACCTTCGATCTAAACTGCATACAGCATGGTTCACAACTTCAATTCACCTTTCCTTCTACATTAAGGACCGCATTACATTCAACACTGTTTTCCTTATCACAGATACAATTCTACTCTGTCCTCAGATTCTGTTATCTATAACTAAATAGCAATCTTCAATCTTTGTCTCAACAACTGCCTTCAAGCTACACTGCAGACAGCAGAGTTCACAACTTCAGTTGGGCTTTCCTTCTACATTAAGGACTGCATTACATTCAAAACTGTTTTCCTTATCACAAATAAAATTCTATATCCTCAGATTCTGTTATCTGTAACTAAATAGCATTCTTCAATCTTTCTATCAACACCTGCCTTCAATCTACACTGCAGACAGCAGAGTTCACAACTTCAATTGAGCGTTCCTTCTACATTAAGGACCGCATTACATTCAACAATATTTTCCTTATCACAAATTCAATTCTATATCCTCAGATTATGTTATCTGTAACTAAAAAGCATTCTTCAATCTTTCTGTCAACAACTACCTTCAATCTACACTACGGACAACTGGGTTGACAACTTGCATTGACCGATCTTTCTGTCAACAACTTCCTACGATCTACACTGCAGACAGCAGGGTTCTCAACTTCAATTCACCTTTTTCTTCTACATTAAGTACCGCATTACATTCAACACTGTTTTCCTTATCACAGATACAATTCTACTCTGTCCTCAGATTCTGTTATCTGTAACTAAATAGCAATCTTCAATCCTTCTCTCAACAACTGCCTTCAATCTACACTGCAGACAGCAGAGTTCACAACTTCAATTGAGCTTTCCTTCTACATTAAGGCCTGCCTTACATCCAACACTGTTTTCAGTATCACAAATACAATTCTATGTCCTCAGATTCTGTTATCTGTAACTAAATAGCATTCTTCAATCTTTCTGTCAACAACTACCTTCAATCTACACTGCGGACAACTGCGTTGACAACTTGCATTGACTGACCTTTCTGTCAACAACTACCTTCGATCTACACTGCATACAGCAGGGTTCAGAACTTCAATTCACCTTTCCTTCTACATTAAGGACAGCATTACATTCAACACTGTTTTCCTTATCACAGATACAATTCTACTCTGTCCTCAGATTCTGTTATCTGTAACTAAATAGCAATATTCAATCTTTGTCTCAACAACTGCCTTCAATGTACACTGCAGACAGCATAGTTCACTACTTCCATTGAGCTTTCCTTCTACATTAGGGACCGCATTACATTCAACACTGGTTTCCTTATCACAAATACAATTCTATGTCCTCAGATTCTGTTATCTGTAACTAAATAGAATTCTTCAATCTTTCTCTCAACAACTGCCTTCAATCTACACTGCAGACAGCAGAGTTCACAACTTCAATTGAGCTTTCCTTCTACATTAAGGACCACATTACATTCAACACTGTTTTCCTTTTCACAAATTCAAATCTATGTCCTCAGATTCTGTTATCTGTAACTAAATAGCATTCTTTAATCTTTCTGTCAACAACTACCTTCAATCTACACTGTGGACAACTGGGTTGACAACTTGCATTGACCGATCTTTCTGTCAACAACTACCTCCGATCTACACTGCAGAAAGCAGTGTTCACAACTTAAATTCACCTTTCCTTCTACATTAAGGACCTCATTACATTCAACAGTGTTTTCCTTATTACAGATACAATTCTACTCTGTCCTCAGATTCTGTTATCTATAACTAAATAGCAATCTTCAATCTTTGTCTCAACAACTGCCTTCAATCTACACTGCAGACAGCAGAGTTCACAACTTCAGTTGGGCTTTCCTTCTACATTAAGGACTGCATTACATTCAATACTGTTTTCCTTATCACAAATTCAATTCAATATCCTCAGATTCTGTTATCTGTAACTAAAAAGCATTCTTCAATCTTAATGTCAACAACTACCTTCAATCTACACTACGGACAACTGAGTTGACAACTTGCATTGACTGATCTTTCTGTCAACAACTTCCTACGATCTACACTGCAGACAGCAGGGTTCACAACTTCAATTCACCTTTCCTTCTACATTAAGGACCGCATTACATTCAACACTGTTTTCCTTATCGCAGATACAATTCTACTCTGTCCTCAGATTCTGTTATCTGTAACTAAATAGCAATCTTCAAACCTTCTCTCAACAACTCCCTTCAATCTACACTGCAGACAGCAGAGTTCACAACTTCAATTGAGCTTTCCTTCTACATTAAGGACCGTATTACATTCAACACTGTTTTCCATATCACAAATACAATTCTATGTCCTCAGATTCTGTTATCTGTAACTAAATAGCATACTTCAATCTTTCTCTCAACAACTGCCTTCAATCTACACTGCAGACAGCAGAGTTCACAACTTCATTTGAGCTTTCCTTCTACATTAAGGACTGCATTACATTCAACACTGTTTTCCGTATCACAAATACAATTCTATGTCCTCAGATTCTGTTATCTGTTGCTAAATAGCATACTTCAATCTTTCCGTCAACAACTACCTTCAATCTACACTGTGGACAACTGGGTTGACAACTTGCATTGACCGATGTTTCCGTCAACAACTACCTCCGATCTACACTGCAGAAAGCAGGGTTCACAACTTAAATTCACCTTTCCTTCTACATTACGGGCCGCATTACATTTAACACTGTTTTCCTTATCACAGATACAATTATACTCTGTCCTCAGATTTTGTTATCTGTAAATAAATAGCAATCTTCAATCTTTGTCTCAACAGCTACCTTCAATCTACACTGCAGACAGCAGAGTTCACAACTTAAATTGAGCTTTACTTCTACATTAAGGACTGCATTACATTCAACACTGTTTTCCTTCTCACAAATACAATTCTATGTCCTCAGATTCTGTTATCTGTAACTAAATAGCATTTTACAATCTTTGTCTCAACAACTGCCTTCAATCTATACTGCAGACAGCAGAGTTCACAACTTCAATTGAGCTTCCCTTCTACATTAGCGACCGCACTACATTCAACACTGTTTTCCTTATCACAAATACAATTCTATGTCCTCAGATTCTGTTATCAGTAACTAAATAGCATACTTCAATCTTTCTGTCAACAACTACCTTCAATCTACAATGCGGACAACTGGGTTGACAACTTGCATTGAACAATCTTTCTGTCAACAACTACCTTCGATCTACACTGCAGACAGCAGGGTTCACAACATCAATTCACCTTTCCTTCTACATTAAGGACCGCATTACATTCAACACTGTTTTCCTTATCACAGATACAATTCTACTCTTTCCTCAGATTATGTTATCTGTTACTAAATAGCAATCTTTAAACTTTGTCTCAACAGCTACCTTCAATCTACACAGCAGACAGCACAGTTCAACACTTCAATTGAGCTTTACTTCTACATTAAGGACCACATTACATTCAACACTGTTTTCCTTATCACAGATACAATTCTACTCTGTCCTCAGATTCTGTTATCTATAACTAAATAGCAATCTTCAATCTTTGTCTCAACAGCTACCTTCAATCTACACTGCAGACAGCAGAGTTCAACACTTCAATTGAGCTTTACTTCTACATTAAGTACCGCATTACATTCAACACTGTTTTCCTTATCACAAATATAATTCTATGTCCTCAGATTCTTTTATCTGTAACTTAATAGCATTCTTCAATTGTTGTCTCCACAACTGCCTTCAATCTGCACTGCAGACAGCAGAGTTCATAACTTCAATTGAGCTTTTCTTCTACATTAAGGACCGCATTACATTCAACACTGTTTTCCTTATCACAAATACAAATCTATGTCCTCAGATTCTGTTATCTGTAACTAAATAGCATTCTTCAATCTTTGTCTCCACAACTTTCTTCAATCTACTCTGCAGACAGCAGAGTTCATAACTTCAATTGAGCTTTCCTTCTACATTAGGGACCGCATTACATTCAACACTGTTTTCCTTATCACAGATACAATTCTACTCTGTCCTCAGATTCTGTTATCTGTAACTAAATGGCATTCTTCAATCTTTCTGTCAGCAACTACCTTCAATCCACACTGAGGACAACTGGGTGAACAACTTGCATTGATCGATCTTTCTGTCAACAACTAATTTCGATATACACTGAAGACAGCAGGGTTCACAACTTAAATTCACCTTTCCTTCTACATTAAGGACCACATTACATTCAACACTGTTTTCCTTATCACAGATACAATTCTACTCTGTCCTCAGATTCTATATTCTGTAAATAAATAGCAATCTTCAATCTTTGTCCCAACAGCTACCTTCAATCTACACTGCAGACAGCAGAGTTCACAACTTCAACTGAGCTTTACTTCTACATTAAGGACCGCATTACATTCAACACTGTTTTCCTTCTCACAAATACAATTCTATGTCCTCAGATTCTGTTATCTGTAACTAAATAGCATTTAACAATCTTTGTCTCAACAACTGCCTTCAATCTACACTGCAGACAGCAGAGTTCACAACTTCAATTGAGCTTCCCTTCTACATTAGCGACCACACTACATTCAACACTGTTTTCCTTATCACAAATACAATTCTATGTCCTCAGATTCTGTTATCAGTAACTAAATAGCATACTTCAATCTTTCTGTCAACAACTACCTTCAATCTACACTGCGGACAACTGGGTTGACAACTTGCATTGAAAAAATTTTCTGTCAACAACTACCTTCGATCTACACTGCAGACAGCAGATTTCACAACGTCAATTCACCTTTCCTTCTACATTAAGGACCGCATTACATTCAACACTGTTTTCCTTATCACAGATACAATTCTACTCTGTCCTCAGATTCTGTTATCTGTAACTAAATAGGAATCTTCAATCTTTGTCTCAACAGCTACCTTCAATCTACACTGCAGACAGCAGAGTTCAACACTTCAATTGAGCTTTACTTCGACATTAAGGACTGCATTACATTCAACACTGTTTTCCTTATCACAGATACAATTCTACTCTGTCCTCAGATTCTGTTATCTATAACTAAATAGCAACCTTCAATCTTTGTCTCAACAGCTACCTTCAATCTACACTGCAGACAGCAGAGTTCAACACTTCAATTGAGCTTTACTTCTACATTAAGGACCGCATTACATTCAACACTGTTTTCCTTATCACAAATACAATTCTATGTCCTCAGATTCTGTTATCTGTAACTAAATAGCATTCTTCAATCTTTGTCTCCACAACTTTCTTCAATCTACTCTGCAGACAGCATAGTTCATAACTTTAATTGAGCTTTCCTTCTACATTAACCGCTTCAGCGCGGCGCAGATTCCTGCGCTGTGCTGAAATCTCCATTGAGCCAATGGAACGATGACGGAACAGTTCTGTCATGAGCACTGCTCAACCGTCGCTCATGACGGAACCGTTCTGTCATAAGCATGGAAGGGGTTAAGGACCGCATTACATTCAACACTGTTTTCCTTATCACAAATATAATTCTATGTCCTCATATTCTGTTATCTGTAACTGAATAGCATTCTTTAATCTTTGTCTCCACAGCTGCCTTCAATCTGCACTGGAGACAGCAGAGTTCATTACTTCAATTGAGCTTTTCTTCTACACTAAGGACCACATTACATTCAACACTGTTTTCCTTATCACAAATGCAATTCTATGTCCTCAGATTCTGTTATCTGTAACTAAATAGCATTCTTCAATCTTTCTGTCAGCAACTACCTTCAATCCACACTGAGGACAACTGGGTGGACAACTTGCATTGATCGATCTTTCTGTCAACAACTAATTTCGATCTACACTGAAGACAGCAGGGTTCACAACTTAAATTCACCTTTCCTTCTACATTAAGGACAGCATTACATTCAACACTGTTTTCCTTATCACAGATACAATTCTACTCTGTCCTCAGATTCTGTTATCTGTAACTAAATAGCAATCTTCAATCTTTCTGTCAACAACTACCTTCAATCTACACTGGGGACAACTGGGTTGACAACTGGCACTGACTAATCTTTCTGTCAACAACTACCTTTGATCTATACTGCAGACAGCAGGATTTACAACTTCAATTCACCTTTCCTTCAACATTAAGGACCGTATTACATTTAACACTGTTTTCCTTATCACAGGTACAATTCTACTCTGTCCTCAGATTCTGTTATCTGTAACTAAATAGCAATATTCAATCTTTGTCTCAACAACTGCCTTCAATGTACACTGCAGACAGCAGAGTTCACAACTTCAATTGAGCTTTCCTTCTACATTAAGGACCGCATTACATTCAACACTGTTTTCCTTATCACAAATGCAATTCTATGTCCTCAGATTCTGTTATCTGTAACTAAATAGCATTCTTCAATCTTTCTGTCAGCAACTACCTTCAATCCACACTGAGGACAACTGGGTAGACAACTTGCATTGATCGATCTTTCTGTCAACAACTAATTTTGATCTACACTGAAGACAGCAGGGTTCACAACTTAAATTCACCTTTCCTTCTACATTAAGGACCACATTACATTCAACACTGTTTTCCTTATCACAGGTACAATTCTACTCTGTCCTCAGATTCTGTTATCTGTAACTAAATAGCAATATTCAATCTTTGTCTCAACAACTGCCTTCAATGTACACTGCAGACAGCAGAGTTCACAACTTCAATTGAGCGTTCCTTCTACATTAAGGACCGCATTACATTCAGCACTGTTTTCCTTATCACAAATGCAATTATATGTCCTCAGATTCTGGAATCTGTAACTAAATAGCATTCTTCAATCTTTCTGTCAACAACTACCTTCAATCTACACTGCGGACAACTGCGTTGACAACTTGCATTGACTGATCTTTCTGTCAACAACTACCTTCGATCTACACTGCATACAGCAGGGTTCACAACTTCAATTCACCTTTCCTTCTACATTAAGGACCGCATTACATTCAACACTGTTTTCCTTATCACAGATACAATTCTACTCTGTCCTCAGATTCTGTTATCTGTAACTAAATAGCAATATCCAATCTTTGTCTCAACAACTGCCTTCAATGTACACTGCAGACAGCTTAGTTCACTACTTCAATTGAGCTTTTCTTCTACATTAGGGACCGCATTACATTCAACACTGTTTTCCTTATCACAAATACAATTCTATGTCCTCAGATTCTGTTATCTGTAACTAAATAGAATTCTTCAATCTTTCTCACAACAACTGCCTTCAATCTACACTGCAGGCAGCATTGTTCACAACTGCAATTGAGCTTTCCTTCTACATTAAGGACCGCATTACATTCAACACTGTTCTCCCTATCACAAATTCAAATCTATGTCCTCGGATTCTGTTATCTGTAACTAAATAGCATTCTTTAATCTTTCTGTCAACAACTACCTTCAATCTACACTGTGGAAAACGGTGTTGACAACTTGCATAGACCGATCTTTCTGCCAACAACTACCTCGGATCTACACTGCAGAAAGCAGTGTTCACAACTTAAATTCACCTTTCCTTCTACATTAAGGACCGCATTACATTCAACATTGTTTTCCTTATTACAGATAAAATTCTACTCTGTCCTCAGATTCTGTTATCTATAACTAAATAGCAATCTTCAATCTTTGTCTCAACAACTGCATTCAATCTACACTGCAAACAGCAGAGTTCACAACTTCAGTTGGGCTTTCCTTCTACATTAAGGACTGCATTACATTCAAAACTGTTTTCCTTATCACAAATACAATTCTATATCCTCAGATTCTGTTCTTTGTAACTAAATAACATTCTTCAATCTTTCTGTCAACAACTACCTTCAATCTACACTGCGGACAACTGGGTTGACAACTTGCATTGACCGATCTTTCTGTCAACATCTTCCTTCGATCTACACTTCAGACAGCAGGGTTCACAACTTCAATTCACCTTTCCTTCTACATTAAGGACCGCATTACATTCAACACTGTTTTCCTTATCACAGATACAATTCTACTCTGTCCTCAGATTCTGTTATCTGTAACTAAATAGCAATCTTCAATCCTTCTCTCAACAACTCCCTTCAATCTACACTGCAGACAGCAGAGTTCACAACTTCAATTGAGCTTTCCTTCTACATTAAGGACCGCATTACATTCAACACTGTTTTTCATATCACAAATACAATTCTATGTCCTCAGATTCTGGTATCTGTAACTAAATAGCATTCTTCAATCTTTCTCCCAACAACTGCCTGCAATCTACTCTGCAGACAGCAGAGTTCACAACTTCATTTGAGCTTTCCTTCTACATTAAGGACTGCCTTACATTCAACACTGTTTTCCGTATCACAAATACAATTCTATGTCCTCGGATTCTGTTATCTGTAACTAAATAGCATTCTTCAATCTTTCTGTCAACAACTACCTTCAATCTACACTGGGGACAACTGGGTTGACAACTTGCATTGACTAATCTTTCTGTCAAAAACTACATTCAATCTACACTGCAGACAGCAGGATTCACAACTTCAATTCACCTTTCCTTCAACATTAAGGACCGCATTACATTCAACACTGTTTTCCTTATCACAGAAACAATTCTACTCTGTGCTCAGATTCTTTTATCTGTAACTAAATAGCAATCTTCAATCTTTGTCTCAACAACTTACTTCAATCTATACTGCAGACAGCAGAGTTCACAACTTCAATTGAGCTTTCCTTCTACATTAAGGACCGCATTACATTCAACACTGTTTTCCTTATCACAAATGCAATTATATGTCTGTAGATTCTGTTATCGGTAACTAAATAGCATTCTTCAATCTTTCTGTCAACAACTACCTTCAATCTACACTGAGGACAACTGTGTTGACAACTTGCATTGACTGATCTTTCTGTCAACAACAACCTTCGATCTACACTGCAGACAGCAGAGTTCACAACTTCAATTCAACTTTCCTTCTGCATTAAGGACTGCATTACATTCAACACTGTTTTCCTTATCACAAATACAATTCTATGTCCTCAGATTCTGTTATCTGTAACTAATAGCATTATTTAATCTTTCTGTCAACAACTACCTTCAATCTACACTGCGGACAACTGCGTTGACAACTTGCATTGACAGTTCTTTCTGTCAACAACTACCATCGATCTGCATTGCAGACAGCAGGGTTCACAACTTCAATTCACCTTTCCTTCTGCATTAAGGACCGCATTACATTTAACACTGTTTTCCTTATTACACATAGAATTCTACTCTGTCCTCAAATTCTGTTATCTGTAACTAAATAGCAATATTCAATCTTTGTCTCAACAACTGCCTTCAATGTAAACTGCAGGCAGCAGAGTTCACTACTTCAATTGAGCTTTCCTTCTACATTAGGGACCGAATTACTTTCAACACTGTTTTCCTTATCACAAATACAATTATATGTCCTCAGATTCTGTTATCTGTAATTTAAAAGCATTCTTCAATCTTTGCCTCCACAACTGCCTTCAATCTGCACTGCAGACAGCAGAGTTCACAACTTCAATTGAGCTTTCCTTCTACATTAAGGACCGCATTACATTCAACACTGTTTTCCTTATCACAAATACAATTCTATGTCCTCAGATTCTGTTATCTGTAACTAAATAGCATTATTTAATATTTCTGTCAACAATTACCTTCAATCTACACTGTGGACAACTGGGTTGACAACTTGCATTGAACAATCTTTCTGTCAACAACTACCTTCGATCTACACTGTAGACAGCAGGGTTCACAACTTCAATTCACCTTTCCTTCTACATTAAGGACGGCATTACATTCAACACTGTTTTCCTTATCACAGATACAATTCTACTCTGTCCTCAGATTCTGTTATCTGTAACTAAATAGCATTCTTCAATCTTTCTCTCAACCACTGCCTTCAATCTACACTGCAGACAGCAGAGTTCACAACTTCAATTGGGCGTTCCTTCTACATTAAGGACCACATTACATTCAACAATGTTTTCCTTATCACAAATTCAATTCTATATCCTCAGATTCTGTTATCTGTAAATAAAAAGCGTTCTTCAATCTTTCTGTCAACAACTACCTTCAATCTACACTACGGACAACTGGGTTGACAACTTGCATTGACCGATCTTTCTGTCAACAACTTCCTACGATCTACACTGCAGACTGCAGGGTTCTCAACTTCAATTCACCTTTTCCTTCTACATTAAGGACCGCATTACATTCAACACTGTTTTCCGTATCACAAATACAATTCTATGTCCTCAGATTCTGTTATCTGTAACTGAATAGCATTCTTCAATCTTTCTCTCAACAACTGCCTTCAATCTACACTGCAGACAGCAGAGTTCACAACTTCATTTGAGCTTTCCTTCTACATTAAGGACTGCCTTACATTCAACACTGTTTTCCCTGTCACAAATACAATTCTATGTCCTCGGATTCTGTTATCTGTAACTAAATAGCATTCTTCAATCTTTCTGACAACAACTACCTTCAATCTACACTGCGGACAACTGCGTTGACAACTTGCATTGACTGATCTTTCTGTCAACAACTACCTTCGATCTACACTGCATACAGCAGGGTTCAGAACTTCAATTCACCTTTCCTTCTACATTAAGGACCGCATTACATTCAACACTGTTTTCCTTATCACAGATACAATTCTACTCTGTCCTCAGATTCTGTTATCTGTAACTAAATAGCAATATTCAATCTTTGTCTCAACAACTGCCTTCAATGTACACTGCAGACAGCATAGTTCACTACTTCCATTGAGCTTTCCTTCTACATTAGGGACCGCATTATATTCAACACTGGTTTCCTTATCACAAATACAATTCTATGTCCTTATATTCTGTTATCTGTAACTAAATAGAATTCTTCAATCTTTCTCTCAACAACTGCCTTCAATCTACACTGTGGACAACTGGGTTGACAAGTTGCATTGACCGATCTTTCTGTCAACAACTACCTCCGATCTACACTGCAGACAGCAGGATTCACAACTTCAATTCACCTTTCTTTCAACATTAAGGACCGCACTACATTCAACACTGTTTTCCTTATCACAGAAACAATTCTACTCTTTGCTCAGATTCTTTTATCTGTAACTAAATAGCAATCTTCAATCTTTGTCTCAACAACTTACTTCAATCTATACTGCAGACAGCAGAGTTCACAACTTCAATTGAGCTTTCCTTCTACATTAAGGACCGCATTACATTGAACACTGTTTTCCTTATCACAAATACAATTCTATATGCTCAGATTCTGTTCTTTTTAACTAAATAACATTCTTCAATATTTCTGTCAACAACTACCTTCAATCTACACTGCGGACAACTGGGTTGACAACTTGCATTGACCGATCTTTCTGTCAACAACTACCTTCGATCTACACTTCAGACAGCAGGGTTCACAACTTCAATTCACCTTTCCTTCTACATTAAGGACCGCATTACATTCAACACTGTTTTCCTTATCACAGATACAATTCTACTCTGTCCTCAGATTCTGTTATCTGTAACTAAATAGCAATCTTCAATCCTTCTCCCAACAACTCCATTCAATCTACACTGCAGACAGCAGAGTTCACAACTTCAATTGAGCTTTCCTTCTACATTAAGGACCGTATTACATTCAACACTGTTTTTCATATCACAAATACAATTCTATGTCCTCAGATTCTGTTATCTGTAACTAAATAGCATTCTTTAATCTTTCTCTCAACAACTGCCTGCAATCTACACTGCAGACAGCAGAGTTCACAACTTAATTTGAGCTTTCCTTCTACATTAAGGACTGCCTTACATTCAACACTGTTTTCCGTATCACAAATACAATTCTATGTCCTCGGATTCTGTTATCTGTAACTAAATAGCATTCTTCAATCTTTCTGTCAACAACTACCTTCAATCTACACTGGGGACAACTGGGTTGACAACTTGCATTGACTAATCTTTCTGTCAAAAACTACCTTCAATCTACACTGCAGACAGCAGGATTCACAACTTCAATTCACCTTTCCTTCTACATTAAGGACCGCATTACATTCAACACTGTTTTCCTTATCACAGATACAATTCTACTCTGTCCTCAGATTCTGTTATCTATAACTAAATAGCAATCTTCAATCTTTGTCTCACAACTGCCTTCAATCTACACTGCAGACAGCTGAGTTCACAACTTCAGTTGGGCTTTCCTTCTACATTAAGGACTGCATTACATTCAAAACTGTTTTCCTTATCACAAATAAAATTCTATATCCTCAGATTCTGTTATCTGTAACTAAATAGCATTCTTCAATCTTTCTCTCAACAACTGCCTTCAATCTACACTGCAGACAGCAGAGTTCACAACTTCAATTGAGCGTTCCTTCTACATTAAGGACCGCATTACATTCAACAATGTTTTCCTTATCACAAATTCAATTCTATATCCTCAGATGCTGTTATCTGTAACTGAAAAGCATTCTTCAATCTTTCTGTCAACAACTACCTTCAATCTACACTACGGACAACTGGGTTGACAACTTGCATTGACCGATCTTTCTGTCAACAACTACCTCCGATCTACACTGCAGACAGCAGGATTCACAACTTCAATTCACCTTTCCTTCAACATTAAGGACCGCACTACATTCAACACTGTTTTCCTTATCACAGAAACAATTCTACTCTGTGCTCAGATTCTTTTATCTGTAACTAAATAGCAATCTTCAATCTTTGTCTCAACAACTTACTTCAATCTATACTGCAGACAGCAGAGTTCACAACTTCAATTGAGCTTTCCTTCTACATTAAGGACCGCATTACATTCAACACTGCTTTCCTTATCACAAATGCAATTATATGTCTGTAGATTCTGTTATCTGTAACTAAATAGCATTCTTCAATCTTTCTGTCAACAACTACCTTCAATCTACACTGAGGACAACTGCGTTGACAACTTGCATTGACTGATCTTTCTGTCAACAACAACCTTCGATCTATACTGCAGACAGCAGAGTTCACAACTTCAATTCACCTTTCCTTCTGCATTAAGGACCGCATTACATTCAACACTGTTTTCCTTATCACAAATACAATTCTATATGCTCAGATTCTGTTCTTTTTAACTAAATAACATTCTTCAATATTTCTGTCAACAACTACCTTCAATCTACACTGCGGACAACTGGGTTGACAACTTGCATTGACTGATCTTTCTGTCAACAACTACTTTCGATCTACACTTCAGACAGCAGGGTTCACAACTTCAATTCACCTTTCCTTCTACATTAAGGACCTCATTACATTCATCAGTGTTTTCCTTATTACAGATACAATTCTACTCTGTCCTCAGATTCTGTTATCTATAACTAAATAGCAATCTTCAATCTTTGTCTCAACAACTGCCTTCAATCTACACTGAAGACAGCAGAGTTCACAACTTCAATTCACCTTTCCTTCAACATTAAGGACCGCATTACATTCAACACTGTTTTCCTTATCATAGAAACAATCCTACTCTGTGCTCAGATTCTTTTATCTGTAACTAAATAGCAATCTTCAATCTTTGTCTCAACAACTTACTTCAATCTATACTGCAGACAGCAGAGTTCACAACTTCAATTGAGCTTTCCTTCTACATTAAGGACCGCATTACATTCAACACTGTTTTCCTTATCACAAATGCAATTATATGTCTGTAGATTCTGTTATCTGTAACTAAATAGCATTCTTCAATCTTTCTGTCAACAACTACCTTCAATCTACACTGAGGACAACTGCGTTGACAACTTGCATTGACTGATCTTTCTGTCAACAACAACCTTCGATCTACACTGCAGACAGCAGAGTTCACAACTTCAATTCACCTTTCCTTCTGCATTAAGGACCGCATTACATTCAACACTGTTTTCCTTATCACAAATACAATTCTATGTCCTCAGATTCTGTTATCTGTAACTAATAGCATTATTTAATCTTTCTGTCAACAACTACCTTCAATCTACACTGCGGACAACTGAGTTGCCAACTTGCATTGACAGTTCTTTCTGTCAACAACTACCATCGATCTGCATTGCAGACAGCAGGGTTCACAACTTCAATTCACCTTTCCTTCTGCATTAAGGACCACATTACATTTAACACTGTTTTCCTTATTACACATAGAATTCTACTCTGTCCTCAGATTCTGTTATCTGTAACTAAATAGCAATATTCAATCTTTGTCTCAACAACTGCCTTCAATGTAAACTGCAGACAGCAGAGTTCACTACTTCAATTGAGCTTTCCTTCTACATTAGGGACCGAATTACTTTCAAAACTGTTTTCCTTATCACAAATACAATTATATGTCCTCAGATTCTGTTATCTGTAATTTAAAAGCATTCTTCAATCTTTGCCTCCACAACTGCCTTCAATCTGCACTGCAGACAGCAGAGTTCACAACTTCAATTGAGCTTTCCTTCTACATTAAGGACCGCATTACATTCAACACTGTTTTCCTTATCACAAATACAATTCTATGTCCTCAGATTCTGTTATCTGTAACTAAATACCATTATTTAATATTTCTGTCAACAATTACCTTCAATCTACACTGTGGACAACTGGGTTGACAACTTGCATTGACCGATCTTTCTGTCAACAATTACCCTCGATCTACACTTCAGACTGCAGGGTTCACAACTTCAATTCACCTTTCCTTCCACATTAAGGACCGCATTACATTCAACAGTGTTTTCCTTATCACGGATACAATTCTACTCTGTCCTCAGATTCTGTTATCTGTAACTAAATAGCAATATTCAATCTTTGTCTCAACAACTGCCTTCAATGTAAACTGCAGACAGCAGAGTTCACTACTTCAATTGAGCTTTCCTTCTACATTAGGGACCGAATTACTTTCAAAACTGGTTTCCTTATCACAAATACAATTCTATGTCCTCAGATTCTGTTATCTATAACTAAATAGCAATCTGCAATCTTTGTCTCACAACTGCCTTCAATCTACACTGCAGACAGCTGAGTTCACAACTTCAGTTGGGCTTTCCTTCTACATTAAGGACTGCATTACATTCAAAACTGTTTTCCTTATCACAAATAAAATTCTATATCCTCAGATTCTGTTATCTGTAACTAAATAGCATTCTTCAATCTTTCTCTCAACAACTGCCTTCAATCTACACTGCAGACAGCAGAGTTCACAACTTCATTTGAGCTGTCCTTCTACATTAAGGACTGCCTTACATTCAACACTGTTTTCCCTGTCACAAATACAATTCTATGTCCTCGGATTCTGTTATCTGTAACTAAATAGCATTCTTCAATCTTTCTGTCAACAACTACCTTCAATCTACACTGCGGACAACTGCGTTGACAACTTGCATTGACTGATCTTTCTGTCAACAACTACCTTCGATCTACACTGCATACAGCAGGGTTCAGAACTTCAATTCACCTTTCCTTCTACATTAAGGACCGCATTACATTCAACACTGTTTTCCTTATCACAGATACAATTCTACTCTGTCCTCAGATTCTGTTATCTGTAACTAAATAGCAATATTCAATCTTTGTCTCAACAACTGCCTTCAATGTACACTGCAGACAGCATAGTTCACTACTTCCATTGAGCTTTCCTTCTACATTAGGGACCGCATTACATTCAACACTGGTTTCCTTATCACAAATACAATTCTATGTCCTCAGATTCTGTTATCTGTAACTATATAGAATTCTTCAATCTTTCTCTCAACAACTGCCTTCAATCTACACTGTGGACAACTGGGTTGACAAGTTGCATTGACCGATCTTTCTGTCAACAACTACCTCCGATCTACACTGCAGAATGCAGTGTTCACAACTTAAATTCACCTTTCCTTCTACATTAAGGGCCACATTACATTCAACACTGTTTTCCTTATCACGGGTACAATTCTACTCTGTCCTCAGATTCTGTTATCTGTAACTAAATAGCAATCTTCAATCTGTGTCTCAACAACTTCCTTCAATCTACACTGCAGACAGCAGAGTTCACAACTTCAATTGAGCTTTCCTTCTACATTAATGACCGCATTACATTCAACACTGTTTTCCTTATCACAAATGCAATTATATGTCCTCAGATTCTGTTCTCTGTAACTAAATAGCATTCTTCAATCTTTCTGTCAACAACTACCTTCAATCTACACTGCGGACAACTGCGTTGACAACTTGCATTGACTGATCTTTCTGTCAACAACTACCTTCGATCTACACTGCATACAGCAGGGTTCACAACTTCAATTCACCTTTCCTTCTACATTAAGGACCGCATTACATTCAACACTGTTTTCCTTATCACAGATACAATTCTACTCTGTCCTCAGATTCTGTTATCTGTAACTAAATAGCAATATTCAATCTTTGTCTCAACAACTGCCTTCAATGTACACTGCAGACAGCATAGTTCACTACTTCCATTGAGCTTTCCTTCTACATTAGGGACCGCATTACATTCAACACTGGTTTCCTTATCACAAATACAATTCTATGTCCTCAGATTCTGTTATCTGTAACTAAATAGAATTCTTCAATCTTTCTCTCAACAACTGCCTTCAATCTACACTGCAGACAGCAGAGTTCACAACTTCATTTGCGCTTTCCTTCTACATTAAGGACCACATTACATTCAACACTGTTTTCCTTATCACAAATTCAAATCTATGTCCTCAGATTCTGTTATCTGTAACTAAATAGCATTCTTTAATCTTTCTGTCAACAACTACCTTCAATCTACACTGTGGACAACTGGGTTGACAACTTGCATTGACCGATCTTTCTGTCAACAACTACCTCCGATCTACACTGCAGAAAGCAGTGTTCACAACTTAAA
Organism: Lissotriton helveticus; assembly: GCF_964261635.1. Lineage (NCBI taxonomy): Eukaryota > Metazoa > Chordata > Amphibia > Caudata > Salamandridae > Lissotriton > Lissotriton helveticus. The sequence goes on from NC_136063.1 coordinate 42,626,886, forward strand.
TTCACATTTCCTTCTACATTAAGGGCCACATTACATTCAACACTTATTTCCTTATCACAGATACAATTCTACTCTGTCCTCAGATTCTGTTATCTGTAACTAAATAGCAATCTTCAATCTTTGTCTCAACAACTTCCTTCAATCTACACTGCAGATAGCAGAGTTCACAACTTCAATTGAGCTTTCCTTCTACATTAATGACCGCATTGCATTCAACACTGTTTTCCTTATCACAAATGCAATTATATGTCCTCAGATTCTGTTCCCTGTCACTAAATAACATTCTTCAATCTTTCTGTCAACAACTACCTTCAATCTACACTGCGGACAACTGGGTTGACAACTTGCATTGACTGATCTTTCTGTCAACAACTACTTTCGATCTACACTTCAGACAGCAGGGTTCACAACTTCAATTCACCTTTCCTTCTACATTAAGGACCTCATTACATTCATCAGTGTTTTCCTTATTACAGATACAATTCTACTCTGTCCTCAGATTCTGTTATCTATAACTAAATAGCAATCTTCAATCTTTGTCTCAACAACTGCCTTCAATCTACACTGAAGACAGCAGAGTTCACAACTTCAATTCACCTTTCCTTCAACATTAAGGACCGCATTACATTCAACACTGTTTTCCTTATCATAGAAACAATCCTACTCTGTGCTCAGATTCTTTTATCTGTAACTAAATAGCAATCTTCAATCTTTGTCTCAACAACTTACTTCAATCTATACTGCAGACAGCAGAGTTCACAACTTCAATTGAGCTTTCCTTCTACATTAAGGACCGCATTACATTCAACACTGTTTTCCTTATCACAAATGCAATTATATGTCTGTAGATTCTGTTATCTGTAACTAAATAGCATTCTTCAATCTTTCTGTCAACAACTACCTTCAATCTACACTGAGGACAACTGCGTTGACAACTTGCATTGACTGATCTTTCTGTCAACAACAACCTTCGATCTACACTGCAGACAGCAGAGTTCACAACTTCAATTCACCTTTCCTTCTGCATTAAGGACCGCATTACATTCAACACTGTTTTCCTTATCACAAATACAATTCTATGTCCTCAGATTCTGTTATCTGTAACTAATAGCATTATTTAATCTTTCTGTCAACAACTACCTTCAATCTACACTGCGGACAACTGAGTTGCCAACTTGCATTGACAGTTCTTTCTGTCAACAACTACCATCGATCTGCATTGCAGACAGCAGGGTTCACAACTTCAATTCACCTTTCCTTCTGCATTAAGGACCGCATTACATTTAACACTGTTTTCCTTATTACACATAGAATTCTACTCTGTCCTCAGATTCTGTTATCTGTAACTAAATAGAAATATTCAATCTTTGTCTCAACAACTGCCTTCAATGTAAACTGCAGACAGCAGAGTTCACTACTTCAATTGAGCTTTCCTTCTACATTAGGGACCGAATTACTTTCAAAACTGTTTTCCTTATCACAAATACAATTATATGTCCTCAGATTCTGTTATCTGTAATTTAAAAGCATTCTTCAATCTTTGCCTCCACAACTGCCTTCAATCTGCACTGCAGACAGCAGAGTTCACAACTTCAATAGAGCTTTCCTTCTACATTAAGGACCGCATTACATTCAACACTGTTTTCCTTATCACAAATACAATTCTATGTCCTCAGATTCTGTTATCTGTAACTAAATAGCATTATTTAATATTTCTGTCAACAATTACCTTCAATCTACACTGTGGACAACTGGGTTGACAACTTGCATTGACCGATCTTTCTGTCAACAATTACCCTCGATCTACACTTCAGACTGCAGGGTTCACAACTTCAATTCACCTTTCCTTCCACATTAAGGACCGCATTACATTCAACAGTGTTTTCCTTATCACGGATACAATTCTACTCTGTCCTCAGATTCTGTTATCTGTAACTAAATAGCAATATTCAATCTTTGTCTCAACAACTGCCTTCAATGTAAACTGCAGACAGCAGAGTTCACTACTTCAATTGAGCTTTCCTTCTACATTAGGGACCGAATTACTTTCAAAACTGGTTTCCTTATCACAAATACAATTCTATGTCCTCAGATTCTGTTATCTATAACTAAATAGCAATCTGCAATCTTTGTCTCACAACTGCCTTCAATCTACACTGCAGACAGCTGAGTTCACAACTTCAGTTGGGCTTTCCTTCTACATTAAGGACTGCATTACATTCAAAACTGTTTTCCTTATCACAAATAAAATTCTATATCCTCAGATTCTGTTATCTGTAACTAAATAGCATTCTTCAATCTTTCTCTCAACAACTGCCTTCAATCTACACTGCAGACAGCAGAGTTCACAACTTCATTTGAGCTGTCCTTCTACATTAAGGACTGCCTTACATTCAACACTGTTTTCCCTGTCACAAATACAATTCTATGTCCTCGGATTCTGTTATCTGTAACTAAATAGCATTCTTCAATCTTTCTGTCAACAACTACCTTCAATCTACACTGCGGACAACTGCGTTGACAACTTGCATTGACTGATCTTTCTGTCAACAACTACCTTCGATCTACACTGCATACAGCAGGGTTCAGAACTTCAATTCACCTTTCCTTCTACATTAAGGACCGCATTACATTCAACACTGTTTTCCTTATCACAGATACAATTCTACTCTGTCCTCAGATTCTGTTATCTGTAACTAAATAGCAATATTCAATCTTTGTCTCAACAACTGCCTTCAATGTACACTGCAGACAGCATAGTTCACTACTTCCATTGAGCTTTGCTTCTACATTAGGGACCGCATTACATTCAACACTGGTTTCCTTATCACAAATACAATTCTATGTCCTCAGATTCTGTTATCTGTAACTATATAGAATTCTTCAATCTTTCTCTCAACAACTGCCTTCAATCTACACTGTGGACAACTGGGTTGACAAGTTGCATTGACCGATCTTTCTGTCAACAACTACCTCCGATCTACACTGCAGAATGCAGTGTTCACAACTTAAATTCACCTTTCCTTCTACATTAAGGGCCACATTACATTCAACACTGTTTTCCTTATCACAGATACAATTCTACTCTGTCCTCAGATTCTGTTATCTGTAACTAAATAGCAATCTTCAATCTGTGTCTCAACAACTTCCTTCAATCTACACTGCAGACAGCAGAGTTCACAACTTCAATTGAGCTTTCCTTCTACATTAATGACCGCATTACATTCAACACTGTTTTCCTTATCACAAATGCAATTATATGTCCTCAGATTCTGTTATCTGTAACTAAATAGCATTCTTCAATCTTTCTGTCAACAACTACCTTCAATCTACACTGCGGACAACTGCGTTGACAACTTGCATTGACTGATCTTTCTGTCAACAACTACCTTCGATCTACACTGCATACAGCAGGGTTCACAACTTCAATTCACCTTTCCTTCTACATTAAGGACCGCATTACATTCAACACTGTTTTCCTTATCACAGATACAATTCTACTCTGTCCTCAGATTCTGTTATCTGTAACTAAATAGCAATATTCAATCTTTGTCTCAACAACTGCCTTCAATGTACACTGCAGACAGCATAGTTCACTACTTCCATTGAGCTTTCCTTCTACATTAGGGACCGCATTACATTCAACACTGGTTTCCTTATCACAAATACAATTCTATGTCCTCAGATTCTGTTATCTGTAACTAAATAGAATTCTTCAATCTATCTCTCAACAACTGCCTTCAATCTACACTGCAGACAGCAGAGTTCACAACTTCATTTGCGCTTTCCTTCTACATTAAGGACCACATTACATTCAACACTGTTTTCCTTATCACAAATTCAAATCTATGTCCTCAGATTCTGTTATCTGTAACTAAATAGCATTCTTTAATCTTTCTGTCAACAACTACCTTCAATCTACACTGTGGACAACTGGGTTGACAACTTGCATTGACCGATCTTTCTGTCAACAACTACCTCCGATCTACACTGCAGAAAGCAGTGTTCACAACTTAAATTCACATTTCCTTCTACATTAAGGGCCACATTACATTCAACACTTATTTCCTTATCACAGATACAATTCTACTCTGTCCTCAGATTCTGTTATCTGTAACTAAATAGCAATCTTCAATCTTTGTCTCAACAACTTCCTTCAATCTACACTGCAGATAGCAGAGTTCACAACTTCAATTGAGCTTTCCTTCTACATTAATGACCGCATTGCATTCAACACTGTTTTCCTTATCACAAATGCAATTATATGTCCTCAGATTCTGTTCCCTGTCACTAAATAACATTCTTCAATCTTTCTGTGAACAACTACCTTCAATCTACACTGCGGACAACTGGGTTGACAACTTGCATTGACTGATCTTTCTGTCAACAACTACTTTCGATCTACACTTCAGACAGCAGGGTTCACAACTTCAATTCACCTTTCCTTCTACATTAAGGACCTCATTACATTCATCAGTGTTTTCCTTATTACAGATACAATTCTACTCTGTCCTCAGATTCTGTTATCTATAACTAAATAGCAATCTTCAATCTTTGTCTCAACAACTGCCTTCAATCTACACTGAAGACAGCAGAGTTCACAACTTCAATTCACCTTTCCTTCAACATTAAGGACCGCATTACATTCAACACTGTTTTCCTTATCATAGAAACAATCCTACTCTGTGCTCAGATTCTTTTATCTGTAACTAAATAGCAATCTTCAATCTTTGTCTCAACAACTTACTTCAATCTATACTGCAGACAGCAGAGTTCACAACTTCAATTGAGCTTTCCTTCTACATTAAGGACCGCATTACATTCAACACTGTTTTCCTTATCACAAATGCAATTATATGTCTGTAGATTCTGTTATCTGTAACTAAATAGCATTCTTCAATCTTTCTGTCAACAACTACCTTCAATCTACACTGAGGACAACTGCGTTGACAACTTGCATTGACTGATCTTTCTGTCAACAACAACCTTCGATCTACACTGCAGACAGCAGAGTTCACAACTTCAATTCACCTTTCCTTCTGCATTAAGGACCGCATTACATTCAACACTGTTTTCCTTATCACAAATACAATTCTATGTCCTCAGATTCTGTTATCTGTAACTAATAGCATTATTTAATCTTTCTGTCAACAACTACCTTCAATCTACACTGCGGACAACTGAGTTGCCAACTTGCATTGACAGTTCTTTCTGTCAACAACTACCATCGATCTGCATTGCAGACAGCAGGGTTCACAACTTCAATTCACCTTTCCTTCTGCATTAAGGACCGCATTACATTTAACACTGTTTTCCTTATTACACATAGAATTCTACTCTGTCCTCAGATTCTGTTATCTGTAACTAAATAGCAATATTCAATCTTTGTCTCAACAACTGCCTTCAATGTAAACTGCAGACAGCAGAGTTCACTACTTCAATTGAGCTTTCCTTCTACATTAGGGACCGAATTACTTTCAAAACTGTTTTCCTTATCACAAATACAATTATATGTCCTCAGATTCTGTTATCTGTAATTTAAAAGCATTCTTCAATCTTTGCCTCCACAACTGCCTTCAATCTGCACTGCAGACAGCAGAGTTCACAACTTCAATAGAGCTTTCCTTCTACATTAAGGACCGCATTACATTCAACACTGTTTTCCTTATCACAAATACAATTCTATGTCCTCAGATTCTGTTATCTGTAACTAAATAGCATTATTTAATATTTCTGTCAACAATTACCTTCAATCTACACTGTGGACAACTGGGTTGACAACTTGCATTGACCGATCTTTCTGTCAACAATTACCCTCGATCTACACTTCAGACTGCAGGGTTCACAACTTCAATTCACCTTTCCTTCCACATTAAGGACCGCATTACATTCAACAGTGTTTTCCTTATCACGGATACAATTCTACTCTGTCCTCAGATTCTGTTATCTGTAACTAAATAGCAATATTCAATCTTTGTCTCAACAACTGCCTTCAATGTAAACTGCAGACAGCAGAGTTCACTACTTCCATTGAGCTTTGCTTCTACATTAGGGACCGCATTACATTCAACACTGGTTTCCTTATCACAAATACAATTCTATGTCCTCAGATTCTGTTATCTGTAACTATATAGAATTCTTCAATCTTTCTCTCAACAACTGCCTTCAATCTACACTGCGGACAACTGCGTTGACAACTTGCATTGACTGATCTTTCTGTCAACAACTACCTTCGATCTACACTGCATACAGCAGGGTTCAGAACTTCAATTCACCTTTCCTTCTACATTAAGGACCGCATTACATTCAACACTGTTTTCCTTATCACAGATACAATTCTACTCTGTCCTCAGATTCTGTTATCTGTAACTAAATAGCAATATTCAATCTTTGTCTCAACAACTGCCTTCAATGTACACTGCAGACAGCATAGTTCACTACTTCCATTGAGCTTTGCTTCTACATTAGGGACCGCATTACATTCAACACTGTTTTCCTTATCACAGATACAATTCTACTCTGTCCTCAGATTCTGTTATCTGTAACTAAATAGCAATCTTCAATCTGTGTCTCAACAACTTCCTTCAATCTACACTGCAGACAGCAGAGTTCACAACTTCAATTGAGCTTTCCTTCTACATTAATGACCGCATTACATTCAACACTGTTTTCCTTATCACAAATGCAATTATATGTCCTCAGATTCTGTTATCTGTAACTAAATAGCATTCTTCAATCTTTCTGTCAACAACTACCTTCAATCTACACTGCGGACAACTGCGTTGACAACTTGCATTGACTGATCTTTCTGTCAACAACTACCTTCGATCTACACTGCATACAGCAGGGTTCACAACTTCAATTCACCTTTCCTTCTACATTAAGGACCGCATTACATTCAACACTGTTTTCCTTATCACAGATACAATTCTACTCTGTCCTCAGATTCTGTTATCTGTAACTAAATAGCAATATTCAATCTTTGTCTCAACAACTGCCTTCAATGTACACTGCAGACAGCATAGTTCACTACTTCCATTGAGCTTTCCTTCTACATTAGGGACCGCATTACATTCAACACTGGTTTCCTTATCACAAATACAATTCTATGTCCTCAGATTCTGTTATCTGTAACTAAATAGAATTCTTCAATCTATCTCTCAACAACTGCCTTCAATCTACACTGCAGACAGCAGAGTTCACAACTTCATTTGCGCTTTCCTTCTACATTAAGGACCACATTACATTCAACACTGTTTTCCTTATCACAAATTCAAATCTATGTCCTCAGATTCTGTTATCTGTAACTAAATAGCATTCTTTAATCTTTCTGTCAACAACTACCTTCAATCTACACTGTGGACAACTGGGTTGACAACTTGCATTGACCGATCTTTCTGTCAACAACTACCTCCGATCTACACTGCAGAAAGCAGTGTTCACAACTTAAATTCACATTTCCTTCTACATTAAGGGCCACATTACATTCAACACTTATTTCCTTATCACAGATACAATTCTACTCTGTCCTCAGATTCTGTTATCTGTAACTAAATAGCAATCTTCAATCTTTGTCTCAACAACTTCCTTCAATCTACACTGCAGATAGCAGAGTTCACAACTTCAATTGAGCTTTCCTTCTACATTAATGACCGCATTGCATTCAACACTGTTTTCCTTATCACAAATGCAATTATATGTCCTCAGATTCTGTTCCCTGTCACTAAATAACATTCTTCAATCTTTCTGTGAACAACTACCTTCAATCTACACTGCGGACAACTGGGTTGACAACTTGCATTGACTGATCTTTCTGTCAACAACTACTTTCGATCTACACTTCAGACAGCAGGGTTCACAACTTCAATTCACCTTTCCTTCTACATTAAGGACCTCATTACATTCATCAGTGTTTTCCTTATTACAGATACAATTCTACTCTGTCCTCAGATTCTGTTATCTATAACTAAATAGCAATCTTCAATCTTTGTCTCAACAACTGCCTTCAATCTACACTGAAGACAGCAGAGTTCACAACTTCAATTCACCTTTCCTTCAACATTAAGGACCGCATTACATTCAACACTGTTTTCCTTATCATAGAAACAATCCTACTCTGTGCTCAGATTCTTTTATCTGTAACTAAATAGCAATCTTCAATCTTTGTCTCAACAACTTACTTCAATCTATACTGCAGACAGCAGAGTTCACAACTTCAATTGAGCTTTCCTTCTACATTAAGGACCGCATTACATTCAACACTGTTTTCCTTATCACAAATGCAATTATATGTCTGTAGATTCTGTTATCTGTAACTAAATAGCATTCTTCAATCTTTCTGTCAACAACTACCTTCAATCTACACTGAGGACAACTGCGTTGACAACTTGCATTGACTGATCTTTCTGTCAACAACAACCTTCGATCTACACTGCAGACAGCAGAGTTCACAACTTCAATTCACCTTTCCTTCTGCATTAAGGACCGCATTACATTCAACACTGTTTTCCTTATCACAAATACAATTCTATGTCCTCAGATTCTGTTATCTGTAACTAATAGCATTATTTAATCTTTCTGTCAACAACTACCTTCAATCTACACTGCGGACAACTGAGTTGCCAACTTGCATTGACAGTTCTTTCTGTCAACAACTACCATCGATCTGCATTGCAGACAGCAGGGTTCACAACTTCAATTCACCTTTCCTTCTGCATTAAGGACCGCATTACATTTAACACTGTTTTCCTTATTACACATAGAATTCTACTCTGTCCTCAGATTCTGTTATCTGTAACTAAATAGCAATATTCAATCTTTGTCTCAACAACTGCCTTCAATGTAAACTGCAGACAGCAGAGTTCACTACTTCAATTGAGCTTTCCTTCTACATTAGGGACCGAATTACTTTCAAAACTGTTTTCCTTATCACAAATACAATTATATGTCCTCAGATTCTGTTATCTGTAATTTAAAAGCATTCTTCAATCTTTGCCTCCACAACTGCCTTCAATCTGCACTGCAGACAGCAGAGTTCACAACTTCAATAGAGCTTTCCTTCTACATTAAGGACCGCATTACATTCAACACTGTTTTCCTTATCACAAATACAATTCTATGTCCTCAGATTCTGTTATCTGTAACTAAATAGCATTATTTAATATTTCTGTCAACAATTACCTTCAATCTACACTGTGGACAACTGGGTTGACAACTTGCATTGACCGATCTTTCTGTCAACAATTACCCTCGATCTACACTTCAGACTGCAGGGTTCACAACTTCAATTCACCTTTCCTTCCACATTAAGGACCGCATTACATTCAACAGTGTTTTCCTTATCACGGATACAATTCTACTCTGTCCTCAGATTCTGTTATCTGTAACTAAATAGCAATATTCAATCTTTGTCTCAACAACTGCCTTCAATGTAAACTGCAGACAGCAGAGTTCACTACTTCCATTGAGCTTTGCTTCTACATTAGGGACCGCATTACATTCAACACTGGTTTCCTTATCACAAATACAATTCTATGTCCTCAGATTCTGTTATCTGTAACTATATAGAATTCTTCAATCTTTCTCTCAACAACTGCCTTCAATCTACACTGCGGACAACTGCGTTGACAACTTGCATTGACTGATCTTTCTGTCAACAACTACCTTCGATCTACACTGCATACAGCAGGGTTCAGAACTTCAATTCACCTTTCCTTCTACATTAAGGACCGCATTACATTCAACACTGTTTTCCTTATCACAGATACAATTCTACTCTGTCCTCAGATTCTGTTATCTGTAACTAAATAGCAATATTCAATCTTTGTCTCAACAACTGCCTTCAATGTACACTGCAGACAGCATAGTTCACTACTTCCATTGAGCTTTGCTTCTACATTAGGGACCGCATTACATTCAACACTGTTTTCCTTATCACAGATACAATTCTACTCTGTCCTCAGATTCTGTTATCTGTAACTAAATAGCAATCTTCAATCTGTGTCTCAACAACTTCCTTCAATCTACACTGCAGACAGCAGAGTTCACAACTTCAATTGAGCTTTCCTTCTACATTAATGACCGCATTACATTCAACACTGTTTTCCTTATCACAAATGCAATTATATGTCCTCAGATTCTGTTATCTGTAACTAAATAGCATTCTTCAATCTTTCTGTCAACAACTACCTTCAATCTACACTGCGGACAACTGCGTTGACAACTTGCATTGACTGATCTTTCTGTCAACAACTACCTTCGATCTACACTGCATACAGCAGGGTTCACAACTTCAATTCACCTTTCCTTCTACATTAAGGACCGCATTACATTCAACACTGTTTTCCTTATCACAGATACAATTCTACTCTGTCCTCAGATTCTGTTATCTGTAACTAAATAGCAATATTCAATCTTTGTCTCAACAACTGCCTTCAATGTACACTGCAGACAGCATAGTTCACTACTTCCATTGAGCTTTCCTTCTACATTAGGGACCGCATTACATTCAACACTGGTTTCCTTATCACAAATACAATTCTATGTCCTCAGATTCTGTTATCTGTAACTAAATAGAATTCTTCAATCTATCTCTCAACAACTGCCTTCAATCTACACTGCAGACAGCAGAGTTCACAACTTCATTTGCGCTTTCCTTCTACATTAAGGACCACATTACATTCAACACTGTTTTCCTTATCACAAATTCAAATCTATGTCCTCAGATTCTGTTATCTGTAACTAAATAGCATTCTTTAATCTTTCTGTCAACAACTACCTTCAATCTACACTGTGGACAACTGGGTTGACAACTTGCATTGACCGATCTTTCTGTCAACAACTACCTCCGATCTACACTGCAGAAAGCAGTGTTCACAACTTAAATTCACATTTCCTTCTACATTAAGGGCCACATTACATTCAACACTTATTTCCTTATCACAGATACAATTCTACTCTGTCCTCAGATTCTGTTATCTGTAACTAAATAGCAATCTTCAATCTTTGTCTCAACAACTTCCTTCAATCTACACTGCAGATAGCAGAGTTCACAACTTCAATTGAGCTTTCCTTCTACATTAATGACCGCATTGCATTCAACACTGTTTTCCTTATCACAAATGCAATTATATGTCCTCAGATTCTGTTCCCTGTCACTAAATAACATTCTTCAATCTTTCTGTCAACAACTACCTTCAATCTACACTGCGGACAACTGGGTTGACAACTTGCATTGACTGATCTTTCTGTCAACAACTACTTTCGATCTACACTTCAGACAGCAGGGTTCACAACTTCAATTCACCTTTCCTTCTACATTAAGGACCTCATTACATTCATCAGTGTTTTCCTTATTACAGATACAATTCTACTCTGTCCTCAGATTCTGTTATCTATAACTAAATAGCAATCTTCAATCTTTGTCTCAACAACTTACTTCAATCTATACTGCAGACAGCAGAGTTCACAACTTCAATTGAGCTTTCCTTCTACATTAAGGACCGCATTACATTCAACACTGTTTTCCTTATCACAAATGCAATTATATGTCTGTAGATTCTGTTATCTGTAACTAAATAGCATTCTTCAATCTTTCTGTCAACAACTACCTTCAATCTACACTGAGGACAACTGCGTTGACAACTTGCATTGACTGATCTTTCTGTCAACAACAACCTTCGATCTACACTGAAGACAGCAGAGTTCACAACTTCAATTCACCTTTCCTTCAACATTAAGGACCGCATTACATTCAACACTGTTTTCCTTATCATAGAAACAATCCTACTCTGTGCTCAGATTCTTTTATCTGTAACTAAATAGCAATCTTCAATCTTTGTCTCAACAACTTACTTCAATCTATACTGCAGACAGCAGAGTTCACAACTTCAATTGAGCTTTCCTTCTACATTAAGGACCGCATTACATTCAACACTGTTTTCCTTATCACAAATACAATTCTATGTCCTCAGATTCTGTTATCTGTAACTAAATAGCATTATTTAATATTTCTGTCAACAATTACCCTCAATCTACACTGTGGACAACTGGGTTGACAACTTGCATTGACCGATCTTTCTGTCAACAATTACCCTCGATCTACACTTCAGACTGCAGGGTTCACAACTTCAATTCACCTTTCCTTCCACATTAAGGACCGCATTACATTCAACAGTGTTTTCCTTATCACGGATACAATTCTACTCTGTCCTCAGATTCTGTTATCTGTAACTAAATAGCAATATTCAATCTTTGTCTCAACAACTGCCTTCAATGTAAACTGCAGACAGCAGAGTTCACTACTTCAATTGAGCTTTCCTTCTACATTAGGGACCGAATTACTTTCAAAACTGGTTTCCTTATCACAAATACAATTCTATGTCCTCAGATTCTGTTATCTATAACTAAATAGCAATCTGCAATCTTTGTCTCACAACTGCCTTCAATCTACACTGCAGACAGCTGAGTTCACAACTTCAGTTGGGCTTTCCTTCTACATTAAGGACTGCATTACATTCAAAACTGTTTTCCTTATCACAAATAAAATTCTATATCCTCAGATTCTGTTATCTGTAACTAAATAGCATTCTTCAATCTTTCTCTCAACAACTGCCTTCAATCTACACTGCAGACAGCAGAGTTCACAACTTCATTTGAGCTGTCCTTCTACATTAAGGACTGCCTTACATTCAACACTGTTTTCCCTGTCACAAATACAATTCTATGTCCTCGGATTCTGTTATCTGTAACTAAATAGCATTCTTCAATCTTTCTGTCAACAACTACCTTCAATCTACACTGCGGACAACTGCGTTGACAACTTGCATTGACTGATCTTTCTGTCAACAACTACCTTCGATCTACACTGCATACAGCAGGGTTCAGAACTTCAATTCACCTTTCCTTCTACATTAAGGACCGCATTACATTCAACACTGTTTTCCTTATCACAGATACAATTCTACTCTGTCCTCAGATTCTGTTATCTGTAACTAAATAGCAATATTCAATCTTTGTCTCAACAACTGCCTTCAATGTACACTGCAGACAGCATAGTTCACTACTTCCATTGAGCTTTGCTTCTACATTAGGGACCGCATTACATTCAACACTGGTTTCCTTATCACAAATACAATTCTATGTCCTCAGATTCTGTTATCTGTAACTATATAGAATTCTTCAATCTTTCTCTCAACAACTGCCTTCAATCTACACTGTGGACAACTGGGTTGACAAGTTGCATTGACCGATCTTTCTGTCAACAACTACCTCCGATCTACACTGCAGAATGCAGTGTTCACAACTTAAATTCACCTTTCCTTCTACATTAAGGGCCACATTACATTCAACACTGTTTTCCTTATCACAGATACAATTCTACTCTGTCCTCAGATTCTGTTATCTGTAACTAAATAGCAATCTTCAATCTGTGTCTCAACAACTTCCTTCAATCTACACTGCAGACAGCAGAGTTCACAACTTCAATTGAGCTTTCCTTCTACATTAATGACCGCATTACATTCAACACTGTTTTCCTTATCACAAATGCAATTATATGTCCTCAGATTCTGTTATCTGTAACTAAATAGCATTCTTCAATCTTTCTGTCAACAACTACCTTCAATCTACACTGCGGACAACTGCGTTGACAACTTGCATTGACTGATCTTTCTGTCAACAACTACCTTCGATCTACACTGCATACAGCAGGGTTCAGAACTTCAATTCACCTTTCCTTCTACATTAAGGGCCGCATTACATTCAACACTGTTTTCCTTATCACAGATACAATTCTACTCTGTCCTCAGATTCTGTTATCTGTAACTAAATAGCAATATTCAATCTTTGTCTCAACAACTGCCTTCAATGTACACTGCAGACATTATAGTTCACTACTTCCATTGAGCTTTCCTTCTACATTAGGGACCGCATTACATTCAACACTGGTTTCCTTATCACAAATACAATTCTATGTCCTCAGATTCTGTTATCTGTAACTAAATAGAATTCTTCAATCTTTCTCTTAACAACTGCCTTCAATCTACACTGTGGACAACTGGGTTGACAAGTTGCATTGACCGATCTTTCTGTCAACAACTACCTCCGATCTACACTGCAGAATGCAGTGTTCACAACTTAAATTCACCTTTCCTTCTACATTAAGGGCCACATTACATTCAACACTGTTTTCCTTATCACGGGTACAATTCTACTCTGTCCTCAGATTCTGTTATCTGTAACTAAATAGCAATCTTCAATCTGTGTCTCAACAACTTCCTTCAATCTACAATGCAGACAGCAGAGTTCACAACTTCAATTGAGCTTTCCTTCTACATTAATGACCGCATTACATTCAACACTGTTTTCCTTATCACAAATGCAATTATATGTCCTCAGATTCTGTTCTCTGTAACTAAATAGCATTCTTCAATCTTTCTGTCAACAACTACCTTCAATCTACACTGCGGACAACTGCGTTGACAACTTGCATTGACTGATCTTTCTGTCAACAACTACCTTCGATCTACACTGCATACAGCAGGGTTCACAACTTCAATTCACCTTTCCTTCTACATTAAGGACCGCATTACATTCAACACTGTTTTCCTTATCACAGATACAATTCTACTCTGTCCTCAGATTCTGTTATCTATAACTAAATAGCAATCTTCAATCTTTGTCTCACAACTGCCTTCATTCTACACTGCAGACAGCTGAGTTCACAACTTCAGTTGGGCTTTCCTTCTACATTAAGGACTGCATTACATTCAAAACTGTTTTCCTTATCACAAATAAAATTCTATATCCTCAGATTCTGTTATCTGTAACTAAATAGCATTCTTCAATCTTTCTCTCAACAACTGCCTTCAATCTACACTGCAGACAGCAGAGTTCACAACTTCAATTGAGCGTTCCTTCTACATTAAGGACCGCATTACATTCAACAATGTTTTCCTTATCAAAAATTCAATTCTATATCCTCAGATGCTGTTATCTGTAACTAAAAAGCATTCTTCAATCTTTCTGTCAACAACTACCTTCAATCTACACTACGGACAACTGGGTTGACAACTTGCATTGACCGATCTTTCTGTCAACAACTTCCTACGATCTACACTGCAGACAGCAGGGTTCTCAACTTCAATTCACCTTTTTCTTCTACATTAAGGACCGCATTACATACAACACTGTTTTCCTTATCACAGATACAATTCTACTCTGTCCTCAGATTCTGTTATCTGTAACTAAATAGCAATCTTCAATCCTTCTCTCAACAACTGCCTTCAATCTACACTGCAGACAGCAGAGTTCACAACTTCAATTGAGCTTTCCTTCTACATTAAGGACCGCATTACATTCAACACTGTTTTCCGTATCACAATTACAATTCTATGTCCTCAGATTCTGTTATCTGTAACTAAATAGCATTCTTCAATCTTTCTCTCAACAACTGCCTTCAATCTACACTGCAGACAGCAGAGTTCACAACTTCATTTGCGCTTTCCTTCTACATTAAGGACCACATTACATTCAACACTGTTTTCCTTATCACAAATTCAAATCTATGTCCTCAGATTCTGTTATCTGTAACTAAATAGCATTCTTTAATCTTTCTGTCAACAACTACCTTCAATCTACACTGTGGACAACTGGGTTGACAACTTGCATTGACCGATCTTTCTGTCAACAACTACCTCCGATCTACACTGCAGAAAGCAGTGTTCACAACTTAAATTCACCTTTCCTTCTACATTAAGGGCCACATTACATTCAACACTTATTTCCTTATCACATATACAATTCTACTCTGTCCTCAGATTCTGTTATCTGTAACTAAATAGCAATTGTAAATCTTTGTCTCAACAGCTACCTTCAATCTACACTGCAGACAGCAGAGTTCACAACTTCAATTGAGCTTTACTTCTACATTAAGGACCGCATTACATTCAACACTGTTTTCCTTCTCACAAATACATTTCTATGTCCTCAGATTCTGTTATCTGTAACTAAATAGCAATCTTCAATTTTTCTCTCAACAACTGCCTTCAATCTACACTGCAGACAGCAGAGTTCACAACTTCAATTGAGAGTTCCTTATAAATTAAGGACCGCATTACATTCAACACTGTTTTCCTTCTCACAAATACATTTCTATGTCCTCAGATTATGTTATCTGTAACTAAATAGCATACTTCAATGTTTCTGTCAACAACTACCTTCAATCTACACTGCGGACAACTGAAATGACAACTTGCATTGAACAATCTTTCTGTGAAAAACTACCTTCGATCTACACTGCAGACAGCCGGGTTCACAACTTCAATTCACCTTTCCTTCTACATTAAGGGCCGCATTACATTCAACACTGTTTTCCTTATCACAGATACAATTCTACTCTGTCCTCAGATTCTGTTATCTGTAACTAAATAGCAATCTTCAATCTTTGTCTCAACAGCTACCTTCAATGTACACTGCAGACAGCAGAGTCCAACACTTCAATTGAACTTTACTTCTACATTAAGGACCGCAATACATTCAACACTGTTTTCCTTATCACAGATACAATTCTACTCTGTCCACATATTCTGTTATCTGTAACTAAATAGCAATCTTCAATCTTTGTCTCAACAGCTACCTTCAATCTACACTGCAGACAGCAGAGTTCAACACTTCAATTGAGCTTTCCTTCTACATTAAGGACCGCATTACATTCAACACTGTTTTCCTTATCACAGATACAATTCTACTCTGTCCTCAGATTCTGTTATCTGTAACTAAATAGCAATCTACAATCTTTGTCTCAACAGCTACCTTCAATCTACACTGCAGACAGCAGAGTTCACAACTTCAATTGAGCTTTACTTCTACATTAAGGACTTCATTACATTCAACACTGTTTTTCTTATCACAAATATAATTCTATGTCCTCAGATTCTGTTATCTGTAACTAAATAGCATTCTTCAATCTTTGTCTCCACAACTGCCTTCAATCCTCACTGGAGACAGCAGAGTTCATAACTTCAATTGAGCTTTTCTTCTACATTAAGGACCGCATTACATTCAATACTGTTTTCCTTATCACAAATGCAATTCTATGTCCTCAAATTCTGTTATCTGTAACTAAATAGCATTCTTTAATCTTTCTGTCAGCAACTACCTTCAATCCACACTGAGGACAACTGGGTGGACAACTTGCATTGATCGATCTTTCTGTCAACAACTAATTTCGATCTACACTGAAGACAGCAGGGTTCACAACTTAAATTCACCTTTCCTTCTACATTAAGGACCGCATTACATTCAACACTGTTTTCCTTATCACAGATACAATTCTACTCTGTCCTCAGATTCTGTTATCTGTAACTAAATAGCAATCTTCAATCTTTCTGTCAACAACTACCTTCAATCTACACTGGGGACAACTGGGTTGACAACTTGCACTGACTAATCTTTCTGTCAACAACTACCTTCGATCTATACTTCAGACAGCAGGGTTCACAACTTCAATTCACCTTTCCTTCAAAATGAAGGACCGCATTACATTTAACACTGTTTTCCTTATCACAGATACAATTCTACTCTGTCCTCAGATTCTGTTATCTGTAACTAAATAGCAATATTCAATCTTTGTCTCAACAACTGCCTTCAATGTACACTGCAGACAGCAGAGTTCACAACTTCAATTGAGCTTTCCTTCTACATTAAGGACCGCATTACATTCAACACTGTTTTCCTTATCACAAATACAATTCTATGTCCTCAGATTCTGTTATCTGTAACTAAATAACATTCTTTAATCTTTCTGTGAACAACTACCTTCAATCTACACTGTGGACAACTGGGTTGACAACTTGCATTGACCGATGTTTCTGTCAACAACTACCTCTGATCTACAATGCAGAAAGCAGGGTTCACAACTTAAATTCACCTTTCCTTCTACATTAAGGGCCGCATCACATTCAACACTGTTTTCCTAATCACAGATACAATTCTACTCTGTCCTCAGATTCAGTTATCTGTAACTAAATAGCAATCTTCAATCTTTGTCTCAACAACTTCCTTCAAGCTACACTGCAGACAGCAGAGTTCACAACTTCAATTGAGCTTTCCTTCTATATTAAGGACCGCATTACATTCAACACTGTTTTCCTTATCACAAATGCAATTATATGTCCTCAGATTCTGGAATCTGTAACTAAATAGCATTCTTCAATCTTTCTGTCAACAACTACCTTCAATCTACACTGCGGACAACTGCGTTGACAACTTGCATTGACTGATCTTTCTGTCAACAACTACCTTCGATCTACACTGCATACAGCAGGGTTCACAACTTCAATTCACCTTTCCTTCTACATTGAGGACCGCATTACATTCAACACTTTTTTCCTTATCACAGATACAATTCTACTCTGTCCTCAGATTCTGTTATCTGTAACTAAACAGCAATCTTCAATCTTTCTGTCAACAACTACCTTCAATCTACACTGGGGACAACTGGGTTGACAACTTGCACTGACTAATCTTTCTGTCAACAACTACCTTCAATCTACACTGCAGACAGCAGGATTCACAACTTCAATTCACCTTTCCTTCAACATTAAGGACCGCATTACATTCAACACTGTTTTCCTTATCACAGATACAATTCTACTCTGTCCTCAGATTCTGTTATCTGTAACTAAATAGAATTCTTCAATCTTTCTCTCAACAACTGCCTTCAATCTACACTGCAGACAGCAGAGATCACAACTTCAATTGTGCTTTCCTTCTACATTAAGGACCGCATTACATTTAACACTGTTTTCCTTATCACAAATTCAAATCTATGTCCTCAGATTCTGTTATCTGTAACTAAATAGCATTCTTTAATCTTTCTGTCAACAACTACCTTCAATCTATACTGTGGACAACGGTGTTGACAACTTCCATAGACCGATCTTTCTGCCAACAACTACCTCCGATCTACACTGCAGAAAGCAGTGTTCACAACTTAAATTCACCTTTCCCTCTACATTAAGGGCCACATTACATTCAACATTGTTTTCCTTATCACAGATACAATTCTACTCTGTCCTCAGATTCTGTTATCTGTAACTAAATAGCAATCTTCAATATTTGTCTCAACAACTTCCTTCAATCTACACTGCAGACAGCAGAGTTCACAACTTCAATTGAGCTTTCCTTCTACATTAATGACCGCATTACATTCAACACTGTTTTCCTTATCACAAATGCAATTATATGTCCTCAGATTCTGTTCTCTGTAACTAAATAACATTCTTCAATCTTTCTGTCAACAATTACCTTCAATCTACACTGCGGACAACTGGGTTGACAACTTGCATTGACCGATCTTTCTGTCAACAATTACCCTCGATCTACACTTCAGACTGCAGGGTTCACAACTTCAATTCACCTTTCCTTCCACATTAAGGACCGCATTACATTCAACAGTGTTTTCCTTATTACAGATACAATTCTACTCTGTCCTCAGATTCTGTTATCTATAACTAAATATCAATCTTCAATCTTTGTCTCAACAACTGCCTTCAATCTACACTGCAGACAGCAGAGTTCACAACTTCAGTTGGGCTTTCCTTCTACATTAAGGACTGCATTACATTCAAAACTGTTTTCCTTATCACAAATAAAATTCTATATCCTCAGATTCTGTTATCTGTAACTAAATAGCATTCTTCAATCTTTCTCTCAACAACTGCCTTCAATCTACACTGCAGACAGCAGAGTTCACAACTTCAATTGAGCGTTCCTTCTACATTAAGGACCGCATTACATTGAACAATATTTTCCTTATCACAAATTCAATTCTATATCCTCAGATTCTGTTATCTGTAACTAAAAAGCATTCTTCAATCTTTCTGTCAACAACTACCTTCAATCTACACTACGGACAACTGGGTTGACGACTTGCATTGACCGATCTTTCTGTCAACAACTTCCTACGATCTACACTGCAGACAGCATGGTTCTCAACTTCAATTCACCTTTCCTTCTACTTTAAGGACCGCATTACATTTAACACTGTTTTCCTTATCACAGATACAATTCTACTCTGTCCTCAGATTCTGTTATCTGTAACTAAATAGCAATATTCAATCTTTGTCTCAACAACTGCCTTCAATGTACACTGCAGACAGCAGAGTTCACAACTTCAATTGAGCTTTCCTTCTACATTAAGGACCGCATTACATTCAACACTGTTTTCCTTATCACAAATACAATTCTATGTCCTCAGATTCTGTTATCTGTAACTAAATAACATTCTTTAATCTTTCTGTGAACAACTACCTTCAATCTACACTGTGGACAACTGGGTTGACAACTTGCATTGACTGATCTTTCTGTCAACAACTACCTTCGATCTACACTGCATACAGCAGGGTTCACAACTTCAATTCACCTTTCCTTCTACATTGAGGACCGCATTACATTCAACACTTTTTTCCTTATCACAGATACAATTCTACTCTGTCCTCAGATTCTGTTATCTGTAACTAAACAGCAATCTTCAATCTTTCTGTCAACAACTACCTTCAATCTACACTGGGGACAACTGGGTTGACAACTTGCACTGACTAATCTTTCTGTCAACAACTACCTTCAATCTACACTGCAGACAGCAGGATTCACAACTTCAATTCACCTTTCCTTCAACATTAAGGACCGCATTACATTCAACACTGTTTTCCTTATCACAGATACAATTCTACTCTGTCCTCAGATTCTGTTATCTGTAACTAAATAGAATTCTTCAATCTTTCTCTCAACAACTGCCTTCAATCTACACTGCAGACAGCAGAGATCACAACTTCAATTGTGCTTTCCTTCTACATTAAGGACCGCATTACATTCAACACTGTTTTCCTTATCACAAATTCAAATCTATGTCCTCAGATTCTGTTATCTGTAACTAAATAGCATTCTTTAATCTTTCTGTCAACAACTACCTTCAATCTATACTGTGGACAACGGTGTTGACAACTTCCATAGACCGATCTTTCTGCCAACAACTACCTCCGATCTACACTGCAGAAAGCAGTGTTCACAACTTAAATTCACCTTTCCCTCTACATTAAGGGCCACATTACATTCAACATTGTTTTCCTTATCACAGATACAATTCTACTCTGTCCTCAGATTCTGTTATCTGTAACTAAATAGCAATCTTCAATATTTGTCTCAACAACTTCCTTCAATCTACACTGCAGACAGCAGAGTTCACAACTTCAATTGAGCTTTCCTTCTACATTAATGACCGCATTACATTCAACACTGTTTTCCTTATCACAAATGCAATTATATGTCCTCAGATTCTGTTCTCTGTAACTAAATAACATTCTTCAATCTTTCTGTCAACAATTACCTTCAATCTACACTGCGGACAACTGGGTTGACAACTTGCATTGACCGATCTTTCTGTCAACAATTACCCTCGATCTACACTTCAGACTGCAGGGTTCACAACTTCAATTCACCTTTCCTTCCACATTAAGGACCGCATTACATTCAACAGTGTTTTCCTTATTACAGATACAATTCTACTCTGTCCTCAGATTCTGTTATCTATAACTAAATATCAATCTTCAATCTTTGTCTCAACAACTGCCTTCAATCTACACTGCAGACAGCAGAGTTCACAACTTCAGTTGGGCTTTCCTTCTACATTAAGGACTGCATTACATTCAAAACTGTTTTCCTTATCACAAATAAAATTCTATATCCTCAGATTCTGTTATCTGTAACTAAATAGCATTCTTCAATCTTTCTCTCAACAACTGCCTTCAATCTACACTGCAGACAGCAGAGTTCACAACTTCAATTGAGCGTTCCTTCTACATTAAGGACCGCATTACATTGAACAATATTTTCCTTATCACAAATTCAATTCTATATCCTCAGATTCTGTTATCTGTAACTAAAAAGCATTCTTCAATCTTTCTGTCAACAACTACCTTCAATCTACACTACGGACAACTGGGTTGACGACTTGCATTGACCGATCTTTCTGTCAACAACTTCCTACGATCTACACTGCAGACAGCATGGTTCTCAACTTCAATTCACCTTTCCTTCTACTTTAAGGACCGCATTACATTTAACACTGTTTTCCTTATCACAGATACAATTCTACTCTGTCCTCAGATTCTGTTATCTGTAACTAAATAGCAATATTCAATCTTTGTCTCAACAACTGCCTTCAATGTACACTGCAGACAGCAGAGTTCACAACTTCAATTGAGCTTTCCTTCTACATTAAGGACCGCATTACATTCAACACTGTTTTCCTTATCACAAATACAATTCTATGTCCTCAGATTCTGTTATCTGTAACTAAATAACATTCTTTAATCTTTCTGTGAACAACTACCTTCAATCTACACTGTGGACAACTGGGTTGACAACTTGCATTGACCGATGTTTCTGTCAACAACTACCTCCGATCTACAATGCAGAAAGCAGGGTTCACAACTTAAATTCACCTTTCCTTCTACATTAAGGGCCGCATCACATTCAACACTGTTTTCCTAATCACAGATACAATTCTACTCTGTCCTCAGATTCAGTTATCTGTAACTAAATAGCAATCTTCAATCTTTGTCTCAACAACTTCCTTCAAGCTACACTGCAGACAGCAGAGTTCACAACTTCAATTGAGCTTTCCTTCTATATTAAGGACCGCATTACATTCAACACTGTTTTCCTTATCACAAATGCAAATATATGTCCTCAGATTCTGGAATCTGTAACTAAATAGCATTCTTCAATCTTTCTGTCAACAACTACCTTCAATCTACACTGCGGACAACTGCGTTGACAACTTGCATTGACTGATCTTTCTGTCAACAACTGCCTTCGATCTACACTGCATACAGCAGGGTTCACAACTTCAATTCACCTTTCCTTCTACATTGAGGACCGCATTACATTCAACACTGTTTTCCTTATCACAGATACAATTCTACTCTCTCCTCAGATTCTGTTATCTGTAACTAAATAGCAATCTTCAATCTTTCTGTCAACAATACCTTCAATCTACACTGGGGACAACTGGGTTGACAACTTGCACTGACTAATCTTTCTGTCAACAACTACCTTCAATCTACACTGCAGACAGCAGGATTCACAACTTCAATTCACCTTTCCTTCAACATTAAGGACCGCATTACATTCAACACTGTTTTCCTTATCACAGATACAATTCTACTCTGTCCATAGATTCTGTTATCTGTAACTAAATAGAATTCTTCAATCTTTCTCTCAACAACTGCCTTCAATCTACACTGCAGACAGCAGAGATCACAACTTCAATTGCGCTTTCCTTCTACATTAAGGATCGCATTACATTCAACACTGTTTTCCGTATCACAAATACAATTCTATGTCCTCAGATTCTGTTATCTGTAACTAAATAGCATTCTTCAATCTTTCTCTCAACAACTACCTTCAATCTACACTGCAGACAGCAGAGTTCACAACTTCATTTGAGCTTTCCTTCTACATTAAGGACTGCATTACATTCTACACTGTTTTCAGTATCACAAATACAATTCTATGTGCTCAGATTCTGTTATCTGTAACTAAATAGCATTCTTCAATCTTTCCGTCAACAACTACCTTCAATCTACACTGTGGACAACTGGGTTGACAACTTGCATTGACCGATCTTTCTGTCAACAACTACCTTCGATCTACACTTCAGACAGCAGGGTTCACAACTTCAATTCACCTTTCCTTCTACATTAAGGACCGCATTACATTCAACAGTGTTTTCCTTATTACAGATACAATTCTACTCTGTCCTCAGATTCTGTTATCTATAACTAAATAGCAATCTTCAATCTTTGTCTCAACAACTGCCTTCAATCTACACTGCAGACAGCAGAGTTCACAACTTCAGTTGGGCTTTGATTCTACATTAAGGACTGCATTACATTTAAAACTGTTTTCCTTATCACAAATACAATTCTATATTCTCAGATTCTGTTATCTGTAACTAAATAGCATTCTTCAATCTTTCTCTCAACAATTGCCTTCAATCTACACTGTAGACAGCAGAGTTCACAACTTCAATTGAGCGTTCCTTCCACATTAAGGACCGCATTACATTCAACAATGTTTTCCTTATCACAAATTCAATCCTATATCCTCAGATTCTGTTATCTGTAACTAAAAAGCATTCTTCAATCTTTCTGTCAACAACTACTTTCAATCTACACCAAGGACAACTGGGTTGACAACTTGCAATGACCGATCTTTCTGTCAACAACTTCCTACGATCTACACTGCAGACAGCAGGGTTCACAACTTCAATTCACCTTTCCTTCTACATTAAGGGCCGCATTACATTCAACACTGTTTTCCTTATCACAGACAAAATTCCACTCTGTCCTCAGATTCTGTTATCTGTAACTAAATAGCAATCTTCAATCCTTCTCTCAACAACTGCCTTCAATCTACACTGCAGACAGCAGAGTTCACAACTTCAATTGAGCTTTCCTTCTACATTTAGGATCGCATTACATTCAACACTGTTTTCCGTATCACAAATACAATTCTATGTCCTCAGATTCTGTTATCTGTAACTAAATAGCATTCTTCAATCTTTCTCTCAACAACTGCCTTCAATCTACACTGCAGACAGCAGAGTTCACAACTTCATTTGAGCTTTCCTTCTACATTAAGGACTGCAATACATTCTACACTGTTTTCCGTATCACAAATACAATTCTATGTATTCAGATTCTGTTATCTTTAACTAAATAGCATTCTTCAATCTTTCGGTCAACAACTACCTTCAATATACACTGTGGACAACTGGGTTGACAACTTGCATTGACCGATGTTTCTGTCAATAACTACCTCCGATCTACACTGCAGAAAGCAGGGTTCATAACTTAAATTCACCTTTCCTTCTACATTAAGGGCCGCATTACATTCAACACTGTTTTCCTAATCACAGTTACAATTCTACTCTGTCCTCAGATTCTGTTATCTGTAACTAAATAGCAATCTTCAATCTTTGTCTCAAAAACTTCCTTCAAGCTACACTGCAGACAGCAGAGTTCACAACTTCAATTGAGCTTTCCTTCTATATTAAGGACCCTATTACATTCAACACTGTTTTCCTTATCACAAATGCAATTATATGTCCTCAGATTCTGTTATCTGTAACTAAATAGCATTCTTCAATCTTTCTGTCAACAACTACCTTCAATCTACACTGCGTACAACAGCGTTGACAACTTGCATTGACTGATATTTCTGTCAACAACTACCTTCGATCTACACTGCATACAGCAGGGTTCACAACTTCAATTCACCTTTCCTTCTACATTAAGGACCACATTACATTCACCACTGTTTTCCTTATCACAGATACAATTCTACTCTGTCCTCAGATTCTGTTATCTGTGACTAAATAGCAATCTTCAATCTTTGTCTCAACAACTGCCTTCAATCTACACTGCAGACAGCAGAGTTCACAACTTCAATTGAGCTTTACTTCTACATTAAGGACCGCATTACATTCAACACTGTTTTCCTTCTCAGAAATACAATTCTGTGTCCTCAGATTCTGTTATCTGTAACTAAATAGCATTTTTTAATCTTTCTGTCAACAACTACCTTCAATCTACACTGTGGACAACTGGGTTGACAACTTGCATTGACCGATCTTTCTGTCAACAACTACCTCCGATCTACACTGCAGAAAGCAGTGTTCACAACTTAAATTCACCTTTCCTTCTACATTAAGGGCCACATTACATTCAAAACTGTTTTCCTTATCACAGATACAAATCTACTCTGTCCTCAGATTCTGTTATCTGTAACTAAATAGCAATCTTCAATTTTTCTCTCAACAACTGCCTTCAATCTACACTGCAGACAGCAGAGGTCACAACTTGAATTGAGCGTTCCTTCTACATTAAGGACCGCATTACATTCAACAATGTTTTCCTTATCACAAATTCAATTCTATATCCTCAGATTCTGTTATCTGTAACTAAAAAGCATTCTTCAATCTTTCTGTCAACAACTACCTTCAATCTACACTACGGACAACTGGGTTGACAACTTGCATTGACCGATCTTTCTGTCAACAACTTCCTACGATCTACACTGCAGACAGCAGGGTTCACAACTTCAATTCACCTTTTCTTCTACATTAAGGACCGCATTACATTCAACACTGTTTTCCTTATCACAGATACAATTCTACTCTGTCCTCAGATTCTGTTATCTGTAACTAAATAGCAATCGTAAATCTTTGTCTCAACAGCTACCTTCAATCTACACTGCAGACAGCAGAGTTCACAACTTCAATTGAGCTTTACTTCTACATTAAGGACCGCATTACATTCAACACTGTTTTCCTTCTCACAAATACAATTCTATGTCCTCATATTCTGTTATCTGTAACTAAATAGCATACTTCAATCTTTCTGTCAACAACTACCTTCAATCTACACTGCGGACAACTGAAATGACAACTTGCATTGAACAATCTTTCTGTGAAAAACTACCTTCGATCTACACTGCAGACAGCAGGGTTTACAACTTCAATTCACCTTTCCTTCTACATTAAGGACCGCATTACATTCAACACTGTTTTCCTTATCACAGATACAATTCTACTCTGTCCTCAGATTCTGTTATCTGTAACTAAATAGCAATCTTCAATCTTTGTCTCAACAGCTACCTTCAATGTACACTGCAGACAGCAGAGTCCAACACTTCAATTGATCTTTACTTCTACATTAAGGACCGCAATACATTCAACACTGTTTTCCTTATCACAGATACAATTCTACTCTGTCCACATATTCTGTTATCTGTAACTAAATAGCAATCTTCAATCTTTGTCTCAACAGCTACCTTCAATCTACACTGCAGACAGCAGAGTTCAACGCTTCAATTGAGCTTTCCTTCTACATTAAGGACCGCATTACATTCAACACTGTTTTCCTTATCACAGATACAATTCTACTCTGTCCTCAGATTCTGTTATCTGTAACTAAATAGCAATCTACAATCTTTGTCTCAACAGCTACCTTCAATCTACACTGCAGACAGCAGAGTTCACAACTTCAATTGAGCTTTACTTCTACATTAAGGACTTCATTACATTCAACACTGTTTTTCTTATCACAAATATAATTCTATGTCCTCAGATTCTGTTATCTGTAACTAAATAGCATTCTTCAATCGTTGTCTTCACAACTGCCTTCAATCTGCACTGCAGACAGCAGAGTTCATAACTTCAATTGAGCTTTTCTTCTACATCAAGGACCGCAGTACATTCAACACTGTTTTCCTTATCACAAATACAAATCTATGTCCTCAGATTATGTTATCTGTAACTAAATAGCATTCTTCAATGTTTGTCTCCACAACTGCCTTCAATTCTCACTGGAGACAGCAGAGTTCATAACTTCAATTGAGCTTTTCTTCTACATTAAGGACCGCATTACATTCAACACTGTTTTCCTTATCAAAAATGCAATTCTATGTCCTCAGATTATGTTATCTGTAACTAAATAGCATTCTTAAATCTTTCTGTCAGCAACCACCTTCAATCCACACTGAGGACAACTGGGTGGACAACTTGCATTGATCGATCTTTCTGTCAACAACTAATTTCGATCTACGCTGAAGACAGCAGGGTTCACAACTTAAATTCACCTTTCCTTCTACATTAAGGACCGCATTACATTCAACAATGTTTTCCTTATCACAGATACAATTCTACTATGTCCTCAGATTCTGTTCTCTGTAACTAAATAACATTCTTCAATCTTTCTGTCAACAATTACCTTCAATCTACACTGCGGACAACTGGGTTGACAACTTGCATTGACCGATCTTTCTGTCAACAATTACCCTCGATCTACACTTCAGACTGCAGGGTTCACAACTTCAATTCACCTTTCCTTCCACATTAAGGACCGCATTACATTCAACAGTGTTTTCCTTATTACAGATACAATTCTACTCTGTCCTCAGATTCTGTTATCTATAACTAAATATCAATCTTCAATCTTTGTCTCAACAACTGCCTTCAATCTACACTGCAGACAGCAGAGTTCACAACTTCAATTGAGGTTTCCTTCTATATTAAGGACCGCATTACATTCAACACTGTTTTCCTTATCACAAATGCAATTATATGTCCTCAGATTCTGGAATCTGTAACTAAATAGCATTCTTCAATCTTTCTGTCAACAACTACCTTCAATCTACACTGCGGACAACTGCGTGACAACTTGCATTGACTGATCTTTCTGTCAACAACTACCTTCGATCTACACTGCATACATCAGGGTTCACAACTTCAATCCACCTTTCCTTCTACATTAAGGACCGCATTACATTCAACACTGTTTTCCTTATCACAGATACAATTCTACTCTGTCCTCAGATTCTGTTATCTTTAACTAAATAGCAATATACAATCTTTTTCTCCACAGCTACCTTCAATCTACACTGCAGACAGCAGAGTTCACAACTTCAATTGAGCTTTACTTCTACATTAAGGACTTCATTACATTCAACATTGTTTTCCTTATCACAAATACAATTCTATGTCCTCAGATTCTGTTATCTGTAACTAAATAGCATTCTTCAATCTTTGTCTCCACAACTGCCTTCAATCTGCACTGCAGACATCAGAGTTCATAACTTCAATTGAGCTTTTCTTCTACATTAAGGACCGCATTACATTCAACACTGTTTTACTTTTCACAAATGCAATTCTATGTCCTCAGATTCTGTTATCTGTAACTAAATAGCATTCTTCAATCTTTCTGTCAGCAACTACCTTAAATCCACACTGAGGCCAACTGGGTGGACAACTTGCATTGATCGATCTTTCTGTCAACAACTAATTTCGATCTACCCTGAAGACAGCAGGGTTCACAACTTAAATTCACCTTTCCTTCTACATTAAGGACCGCATTACATTCAACACTGTTTTCCTTATTACAGATAAAATTCTACTCTGTCCTCAGATTCTGTATCTGTAACTAAATAGCAATATTCAATCTTTGTCTCAACAACTGCCTTCAATGTACACTGCAGACAGCAGAGTTCACTACTTCAATTGAGCTTTCCTTCTACATTAAGGACCGCATTACATTCAACACAGTTTTCCTTATCACAAATACAAATCTATGTCCTCAGATTCTGTTATCTGTAACTAAATAGCATTTTTTAATCTTTCTGTCAACAACTACCTTCAATCTACACTGTGTACAACTGGGTTGACTACTTGCATTGACCAATCTTTCTGTCAACAACTACCTCCGATCTACACTGTAGAAAGCAGAGTTCACAACTTAAATTCACCTTTCTTTCTACATTACGGGCCGCATTACATTCAACACTGTTTTCCTTATCACAGATACAATTATACTCTGTCCTCAGATTCTGTTATCTGTAAATAAATAGCAATCTTCAATCTTTGTCTCAACAGCTACCTTCAATCTACACTGCAGACAGCAGAGTTCACAACTTCAATTGAGCGTTACTTCTACATTAAGGACCGCATTACATTCAACACTGTTTTCCTTATCAAAGATACAATTCTACTCTGTCCTCAGATTCTGTTATCTGTAACTAAATAGCAATCTTCAATCTTTGTCTCAACAACTTCATTCAAGCTACACTGCAGACAGCAGAGTTCACAACTTCAATTGAGCTTTCCTTCTATATTAAGGACCGCATTACATTCAACACTGTTTTCCTTATCACAAATGCAATTATATGTCCTCAGATTCTGTTATCTGTAACTAAATAGCATTCTTCAATCTTTCTGTCAACAACTACCTTCAATCTACACTGCAGACAGCAGAGTTCACAACTTCAATTGAGCTTTACTTCTACATTAAGGACTTCATTACATTCAACATTGTTTTCCTTATCACAAATACAATTCTATGTCCTCAGATTCTGTTATCTGTAACTAAATAGCATTCTTCAATCTTTGTCTCCACAACTGCCTTCAATCTGCACTGCAGACAGCAGAGTTCATAACTTCAATTGAGCTTTTCTTCTACATTAAGGACCGCATTACATTCAACACTGTTTTCCTTATCACAAATACAAATCTATGTCCTCAGATTCTGTTATCTGTAACTAAATAGCATTCTTCAATCTTTGTCTCCACAACTGCCTTCAATCTGCACTGGAGACAGCAGAGTTCATAACTTCAATTGAGCTTTTCTTCTACATTAAGGACCGCATTACATTCAACACTGTTTTCCTTTTCACAAATGCAATTCTATGTCCTCAGATTCTGTTATCTGTAACTAAATAGCATTCTTCAATCTTTCTGTCAGCAACTACCTTCAATCCACACTGAGGACAACTGGGTGGACAACTTGCATTGATCGATCTTTCTGTCAACAACTAATTTCGATCTACACTGAAGACAGCAGGGTTCACAACTTAAATTCACCTTTCCTTCTACATTGAGGACCGCATTACATTAAACACTGTTTTCCTTATAACAGATACAATTCTACTCTGTCATCAGATTCTGTTATCTGTTACTAAATAGCAATCTTCAATCTTTCTGTCAACAACTACCTTCAATCTACACTGGGGATAACTGGGTTGACAACTTGCACTGACTAATCTTTCTGTCAACAACTACCTTCGATCTACACTGCAGACAGCAGGATTCACAACTTCAAGTCACCTTTCCTTCAACATTAAGGACCGCATTACATTTAACACTGTTTTCCTTTACAGATACAATTCTACTCTGTCCTCAGATTCTGTTATCTGTAACTAAATAGCAATATTCAATCTTTGTCTCAACAACTGCCTTCAATGTACACTGCAGACAGCAGAGTTCACAACTTCAATTGAGCTTTCCTTCTACATTAAGGACCGCATTACATTTAACACTGTTTTCCTTATCACAAATACAATTCTATGTCCTCAGATTCTGTTATCTGTAATTAAATACCATTCTTTAATCTTTCTGTCAACAACTACCTTCAATCTACACTCTGGACAACTGGGTTGACAACTTGCATTGACCGATATTTCTGTCAAAAACTACCTCCGATCTACACTGCAGAAAGCAGGGTTCACAACTTAAATTCACCTTTCCTTCTACATTAAGGGCCGCATCACATTCAACACTGTTTTTCTAATCACAGATACAATTCTACTCTGTCCTCAGATTCTGTTATCTGTAACTAAATAGCAATCTGCAATCTTTGTCTCATCAACTTCCTTCAAGCTACACTGCAGACAGCAGAGTTCACAACTTCAATTGAGCTTTCCTTCTACATTAATGACCGCATTACATTCAACACTGTTTTCCTTATCACAAATGCAATTATATGTCCTCAGATTCTGTTCTCTTTAACTAAATAACATTCTTCAATCTTTCTGTCAACAACTACCTTCAATCTACACTGCGGACAACTGGGTTGACAACTTGCATTGACCGATCTTTCTGTCAACAACTACCTTCGATCTACACTTCAGACAGCAGGGTTCACAACTTCAATTCACCTTTCCTTCTACATTAAGGACCGCATTACATTCAACAGTGTTTTCCTTATTACAGATACAATTCTACTCTGTCCTCAGATTCTGTTATCTATAACTAAATAGCAATCTTCAATCTTTGTCTCAACAACTGCCTTCAATCTACACTGCAGACAGCAGAGTTCACAACTTCAGTTGGGATTTCCTTCTACATTAAGGACTGCATTACATTCAAAACTGTTTTCCTTATCACAAATAAAATTCTATATTCTCAGATTCTGTTATCTGTAACTAAATAGCATTCTTCAATCTTTCTCTCAACAACTGCCTTCAATCTACACTGCAGACAGCAGAGTTCACAACTTCAATTGAGCGTTCCTTCTACATTAAGGACCGCATTACATTCAACAATGTTTTCCTTATCACAAATTCAATCCTATATCCTCAGATTCTGTTATCTGTAACTAAAAAGCATTCTTCAATCTTTCTGTCAACAACTACTTTCAATCTACACCAAGGACAACTGGGTTGACAACTTGCAATGACCGATCTTTCTGTCAACAACTTCCTACGATCTACACTGCAGACAGCAGGGTTCACAACTTCAATTCACCTTTCCTTCAACATGAAGGACCGTATTACATTTAACACTGTTTTCCTTATCACAGATACAATTCTACTCTGTCCTCAGATTCTGTTATCTGTAACTAAATAGCAATATTCAATCTTTGTCTCAACAACTGCCTTCAATGTACACTGCAGACAGCAGAGTTCACAACTTCAATTGAGCTTTCCTTCTACATTAAGGACCGCATTACATTCAACACTGTTTTCCTTATCACAAATACAATTCTATGTCCTCAGATTCTGTTATCTGTAACTAAATAACATTCTTTAATCTTTCTGTGAACAACTACCTTCAATCTACACTGTGGACAACTGGGTTGACAACTTGCATTGACCAATGTTTCTGTCAACAACTACCTCCGATCTACAATGCAGAAAGCAGGGTTCACAACTTAAATTCACCTTCCCTTCTACATTAAGGGCAGCATCACATTCAACACTGTTTTCCTAATCACAGATACAATTCTACTCTGTCCTCAGATTCAGTTATCTGTAACTAAATAGCAATCTTCAATCTTTGTCTCAACAACTTCCTTCAAGCTACACTGCAGACAGCAGAGTTCACAACTTCAATTGAGCTTTCCTTCTACATTAAGGACCGCATTACATTCAACACTGTTTTCCTTATCACAAATGCAATTATATGTCCGTAGATTCCATTATCTGTAATTAAATAGCATTCTTCAATCTTTCTGTCAACAACTACCTTCAATCTACACTGCGGACAACTGCGTTGACAACTTGCATTGACTGATCTTTCTGTCAACAACTACCTTCGATCTACATTGCAGACAGCAGGGTTCACAACTTCAATTCACCTTTCCTTCTACATTAAGGACCGCATTACATTCAACACTGTTTTCCTTATTACAGATAAAATTCTACTCTGTCCTCAGATTCTGTTATCTGTAACTAAACAGCAATCTTCAATCTTTCTGTCAACAACTACCTTCAATCTACACTGTGGACAACTGGGTTGACAACTTGCACTGACTAATCTTTCTGTCAACAACTTCCTACGATCTACACTGCATACAGCAGGGTTCACAACTTCAATTCACCTTTCCTTCAACATGAAGGACCGCATTACATTTAACACTGTTTTCCTTATCACAGATACAATTCTACTCTGTCCTCAGATTCTGTTATCTGTAACTAAATAGAATTCTTCAATCTTTCTCTCAACAACTGCCTTCAATCTACACTGCAGACAGCAGAGATCACAACTTCAATTGCGCTTTCCTTCTACATTAAGGAAAGCATTACATTCAACACTGTTTTCCTAATCGCAAATTCAAATCTATGTCCTCAGATTCTGTTATCTGTAACTAAATAGCATTCTTTAATCTTTCTGTCAACAACTACCTTCAATCTATACTGTGGACAACAGTGTTGACAACTTCCATAGACCGATCTTTCTGCCAACAACTACCTCCGATCTACACTGCAGAAAGCAGTGTTCACAACTTAAATTCACCTTTCCCTCTACATTAAGGGCCACATTACATTCAACATTGTTTTCCTTATCACAGATACAATTCTACTCTGTCCTCAGATTCTGTTATCTGTAACTAAATAGCAATCTTCAATATTTGTCTCAACAACTTCCTTCAATCTACACTGCAGACAGCAGAGTTCACAACTTCAATTGAGCTTTCCTTCTACATTAATGACCGCATTACATTCAACACTGTTTTCCTTATCACAAATGCAATTATATGTCCTCAGATTCTGTTCTCTGTAACTAAATAACATTCTTCAATCTTTCTGTCAACAATTACCTTCAATCTACACTGCGGACAACTGGGTTGACAACTTGCATTGACCGATCTTTCTGTCAACAATTACCCTCGATCTACACTTCAGACTGCAGGGTTCACAACTTCAATTCACCTTTCCTTCCACATTAAGGACCGCATTACATTCAACAGTGTTTTCCTTATTACAGATACAATTCTACTCTGTCCTCAGATTCTGTTATCTATAACTAAATATCAATCTTCAATCTTTGTCTCAACAACTGCCTTCAATCTACACTGCAGACAGCAGAGTTCACAACTTCAGTTGGGCTTTCCTTCTACACTAAGGACTGCATTACATTCAAAACTGTTTTCCTTATCACAAATAACATTCTATATCCTCAGATTCTGTTATCTGTAACTAAATAGCATTCTTCAATCTTTCTCTCAACAACTGCCTTCAATCTACACTGCAGACAGCAGAGTTCACAACTTCAATTGAGCGTTCCTTCTACATTAAGGACCGCATTACATTGAACAATATTTTCCTTATCACAAATTCAATTCTATATTCTCAGATTCTGTTATCTGTAACTAAAAAGCATTCTTCAATCTTTCTGTCAACAACTACCTTCAATCTACACTACGGACAACTGGGTTGACAACTTGCATTGACCGATCTTTCTGTCAACAACTTTCTACGATCTACACTGCAGACAGCAGGGTTCTCAACTTCAATTCACCTTTCCTTCTACATTAAGGACCGCATTACATTCAACACTGTTTTCCTTATCACAGATACAATTCTACTCTGTCCTCAGATTTTGTTATCTGTAACTAAATAGCAATCTTCAATCCTTCTCTCAACAACTGCCTTCAATCTACACTGCAGACAGCAGAGTTCACAACTTCAATTGAGCTTTCCTTCTACATTAAGGACCGCATTACATTCAACACTGTTTTCCGTATCACAAATACAATTCTATGTCCTCAGATTCTGTTATCTGTAACTAAATAGCATTCTTCAATCTTTGTCTCAACAACTGCCTTCAATGTACACTGCATACAGCAGATTTCACAACTTCAATTGAGCTTTCCTTCTACATTAAGGACCGCATTACATTCAACACTGTTTTCCTTATCACAAATGCAATTATATGTCCGTAGATTCTATTATCTGTAACTAAATAGCATTCTTCAATCTTTCTTTCAACAACTACCTTCAATCTACACTGCGGAAAACTGCGTTGACAACTTGCATTGACTGATCTTTCTGTCAACAACTACCTTCGATCTACATTGCAGACAGCAGGGTTCACAACTTCAATTCACCTTTCCTTCTACATTAAGGACCGCATTACATTCAACACTGTTTTCCTTATTACAGATAAAATTCTACTCTGTCCTCAGATTCTGTTATCTGTAACTAAATAGCAATATTCAATCTTTGTCTCAACAACTGCCTTCAATGTACACTGCAGACAGCAGAGTTCACAACTTCAATTGAGCTTTCCTTCTACATTAAGGACCGCATTACATTCAACACTGTTTTCCGTATCACAAATACAATTCTATGTCCTCAGATTCTGTT
This sequence comes from Lissotriton helveticus, assembly GCF_964261635.1. Classification (NCBI taxonomy): domain Eukaryota; kingdom Metazoa; phylum Chordata; class Amphibia; order Caudata; family Salamandridae; genus Lissotriton; species Lissotriton helveticus. The sequence goes on from NC_136063.1 coordinate 42,662,373, forward strand.
ATCTGTAACTAAATAGCATTCTTCAATCTTTGTCTCAACAGCTACCTTCAATCTACACTGCAGACAGCAGAGTTCACAACTTCAATTGAGCTGTACTTCTACATTAAGGACCGCATTACATTCAACACTGTTTTCCTTATCAAAGATACAATTCTACTCTGTCCTCAGATTCTGTTATCTGTAACTAAATAGCAATCTTTAATCTTTGTCTCAACAACTTCATTCAAGCTACACTGCAGACAGCAGAGTTCACAACTTCAATTGAGCTTACCTTCTATATTAAGGACCGCATTACATTCAACACTGTTTACCTTATCACAAATGCAATTATATGTCCTCAGATTCTGGAATCTGTAACTAAATAGCATTCTTCAATCTTTCTGTCAACAACTACCTTCAATCTACACTGCGGACAACTGCGTGACAACTTGCATTGACTGATCTTTCTGTCAACAACTACCTTCGATCTACACTGCATACAGCAGGGTTCACAACTTCAATTCACCTTTCCTTCTACATTAAGGACCGCATTACATTCAACACTGTTTTCCTTATCACAGATACAATTCTACTCTGTGCTCAGATTCTGTTATCTGTAAGTAAATAGCAATCTACAATCTTTGTCTCCACAGCTACCTTCAATCTACACTGCAGACAGCAGACTTCACAACTTCAATTGAGCTTTACTTCTACATTAAGGACTTCATTACATTCAACATTGTTTTCCTTATCACAAATACAATCCTATATCCTCAGATTCTGTTATCTGTAACTAAAAAGCATTCTTCAATCTTTCTGTCAACAACTACTTTCAATCTACACCAAGGACAACTGGGTTGACAACTTGCAATAACCGATCTTTCTGTCAACAACTTCCTACGATCTACACTGCAGACAGCAGGGTTCACAACTTCAATTCACCTTTCCTTCAACATGAAGGACCGCATTACATTTAACACTGTTTTCCTTATCACAGATACAATTCTACTCTATCCTCAGATTCTGTTATCTGTAACTAAATAGCAATATTCAATCTTTGTCTCAACAACTGCCTTCAATGTACACTGCAGACAGCAGAGTTCACAACTTCAATTCACCTTTCCTTCTACATTAAGGACCGCATTACATTCAACAGTGTTTTCCTTATTACAGATACAATTCTACTCTGTCCTCAGATTCTGTTATCTATAACTAAATAGCAATCTTCAATCTTTGTCAATCTACACTGCAGACAGCAGACTTCAAAACTTCAGTTGGGCTTTCCTTCTACATTAAGGACTGCATTACATTCAAAACTGTTTTCCTTATCACAAATAAAATTCTATATTCTCAGATTATGTTATCTGTAACTAAATAGCATTCTTCAATCTTTCTCTCAACAACTGCCTTCAATCTACACTGCAGACAGCAGAGTTCACAACTTCAATTGAGCGTTCCTTCTACATTATGGACCGCATTACATTCAACAATGTTTTCCTTATCACAAATTCAATCCTATATCCTCAGATTCTGTTATCTGTAACTAAAAAGCATTCTTCAATCTTTCTGTCAACAACTACTTTCAATCTACACCAAGGACAACTGGGTTGACAACTTGCAATGACCGATCTTTCTGTCAACAACTTCCTACGATCTACACTGCAGACAGCAGGGTTCACAACTTCAATTCACCTTTCCTTCAACATGAAGGACCGCATTACATTTAACACTGTTTTCCTTATCACAGATACAATTCTACTCTGTCCTCAGATTCTGTTATCTGTAACTAAATAGCAATATTCAATCTTTGTCTCAACAACTGCCTTCAATGTACACTGCAGACAGCAGAGTTCACAACTTCAATTGAGCTTTCCTTCTACATTAAGGACCGCATTACATTCAACACTGTTTTCCTTATCACAAATACAATTCTATGTCCTCAGATTCTGTTATCTGTAACTAAATAACATTCTTTAATCTTTCTGTGAACAACTACCTTCAATCTACACTGTGGACAACTGGGTTGACAACTTGCATTGACCGATGTTTCTGTCAACAACTACCTCCGATCTACAATGCAGAAAGCAGGGTTCACAACTTAAATTCACCTTTCCTTCTACATTAAGGGCCGCATCACATTCAACACTGTTTTCCTAATCACAGATACAATTCTACTCTGTCCTCAGATTCAGTTATCTGTAACTAAATAGCAATCTTCAATCTTTGTCTCAACAACTTCCTTCAAGCTACACTGCAGACAGCAGAGTTCACAACTTCAATTGAGCTTTCCTTCTACATTAAGGAACGCATTACATTCAACACTGTTTTCCTTATCACAAATGCAGTTATATGTCCGTAGATTCTATTATCTGTAACTAAATAGCATTCTTCAATCTTTCTGTCAACAACTACCTTCAATCTACACTGCGGACAACTGCGTTGACAACTTGCATTGACTGATCTTTCTGTCAACAACTACCTTCGATCTACATTGCAGACAGCAGGGTTCACAACTTCAATTCACCTTTCCTTCTATATTAAGGACCGCATTACATTCAACACTGTTTTCCTTATTACAGATAAAATTCTACTCTGTCCTCAGATTCTGTTATCTGTAACTAAACAGCAATCTTCAATCTTTCTGTCAACAACTACCTTCAATCTACACTGGGGACAACTGGGTTGACAACTTGCACTGACTAATCTTTCTGTCAACAACTACCTTCAATCTACACTGCAGACAGCAGGGTTCTCAACTTCAATTCACCTTTCCTTCTACATTAAGGACCGCATTACATTCAACACTGTTTTCCTTATCACAGATACAATTGTACTCTGTCTTCAGATTTTGTTATCTGTAACTAAATAGCAATCTTCAATCCTTCTCTCAACAACTGCCTTCAATCTACACTGCAGACAGCAGAGTTCACAACTTCAATTGAGCTTTCCTTCTACATTAAGGACCGCATTACATTCAACACTGTTTTCCGTATCACAAATACAATTCTATGTCCTCAGATTCTGTTATCTGTAACTAAATAGCATTCTTCAATCTTTGTCTCAACAAATGCCTTCAATGTACACTGCAGACAGCAGATTTCACAACTTCAATTGAGCTTTCCTTCTACATTAAGGACCGCATTACATTCAACACTGTTTTCCTTATCACAAATGCAATTATATGTCCGTAGATTCTATTATCTGTAACTAAATAGCATTCTTCAATCTTTCTGTCAACAACTACCTTCAATCTACACTGCGGACAACTGCGTTGACAACTTGCATTGACTGATCTTTCTGTCAACAACTACCTTCGATCTACATTGCAGACAGCAGGGTTCACAACTTCAATTCACCTTTCCTTCTACATTAAGGACCGCATTACATTCAACACTGTTTTCCTTATTACAGATAAAATTCTACTCTATCCTCAGATTCTGTTATCTGAAACTAAATAGCAATATTCAATCTTTGTCTCAACAACTGCCTTCAATGTACACTGCAGACAGCAGAGTTCACTACTTCAATTGAGCTTTCCTTCTACATTAAGGACCGCATTACATTCAACACAGTTTTCCTTATCACAAATACAAATCTATGTCCTCAGATTCTGTTATCTGTAACTAAATAGCATTTTTTTATCTTTCTGTCAACCACTACATTCAATCTACACTGTGTACAACTGGGTTGACTACTTGCATTGACCAATCTTTCTGTCAACAACTACCTCCGATCTACACTGCAGAAAGCAGAGTTCACAACTTAAATTCACCTTTCCTTCTACATTACGGGCCTCATTACATTCAACACTGTTTTCCTTATCACAGATACAATTATACTCTGTCCTCAGATTCTGTTATCTGTAAATAAATAGCAATCTTCAATCTTTGTCTCGACAGCTACCTTCAATCTACACTGCAGACAGCAGAGTTCACAACTTCAATTGAGCTTTACTTCTACATTAAGGACCGCATTACATTCAACACTGTTTTCCTTATCAAAGATACAATTCTACTCTGTCCTCAGATTCTGTTATCTGTAACTAAATAGCAATCTTCAATCTTTGTCTCAACAACTTCATTCAAGCTACACTGCAGACAGCAGAGTTCACAACTTCAATTGAGCTTTCCTTCTATATTAAAGACCGCATTACATTCAACACTGTTTTCCTTATCACAAATGCAATTATATGTCCTCAGATTCTGGAATCTGTAACTAAATAGCATTCTTCAATCTTTCTGTCAACAACTACCTTCAATCTACACTGCGGACAACTGCGTGACAACATGCATTGACGGATCTTTCTGTCAACAACTACCTTCGATCTACACTGCATACAGCAGGGTTCACAACTTCAATTCACCTTTCCTTCTACATTAAGGACCGCATTACATTCAACACTGTTTTCCTTATCACAGATACAATTCTACTCTCTGCTCAGATTCTGTTATCTGTAACTAAATAGCAATCTACAATCTTTGTCTCCACAGCTACCTTCAATCTACACTGCAGACAGCAGTGTTCACAACTTCAATTGAGCTTTACTTCTACATTAAGGACTTCATTACATTCAACATTGTTTTCCTTATCACAAATACAATTCTATGTCCTCAGATTCTGTTATCTGTAACTAAATAGCATTCTTCAATCTTTGTCTCCACAACTGCCTTCAATCTGCACTGCAGACAGCAGAGTTCATAACTTCAATTGAGCTTTTCTTCTACATTAAGGACCGCATTACATTCAAATCTGTTTTCCTTATCACAAATACAAATCTATGTCCTCAGATTCTGTTATCTGTAACTAAATAGCATTCTTCAATCTTTGTCTCCACAACTGCCTTCAATCTGCACTGGAGACAGCAGAGTTCATAACTTCAATTGAGCTTTTCTTCTACATTAAGGACCGCATTACATTCAACACTGTTTTCCTTTTCACAAATGCAATTCTATGTCCTCAGATTCTGTTATCTGTAACTAAATAGCATTCTTCAATCTTTCTGTCAGCAACTACCTTCAATCCACACTGAGGACAACTGGGTGGACAACTTGCATTGATCGATCTTTCTGTCAACAACTAATTTCGATCTACACTGAAGACAGCAGGGTTCACAACTTAAATTCACCTTTCCTTCTACATTAAGGACCGCATTACATTAAACACTGTTTTCCTTATAACAGATACAATTCTACTCTGTCCTCAGATTCTGTTATCTGTAACTAAATAGCAATCTTCAATCTTTCTGTCAACAACTACCTTCAATCTACACTGGGGATAACTGGGTTGACAACTTGCACTGACTAATCTTTCTGTCAACAACTACCTTCGATCTACACTGCAGACAGCAGGATTCACAACTTCAAGTCACCTTTCCTTCAACATTAAGGACCGCATTACATTTAACACTGTTTTCCTTTACAGATACAATTCTACTCTGTCCTCAGATTCTGTTATCTGTAACTAAATAGCAATATTCAATCTTTGTCTCAACAACTGCCTTCAATGTACACTGCAGACAGCAGAGTTCACAACTTCAATTGAGCTTTCCTTCTACATTAAGGACCGCATTACATTTAACACTGTTTTCCTTATCACAAATACAATTCTATGTCCTCAGTTTCTGTTATCTGTAATTAAATACCATTCTTTAATCTTTATGTCAACAACTACCTTCAATCTACACTGTGGACAACTGGGTTGACAACTTGCACTGACCGATATTTCTGTCAAAAACTACCTCCGATCTACACTGCAGAAAGCAGGGTTCATAACTTAAATTCACCTTTCCTTCTACATTAAGGGCCGCATCACATTCAACACTGTTTTCCTAATCACAGATACAATTCTACTCTGTCCTCAGATTCTGTTATCTATAACTAAATAGCAATCTTCAATCTTTGTCTCAACAGCTACCTTCAATCTACACTGCAGACAGCAGATTTCAACACTTCAATTGAGCTTTACTTCTACATTAAGGACCGCATTACATTCAACACTGTTTTCCTTATCACAAATGCAATTATATGTCCTCAGATTCTGTTCTCTTTAACTAAATAACATTCTTCAATCTTTCTGTCAACAACTACCTTCAATCTACACTGCGGACAACTGGGTTGACAACTTGCATTGACCGATCTTTCTGTCAACAACTACCTTCGATCTACACTTCAGACAGCAGGGTTCACAACTTCAATTCACCTTTCCTTCTACATTAAGGACCGCATTACATTCAACAGTGTTTTCCTTATTACAGATACAATTCTACTCTGTCCTCAGATTCTGTTATCTATAACTAAATAGCAATCTTCAATCTTTGTCTCAACAACTGCCTTCAATCTACACTGCAGACAGCAGAGTTCACAACTTCAGTTGGGCTTTCCTTCTACATTAAGGACTGCATTACATTCAAAACTGTTTTCCTTATCACAAATAAAATTCTATATTCTCAGATTCTGTTATCTGTAACTAAATAGCATTCTTCAATCTTTCTCTCAACAACTGCCTTCAATCTACACTGCAGACAGCAGAGTTCACAACTTCAATTGAGCGTTCCTTCTACATTAAGGACCGCATTACATTCAACAATGTTTTCCTTATCACAAATTCAATCCTATATCCTCAGATTCTGTTATCTGTAACTAAATAGCATTCTTCAATCTTTCTGTCAACAACTACTTTCAATCTACACCAAGGACAACTGGGTTGACAACTTGCAATGACCGATCTTTTTGTCAACAACTTCCTACGATCTACACTGCAGACAGCAGGGTTCACAACTTCAATTTACCTTTCCTTCAACATGAAGGACCGCATTACATTTAACACTGTTTTCCTTATCACAGATACAATTCTACTCTGTCCTCAGATTCTGTTATCTGTAACTAAATAGCAATATTCAATCTTTGTCTCAACAACTGCCTTCAATGTACACTGCAGACAGCAGAGTTCACAACTTCAGTTGAGCTTTCCTTCTACATTAAGGACCGCATTACATTCAACACTGTTTTCCTTATCACAAATACAATTCTATGTCCTCAGATTCTGTTATCTGTAACTAAATAACATTCTTTAATCTTTCTGTGAACAACTACCTTCAATCTACACTGTGGACAACTGGGTTGACAACTTGCATTGACCGATGTTTCTGTCAACAACTACCTACGATCTACAATGCAGAAAGCAGGGTTCACAACTTAAATTCACCTTTCCTTCTACATTAAGGGCCGCATCACATTCAACACTGTTTTCCTAATCACAGATACAATTCTACTCTGTCCTCAGATTCAGTTATCTGTAACTAAATAGCAATCTTCAATCTTTATCTCAACAACTTCCTTCAAGCTACACTGCAGACAGCAGAGTTCACAACTTCAATTGAGCTTTCCTTCTACATTAAGGACCGCATTACATTCAACACTGTTTTCCTTATCACAAATGCAATTATATGTCCGTAGATTCTATTATCTGTAACTAAATAGCATTCTTCAATCTTTCTGTCAACAACTACGTTCAATCTACACTGCGGACAACTGCGTTGACAACTTGCATTGACTGATCTTTCTGTCAACAACTACCTTCGATCTACATTGCAGACAGCAGGGTTCACAACTTCAATTCACCTTTCCTTCTACATTAAGGACCGCATTACATTCAACACTGTTTTCCTTATCACAGATACAATTCTACTCTGTCCTCAGATTCTGTTATCTGTAACTAAACAGCAATCTTCAATCTTTCTGTCAACAACTACCTTCAATCTACACTGGGGACAACTGGGTTGACAACTTGCACTGACTAATCTTTCTGTCAACAACTACCTTCAATCTACACTGCAGACAGCAGGATTCACAACTTCAATTCACCTTTCCTTCAACATTAAGGACCGCATTACATTCAACACTGTTTTCCTTATCACAGATACAATTCTACTCTGTCCTCAGATTCTGTTATCTGTAACTAAATAGAATTCTTCAATCTTTCTCTCAACAACTGCCTTCAATCTACACTGCAGACAGCAGAGATCACAACTTCAATTGCGCTTTCCTTCTACATTAAGGACCGCATTACATTCAACACTGTTTTCCTTATCACAAATTCAAATCTATGTCCTCAGATTCTGTTATCTGTAACTAAATAGCATTCTTTAATCTTTCTGTCAACAACTACCTTCAATCTATACTGTGGACAACGGTGTTGACAACTTCCATAGACCGATCTTTCTGCCAACAACTACCTCCGATCTACACTGCAGAAAGCAGTGTTCACAACTTAAATTCACCTTTCCCTCTACATTAAGGGCCACATTACATTCAACATTGTTTTCCTTATCACAGATACAATTCTACTCTGTCCTCAGATTCTGTTATCTGTAACTAAATAGCAATCTTCAATATTTGTCTCAACAACTTCCTTCAATCTACACTGCAGACAGCAGAGTTCACAACTTCAATTGAGCTTTCCTTCTACATTAATGACCGCATTACATTCAACACTGTTTTCCTTATCACAAATGCAATTATATGTCCTCAGATTCTGTTCTCTGTAACTAAATAACATTCTTCAATCTTTCTGTCAACAATTACCTTCAATCTACACTGCGGACAACTGGGTTGACAACTTGCATTGACCGATCTTTCTGTCTGTCAACAATTACCCTCGATCTACACTTCAGACTGCAGGGTTCACAACTTCAATTCACCTTTCCTTCCACATTAAGGACCGCATTACATTCAACAGTGTTTTCCTTATTACAGATACAATTCTACTCTGTCCTCATTTTCTGTTATCTATAACTAAATATCAATCTTCAATCTTTGTCTCAACAACTGCCTTCAATCTACACTGCAGACAGCAGAGTTCACAACTTCAGTTGGGCTTTCCTTCTACATTAAGGACTGCATTACATTCAAAACTGTTTTCCTTATTACAAATAAAATTCTATATCCTCAGATTCTGTTATCTGTAACTAAATAGCATTCTTCAATCTTTCTCTCAACAACTGCCTTCAATCTACACTGCAGACAGCAGAGTTCACAACTTCAATTGAGCGTTCCTTCTACATTAAGGACCGCATTACATTAAACAATATTTTCCTTATCACAAATTCAATTCTATATCCTCAGATTCTGTTATCTGTAAATAAAAAGCATTCTTCAATCTACACTACGGACAACTGGGTTGACAACTTGTATTGACCGATCTTTCTGTCAACAACTTCCTACGATCTACACTGCAGACAGCAGGGTTCTCAACTTCAATTCACCTTTCCTTCTACATTAAGGACCGCATTATATTCAACACTGTTTTCCTTGTCACAGATACAATTCTACTCTGTCCTCAGATTTTGTTATCTGTAACTAAATAGCAATCTTCAATCTTTATCTCAACAACTTCCTTCAAGCTACACTGCAGACAGCAGAGTTCACAACTTCAATTGAGCTTTCCTTCTACATTAAGGACCGCATTACATTCAACACTGTTTTCCTTATCACAAATGCAATTATATGTCCGTAGATTCTATTATCTGTAACTAAATAGCATTCTTCAATCTTTCTGTCAGCAACTACCTTCAATCTACACTGCGGACAACTGCGTTGACAACTTGCATTGACTGATCTTTCTGTCAACAACTACCTTCGATCTACATTGCAGACAGCAGGGTTCACAACTTCAATTCACCTTTCCTTCTACATTAAGGACCGCATTACATTCAACACTGTTTTCCTTATCACAGATACAATTCTACTCTGTCCACAGATTCTGTTATCTGTAACTAAACAGCAATCTTCAATCTTTCTGTCAACAACTACCTTCAATCTACACTGGGGACAACTGGGTTGACAACTTGCACTGACTAATCTTTCTGTCAACAACTACCTTCAATCTACACTGCAGACAGCAGGATTCACAACTTCAATTCACCTTTCCTTCAACATTAAGGACCGCATTACATTCAACACTGTTTTCCTTATCACAGATACAATTCTACTCTGTCCTCAGATTCTGTTATCTGTAACTAAATAGAATTCTTCAATCTTTCTCTCAACAACTGCCTTCAATCTACACTGCAGACAGCAGAGATCACAACTTCAATTGCGCTTTCCTTCTACATTAAGGACCGCATTACATTCAACACTGTTTTCCTTATCACAAATTCAAATCTATGTCCTCAGATTCTGTTATCTGTAACTAAATAGCATTCTTTAATCTTTCTGTCAACAACTACCTTCAATCTATACTGTGGACAACGGTGTTGACAACTTCCATAGACCGATCTTTCTGCCAACAACTACCTCCGATCTACACTGCAGAAAGCAGTGTTCACAACTTAAATTCACCTTTCCCTCTACATTAAGGGCCACATTACATTCAACATTGTTTTCCTTATCACAGATACAATTCTACTCTGTCCTCAGATTCTGTTATCTGTAACTAAATAGCAATCTTCAATATTTGTCTCAACAACTTCCTTCAATCTACACTGCAGACAGCAGAGTTCACAACTTCAATTGAGCTTTCCTTCTACATTAATGACCGCATTACATTCAACACTGTTTTCCTTATCACAAATGCAATTATATGTCCTCAGATTCTGTTCTCTGTAACTAAATAACATTCTTCAATCTTTCTGTCAACAATTACCTTCAATCTACACTGCGGACAACTGGGTTGACAACTTGCATTGACCGATCTTTCTGTCTGTCAACAATTACCCTCGATCTACACTTCAGACTGCAGGGTTCACAACTTCAATTCACCTTTCCTTCCACATTAAGGACCGCATTACATTCAACAGTGTTTTCCTTATTACAGATACAATTCTACTCTGTCCTCATTTTCTGTTATCTATAACTAAATATCAATCTTCAATCTTTGTCTCAACAACTGCCTTCAATCTACACTGCAGACAGCAGAGTTCACAACTTCAGTTGGGCTTTCCTTCTACATTAAGGACTGCATTACATTCAAAACTGTTTTCCTTATTACAAATAAAATTCTATATCCTCAGATTCTGTTATCTGTAACTAAATAGCATTCTTCAATCTTTCTCTCAACAACTGCCTTCAATCTACACTGCAGACAGCAGAGTTCACAACTTCAATTGAGCGTTCCTTCTACATTAAGGACCGCATTACATTAAACAATATTTTCCTTATCACAAATTCAATTCTATATCCTCAGATTCTGTTATCTGTAAATAAAAAGCATTCTTCAATCTACACTACGGACAACTGGGTTGACAACTTGTATTGACCGATCTTTCTGTCAACAACTTCCTACGATCTACACTGCAGACAGCAGGGTTCTCAACTTCAATTCACCTTTCCTTCTACATTAAGGACCGCATTATATTCAACACTGTTTTCCTTATCACAGATACAATTCTACTCTGTCCTCAGATGTTGTTATCTGTAACTAAATAGCAATCTTCAATCTTTATCTCAACAACTTCCTTCAAGCTACACTGCAGACAGCAGAGTTCACAACTTCAATTGAGCTTTCCTTCTACATTAAGGACCGCATTACATTCAACACTGTTTTCCTTATCACAAATGCAATTATATGTCCGTAGATTCTATTATCTGTAACTAAATAGCATTCTTCAATCTTTCTGTCAGCAACTACCTTCAATCTACACTGCGGACAACTGCGTTGACAACTTGCATTGACTGATCTTTCTGTCAACAACTACCTTCGATCTACATTGCAGACAGCAGGGTTCACAACTTCAATTCACCTTTCCTTCTACATTAAGGACCGCATTACATTCAACACTGTTTTCCTTATCACAGATACAATTCTACTCTGTCCACAGATTCTGTTATCTGTAACTAAACAGCAATCTTCAATCTTTCTGTCAACAACTACCTTCAATCTACACTGGGGACAACTGGGTTGACAACTTGCACTGACTAATCTTTCTGTCAACAACTACCTTCAATCTACACTGCAGACAGCAGGATTCACAACTTCAATTCACCTTTCCTTCAACATTAAGGACCGCATTACATTCAACACTGTTTTCCTTATCACAGATACAATTCTACTCTGTCCTCAGATTCTGTTATCTGTAACTAAATAGAATTCTTCAATCTTTCTCTCAACAACTGCCTTCAATCTACACTGCAGACAGCAGAGATCACAACTTCAATTGCGCTTTCCTTCTACATTAAGGACCGCATTACATTCAACACTGTTTTCCTTATCACAAATTCAAATCTATGTCCTCAGATTCTGTTATCTGTAACTAAATAGCATTCTTTAATCTTTCTGTCAACAACTACCTTCAATCTATACTGTGGACAACGGTGTTGACAACTTCCATAGACCGATCTTTCTGCCAACAACTACCTCCGATCTACACTGCAGAAAGCAGTGTTCACAACTTAAATTCACCTTTCCCTCTACATTAAGGGCCACATTACATTCAACATTGTTTTCCTTATCACAGATACAATTCTACTCTGTCCTCAGATTCTGTTATCTGTAACTAAATAGGAATCTTCAATATTTGTCTCAACAACTTCCTTCAATCTACACTGCAGACAGCAGAGTTCACAACTTCAATTGAGCTTTCCTTCTACATTAATGACCGCATTACATTCAACACTGTTTTCCTTATCACAAATGCAATTATATGTCCTCAGATTCTGTTCTCTGTAACTAAATAACATTCTTCAATCTTTCTGTCAACAATTACCTTCAATCTACACTGCGGACAACTGGGTTGACAACTTGCATTGACCGATCTTTCTGTCAACAATTACCATCGATCTACACTTCAGACTGCAGGGTTCACAACTTCAATTCACCTTTCCTTCCACATTAAGGACCGCATTACATTCAACAGTGTTTTTCTTATTACAGATACAATTCTACTCTGTCCTCAGATTCTGTTATCTATAACTAAATATCAATCTTCAATCTATGTCTCAACAACTGCCTTCAATCTACACTGCAGACAGCAGAGTTCACAACTTCAGTTGGGCTTTCCTTCTACATTAAGGACTGCATTACATTCAAAACTGTTTTCCTTATTACAAATAAAATTCTATATCCTCAGATTCTGTTATCTGTAACTAAATAGCATTCTTCAATCTTTCTCTCAACAACTGCCTTCAATCTACACTGCAGACAGCAGAGTTCACAACTTCAATTGAGCGTTCCTTCTACATTAAGGACCGCATTACATTAAACAATATTTTCCTTATCACAAATTCAATTCTATATCCTCAGATTCTGTTATCTGTAAATAAAAAGCATTCTTCAATCTACACTACGGACAACTGGGTTGACAACTTGTATTGACCGATCTTTCTGTCAACAACTTCCTACGATCTACACTGCAGACAGCAGGGTTCTCAACTTCAATTCACCTTTCCTTCTACATTAAGGACCGCATTATATTCAACACTGTTTTCCTTATCCCAGATACAATTCTACTCTGTCCTCAGATTTTGTTATCTGTAACTAAATAGCAATCTTCAATCCTTCTCTCAACAACTGCCTTCAATCTACACTGCAGACAGCAGAGTTCACAACTTCAATTGAGCTTTCCTTCTACATTAAGGAACGCATTACATTCAACACTGTTTTCCGTATCACAAATACAATTCTATGTCCTCAGATTCTGTTATCTGTAACTAAATAGCATTCTTCAATCTTTGTCTCAACAACTGCCTTCAATGTACACTGCAGACAGCAGATTTCACAACTTCAATTGAGCTTTCCTTCTACATTAAGGACCGCATTACATTCAACACTGTTTTCCTTATCACAAATGCAATTATATGTCCGTAGATTCTATTATCTGTAACTAAATAGCATTCTTCAATCTTTCTGTCAACAACTACCTTCAATCTACACTGCGGACAACTGCGTTGACAACTTGCATTGACTGATCTTTCTGTCAACAACTACCTTCGATCTACATTGCAGACAGCAGGGTTCACAACTTCAATTCACCTTTCCTTCTACATTAAGGACCGCATTACATTCAACACTGTTTTCCTTATTACAGATAAAATTCTACTCTGTCCTCAGATTCTGTTATCTGTAACTAAATAGCAATATTCAATCTTTGTCTCAACAACTGCCTTCAATGTACACTGCAGACAGCAGAGTTCACTACTTCAATTGAGCTTTCCTTCTACATTAAGGACCGCATTACATTCAACACAGTTTTCCTTATCACAAATACAAATCTATGTCCTCAGATTCTGTTATCTGTAACTAAATAGCATTTTTTAATCTTTCTGTCAACAACTACCTTCAATCTACACTGTGTACAACTGGGTTGACTACTTGCATTGACCAATCTTTCTGTCAACAACTAACTCCGATCTACACTGCAGAAAGCAGAGTTTACAACTTAAATTCACCTTTCCTTCTACATTACGGGCCGCATTACATTCAACACTGTTTTCCTTATCACAGATACAATTATACTCTGTCCTCAGATTCTGTTATCTGTAAATAAATAGCAATCTTCAATCTTTGTCTCAACAGCTACCTTCAATCTACACTGCAGACAGCAGAGTTCACAACTTCAATTGAGCTTTACTTCTACATTAAGGACCGCATTACATTCAACATTGTTTTCCTTATCAAAGATACAATTCTACTCTGTCCTCAGATTCTGTTATCTGTAACTAAATAGCAATCTTCAATCTTTGTCTCAACAACTTCATTCAAGCTACACTGCAGACAGCAGAGTTCACAACTTCAATTGAGCTTGCCTTCTATATTAAGGACCGCATTACATTCAACACTGTTTTCCTTATCACAAATGCAATTGTATGTCCTCAGATTCTGGAACCTGTAACTAAATAGCATTCTTCAATCTTTCTGTCAACAACTACCTTCAATCTACACTGCGGACAACTGCGTGACAACTTGCATTGACTGATCTTTCTGTCAACAACTACCTTCGATCTAAACTGCATACAGCATGGTTCACAACTTCAATTCACCTTTCCTTCTACATTAAGGACCGCATTACATTCAACACTGTTTTCCTTATCACAGATACAATTCTACTCTGTGCTCAGATTCTGTTATCTGTAACTAAATAGCAATCTACAATCTTTGTCTCCACAGCTACCTTCAATCTACACTGCAGACAGCAGAGTTCACAAGTTCAATTGAGCTTTACTTCTACATTAAGGACTTCATTACATTCAACATTGTTTTCCTTATCACAAATACAATTCTATGTCCTCAGATTCTGTTATCTGTAACTAAATAGCATTCTTCAATCTTTGTCTCCACAACTGCCTTCAATCTGCACTGCAGACAGCAGAGTTCATAACTTCAATTGAGCTTTTCTTCTACATTAAGGACCGCATTGCATTCAACACTGTTTTCCTTATCATAAATACAAATCTATGTCCTCAGATTCTGTTATCTGTAAATAAATAGCATTCTTCAATCTTTGTATCCACAACTGCCTTCAATCTGCACTGGAGACAGCAGAGTTCATAACTTCAATTGAGCTTTTCTTCTACATTAAGGACCGCATTACATTCAACACTGTTTTCCTTTTCACAAATGCAATTCTATGTCCTCAGATTCTGTTATCTGTAACTAAATAGCATTCTTCAATCTTTCTGTCAGCAACTACCTTCAATCCACACTGAGGACAACTGGGTGGACAACTTGCATTGATCGATCTTTCTGTCAACAACTAATTTCGATCTACACTGAAGACAGCAGGGTTCACAACTTAAATTCACCTTTCCTTCTACATTAAGGACCGCATTACATTAAACACTGTTTTCCTTATAACAGATACAATTCTACTCTGTCCTCAGATTCTGTTATCTGTAACTAAATAGCAATCTTCAATCTTTCTGTCAACAACTACCTTCAATCTACACTGCGGATAACTGGGTTGACAACTTGCACTGACTAATCTTTCTGTCAACAACTACCTTCAATCTACACTGCGGATAACTGGGTTGACAACTTGCACTGACTAATCTTTCTGTCAACAACTACCTTCGATCTACACTGCAGACAGCAGGATTCACAACTTCAAGTCACCTTTCCTTCAACATTAAGGACCGCATTACAATTAACACTGTTTTCCTTTACAGATACAATTCTACTCTGTCCTCAGATTCTGTTATCTGTAACTAAATAGCAATATTCAATCTTTGTCTCAACAACTGCCTTCAATGTACACTGCAGACAGCAGAGTTCACAACTTCAATTGAGCTTTCCTTCTACATTAAGGACCGCATTACATTTAACACTGTTTTACTTATCACAAATACAATTCTATGTCCTTAGATTCTGTTATCTGTAATTCAATACCGTTCTTTAATCTTTATGTCAACAACTACCTTCAATCTACACTGTGGACAACTGGGTTGACAACTTGCATTGACCGATATTTCTGTCAAAAACTACCTCCGATCTACACTGCAGAAAGCAGGGTTCACAACTTAAATTCACCTTTCCTTCTACATTAAGGGCCGCATCACATTCAACACTGTTTTCCTTTACAGATACAATTCTACTCTGTCCTCAGATTCTGTTATCTGTAACTAAATAGCAATATTCAATCTTTGTCTCAACAACTGCCTTCAATGTACACTGCAGACAGCAGAGTTCACAACTTCAATTGAGCTTTCCTTCTACATTAAGGACCGCATTACATTTAACACTGTTTTCCTTATCACAAATACAATTCTATGTCCTCAGATTCTGTTATCTGTACTTAAATACCATTCTTTAATCATTATGTCAACAACTACCTTCAATCTACACTGTGGACAACTGGGTTGACAACTTGCATTGACCGATATTTCTGTCAAAAACTACCTCCGATCTACACTGCAGAAATCAGGGTTCACAACTTAAATTAACCTTTCCTTCTACATTAAGGGCCGCATCACATTCAACACTGTTTTCCTAATCACAGATACAATTCTACTCTGTCCTCAGATTCTGTTATCTGTAACTAAATAGCAATCTGCAATCTTTGTCTCATCAACTTCCTTCAAGCTACACTGCAGACAGCAGAGTTCACAACTTCAATTGAGCTTTCCTTCTACATTAATGACCGCATTACATTCAACACTGTTTTCCTTATCACAAATGCAATTATATGTCCTCAGATTCTGTTCTCTTTAACTAAATAACATTCTTCAATCTTTCTGTCAACAACTACCTTCAATCTACACTGCGGACAACTGGGTTGACAACTTGCATTGACCGATCTTTCTGTCAACAACTACCTACGATCTACACTTCAGACAGCAGGGTTCACAACTTCAATTCACCTTTCCTTCTACATTAAGGACCACATTACATTCAACAGTGTTTTCCTTATTACAGATACAATTCTACTCTGTCCTCAGATTCTGTTATCTATAACTAAATAGCAATCTTCAATCTTTGTCTCAACAACTGCCTTCAATCTACACTGCAGACAGCAGAGTTCACAACTTCAGTTGGGCTTTCCTTCTACATTAAGGACTGCATTACATTCAAAACTGTTTTCCTTATCACAAATAAAATTCTATATTCTCAGATTCTGTTATCTGTAACTAAATAGCATTCTTCAATCTTTCTCTCAACAATTGCCTTCAATCTACACTGCAGACAGCAGAGTTCACAACTTCAATTGAGCGTTCCTTCTACATTAAGGACCGCATTACATTCAACAATGTTTTCCTTATCACAAATTCAATCCTATATCCTCAGATTCTGTTATCTGTAACTAAAAAGCATTCTTCAATCTTTCTGTCAACAACTACTTTCAATCTACACTGGGGACAACTGGGTTGACAACTTGCACTGACTAATCTTTCTGTCAACAACTACCTTCAATCTACACTGCAGACAGCAGGATTCACAACTTCAATTCACCTTTCCTTCAACATTAAGGACCGCATTACATTCAACACTGTTTTCCTTATCACAGATACAATTCTACTCTGTCCTCAGATTCTGTTATCTGTAACTAAATAGAATTCTTCAATCTTTCTCTCAACAACTGCCTTCAATCTACACTGCAGACAGCAGAGATCACAACTTCAATTGCGCTTTCCTTCTACATTAAGGACCGCATTACATTCAACACTGTTTTCCTTATCACAAATTCAAATCTATGTCCTCAGATTCTGTTATCTGTAACTAAATAGCATTCTTTAATCTTTCTGTCAACAACTACCTTCAATCTATACTGTGGACAACGGTGTTGACAACTTCCATAGACCGATCTTTCTGCCAACAACTACCTCCGATCTACACTGCAGAAAGCAGTGTTCACAACTTAAATTCACCTTTCCCTCTACATTAAGGGCCACATTACATTCAACATTGTTTTCCTTATCACAGATACAATTCTACTCTGTCCTCAGATTCTGTTATCTGTAACTAAATAGGAATCTTCAATATTTGTCTCAACAACTTCCTTCAATCTACACTGCAGACAGCAGAGTTCACAACTTCAATTGAGCTTTCCTTCTACATTAATGACCGCATTACATTCAACACTGTTTTCCTTATCACAAATGCAATTATATGTCCTCAGATTCTGTTCTCTGTAACTAAATAACATTCTTCAATCTTTCTGTCAACAATTACCTTCAATCTACACTGCGGACAACTGGGTTGACAACTTGCATTGACCGATCTTTCTGTCAACAATTACCATCGATCTACACTTCAGACTGCAGGGTTCACAACTTCAATTCACCTTTCCTTCCACATTAAGGACCGCATTACATTCAACAGTGTTTTTCTTATTACAGATACAATTCTACTCTGTCCTCAGATTCTGTTATCTATAACTAAATATCAATCTTCAATCTATGTCTCAACAACTGCCTTCAATCTACACTGCAGACAGCAGAGTTCACAACTTCAGTTGGGCTTTCCTTCTACATTAAGGACTGCATTACATTCAAAACTGTTTTCCTTATTACAAATAAAATTCTATATCCTCAGATTCTGTTATCTGTAACTAAATAGCATTCTTCAATCTTTCTCTCAACAACTGCCTTCAATCTACACTGCAGACAGCAGAGTTCACAACTTCAATTGAGCGTTCCTTCTACATTAAGGACCGCATTACATTAAACAATATTTTCCTTATCACAAATTCAATTCTATATCCTCAGATTCTGTTATCTGTAAATAAAAAGCATTCTTCAATCTACACTACGGACAACTGGGTTGACAACTTGTATTGACCGATCTTTCTGTCAACAACTTCCTACGATCTACACTGCAGACAGCAGGGTTCTCAACTTCAATTCACCTTTCCTTCTACATTAAGGACCGCATTATATTCAACACTGTTTTCCTTATCCCAGATACAATTCTACTCTGTCCTCAGATTTTGTTATCTGTAACTAAATAGCAATCTTCAATCCTTCTCTCAACAACTGCCTTCAATCTACACTGCAGACAGCAGAGTTCACAACTTCAATTGAGCTTTCCTTCTACATTAAGGAACGCATTACATTCAACACTGTTTTCCGTATCACAAATACAATTCTATGTCCTCAGATTCTGTTATCTGTAACTAAATAGCATTCTTCAATCTTTGTCTCAACAACTGCCTTCAATGTACACTGCAGACAGCAGATTTCACAACTTCAATTGAGCTTTCCTTCTACATTAAGGACCGCATTACATTCAACACTGTTTTCCTTATCACAAATGCAATTATATGTCCGTAGATTCTATTATCTGTAACTAAATAGCATTCTTCAATCTTTCTGTCAACAACTACCTTCAATCTACACTGCGGACAACTGCGTTGACAACTTGCATTGACTGATCTTTCTGTCAACAACTACCTTCGATCTACATTGCAGACAGCAGGGTTCACAACTTCAATTCACCTTTCCTTCTACATTAAGGACCGCATTACATTCAACACTGTTTTCCTTATTACAGATAAAATTCTACTCTGTCCTCAGATTCTGTTATCTGTAACTAAATAGCAATATTCAATCTTTGTCTCAACAACTGCCTTCAATGTACACTGCAGACAGCAGAGTTCACTACTTCAATTGAGCTTTCCTTCTACATTAAGGACCGCATTACATTCAACACAGTTTTCCTTATCACAAATACAAATCTATGTCCTCAGATTCTGTTATCTGTAACTAAATAGCATTTTTTAATCTTTCTGTCAACAACTACCTTCAATCTACACTGTGTACAACTGGGTTGACTACTTGCATTGACCAATCTTTCTGTCAACAACTAACTCCGATCTACACTGCAGAAAGCAGAGTTTACAACTTAAATTCACCTTTCCTTCTACATTACGGGCCGCATTACATTCAACACTGTTTTCCTTATCACAGATACAATTATACTCTGTCCTCAGATTCTGTTATCTGTAAATAAATAGCAATCTTCAATCTTTGTCTCAACAGCTACCTTCAATCTACACTGCAGACAGCAGAGTTCACAACTTCAATTGAGCTTTACTTCTACATTAAGGACCGCATTACATTCAACATTGTTTTCCTTATCAAAGATACAATTCTACTCTGTCCTCAGATTCTGTTATCTGTAACTAAATAGCAATCTTCAATCTTTGTCTCAACAACTTCATTCAAGCTACACTGCAGACAGCAGAGTTCACAACTTCAATTGAGCTTGCCTTCTATATTAAGGACCGCATTACATTCAACACTGTTTTCCTTATCACAAATGCAATTGTATGTCCTCAGATTCTGGAACCTGTAACTAAATAGCATTCTTCAATCTTTCTGTCAACAACTACCTTCAATCTACACTGCGGACAACTGCGTGACAACTTGCATTGACTGATCTTTCTGTCAACAACTACCTTCGATCTAAACTGCATACAGCATGGTTCACAACTTCAATTCACCTTTCCTTCTACATTAAGGACCGCATTACATTCAACACTGTTTTCCTTATCACAGATACAATTCTACTCTGTGCTCAGATTCTGTTATCTGTAACTAAATAGCAATCTACAATCTTTGTCTCCACAGCTACCTTCAATCTACACTGCAGACAGCAGAGTTCACAAGTTCAATTGAGCTTTACTTCTACATTAAGGACTTCATTACATTCAACATTGTTTTCCTTATCACAAATACAATTCTATGTCCTCAGATTCTGTTATCTGTAACTAAATAGCATTCTTCAATCTTTGTCTCCACAACTGCCTTCAATCTGCACTGCAGACAGCAGAGTTCATAACTTCAATTGAGCTTTTCTTCTACATTAAGGACCGCATTGCATTCAACACTGTTTTCCTTATCATAAATACAAATCTATGTCCTCAGATTCTGTTATCTGTAAATAAATAGCATTCTTCAATCTTTGTATCCACAACTGCCTTCAATCTGCACTGGAGACAGCAGAGTTCATAACTTCAATTGAGCTTTTCTTCTACATTAAGGACCGCATTACATTCAACACTGTTTTCCTTTTCACAAATGCAATTCTATGTCCTCAGATTCTGTTATCTGTAACTAAATAGCATTCTTCAATCTTTCTGTCAGCAACTACCTTCAATCCACACTGAGGACAACTGGGTGGACAACTTGCATTGATCGATCTTTCTGTCAACAACTAATTTCGATCTACACTGAAGACAGCAGGGTTCACAACTTAAATTCACCTTTCCTTCTACATTAAGGACCGCATTACATTAAACACTGTTTTCCTTATAACAGATACAATTCTACTCTGTCCTCAGATTCTGTTATCTGTAACTAAATAGCAATCTTCAATCTTTCTGTCAACAACTACCTTCAATCTACACTGCGGATAACTGGGTTGACAACTTGCACTGACTAATCTTTCTGTCAACAACTACCTTCAATCTACACTGCGGATAACTGGGTTGACAACTTGCACTGACTAATCTTTCTGTCAACAACTACCTTCGATCTACACTGCAGACAGCAGGATTCACAACTTCAAGTCACCTTTCCTTCAACATTAAGGACCGCATTACAATTAACACTGTTTTCCTTTACAGATACAATTCTACTCTGTCCTCAGATTCTGTTATCTGTAACTAAATAGCAATATTCAATCTTTGTCTCAACAACTGCCTTCAATGTACACTGCAGACAGCAGAGTTCACAACTTCAATTGAGCTTTCCTTCTACATTAAGGACCGCATTACATTTAACACTGTTTTACTTATCACAAATACAATTCTATGTCCTTAGATTCTGTTATCTGTAATTCAATACCGTTCTTTAATCTTTATGTCAACAACTACCTTCAATCTACACTGTGGACAACTGGGTTGACAACTTGCATTGACCGATATTTCTGTCAAAAACTACCTCCGATCTACACTGCAGAAAGCAGGGTTCACAACTTAAATTCACCTTTCCTTCTACATTAAGGGCCGCATCACATTCAACACTGTTTTCCTTTACAGATACAATTCTACTCTGTCCTCAGATTCTGTTATCTGTAACTAAATAGCAATATTCAATCTTTGTCTCAACAACTGCCTTCAATGTACACTGCAGACAGCAGAGTTCACAACTTCAATTGAGCTTTCCTTCTACATTAAGGACCGCATTACATTTAACACTGTTTTCCTTATCACAAATACAATTCTATGTCCTCAGATTCTGTTATCTGTACTTAAATACCATTCTTTAATCATTATGTCAACAACTACCTTCAATCTACACTGTGGACAACTGGGTTGACAACTTGCATTGACCGATATTTCTGTCAAAAACTACCTCCGATCTACACTGCAGAAATCAGGGTTCACAACTTAAATTAACCTTTCCTTCTACATTAAGGGCCGCATCACATTCAACACTGTTTTCCTAATCACAGATACAATTCTACTCTGTCCTCAGATTCTGTTATCTGTAACTAAATAGCAATCTGCAATCTTTGTCTCATCAACTTCCTTCAAGCTACACTGCAGACAGCAGAGTTCACAACTTCAATTGAGCTTTCCTTCTACATTAATGACCGCATTACATTCAACACTGTTTTCCTTATCACAAATGCAATTATATGTCCTCAGATTCTGTTCTCTTTAACTAAATAACATTCTTCAATCTTTCTGTCAACAACTACCTTCAATCTACACTGCGGACAACTGGGTTGACAACTTGCATTGACCGATCTTTCTGTCAACAACTACCTACGATCTACACTTCAGACAGCAGGGTTCACAACTTCAATTCACCTTTCCTTCTACATTAAGGACCACATTACATTCAACAGTGTTTTCCTTATTACAGATACAATTCTACTCTGTCCTCAGATTCTGTTATCTATAACTAAATAGCAATCTTCAATCTTTGTCTCAACAACTGCCTTCAATCTACACTGCAGACAGCAGAGTTCACAACTTCAGTTGGGCTTTCCTTCTACATTAAGGACTGCATTACATTCAAAACTGTTTTCCTTATCACAAATAAAATTCTATATTCTCAGATTCTGTTATCTGTAACTAAATAGCATTCTTCAATCTTTCTCTCAACAATTGCCTTCAATCTACACTGCAGACAGCAGAGTTCACAACTTCAATTGAGCGTTCCTTCTACATTAAGGACCGCATTACATTCAACAATGTTTTCCTTATCACAAATTCAATCCTATATCCTCAGATTCTGTTATCTGTAACTAAAAAGCATTCTTCAATCTTTCTGTCAACAACTACTTTCAATCTACACTGGGGACAACTGGGTTGACAACTTGCACTGACTAATCTTTCTGTCAACAACTACCTTCAATCTACACTGCAGACAGCAGGATTCACAACTTCAATTCACCTTTCCTTCAACATTAAGGACCGCATTACATTCAACACTGTTTTCCTTATCACAGATACAATTCTACTCTGTCCTCAGATTCTGTTATCTGTAACTAAATAGAATTCTTCAATCTTTCTCTCAACAACTGCCTTCAATCTACACTGCAGACAGCAGAGATCACAACTTCAATTGCGCTTTCCTTCTACATTAAGGACCGCATTACATTCAACACTGTTTTCCTTATCACAAATTCAAATCTATGTCCTCAGATTCTGTTATCTATAACTAAATAGCATTCTTTAATCTTTCTGTCAACAACTACCTTCAATCTATACTGTGGACAACGGTGTTGACAACTTCCATAGACCGATCTTTCTGCCAACAACTACCTCCGATCTACACTGCAGAAAGCAGTGTTCACAACTTAAATTCACCTTTCCCTCTACATTAAGGGCCACATTACATTCAACATTGTTTTCCTTATCACAGATACAATTCTACTCTGTCCTCAGATTCTGTTATCTGTAACTAAATAGGAATCTTCAATATTTGTCTCAACAACTTCCTTCAATCTACACTGCAGACAGCAGAGTTCACAACTTCAATTGAGCTTTCCTTCTACATTAATGACCGCATTACATTCAACACTGTTTTCCTTATCACAAATGCAATTATATGTCCTCAGATTCTGTTCTCTGTAACTAAATAACATTCTTCAATCTTTCTGTCAACAATTACCTTCAATCTACACTGCGGACAACTGGGTTGACAACTTGCATTGACCGATCTTTCTGTCAACAATTACCATCGATCTACACTTCAGACTGCAGGGTTCACAACTTCAATTCACCTTTCCTTCCACATTAAGGACCGCATTACATTCAACAGTGTTTTTCTTATTACAGATACAATTCTACTCTGTCCTCAGATTCTGTTATCTATAACTAAATATCAATCTTCAATCTATGTCTCAACAACTGCCTTCAATCTACACTGCAGACAGCAGAGTTCACAACTTCAGTTGGGCTTTCCTTCTACATTAAGGACTGCATTACATTCAAAACTGTTTTCCTTATTACAAATAAAATTCTATATCCTCAGATTCTGTTATCTGTAACTAAATAGCATTCTTCAATCTTTCTCTCAACAACTGCCTTCAATCTACACTGCAGACAGCAGAGTTCACAACTTCAATTGAGCGTTCCTTCTACATTAAGGACCGCATTACATTAAACAATATTTTCCTTATCACAAATTCAATTCTATATCCTCAGATTCTGTTATCTGTAAATAAAAAGCATTCTTCAATCTACACTACGGACAACTGGGTTGACAACTTGTATTGACCGATCTTTCTGTCAACAACTTCCTACGATCTACACTGCAGACAGCAGGGTTCTCAACTTCAATTCACCTTTCCTTCTACATTAAGGACCGCATTATATTCAACACTGTTTTCCTTATCCCAGATACAATTCTACTCTGTCCTCAGATTTTGTTATCTGTAACTAAATAGCAATCTTCAATCCTTCTCTCAACAACTGCCTTCAATCTACACTGCAGACAGCAGAGTTCACAACTTCAATTGAGCTTTCCTTCTACATTAAGGAACGCATTACATTCAACACTGTTTTCCGTATCACAAATACAATTCTATGTCCTCAGATTCTGTTATCTGTAACTAAATAGCATTCTTCAATCTTTGTCTCA
Organism: Lissotriton helveticus; assembly: GCF_964261635.1. Lineage (NCBI taxonomy): Eukaryota > Metazoa > Chordata > Amphibia > Caudata > Salamandridae > Lissotriton > Lissotriton helveticus. The sequence goes on from NC_136063.1 coordinate 42,687,818, forward strand.
ACAACTGCCTTCAATGTACACTGCAGACAGCAGATTTCACAACTTCAATTGAGCTTTCCTTCTACATTAAGGACCGCATTACATTCAACACTGTTTTCCTTATCACAAATGCAATTATATGTCCGTAGATTCTATTATCTGTAACTAAATAGCATTCTTCAATCTTTCTGTCAACAACTACCTTCAATCTACACTGCGGACAACTGCGTTGACAACTTGCATTGACTGATCTTTCTGTCAACAACTACCTTCGATCTACATTGCAGACAGCAGGGTTCACAACTTCAATTCACCTTTCCTTCTACATTAAGGACCGCATTACATTCAACACTGTTTTCCTTATTACAGATAAAATTCTACTCTGTCCTCAGATTCTGTTATCTGTAACTAAATAGCAATATTCAATCTTTGTCTCAACAACTGCCTTCAATGTACACTGCAGACAGCAGAGTTCACTACTTCAATTGAGCTTTCCTTCTACATTAAGGACCGCATTACATTCAACACAGTTTTCCTTATCACAAATACAAATCTATGTCCTCAGATTCTGTTATCTGTAACTAAATAGCATTTTTTAATCTTTCTGTCAACAACTACCTTCAATCTACACTGTGTACAACTGGGTTGACTACTTGCATTGACCAATCTTTCTGTCAACAACTAACTCCGATCTACACTGCAGAAAGCAGAGTTTACAACTTAAATTCACCTTTCCTTCTACATTACGGGCCGCATTACATTCAACACTGTTTTCCTTATCACAGATACAATTATACTCTGTCCTCAGATTCTGTTATCTGTAAATAAATAGCAATCTTCAATCTTTGTCTCAACAGCTACCTTCAATCTACACTGCAGACAGCAGAGTTCACAACTTCAATTGAGCTTTACTTCTACATTAAGGACCGCATTACATTCAACATTGTTTTCCTTATCAAAGATACAATTCTACTCTGTCCTCAGATTCTGTTATCTGTAACTAAATAGCAATCTTCAATCTTTGTCTCAACAACTTCATTCAAGCTACACTGCAGACAGCAGAGTTCACAACTTCAATTGAGCTTGCCTTCTATATTAAGGACCGCATTACATTCAACACTGTTTTCCTTATCACAAATGCAATTGTATGTCCTCAGATTCTGGAACCTGTAACTAAATAGCATTCTTCAATCTTTCTGTCAACAACTACCTTCAATCTACACTGCGGACAACTGCGTGACAACTTGCATTGACTGATCTTTCTGTCAACAACTACCTTCGATCTAAACTGCATACAGCATGGTTCACAACTTCAATTCACCTTTCCTTCTACATTAAGGACCGCATTACATTCAACACTGTTTTCCTTATCACAGATACAATTCTACTCTGTGCTCAGATTCTGTTATCTGTAACTAAATAGCAATCTACAATCTTTGTCTCCACAGCTACCTTCAATCTACACTGCAGACAGCAGAGTTCACAAGTTCAATTGAGCTTTACTTCTACATTAAGGACTTCATTACATTCAACATTGTTTTCCTTATCACAAATACAATTCTATGTCCTCAGATTCTGTTATCTGTAACTAAATAGCATTCTTCAATCTTTGTCTCCACAACTGCCTTCAATCTGCACTGCAGACAGCAGAGTTCATAACTTCAATTGAGCTTTTCTTCTACATTAAGGACCGCATTGCATTCAACACTGTTTTCCTTATCATAAATACAAATCTATGTCCTCAGATTCTGTTATCTGTAAATAAATAGCATTCTTCAATCTTTGTATCCACAACTGCCTTCAATCTGCACTGGAGACAGCAGAGTTCATAACTTCAATTGAGCTTTTCTTCTACATTAAGGACCGCATTACATTCAACACTGTTTTCCTTTTCACAAATGCAATTCTATGTCCTCAGATTCTGTTATCTGTAACTAAATAGCATTCTTCAATCTTTCTGTCAGCAACTACCTTCAATCCACACTGAGGACAACTGGGTGGACAACTTGCATTGATCGATCTTTCTGTCAACAACTAATTTCGATCTAAACTGAAGACAGCAGGGTTCACAACTTAAATTCACCTTTCCTTCTACATTAAGGACCGCATTACATTAAACACTGTTTTCCTTATAACAGATACAATTCTACTCTGTCCTCAGATTCTGTTATCTGTAACTAAATAGCAATCTTCAATCTTTCTGTCAACAACTACCTTCAATCTACACTGCGGATAACTGGGTTGACAACTTGCACTGACTAATCTTTCTGTCAACAACTACCTTCAATCTACACTGCGGATAACTGGGTTGACAACTTGCACTGACTAATCTTTCTGTCAACAACTACCTTCGATCTACACTGCAGACAGCAGGATTCACAACTTCAAGTCACCTTTCCTTCAACATTAAGGACCGCATTACAATTAACACTGTTTTCCTTTACAGATACAATTCTACTCTGTCCTCAGATTCTGTTATCTGTAACTAAATAGCAATATTCAATCTTTGTCTCAACAACTGCCTTCAATGTACACTGCAGACAGCAGAGTTCACAACTTCAATTGAGCTTTCCTTCTACATTAAGGACCGCATTACATTTAACACTGTTTTACTTATCACAAATACAATTCTATGTCCTTAGATTCTGTTATCTGTAATTCAATACCGTTCTTTAATCTTTATGTCAACAACTACCTTCAATCTACACTGTGGACAACTGGGTTGACAACTTGCATTGACCGATATTTCTGTCAAAAACTACCTCCGATCTACACTGCAGAAAGCAGGGTTCACAACTTAAATTCACCTTTCCTTCTACATTAAGGGCCGCATCACATTCAACACTGTTTTCCTTTACAGATACAATTCTACTCTGTCCTCAGATTCTGTTATCTGTAACTAAATAGCAATATTCAATCTTTGTCTCAACAACTGCCTTCAATGTACACTGCAGACAGCAGAGTTCACAACTTCAATTGAGCTTTCCTTCTACATTAAGGACCGCATTACATTTAACACTGTTTTCCTTATCACAAATACAATTCTATGTCCTCAGATTCTGTTATCTGTACTTAAATACCATTCTTTAATCATTATGTCAACAACTACCTTCAATCTACACTGTGGACAACTGGGTTGACAACTTGCATTGACCGATATTTCTGTCAAAAACTACCTCCGATCTACACTGCAGAAATCAGGGTTCACAACTTAAATTAACCTTTCCTTCTACATTAAGGGCCGCATCACATTCAACACTGTTTTCCTAATCACAGATACAATTCTACTCTGTCCTCAGATTCTGTTATCTGTAACTAAATAGCAATCTGCAATCTTTGTCTCATCAACTTCCTTCAAGCTACACTGCAGACAGCAGAGTTCACAACTTCAATTGAGCTTTCCTTCTACATTAATGACCGCATTACATTCAACACTGTTTTCCTTATCACAAATGCAATTATATGTCCTCAGATTCTGTTCTCTTTAACTAAATAACATTCTTCAATCTTTCTGTCAACAACTACCTTCAATCTACACTGCGGACAACTGGGTTGACAACTTGCATTGACCGATCTTTCTGTCAACAACTACCTACGATCTACACTTCAGACAGCAGGGTTCACAACTTCAATTCACCTTTCCTTCTACATTAAGGACCACATTACATTCAACAGTGTTTTCCTTATTACAGATACAATTCTACTCTGTCCTCAGATTCTGTTATCTATAACTAAATAGCAATCTTCAATCTTTGTCTCAACAACTGCCTTCAATCTACACTGCAGACAGCAGAGTTCACAACTTCAGTTGGGCTTTCCTTCTACATTAAGGACTGCATTACATTCAAAACTGTTTTCCTTATCACAAATAAAATTCTATATTCTCAGATTCTGTTATCTGTAACTAAATAGCATTCTTCAATCTTTCTCTCAACAATTGCCTTCAATCTACACTGCAGACAGCAGAGTTCACAACTTCAATTGAGCGTTCCTTCTACATTAAGGACCGCATTACATTCAACAATGTTTTCCTTATCACAAATTCAATCCTATATCCTCAGATTCTGTTATCTGTAACTAAAAAGCATTCTTCAATCTTTCTGTCAACAACTACTTTCAATCTACACCAAGGACAACTGGGTTGACAACTTGCAATGACCGATCTTTCTGTCAACAACTTCCTACGATCTACACTGCAGACAGCAGGGTTCACAACTTCAATTCACCTTTCCTTCTACATTAAGGGCCGCATTACATTCAACACTGTTTTCCTTATCACAGACACAATTCCACTCTGTCCTCAGATTCTGTTATCTGTAACTAAATAGCAATCTTCAATCCTTCTCTCAACAACTGCCTTCAATCTACACTGCAGACAGCAGAGTTCACAACTTCAATTGAGCTTTCCTTCTACATTAAGGATCGCATTACATTCAACACTGTTTTCCGTATCACAAATACAATTCTATGTCCTCAGATTCTGTTATCTGTAACTAAATAGCATTCTTCAATCTTTCTCTCAACAACTGCCTTCAATCTACACTGCAGACAGCAGAGTTCACAACTTCATTTGAGCTTTCCTTCTACATTAAGGACTGCATTACATTCTACACTGTTTTCCGTATCACAAATAAAATTCTATGTCCTCAGATTCTGTTATCTGTAACTAAATAGCATTCTTCAATCTTTCCGTCAACAACTACCTTCAATCTACACTGTGGACAACTGGGTTGACAACTTGCATTGACCGATCTTTCTGTCAACAACTACCTTCGATCTACACTTCAGACAGCAGGGTTCACAACTTCAATTCACCTTTCCTTCTACATTAAGGACCGCATTACATTCAACAGTGTTTTCCTTATTACAGATACAATTCTACTCTGTCCTCAGATTCTGTTATCTATAACTAAATAGCAATCTTCAATCTTTGTCTCAACAACTGCCTTCAATCTACACTGCAGACAGCAGAGTTCACAACTTCAGTTGGGCTTTCCTTCTACATTAAGGACTGCATTACATTCAAAACTGTTTTCCTTATCACAAATAAAATTCTATATTCTCAGATTCTGTTATCTGTAACTAAATAGCATTCTTCAATCTTTCTCTCAACAACTGCCTTCAATCTACACTGCAGACAGCAGAGTTCACAACTTCAATTGAGCGTTCCTTCTACATTAAGGACCGCATTACATTCAACAATGTTTTCCTTATCACAAATTCAATCCTATATCCTCAGATTCTGTTATCTGTAACTAAAAAGCATTCTTCAATCTTTCTGTCAACAACTACTTTCAATCTACACCAAGGACAACTGGGTTGACAACTTGCAATGACCGATCTTTCTGTCAACAACTTCCTACGATCTACACTGCAGACAGCAGGGTTCACAACTTCAATTCACCTTTCCTTCTACATTAAGGGCCGCATTACATTCAACACTGTTTTCCTTATCACAGACACAATTCCACTCTGTCCTCAGATTCTGTTATCTGTAACTAAATAGCAATCTTCAATCCTTCTCTCAACAACTGCCTTCAATCTACACTGCAGACAGCAGAGTTCACAACTTCAATTGAGCTTTCCTTCTACATTAAGGATCGCATTACATTCAACACTGTTTTCCGTATCACAAATACAATTCTATGTCCTCAGATTCTGTTATCTGTAACTAAATAGCATTCTTCAATCTTTCTCTCAACAACTGCCTTCAATCTACAATGCAGACAGCAGAGTTCACAACTTCATTTGAGCTTTCCTTCTACATTAAGGACTGCATTACATTCTACACTGTTTTCCGTATCACAAATACAATTCTATGTCCTCAGATTCTGTTATCTGTAACTAAATAGCATTCTTCAATCTTTCCGTCAACAACTACCTTCAATCTACACTGTGGACAACTTAGTTGACAACTTGCATTGACCGATGTTTCTGTCAATAACTATCTCCGATCTACACTGCAGAAAGCAGGGTTCATAACTTAAATTCACCTTTCCTTCTACATTAAGGGCCGCCTTACATTCAACACTGTTTTCCTAATCACAGTTACAATGCTACTCTGTCCTCAGATTCTGTTATCTGTAACTAAATAGCAATCTTCAATCTTTGTCTCAAAAACTTCCTTCAAGCTACACTGCAGACAGCAGAGTTCACAACTTCAATTGAGCTTTCCTTCTATATTAAGGACCCTATTACATTCAACACTGTTTTCCTTATCACAAATGCAATTATATGTCCTCAGATTCTGTTATCTGTAACTAAATAGCATTCTTCAATCTTTCTGTCAACAACTACCTTCAATCTACACTGCGTACAACAGCGTTGACAACTTGCATTGACTGATATTTCTGTCAACAACTACCTTCAATCTACACTGCATACAGCAGGGTTCACAACTTCAATTCACCTTTCCTTCTACATTAAGGACCGCATTACATTCAACACTGTTTTCCTTATCACAGATACAATTCTACTCTGTCCTCAGATTCTGTTATCTGTAACTAAAGAGCAATATTCAATCTTTGTCTCAACAACTGCCTTCAATGTACACTGCAGACAGCATAGTTCACTACTTCCATTGAGCTTTCCTTCTACATTAGGGACCGCATTACATTCAACACTGGTTTCCTTATCACAAATACAATTCTATGTCCTCAAATTCTGTTATCTGTAACTAAATAGAATTCTTCAATCTTTCTCTCAACAACTGCCTTCAATCTACACTGCAGACAACAGAGTTCACAACTTCAATTGAGCGTTCCTTCTACATTAAGGACCACATTACATTCAACACTGTTTTCCTTATCACAAATTCAAATCTATGTCCTCAGATTCTGTTATCTGTAACTAAATAGCATTCTTTAATCTTTCTGTCAACAACTACCTTCAATCTACACTGTGGACAACTGGGTTGACAACTTGCATTGACCGATCTTTCTGTCAACAACTACCTCCGATCTACACTGCAGAAAGCAGTGTTCACAACTTAAATTCACCTTTCCTTCTACATTAAGGGCCACATTACATTCAACACTGTTTTCCTTATCACAGATACAAATCTACTCTGTCCTCAGATTCTGTTATCTGTAACTAAATAGCAATCTTCAATTTTTCTCTCAACAACTGCCTTCAATCTACACTGCAGACAGCAGAGTTCACAACTTCAATTGAGCGTTCCTTCTACATTAAGGACCGCATTACATTCAACAATGTTTTCCTTATCACAAATTCAATTCTATATCCTCAGATTCTGTTATATGTAACTAAAAAGCATTCTTCAATCTTTCTGTCAACAACTACCTTCAATCTACACTACGGACAACTGGGTTGACAACTTGCATTGACCGATCTTTCAGTCAACAACTTCCTACGATCTACACTGCAGACAGCAGGGTTCACAACTTCAATTCACCTTTTCTTCTACATTAAGGACCGCATTACATTCAACACTGTTTTCCTTATCACAGATACAATTCTACTCTGTCCTCAGATTCTGTTATCTGTAACTAAATAGCAATCTTCAATTTTTCTCTCAACAACTGCCTTCAATCTACACTGCAGACAGCAGAGTTCACAACTTCAATTGAGCGTTCCTTCTACATTAAGGACCGCATTACATTCAACAATGTTTTCCTTATCACAAATTCAATTCTATATCCTCAGATTCTGTTATCTGTAACTAAAAAGCATTCTTCAATCTTTCTGTCAACAACTACCTTCAATCTACACTACGGACAACTGGGTTGACAACTTGCATTGACCGATCTTTCTGTCAACAACTTCCTACGATCTACACTGCAGACAGCAGGGTTCACAACTTCAATTCACCTTTTCTTCTACATTAAGGACCGCATTACATTCAACACTGTTTTCCTTATCACAGATACAATTCTACTCTGTCCTCAGAATCTGTTATCTGTAACTAAATAGCAATCTTCAATTTTTCTCTCAACAACTGCCTTCAATCTACACTGCAGACAGCAGAGTTCACAACTTCAATTGAGCGTTCCTTCTACATTAAGGACCGCATTACATTCAACAATGTTTTCCTTATCACAAATTCAATTCTATATCCTCAGATTCTGTTATCTGTAACTAAAAAGCATTCTTCAATCTTTCTGTCAACAACTACCTTCAATCTAAACTACGGACAACTGGGTTGACAACTTGCATTGACCGATCTTTCTGTCAACAACTTCCTACAATCTACACTGCAGACAGCAGGGTTCACAACTTCAATTCACCTTTTCTTCTACATTAAGGACCGCATTACATTCAACACTGTTTTCCTTATCACAGATACAATTCTACTCTGTCCTCAGATTCTTTTATCTGTAACTAAATAGCAATCGTAAATCTTTGTCTCAACAGCTACCTTCAATCTACACTGCAGACAGCAGAGTTCACAACTTCAATTGAGCTTTACTTCTACATTAAGGACCGCATTACATTCAACACTGTTTTCCTTCTCACAAATACAATTCTATGTCCTCAGATTCTGTTATCTGTAACTAAATAGCATACTTCAATCTTTCTGTCAACAAATACCTTCAATCTACACTGCGGACAACTGAAATGACAACTTGCATTGAACAATCTTTCTGTGAAAAACTACCTTCGATCTACACTGCAGACAGCAGGGTTCACAACTTCAATTCACCTTTCCTTCTACATTAAGGACCGCATTACATTCAACACTGTTTTCCTTATCACAGATACAATTCTACTCTGTCCTCAGATTCTGTTATCTGTAACTAAAAATCTTCAATCTTTGTCTCAAAAACTTCCTTCAAGCTACACTGCAGACAGCAGAGTTCACAACTTCAATTGAGCTTTCCTTCTATATTAAGGACCCTATTACATTCAACACTGTTTTCCTTATCACAAATGCAATTATATGTCCCCAGATTCTGTTATCTGTAACTAAATAGCATTCTTCAATCTTTCTGTCAACAACTACCTTCAATCTACACTGCGTACAACAGCGTTGACAACTTGCATTGACTGATATTTCTGTCAACAACTACCTTTGATCTACACTGCATACAGCAGGGTTCACAACTTCAATTCACCTTTCCTTCTACATTAAGGACCGCATTACATTCAACACTGTTTTCCTTATCACAGATACAATTCTACTCTGTCCTCAGATTCTGTTATCTGTAACTAAAGAGCAATATTCAATCTTTGTCTCAACAACTGCCTTCAATGTACACTGCAGACAGCATAGTTCACTACTTCCATTGAGCTTTCCTTCTACATTAGGGACCGCATTACATTCAACACTGGTTTCCTTATCACAAATACAATTCTATGTCCTCAAATTCTGTTCTCTGTAACTAAATAGAATTCTTCAATCTATCTCTCAACAACTGCCTTCAATCTACACTGCAGACAACAGAGTTCACAACTTCAATTGAGCGTTCCTTCTACATTAAGGACCACATTACATTCAACACTGTTTTCCTTATCACAAATTCAAATCTATGTCCTCAGATTCTGTTATCTGTAACTAAATAGCATTCTTTAATCTTTCTGTCAACAACTACCTTCAATCTACACTGTGGACAACTGGGTTGACAACTTGCATTGACCGATCTTTCTGTCAACAACTACCTCCGATCTACACTGCAGAAAGCAGTGTTCACAACTTAAATTCACCTTTCCTTTTACATTAAGGGCCACATTACATTCAACACTGTTTTCCTTATCACAGATACAAATCTACTCTGTCCTCAGATTCTGTTATCTGTAACTAAATAGCAATCTTCAATTTTTCTTTCAACAACTGCCTTCAATCTACACTGCAGACAGCAGAGTTCACAACTTCAATTGAGCGTTCCTTCTACATTAAGGACCGCATTACATTCAACAATGTTTTCCTTATCACAAATTCAATTCTATATCCTCAGATTCTGTTATCTGTAACTAAAAAGCATTCTTCAATCTTTCTGTCAACAACTACCTTCAATCTACACTACGGACAACTGGGTTGACAACTTGCATTGACCGATCTTTCAGTCAACAACTTCCTACGATCTACACTGCAGACAGCAGGGTTCACAACTTCAATTCACCTTTTCTTCTACATTAAGGACCGCATTACATTCAACACTGTTTTCCTTATCACAGATACAATTCTACTCTGTCCTCAGATTCTGTTATCTGTAACTAAATAGCAATCTTCAATTTTTCTCTCAACAACTGCCTTCAATCTACACTGCAGACAGCAGAGTTCACAAATTCAATTGAGCGTTCCTTCTACATTAAGGACCGCATTACATTCAACAATGTTTTCCTTATCACAAATTCAATTCTATATCCTCAGATTCTGTTATCTGTAACTAAAAAGCATTCTTCAATCTTTCTGTCAACAACTACCTTCAATCTACACTACGGACAACTGGGTTGACAACTTGCATTGACCGATCTTTCTGTCAACAACTTCCTACGATCTACACTGCAGACAGCAGGGTTCACAACTTCAATTCACCTTTTCTTCTACATTAAGGACCGCATTACATTCAACACTGTTTTCCTTATCACAGATACAATTCTACTCTGTCCTCAGATTCTGTTATCTGTAACTAAATAGCAATCTTCAATTTTTCTCTCAACAACTGCCTTCAATCTACACTGCAGACAGCAGAGTTCACAACTTCAATTGAGCGTTCCTTCTACATTAAGGACCGCATTACATTCAACAATGTTTTCCTTATCACAAATTCAATTCTATATCCTCAGATTCTGTTATCTGTAACTAAAAAGCATTCTTCAATCTTTCTGTCAACAACTACCTTCAATCTACACTACGGACAACTGGGTTGACAACTTGCATTGACCGATCTTTCTGTCAACAACTTCCTACGATCTACACTGCAGACATCAGGGTTCACAACTTCAATTCACCTTTTCTTCTACATTAAGGACCGCATTACATTCAACACTGTTTTCCTTATCACAGATACAATTCTACTCTGTCCTCAGATTCTGTTATCTGTAACTAAATAGCAATCGTAAATCTTTGTCTCAACAGCTACCTTCAATCTACACTGCAGACAGCAGAGTTCACAACTTCAATTGAGCTTTACTTCTACATTAAGGACCGCATTACATTCAACACTGTTTTCCTTTTCACAAAAAATACAATTCTATGTCCTCAGATTCTGTTATCTGTAACTAAATAGCATACTTCAATCTTTCTGTCAACAACTACCTTCAATCTACACTGCGGACAACTGAAATGACAACTTGCATTGAAAAATCTTTCTGTGAAAAACTACCTTCGATCTACACTGCAGACAGCAGGGTTCACAACTTCAATTCACCTTTCCTTCTACATTAAGGACCGCATTACATTCAACACTGTTTTCCTTATCACAGATACAATTCTACTCTGTCCTCAGATTCTGTTATCTGTAACTAAATAGCAATCTTCAATCTTTGTCTCAACAGCTACCTTCAATGTACACTGCAGACAGCAGAGTCCAACACTTCAATTGAACTTTACTTCTACATTAAGGACCGCAATACATTCAACACTGTTTTCCTTATCACAGATACAATTCTACTCTGTCCACATATTCTGTTATCTGTAACTAAATAGCAATCTTCAATCTTTGCCTCAACAGCTACCTTCAATCTACACTGCAGACAGTAGAGTTCAACACTTCAATTGAGCTTTCCTTCTACATTAAGGACCGCATTACATTCAACACTGTTTTCCTTATCACAGATACAATTCTACTCTGTCCTCAGATTCTGTTATCTGTAACTAAATAGCAATCTACAATCTTTGTCTCAACAGCTACCTTCAATCTACACTGCAGACAGCAGAGTTCACAACTTCAATTGAGCTTTACTTCTACATTAAGGACTTCATTACATTCAACACTGTTTTCCTTATCACAAATATAATTCTATGTCCTTAGATTCTGTTATCTGTAACTAAATAGCATTCTTCAATCGTTGTCTTCACAACTGCCTTCAATCTGCACTGCAGACAGCAGAGTTCATAACTTCAATTGAGCTTTTCTTCTACATCAAGGACCGCAGTACATTCAACACTGTTTTCCTTATCACAAATACAAATCTATGTCCTCAGATTCTGTTATCTGTAACTAAATAGCATTCTTCAATGTTTGTCTCCACAACTGCCTTCAATTCTCACTGGAGACAGCAGAGTTCATAACTTCAATTGAGCTTTTCTTCTACATTAAGGACCGTATTACATTCAACACTGTTTTCCTTATCACAAATGCAATTCTATGTCCTCAGATTATGTTATCTGTAACTAAATAGCATTCTTAAATCTTTCTGTCAGCAACCACCTTCAATCCACACTGAGGACAACTGGGTGGACAACTTGCATTGATCGATCTTTCTGTCAACAACTAATTTCGATCTACACTGAAGACAGCAGGGTTCACAACTTAAATTCACCTTTCCTTCTACATTAAGGACCGCATTACATTCAACAATGTTTTCCTTATCAAAGATACAATTCTACTATGTCCTCAGATTCTGTTATCTGTAACTAAATAGCAATCTTCAATCTTTCTGTCAACAACTACCTTCAATCTACACTGGGGACAACTGGGTTGACAACTTGCACTGACTAATCTTTCTGTCAACAACTACCTTCGATCTATACTGCAGACAGCAGGATTCAAAACTTCAATTCACCTTTCCTTCAACATTAAGGACCGCATTACATTTAACACTGTTTTCCTTATCACAGATACAATTCTACTCTGTCCTCAGATTCTGTTATCTGTAACTAAATAGCAATATTCAATATTTGTCTCAACAACTGCCTTCAATGTACACTGCAGACAGCAGAGTTCACAACTTCAATTGAGCTTTAATTCTACATTAAGGACTTCATTACATTCAATACTGTTTTCCTTAACACAAATATAATTCTATGTCCTCAGATTCTGTTATCTGTAACTAAATAGCATTCTTCAATCTTTGTCTCCACAACTGCCTTCAATCCTCACTGGAGACAGCAGAGTTCATAACTTCAATTGAGCTTTTCTTCTACATTAAGGACCGCATTACATTCAACACTGTTTTCCTAATCGCAAATTCAAATCTATGTCCTCAGATTCTGTTATCTGTAACTAAATAGCATTCTTTAATCTTTCTGTCAACAACTACCTTCAATCTATACTGTGGACAACGGTGTTGACAACTTCCATAGACCGATCTTTCTGTCAACAACTACCTCCGATCTACACTGCAGAAAGCAGTGTTCACAACTTAAATTCACCTTTCCTTTTACATTAAGGGCCACATTACATTCAACACTGTTTTCCTTATCACAGATACAAATCTACTCTGTCCTCAGATTCTGTTATCTGTAACTAAATAGCAATCTTCAATTTTTCTTTCAACAACTGCCTTCAATCTACACTGCAGACAGCAGAGTTCACAACTTCAATTGAGCGTTCCTTCTACATTAAGGACCGCATTACATTCAACAATGTTTTCCTTATCACAAATTCAATTCTATATCCTCAGATTCTGTTATCTGTAACTAAAAAGCATTCTTCAATCTTTCTGTCAACAACTACCTTCAATCTACACTACGGACAACTGGGTTGACAACTTGCATTGACCGATCTTTCAGTCAACAACTTCCTACGATCTACACTGCAGACAGCAGGGTTCACAACTTCAATTCACCTTTTCTTCTACATTAAGGACCGCATTACATTCAACACTGTTTTCCTTATCACAGATACAATTCTACTCTGTCCTCAGATTCTGTTATCTGTAACTAAATAGCAATCTTCAATTTTTCTCTCAACAACTGCCTTCAATCTACACTGCAGACAGCAGAGTTCACAAATTCAATTGAGCGTTCCTTCTACATTAAGGACCGCATTACATTCAACAATGTTTTCCTTATCACAAATTCAATTCTATATCCTCAGATTCTGTTATCTGTAACTAAAAAGCATTCTTCAATCTTTCTGTCAACAACTACCTTCAATCTACACTACGGACAACTGGGTTGACAACTTGCATTGACCGATCTTTCTGTCAACAACTTCCTACGATCTACACTGCAGACAGCAGGGTTCACAACTTCAATTCACCTTTTCTTCTACATTAAGGACCGCATTACATTCAACACTGTTTTCCTTATCACAGATACAATTCTACTCTGTCCTCAGATTCTGTTATCTGTAACTAAATAGCAATCTTCAATTTTTCTCTCAACAACTGCCTTCAATCTACACTGCAGACAGCAGAGTTCACAACTTCAATTGAGCGTTCCTTCTACATTAAGGACCGCATTACATTCAACAATGTTTTCCTTATCACAAATTCAATTCTATATCCTCAGATTCTGTTATCTGTAACTAAAAAGCATTCTTCAATCTTTCTGTCAACAACTACCTTCAATCTACACTACGGACAACTGGGTTGACAACTTGCATTGACCGATCTTTCTGTCAACAACTTCCTACGATCTACACTGCAGACATCAGGGTTCACAACTTCAATTCACCTTTTCTTCTACATTAAGGACCGCATTACATTCAACACTGTTTTCCTTATCACAGATACAATTCTACTCTGTCCTCAGATTCTGTTATCTGTAACTAAATAGCAATCGTAAATCTTTGTCTCAACAGCTACCTTCAATCTACACTGCAGACAGCAGAGTTCACAACTTCAATTGAGCTTTACTTCTACATTAAGGACCGCATTACATTCAACACTGTTTTCCTTTTCACAAAAAATACAATTCTATGTCCTCAGATTCTGTTATCTGTAACTAAATAGCATACTTCAATCTTTCTGTCAACAACTACCTTCAATCTACACTGCGGACAACTGAAATGACAACTTGCATTGAAAAATCTTTCTGTGAAAAACTACCTTCGATCTACACTGCAGACAGCAGGGTTCACAACTTCAATTCACCTTTCCTTCTACATTAAGGACCGCATTACATTCAACACTGTTTTCCTTATCACAGATACAATTCTACTCTGTCCTCAGATTCTGTTATCTGTAACTAAATAGCAATCTTCAATCTTTGTCTCAACAGCTACCTTCAATGTACACTGCAGACAGCAGAGTCCAACACTTCAATTGAACTTTACTTCTACATTAAGGACCGCAATACATTCAACACTGTTTTCCTTATCACAGATACAATTCTACTCTGTCCACATATTCTGTTATCTGTAACTAAATAGCAATCTTCAATCTTTGCCTCAACAGCTACCTTCAATCTACACTGCAGACAGTAGAGTTCAACACTTCAATTGAGCTTTCCTTCTACATTAAGGACCGCATTACATTCAACACTGTTTTCCTTATCACAGATACAATTCTACTCTGTCCTCAGATTCTGTTATCTGTAACTAAATAGCAATCTACAATCTTTGTCTCAACAGCTACCTTCAATCTACACTGCAGACAGCAGAGTTCACAACTTCAATTGAGCTTTACTTCTACATTAAGGACTTCATTACATTCAACACTGTTTTCCTTATCACAAATATAATTCTATGTCCTTAGATTCTGTTATCTGTAACTAAATAGCATTCTTCAATCGTTGTCTTCACAACTGCCTTCAATCTGCACTGCAGACAGCAGAGTTCATAACTTCAATTGAGCTTTTCTTCTACATCAAGGACCGCAGTACATTCAACACTGTTTTCCTTATCACAAATACAAATCTATGTCCTCAGATTCTGTTATCTGTAACTAAATAGCATTCTTCAATGTTTGTCTCCACAACTGCCTTCAATTCTCACTGGAGACAGCAGAGTTCATAACTTCAATTGAGCTTTTCTTCTACATTAAGGACCGTATTACATTCAACACTGTTTTCCTTATCACAAATGCAATTCTATGTCCTCAGATTATGTTATCTGTAACTAAATAGCATTCTTAAATCTTTCTGTCAGCAACCACCTTCAATCCACACTGAGGACAACTGGGTGGACAACTTGCATTGATCGATCTTTCTGTCAACAACTAATTTCGATCTACACTGAAGACAGCAGGGTTCACAACTTAAATTCACCTTTCCTTCTACATTAAGGACCGCATTACATTCAACAATGTTTTCCTTATCAAAGATACAATTCTACTATGTCCTCAGATTCTGTTATCTGTAACTAAATAGCAATCTTCAATCTTTCTGTCAACAACTACCTTCAATCTACACTGGGGACAACTGGGTTGACAACTTGCACTGACTAATCTTTCTGTCAACAACTACCTTCGATCTATACTGCAGACAGCAGGATTCAAAACTTCAATTCACCTTTCCTTCAACATTAAGGACCGCATTACATTTAACACTGTTTTCCTTATCACAGATACAATTCTACTCTGTCCTCAGATTCTGTTATCTGTAACTAAATAGCAATATTCAATATTTGTCTCAACAACTGCCTTCAATGTACACTGCAGACAGCAGAGTTCACAACTTCAATTGAGCTTTAATTCTACATTAAGGACTTCATTACATTCAATACTGTTTTCCTTAACACAAATATAATTCTATGTCCTCAGATTCTGTTATCTGTAACTAAATAGCATTCTTCAATCTTTGTCTCCACAACTGCCTTCAATCCTCACTGGAGACAGCAGAGTTCATAACTTCAATTGAGCTTTTCTTCTACATTAAGGACCGCATTACATTCAACACTGTTTTCCTAATCGCAAATTCAAATCTATGTCCTCAGATTCTGTTATCTGTAACTAAATAGCATTCTTTAATCTTTCTGTCAACAACTACCTTCAATCTATACTGTGGACAACGGTGTTGACAACTTCCATAGACCGATCTTTCTGCCAACAACTACCTCCGATCTACACTGCAGAAAGCAGTGTTCACAACTTAAATTCACCTTTCCCTCTACATTAAGGACCGCATTACATTCAACACTGTTTTCCTTATCACAGATACAATTCTACTCTGTCCTCAGATTCTGTTATCTGTAACTAAATAGCAATCTTCAATCTTTCTGTCAACAACTACCTTCAATCTACACTGGGGACAACTGGGTTGACAGCTTGCACTGACTAATCTTTCTGTCAACAACTACCTTCGATCTATACTTCAGACAGCAGGGTTCACAACTTCAATTCACCTTTCCTTCAACATGAAGGACCGCATTACATTTAACACTGTTTTCCTTATCACAGATACAATTCTACTCTGTCCTCAGATTCTGTTATCTGTAACTAAATAGCAATATTCAATCTTTGTCTCAACAACTGCCTTCAATGTACACTGCAGACGGCAGAGTTCACAACTTCAATTGAGCTTTCCTTCTACATTAAGGACCGCATTACATTCAACACTGTTTTCCTTATCACAAATACAATTCTATGTCCTCAGATTCTGTTATCTGTAACTAAATAACAATCTTTAATCTTTCTGTGAACAACTACCTTCAATCTACACTGTGGACAACTGGGTTGACAACTTGCATTGACCGATGTTTCTGTCAACAACTACCTCCGATCTACAATGCAGAAAGCAGGGTTCACAACTTCAATTCACCTTTCCTTCTACATTAAGGACCGCATTACATTCAACACTGTTTTCCTTATTACAGATAAAATTCTACTCTGTCCTCAGATTCTGTTATCTGTAACTAAATAGCAATATTCAATCTTTGTCTCAACAACTGCCTTCAATGTACACTGCAGACAGCAGAGTTCACTACTTCAATTGAGCTTTCCTTCTACATTAAGGACCGCATTACATTCAACACAGTTTTCCTTATCACAAATACAAATCTATGTCCTCAGATTCTGTTATCTGTAACTAAATAGCATTTTTTAATCTTTCTGTCAACAACTACCTTCAATCTACACTGTGTACAACTGGGTTGACTACTTGCATTGACCAATCTTTCTGTCAACAACTACCTCCGATCTACACTGCAGAAAGCAGAGTTCACAACTTAAATTCACCTTTCCTTCTACATTACGGGCCGCATTACATTCAACACTGTTTTCCTTATCACAGATACAATTATACTCTGTCCTCAGATTCTTTTATCTGTAAATAAATAGCAATCTTCAATCTTTGTCTCAACAACTTCATTCAAGCTACACTGCAGACAGCAGAGTTCACAACTTCAATTGAGCTTTCCTTCTATATTAAGGACCGCATTACATTCAACACTGTTTTCCTTATCACAAATGCAATTATATGTCCTCAGATTCTGGAATCTGTAACTAAATAGCATTCTTCAATCTTTCTGTCAACAACTACCTTCAATCTACACTGCGGACAACTGCGTGACAACTTGCATTGACTGATCTTTCTGTCAACAACTACCTTCGATCTACACTGCATACAGCAGGGTTCACAACTTCAATTCACCTTTCCTTCTACATTAAGGACCGCATTACATTCAACACTGTTTTCCTTATCACAGATACAATTCTACTCTGTCCTCAGATTCTGTTATCTGTATCTAAATAGCAATCTACAATCTTTGTCTTGTGGTAAATAAATAATTAATTACCGAACTATTTTTCAGGATACATTAATAAACAGATAGCTCAATAAATAAGAGTCAAGATTCGAGGTAGTTGGAGTTATCAGGCTTTAATCAGGCATAAAGGACGGGAACAGAACAGCCTGAATGGAATGGGAGAAATCCCTGACAGCTGCCAGGGACAGGATCTGGGATGGCTAGCAACTTTTAATAACAGTGCACAAGCATATATACTTAAAGCAAACACATAGAACTCAATTACAGTAGGCGTAGCAGTGGGCGGAGTAGAAGGTGTGTCGTGTAGCAGTCGCGAAAGATAAGGCATAAAGAGGCGTGAACAGGGCGTATACATAGACATGTGATGCAAACGTAACAGAATATGTCATGAATGGGGCGGAAACATGGAGGGGGCTACCTAAGGAGCCGGGACCTCTAACCTAGTGGTGCGCGCAAACTGACAATGACGTGTTACCAGGGAGAAACTGGGGGCTATGACTTCTGAGCTAGAAGAGGAGGAGACGAAAGTCTGGAGAGTCAGAGCGACATGTACCTAGGCATATCTGGTATCTGGTGTTTAGAGAACATGTTGATAGAATCCAAAAGTTATCAGGGCAAAGGCTACTTGACTCTAAGACTGGTGCATGCATTATTCTACATGTAGTGCGTGTGTGGGGAATATTCTATTAGCATTAATACAGTATTTCTCTCACATGGAGACGTAAAGGCTAGACGATGACTGAAACTATTGATGCGATTCAGTAGCTTTAGGAATGCAGAGAAGGAGAGCTGGACTGATAACTAGAATCATAACATACTCTTGGCAGACTAGCAGGCAGAGCCAGGCCGAGCCGGGCACTGCGAGGCAGGAAGTAAGTGAAGGGTCAGGGATACAGGTGGGGGCTGCATCGCTCCTCAGCGAGGGTTCAGGAGACAGGAGCTGAATCTGGTGTCCGGGCCCTTTTGAGGCCTAGAAACGGGGACATTTCAATGCATTAACGTGCACACTGTGAAACGTGGCAACGTAACTTTACATAGGCCTGATATTCGTTGTATTCACGAAGACTGGGAACTGGCATACTAGAGATGGACACAACTATAACTGCGTCTTTAATCGATCATGGGGAATACATATGCATATTAATCATGCACATATAACATGAGGTGGGGAACACGTAGGGACACAGAACATGGCAAAATTTACTTTTCCACATTCCCTCCTTGTCACTACGTTTCCATCAGGAAACATCAATATTCATGATACCATCTATCATTTCATACAGTACCATTTGCTCGTCTCGAATTGTCTTGGAACGGGACTTAGGACTAGGAATACAAGATGTAGCACAAATGCCGCAAATCGCAGGGCCACATTGTATACAGAGGCAGCAACTGAATATGATCATTACTGCAATACCTAGAAATGACAATACTTTCCATCCCCAGGCAGATATAATACTCCAGAGCCAACCGGACCATGTCCAGGTGCCTGGATCTTGGTGTAACTGATGGGCAATTTTATGAAGTCTGGTTATAGCTGAATAAACAGACGGCGCGTTATTTGGAATGAAAATGCAGCAACTAGATCCGATGACTCTACATGCCCCGCCCCTATCGGCCAGTATGACGTCAAGGACGAGACGATTCTGTAAAACGACAAATCTCATAGCAGATTGCTCTTCAGTTAAGTTACCTAGAGCGGAAGTAGTCTCATTCACTACTGCTTCAAGGGTTCTGGTTAATCTACGGATTAGCTTACTATTCTGGACAGGGCCTATAAAGAAGAAGAAACCTTTATTAAAGTCTTGATATTGTTCTAGAGCAGTTTCAGTTTGATCGACAATTGGGGACTCGATCTCCCTTCTATGTCTAATGTGTACTAGATGTGTGTTCCTATGATAATCAGATGGGGCTAGAAAAACTGGTGGCAGTAGGAAGGCAATATAACATGTTCCATCCCAATCGAGAGGCAGACGAACATATGCGGTCTGACCACAAACAAAATACGAATGACGTGAGGCTTTGAAAATAGATTTCCCACTGTCACTATACTCGACAATAGTAGTACAATCACTATGTCCTACATGTGCGGAACCATTCTTTCTGACACATAATTCGCCTTTGACTGGTAATACTGAAATAGCAGGCAAGTCTGGAGTAGTATCAGACTGAACATTCAGGACCATGAAATTCGAAGAATAATTACCTAAATCATATACTTCGTTTTCTAGATCTGACCCTGTTCTATGGGCAGGACCTTGCTTGTCTGGAAAACATGTACTGTTCAGAAGGGACATATCAGTTGAGGATGACGTTAACGTGGACCATGCTCCACACGAACCATTATGAGAAAACGGATAAGGAAAGAGTGGCAGAACTCCCTTCGGTGTCTGAAAAGGGGGGAGTCGACCACACACCCAACAATTAGTGGCATTGCTGGTCTGGTGTGAATAGTGTAACATACGGATAAAGGAATTATTTCGCATAGCAAGACGATAAGATAACTCGTGAGGAGGCAGATCACTGAATGTGTGCTCTACTGTAGCATTGGTAAACTTATTTACATGAGAAACTGGAGAACATAAATGCAATGCATAACTTGTGCAGGTAACCATCAGGCTTAGATATAGCAGAAAACATAAAATAATAATGCAACTTTTAGAGTTCTTACTAACTCTCTCTCTGTGGGGGTCTATCTTATACATGTCAGAAACCTGTCTAACCGTTTCACCTAGGGGAGGACTTAGACAATTAAACTGGCTGACTTATTTTACTAGACCGTAACTTCAGCTTATACTCCTGCTGCGGAGTTTTCTCTAACAGGGAGGGCTTTATTTCAGAGTCATTTGCGGGACAGTCCTTAAGAACAGTATTTTGGCAGTCTTTAAAATCCTTGCAATCCTTTAAAAAGGTTTTAGTTCTCAATCCATGGAATTTCTTGACGTGAGACAGGTGGACCCACCCCTTACGGCCCTCCAACTTCACGGCAGTACGGGTGGTCAAAAGGACTAGCTGCGGCTGCTTCCAGCGGGGCTCCAGCGGACTTGAACGATCAAAGTTCCTTATGAGGACCAGGTCTCCTGGAACGATTTCATGCGGTTTCACCTCGGTATTGTCTGGAAATGCAGCGGCAACCTGTGAACGACAAGAGTGTAGGGCAGACATCAAGGAAGCTAGGTAATCTGTCAGCATATTACTGGAAACATCTGTAATACTTCGGGGTCTAGGTGTACCCCACATGTTCGGGGGGCGGCCGAATACGACCTCATATGGGGACAGACCTGTTCTGGAATGTGCAACCATGCGCATATAAAATAGGGCGACTGGCAGAGCTACTAGCCAGTCCACACCTTTCTCTTTACAAACTTTGGTGATGCGGATTTTCAGGGTCTGATTATGTCTCTCTACGAGACCTGCTGCTTCAGGATGGCGCACACAATGGAACTTCCACTGGTACCCTAACAGAAGGGAAACGTGCTTCATTAACTCTGATGAGAATGGCTGGCCGTTGTCTGAATACACGACCCTAGGGAGTCCATAACGAGGGAAAAATTCACGAACCAACTGCCTGGCAGTGGTCGCGGCTGTGTAATCTGGGACTGGATATGCCTCTGTCCACCTGGACAAAGCACATACAACTACGAGGACATACTTGAAACCTCGGCATCGCTCCATCTGAATATAATCCATCTGGAGGACTTCAAAAGGGTGGTCAGGAGGTTGGAATCCACCTTGTTCCACCGGGACACTTTTACCTGGATTAAACTGACAACATATCATACAGGTACGGACTTTCTGCTTGGCTGCAGCTCGTAAATGCTTGTTGAACCAAAGGTTCTGGATACTGTCTAACATAGCTTTCTCTCCTAGATGTGCAGGACTATGTGCAGTATTAATAATGACTTGAACCATAGAGTCGGGGAGAAACCATGTGGCTTTTCCCTTCGTCACCCATCCTTGATCTGTCTGGACCCCTCCTTGTTCGGACCATTTCTTAATTTCTTCGGGAGTAGCATGTAACTGTATATCTATGACATCTTGTGTAGGGTCCTTCACTGTCATACAAGTAGTCTGATCTGGAGTGCGTGTCAGTGTCTTGCTAACTGGAATGTCTGGTGTCTGAGCTGTAAGCTTGGCTGTGCGGTCTGCTAGATCATTACCTTGGGAAATAATGTCAGTAACTTTCGTGTGTGCCTTGCACTTCATGATAGCGATAGCTGTCGGTAAATGTATTGCATCTAACAGAGCTTGAATGAGGAGACCATGTTGAATCTTGGTTCCATGAGAAGTCATGAAACCTCTCTCCTGCCAGAGTACTCCGAAGTCGTGTACAACTCCGAATGCATAACGGGAGTCTGTATATATGTTAACTTTCAGGTCTTTGGCACGTATGCAGGCTTGGGTCAGAGCGACTAGCTCTGCTGCTTGAGCAGACAGGGTATCAATACGGTGTGTTTCAATAACTTCGGTTTCAGTAGTCACTGCATACGCGGCTACTAGTTCTCCTGTACTTGTTCTCATACATGAACCATCCACATAAAGTGTCAGGTCGGGATTAGGTAATGCAATATCTGTCAGGTCTTGTCTTGACTTAGTCATGGTGTTAACAACTTCCACACAGTCGTGTGTGGCAGGGTTTGAAGTAACTGACGGTAACAGTGTAGCAGGATTTAAAACGTTGCAGCGTCTGATTTCTATGTGTGGCTGGAACAGTGTCAGTTCATAACCTGTTAAACGTGCAATTGTCAAGTGCTGAGTCTGTGTTCGGTTTAAAAGAACTTCCACGGAGTGTGGAACTTGTACTGTCAGGGAATGTCCTAACACTATGGAATCACTTTGTCTGATAGCTAGAGCTGTGGCTGCAACTGACTTGAGGCACGCAGGCAGAGCCTGGGCTACTGGATCTAATGTGCTCGAAAAATAAGCACACGGCTTGTACTGTCCTGCTTGATCTTGTGTGAGAACAGATAATGCAGTACCATCACGTTCTGTGACAAAAAGTGTAAAAGGCTTACTGTAGTTCGGTGTAGCTAGAACAGGTGCTTGACATAAAGCTTTCTTTAACTCATTAAAACTAAGTGTATGTTCAGATGTCCAAGGGAGGACAGTCGATACGGCTGCCTCCTGTGTCGTTAACTGTATCAGTGGCTTAGCTAGAAATGCATACTGAGGAATCCATTGTCTGCAATAAGAAGTGAGGCCAATAAAAGCTCGTACCTCCTTCTGTGTCTTGGGCTGGGGAAGACTCGCTATTAACTGGATACGATCTGGTGTCAACTGCCTACCCCTCTTGGACAGTAAGTGTCCCAAGTAGACCACTTGCTGGACACAGAATTGAAGCTTTGAAGGGGACACCTTGTGCCCCATCTCGGCTAGGAAATACAGGACTGTAAGTGACGCTCATTCGCAGTCACGTTCAGAACGGGTTGTGATTAGTAGATCATCGACATACTGGAGTAGGGCAGTATCAGTTGGCATGCGGACATTATCTAGTTGTCTTTTAAGTGCTTGACTATAAATACTGGGACTTTCTGTGAAACCTTGAGGAGCTCGTGTGAATTTATAGCTTTTTCCATTTAAACAAAAACCAAAAAGTAACTGGCTGTCTGGATGAATGGGGACACTGAAGAATGCGTTCTTGAGGTCTATTACAGTAAAGAACGTAGCTTCAGAATCAATGGCTGTCAAGAGTGACGAAATATCTGGGACAACTGGGTACTGGGGAATGATACATTTATTAAGTTCTCGTAGGTCAATCACTAATCGATATACTGGAGGTGCATTTGGATCAGTACGCTTCATGACTGGAATGATAGGAGAATTACATACGTTGGAGTCAGTTTCTACAACCACTCCTTGAGCAATGAGCTCGTCAATAATTTTGGATAAGGCTGCTACAGCCTCAGGTGGTAATCTGTACTGTCTGATTCGGGGTAATACAACACCTTGCTTCAGAGTCACACGATGAGGTGTGATTTGCATGTAACCTACATCAGTTGGACCTTGCGCCCATAAATGCTGAGGTACATTTAACAGTCTTGAATCAAAATCACGTAATACATAGTGACCCTTAAAGTCACGCAAAAACAAACGAACTCCCTCTGGGGAGCAACAAATTACAGCACCTAATTCTTTCAATGTTTTAATGCCTAGTAAATTTTCTGGACATGACTTCGTAAGTAACAGATCAGTAGTACGGGACAATGGACCTACTTCTAGAGTAACTGGCTTTGATATCTCGTTAACTATTGGCTTTCCTGAAAATCCAAGGGAAACATTACTAGAGCCTGAGAGCGGAGCCCCTGGAACCTCGTCGTGACTGATGGTTGTCCTACTTGCCCCTGTATCAATAAGAAACTTTCTGTCTTTCCCTAATACTTGACTATGTACATAGGGACCTTCTTGATCTACAGGTATCTCGATGAGAGGCAAGCCTACCTCCCTCTCTAGGCTGTTTCATGAATATGACTGATACTCTGGATACTCTGACTGAGCATACTGGTACATTTGCTGTGTAACATGCTGTGTTGCAGCTATAGGCTGCTGTGCTGGAACTGTCTGTTGTGCATTCTGCGGTGACTGTGAAATCTGTGAAACATGTTCTTGTCTGGGCGGACGTGGTCTTTCTTTAGTTTTACCGGTAGCTATGTTGTGTTTCAGAACTGCACACTCGTTTATAAAATGACCTGGCTGTTTACAATAATTGCATGTCCCTTTAACGGGAGCTGCAGGATGACTGACTTGATTCGGACCCCTCTTCTGACTGTCTTGTGGAACAGATTGTGCAACTAATACTTTCATTTTCGTGTCTTTCATACGTTTCCTTTCGTGATCTTGCTCTTCCCTGATTCTGTTCTGGTGATACTGGAGCATCTGAAGCATCTGGGACGGGGTATTAGCTTGCCAGGTACTTTCGACTTTCAGAACTCGATTTTTAACTTGTGGACTGGAATTCTCGACTAGTTTAGTAACAAAAAGATGAGGGTATGACTCACTACTTGTCTTGAGGCCACTCTTTATGATAAAACATTTCTCAAATCTAGAATAAAAATCACTAGTATCTTCGTCTGGTTTCTGTTTGCAGGCTGAGATTGCATCCCAGTCTTCCTTTTTCGTGGTTAATAATCTTGGCAAAACTTGTATTAATAGCTCGGGCAGTTCTTTAACTGTCGGCCCTAGACCGGTACCTGGTACTCGTGCTTTATCTTCAGCTTCTAGAGCTGTCCAATCTATCTTTTTCTCTCCCACCTCCCATTCTTTTTCCTTGAGTTTTTCATATACCCCTGCGGGCAACAGGACCATTAACATTTTAATGATATCAGCATACGTGTATTCTCCCATACGGAGCATGTCTTTTAATTCTCTATGGAACCCTGCTGGATGTTTGTCGTGACAGGGAATTAACTTCTTCATCTCTAAGAGTTCCATCTTTGTAATCGGGGTGTAAACAAATACTCGTTCTAGTTCACCACCCGCTGTCCTAACTGGGTGTACTTCTCGTAACGGATTCTGTCTGTCTATGTAGAATCTTTTACTGTCTGGAGGTGAGACCTGAACAAAATGCGGGTTCAGGAACGTTCTGTATTTGTGGCGCTGTTCTAGAATGACACTAATTAAGTCGGTACCTAGACCTTTCCATTTATACTGGAGTAACTCGTTCAGAACATCGTGTAACGGACCTGGATCAGAATGTTGACCCTCATAGAGTGTAATGAGGTGCTGGATGATATACATACCCACCAGTCGCTGCTCAGCTGGGGGCTGTTTCAGAAACATTTGTGCCACTATTTCGTCTGGAAAAGTGGTAGAATCAGTAACCCATCGGACTGCTGATCGGACTAGTTCTTGTTCGTGCATGGAACTGAGTTCACTATAACCAATACGTGATTTCAGACTGTGATCGGTAGCTTGAAATACTTGTTCAAGACTCTCTTGTTCTGGCGCTTGAGGGAAGAAAACTTTCTTGTGTTCTAGGCGTAAATGTCGGTCAGGAAGTCTAGTCCTACCTACATACGCTATTCTGGCGGGATTCTCGCTGTCTACCTCTTCAGTAGAAGAGTCATTTTCTTTTTCGGACGCTTGTCTTACTTCTCGTTTCTCGTGTAACCTTACTATTTCCTTACGAATCTTCTTGCACATACTTTCTATACATCCTTGTGTCTTGTGTCTTCCCTCGGCTATATTGTCACTCCACCTGGTCAGAACTTTCATTTCTGTCGAATCTTTTTCTGGATAATCTTGTTCTCTTATTAAACAGTTAATTATAAACTTTAACAGCATGAGCTGAATCTCGACCTTTCTTTTGTTCATAGCATCACCAATACTTTCTGGATCTTCTCCTGTACGGATAAAACGATATATTCTGTCTAGATATTCTTTCATATTTGGCAGGGTGTCTAAATACTCGGTCACCTTTCTTACGCGTAATGAATATAAAACCATATTATCCTCGCCTGGGACTGGATCATAGCGACATTCGGTAAGAGTTCTCCTTATTTCTGCAACAGACTGATATTTGGGCGTACGCTGTGACGCTCGGGCATGTAACTCGACTAACGTTAAACGTTTGTGCGGCGGCGGGGTTCCCGGAGGACCTCCCCCCGCGGCTCCTAAATCGTCGACTGATACTCTTCGTGCTGGCAGAGTGACCGGAACTTGTACTGCGGGCTGGACCGGGGGTGCCGTAGCAGGAGCTGTAACGGGTGCCCCGGTGACTGGAGGACCATGAATTACATTATTTACAGGAGCAGGCGGAACAGGATTTGCATATTCAGGGACAGTGTCGTCCAAATAGGACGAGAGAAAAATATCAGCTGCGGTCGATTTGTGACGTAGCTTGGTCGGAACTAATGGCGGCGGAAAATTTCTGGATGCTTCCGGGGTTGCTTTCTGCAAGCCCTCGGCAAGAAGAGGATACATACCCTTAATGAGGGCATTCCTCTGTCTGTCTGACTGTTCAGTCTTAACTCGTTCACCTATTTCGATCAATTCCCTTTCTTGGGCTTTTTCTGAAGATTCTCTACTTAATTCTGACTTTCTGATTTCTTTTTCGGTTCTTTTATGAGATTCTTTGCGCCATAACTCGATGGCATCTTTCTGTGACTGTCTGGCTTTCTTTTTCCATAATGCTTCTTCTACTCGCATGATGCACTCGGCATCCCATGTACCCGATACGGGCCATCTATATTTCTCGTCTAATTCCTTGGTGTACTCGACCCATAAATCTAGATATAATATGGCACTTATGCCATGCTTATGATACATAAAGTGACCTGGACTGTCCCTAGGCGGGACAGGAACTGCTTCTTCAAGCAGACCCTTTCTAGTTTTTAACTGACGTAATTTCGAAAACAGAGACATGGTGAACTTGAATCTGAACACAATACAATACACGAGGAACAATAACAATTGAGAAAACAGCTCATTCATACCACGACATTGAAAACACATTGAAATAACATTATAAAATAACAGTTCGGACAGAATACTACCTGGAATACTGAGAACAGAAACACATGAATTTCTCGAGAACGGAACAGACTAGAGTTACTGGATGCACTGCTGAAACAGTACGGAACATACCGGTCCCATAAAGAGACGCATCAAGACCCGTATCCACCTAGGTGAACACTTCGTGTTGGATCTGTGTACCCAAACCCACGGACCAGAGACAATTTAGATTGACCCTGTCTAGATACTACCCCAGCAACGGTACTCACCGGGCAACAAGAACGGAAGGCCTCGGACTGGACTGAACTGCTACGACGACGGACGGACTCCGGACTTCAGTTACGGGTGGGCCTCCGGATACCTCGGACCTTGGACTCTCGGCTTGGGCTCTGGTCGGGAATTGCCGCGTTCCTCCACCGCCTCGTCTGGATGCTGGACCGCAACCTCCGTCTCCTCCGTGGGCCTGAGGGATACTTGAAGCAGAAATATCTGCCGGTGCGCAGAAGAGTTCCGTCACGGCTGCAGAGGGTCAGGGGGCATACGTGGCTTCACCGGCGCGTGGGGAAAGGGCAAGTCCCTATTCGGGCGCCATTTTATGTGGTAAATAAATAATTAATTACCGAACTATTTTTCAGGATACATTAATAAACAGATAGCTCAATAAATAAGAGTCAAGATTCGAGGTAGTTGGAGTTATCAGGCTTTAATCAGGCATAAAGGACGGGAACAGAACAGCCTGAATGGAATGGGAGAAATCCCTGACAGCTGCCAGGGACAGGATCTGGGATGGCTAGCAACTTTTAATAACAGTGCACAAGCATATATACTTAAAGCAAACACATAGAACTCAATTACAGTAGGCGTAGCAGTGGGCGGAGTAGAAGGTGTGTCGTGTAGCAGTCGCGAAAGATAAGGCATAAAGAGGCGTGAACAGGGCGTATACATAGACATGTGATGCAAACGTAACAGAATATGTCATGAATGGGGCGGAAACATGGAGGGGGCTACCTAAGGAGCCGGGACCTCTAACCTAGTGGTGCGCGCAAACTGACAATGACGTGTTACCAGGGAGAAACTGGGGGCTATGACTTCTGAGCTAGAAGAGGAGGAGACGAAAGTCTGGAGAGTCAGAGCGACATGTACCTAGGCATATCTGGTATCTGGTGTTTAGAGAACATGTTGATAGAATCCAAAAGTTATCAGGGCAAAGGATACTTGACTCTAAGACTGGTGCATGCATTATTCTACATGTAGTGCGTGTGTGGGGAATATTCTATTAGCATTAATACAGTATTTCTCTCACATGGAGACGTAAAGGCTAGACGATGACTGAAACTATTGATGTGATTCAGTAGCTTTAGGAATGCAGAGAAGGAGAGCTGGACTGATAACTAGAATCATAACATACTCTTGGCAGACTAGCAGGCAGAGCCAGGCCGAGCCGGGCACTGCGAGGCAGGAAGTAAGTGAAGGGTCAGGGATACAGGTGGGGGCTGCATCGCTCCTCAGCGAGGGTTCAGGAGACAGGAGCTGAATCTGGTGTCCGGGCCCTTTTGAGGCCTAGAAACGGGGACATTTCAATGCATTAACGTGCACACTGTGAAACGTGGCAACGTAACTTTACATAGGCCTGATATTCGTTGTAT
Source organism: Lissotriton helveticus (assembly GCF_964261635.1). NCBI lineage: Eukaryota > Metazoa > Chordata > Amphibia > Caudata > Salamandridae > Lissotriton > Lissotriton helveticus. The sequence goes on from NC_136063.1 coordinate 42,717,387, forward strand.
TCACGAAGACTGGGCACTGGCATACTAGAGATGGACACAACTATAACTGCGTCTTTAATCGATCATGGGGAATACATATGCATATTAATCATGCACATATAACATGAGGTGGGGAACACGTAGGGACACAGAACATGGCAAAATTTACTTTTCCACAGTCTCCACAGCTACCTTCAATCTACACTGCAGACAGCAGAGTTCACAACTTCAATTGAGCTTTACTTCTACATTAAGGACTTCATTACATTCAACATTGTTTTCCTTATCACAAATACAATTCTATGTCCTCAGATTCTGTTATCTGTAACTAAATAGCATTCTTCAATCTTTGTCTCCACAACTGCCTTCAATCTGCACTGCAGACAGCAGAGTTCATAACTTCAATTGAGCTTTTCTTCTACATTAAGGACCGCATTACATTCAACACTGTTTTCCTTATCACAAATACAAATCTATGTCCTCAGATTCTGTTATCTGTAACTAAATAGCATTCTTCAATCTTTGTCTCCACAACTGCCTTCAATCTGCACTGGAGACAGCAGAGTTCATAACTTCAATTGAGCTTTTCTTCTACATTAAGGACCGCATTACATTCAACACTGTTTTCCTTTTCACAAATGCAATTCTATGTCCTCAGATTCTGTTATCTGTAACTAAATAGCATTCTTCAATCTTTCTGTCAGCAACTACCTTCAATCCACACTGAGGCCAACTGGGTGGACAACTTGCATTGATCGATCTTTCTGTCAACAACTAATTTCGAACTACACTGAAGACAGCAGGGTTCACAACTTAAATTCACCTTTCCTTCTACATTAAGGAACGCATTACATTCAACACTGTTTTCCTTATTACAGATAAAATTCTACTCTGTCCTCAGATTCTGTTATCTGTAACTAAATAGCAATATTCAATCTTTGTCTCAACAACTGCCTTAAATGTACACTGCAGACAGCAGAGTTCACTACTTCAATTGAGCTTTCCTTCTACATTAAGGACCGCATTACATTCAACACAGTTTTCCTTATCACAAATACAAATCTCTGTCCTCAGATTCTGTTATCTGTAACTAAATAGCAATCTTCAATCTTTCTGTCAACAACTACCTTCAATCTACACTGGGGATAACTGGGTTGACAACTTGCACTGACTAATCTTTCTGTCAACAACTACCTTCGATCTACACTGCAGACAGCAGGATTCACAACTTCAAGTCACCTTTCCTTCAACATTAAGGACCGCATTACATTTAACACTGTTTTCCTTTACAGATACAATTCTACTCTGTCCTCAGATTCTGTTATCTGTAACTAAATAGCAATCTTCAATCTTTGTCTCAACAACTGCCTTCAATGTACACTGCAGACAGCAGAGTTCACAACTTCAATTGAGCTTTCCTTCTACATTAAGGACCGCATTACATTTAACACTGTTTTCCTTATCACAAATACAATTCTATGTCCTCAGATTCTGTTATCTGTAATTAAATACCATTCTTTAATCTTTCTGTCAACAACTACCTTCAATCTACACTGTGGACAACTGGGTTGACAACTTGCATTGACCGATATTTCTGTCAAAAACTACCTCGGATCTACACTGCAGAAAGCAGGGTTCACAACTTAAATTCACCTTTCCTTCTACATTAAGGGCCGCATCACATTCAACACTGTTTTCCTAATCACAGATACAATTCTACTCTGTCCTCAGATTCTGTTATCTGTAACTAAATAGCAATCTGCAATCTTTGTCTCATCAACTTCCTTCAAGCTACACTGCAGACAGCAGAGTTCACAACTTCAATTGAGCTTTCCTTCTACATTAATGACCGTATTACATTCAACACTGTTTTCCTTATCACAAATGCAATTATATGTCCTCAGATTCTGTTCTCTTTAACTAAATAACATTCTTCAATCTTTCTGTCAACAACTACTTTCAATCTACACTGCGGACAACTGGGTTGACAACTTGCATTGACCGATCTTTCTGTCAACAACTACCTTCGATCTACACTTCAGACAGCAGGGTTCACAACTTCAATTCACCTTTCCTTCTACATTAAGGACCGCATTACATTCAAAACTGTTTTCCTTATCACAAATAAAATTCTATATTCTCAGATTCTGTTATTTGTAACTAAATAGCATTCTTCAATCTTTCTCTCAACAACTGCCTTCAATCTACACTGCAGACAGCAGAGTTCACAACTTCAATTGAGCGTTCCTTCTACATTAAGGACCGCATTACATTCAACAATGTTTTCCTTATCACAAATTCAATCCTATATCCTCAGATTCTGTTATCTGTAACTAAAAAGCATTCTACAATCTTTCTGTCAACAACTACTTTCAATCTACACCAAGGACAACTGGGTTGACAACTTGCAATGACCGATCTTTCTGTCAACAACTTCCTACGATCTACACTGCAGACAGCAGGGTTCACAACTTCAATTCACCTTTCCTTCAACATGAAGGACCGAATTACATTTAACACTGTTTTCCTTATCACAGATACAATTCTACTCTGTCCTCAGATTCTGTTATCTGTAACTAAATAGCAATATTCAATCTTTGTCTCAACAACTGCCTTCAATGTACACTGCAGACAGCAGAGTTCACAACTTCAATTGAGCTTTCCTTCTACATTAAGGACCGCATTACATTCAACACTGTTTTCCTTATCACAAATACAATTCTATGTCCTCAGATTCTGTTATCTGTAACTAAATAACATTCTTTAATCTTTCTGTGAACAACTACCTTCAATCTACACTGTGGACAACTGGGTTGACAACTTGCATTGACCGATGTTTCTGTCAACAACTACCTCCGATCTACAATGCAGAAAGCAGGGTTCACAACTTAAATTCACCTTTCCTTCTACATTAAGGGCCGCATCACATTCAACACTGTTTTCCTAATCACAGATACAATTCTACTCTGTCCTCAGATTCTGTTATCTGTAAATAAATAGCAATCTTCAATCTTTGTCTCAACAACTTCCTTCAAGCTACACTGCAGACAGCAGAGTTCAAAACTTCAATTGAGCTTTCCTTCTACATTAAGGACCGCATTACATTCAACACTGTTTTCCTTATCACAAATGCAATTATATGTCCGTAGATTCTATTATCTGTAATAAATAGCATTCTTCAATCTTTCTGTCAACAACTACCTTCAATCTACACTGCGGACAACTGCGTTGACAACTTGCATTGACTGATCTTTCTGTCAACAACTACCTTCGATCTACATTGCAGACATTGTAAACGGGTTGAACGCTACCAACCAGAATATAAGGTTCTTAAGTATTGCCCGGCGGTGTCGCCTCTTGAACCCACTAGATATTTAACAAATGAAGAGGCAGGCGCTGGAGACTGGAAGGCAGGAAACAAGGTTTTATTTTCTCCGGAGGAGAAACACGTCAGTTGGACAGCAGGTATCGTTCTGAGGTGCTCTGCTCGCATCTCTGAGGCCTGGCCTCTTATACACAAGTTAATCACTTTATTGCATGAAACACATTCTTGTTAATACTTTGATGTACGAAAAAGACATCCTCGGAATCCCCCTTCGGGCCCGTTCCCACACATATCTACAGTAGAAGTCCCCACCCTGGTCACAGCAGGTGATGACTATCGCGCAGCTGGATATTCCGCCAATTCATGGAATGCGGGGTTCGATCGGATCTCATGGGGTGGGGGCTTTGATCAACTCGGGGGTCCTTTGATGAGGGAAGCTTTCTATTGCACGGGGAGGGGCAAGGGATAGTATCGGCAGAGCTGGGTGTCGGCCTGGGAACGGGGAAGACAAACGGGCACACGGGGAAAAGGGGGTTTGCATCTAAGGGCCGGGGATCATGAAAGGGAAGAAGGGAGGTGTCGCGCTGGGAACAGGATGAGGGCCTGGGGCAGAGCAGCGCCGAAGAGGGGTTTATGACTCAAGGCAGGTGCAAGCAGGGGGTTGTCGGCATGTGGGGGCTGCCTGCGAGGCTAGGAGAGGGAGAGACGCGCTGGTTATCAGAAAAGGGCAGGGAAGCCATGGTGTTCAAAATGGCGGCTGTTTACGTGCACGAAAGGGTTCGAGAAGAGCAAGAGGGCGCCGATAATGTTGACGGTTTCAGCCTAACTTTCAACAGTCCTCCCTTTTCAACATATCTAGCCAACTTGCTTACTCAATGTCAATTTTCATCAAATTCCTAACCTCGGTATCATACAATGCCCTCACGCGTTCGCTTCCAAAGTCCGTAGTTTTGGGGAAAATACAACTTGCACATAAAGAACACAGAGGTGGCAGACATTGAATTCCTAAGCATAGACCACATATTACAACTACAGGAATCAGGATAATGGTGAGCAGTCTCCAGCCCCAGTTCTTAACGGTGTCCCAGAACCAACCACCAAGCGACCATTCTTCTTGTTCTTGGTGGACTTCCGAAGAGAGTCTGTGAAGGTGTTCGATGGCTTTGTACACTGAGGGTGAGTTGTCCGGTATGTATGTACAACAGCTGGACCCAATAATGCGGCATGCTCCTCCACGGTCCGCCAGAACCACATCTAGAACCAGGCGGTTCTGAAGAGCCACCAGACGGACCGCTTGGAGCTCGGCAGTGTTGTTAGCAAAGATACCAGCTGTGATGTTCATGGTTGTTTCAACTGCCTGAGTTAGATGTCGGATGGCGCGGCTGTTCGCCATCGGGCCCCAGAGGGGGACGAGTCCTTTCATAGCATCGAGGAACTGCGCTCCTGTTGAGTCGGCTTGCTCAATGTCTTTGGCTCGTTTTTGTCTATGGTGATCCGCTGGGGCCACATAAGTCGGGGGAAGGACGAAGGAGATGAAACAAGTGCCCCCCCAGCCTCTGGGGAGCCAGGTGTAGGCCTTTGTGCCGCAGACGAAGTACATGTTTGGGGATGACACAAAGGATGGTGGATCCGTGGAATCCAAAGTTCTGGTGAAGCGGCAGGCGCTGTGGCCCACCAGCTGTGTCCCAAGTCCTTCTACACACATGTGGCCTGTGACGTTGATGACCGACAGGGCTACAGTCAGAGTGGCAGCCGTTCGTTTCCGCAGATAAGAGAAGGTGGGTCTGGTTGGATTGTTAAACACCTGCATTTCGATTCGTTCCTTTTCAGGGATGTCCACGTGGATTGAGTCGTGGGGGGTCAGCGGGCAGAAGTGTGTCTTTGTTTTGTTCCGCCCGACCCCGTGAGAAAAATGCGCTGCGGTTCTGCTGGAGGTGGCATTGTCCTTATAGCTTTCTTGCAGGAGGATCAGCCAAGCAAGGCAGGAGCCGTGAACAGAGAAAGGTGAAGGGATGAATGGTATAGAGTGTCCAGTGGCGTGGGGTAGCAACCCACAGATCCAGCAGTTGGTGGCATTGGTGGCAAGATTGTGTTGGTGAAGTAGCTGCACGAAAGAGTTATTCCAAAACTCCTTTCGCCTTTCTCTTAGTTGAGGAGAGAGCGAAATCAGATAATGTTCCTTCATGGTGGTAGGCTGAGCAGTGGTTAGGAATGCTTCGTGAGCAGGTGCATGTTCCTCCATAATCCAGAGCGTGGTCATGAGGAGAAAGCAGAAGAGGATTGTGATGAAGAGTACAATTGTCTTTGAGCTGTGAAGTTTGTCTGTTCTTGGGTTTCTGTAGCGGGTATTTCCTGTTGCTTCCATCATCTTCTTATCTGGCGCTTCCATCATCTTCGAGGTGCTCGGTAGCGGGCAGAACCACAGACTTTGTTTAGTTCTCTCCCGGTGACCCTTGGTTGTGTCTAGGTCACCGTTCTGAGATTTTAACTCGGTCCGTGGCCTACTTAGCCGAAGCTCCCTCCTTTCGACGCAGGAAATACCCTTCTCTGGATGGCACAGTGGGATCAGAGAATTTTGAAAGTTCAAGCGCTTCAGTATCCGGATAGCAGGCCAGTGACGGTCGGTCCTTGTTCAGGAGCTCTTCTTGGTTGTCGATGTTTTCCGTCGTGGCTAGGGTCGGAGAGACCTTCTTGCAGTGGTGTGCATGCAGCCAGTGCCGTTTCCCCTCCACACGAAGAGCCGTCCGGGTGGTGATTAACACTTGCCAGGGGCCCGTCCACCGGGGTTCCAAACTCTTCGATCGCTGAAAATTTCGGATCAGCACGAAATCCCCAGGCTGGATGGTGTGGCCCGGACCCCTGGAAGCATCGGGGATGGCCTGCTGCACCTGCTGATGAATGACAGACAGAGTTTCAGTCAATTTATACAGGTAATCAGACATTAGGACGTCCGGGACGTCATGAATGGAGGTAGGTTTTGGGGCAGACCAGACACTCATGGGTCGACCGAAGACAACTTCATAAGGAGTTAAGTGATGTCGGGTGGGGGTAGAGCGCATCGATAGTAATGCCAGTGGGAGGGCGTCTGGCCATTTCAGACCCGTGGTAGCCACTATCTTGGCCAGTTTAAGCTTTAGTGTGGCATTGTGTCGCTCAACAAGTCCGGCAGATTGGGGGTGGAAGACTGCATGAAATTTTTGTTTTATGCCCAATCCCTTTAAGATGAGCTGGATAACTTCGGCTATGAAGTGGGGGCCATTATCACTCCATAAGATACGACAGAGGCCGTAACGGGGAAAAAATTCCTTTAACAGTACCTTTGCAGTGGCCATAGCGGTGTTGTCACGGGTTGGATATGCTTCCACCCACTTGCTAAATGCGCACACCACAACAAGTACATATTTTAGGCCCTGGCACCTGTCTAGCTGGATGTAGTCCATCTGCAGGACTTCAAATGGGTGGTTTGGGACCCCAAATCCCCCCCGGGGTACTACAGTTCCTTTCCCGGGGTTGTGTTGCAGGCATATTAAGCATTGTTGGACCAGGCGTTTGGCGGAATCTGGGATTTTATCATTGTGCCAAACTCTGGAGACAAGTTCGATCATGGGGGCTGACCCTATGTGGGCAGGGGAGTGTGCCATGGTCAGTATGGGAATCAGGTATGAGTCAGGTAGCAACCACTTGTTTGTGGCTTTTGTCCGCCAGCAGCCTTCGTCATCTTTCACTCCCACCCGTGTCCATTCAGTCAGTTCGTGTTGTGTGCTAGCCGTTTGAATGTCTCTGATAGTGTCCTTAGCGTCAGTCCAGTTTTCTGCTTGTGACCTGGTCACGTACATACGCGTGGTCGTCCTATTTTCAGCTGTCGTTCGGGCAGTGATGTCGGCTAGCGCGTTTCCCTGTCCAATAATGTCCGTCACCCTTTTGTGTGCCTGGCATTTGATGACCGCAAGCTTTTTGGGGAGAAGGACAGCTTCGATCAAGGCGGAGACTAGATCCCCGTGTAGAATGGTTGTGCCGTGTGAGGTCAAGAATCCCCTCTCTCTCCAAAGGAGTCCGAAATGGTGAACCACCCCGAAGGCATACTGGCTGTCGGTGTAGATGTTAGCTGTGATTCCTGCTGCTAGGATGCAAGCTCGTGTTAGGGCAATTAGTTCCGCTGCCTGAGCAGATCGTTGCGTGATGCGGGCTGTCTCGATTACAGCTCGAGCCGTGGTGACTGCATAGGCAGCGGAAGTGGTGCCATCGGGGAGTTTGATGCAAGAACCGTCCACCCACAGCTCCCCGTCGGGGTCAGGGAAAGCCGTGTCTCTGAGGTCAACCCTACTTCTAGTCTGTTCGTCTGTGAGAGTCACGCAGTCATGTATAGGGTGAACATTGGGATCGTTCTCTGGTAAGGGTAACAGAGTTGCCGGGTTCAGTGTGGTGCATCTTTTCAGGGTGATATGGGGTGCAAGCAAAGTCAGTTCGTATCCGGTCAGTCGTGCGCTCGTCAGGTGTTGCGTCTTGGTTTGGTTCAGGAGGGTGTCGACTGCGTGGGGTACCAATACCGTGAGGGAATTCGAGAGTACGATCCCCTCACTCTGTCTGATAGAGATTGCAGCAGCAGCCACGGCTCGAAGGCAGGCAGGTAAGGCCCTGGCTACAGGGTCAAGAGTGGCAGAGAAGTAAGCGCACGGTCGTTGTCTCGGGCCAGTGGCCTGGGTCAGGACGGACAAAGCGCACCCCTCCCTTTCGTGAGTGTAAAGGGAGAAGGGCTTTCTGTAATCTGGGGTACCCAGGACAGGGGCCGAACAAAGGGCATCTCGTAGTTCAGTGAAGGAGGTCTGACACTCAGGGGTCCAAGGGAGAGGGAAGGGGATGTCTTTACTTAGCAGAGAAAGCAGCGGTTTCACAATGAGGCTAAAGTTTGGTAACCACTGTCGACAGAAGGAGGTGAGGCCCAGTAGGGAGCGAACCTGTTTCTGGGTCTTAGGGACAGGAGTTTCAAGAATGGTTCGGATCCGGTCGGGAGTGAGTTTCCTTCCTTCTTTGGACAAAAGGTGGCCTAGGTAAGTGACTTGGGGTTGGCAGAATTGCAACTTCTTCTTGGAGACCTTGTGACCACTTTCCGCAAGGAAGTGTAGGAGTTGAATGGTGGCGGTAACCGCTAATGGGGTAGTGTCAGCTGCCAAAAGGATGTCATCGACATATTGTACCAACACCACTCCATCGGGTAACTGGACTTGATCCAGTTGTCGTTTTAGGGCCTGGCTGTAGATGCTAGGGCTTTCTGTGTAGCCCTGGGGTGCTCGGCAAAACCTATATGAGCGGGCTTTTAGGGTAAAGCCGAAGAGATATCGGCTGTCTGGGTGGATGGGGATGGAAAAGAATGCATTTTTGAGGTCGATGACAGTGAAGGTGGTGGCAGTAGGAGGAATCAAAGTCAGGATGGTGGTGATGTCTGAGACCACAGGGTACTGGGGTACCACCACTTTGTTGATCTCTCGGAGGTCGATGATAAAACGGTATGCTCTCTCATCTCCCTCTCCCTGTTTCTTGATGATGGGCAAGATAGGGCTGTTGCAAATGTTGCTAACCACTTCCTCTACCACTCCTGCGTCTATCAGTGACTGGATAATCTTTACCAATGCCTTCTCGCCCTCGGGCGATATCCGATATTGTGGAAGTTTTGGGAGTGTTGCGTCTGGTCGGACAGTAATGTGCACTGGGTCAATCAACATACGTCCTACGTCCGAATCCGTTTTGGCCCACAGATACGGAGGCAGAGTGTCAAGCAGGGATGCGTCAGTGTCGGTGATGGAAAACATGTGTTGGGGAGAGCAATGTCTAAGCAGAACGGGGTTGTCGTAAAGAAACACTCGAACTCCATCTTGAGAACATCTGATCGTCGCTCGGAAGTGTTTTAGTAAGTCAAGTCCCATAATGGCGTCAGGGCTATTGGAGGAGAGCAAAAACGTGGTGTCAGTGGTGTTGTTTTCTACGTCAAAGAGAATCGGGGCAGACAAAGGGTTAGTTGAGGGCGTTCCGTCGAAACCTGTCGATGTTATGAGTGAGCCAGACAAGGGTGCCCTTGGAATCAGTTGTTTAGATAACGCGCTACGGGTTGCGCCAGTGTCTACCAGAAATGGAGACTTGGTACCCAGGACCTTAGCAGTGACGTAAGGGCCCTGCTGGTCAACATAGAGCTCGACTGGATCCCTCCCTTGCCCTTGGCTGTCCTATGCGAAGTCGTGGGCGTCCTCATAGTCGGATTGCTGATATTGGTTCTGCCTGGGTCGATCAAACGTATTTGGTCTGCCTGATCTGTCGTTAGTCGTGTCATTTGGGGGCCCTCGCTGTTGTCCCTTATTTCTCAGTCCATTTGCTATGTCCCTGGGGTCTCTGTTTTTGATTATTTCCAAAAGAACTGGGCACTGGGATTTCCAATGGCCAGTTCCTTTGCAGAAAGCACACTGGTTCTCTCTAAGGTCTGTGGGTCCACTGTAGGAAGTCAGAGTGCGGTCCTGGGGAAATGTAGTCTTAGGGACGTTCGTCTGGTAATTTCCCCGATATTGGTCTCGTCCTATAGTCACCCCTTGCAGTTTGGCAATCATCACCCTCTCTTTCAGGTCCTTTTTCTTTTTCTCTGTTGCCCTATCGTTTTCATTTTTCTGATGTTCATAATATTGGGCCATTTGGAGAATAGCTGTAGGTTTGGAGGCTGCCCAACTACTCTCGCTGGCCTGTAGTTTCTGGGAGATCTCCGATGACAGACCCTTAACATAATTCTGGACAAACAGATGGTGTCCGGTTGCAGTGGTCATGTCCTGGCCGCTGTAATCAGAGAACACCGTTTCAAACCGGGAGAAGTATTCCGATACATCCTCCTGGGGTTTCTGGCGACAGGCTGTTACTATCGACCAGTCCACTTTCTTTTCTGGAATCAGGGTTTTTAATTTCTCTACGATTCTATCCGGAAGGTCTAGAATGGATTTCAAAGGCTTTTGTCCTGGTCCCCGTTGTTTATCCAGATCATCGAGTTGTGACCAGGTATGTCCAAACAGCTCAAGGTGGTCGACTTTCCGGATTTGCTTCCATACATCAGCTGGTAGACATAACCCAAAGAACAAGTCGATGTCAGCCAGGGTCATAATCGTTGAACCCAGGGCTGTACCCAATTCAGTATAAAAGGCAGTGGGGTTTTTACGTAGGTCGGGCAGAGATTTCCGGAATGTCAGAATCTCTTGCCGGTCCCAGGGCTGGTAGACCCAGTTGTACACTACCCTTCCTTTTGCATCCTGGTGGTTTGCATCATCGTTAGTCCCTGAACCTCGGGGTGGTACCCAGTAAGGGGCAGCCTCTCGTATTGGCATCATGGTGTTAGGTTGTTCAGTTTGAGGTTTGGTTGCTACGGGTGTCGCGGGTTTAGTCCCCGATTCTCGTTCAGTGAGGTGGCGGAAAACCTCAAGCGTACGCGTAAGGAGGTCCGACACATCACACTCGCCCTCTTCCCCGATATCGACCTTCCGGTACAGAGCCGTTAGGTTCTCGGGACCTTTGTCTCGATATCGGTCCTCGTATGCATTCAAGATATGGTAACACAGTCGTACGGTAAAATGTCGTCTGTGACTCCCAGTATATGAGTTAAACACATCCGTGATGTGCTCCTCACCTTCCTTCCTTCCTATCAGTGCTTTTGCTATCCGGTCGATCCCTGCTCGCTCATCTTTGCTTAGTCTGTTTGTTCTTGCAGGGCCAGCCCCTCGAGTCTCAGGGTCGCCTAACGTTGTCGTTGATGCAGTATTTAACACAAAGGGTTCGGCAGGCACAGAGGCAATGGGGGCCGAAGCTGTGGCGGTACTTTCGTTTGCACCTGGGGGTGGTGCGTGCTGCGCTAGGGGTTGGGAAGGGGCATATGGAGGGGGCATGTAGATGATAGGAGGACCTAACAGCAGATCCTCGTTGGCTCGTTGTTTCGAGGGTAAATCAGGGTAGAGCGTGGAGGAAGTTCTAACCGGACACTGGCTCGATGTTTCCATTTCTAGTTTCTGTTTAGCTTTCTCTCTTTCTTTTATCTCTTTTTCCAGTTTCTGGGCGGCTAGGTGGGCTGCTTTTCGCAGCTCTTTTCCCAACCTACTCTCAGTTTTCTTTTTACGTTGTTCAGTTTCTTTGCGCCACATGCCGAAACTATCAAGCATAGTGGGTGTTGTCTTGCTTTTACCAAGGGCTGTTTCTAGCGCTTTTATTTTATCATCATCGAAGGATCCTATCAGTGGCCACTGGCTTTCTCGATCCTTTTTCGTGTATTTATGCCATAGTTTGCTATAGGCTATAGAGATCAATCCATGCTTCGTGAACATGTCCTTATTAGGGGTGCCTTCCAGTGGGGCTGGATGGTCCATCTCTAATAGGCGGTCCGGGCTAAACAGGCTACTAATCAGTGGGGAGAAGACAGACATGACGGCTCGTAACGAGGGACAAAAAGTCAGCACTGCCTATCTTATCACTGTGTGCAAAGACTGGACAGAATATTTCTATTCTACGTTGTTTGCAGGCAGTGAATACCTCATGAATCAAATAACAAAAAGACCAATAAATATTCAATGGGGAGAATGAGTAGGTCCGCAAAGATCTGCGTTACCTACCCCTTTCACTATCTGCAAAAAGGGAGGTCTCTTCCCTGTTTGCAGACAGAGAATCTCCAGAAAACAATAGTTTTGCGAACAACAGTTCAGTTTCAAGTAATTATTCAGTGGGGGAGAAAAAAATAGGCACGACGGCTGCCTTACCTATCCTCCACTGTTTGCAAAGAGAGAGCCTGTTGTTTCTCCGTTTGCGGACAGCGAATCTCCAAATAAATAAAAAGAGCAATACTAGTATTTCCTAAACAGTCAAGCAATTATTTCGCAACTTGTCGTGTTTACACGACCTTACCCGGACCGCATGGACAGTTTCTTGTCTTCCGAATCCAGCGCCCGATCGTCCTCTCTTCTCCGTTATCCTCGCGGCACTCCTGATGGTTCCCAGTCAGGACCGTAAATCACTCGAGAGAGGTCTGTTCGGAACCAGTGAAGTTCGGATGATCGGCTGTCAGACGAGGGTCTATCGGACAGGCGCGCTCCCAATCGTTGCAGTCGTTCACTCTGTCGTCAGGACCTCTCCCACTGGATCCACGAGTCGCTGATGGGCCCCACGCTTGGGACGCCAATTGTAAACGGGTTGAACGCTACCAACCAGAATATAAGGTTCTTAAGTATTGCCCGGCGGTGTCGCCTCTTGAACCCACTAGATATTTAACAAATGAAGAGGCAGGCGCTGGAGACTGGAAGGCAGGAAACAAGGTTTTATTTTCTCCGGAGGAGAAACACGTCAGTTGGACAGCAGGTATCGTTCTGAGGTGCTCTGCTCGCATCTCTGAGGCCTGGCCTCTTATACACAAGTTAATCACTTTATTGCATGAAACACATTCTTGTTAATACTTTGATGTACGAAAAAGACATCCTCGGAATCCCCCTTCGGGCCCGTTCCCACACATATCTACAGTAGAAGTCCCCACCCTGGTCACAGCAGGTGATGACTATCGCGCAGCTGGATATTCCGCCAATTCATGGAATGCGGGGTTCGATCGGATCTCATGGGGTGGGGGCTTTGATCAACTCGGGGGTCCTTTGATGAGGGAAGCTTTCTATTGCACGGGGAGGGGCAAGGGATAGTATCGGCAGAGCTGGGTGTCGGCCTGGGAACGGGGAAGACAAACGGGCACACGGGGAAAAGGGGGTTTGCATCTAAGGGCCGGGGATCATGAAAGGGAAGAAGGGAGGTGTCGCGCTGGGAACAGGATGAGGGCCTGGGGCAGAGCAGCGCCGAAGAGGGGTTTATGACTCAAGGCAGGTGCAAGCAGGGGGTTGTCGGCATGTGGGGGCTGCCTGCGAGGCTAGGAGAGGGAGAGACGCGCTGGTTATCAGAAAAGGGCAGGGAAGCCATGGTGTTCAAAATGGCGGCTGTTTACGTGCACGAAAGGGTTCTAGAAGAGCAAGAGGGCACCGATAATGTTGACGGTTTCAGCCTAACTTTCAACACAGCAGGGTTCACAACTTCAATTCACCTTTCCTTCTACATTAAGGACCGCATTACATTCAACACTGTTTTCCTTATTACAGATAAAATTCTACTCTGTCCTCAGATTCTGTTATCTGTAACTAAATAGCAATATTCAATCTTTGTCTCAACAACTGCCTTCAATGTACACTGCAGACAGCAGAGTTCACTACTTCAATTGAGCTTTCCTTCTACATTAAGGACCGCATTACATTCAACACAGTTTTCCTTATCACAAATACAAATCTATGTCCTCAGATTCTGTTATCTGTAACTAAATAGCATTTTTTAATCTTTCTGTCAACAACTACCTTCAATCTACACTGTGTACAACTGGGTTGACTACTTGCATTGACCAATCTTTCTGTCAACAACTACCTCCGATCTACACTGCAGAAAGCAGAGTTCACAACTTAAATTCACCTTTCCTTCTACATTACGGGCCGCATTACATTCAACACTGTTTTCCTTATCACAGATACAATTATACTCTGTCCTCAGATTCTGTTATCTGTAAATACATAGCAATCTTCAATCTTTGTCTCAACAGCTACCTTCAATCTACACTGCAGAAAGCAGAGTTCACAACTTCAATTGAGCTTTACATCTACATTAAGGACCGCATTACATTCAACACTGTTTTCCTTATCAAAGATACAATTCTACTCTGTCCTCAGATTCTGTTATCTGTAACTAAATAGCAATCTTCAATCTTTGTCTCAACAACTTCATTCAAGCTACACTGCAGACAGCAGAGTTCACAACTTCAATTGAGCTTTCCTTCTATATTAAGGACCGCATTACATTCAACACTGTTTTCCCTATCACACATGCAATTATATGTCCTCAGATTCTGGAATCTGTAACTAAATAGCATTCTTCAATCTTTCTGTCAACAACTACCTTCAATCTACACTGCGGACAACTGCGTGACAACTTGCATTGACTGATCTTTCTGTCAACAACTACCTTCGATCTACACTGCATACAGCAGGGTTCACAACTTCAATTCACCTTTCCTTCTACATTAAGGACCGCATTACATTCAACACTGTTTTCTTTATCACAGATACAATTCTACTCTGTCCTCAGATTCTGTTATCTGTAACTAAATAGCAATCTACAATCTTTGTCTCCACAGCTACCTTCAATCTACACTGCAGACAGCAGAGTTCACAACTTCAATTGAGCTTTACTTCTACATTAAGGACTTCATTACATTCAACATTGTTTTCCTTATCACAAATACAATTCTATGTCCTCAGATTCTGTTATCTGTAACTAAATAGCATTCTTCAATCTTTGTCTCCACAACTGCCTTCAATCTGCACTGCAGACAGCAGAGTTCATAACTTCAATTGAGCTTTTCTTCTACATTAAGGACCGCATTACATTCAACACTGTTTTCCTTATCACAAATACAAATCTATGTCCTCAGATTCTGTTCTCTGTAACTAAATAGCATTCTTCAATCTTTGTCTCCACAACTGCCTTCAATCTGCAATGGAGACAGCAGAGTTCATAACTTCAATTGAGCTTTTCTTCTACATTAAGGACCGCATTACATTCAACACTGTTTTCCTTTTCACAAATGCAATTCTATGTCCTCAGATTCTGTTATCTGTAACTAAATAGCATTCTTCAATCTTTCTGTCAGCAACTACCTTCAATCCACACTGAGGCCAACTGGGTGGACAACTTGCATTGATCGATCTTTCTGTCAACAACTAATTTTGATCTACACTGAAGACAGCAGGGTTCACAACTTAAATTCACCTTTCCTTCTACATTAAGGACCACATTACATTCAACACTGTTTTCCTTATTACAGATAAAATTCTACTCTGTCCTCAGATTCTGTTATCTGTAACTAAATAGCAATATTCAATCTTTGTCTCAACAACTGCCTTCAATGTACACTGCAGACAGCAGAGTTCACTACTTCAATTGAGCTTTCCTTCTACATTAAGGACCGCATTACATTCAACACAGTTTTCCTTATCACAAATACAAATCTATGTCCTCAGATTCTGTTATCTGTAACTAAATAGCATTTTTTAATCTTTCTGTCAACAACTACCTTCAATCTACACTGTGTACAACTGGGTTGACTACTTGCATTGACCAATCTTTCTGTCAACAACTACCTCCGATCTACACTGCAGAAAGCAGAGTTCACAACTTAAATTCACCGTTCCTTCTACATTACGGGCCGCATTACATTCAACACTGTTTTCCTTATCACAGATACAATTATACCCTGTCCTCAGATTCTGTTATCTGTAAATAAATAGCAATCTTCAATCTTTGTCTCAACAGCTACCTTCAATCGACACTGCAGACAGCAGAGTTCACAACTTCAATTGAGCTTTACTTCTACATTAAGGACCGCATTACATTCAACACTGTTTTCCTTATCAAAGATACAATTCTACTCTGTCCTCAGATTCTGTTATCTGTAACTAAATAGCATTCTTCAATCTTTGTCTCCACAACTGCCTTCAATCTGCACTGCAGACAGCAGAGTTCATAACTTCAATTAGGCTTTTCTTCTACATTAAGGACCGCATTACATTCAACACTGTTTTCCTTATCACAAATACAAATCTATGTCCTCAAATTCTGTTATCTGTAACTAAATAGCATTCTTCAATCTTTGTCTCCACAACTGCCTTCAATCTGCACTGGAGGCAGCAGAGTTCATAACTTCAATTGAGCTTTTCTTCTACATTAAGGACCGCATTACATTCAACACTGTTTTCCTTTTCACAAATGCAATTCTATGTCCTCAGATTCTGTTATCTGTAACTAAATAGCATTCTTCAATCATTCTGTCAGCAACTACCTTCAATCCACACTGAGGACAACTGGGTGGACAACTTGCATTGATCGATCTTTCTGTCAACAACTAATTTCGATCTACACTGAAGACAGCAGGGTTCACAACTTAAATTCACCTTTCCTTCTACATTAAGGACCGCATTACATTAAACACTGTTTTCCTTATAACAGATACAATTCTACTCTGTCCTCAGATTCTGTTATCTGTAACTAAATAGCAATCTTCAATCTTTCTGTCAACAACTACCTTCAATCTACACTGGGGATAACTGGGTTGACAACTTGCACTGACTAATCTTTCTGTCAACAACTACCTTCGATCTACACTGCAGACAGCAGGATTCACAACTTCAAGTCACCTTTCCTTCAACATTAAGGACCGCATTACATTTAACACTGTTTTCCTTTACAGATACAATTCTACTCTGTCCTCAGATTCTGTTATCTGTAACTAAATAGCAATATTTAATCTTTATCTCAACAACTGCCTTCAATGTACACTGCAGAGAGCAGAGTTCACAACTTCAATTGAGCTTTCCTTCTACATTAAGGACCGCATTACATTTAACACTGTTTTCCTTATCACAAATACAATTCTATGTCCTCAGATTCTGTTATCTGTAATTAAATACCATTCTTTAATCTTTCTGTCAACAACTACCTTCAATCTACACTGTGGACAACTGGGTTGACAACTTGCATTGACCAATATTTCTGTCAAAAACTACCTCCGATCTACACTGCAGAAAGCAGGGTTCACAACTTAAATTCACCTTTCCTTCTACATTAAGGGCCGCATCACATTCAACACTGTTTTCCTAATCACAGATACAATTCTACTCTGTCCTCAGATTCTGTTATCTGCAACTAAATAGCAATCTGCAATCTTTGTCTCATCAACTTCCTTCAAGCTACACTGCAGACAGCAGAGTTCACAACTTCAATTGAGCTTTCCTTTTACATTAAGGACCGCATAATATTCAACACTGTTTTCCGTATCACAAATACAATTCTATGTCCTCAGATTCTGTTATCTGTAACTAAATAGCATTATTCAATCTTTGTCTCAACAACTGCCTTCAATCTACACTGCAGACAGCAGAGTTCACAACTTCAATGGAGCTTTCCTCCTACATTAAGGACCGCATTACATTCAACACTGTTTTACTTATCACAAATACAATTCTATGTCCTCAGATTCTGTTATCTGTAACTTAATAGCATTCTTCAATCTTTCTGTCAACAATTACCTTCAATCTACACTGCGGACAACTGGGTTGACAACTTGCATTGACTAATCTTTCTGTCAACAACTACCTTCGTTCTACACTGCAGAAAGCAGGATTCACAACTTCAATTCACCTTTCCTTCAACATTAAGGACCGCATTACATTCAACACTGTTTTCCTTATCACAGATACAATTCTACTCTCTCCTCAGATTCTGTTATCTGTAACTAAATAGCAATATTCAATCTTTCTGTCAACAACTACCTCCGATGTACACTGCAGAAAGCAGAGTTCACAACTTAAATTCACCTTTCCTACTACATTAAGGGCCTCATTATATTCAACACTGTTTTCCTTATCACAGATACAATTCTACTCTGTCCTCAGATTCCGTTATCTGTAACTAAATAGCAATCTTCAATCTTTGTCTCAACAGCTGCCTTCAATCTACAATGTAGACAGCAGAGTTCACAACTTTAATTGAGCTTTACTTCTACATTAAAAACCGCATTAATTTCAACACTGTTTTCCTTCTCACAAATACAATTCTATGTCCTCAGATTCTGTTATCTGTAACTAAATAGCATTCTTCAATCTTTCTCTCAACAACTGCCTTCAATCTACACTGAAGACAGCAGAGTTCACAACTTCAATTGAGCGTTCCTTCTACATTAAGGACCGCATTACACTCAACACTGTTTTCCTTATCACAAATTCAATTTTATATCCTCAGATTCTGTTATCTGTAACTAAATAGCATTCTTTAATCTTTCTGTCAACAACTAACTTCAATCTACTGTGTGGACAACTTGGTTGACAACTTGCATTGACCGTTGTTTCTGTCAACAACTACCTCCGATCTACACTGCAGAAAGCAGGGTTCACAACTTAAATTCACCTTTCCTTCTACATTAAGGGCCGCATTACATTCAACGCTGTTTTCCTTATCACAGATAAAATTCTACTCTGTCCTCAGATTATGTTATCTGTAACTAAATAGCAATCTTCAATCTTTGTCTCAACAACTTCTTTCAATCTACACTGAAGACAGCAGAGTTCACAACTTCAATTGAGCTTTCCTTTTACATTAAGGACCGCATTACATTCAACACTGTTTTCCTTATCACAAATGCAATTATATGTCTTCAGATTCTGTTATCTGTAACTAAATAAAATTCTTCTATCTTTCTGTCAACAACTACCTTCAATCTACACTGCGGACAACTGCGTTGAAAACTTGCATTGACCGATCTTTCTGTCAACAACTACCTCCGATGTACACTGCAGAAAGCAGAGTTCACAACTTAAATTCACCTTTCCTACTACATTAAGAACCGCATTACATTCAACACTGTTTTCCTAATCACAAATACAATTCTATGTCCTCAGATTCTGTTATCTGTAACTAAATAGCATTCTTTAATCTTTCTGTCAACAATTACCTTCAATCTACACTGTGGACAACTGTTAACAACTTGCATTGACCGATGTTTCTGTCAACAAATACCTCCGATCTACACTGCAGAAAGCAGGGTTCACAACTTAAATTCACCTTTCCTTCTACATTAAGGGCCACATTACATTCAACACTGTGTTCCTTATCACAGATACAATTCTACTCTGTCCTCAGATTCTGTTATCTGTAACTAAATAGCAATCTTCAATCTTTATCTCAACAACTGCCTTGAATCTACACTGCAGAAAGCAGAGTACACAACTTCAATTGAGCTTTCCTTCTACATTAAGGACCGCATTACATTCAACACTGTTTTCCTAATCACAAATACAATTCTATGTCCTCAGATTCTGTTATCTGTAACTAAATAGCATTCTTTAATCTTTCTGTCAACAATTACCTTCAATCTACACTGTGGACAACTGTTAACAACTTGCATTGACCGATGTTTCTGTCAACAAATACCTCCGATCTACACTGCAGAAAGCAGGGTTCACAACTTAAATTCACCTTTCCTTCTACATTAAGGGCCACATTACATTCAACACTGTGTTCCTTATCACAGATACAATTCTACTCTGTCCTCAGATTCTGTTATCTGTAACTGAATAGCAATCTTCAATCTTTATCTCAACAACTGCCTTGAATCTACACTGCAGACAGCAGAGTTCACAACTTCAATTGAGCTTTCCTTCTATATTAAGGACCGCATTACATTCAACACTGTTTTCCGTATCACAAATACAATTCTATGTCCTCAGATTCTGTTATCTGTAACTAAATAGCATTCTTCAATCTTTCTTTCAGCGACTACCTTCAATCCACAATGAGGACTACTGGGTTGACAACTTGCATTGATTGATCTTTCTGTCAACAACTAACTCCGATCTGCACTGCAGACAGCAGGGTTCACAACTTCAATTGAGCTTTCCTTCTACATTAGGGACTGCATTACATACAACACTGTTTTCCGTATCACAAATACAATTCTATGTTCTCAGATTCTGTTATCTGTAACTAAATAGCATTCTTCAATCTTTCCGTCTACAACTAACTTAAATCTACATTGCAAACAACTGGGTTGACAACTTGCATTGACCGATCTTTCTGTCAACATCTACCTTCGATCTACACTGCAGACAGCAGGGTTCACAACTTCAATTCACCTTTCCTTCTACATTAAGGACCGCATTACATTCAACACTGTTTTCCTTATCACAGATACAATTCTACTCTGTACTCAGATTCTGTTATCTGTAACTAAATAGAAATCTTCAATCTTTGTCTCAACAACTGCCTTCAATCTACACTGCAGCCAGCAGAGTTCACAACTTGCATTGACCGATCTTTCTGTCAACAACTACCTTCAATCTACACTGCAGACAACACGGTTCACAACTTCAATTCAGTTTTCCATGTAAATTTCTCCTCGCTATGTGTGCTGAGAAGTGCCTTCAATCAACTCTGCACTCAGTAGAGTACACAACTACATACCAACACCGCCAGCACTACAGAAAAAATTCAATGCAATATTGATTAATTTAAAACAGACATTTTCACAATGTCATCAAATTTCCTTACAGTTTGAAGAATAGGAAATTCAGACTTAATTTCTTTTATTGAGAGTTGCTTCTAATGTATGTCTTCATATTTTCTTTAAATAAGTGACAAAAACCATTTGTCTCTGTCTGTTAACAACTGCCTTCAATATACACTGAACAGGTAACATACAAGCTCAACACCAAACATATTACTTACTCACTGCACCAGAAACCATCACAAAAAAAGTGAACAGTTTTATGTCACAGTGGTACATATTGTACCTTTTAAATGGAATTCATGCAGAATTCAATCGACATAACACATTATTTCAATTATTGTCCCCCCAACCACACATCATCACTGGTTACATTCAACCTCAGCGCCAAATATTACTAACTCAGTGCACCACAAATCATCACCACATCACCATATTGAATTAGATGACCTAATTAGAAAAAAAATATATCAAACTTTTCAGACATGCCTCAACTTACTTCTGTAAATAAACAACCAATATTTATTGGAAAACTTTATTATAAACACTTTGTTACCAATGCGTCCTCCTTCGACCACTCCTCATCGCAAACTCCACAAAACTTTGTTGCTTTAGATGCACACGTCCTGCCTTTCTTGCCTGGGATTATCAATTATTCAATCTACACTGCAGACAGCAGCGTTCACAACTTCAATTCAACTTTCCTTCTATATTAAGGACAGCATTACATTCAACATGGTTTTCCTTATGAAAGATAAAATTCTACTTAGTCCTCAGATTCTGTTATCTGTATCTAAATAGCATTCTTTCAACATCTACCTTCAATCTACACTGCGGACAACTGGGTTCACAACTTGCATTGACCGATCTTTCTGTCAACAACTACCTTCTATCTACACTGTGGACAGCCGAGTTCAAAACTTGAATTCAACTTTCCTTCTACATTAAGGACCACATGACATTTAACATTGTTTTCCTTATCACAGATACAATTCTAAACTGTCCTCAGATTCTGTTATCCGTAACTAAATAGTATTCTTCAATCTTTGTGTCAATAACGGCCTTCAATCTACACTGCAGACAGCAGGGTTCACAACTACAATTCAGCTTTCCTTCTACGTTAATGACCACATAACATACAACACTGTTTTCCTTATCACAGATATAATTCTACTCTGTCCTCACATTCTGTTATCTGCAACTAAATAGCATTCTTCAATCTTTGTCTCAAAAACTGCCTTCAATCTACACTGCAGACTGCAGAGTTCACAACTTCAATTGAGCTTTCCTCCTACATTAAGGACCGCATTACATTCAACACTGTTTTCCTTATCACAAATATAATTCTATGTCCTCAGATTCTGTTATGTGTAACTTAATATCATTCTTCAATCTTTCTGTCAACAACTACCTTCAATCTACACTGCGGACAACTGGGTTGATAACTTGCAATGACCGATCTTTCTGTCAAAAACTACCTTCGATCTACACTACAGACAGCAGGGTTCAAAACTTCAATTCACCTTTCTTTCTACATTAAGGACCGCATTACATTCAACACTGTTTTCCTTAGCACAGATACAATTCTACGCTCCTCAGATTCTGTTATCTGTAACTAAATAGCAATCTTCAAACTTTGTCGCAACAACTGCCATAAATCTACACTGCAAACAGCAGAGTTCACAACTTCAATTGAGCTTTCCTTCTACATTAAGGACCGCATTACATTCACCAGTGTTTTCGTTAACTCAAATACAATTCTATGTCCTCAGATTCTGTTATCTGTAACTAAATAGCATTTTACAATCTTTGTCTCAAAAACTACCTACAATCTACACTTCGGACAACTGGGTTGACAGCTTGCATTAACCGTTCTTTCTGTCAACAACTACCTTCGATCTACACTGCAGACAGCAGGGTTCACAACTTCAATTCACCTTTCCTTCTACATTAAGGACCGCATTAATTTCAACACTGTTTTCCTTCTCACAAATACAATTCTATGTCCTCAGATTCTGTTATCTGTAACTAAATAGCATTTTACAATCTTTGTCTCAAAAACTACCTACAATCTACACTTCGGACAACTGGGTTGACAGCTTGCATTAACCGTTCTTTCTGTCAACAACTACCTTCGATCTACACTGCAGACAGCAGGGTTCACAACTTCAATTCACCTTTCCTTCTACATTAAGGACCGCATTACATTCAACACTGTTTTCCTTATCACAGATACAATTCTTCTCTGTCCTCAGATTCTGTTATCTGTAACTAAATAGCAATCTTCAATCTTTGTCTCAACAGCTGCCTTCAATCTACACTGCAGACAGCAGAGTTCACAACTTCAATTGAGCTTTACTTCTACATTAAGGACCGCATTACATTCAACACTGTTTTCCTTATCACAGATACAATTCTACTCTATCCTCAGATTCTGTTATCTGTAATTAAATAGCAATCTTCAATCTTTGTCTCAACAGCTGCCATCAATCTACACTGCAGACAGCAGAGTTCATAACTTCGCTTGAGCTTTCCTTCTACATTAAGGACCGCATTACATTCAACAATGTTTTCCTTATCACAGATACAATTCTGATCTGTCCTCAGATTCTGTTATCTGTAACTAAATAGCAATCTTCAATCTTTGTCTCAACAGCTGCCTTCAATCTACACTGCAGACAGCAGAGTTCACAACTTCAATTGAGCTTTACTTCTACATTAAGGACCGCATTACATTCAACACTGTTTTCCTTATCACAGATACAATTGTACTCTATCCTCAGATTCTGTTATCTGTAACTAAATAGCAATCTTCAATCTTTCTGTCAACAACTACCTTCAATCTACACTGGGGACAACTGGGTTGACAACTTGCATAGACTAATCTTTCTGTCAACAACTACCTTCGATCTACACTGCAGACAGCAGGATTCACAACTTCAATTCACCTTTCCTTCAAAATTAAGGACCGCATTACATTCAACACTGTGTTCCTTATCACAGATACAATTCTACTCTGTCCTCAGATTCTGTTATCTGTAACTGAATAGCAATCTTCAATCTTTGTCTCAACAACTTCCTTCAATCTACACTGTGGACAACTGGGTTGACAACTTGCATTGACCAATCTGTCTGTCAACTACTATGTACACTGCAGACAGCAGAGTTCACAACTTCAATTGAGCTTTCCTTCTACATTAAGGACCGCATTACATTCAACACTGTTTTCCTTATCACAAATACAAATCTATGTCCTCAGATTCTGTTATCTGTAACTAAATAGCATTCTTTAATCTTTCTGTCAACAACTACCTTCAATCTACACTGTGGACAACTGGGTTGACAACTTGCATTGACCAATCTGTCTGTCAACTACTATGTACACTGCAGACAGCAGAGTTCACTACTTCAATTGAGATTTCCTTCTACATTAGGTACCGCATTACATTCAACACAGTTTTCCTTATCACAAATACAATTCTATGTCCTCATATTCTGTTATCTGTAACTAAATAGCATTCTTCAATCTTTTTCTCAACAACTGCCTTCAATCTACGCTGCAGACAGCAGAGTTCACAACTTCAATTGAGCTTTCCTTCGACATTAAGGACCGCATTACATTCAACACTGTTTTCCTTATCACAAATACAAATCTATGTCCTCAGATTCTGTTATCTGTAACTAAATAGCATTCTTTAATCTTTCTGTCAACATCTACCTTCAATCTACACTGTGGACAACTGGGTTGACAACTTGCATTGACCAATCTGACTGTCAACTACTACCTCCGATCTACGCTGCAGACAGCAGGATTCACAGCTTCAATTCACCTTTCCTTCAACATTAAGTACCGCATTACATTCAACACTGTTTTCCTTATCACAGATACAATTCTACTCTGCCCTCAGATTCTGTTATCTGTAACTAAATAGCAATATTCAATCTTTATCTCAACAACTGCCTTCAATGTACACTGCCGACAGCAGAGTTCACAACTTCAATTGAGCTTTCCTTCTACATTAAAGACCGCATTACATTCAACACTGTTTTCCTAATCACAAATACAATTCTATGTCCTCAGATTCTGTTATCTGTAACTAAATAGCAATTTTCCATCTCTCCTCAGATTCTGTTATCTGTAACTAAATAGCAATATTCAATCTTTGTCTCAACAACTGCCTTCAATGTACACTGCAGACAGTAGAGTTCACAACTTCAATTGAGCTTTCCTTCTACATTAAGGACTGCATTACATACAACACTGTTTTCCGTATCACAAATACAATTCTATGTTCTCAGATTCTGTTATCTGTAACTAAATAGCATTCTTCAATCTTTCCGTCAACAACTAACTTAAATCTACACTGCAGACAACTGGGTTGACAACTTGCATTGACCGATCTTTCTGTCAACATCTACCTTCGATCTACACTGCAGACAGCAGGGTTCACAACTTCAATTCACCTTTCCTTCTACATTAAGGACCGCATTACATTCAACACTGTTTTCCTTATTACAGATACAATTCTACTCTTTCCTCAGATTCTGTTATCAGTAACTAAATAGCAATATTCAATCTTTGTCTCAACAACTGCCTTCAATCTACACTGCAGCCAGCAGAGTTCACAACTTGCATTGACCAATCTTTCTGTCAACAACTACCTTCGATCTACACTGCAGACAACACGGTTCACAACTTCAATTCAGTTTTCCATGTTAATTTCTCCTCGCTATGTGTGCTGAGAAGTGCCTTCAATCAATTCTGCACTCAGTAGAGTACACAACTACATACCAACACTGCCAGCACTACAGAAAAAATTCTATGCAATCTTGAATAATTTAAAACAGACATTTTCACAATGTCATCACATTTCCTTACAGTTTGAAGAATAGGAAATTCATACTTCATTTCTTTTATTGAGAGTTGCTTCTAATGTATGTCTTCATATTTTCTTTAAATAAGTGACAAAAACCATTAGTCTCTGTCTGTTAACTATGTACACTGCAGACAGCAGAGTTCACTACTTCAATTAAGATTTCCTTCTACATTAGGTACCGCATTACATTCAACACTGTTTTCCTTATCACAAATAAAATTCTATGTCCTCATATTCTGTTATCTGTAACTAAATAGCATTCTTCAATCTTTTTCTCAACAACTGCCTTCAATCTACGCTGCAGACAGCAGAGTTCACAACTTCAATTGAGCTTTCCTCCTACATTAAGGACCGCAATACATTCAACAATGTTTTCCTTATCACAAATACAATTCTATGTCCTCAGATTCTGTTATCTGTAACTTAATATCATTCTTCAATCTTTCTGTCAACAACTACCTTCAATCTACACTGCGGACAACTGGGTAGAGAACTTGCAATGACAGATCTTTCTGTCAACAACTACCTTCGATCTACACTACAGACAGCAGGGTTCACAACTTCAATTCACCTTTCCTACAAAATTAAGGACCGCATTACATTCAACACTGTTTTCCTTATCACAGATACAATTCTACTCTCTCCTCAGATTCTGTTATCTGTAACTAAATAGCAATATTCAATCTTTGTCTCAACAACTGCCTTCAATGTACACTGCAGACGGCAGAGTTCACAACTTCATTTGAGCTTTCCTTCTACATTAAGGACCGCATTAGATTCAACACTGTTTTCCTAATCACAAATACAATTCTATGTCCTCAGATTCTGTTATCTGTAACTAAATAGCATTCTTTAATCTTTCTGTCAACAATTACCTTCAATCTACACTGTGGACAACTGTTGACAACTTGCATTGACCGATGTTTCTGTCAACAAATTCCTCCGATCTACACTGCAGAAAGCAGGGTTCACAACTTAAAATAACCTTTCCTTCTACATTAAGGGCCACATTACATTCAACACTGTGTTCCTTATCACAGATACAATTCTACTCTGTCCTCAGATTCTATTATCTGTAACTGAATAGCAATCTTCAATCTTTGTCTCAACAACTTCCTTCAATCTACACTGCAGACAGCAGAGTTAACAACTTCGATTGAGCTTTCCTTCTACATTAAGGACCGCATTACATTCAACACTGTTTTCCTTATCACAAATGCAATTACATGTCCTCAGATTCTGTTATCTGTAACTAAATAGCATTCTTCAATTTTTCTGTCAACAACTACCTTCAATCTACACTGCGGACAACTGCGTTAACAACTTGCATTGACTGTTCTTTCTGCCAACAACTATGTACACTGAAGACAGCAGAGTTCACTACTTCAATTGAGATTTCCTTCTACATTAGGTACCGCATTACATTCAACACTGTTTTCCTTATCACAAATACAAATCTATGTCCTCAGATTCTGTTATCTGTAACTAAATAGCATTCTTTAATCTTTCTGTCAACAACTACCTTCAATCTACACTGTGGATAACTGCGTTAACAACTTGCATTGACTGTTCTTTCTGCCAACAACTATGTACACTGAAGACAGCAGAGTTCACTACTTCAATTGAGATTTCCTTCTACATTAGGTACCGCATTACATTCAACACTGTTTTCCTTATCACAAATACAATTCTATGTCCTCATATTCTGTTATCTGTAACTAAATAGAATTCTTCAATCTTTCTCTCAACAACTGCCTTCAATCTACGCTGCAGACAGCAGAGTTCACAACTTCAATTGAGCTTTTCTTCGACATTAAGGACCGCATTACATTCAACACTGTTTTCCTTATCACAAATACAAATCTATGTCCTCAGATTCTGTTATCTGTAACTAAATAGCATTCTTTAATCTTTCTGTCAACAACTACCTTCAATCTACACTGTGGATAACTGGGTTGACAACTTGCATTGACCAATCTGTCTGTCAACTACTACCTCCGATCTACACTGCAGACAGCAGGATTCACAACTTCAATTTACCTTTCCTTCAACATTAAGGACCGCATTACATTCAACACTGTTTTCCTTATCACAGATACAATTCTACTCTGCCCTCAGATTCTGTTATCTGTAACTAAATAGCAATATTCAATCTTTGTCTCAACAACTGCCTTCAATGTACACTGCCGACAGCAGAGTTCACAACTTCAATTGAGCTTTCCTTCTACATTTAGGACCGCATTACATTCAACACTGTTTTCCTTATCACAAATACAATTCTATGTCCTCAGATTCTGTTATCTGTAACTAAATAGCAATCTTCCATCTCTCCTCAGATTCTGTTATCTGTAACTAAATAGCAATATTCAATCTTTATCTCAACAACTGCCTTCAATGTACACTGCAGACAGCAGAGTTCACAACTTCAATTGAGCTTTCCTACGACATTAAAGACCGCATTACATTCAACACTGTTTTCCTAATCACAAACACAATTCTATGTCCTCAGATTCTGTTATCTGTAACTAAATAGCATTCTTTAATCATTCTGTCAACAATTACCGTCAATCTACACTGTGGACAACTGGGTTGACAACTTGCATTGACCGATGTTTCTGTCAACAAATACCTCCGATCTACACTGCAGAAAGCAGGGTTCACAACTTAAATTCACCTTTCCTTCTACATTAGGGGCCGCATTACATTCAACACTGTTTTCCTTATCACAGATACAATTCTACTCTGTCCTCAGATTCTGTTATCTGTAACTGAATAGCAATCTTCAATCTTTGTCTCAACAACTTCCTTCAATCTACACTGCAGACAGCAGAGTTCACAACTTCGATTGAGCTTTCCTTCTACATTAAGGACCGCATTACATTCAACACTGTTTTCCTTATCACAAATGCAATTATATGTGCTCAGATTCTGTTATCTGTAACTAAATAGCATTCTTCAATTTTTCTGTCAACAACTACCTTCAATCTACACTGCGGACAACTGCGTTGACAACTTGCATTGACTGACCTTTCTGTCAACAACTACCTTCGATCTACGCTGCAGACTGCAGGGTTCACAACTTCAATTCACCTTTCCTTCTACATTAAGGACCGCATTACATTCAACACTGTTTTCCTTATCACAGATACAATTCTGCTCTGTCTTCAGATTCTGTCATCTGTAAATAAATAGCAATATTCAATCTTTGTCTCAACAACTGCCTTCAATGTACGCTGCAGACAGCAGAGTTCACTACTTCCATTGAGCTTTCCTTCTACATTAGGGACCGCATTACATTCAACACTGTTTTCCTTATCACAAATTACCTTACCAGCTGATTATTACATCTTATCAGCAATACGTCCAGCAGGGAAAACTGGGGGAGGAGTGGCCATTATTATCAGTAAAAAACATCAACTTAGGCAACTACCATCCTTAACTTTTGCCATATACAGAAAATATAGTTGCCAAACTAGACGCTGTCAATGGAACACTTGTATTGGTGCTACTGTATCGTCCACCTTATACAATGGCCACATTTCCCTCTATTTTAGCAGAGCAATTGGCTCTGTTAGCTACAGACCATTCTAAATTACTCCTGGCTGGAGATTTGAATTTTTGGTTTGATAACACACTACTAGATCCTCAAGCAGCAGAGATGAAGGACCTTCTTAATGATATTAATTTAACACAACATATCAATACCTCGACCCATCAGAAGGGCCACAGTCTCGACCAAATCTGGTCTTTGAACCTACCAGTACACTCCATTGACATAAAACCTTGCAGCTGGTCTGACCATTTTAGCATAGGCTTCTCATTCCATATAGATAAAGTCACCCAATTCAAGCTGCAAACTAGCAGGACCACCCGGAAATGGAACTCTGTGGATATGCCAGTTTTTTTTAACTCTTTAAACACTTCCCTTTCCTCACAGAGTACTGATGTGGAGGTAGCAGACCTTAAGCTCAAAGAATGGCTAAATACAGCCATCAATGTCCATGCTCCCCTATTTGCTTTGGTAGCTCTAGAAGCATGGATGCTCATAAAAGGTTTACACCTGAGCTAAAAAGATTAAAACTGGAAGTTAGACAACAGGAGAGAGTATGGCGATCTAACTATTGCCCACAAGCTAGAGAAGCCTACTGTCTAGCTAGGAAAGCATATAAAAAAATCTTACATAATCACAAAACTGTCTACTTCTCAACGAAAATCTTAAGTTCCACCAACAAGTCGAAAGAAATTTTCAGAATTGTGAATGAATTATGTAATGACGATAGAACCTCCACTCCGGTAGTCCCTACACAAACACTCTGTAATTCCCTAAATAACTTTTTTAGCGAAAAGATACTTGCGATTAAACAGAATATATCCAAACTCCCAGTTTGCACCCCTTTGGATGACAGCTTTTGTAACCCATTAACACTACACTCTTTTCCTTTCATCGACTCAAAAGTTTTTTTAGACCTATTGACTAGAGTCAAATCAGGATCTCCTGAGGACATCTGTCCCCCTCATATCGTGAGGGAAATTGGTCGTGCCATCCCCCATGGCATGATACCATTGCTCAACAACTCACTCGTGTCCGGGACGGTCCCCCGTAGTTTGAAGCAGGCCTTATTGATTCCCCTCACCTAAAAACCTGGTATAGACCCTTTCGACCTCACTAATTACCGGCCTATATCTCTGCTGCCCTACCTATCAAAGATTTTGGAGGCTCATGTCACCAATTGCCTTTCAAACTTTGTGGAAGATTCTGGTTATTTGCAACCTAACCAGGCAGGCTTTCGGCCTGGTCATTCCACAGAGGCAGTGATATTGGCCGTCCAGAACACCTTGAGGTCTAATGCCGACAAAAATCTACATCAGGCATTGGTGCTTCTTGACTTGTCTGCAGCATTCGACATGGTTGACTATTCGATCTTGGTCAACCGTGTCGAACAGGCCGGCCTCAGAGACTCTGCCTCGGCCTGGCTGCAATCTTTCATATCTGAACGCACCCAGTCTGTTCGGCTAGGGTCTTTCACAGCTCCCAAAATTAATTCCTTTTGTGGGGTCCCCCAAGGCTCCTCCTTGTCCCCATTATTATTTAATTTATACATGCGGCCCCTCTTGTTTTCCTTGAGAGAGCACAAAGTCACTGCATACAACTATGCAGATGACTTACAGCTAGTTTTTACATTAAACTCACCTAATGCTGTTGAAGACTTTCAGGCAACTATGATCCAGATTCAGAGGTGGATGTCCCTAAACCATCTCAAACTAAACCCGGGGAAAACAGAATTGATTTTGCCCGGGAAGAGCGAGATTAGTTGGGGCCCACATTTCTGGCCTTCAGATATGGGCCTCCCTCCCAAAAAGTCCCAATCAGTAAAGAGTTTGGGAGTGACCATTAATGAGGACCTTGCCTTAAATTCTCAGATCGGAACAGTAGTCTCCTCAGGGTTTTTCCAACTAAGAAAAATAAAAAAAATTGCACACCTTCTAACCCACTCAGCCCTGATTCAAGTAGTTACTGCCCTAGTCCTTTCCCACATCGACTTTTCGAACAGTCTCTACCTAGGTTTGCCTGTAGGCCAACTCAGAAGACTGCAACATCTCCAGAATCAAGCTGCCAGGCTGATCTGTAAGGTACCTAAATGGGAATCGACTAAATTAGGGCTCGAGAAACTGCATTGGCTACCTGTGGCTCAGAGAGCCGCATTCAAAGCCGGATGTATCATCTTCAAGGCCTTACAAGGCAAGGGTCCCCTGTTCATAAGGCAACTGATAGGTAGATACACCCCCTCGCGCAGTCTGCAATCAGCCCACAAAGACCTACTTGAGGTACCCCGGTTCAAGAGAAAGCGACAGGGAGGCAGTTGTTTCCACTTTCTAGCAGCCTCCCTGTGGAACTCTCTGCCTCTAACCCTTAGACAGAGTAAGGACCTCCTTACCTTTAGAAAAGCATTTAAGACCTTCCTATTTACACAGGCCTACTTGAAATAGTGACTCCTGCTGGCATCCCTCTTGTTATGTTTTTTTTTTTATCTCTCCTCAGCGCCAAGAAGCCCATGGGCGTACGTGCGCTTTACAAATTTTAATTAACATAACATAACATAACATAACATAACATAACATAACATAACATAATATAACATAACATAACATAACATAACAAATACAATTCTATGTCCTCCGATTCTGTTATCTGTAACTAAATAGCATTCTTCAATCTTTCTCAAAACAACTGCCTTCAATCTACACTCCAGACAGCAGAGTTCACAACTTCAATTGAGCTTTCCTTCTACATTAAGGACCGCATTACATTCAACACTGTTTTCCTTATCACAAATACAAATCTATGTCCTCAGATTCTGTTATCTGTAACTAAATAGCATTCTTTAATCTTTCTGTCAACAACTACCTTCAATCTACACTGTGGACAACTGGGTTGACAACTTGCATTGACCAATCTGTCTGTCAACTACTACCTCCGATCTACACTGCAGAAAGCAGAGTTCACAACTTAAATTCACCTTTCCTTCTACATTAAGGGCCGCATTACATTCAACACTGTTTTCCTTATCACAGATACAATTCTACTCTGTCCTCAGATTCTGTTATCTGTAACTAAATAGCAATATTCAAGCTTTGTCTCAACAACTGCCTTCAATGTACACTGCAGACAGCAGAGTTCACAACTTCATTTGAGCTTTCCTTCTACATTAAGGACCGCATTAGATTCAACACTGTTTTCCTAATCACAAATACAATTCTATGTCCTCAGATTCTGTTATCTGTAACTAAATAGCATTCTTTAATCTTTCTGTCAACAATTACCTTCAATCTACACTGTGGACAACTGTTGACAACTTGCATTGACCGATGTTTCTGTCAACAAATTCCTCCGATCTGCACTGCAGAAAGCAGGGTTCACAACTTAAAATAACCTTTGGTTCTACATTAAGGGCCACATTACATTCAACACTGTGTTCCTTATCACAGATACAATTCTACTCTGTCCTCAGATTCTGTTATCTGTAACTGAATAGCAATCTTTAATCTTTGTCTAAACAACTTCCTTCAATCTACACTGCAGACAGCAGAGTTCACAACTTCAATTGAGCTTTCCTCCGACATTAAGGACCGCATTACATTCAACACTGTTTTCCTTATCACAAATACAATTCTATGTCCTCAGATTCTGTTATCTGTAACTTAATATCATTCTTCAATCTTTCTGTCAACAACTACCTTCAATCTACACTGCGGACAACTGGGTTGACAACTTGCATTGACCGATCTTTCTGTCAACAACTAACTTCGATCTACACTGCAGACAGCAGGTTTCACAACTTAAATTCACCTTTCCTTCTACATTAAGGGCCGCATTACATTCAACACTGTTTTCCTTATCACAGATACAATTCTACTCTGTCCTCAGATTCTGTTATCTGTAACTAAATAGCAATCTTTAATCTTTGTCTAAACAACTTCCTTCAATCTACACTGCAGACAGCAGAGTTCACAACTTCAATTGAGCTTTCCTCCGACATTAAGGACCGCATTACATTCAACACTGTTTTCCTTATCACAAATGCAATTATATGTCCTCAGATTCTGTTCTCTGTAACTAAATAACGTTCTTCAATCTTTCTGTCAACAACTACCTTCAATCTACACTGCGGACAACTGGGTTGACAACTTGCATTGACCGATCTTTCTGTCAACAACTAACTTCGATCTACACTGCAGACAGCAGGTTTCACAACTTAAATTCACCTTTCCTTCTACATTAAAGACCACATTACATTCAATACTGTTTTCCTTATCATAGATACAATTCTACTCTGTCCTCAGATTCTGTTATCTGTAACTAAATAGCAATCTTCAATCTTTGTCTCAACAGCTGCCTTCAATCTACACTGTAGACAGCAGAGTTCACAACTTCAATTGAGCTTTACTTCTACACTAAGGACCGCATTACATTCAACACTGTTTACCTTATCACAAATGCAATTATATGTCCTCAGATTCTGTTATCTGTGACTAAATAGCAATCTTAAATCTTTGTGTCAACAACTGCCTTCAATCTACACTGCAGACAGCAGAGTTCACAACTTCAATTGAGCTTTCCTTCTACATTAAGGACCGCATTACATTCAACACTGTTTTCCTTATCACAGATATAATTCTACTCTGTCCTCACATTCTGTTATCTATAACTAAATAGGCTTCTTCAATCTTTGTCTCAACAACTGCCTTCAATCAACACTGCAGACAGCAGAATTCACAACTTCAATTGAACTATACTT
This sequence comes from Lissotriton helveticus, assembly GCF_964261635.1. Classification (NCBI taxonomy): domain Eukaryota; kingdom Metazoa; phylum Chordata; class Amphibia; order Caudata; family Salamandridae; genus Lissotriton; species Lissotriton helveticus. The sequence continues at coordinate 42,751,005 of NC_136063.1, forward strand.
CTACAATAAGGACCTCATTACATTCAACACTGTTTTCCTTCTCACAAATACCGTTCTATGTCCTCAGATTCTGTTATCTGTAACTAAATAGCATTCTTCAACTTTCTGTCAACAACTACCTTCAACCTACACTGCAGACAACTGGGTTGACAACTTGCATTGACCGATCTTTCTGTCAACAACTACCTTCAATCTACACTGCAGACAGCAGGGTTCACAACTTCAAGTCACAATCCCTTCTACATTAAGGACCGCATTACATTCAACACTGTTTTCCGTATCACAGATACAATTCTACTCTGTCCCCAGATTCTGTTATCTGTAACTAAATAGCAATCTTCAATTTTTGTCTCAACAGCTGCCTTCAATCTACACTGCAGACAGCAGAGTTCACAACTTCAATTGAGCCATACTTCTACATTAAGGACCGCATTAATTTCAACACTGTTTTCCTTCTCACAAATACAATTCTATGTCCTCAGATTCTGTTATCTGTAACTAAATAGCATTTTACAATCTTTGTCTCAAAAACTACCTACAATCTACACTTCGGACAACTGGGTTGACAGCTTGCATTAACCGTTCTTTCTGTCAACAACTACCTTCGATCTACACTGCAGACAGCAGGGTTCACAACTTCAATTCACCTTTCCTTCTACATTAAGGACCGCATTACATTCAACACTGTTTTCCTTATCACAGATACAATTCTTCTCTGTCCTCAGATTCTGTTATCTGTAACTAAATAGCAATCTTCAATCTTTGTCTCAACAGCTGCCTTCAATCTACACTGCAGACAGCAGAGTTCACAACTTCAATTGAGCTTTACTTCTACATTAAGGACCGCATTACATTCAACACTGTTTTCCTTATCACAGATACAATTCTACTCTATCCTCAGATTCTGTTATCTGTAATTAAATAGCAATCTTCAATCTTTGTCTCAACAGCTGCCATCAATCTACACTGCAGACAGCAGAGTTCATAACTTCGCTTGAGCTTTCCTTCTACATTAAGGACCGCATTACATTCAACAATGTTTTCCTTATCACAGATACAATTCTGATCTGTCCTCAGATTCTGTTATCTGTAACTAAATAGCAATCTTCAATCTTTGTCTCAACAGCTGCCTTCAATCTACACTGCAGACAGCAGAGTTCACAACTTCAATTGAGCTTTACTTCTACATTAAGGACCGCATTACATTCAACACTGTTTTCCTTATCACAGATACAATTGTACTCTATCCTCAGATTCTGTTATCTGTAACTAAATAGCAATCTTCAATCTTTCTGTCAACAACTACCTTCAATCTACACTGGGGACAACTGGGTTGACAACTTGCATAGACTAATCTTTCTGTCAACAACTACCTTCGATCTACACTGCAGACAGCAGGATTCACAACTTCAATTCACCTTTCCTTCAAAATTAAGGACCGCATTACATTCAACACTGTGTTCCTTATCACAGATACAATTCTACTCTGTCCTCAGATTCTGTTATCTGTAACTGAATAGCAATCTTCAATCTTTGTCTCAACAACTTCCTTCAATCTACACTGTGGACAACTGGGTTGACAACTTGCATTGACCAATCTGTCTGTCAACTACTATGTACACTGCAGACAGCAGAGTTCACAACTTCAATTGAGCTTTCCTTCTACATTAAGGACCGCATTACATTCAACACTGTTTTCCTTATCACAAATACAAATCTATGTCCTCAGATTCTGTTATCTGTAACTAAATAGCATTCTTTAATCTTTCTGTCAACAACTACCTTCAATCTACACTGTGGACAACTGGGTTGACAACTTGCATTGACCAATCTGTCTGTCAACTACTATGTACACTGCAGACAGCAGAGTTCACTACTTCAATTGAGATTTCCTTCTACATTAGGTACCGCATTACATTCAACACAGTTTTCCTTATCACAAATACAATTCTATGTCCTCATATTCTGTTATCTGTAACTAAATAGCATTCTTCAATCTTTTTCTCAACAACTGCCTTCAATCTACGCTGCAGACAGCAGAGTTCACAACTTCAATTGAGCTTTCCTTCGACATTAAGGACCGCATTACATTCAACACTGTTTTCCTTATCACAAATACAAATCTATGTCCTCAGATTCTGTTATCTGTAACTAAATAGCATTCTTTAATCTTTCTGTCAACATCTACCTTCAATCTACACTGTGGACAACTGGGTTGACAACTTGCATTGACCAATCTGACTGTCAACTACTACCTCCGATCTACGCTGCAGACAGCAGGATTCACAGCTTCAATTCACCTTTCCTTCAACATTAAGTACCGCATTACATTCAACACTGTTTTCCTTATCACAGATACAATTCTACTCTGCCCTCAGATTCTGTTATCTGTAACTAAATAGCAATATTCAATCTTTATCTCAACAACTGCCTTCAATGTACACTGCCGACAGCAGAGTTCACAACTTCAATTGAGCTTTCCTTCTACATTAAAGACCGCATTACATTCAACACTGTTTTCCTAATCACAAATACAATTCTATGTCCTCAGATTCTGTTATCTGTAACTAAATAGCAATTTTCCATCTCTCCTCAGATTCTGTTATCTGTAACTAAATAGCAATATTCAATCTTTGTCTCAACAACTGCCTTCAATGTACACTGCAGACAGTAGAGTTCACAACTTCAATTGAGCTTTCCTTCTACATTAAGGACTGCATTACATACAACACTGTTTTCCGTATCACAAATACAATTCTATGTTCTCAGATTCTGTTATCTGTAACTAAATAGCATTCTTCAATCTTTCCGTCAACAACTAACTTAAATCTACACTGCAGACAACTGGGTTGACAACTTGCATTGACCGATCTTTCTGTCAACATCTACCTTCGATCTACACTGCAGACAGCAGGGTTCACAACTTCAATTCACCTTTCCTTCTACATTAAGGACCGCATTACATTCAACACTGTTTTCCTTATTACAGATACAATTCTACTCTTTCCTCAGATTCTGTTATCAGTAACTAAATAGCAATATTCAATCTTTGTCTCAACAACTGCCTTCAATCTACACTGCAGCCAGCAGAGTTCACAACTTGCATTGACCAATCTTTCTGTCAACAACTACCTTCGATCTACACTGCAGACAACACGGTTCACAACTTCAATTCAGTTTTCCATGTTAATTTCTCCTCGCTATGTGTGCTGAGAAGTGCCTTCAATCAATTCTGCACTCAGTAGAGTACACAACTACATACCAACACCGCCAGCACTACAGAAAAAATTCTATGCAATCTTGAATAATTTAAAACAGACATTTTCACAATGTCATCACATTTCCTTACAGTTTGAAGAATAGGAAATTCATACTTCATTTCTTTTATTGAGAGTTGCTTCTAATGTATGTCTTCATATTTTCTTTAAATAAGTGACAAAAACCATTAGTCTCTGTCTGTTAACTATGTACACTGCAGACAGCAGAGTTCACTACTTCAATTAAGATTTCCTTCTACATTAGGTACCGCATTACATTCAACACTGTTTTCCTTATCACAAATAAAATTCTATGTCCTCATATTCTGTTATCTGTAACTAAATAGCATTCTTCAATCTTTTTCTCAACAACTGCCTTCAATCTACGCTGCAGACAGCAGAGTTCACAACTTCAATTGAGCTTTCCTCCTACATTAAGGACCGCAATACATTCAACAATGTTTTCCTTATCACAAATACAATTCTATGTCCTCAGATTCTGTTATCTGTAACTTAATATCATTCTTCAATCTTTCTGTCAACAACTACCTTCAATCTACACTGCGGACAACTGGGTAGAGAACTTGCAATGACAGATCTTTCTGTCAACAACTACCTTCGATCTACACTACAGACAGCAGGGTTCACAACTTCAATTCACCTTTCCTACAAAATTAAGGACCGCATTACATTCAACACTGTTTTCCTTATCACAAATGCAATTACATGTCCTCAGATTCTGTTATCTGTAACTAAATAGCATTCTTCAATTTTTCTGTCAACAACTACCTTCAATCTACACTGCGGACAACTGCGTTAACAACTTGCATTGACTGTTCTTTCTGCCAACAACTATGTACACTGAAGACAGCAGAGTTCACTACTTCAATTGAGATTTCCTTCTACATTAGGTACCGCATTACATTCAACACTGTTTTCCTTATCACAAATACAAATCTATGTCCTCAGATTCTGTTATCTGTAACTAAATAGCATTCTTTAATCTTTCTGTCAACAACTACCTTCAATCTACACTGTGGATAACTGCGTTAACAACTTGCATTGACTGTTCTTTCTGCCAACAACTATGTACACTGAAGACAGCAGAGTTCACTACTTCAATTGAGATTTCCTTCTACATTAGGTACCGCATTACATTCAACACTGTTTTCCTTATCACAAATACAATTCTATGTCCTCATATTCTGTTATCTGTAACTAAATAGAATTCTTCAATCTTTCTCTCAACAACTGCCTTCAATCTACGCTGCAGACAGCAGAGTTCACAACTTCAATTGAGCTTTTCTTCGACATTAAGGACCGCATTACATTCAACACTGTTTTCCTTATCACAAATACAAATCTATGTCCTCAGATTCTGTTATCTGTAACTAAATAGCATTCTTTAATCTTTCTGTCAACAACTACCTTCAATCTACACTGTGGATAACTGGGTTGACAACTTGCATTGACCAATCTGTCTGTCAACTACTACCTCCGATCTACACTGCAGACAGCAGGATTCACAACTTCAATTTACCTTTCCTTCAACATTAAGGACCGCATTACATTCAACACTGTTTTCCTTATCACAGATACAATTCTACTCTGCCCTCAGATTCTGTTATCTGTAACTAAATAGCAATATTCAATCTTTGTCTCAACAACTGCCTTCAATGTACACTGCCGACAGCAGAGTTCACAACTTCAATTGAGCTTTCCTTCTACATTTAGGACCGCATTACATTCAACACTGTTTTCCTTATCACAAATACAATTCTATGTCCTCAGATTCTGTTATCTGTAACTAAATAGCAATCTTCCATCTCTCCTCAGATTCTGTTATCTGTAACTAAATAGCAATATTCAATCTTTATCTCAACAACTGCCTTCAATGTACACTGCAGACAGCAGAGTTCACAACTTCAATTGAGCTTTCCTACGACATTAAAGACCGCATTACATTCAACACTGTTTTCCTAATCACAAACACAATTCTATGTCCTCAGATTCTGTTATCTGTAACTAAATAGCATTCTTTAATCATTCTGTCAACAATTACCGTCAATCTACACTGTGGACAACTGGGTTGACAACTTGCATTGACCGATGTTTCTGTCAACAAATACCTCCGATCTACACTGCAGAAAGCAGGGTTCACAACTTAAATTCACCTTTCCTTCTACATTAGGGGCCGCATTACATTCAACACTGTTTTCCTTATCACAGATACAATTCTACTCTGTCCTCAGATTCTGTTATCTGTAACTGAATAGCAATCTTCAATCTTTGTCTCAACAACTTCCTTCAATCTACACTGCAGACAGCAGAGTTCACAACTTCGATTGAGCTTTCCTTCTACATTAAGGACCGCATTACATTCAACACTGTTTTCCTTATCACAAATGCAATTATATGTGCTCAGATTCTGTTATCTGTAACTAAATAGCATTCTTCAATTTTTCTGTCAACAACTACCTTCAATCTACACTGCGGACAACTGCGTTGACAACTTGCATTGACTGACCTTTCTGTCAACAACTACCTTCGATCTACGCTGCAGACTGCAGGGTTCACAACTTCAATTCACCTTTCCTTCTACATTAAGGACCGCATTACATTCAACACTGTTTTCCTTATCACAGATACAATTCTGCTCTGTCTTCAGATTCTGTCATCTGTAAATAAATAGCAATATTCAATCTTTGTCTCAACAACTGCCTTCAATGTACGCTGCAGACAGCAGAGTTCACTACTTCCATTGAGCTTTCCTTCTACATTAGGGACCGCATTACATTCAACACTGTTTTCCTTATCACAAATTACCTTACCAGCTGATTATTACATCTTATCAGCAATACGTCCAGCAGGGAAAACTGGGGGAGGAGTGGCCATTATTATCAGTAAAAAACATCAACTTAGGCAACTACCATCCTTAACTTTTGCCATATACAGAAAATATAGTTGCCAAACTAGACGCTGTCAATGGAACACTTGTATTGGTGCTACTGTATCGTCCACCTTATACAATGGCCACATTTCCCTCTATTTTAGCAGAGCAATTGGCTCTGTTAGCTACAGACCATTCTAAATTACTCCTGGCTGGAGATTTGAATTTTTGGTTTGATAACACACTACTAGATCCTCAAGCAGCAGAGATGAAGGACCTTCTTAATGATATTAATTTAACACAACATATCAATACCTCGACCCATCAGAAGGGCCACAGTCTCGACCAAATCTGGTCTTTGAACCTACCAGTACACTCCATTGACATAAAACCTTGCAGCTGGTCTGACCATTTTAGCATAGGCTTCTCATTCCATATAGATAAAGTCACCCAATTCAAGCTGCAAACTAGCAGGACCACCCGGAAATGGAACTCTGTGGATATGCCAGTTTTTTTTAACTCTTTAAACACTTCCCTTTCCTCACAGAGTACTGATGTGGAGGTAGCAGACCTTAAGCTCAAAGAATGGCTAAATACAGCCATCAATGTCCATGCTCCCCTATTTGCTTTGGTAGCTCTAGAAGCATGGATGCTCATAAAAGGTTTACACCTGAGCTAAAAAGATTAAAACTGGAAGTTAGACAACAGGAGAGAGTATGGCGATCTAACTATTGCCCACAAGCTAGAGAAGCCTACTGTCTAGCTAGGAAAGCATATAAAAAAATCTTACATAATCACAAAACTGTCTACTTCTCAACGAAAATCTTAAGTTCCACCAACAAGTCGAAAGAAATTTTCAGAATTGTGAATGAATTATGTAATGACGATAGAACCTCCACTCCGGTAGTCCCTACACAAACACTCTGTAATTCCCTAAATAACTTTTTTAGCGAAAAGATACTTGCGATTAAACAGAATATATCCAAACTCCCAGTTTGCACCCCTTTGGATGACAGCTTTTGTAACCCATTAACACTACACTCTTTTCCTTTCATCGACTCAAAAGTTTTTTTAGACCTATTGACTAGAGTCAAATCAGGATCTCCTGAGGACATCTGTCCCCCTCATATCGTGAGGGAAATTGGTCGTGCCATCCCCCATGGCATGATACCATTGCTCAACAACTCACTCGTGTCCGGGACGGTCCCCCGTAGTTTGAAGCAGGCCTTATTGATTCCCCTCACCTAAAAACCTGGTATAGACCCTTTCGACCTCACTAATTACCGGCCTATATCTCTGCTGCCCTACCTATCAAAGATTTTGGAGGCTCATGTCACCAATTGCCTTTCAAACTTTGTGGAAGATTCTGGTTATTTGCAACCTAACCAGGCAGGCTTTCGGCCTGGTCATTCCACAGAGGCAGTGATATTGGCCGTCCAGAACACCTTGAGGTCTAATGCCGACAAAAATCTACATCAGGCATTGGTGCTTCTTGACTTGTCTGCAGCATTCGACATGGTTGACTATTCGATCTTGGTCAACCGTGTCGAACAGGCCGGCCTCAGAGACTCTGCCTCGGCCTGGCTGCAATCTTTCATATCTGAACGCACCCAGTCTGTTCGGCTAGGGTCTTTCACAGCTCCCAAAATTAATTCCTTTTGTGGGGTCCCCCAAGGCTCCTCCTTGTCCCCATTATTATTTAATTTATACATGCGGCCCCTCTTGTTTTCCTTGAGAGAGCACAAAGTCACTGCATACAACTATGCAGATGACTTACAGCTAGTTTTTACATTAAACTCACCTAATGCTGTTGAAGACTTTCAGGCAACTATGATCCAGATTCAGAGGTGGATGTCCCTAAACCATCTCAAACTAAACCCGGGGAAAACAGAATTGATTTTGCCCGGGAAGAGCGAGATTAGTTGGGGCCCACATTTCTGGCCTTCAGATATGGGCCTCCCTCCCAAAAAGTCCCAATCAGTAAAGAGTTTGGGAGTGACCATTAATGAGGACCTTGCCTTAAATTCTCAGATCGGAACAGTAGTCTCCTCAGGGTTTTTCCAACTAAGAAAAATAAAAAAAATTGCACACCTTCTAACCCACTCAGCCCTGATTCAAGTAGTTACTGCCCTAGTCCTTTCCCACATCGACTTTTCGAACAGTCTCTACCTAGGTTTGCCTGTAGGCCAACTCAGAAGACTGCAACATCTCCAGAATCAAGCTGCCAGGCTGATCTGTAAGGTACCTAAATGGGAATCGACTAAATTAGGGCTCGAGAAACTGCATTGGCTACCTGTGGCTCAGAGAGCCGCATTCAAAGCCGGATGTATCATCTTCAAGGCCTTACAAGGCAAGGGTCCCCTGTTCATAAGGCAACTGATAGGTAGATACACCCCCTCGCGCAGTCTGCAATCAGCCCACAAAGACCTACTTGAGGTACCCCGGTTCAAGAGAAAGCGACAGGGAGGCAGTTGTTTCCACTTTCTAGCAGCCTCCCTGTGGAACTCTCTGCCTCTAACCCTTAGACAGAGTAAGGACCTCCTTACCTTTAGAAAAGCATTTAAGACCTTCCTATTTACACAGGCCTACTTGAAATAGTGACTCCTGCTGGCATCCCTCTTGTTATGTTTTTTTTTTTATCTCTCCTCAGCGCCAAGAAGCCCATGGGCGTACGTGCGCTTTACAAATTTTAATTAACATAACATAACATAACATAACATAACATAACATAACATAACATAATATAACATAACATAACATAACATAACAAATACAATTCTATGTCCTCCGATTCTGTTATCTGTAACTAAATAGCATTCTTCAATCTTTCTCAAAACAACTGCCTTCAATCTACACTCCAGACAGCAGAGTTCACAACTTCAATTGAGCTTTCCTTCTACATTAAGGACCGCATTACATTCAACACTGTTTTCCTTATCACAAATACAAATCTATGTCCTCAGATTCTGTTATCTGTAACTAAATAGCATTCTTTAATCTTTCTGTCAACAACTACCTTCAATCTACACTGTGGACAACTGGGTTGACAACTTGCATTGACCAATCTGTCTGTCAACTACTACCTCCGATCTACACTGCAGAAAGCAGAGTTCACAACTTAAATTCACCTTTCCTTCTACATTAAGGGCCGCATTACATTCAACACTGTTTTCCTTATCACAGATACAATTCTACTCTGTCCTCAGATTCTGTTATCTGTAACTAAATAGCAATATTCAAGCTTTGTCTCAACAACTGCCTTCAATGTACACTGCAGACAGCAGAGTTCACAACTTCATTTGAGCTTTCCTTCTACATTAAGGACCGCATTAGATTCAACACTGTTTTCCTAATCACAAATACAATTCTATGTCCTCGGATTCTGTTATCTGTAACTAAATAGCATTCTTTAATCTTTCTGTCAACAATTACCTTCAATCTACACTGTGGACAACTGTTGACAACTTGCATTGACCGATGTTTCTGTCAACAAATTCCTCCGATCTGCACTGCAGAAAGCAGGGTTCACAACTTAAAATAACCTTTGGTTCTACATTAAGGGCCACATTACATTCAACACTGTGTTCCTTATCACAGATACAATTCTACTCTGTCCTCAGATTCTGTTATCTGTAACTGAATAGCAATCTTTAATCTTTGTCTAAACAACTTCCTTCAATCTACACTGCAGACAGCAGAGTTCACAACTTCAATTGAGCTTTCCTCCGACATTAAGGACCGCATTACATTCAACACTGTTTTCCTTATCACAAATACAATTCTATGTCCTCAGATTCTGTTATCTGTAACTTAATATCATTCTTCAATCTTTCTGTCAACAACTACCTTCAATCTACACTGCGGACAACTGGGTTGACAACTTGCATTGACCGATCTTTCTGTCAACAACTAACTTCGATCTACACTGCAGACAGCAGGTTTCACAACTTAAATTCACCTTTCCTTCTACATTAAGGGCCGCATTACATTCAACACTGTTTTCCTTATCACAGATACAATTCTACTCTGTCCTCAGATTCTGTTATCTGTAACTAAATAGCAATCTTTAATCTTTGTCTAAACAACTTCCTTCAATCTACACTGCAGACAGCAGAGTTCACAACTTCAATTGAGCTTTCCTCCGACATTAAGGACCGCATTACATTCAACACTGTTTTCCTTATCACAAATGCAATTATATGTCCTCAGATTCTGTTCTCTGTAACTAAATAACGTTCTTCAATCTTTCTGTCAACAACTACCTTCAATCTACACTGCGGACAACTGGGTTGACAACTTGCATTGACCGATCTTTCTGTCAACAACTAACTTCGATCTACACTGCAGACAGCAGGTTTCACAACTTAAATTCACCTTTCCTTCTACATTAAAGACCACATTACATTCAATACTGTTTTCCTTATCATAGATACAATTCTACTCTGTCCTCAGATTCTGTTATCTGTAACTAAATAGCAATCTTCAATCTTTGTCTCAACAGCTGCCTTCAATCTACACTGTAGACAGCAGAGTTCACAACTTCAATTGAGCTTTACTTCTACACTAAGGACCGCATTACATTCAACACTGTTTACCTTATCACAAATGCAATTATATGTCCTCAGATTCTGTTATCTGTGACTAAATAGCAATCTTAAATCTTTGTGTCAACAACTGCCTTCAATCTACACTGCAGACAGCAGAGTTCACAACTTCAATTGAGCTTTCCTTCTACATTAAGGACCGCATTACATTCAACACTGTTTTCCTTATCACAGATATAATTCTACTCTGTCCTCACATTCTGTTATCTATAACTAAATAGGCTTCTTCAATCTTTGTCTCAACAACTGCCTTCAATCAACACTGCAGACAGCAGAATTCACAACTTCAATTGAACTATACTTCTACAATAAGGACCTCATTACATTCAACACTGTTTTCCTTCTCACAAATACCGTTCTATGTCCTCAGATTCTGTTATCTGTAACTAAATAGCATTCTTCAACTTTCTGTCAACAACTACCTTCAACCTACACTGCAGACAACTGGGTTGACAACTTGCATTGACCGATCTTTCTGTCAACAACTACCTTCAATCTACACTGCAGACAGCAGGGTTCACAACTTCAAGTCACAATCCCTTCTACATTAAGGACCGCATTACATTCAACACTGTTTTCCGTATCACAGATACAATTCTACTCTGTCCCCAGATTCTGTTATCTGTAACTAAATAGCAATCTTCAATTTTTGTCTCAACAGCTGCCTTCAATCTACACTGCAGACAGCAGAGTTCACAACTTCAATTGAGCCATACTTCTACAATAAGGACCGCATTACATTCAACACTGTTTTCCTTCTCACAAATACAGTTCTATGACCTCAGATTCTGTTATCTGTAACTAAATAGCATTCCTTAATCTTTGTCTCCACAACTGCCTTCAATCTACACTGCAGACAGCAGAGTTCATAACTTCAATTGAGCTTTCCTTCTACATTAAGGACCGCATTACATTCAACACTGTTTTCCTTATCACAGATACAATTCTACTCTGTCCTCAGATTCTTTTATCTGTAAATACATAGAAATCTTCAATCTTTGTCTCAACAGCTACCTTCAATCTACACTGCAGAAAGCAGAGTTCACAACTTAAATTCACCTTTCCTTCTACATTAAGGGCCGCATTACATTCAACACTGTTTTCCTTATCACAGATACAATTCTACTCTGTCCTCAGATTCTGTTATCTGTAACTAAATAGCAATCTTTAATCTTTGTCTAAACAACTTCCTTCAATCTACACTGCAGACAGCAGAGTTCACAACTTCAATTGAGCTTTCCTTCTACATTAAGGACCGCACTACATTCAACACTGTTTTCCTTATCACAAATGCAATTATATGTCCTCAAATTCTGTTCTCTGTAACTAAATAACGTTCTTCAATCTTTCTGTCAACAACTACCTTCAATCTACACTGCGGACAACTGGGTTGACAACTTGCATTGACCGATCTTTCTGTCAACAACTAACTTCGATCTACACTGCAGACAGCAGGTTTCACAACTTAAATTCACCTTTCCTTCTACATTAAAGACCACATTACATTCAATACTGTTTTCCTTATCACAGATACAATTCTACTCTGTTCTCAGATTCTGTTATCTGTAACTAAATAGCAATCTTCAATCTGTGTCTCAACAGCTGCCTTCAATCTACACTGTAGACAGCAGAGTTCACAACTTCAATTGAGCTTTACTTCTACATTAAGGACCGCATTACATTCAACACTGTTTTCCTTATCACAAATGCAATTATATGTCCTCAGATTCTGTTATCTGCGACTAAATAGCAATCTTAAATCTTTGTGTCAACAACTGCCTTCAATCTACACTGCAGACAGCAGAGTTCACAACTTCAATTGAGCTTTCCTTCTACATTAAGGACCGCATTACATTCAACACTGTTTTCCTTATCACAGATATAATTCTACTCTGTCCTCACATTCTGTTATCTATAACTAAATAGCCTTCTTCAATCTTTGTCTCAACAACTGCCTTCAATCAACACTGCAGATAGCAGAATTCACAACTTCAATTGAGATATACTTCTACAATAAGGACCTCATTACATTCAACACTGTTTTCCTTCTCACAAATACAGTTGTATGTCCTCAGATTCTGTTATCTGTAACTAAACAGCATTCTTCAACTTTCTGTCAACAACTACCTTCAACCTACACTGCAGACAACTGGGTTGACAACTTGCATTGACCGATCTTTCTTTCAACAACTACCTTCGATCTACACTGCAGACAGCAGGGTTCACAACTTCAAGTCACATTCCCTTCTACATTAAGGACCGCATTACATTCAACACTGTTTTCCGTATCACAGATACAATTCTACTCTGTCCTCAGATTCTGTTATCTGTAACTAAATAGCAATCTTCAATCTTTGTCTCAACAGCTGCCTTCAATCTACACTGCAGACAGCAGAGTTCACAACTTCAATTGAGCCATACTTCTACAATAAGGACCGCATTACATTCAACACTGTTTTCCTTCTCACAAATACAGTTCTATGACCTCAGATTCTGTTATCTGTAACTAAATAGCATTCCTTAATCTTTGTCTCCACAACTGCCTTCAATCTACACTGCAGACAGCAGAGTTCATAACTTCAATTGAGCTTTCCTTCTACATTAAGGACCGCATTACAGTCAACACTGTTTTCCTTATCACAGATACAATTCTACTCTGTCCTCAGATTCTGTTATCTGTAAATACATAGAAATCTTCAATCTTTGTCTCAAGAGCTACCTTCAATCTACACTGCAGACAGCAGAGTTCACAACTTCAATTGAGCTTTAGTTCTACATTAAGGACCGCATTACATTCAACACTGTTTTTCTTATCACAAATACAATTCTATGTCCTCAGATTCTGTTATCTGTAACTAAATAGCATTCTACAATCTTTGTCTTAACAACTGCCTTCAATCTACACTGCAGACAGCAGAGTTCACAACTTCAATTGAGCTTTCCTTCTACATTAGGGACCGCATTACATTCAACACTGTTTTCCTTATCACAAATGCAATTCTGTGTCCTCAGATTCTGTTATCTGTAACTAAATAGCATTCTTCAATCTTTCTGTCAACAACTACCTTCAATCTACACTGTGTACAACTGGGTTGACAACTTGCATTGACCGATCTTTCTGTCAACAACTACCTCCGATCTACACTGCAGAAAGCAGAGTTCACAACTTAAATTCACCTTTCCTACTACATTAAGGGCCGCATTACATTCAACACTGTTTTCCTTATCAAAGATACAATTCTACTCTGTCCTCAGATTCTTTTATCTGTAACTAAATAGCAATCTTCAATCGTTGTCTAAACAACTTCCTTCAATCTACACTGCAGACAGCAGAGTTCACAACTTCAATTGAGCTTTCCTTCTACATTACTGACCGAATTACATTCAACACTGTTTTCCTAATCACAAAGGCAATTATATGTCCTAAGATTCTACTAAATACCATTCTTCAATCTTTCTGTCAACAACTACCTTCAATCTACACTGCGGACAACTGGGTTTACAACTTGCATTGACCGATCTTTCTGTCAACAACTAACTCCGATCTTCACTGCAGACAGCAGGGTTCACAACTTAAATTCACCTTTCCTTCTACATTAAGGACCGCATTACATTCAACACTGTTTTCCTTCTCAGAAATAAAATTCTATGTCCTCAGATTCTGTTATCTGTAAATAAATAGCTTTCTTCAATCTTTGTCTCCACAACTGCCTTCAATCTACACTGCAGACAGCAGAGTTCATAACTTCTATTGAGCTTTCCTTCTACATTAAGGAACGCATTATATTCAACACTGTTTTCCTAATCACAGATACAATTCTACTCTGTCCTCACATTCTGTTCTCTGTAACTAAATAGCCTTCTTCAATCTTTGTCTCAACAACTGCCTTCAATCAACACTGCAGACAGCAGAATTCACAACTTCAATTGAGCTATACTTCTACAATAAGGACCGCATTAAATTCAACACTGTTTTCCTTCTCACAAATACCGTTCTATGTCCTCAGATTCTGTTATCTGTAACTAAATAGCATTCTTCAACTTTCTGTCAACACCTACCTTCAACCTACACTGCAGACAACTGGGTTGACAACTTGCATTGACCGATCTTTCTGTCAACAACTACCTTCAATCTACACTGCAGACAGCAGGGTTCACAACTTCAAGTCACATTCCCTTCTACATTAAGGACCGCATTACATTCAACACTGTTTTCCGTATCACAGATACAATTCTACTCTGTCCTCAGATTCTGTTATCTGTAACTAAATAGCAATCTTCAATCTTTGTCTCAACAGCTGCCTTCAATCTACACTGCAGACAGCAGAGTTCACAACTTCAATTGAGCCATACTTCTACAATAAGGACCGCATTACATTCAACACTGTTTTCCTTCTCACAAATACAGTTCTATGACCTCAGATTCTGTTATCTGTAACTAAATAGCATTCCTTAATCTTTGTCTCCACAACTGCCTTCAATCTACACTGCAGACAGCAGAGTTCATAACTTCAATTGAGCTTTCCTTCTACATTAAGGACCGCATTACATTCCACACTGTTTTCCTTATCACAGATACAATTCTACTCTGTCCTCAGATTCTGTTATCTGTAAATACATAGAAATCTTCAATCTTTGTCTCAACAGCTACCTTCAATCTACACTGCAGAAAGCAGAGTTCACAACTTAAATTCACCTTTCCTTCTACATTAAGGGCCGCATTACATTCAACACTGTTTTCCTTATCACAGATACAATTCTACTCTGTCCTCAGATTCTGTTATCTGTAACTAAATAGCAATCTTTAATCTTTGTCTAAACAACTTCCTTCAATCTACACTGCAGACAGCAGAGTTCACAACTTCAATTGAGCTTTCCTTCTACATTAAGGACCGCACTACATTCAACACTGTTTTCCTTATCACAAATGCAATTATATGTCCTCAGATTCTGTTCTCTGTAACTAAATAACGTTCTTCAATCTTTCTGTCAACAACTACCTTCAATCTACACTGCGGACAACTGGGTTGACAACTTGCATTGACCGATCTTTCTGTCAACAACTAACTTCGATCTACACTGCAGACAGCAGGTTTCACAACTTAAATTCACCTTTCCTTCTACATTAAAGACCACATTACATTCAATACTGTTTTCCTTATCACAGATACAATTCTACTCTGTCCTCAGATTCTGTTATCTGTAACTAAATAGCAATCTTCAATCTTTGTCTCAACAGCTGCCTTCAATCTACACTGTAGACAGCAGAGTTCACAACTTCAATTGAGCTTTACTTCTACATTAAGGACCGCATTACATTCAACACTGTTTTCCTTATCACAAATGCAATTATATGTCCTCAGATTCTGTTATCTGTGACTAAATAGCAATCTTAAATCTTTGTGTCAACAACTGCCTTCAATCTACACTGCAGACAGCAGAGTTCACAACTTCAATTGAGCTTTCCTTCTACATTAAGGACCGCATTACATTCAACACTGTTTTCCTTATCACAGATATAATTCTACTCTGTCCTCACATTCTGTTATCTATAACTAAATAGCCTTCTTCAATCTTTGTCTCAACAACTGCCTTCAATCAACACTGCAGACAGCAGAATTCACAACTTCAATTGAGATATACTTCTACAATAAGGACCTCATTACATTCAACACTGTTTTCCTTCTCACAAATACAGTTGTATGTCCTCAGATTCTGTTATCTGTAACTAAACAGCATTCTTCAACTTTCTGTCAACAACTACCTTCAACCTAGACTGCAGACAACTGGGTTGACAACTTGCATTGACCGATCTTTCTTTCAACAACTACCTTCGATCTATACTGCAGACAGCAGGGTTCACAACTTCAAGTCACATTCCCTTCTACATTAAGGACCGCATTACATTCAACACTGTTTTCCGTATCACAGATACAATTCTACTCTGTCCTCAGATTCTGTTATCTGTAACTAAATAGCAATCTTCAATCTTTGTCTCAACAGCTGCCTTCAATCTACACTGCAGACAGCAGAGTTCACAACTTCAATTGAGCCATACTTCTACAATAAGGACCGCATTACATTCAACACTGTTTTCCTTCTCACAAATACAGTTCTATGACCTCAGATTCTGTTATCTGTAACTAAATAGCAATCTTCAATCTTTGTCTCAACAGCTGCCTTCAATCTACACTGCAGAGAGCAGAGTTCATAACTTCAATTGAGATTTCCTTCTACATTAAGGACCGCGTTACAGTCAACACTGTTTTCCTTATCACAGATACAATTCTACTCTGTCCTCAGATTCTGTTATCTGTAAATACATAGAAATCTTCAATGTTTGTCTCAACAGCTACCTTCAATCTACACTGCAGACAGCAGAGTTCACAACTTCAATTGAGCTTTAGTTCTACATTAAGGACCGCATTACATTCAACACTGTTTTTCTTATCACAAATACAATTCTATGTCCTCAGATTCTGTTATCTGTAACTAAATAGCATTCTACAATCTTTGTCTTAACAACTGCCTACAATCTACACTGCAGACAGCAGAGTTCACAACTTCAATTGAGCTTTCCTTCTACATTAGGGACCGCATTACATTCAACAGTGTTTTCCTTATCACAAATACAATTCTGTGTCCTCAGATTCTGTTATCTGTAACTAAATAGCATTCTTCAATCTTTCTGTCAACAACTACCTTCAATCTACACTGTGTACAACTGGGTTGACAACTTGCATTGACCGATCTTTCTGTCAACAACTACCTCCGATCTACACTGCAGAAAGCAGAGTTCACAACTTAAATTCACCTTTCCTACTACATTAAGGGCCGCATTACATTCAACACTGTTTTCCTTATCACAGATACAATTCTACTCTGTCCTCAGATTCTGTTATCTGTAACTAAATAGCAATATTCAATCTTTGTCTCAACAACTTCATTCAATCTACACTGCAGACAGCAGAGTTCACAACTTCAATTGAGCTTTCCTTCTACATTAGGGACCGCATTACATTCAACAGTGTTTTCCTTATCACAAATACAATTCTGTGTCCTCAGATTCTGTTATCTGTAACTAAATAGCATTCTTCAATCTTTCTGTCAACAACTACCTTCAATCTACACTGTGTACAACTGGGTTGACAACTTGCATTGACCGATCTTTCTGTCAACAACTACCTCCGATCTACACTGCAGAAAGCAGAGTTCACAACTTAAATTCACCTTTCCTTCTACATTAAGGACCGCATTACATTCAACACAGTTTTTCTTATCACAGATACAATTATACTCTGTCCTCAGATTCTGTTATTTTTTTTTTTTAAATATATTTTTATTGCAGAAGTAGAAACAAAATCACGGTATAGGCCAACCAATACACTTGTGGCATCCCCATCGGTAACATGACAGGAGTACAGTACACAGCCAATTAGCCCACATCCCGGAGGCTGGGCGGCGCTTCAAATTGTCATTCTCCGGTAGATGCCCCAGAGTGTGCCCTGTCCAGGCGACAGGTCAGTAACGTCTTGTATAATCTGCTTTTACCCCACAACACCCATTCCCCTCCCTGCATCGTCGAGCCCCAGGCTGCACACTCGTACGCTCCCAGCAGGTCCTGTCCATCTCTTCCCCGGGCCTGCTAGGTCTAATAAACTGCTTCACGGTGCTGAACCACCAACCCCTCAAACATCCCCCCCCACAACTGCTGCTAATGAGGGCACCCACAACCTTCATAGCACTGATGTACACCACCCATCAGGATCCACACATAAACATTCGATCCACATGGAATTCCATCCTATCTCTACTCTTCTTCCACATCGTCAGTCATGTAGTCCCGCAACGCTTGTTCCACTAACTCCCAGGACCTCGCCATCTCCAGACATTTTTCATTGCCAGACCTAGTTGCCTGACGCATCCTGATCACACTCTCGCAGCCTGCCCACTTCAACAGCTCATTCCTCCATCTCCTCACTGATGGGCCTTCCTTGGACTACCAATGCCAGGTTATTTCACGTTGTGCCAGCATGATCCATAAATCAATAAATTTGCTCGTTAATTTAGTCTTCTTAGTGTGCGGGAACCAGAGGAGCAGGCACGCTGCCATATCAAAATCTACCTCCCTGTCCGTGACAGCATTCAGGAGTTCCCCAACTTCCGGCCAGTACTCCCCCAACTTCGGGCATTCCCACAGCAGGTGATCTAGATCTGCCTCTGGCGCCAAGCATCTCGGGCACACGGCGTCTAGCACCTGGAAGTGCCGTCTCAACCTTTCCGGAGTCAAGTACGCCCTATGTACAATGAAAAAATGCACCTGCTGAAATCGCGCGTTCCTCGTTCCCTTCCAGGTCTGATGCAATACTTAGCTCCATATGGTGTCTGGTATGGGTTTTCCTATGCTGACCTCCAAGCGCGACTTCAGCGCCGACAAGGGAACCAGTCCCTCATTCAACATTCTGGTATGTAGGCAGGTCACAGCTTTGATGGTGCCCGCGGCCATTACCACATATTGGCATGCCATGGTCACCTCCGGCTCTGTCAGCCTTCCCCCCCCAATATCGCTGCATCGCTGCTACCACTGCCGCGTGCAGTAGGAATGTACCATCAGGCAATCCAAATTGCTCCTGTAACGTCTGGAACGGGACTAACGTCCCTTCCATATAGAGGTCTCCCACCATCTGCAGGCCCAGCTCCTCCCACGTCAACAATTGGGACCAGTCACCCCCGTGTAGTAGCGCGGTCAACATTCCCAGCGGTAGCTCCGGCGCATATGGCCGGTCCTTCCTTGCCCTCTTCAGGCTCCTATTCCAACACAGTTGTAGCGTCCTTTCCTCTATCGTAAGACCCGTCGCATCCAGTTTCTGTTGCATTATGATATAAGACAAGACATGTCTCTGGATGCCAATCCTCCGGTCGTGATCAGGACCCCGGAATTCCCTGGCTACATTCTGTGTTAAAACCTGGAGTTGCGCTGCCAGATAATATAACTCAAAGTCGGGGATGTCCATCCCCCCCTCGGCCTTGGGCCTTGTCAGAGTGGTCAACGCCACCCTGCGCCATCCGTGGCCCCAAAGGAAGCCGGTCACCAAAGTCTTCAACCCACTAAAGATCCTCTGCGGGATCCACACCGGTAATGTTAGAAAATAATAGAGTAGCCGCGGGAGTGCTACCATCTTTAAGAGAGCCACCCGACCCAGCACGGAGAGAGGGAGGGAAGCCCAGAAGTCCATGCAACCCTTCAGCGCACGAATACAGCGCTCCACGTTCCCCTCTAAGAGGTCCGCCGCCTCATGGTAAATGCGCACCCCCAAGTAGGTGAAACAGGAGGGTTCCCAGACCACCTGTCTTGTAAGCCGTGGGCAGAGCATAGTCTTCCGTAATGGGAATACACAGGTCTTGGACCAATTCACTCTGAGGCCTGACAGCCTCTCGAATCTACTCAGCATGTCCACCGCATCTTCCAGAGCTCGCCCAGGATCCGCCAGGTACAACAACAGATCATCTGCATATAGTGATATGTAGTGCGACTCAGGTCCCTGCACTATCCCGTCATACGCGGCGCCCGATCGTGCCTGAGCTGCCAGCGGCTCCATCGCCAATGCAAATAGCAAAGGAGACAGCGAGCATCCCTGTCGCGTTCCTCTACAGACCGGATAGGCCGTAGACACAATAGGTCCCAGCCGTACTCGCGCCTTCGCCGACGAATAGAGCACCCTTGTCCAACTCCGAAACCCCTCCACGACTCCAAATTTCAACAGTACTCCATCCAGGTAATCCCATTCGAGGCTATCAAACGCTTTTTCGATATCTACTGCCAGCACCACAGGATCCCGGCCCGATGTATCAGCACCAGCAATGACTCGGACCAGACGACAAATATTCATCGAGGTACTCCTGGTCGGGATGAATCCCGCTTGATCCCTGTGCACCAGGGTAGTCATCTGCGGCAGGAGCCTGGTAGCCAGGATGCGACTCAAGATCTTGTAGTCCACCGTTAACATAGACAACGGGCGATAAGAGGTCACGTCCAACGCATCCCTGCCCGGCTTCAACAGCGGCACCACCAGTGCCTCCCTCATGGACTCAGGTAACCACCCCTCCTGTTTCGCCTCCGCGTATACCGTCAACAGTCTAGGTGCCAATATATCCACGAATTTGGCGTAGAACTCAATCGGTAACCCATCTACACCCGGAGTTTTGTTCCTAGCCATGTGTTTAATCGCTCCCCTTATCTCTGCCAAAGTTATAGGGCCTCCCAGATCCTTCGCATCCTCAGTATCCATTACCGGTAAAGGGATCGGCACTAGGTAGTCACCTATCTCCGAGGCCTCCGCCTTAAGGTGGCATTCATAGAGTCCCGTGTAGTAAGACCTGAAGCGCTCTAATACTGCAGATTGAGAATAAACTACTTCTCCATCCTCGCGTCTTATACTCATGATCGGGCACCCCCTAGGTTCCGGGTCAGCCAGCTTGGCAAGGAGCGTGCCCACTTTATCCCGCTCCTCATGCACCTTGACAGCATACAACTTGTAATCATAGCACCGCAGTCTTTCCGTCTCAGTCGCCACCACCTCTTTAGCCTGCAGCAGTCGCTCCTGTAACTCCGATCGCTCGGGTCTTCGCTGTTCCAACCCTCTCAACGCCTCTTCCGCTTTCGCAAGGTCATTCAAAACAGTCCTTCTCACATTCGAGAACCTACCCATGCACACCCCTCTAATCACCACTTTCATCGCATCCCATTCAATCGATCTTTTTGTGGCTGAACCTCCATTGTCTGAAAAATAGCAGTCAATGCCCTGACGAATCGTGTCACTAAACACCGGGTCTTCCAGCGTATCCGGGCGCAGTCGCCACGATGGGACTGCCGATCTCACCTGCTGCCACTGCATTGAAACCAATAGGGGATTATGATCTGAAATGGTCCTAGATAGATATTCAGAATGAATCACCACATTCGCCAGGGAGCCACTACACAGCACCAAGTCTAGCCTAACATGTAGGTCGTGCAGCATGGAAAAATATGAATAATCTCTGATTTCAGGATGCTGCGCCCTCCACACATCCATCAAACCCCACCTTTCCTGCCATTCCCTCCTGTGGGTCGCCAGTCGGCGTATCGGGGAGTCGACCAGTGGTGGGTGTGACCTATCCAACAGCACATCAGTGATAGAGTTAAAATCCCCGGCCAGTAAAATAGGGCCCGCTAAAAAGGAGGCCAGCGAGTGCGATAAACCCTCAAAAAAGTGAGCTTGGTCGGAGTTGGGGGCATATGTTACACAACACCACCTCCCTACCACAGAGACGTCCCTCAACTGCTACATATCTACCCTCGGGATCTACCCGCTGACTCGTGACTTGAAACGGCGTACCCGCCCGCATCCAAATTAACACCCCTCTGGCGAATGCCGAGTAGGTCGTGCCAAACACCTGGCCCCGCCACCTCTTCTGTAAAGCCTCGCACTCTTTCTTAGTCAGGTGAGTTTCCTGAAGCATTGCTATCTGAACGCCCCTTCTCACCAAGTAGGCATGCACCTTATGACGTTTCACCATCGTGCGAATACCACGGACATTCCATGTAACACATTTCAAGTTAGGTAACGTCCCCATAAAGTGCTGTTCCACACAGTGGCACTAGCCAACACATGACCCCCGCATTGCAGCAATTGTACATCCCTTTCAAAACATTACCCACAACTCCCTTAACCCCCCACCCCAGGACAGGACCTAATAACCCAGCTTCAGTCCAGTTCCAAACCTTAAACACCCCACACATCACACTAACCTGTGGTCGTCACCACAGAGGACCTTAAGGGCCCAAAGAGGTCAATGGAGCACCGAACCAGGTCGGCAGAGCTGCCACCCCACGCCCGCTGTCCCAAACTGCTTACGCAGCCCCATACCTGGCAGTCCAATAAAAGGTCCGGAGAGTTCGTGCCGATAGGCATCCCAGAATCGTTAATGAGGGTCAAGCCTCACTCGTTAAACATACCATCCAATGTCTGTGGGGTGACCACCGGCCCCCTCGCACCCCCCACATCTGAATCGTCCCCTCCGGTCTTCTCCTCCTCCTCCTCCGACTCCGATCTGCCAGACGTATTCTCCTTCTGTGACCCTGTGATGGCCGCTGTAGCCGCCAGCGCATCCCTTCTGTTGGACAGTAGTTGTGCGTCTCGTACGGCCCTTTGGAGCTTATTCCGGGAGCGGATGCGCTGTGATTTTCTGAGCTTGACTGGCTTCTGCCGCTCCCTGCCGTCTTTGTGAGCACGATCTGACCCCGCTCGGTACAGTTCAAGCCACGACCATGCCTCGTCGGGGGTGTGAAAAAAGTGAGTTTTGTCATCAAGGATCACTCTCAGCTTGGCAGGAAAAAGCAAGGAGTATTGGATCCCCTCCTCTCTCAGCTCCCTCTTCACTGATAAGAAGGATGCTCTGCTCCGCTGCACCTCCTGCGTGTAGTCCGGGAAGATCGTGACCTTGTTATTGTCCACCTGGAAAGGACCCTTGGATCTTGCCATCTGTATCAACAGATCACAGTCCTTATAGTGAAGCAATTTGACCACCATCGGCCGGGGCGGTCGGCCCTCCAGGGGCGGCTTGGCAGGTACTCTGTGCGCTCTTTCCAGGGAGAAGAAGGGGGACAGACCCTCCGGTGCCACAACCGTTTGGAACCAGGACTCCATGTAGGACACCGCATCACCTTTCTCAACTTTCTCCGGAAGCCCCACTACCCTCACGTTGTTCCGCCGGTTACGACCTTCCGCGTCCTCCGCTCGTCGCTCCAGGAGCGCCAGACGGCCGATGATATCCGTCAGTTTATGTTCCGCGGTGACCACCGCCGGTTTCAGTTCCTGAAGCAGTTGTTCTTTCGATTTCACTCTATCAGAGAGCTTGGCGTGGTCCGCCCTTAGTAGGCCCAGCCCCGTCGCCACCTGTGCTATGTCTTGATGCAGCGTGTCCTTTGTAACAGCGATCGCTTCCAATATGGCATCAAGGCGTTGGTTCAGCCGCTGCTCCTGCCGCGAGGCCTCCATTGGGGGCTGAGCGCTGCCATCCTGGGCCAAGACAATCCCGCCTTCCTGCCCCCGTGGCGCAGGGAGGTCAGCATCCAGCGTCGCCATCTTAAATGCGCAGGCTGCGCCACTGAGGCCACCTCCACCGATCACCTTTCACCATGATAACCCCCGCTGACCTCTCCGATCCAGGTGCCTCCCAGCACTGCCCGATGGCAGGCGACGATCGTATCAGTACGTACTGCCCCAGATCCAGCCTGTTCGCCTGGTACTCGTAGGCACTTTACCGTGCACAGCCGTGTGCCACAATGCCACGATCGTGTGGTGCTTAGTGCCACCAATACGTTCACAGCGCTTCCAGTATCCACAAGGATCAGGGCAGCAAACCCAGCACGCACTTCCAGAAGGTCAGGCAGGCGTGGTCCAGGGGAAATCGAGCCCACTGCTCAAGCCAGCCCCACTCAGCGTGTCATATAGCTTGCACCTCTCGTTGACCTCCGCTCCATCATCTCAATGTCTCACGACCCCCAGCTGGGCTGACCCCGCCTCCTGTTATCAGAGGCACCGAGCCCCTCCGATTCCGGCTGCACCCCGGGGCACTCAGGATATGCGGGGAGTCGGGTCCAGGCTCAATGCCGCAGCCATCTTGCCATCCGCTGCTACCCCTCAGGGGTCTCCAGCCTAGTGTTCTAGTCCCCAAATCACCACCGGCCTCGCAGCCCAGTCACAGCTGCCCTGCCGGCGAGCAGCTCACACAGGCCACCAGAACCGCCGCCTAAGCCGTCAGGCTCCAGACCCTCTCGCCAGGGCTCGGAGAACAGGAGGGGGAGGGGCACCGTCCTCGCCGGATCCCAGTCGCGGGCCGTCTCTGCAGCACCGGAGCAATCCCAACGATCCCCGCCTCGGATCTCCGCTCCGTTCGCCCAGCCCCGCAGCCTTCAGCACGCCAGCTTCGTCCTTGCGCTCAGCTGCTAGCGCTCCCGATCTGCCAGCGCCGCCATCTTGCCGTCGTCCGCCGATCGGGTCCTCCCAGGCTCCGAGGTCCGGCAACGTGCTTCTCCCGGGGTCTTGACGGGGTTCAAACTCTCCCTCCTGGGTCAGCGACCCCTCACGCCACCGATTTGCGCTGCCAGGGGAGTCTGGGGCACTTTTATCAGGATATTAGCGGGACTCGGCGCGGAGCAACTCGCTCACACAGCCATCCCGGTCGGCGCTTAAGACACGCCTCAGATTCTGTTATCTGTGACTAAATATCAATCTTCAATCTTTGTCTCAACAACTGCCTTCAATCTACACTGCAGACAGCAGAGTTCACAACTTCAATTGAGCTTTACTACTATATTAAGGACCGCATTACATTCAACACTGTTTTCCTTCTCAGAAATACAATTCTATGTCCTCAGATTCTGTTATCTGTAACTAAATAGCTTTCTTCAATCTTTGTCTCCACAACTGCCTTCAATCTACACTGCAGACAGCAGAGTTCATAACTTCTATTGAGCTTTCCTTCTACATTAAGGACCGCATTACATTCAACAGTGTTTTCCTAATCACAGATACAATTATACTCTGTCCTCAGATTCTGTTATCTGTGACTAAATATCAATCTTCAATCTTTGTCTCAACAACTGGCTTCAATCTACACTGCAGACAGCAGAGTTCACAACTTCAATTGAGCTTTACTTCTACATTAAGGACCGCATTACATTGAACACTGTTTTCCTTATCACAAATACAATTCTATGTCCTCAGATTCTGTTATCTGTAACTAAATATCATTCTTCAATCTTTTTCTCCACAACTGCCTTCAATCTGCACTGCAGACAGCAGAGTTCACAACTTCAATTGAGCTTTACTTCTACATTAAGGACCGCATTACATTGAACACTGTTTTCCTTATCACAAATACAATTCTGTGTCCTCAGATTCTATTATTTGTAACTAAATAACATTCTTCAATCTTTCTGTCAACAACTACCTTTAATCTACACTGTGTACAACTGGGTTGACAACTTGCATTGACCGATCTTTCTGTAAACAACTACCTCCGATCTACACTGCAGAAAGTAGAGTTCACAACTTAAATTCACCTTTCCTACTACATTAAGGGCCGCATTACATTCAACACTGTTTTCCTTATCACAGATACAATTCTACTCTGTCCTCAGATTCTGTTATCTGTAACTAAATAGCAATATTCAATCTTTGTCTCAACAACTTCCTTCAATCTACACTGCAGACAGCAGAGTTCACAAATTCAATTGAGCTTTCCTTCTACATTACTGACCGAATTACATTCAACACTGTTTTCCTTATCGCAAATGCAATTATATGTCCTTAGATTCTGTTCTCTGTAACTAAATACCATTCTTCAATCTTTCTGTCAACAACTACCTTCAATCTACACTGTGGACAACTGGGTTGACAACTTGCATTGACCGATCTTTCTGTCAACAACTAACTTCTATCTACACTGCAGACAGCAGGGTTCAAAACTTAAATTCACCTTTCCTTCTACATTAAGGACCGCATTACATTCAACACAGTTTTTCTTATCACAGATACAATTATACTCTGTCCTCAGATTCTGGTATCTGTGACTAAATATCAATCTTCAATCTTTGTCTCAACAACTGCCTTCAATCTACACTGCAGACAGCAGAGTTCACAACTTCAATTGAGCTTTACTTTTACATTAAGGACCGCATTACATTGAACACTGTTTTCCTTATCACAAATACAATTCTATGTCCTCAGATTATGTTATCTCTAACTAAATAGCATTATTCAATCTTTGTCTCCACAACTGCCTTCAATCTGCACTGCAGACAGCAGAGTTTGCAACTTCAATTGAGCTTTCCTTCTACATTAGGGACCGCATTACATTCAACACTGTTTTCCTTATCACAAATACAATTCTGTGTCCTCAGATTCTGTTATCTGTAACTAAATAGCATTCTTCAATCTTTCTGTCAACAACTACCTTCAATCTACACTGTGTACAACTGGGTTGACAACTTGCATTGACCGATCTTTCTGTCAACAACTACCTCCGATCTACACTGCAGAAAGCAGAGTTCACAACTTAAATTCACCTTTCCTACTACATTAAGGGCCGCATTACATTCAACACTGTTTTCCTTATCACAGATACAATTCTACTCTGTCCTCAGATTCTGTTATCTGTAACTAAATAGCAATATTCAATCTTTGTCTCAACAACTGCCTTCAATCTACACTGCAGACAGCAGAGTTCACAAATTCAATTGAGCTTTACTTCTACATTAAGGACCGCATTACATTCAACACTGTTTTCCTTTTCAGAAATACAATTCTATGTCCTCAGATTCTGTTATCTGTAACTAAATAGCTTTGTTCAATCTTTGTCTCCACAACTGCCTTCAATCTGCACTGCAGACAGCAGAGTTCATAACTTCAATGGAGCTTTTCTTCTACATTAAGGATCGCATTACATTCAACACTGTTTTTCTTATCACAAATGCAATTCTATGTCCTCAGATTCTGTTATCTGTAACTAAATAGCATTCTTCAATCTTTCTGTCAGCAACTACCTTCAATCTACACTGAGGACAACTGGGTTCGACAACTTGCATTGATCAATCTTTCTGTCAACAACTATCTTTGATCTGCACTGCAGACAGCAGGGTTCACAACTTCAATTCACCTTTCCTTCAACATTAAGGACCACATTACATTCAACACTGTTTTCCTTATCACAGATACAATTCTACTCTGTCCTCAGACTCTGTTATCTGTAACTAAATAGCTTTCTTCAATCTTTGTCTCCACAACTGCCTTCAATCTACACTGCAGACAGCGGAGTTCATAACTTCTATTGAGCTTTCCTTCTACATTAAGGACCGCATTACATTCAACAGTGTTTTCCTAATCACAGATACAATTATACTCTGTCCTCAGATTCTGTTATCTGTGACTAAATATAAATCTTCAATCTTTGTCTCAACAACTGCCTTCAATCTACACTGCAGACAGCAGAGTTCACAACTTCAATTGAGCTTTACTTCTACATTAAGGACCGCATTACATTGAACACTGTTTTCCTTATCACAAATACAATTCTATGTCCTCAGATTCTGTTATCTGTAACTAAATATCATTATTCAATCTTTGTCTCCACAACTGCCTTCAATCTGCACTGCATACAGCAGAGTTCACAACTTCAATTGAGCTTTCCTTCTACATTAGGGACCGCATTACATTCAACACTGTTTTCCTTATCACAAATACAATTTAGTGTCCTCAGATTCTGTTATTTGTAACTAAATAACATTCTTCAATCTTTCTGTCAACAACTACCTTCAATCTACACTGTGTACAACTGGGTTGACAACTTGCATTGACCGATCTTTCTGTCAACAACTACCTCCGATCTACACTGCAGAAAGCAGAGTTCACAACTTAAATTCACCTTTCCTACTACATTAAGGGCCGCATTACATTCAACACTGTTTTCCTTATCACAGATACAATTCTACTCTGTCCTCAGATTCTGTTATCTGTAACTAAATAGCAATATTCAATCTTTGTCTCAACAACTTCCTTCAATCTACACTGCAGACAGCAGAGTTCACAAATTTAATTGAGCTTTCCTTCTACATTACTGACCGAATTACATTCAACACTGTTTTCCTTATCGCAAATGCAATTATATGTCCTCAGATTCTGTTCTCTGTAACTAAATACCATTCTTCAATCTTTCTGTCAACAACTACCTTCAATCTACACTGCGGACAACTGGGTTGACAACTTGCATTGACCGATCTTTCTGTCAACAACTAACTTCGATCTACACTGCAGACAGCAGGGTTCACAACTTAAATTCACATTTCCTTCTACATTAAGGACCGCATTACATTCAACACAGTTTTTCTTATCACAGATACAATTATACTCTGTCCTCAGATTCTGTTATCTGTGACTAAATAGCAATCTTCAATCTTTGTCTCAACAACTGCCTTCAATCTACACTGCAGACAGCAGAGTTCACAAATTCAATTGAGCTTTACTTCAACATTAAGGACCGCATTACATTCAACACTGTTTTCCTTTTCAGAAATACAATTCTATGTCCTCAGATTCTGTTATCTGTAACTAAATAGCTTTGTTCAATCTTTGTCTCCACAACTGCCTTCAATATACACTGCAGACAGCAGAGTTCATAACTTCAATGGAGCTTTTCTTCTACATTAAGGATCGCATTACATTCAACACTGTTTTTCTTATCACAAATGCAATTCTATGTCCTCAGATTCTGTTATCTGTAACTAAATAGCATTCTTCAATCTTTCTGTCAGCAACTACCTTCAATCCACACTGAGTACAACTGGGTTCGACAACTTGCATTGATCAATCTTTCTGTCAACATCTATCTTTGATCTGCACTGCAGACAGCAGGGTTCACAACTTCAATTCACCTTTCCTTCAACATTAAGGACCACATTACATTCAACACTGTTTTCCTTATCACAGATACAATTCTACTCTGTCCTCAGATTCTGTTATCTTTAACTAAATAGCTTTCTTCAATCTTTGTCTCCACAACTGCCTTCAATCTACACTGCAGACAGCAGAGTTCATAACTTCTATTGAGCTTTCCTTCTACATTAAGGACCGCATTACATTCAACAGTGTTTTCCTAATCACAGATACAATTATACTCTGTCCTCAGATTCTGTTATCTGTGACTAAATATCAATCTTCAATCTTTGTCTCAACAACTGCCTTCAATCTACACTGCAGACAGCAGAGTTCACAACTTCAATTGAGCTTTACTTCTACATTAAGGACCGCATTACATTGAACACTGTTTTCCTTATCACAAATACAATTCTATGTCCTCAGATTCTGTTATCTGTAACTAAATATCATTATTCAATCTTTGTCTCCACAACTGCCTTCAATCTGCACTGCATACAGCAGAGTTCACAACTTCAATTGAGCTTTCCTTCTACATTAGGGACCGCATTACATTCAACACTGTTTTCCTTATCACAAATACAATTCTGTGTCCTCAGATTCTGTTTTTTGTAACTAAATAACATTCTTCAATATTTCTGTCAACAACTACCTTCAATCTACACTGTGTACAACTGGGTTGACAACTTGCATTGACTGATCTTTCTGTCAAGAACTAACTTCGATCTACACTGCAGACAGCAGGGTTCACAACTTAAATTCACCTTTCCTTCTACATTAAGGACCGCATTACATTCAACACAGTTTTTCTTATCACAGATACAATTATACTCTGTCCTCAGATTCTGTTATCTGTGACTAAATATCAATCTTCAATCTTTGTCTCAACAACTGCCTTCAATCTACACTGCAGACAGCAGAGTTCACAACTTCAATTGAGCTTTACTTTTACATTAAGGACCGCATTACATTGAACACTGTTTTCCTTATCACAAATACAATTCTATGTCCTCAGATTCTGTTATCTGTAACTAAATAGCATTATTCAATCTTTGTCTCCACAACTGCCTTCAATCTGCACTGCAGACAGCAGAGTTTGCAACTTCAATTGAGCTTTCCTTCTACATTAGGGACCGCATTACATTCAACACTGTTTTCCTTATCACAAATACAATTCTGTGTCCTCAGATTCTGTTATCTGTAACTAAATAGCATTCTTCAATCTTTCTGTCAACAACTACCTTCAATCTACACTGTGTACAACTGGGTTGACAACTTGCATTGACCGATATTTCTGTCAACAACTACCTCCGTTCTACACTGCAGAATGCAGAGTTCACAACTTAAATTCACCTTTCCTACTACATTAAGGGCCGCATTACATTCAACACTGTTTTCCTTATCACAGATACAATTCTACTCTGTCCTCAGATTCTGTTATCTGTAACTAAATAGCTTTCTTCAATCTTTGTCTCCACAACTGCCTTCAATCTACACTGCAGACAGCAGAGTTCATAACTTCTATTGAGATTTCCTTCTACATTAAGGACCGCATTACATTCAACAGTGTTTTCCTAATCACAGATACAATTATACTCTGTCCTCAGATTCTGTTATCTGTGACTAAATATCAATCTTCAATCTTTGTCTCAACAACTGATTTCAATCTACACTGCAGACAGCAGAGTTCACAACTTCAATTGAGCTTTACTTCTACATTAAGGACCGCATTACATTGAACACTGTTTTCCTTATCACAAATACAATTCTATGTCCTCAGATTCTGTTATCTGTAACTAAATAGCTTTGTTCAATCTTTGTCTCCACAACTGCCTTCAATCTACACTGCAGACAGCAGAGTTCATAACTTCAATTGAGCTTTCCTTCTATATTAAGGACCGCATTACATTCAACACGGTTTTCCTAATTACAGATACATTCTACTCTGTCCTCAGATTCTGTTATCTGAAACTAAATAGCAATCTTCAATCTTTGTCTCAACAGCTGCTTTCAATCTACACTGCAGACAGCCGAGTTCACAACTTCAATTGAGCTTTACTTCTACATTAAGGACCGCATTACATTGAACACTGTTTTCCTTATCACAAATACAATTTTATGTCCTCAGATTCTGTTATCTGTAACTAAATAGCATTATTCAATCTTTGTCTCCACAGCTGCCTTCAATCTGCACTGCAGACAGCAGAGTTCATAACTTCAATGGAGCTTTTCTTCTACATTAAGGATCGCATTACATTCAACACTGTTTTTCTTATCACAAATGCAATTCTATGTCCTCAGGTTCTGTTATCTGTAACTAAATAGCATTCTTCAATCTTTCTGTCAGCAACTACCTTCAATCTACACTGAGGACAACTGGGTTCGACAACTTGCATTGATCAATCTTTCTGTCAACAACTATCTTTGATCTGCACTGCAGACAGCAGGGTTCACAACTTCAATTCACCTTTCCTTCAACATTAAGGACCACATTACATTCAACACTGTTTTTCTTATCACAGATACAATTC
This sequence comes from Lissotriton helveticus, assembly GCF_964261635.1. Classification (NCBI taxonomy): domain Eukaryota; kingdom Metazoa; phylum Chordata; class Amphibia; order Caudata; family Salamandridae; genus Lissotriton; species Lissotriton helveticus. Next base: position 42,782,760 of record NC_136063.1, read on the forward strand.
TACTCTGTCCTCAGATTCTGTTATCTGTAACTAAATAGCTTTCTTCAATCTTTGTCTCCACAACTGCCTTCAATCTACACTGCAGACAGCGGAGTTCATAACTTCTATTGACCTTTCCTTCTACATTAAGGACCGCATTACATTCAACAGTGTTTTCCTAATCACAGATACAATTATACTCTGTCCTCAGATTCTGTTATCTGTGACTAAATATAAATCTTCAATCTTTGTCTCAACAACTGCCTTCAATCTACACTGCAGACAGCAGAGTTCACAACTTCAATTGAGCTTTACTTCTACATTAAGGACCGCATTACATTGAACACTGTTTTCCTTATCACAAATACAATTCTATGTCCTCAGATTCTGTTATCTGTAACTAAATATCATTATTCAATCTTTGTCTCCACAACTGGCTTCAATCTGCACTGCATACAGCAGAGTTCACAACTTCAATTGAGCTTTCCTTCTACATTAGGGACCACATTACATTCAACACTGTTTTCCTTATCACAAATACAATTCTATGTCCTCAGATTCTGTTATCTGTAACTAAATAGCTTTGTTCAATCTTTGTCTCCACAACTGCCTTCAATCTACACTGCAGACAGCAGAGTTCATAACTTCAATTGAGCTTTCCTTCTATATTAAGGACCGCATTACATTCAACACGGTTTTCCTAATTACAGATACATTCTACTCTGTCCTCAGATTCTGTTATCTGAAACTAAATAGCAATCTTCAATCTTTGTCTCAACAGCTGCTTTCAATCTACACTGCAGACAGCCGAGTTCACAACTTCAATTGAGCTTTACTTCTACATTAAGGACCGCATTACATTGAACACTGTTTTCCTTATCACAAATACAATTCTATGTCCTCAGATTCTGTTATCTGTAACTAAATAGCATTATTCAATCTTTGTCTCCACAGCTGCCTTCAATCTGCACTGCAGACAGCAGAGTTCATAACTTCAATGGAGCTTTTCTTCTACATTAAGGATCGCATTACATTCAACACTGTTTTTCTTATCACAAATGCAATTCTATGTCCTCAGGTTCTGTTATCTGTAACTAAATAGCATTCTTCAATCTTTCTGTCAGCAACTACCTTCAATCTACACTGAGGACAACTGGGTTCGACAACTTGCATTGATCAATCTTTCTGTCAACAACTATCTTTGATCTGCACTGCAGACAGCAGGGTTCACAACTTCAATTCACCTTTCCTTCAACATTAAGGACCACATTACATTCAACACTGTTTTTCTTATCACAGATACAATTCTACTCTGTCCTCAGATTCTGTTATCTGTAACTAAATAGCTTTCTTCAATCTTTGTCTCCACAACTGCCTTCAATCTACACTGCAGACAGCGGAGTTCATAACTTCTATTGACCTTTCCTTCTACATTAAGGACCGCATTACATTCAACAGTGTTTTCCTAATCACAGATACAATTATACTCTGTCCTCAGATTCTGTTATCTGTGACTAAATATAAATCTTCAATCTTTGTCTCAACAACTGCCTTCAATCTACACTGCAGACAGCAGAGTTCACAACTTCAATTGAGCTTTACTTCTACATTAAGGACCGCATTACATTGAACACTGTTTTCCTTATCACAAATACAATTCTATGTCCTCAGATTCTGTTATCTGTAACTAAATATCATTATTCAATCTTTGTCTCCACAACTGGCTTCAATCTGCACTGCATACAGCAGAGTTCACAACTTCAATTGAGCTTTCCTTCTACATTAGGGACCACATTACATTCAACACTGTTTTCCTTATCACAAATACAACTCTGTGTCCTCAGATTCTGTTATTTGTAACTAAATAACATTCTTCAATCTTTCTGTCAACAACTACCTTCAATCTACACTGTGTACAACTGGGTTGACAACTTGCATTGACCGATCTTTCTGTCAACAACTACCTCCGATCTACACTGCAGAAAGCAGAGTTCACAACTTAAATTCACCTTTCCTACTACATTAAGGGCCGCATTACATTCAACACTGTTTTCCTTATCACAGATACAATTCTACTCTGTCCTCAGATTCTGTTATCTGTAACTAAATAGCAATATTCAATCTTTGTCTCAACAACTTCCTTCAATCTACACTGCAGACAGCAGAGTTCACAAATTTAATTGAGCTTTCCTTCTACATTACTGACCGAATTACATTCAACACTGTTTTCCTTATCGCAAATGCAATTATATGGCCTCAGATTCTGTTCTCTGTAACTAAATACCATTCTTCAATCTTTCTGTCAACAACTACCTTCAATCTACACTGCGGACAACTGGGTTGACAACTTGCATTGACCGATCTTTCTGTCAACAACTAACTTCGATCTACACCGCAGACAGCAGGGTTCACAACTTAAATTCACATTTCCTTCTACATTAACCACTTGGCTGCTAAGGTACATCCCCCTCTTCCCATTGACTTTCCATTGAAATCAATGGAAACTCCATGACGAGTTACCCTTGTCATTAGCACTGAAGGGGTTAAGGACCGCATTACATTCAACACAGTTTTTCTTATCACAGATACAATTATACTCTGTCCTCAGATTCTGTTATCTGTGACTAAATAGCAATCTTCAATCTTTGTCTCAACAACTGCCTTCAATCTACACTGCAGACAGCAGAGTTCATAACTTCAATTGAGCTTTTCTTCTACATTAAGGATCGCATTACATTCAACACTGTTTTTCTTATCACAAATGCAATTCTATGTCTTCAGATTCTGTTATCTGTAACTAAATAGCATTCTTCAATCTTTCTGTCAGCAACTACCTTCAATCCACACTGAGTACAACTGGGTTCGACAACTTGCATTGATCAATCTTTCTGTCAACAACTATCTTTGATCTGCACTGCAGACAGCAGGGTTCACAACTTCAATTCACCTTTCCTTCAACATTAAGGACCACATTACATTCAACACTGTTTTCCTTATCACAGATACAATTCTACTCTGTCCTCAGATTCTGTTATCTTTAACTAAATAGCTTTCTTCAATCTTTGTCTCCACAACTGCCTTGAATCTACACTGCAGACAGCAGAGTTCATAACTTCTATTGAGCTTTCCTTCTACATTAAGGACCACATTACATTCAACAGTGTTTTCCTAATCACAGATACAATTATACTCTGTCCTCAGATTCTGTTATCTGCGACTAAATATCAATCTTCAATCTTTGTCTCAACAACTGCCTTCAATCTACACTGCAGACAGCAGAGTTCACAACTTCAATTGAGCTTTACTTCTGCATTAAGGACCGCATTACATTGAACACTGTTTTCCTTATCACAAATACAATTCTATGTCCTCAGATTCTGTTATCTGTAACTAAATATCATTATTCAATCTTTGTCTCCACAACTGCCTTCAATCTGCACTGCATAAAGCAGAGTTCACAACTTCAATTGAGCTTTCCTTCTACATTAGGGACCGCATTACATTCAACACTGTTTTCCTTATCACAAATACAATTCTGTGTCCTCAGATTCTGTTATTTGTAACTAAATAGCATTCTTCAATCTTTCTGTCAACAACTACCTTCAATCTACACTGTGTACAACTGGGTTGACAACTTGCATTGACCGATCTTTCTGTCAACCACTACCTCCGATCTACACTGCAGAAAGCAGAGTTCACAACTTAAATTCACCTTTCCTACTACATTAAGGGCCGCATTACATTCAACACTGTTTTCCTTATCACAGATACAATTCTACTCTGTCCTCAGATTCTGTTATTTGTAACTAAATAGCAATATTCAATCTTTGTCTCAACAACTTCCTTCAATCTACACTGCAGACAGCAGAGTTCACAAATTTAATTGAGCTTTCCTTCTACATTACTGACCGAATTACATTCAACACTATTTTCCTTATCGCAAATGCAATTATATGTCCTCAGATTCTGTTCTCTGTAACTAAATACCATTCTTCAATCTATCTGTCAACAACTACCTTCAATCTACACTGTGGACAACTGGGTTGACAACTTGCATTGACCGATCTTTCTGTCAACCACTAACTTCGATCTACACTGCAGACAGCAGGGTTCACAACTTAAATTCACATTTCCTTCTACATTAAGGACCGCATTACATTCAACACAGTTTTTCTTATCACAGATACAATTATACTCTGTCCTCAGATTCTGTTATCTGTGACTAAATAGCAATCTTCAATCTTTGTCTCAACAACTGCCTTCAATCTGCACTGCATACAGCAGAGTTCACAACTTCAATTGAGCTTTCCTTCTACATTAGGGACCGCATTACATTCAACACTGTTTTCCTTATCACAAATACAATTCTGTGTCCTCAGATTCTGTTTTTGTAACTAAATAACATTCTTCAATATTTCTGTCAACAACTACCTTCAATCTACACTGTGTACAACTGGGTTGACAACTTGCATTGACCGATCTTTCTGTCAAGAACTAACTTCGATCTACACTGCAGACAGCAGGGTTCACAACTCAAATTCACCTTTCCTTCTACATTAAGGACCGCATTACATTCAACACATTTTTTCTTATCACAGATACAATTATACTCTGTCTTCAGATTCTGTTATCTGTGACTAAATATCAATCTTCAATCTTTGTCTCAACAACTGCCTTCAATCTACACTGCAGACAGCAGAGTTCACAACTTCAATTGAGCTTTACTTTTACGTTAAGGACCGCATTACATTGAACACTGTTTTCCTTATCACAAATACAATTCTATGTCCTCAGATTCTGTTATCTGTAACTAAATAGCATTATTCAATCTTTGTCTCCACAACTGCCTTCAATCTGCACTGCAGACAGCAGAGTTTGCAACTTCAATTGAGCTTTCCTTCTACATTAGGGACCGCATTACATTCAACACCGTTTTCCTTATCACAAATACAATTCTGTGTCCTCAGATTCTGTTATCTGTAACTAAATAGCATTCTTCAATCTTTCTGTCAACATCTACCTTCAATCTACACTGTGTACAACTGGGTTGACAACTTGCATTGACCGATATTTCTGTCAACAACTACCTCCGTTCTACACTGCAGAAAGCAGAGTTCACAACTTAAATTCACCTTTCCTACTACATTAAGGGCCGCATTACATTCAACACTGTTTTCCTTATCACAGATACAATTCTACTCTGTCCTCAGATTCTGTTATCTGTAACTAAATAGCTTTCTTCAATCTTTGTCTCCACAACTGCCTTCAATCTACACTGCAGACAGCAGAGTTCATAACTTCTATTGAGCTTTCCTTCTACATTAAGGACCGCATTACATTCAACAGTGTTTTCCTAATCACAGATACAATTATACTCTGTCCTCAGATTCTGTTATCTGTGACTAAATATCAATCTTCAATCTTTGTCTCAACAACTGATTTCAATCTACACTGCAGACAGCAGAGTTCACAACTTCAATTGAGCTTTACTTCTACATTAAGGACCGCATTACATTGAACACTGTTTTCCTTATCACAAATACAATTCTATGTCCTCAGATTCTGTTATCTGTAACTAAATAGCTTTGTTCAATCTTTGTCTCCACAACTGCCTTCAATCTACACTGCAGACAGCAGAGTTCATAACTTCAATTGAGCTTTCCTTCTATATTAAGGACCGCATTACATTCAACACGGTTTTCCTAATCACAGATACATTCTACTCTGTCCTCAGATTCTGTTATCTGAAACTAAATAGCAATCTTCAATCTTTGTCTCAACAGCTGCCTTCAATCTACACTGCAGACAGCCGAGTTCACAACTTCAATTGAGCTTTACTTCTACATTAAGGACCGCATTACATTGAACACTGTTTTCCTTATCACAAATACAATTCTATGTCCTCAGATTCTGTTATCTGTAACTAAATAGCATTATTCAATCTTTGTCTCCACAACTGCCTTCAATCTGCACTGCAGACAGCAGAGTTCATAACTTCAATGGAGCTTTTCTTCTACATTAAGGATCGCATTACATTCAACACTGTTTTTCTTATCACAAATGCAATTCTATGTCCTCAGGTTCTGTTATCTGTAACTAAATAGCATTCTTCAATCTTTCTGTCAGCAACTACCTTCAATCTACACTGAGGACAACTGGGTTCGACAACTTGCATTGATCAATCTTTCTGTCAACAACTACCTCCGATCTACACTGCAGAAAGCAGAGTTCACAACTTAAATTCACCTTTCCTACTACATTAAGGACCGCATTACATTCAACACTGTTTTCCTTATCACAGATACAATTCTACTCTGTCCTCAGATTCTGTTATCTGTAACTAAATAGCTTTCTTCAATCTTTGTCTCCACAACTGCCTTCAATCTACACTGCAGACAGCGGACTTCATAACTTCTATTGACCTTTCCTTCTACATTAAGGACCGCATTACATTCAACAGTGTTTTCCTAATCACAGATACAATTATACTCTGTCCTCAGATTCTGTTATCTGTGACTAAATATAAATCTTCAATCTTTGTCTCAACAACTGCCTTCAATCTACACTGCAGACAGCAGAGTTCACAACTTCAATTGAGCTTTACTTTACATTAAGGACCGCATTACATTGAACACTGTTTTCCTTATCACAAATACAATTCTACTCTGTCCTCAGATTCTGTTATCTGTAACTAAATAGCTTTCTTCAATCTTTGTCTCCACAACTGCCTTCAATCTACACTGCAGACAGCGGAGTTCACAACTTCAATTGAGCTTTCCTTCTACATTAGGGACCACATTACATTCAACACTGTTTTCCTTATCACAAATACAATTCTGTGTCCTCAGATTCTGTTATTTGTAACTAAATAACATTCTTCAATCTTTCTGTCAACAACTACCTTCAATCTACACTGTGTACAACTGGGTTGACAACTTGCATTGACCGATCTTTCTGTCAACAACTACCTCCGATCTACACTGCAGAAAGCAGAGTTCACAACTTAAATTCACCTTTCCTACTACATTAAGGGCCGCATTACATTCAACACTGTTTTCCTTATCACAGATACAATTCTACTCTGTCCTCAGATTCTGTTATCTGTAACTAAATAGCAATATTCAATCTTTGTCTCAACAACTTCCTTCAATCTACACTGCAGACAGCAGAGTTCACAAATTTAATTGAGCTTTCCTTCTACATTACTGACCGAATTACATTCAACACTGTTTTCCTTATCGCAAATGCAATTATATGTCCTCAGATTCTGTTCTCTGTAACTAAATACCATTCTTCAATCTTTCTGTCAACAACTACCTTCAATCTACACTGCGGACAACTGGGTTGACAACTTGCATTGACCGATCTTTCTGTCAACAACTAACTTCGATCTACACCGCAGACAGCAGGGTTCACAACTTAAATTCACATTTCCTTCTACATTAAGGACCGCATTACATTCAACACAGTTTTTCTTATCACAGATACAATTATACTCTGTCCTCAGATTCTGTTATCTGTGACTAAATAGCAATCTTCAATCTTTGTCTCAACAACTGCCTTCAATCTACACTGCAGACAGCAGAGTTCACAAATTCAATTGAGCTTTACTTCTACATTAAGGACCGCATTACATTCAACACTGTTTTCCTTTTCAGAAATACAATTCTATGTCCTCAGATTCTGTTATCTGTAACTAAATAGCTTTGTTCAATCTTTGTCTCCACAACTACCTTCAATATACACTGCAGACAGCAGAGTTCATAACTTCAATTGAGCTTCTCTTCTACATTAAGGATCGCATTACATTCAACACTGTTTTTCTTATCACAAATGCAATTCTATGTCTTCAGATTCTGTTATCTGTAACTAAATAGCATTCTTCAATCTTTCTGTCAGCAACTACCTTCAATCCACACTGAGTACAACTGGGTTCGACAACTTGCATTGATCAATCTTTCTGTCAACAACTATCTTTGATCTGCACTGCAGACAGCAGGGTTCACAACTTCAATTCACCTTTCCTTCAACATTAAGGACCACATTACATTCAACACTGTTTTCCTTATCACAGATACAATTCTACTCTGTCCTCTGATTCTGTTATCTTTAACTAAATAGCTTTCTTCAATCTTTGTCTCCACAACTGCCTTCAATCTACACTGCAGACAGCAGAGTTCATAACTTCTATTGAGCTTTCCTTCTACATTAAGGACCGCATTACATTCAACAGTGTTTTCCTAATCACAGATACAATTATACTCTGTCCTCAGATTCTGTTATCTGTGACTAAATATCAATCTTCAATCTATGTATCAACAACTGCCTTCAATCTACACTGCAGACAGCAGAGTTCACAACTTCAATTGAGCTTTACTTCTACATTAAGGACCGCATTACATTGAACACTGTTTTCCTTATCACAAATACAATTCTATGTCCTCAGATTCTGTTATCTGTAACTAAATATCATTATTCAATCTTTGTCTCCACAACTGCCTTCAATCTGCACTGCATACAGCAGAGTTCACAACTTCAATTGAGCTTTCCTTCTACATTAGGGACCGCATTACATTCAACACTGTTTTCCTTATCACAAATACAATTCTGTGTCCTCAGATTCTGTTTTTTGTAACTAAATAACATTCTTCAATATTTCTGTCAACAACTACCTTCAATCTACACTGTGTACAACTGGGTTGACAACTTGCATTGACCGATCTTTCTGTCAACAACTAACTTCGATCTACACTGCAGACAGCAGGGTTCACAACTTAAATTCACCTTTCCTTCTACATTAAGGACCGCATTACATTCAACACAGTTTTTCTTATCACAGATACAATTATACTCTGTCCTCAGATTCTGTTATCTGTGACTAAATATCAATCTTCAATCTTTGTCTCAACAACTGCCTTCAATCTACACTGCAGACAGCAGAGTTCACAACTTCAATTGAGCTTTACTTTTACATTAAGGACCGCATTACATTGAACACTGTTTTCCTTATCACAAATACAATTCTATGTCCTCAGATACTGTTATCTGTAACTAAATAGCATTATTCAATCTTTGTCTCCACAACTGCCTTCAATCTGCACTGCAGACAGCAGAGTTTGCAACTTCAATTGAGCTTTCCTTCTACATTAGGGACCGCATTACATTCAACACTGTTTTCCCTATCACAAATACAATTCTGTGTCCTCAGATTCTGTTATCTGTAACTAAATACCATTCTTCAATCTTTCTGTCAACAACTACCTTCAATCTACACTGCGGACAACTGGGTTGACAACTTGCATTGACCGATCTTTCTGTCAACAACTAACTTCGATCTACACCGCAGACAGCAGGGTTCAAAACTTAAATTCACATTTCCTTCTACATTAAGGACCGCATTACATTCAACACAGTTTTTCTTATCACAGATACAATTCTACTCTGTCCTCAGATTCTGTTATCTGTGACTAAATATCAATCTTCAATCTTTGTCTCAACAACTGCCTTCAATCTACACTGCAGACAGCAGAGTTCACAACCTCAATTGAGCTTTACTTCTACATTAAGGACCGCATTACATTGAACACTGTTTTCCTTATTACAAATACAATTCTATGTCCTCAGATTCTGTTATCTGTAACTAAATAGCATTATTCAATCTTTGTCTCCACAACTGCCTTCAATCTGCACTGCAGACAGCAGAGTTCATAACTTCAATGGAGCTTTTCTTCTACATTAAGGATCGCATTACATTCAACACTGTTTTTCTTATCACAAATGCAATTCTATGTCCTCAGATTCTGTTATCTGTAACTAAATAGCATTCTTCAATCTTTCTGTCAGCAACTACCTTCAATCTACACTGAGGACAACTGGGTTCGACAACTTGCATTGATCAATCTTTCTGTCAACAACTATCTTTGATCTGCACTGCAGACAGCAGGGTTCACAACTTCAATTCAGCTTTCCTTCAACATTAAGGACCACATTACATTCAACACTGTTTTCCTTATCACAGATACAATTCTACTCTGTCCTCAGATTCTGTTATCTGTAACTAAATAGCTTTCTTCAATCTTTGTCTCCACAACTGCCTTCAATCTACACTGCAGACAGCGGAGTTCATAACTTCTATTGAGCTTTCCTTCTACATTAAGGACCGCATTACATTCAACACTGTTTTCCTTATCACAGATACAATTCTACTCTGTCCTCAGATGCTGTTATCTTTAACTAAATAGCTTTCTTCAATCTTTGTCTCCACAACTGCCTTCAATCTACACTGCAGACAGCAGAGTTCATAACTTCTATTGAGCTTTCCTTCTACATTAAGGACCGCATTACATTCAACAGTGTTTTCCTAATCACAGATACAATTCTATGTCCTCAGATTCTGTTATCTGTAACTAAATATCATTATTCAATCTTTGTCTCCACAACTGCCTTCAATCTGCACTGCATACAGCAGAGTTCACAACTTCAATTGAGCTTTCCTTCTACATTAAGGACCACATTACATTCAACACTGTTTTCCTTATCACAAATACAATTCTGTGTCCTCAGATTCTGTTTTTTGTAACTAAATAACATTCTTCAATCTTTCTGTCAACAACTACCTTCGATTTACACTGTGTACAACTGGGTTGACAACTTGCATTGACCGATCTTTCTGTCAACAACTAACTTCGATCTACACTGCAGACAGAAGGGGTTCACAACTTAAATTCACCTTTCCTTCTACATTAAGGACCGCATTACATTCAACACAGTTTTTCTTATCACAGATACAATTATACTCTGTCCTCAGATTCTGTTATCTGTGACTAAATATCAATCTTCAATCTTTGTCTCAACAACTGCCTTCAATCTACACTGCAGACAGCAGAGTTCACAACTTTAATTGAGCGTTACTTTTACATTAAGGACCGCATTACATTGAACACTGTTTTCCTTATCACAAATACAATTATATGTCCTCAGATTCTGTTATCTGTAACTAAATATCATTATTCAATCTTTGTCTCCACAACTGCCTTCAATCTGCACTGCATACAGCAGAGTTCACAACTTCAATTGAGCTTTTCTTCTACATTAGGGACCGCATTACATTCAACACTGTTTTCCTTATCACAAATACAATTCTGTGTCCTCAGATTCTGTTATTTGTAACTAAATAACATTCTTCAATCTTTCTGTCAACAACTACCTTCAATCTACACTGTGTACAACTGGGTTGACAACTTGCATTGACCGATCTTTCTGTCAACAACTACCTCCGATCTACACTGCAGAAAGCAGAGTTCACAACTTAAATTCACCTTTCCTACTACATTATGGGCCGCATTACATTCAACACTGTTTTCCTTATCACAGATACAATTCTACTCTGTCCTCAGATTCTGTTATCTGAAACTAAATAGCAATATTCAATCTTTGTCTCAACAACTTCCTTCAATCTACACTGCAGACAGCAGAGTTCACAAATTCAATTGAGCTTTCCATCTACATTACTGACCGAATTACATTCAACACTGTTTTCCTTATCGCAAATGCAATTATATGTCCTCAGATTCTGTTCTCTGTAACTAAATACCATTCTTCAATCTTTCTGTCAACAACTACCTTCAATCTACACTGCGGACAACTGGGTTGACAACTTGCATTGACCGATCTTTCTGTCAACAACTAACTTCGATCTACACTGCAGACAGCAGGGTTCACAACTTAAATTCACATTTCCTTCTACATTAAGGACTGCATTACATTCAACACAGTTTTTCTTATCACAGATACAATTATACTCTGTGCTCAGATTCTGTTATCTGTGACTAAATAGCAATCTTCAATCTTTGTCTCAACAACTGCCTTCAATCTACACTGCAGACAGCAGAGTTCACAAATTCAATTGAGCTTTACTTCTACATTAAGGACCGCATTACATTCAACACTGTTTTCCTTTTCAGAAATACAATTCTATGTCCTCAGATTCTGTTATCTGTAACTAAATAGCTTTGTTCAATCTTTGTCTCCACAACTGCCTTCAATCTACACTGCAGACAGCAGAGTTCATAACTTCAATTGAGCTTTCCTTCTATATTAAGGACCACATTACATTCAACACTGTTTTCCTAATCACAGATACATTCTACTCTGTCCTCAGATTCTGTTATCTGTAACTAAATAGCAATCTTCAATCTTTGTCTCAACAGCTGCCTTCAATCTACACTGCAGACAGCCGAGTTCACAACTTCAATTGAGCTTTACTTCTACATTAAGGACCGCATTACATTGAACACTGTTTTCCTTATCACAAATACAATTCTATGTCCTCAGATTCTGTTATCTGTAACTAAATAGCATTATTCAATCTTTGTCTCCACAACTGCCTTCAATCTGCACTGCAGACAGCAGAGTTCATAACTTCAATGGAGCTTTTCTTCTACATTAAGGATCGCATTACATTCAACACTGTTTTTCTTATCACAAATGCAATTCTATGTCCTCAGATTCTGTTATCTGTAACTAAATAGCATTCTTCAATCTTTCTGTCAGCAACTACCTTCAATCCACACTGAGTACAACTGGGTTCGACAACTTGCATTGATCAATCTTTCTGTCAACAACTATCTTTGATCTGCACTGCAGACAGCAGGGTTCACAACTTCAATTCACCTTTCCTTCAACATTAAGGACCACATTACATTCAACACTGTTTTCCTTATCACAGATACAATTCTACTCTGTCCTCAGATGCTGTTATCTTTAACTAAATAGCTTTCTTCAATCTTTGTCTCCACAACTGCCTTCAATCTACACTGCAGACAGCAGAGTTCATAACTTCTATTGAGCTTTCCTTCTACATTAAGGACCGCATTACATTCAACAGTGTTTTCCTAATCACAGATACAATTCTATGTCCTCAGATTCTGTTATCTGTAACTAAATATCATTATTCAATCTTTGTCTCCACAACTGCCTTCAATCTGCACTGCATACAGCAGAGTTCACAACTTCAATTGAGCTTTCCTTCTACATTAGGGACCGCATTACATTCAACACTGTTTTCCTTATCACAAATACAATTCTGTGTCCTCAGATTCTGTTTTTTGTAACTAAATAACATTCTTCAATCTTTCTGTCAACAACTACCTTCAATCTACACTGTGTACAACTGGGTTGACAACTTGCATTGACCGATCTTTCTGTCAACAACTAACTTCGATCTACACTGCAGACAGCAGGGTTCACAACTTAAATTCACCTTTCCTTCTACATTAAGGACCGCATTACATTCAACACAGTTTTTCTTATCACAGATACAATTATACTCTGTCCTCAGATTCTGTTATCTGTGACTAAATATCAATCTTCAATCTTTGTCTCAACAACTGCCTTCAATCTACACTGCAGACAGCAGAGTTCACAACTTCAATTGAGCTTTACTTTTACATTAAGGACCGCATTACATTGAACACTGTTTTCCTTATCACAAATACAATTCTATGTCCTCAGATTCTGTTATCTGTAACTAAATAGCATTATTCAATCTTTGTCTCCACAACTGCCTTCAATCTGCACTGCAGACAGCAGAGTTTGCAACTTCAATTGAGCTTTCCTTCTACATTAGGGACCGCATTACATTCAACACTGTTTTCCTTATCACAAATACAATTCTGTGTCCTCAGATTCTGTTATCTGTAACTAAATAGCATTCTTCAATCTTTCTGTCAACAACTACCTTCAATCTACACTGTGTACAACTGGGTTGACAACTTGCATTGACCGATCTTTCTGTCAACATCTACCTCCGTTCTACACTGCAGAAAGCAGAGTTCACAACTTAAATTCACCTTTCCTACTACATTAAGGGCCGCATTACATTCAACACTGTTTTCCTTATCACAGATACAATTCTACTCTGTCCTCAGATTCTGTTATCTGTAACTAAATAGCTTTCTTCAATCTTTGTCTCCACAACTGCCTTCAATCTACACTGCAGACAGCAGAGTTCATAACTTCTATTGAGCTTTCCTTCTACATTAAGGACCGCATTACATTCAACAGTGTTTTCCTAATCACAGATACAATTATACTCTGTCCTCAGATTCTGTTATCTGTGACTAAATATCAATCTTCAATCTTTGTCTCAACAACTGCATTCAATCTACACTGCAGACAGCAGAGCTCACAACTTCAATTGAGCTTTACTTCTACATTAAGGACCGCATTACATTGAACACTGTTTTCCTTATCACAAATACAATTCTATGTCCTCAGATTCTGTTATCTGTAACTAAATATCATTATTCAATCTTTGTCTCTACAACTGCCTTCAATCTGCACTGCATACAGCAGAGTTCACAACTTCAATTGAGCTTTCCTTCTACATTAGGGACCGCATTACATTCAACACTGTTTTCCTTATCACAAATACAATTCTGTGTCCTCAGATTCTGTTATTTGTAACTAAATAACATTCTTCAATCTTTCTGTCAACAACTACCTTCAATCTACACTGTGTACAACTGGGTTGACAACTTGCATTGACCGATCTTTCTGTCAACAACTACCTCCGATCTACACTGCAGAAAGCAGAGTTCACAACTTAAATTCACCTTTCCTACTACATTAAGGGCCGCATTACATTCAACACTGTTTTCCTTATCACAGATACAATTCTACTCTGTCCTCAGATTCTGTTATCTGTAACTAAATAGCAATATTCAATCTTTGTCTCAACAACTTCATTCAATCTACACTGCAGACAGCAGAGTTCACAAATTCAATTGAGCTTTCCTTCTACATTACTGACCGAATTACATTCAACACTGTTTTCCTTATCGCAAATGCAATTATATGTCCTCAGATTCTGTTCTCTGTAACTAAATACCATTCTTCAATCTTTCTGTCAACAACTACCTTCAATCTACACTGAGGACAACTGGGTTTGACAACTTGCATTGATCAATCTTTCTGTCAACAACTATCTTTGATCTGCACTGCAGACAGCAGGGTTCACAACTTCAATTCACCTTTCCTTCAACATTAAGGACCACATTACATTCAACACTGTTTTCCTTATCACAGATACAATTCTACTCTGTCCTCGGATTCTGTTATCTGTGACTAAATATCAATCTTCAATCTTTGTCTCAACAACTGCCTTCAATCTACACTGCAGACAGCAGAGTTCACAACTTCAATTGAGCTTTACTTTTACATTAAGGACCGCATTACATTGAACACTGTTTTCCTTATCACAAATACAATTCTATGTCCTCAGATTCTGTTATCTGTAACTAAATAGCATTATTCAATCTTTGTCTCCACAACTGCCTTCAATCTGCACTGCATACAGCAGAGTTCACAACTTCAATTGAGCTTTCCTTCTACATTAGGGACCGCATTACATTCAACACTGTTTTCCTTATCACAAATACAATTCTGTGTCCTCAGATTCTGTTTTTTGTAACTAAATAACATTCTTCAATCTTTCTGTCAACAACTACCTTCAATCTACACTGTGTACAACTGGGTTGACAACTTGCATTGACCGATCTTTCTGTCAACAACTAACTTCGATCTACACTGCAGACAGCAGGGTTCACAACTTAAATTCACCTTTCCTTCTACATTAAGGACCGCATTACATTCAACACAGTTTTTCTTATCACAGATACAATTATACTCTGTCCTCAGATTCTGTTATCTGTGACTAAATATCAATCTTCAATCTTTGTCTCAACAACTGCCTTCAATCTACACTGCAGACAGCAGAGTTCACAACTTCAATTGAGCTTTACTTTTACATTAAGGACCGCATTACATTGAACACTGTTTTCCTTATCACAAATACAATTCTATGTCCTCAGATTCTGTTATCTGTAACTAAATAGCATTATTCAATCTTTGTCTCCACAACTGCCTTCAATCTGCACTGCAGACAGCAGAGTTTGCAACTTCAATTGAGCTTTCCTTCTACATTAGGGACCGCATTACATTCAACACTGTTTTCCTTATCACAAATACAATTCTGTGTCCTCAGAATCTGTTATCTGTAACTAAATAGCATTCTTCAATCTTTCTGTCAACAACTACCTTCAATCTACACTGTGTACAACTGGGTTGACAACTTGCATTGACCGATCTTTCTGTCAACATCTACCTCCGTTCTACACTGCAGAAAGCAGAGTTCACAACTTAAATTCACCTTTCCTACTACATTAAGGGCCGCATTACATTCAACACTGTTTTCCTTATCACAGATACAATTCTACTCTGTCCTCAGATTCTGTTATCTGTAACTAAATAGCTTTCTTCAATCTTTGTCTCCACAACTGCCTTCAATCTACACTGCAGACAGCAGAGTTCATAACTTCTATTGAGCTTTCCTTCTACATTAAGGACCGCATTACATTCAACAGTGTTTTCCTAATCACAGATACAATTATACTCTGTCCTCAGATTCTGTTATCTGTGACTAAATATCAATCTTCAATCTTTGTCTCAACAACTGCCTTCAATCTACACTGCAGACAGCAGAGCTCACGACTTCAATTGAGCTTTACTTCTACATTAAGGACCGCATTACATTGAACACTGTTTTCCTTATCACAAATACAATTCTATGTCCTCAGATTCTGTTATTTGTAACTAAATATCATTATTCAATCTTTGTCTCTACAACTGCCTTCAATCTGCACTGCATACAGCAGAGTTCACAACTTCAATTGAGCGTTCCTTCTACATTAGGGACCGCATTACATTCAACACTGTTTTCCTTATCACAAATACAATTCTGTGTCCTCAGATTCTGTTATTTGTAACTAAATAACATTCTTCAATCTTTCTGTCAACAACTACCTTCAATCTACACTGTGTACAACTGGGTTGACAACTTGCATTGACCGATCTTTCTGTCAACAACTACCTCCGATCTACACTGCAGAAAGCAGAGTTCACAACTTAAATTCACCTTTCCTACTACATTAAGGGCCGCATTACATTCAACACTGTTTTCCTTATCACAGATACAATTCTACTCTGTCCTCAGATTCTGTTATCTGTAACTAAATAGCAATATTCAATCTTTGTCTCAACAACTTCATTCAATCTACACTGCAGACAGCAGAGTTCACAAATTCAATTGAGCTTTCCTTCTACATTACTGACCGAATTACATTCAACACTGTTTTCCTTATCGCAAATGCAATTATATGTCCTCAGATTCTGTTCTCTGTAACTAAATACCATTCTTCAATCTTTCTGTCAACAACTACCTTCAATCTACACTGAGGACAACTGGGTTCGACAACTTGCATTGATCAATCTTTCTGTCAACAACTATCTTTGATCTGCACTGCAGACAGCAGGGTTCACAACTTCAATTCACCTTTCCTTCAACATTAAGGACCACATTACATTCAACACTGTTTTCCTTATCACAGATACAATTCTACTCTGTCCTCGGATTCTGTTATCTGTAACTAAATAGCTTTCTTCAATCTTTGTCTCCACAACTGCCTTAAATCTACACTGCAGACAGCAGAGTTCATAACTTCTATTGAGCTTTCCTTCTACATTAGGGACCGCATTACATTCAACACTGTTTTCCTTATCACAAATACAATTCTGTGTCCTCAGATTCTGTTATCTGTAACTAAATAGCATTCTTCATTTTTTATGTCAACAACTACCTTCAATCTACACTGTGTACAACTGGGTTGACAACTTGCATTGACCGATCTTTCTGTCAACAACTACCTCCGTTCTACACTGCAGAAAGCAGAGTTCACAACTTAAATTCACCTTTCCTACTACATTAAGGGCCCCATTACATTCAACACTGTTTTCCTTATCACAGATACAATTCTACTCTGTCCTCAGATTCTGTTATCTGTAACTAAATAGCAATATTCAATCTTTGTCTCAACAACTTCCTTCAATCTACACTGCAGACAGCAGAGTTCACAAATTCAATTGAGCTTTCCTTCTACATTACTGACCGAATTACATTCAACACTGTTTTCCTTATCGCAAATGCAATTATATGTCCTCAGATTCTGTTCTCTGTAACTAAATACCATTCTTCAATCTTTCTGTCAACAACTACCTTCAATCTACACTGTGGACAACTGGGTTGACAACTTGCATTGACCGATCTTTCTGTCAACAACTAACTTCGATCTACACTGCAGACAGCAGGGTTCACAACTTAAATTCACATTTCCTTCTACATTAAGGACCGCATTACATTCAACACAGTTTTTCTTATCACAGATACAAATATACTCTGTCCTCAGATTCTGTTATCTGTGACTAAATAGCAATCTTCAATCTTTGTCTCAACAACTGCCTTCAATCTACACTGCAGACATCAGAGTTCCCAAATTCAATTGAGCTTTACTTCTACATTAAGGACCGCATTACATTCAACACTGTTTTCCTTTTCAGAAATACAATTCTATGTCCTCAGATTCTGTTATCTGTAACTAAATAGCTTTGTTCAATCTTTGTCTCCACAACTGCCTTCAATCTACACTGCAGACAGCAGAGTTCATAACTTCAATTGAGCTTTCCTTCTATATTAAGGACCGCATTACATTCAACACTGTTTTCCTAATCACAGATACATTCTACTCTGTCCTCAGATTCTGTTATCTGTAACTAAATAGCAATCTTCAATCTTTGTCTCAACAGCTGCCTTCAATCTACACTGCAGACAGCCGAGTTCACAACTTCAATTGAGCTTTACTTCTACATTAAGGACCGCATTACATTGAACACTGTTTTCCTTATCACAAATACAATTCTATGTCCTCAGATTCTGTTATCTGTAACTAAATAGCATTATTCAATCTTTGTCTCCACAACTGCCTTCAATCTGCACTGCAGACAGCAGAGTTCATAACTTCAATGGATCTTTTCTTCTACATTAAGGATCGCATTACATTCAAAACTGTTTTTCTTATCACAAATGCAATTCTATGTCCTCAGATTCTGTTATCTGTAACTAAATAGCATTCTTCAATCTTTCTGTCAGCAACTACCTTCAATCCACACTGAGGACAACTGGGTTCGACAACTTGCATTGATCAATCTTTCTGTCAACAACTATCTTTGATCTGCACTGCAGACAGCAGGGTTCACAACTTCAATTCACCTTTCCTTCAACATTAAGGACCACATTACATTCAACACTGTTTTCCTTATCACAGATACAATTCTACTCTGTCCTCAGATTCTGTTATCTGTAACTAAATAGCTTTCTTCAATCTTTGTCTCCACAACTGCCTTAAATCTACACTGCAGACAGCAGAGTTCATAACTTCTATTGAGCTTTCCTTCTACATTAAGGACCGCATTACATTCAACAGTGTTTTCCTAATCACAGATACAATTATACTCTGTCCTCAGATTCTGTTATCTGTGACTAAATATCAATCTTCAATCTTTGTCTCCACAACTGCCTTCAATCTGCACTGCATACAGCAGAGTTCACAACTTCAATTGAGCTTTCCTTCTACATTAGGGACCGCATTACATTCAACACTGTTTTCCTTATCACAAATACAATTCTGTGTCCTCAGATTCTGTTTTTTGTAACTAAATAACTTTCTTCAATCTTTCTGTCAACAACTACCTTCAATCTACACTGTGTACAACTGGGTTGACAACTTGCATTGACCGATCTTTCTGTCAACAACTAACTTTGTTCTACACTGCAGACAGCAGGGTTCACAACTTAAATTCACCTTTCCTTCTACATTAAGGACCGCATTACATTCAACACAGTTTTTCTTATCACAGATACAATTATACTCTGTCCTCAGATTCTGTTATCTGTGACTAAATATCAATCTTCAATCTTTGTCTCAACAACTGCCTTCAATCTACACTGCAGAAAGCAGAGTTCACAACTTCAATTGAGCTTTACTTTTACATTAAGGACCGCATTACATTGAACACTGTTTTCCTTATCACAAATACAATTCTATGTCCTCAGATTCTGTTATCTGTAACTAAATAGCATTATTCAATCTTTGTCTCCACAACTGCCTTCAATCTGCACTGCAGACAGAAGAGTTTGCAACTTCAATTGAGCTTTCCTTCTACATTAGGGACCGAATTACATTCAACACTGTTTTCCTTATCGCAAATGCAATTATATGTCCTCAGATTCTGTTCTCTGTAACTAAATACCATTCTTCAATCTTTCTGTCAACAACTACCTTCAATCTACACTGCGGACAACTGGGTTGACAACTTGCATTGACCGATCTTTCTGTCAACAACTAACTTCGATCTACACTGCAGACAGCAGGGTTCACAACTTAAATTCACATTTCCTTCTACATTAAGGACCGCATTACATTCAACACAGTTTTTCTTATCACAGATACAAATATACTCTGTCCTCAGATTCTGTTATCTGTGACTAAATAGCAATCTTCAATCTTTGTCTCAACAACTGCCTTCAATCTACACTGCAGACAACAGAGTTCACAAATTAAATTGAGCTTTACTTCTACATTAAGGACCGCATTACATTCAACACTGTTTTCCTTTTCAGAAATACAATTCTATGTCCTCAGATTCTGTTATCTGTAACTAAATAGCTTTGTTCAATCTTTGTCTCCACAACTGCCTTCAATCTACACTGCAGACAGCAGAGTTCATAACTTCAATTGAGCTTTCCTTCTATATTAAGGACCGCATTACATTCAACACTGTTTTCCTAATCACAGATACATTCTACTCTGTCCTCAGATTCTGTTATCTGTAACTAAATAGCAATCTTCAATCTTTGTCTCAACAGCTGCCTTCAATCTACACTGCAGACAGCCGAGTTCACAACTTCAATTGAGCTTTACTTCTACATTAAGGACCGCATTACATTGAACACTGTTTTCCTTATCACAAATACAATTCTATGTCCTCAGATTCTGTTATCTGTAACTAAATATCATTATTCAATCTTTGTCTCCACAACTGCCTTCAATCTGCACTGCATACAGCAGAGTTCACAACTTCAATTGAGCTTTCCTTCTACATTAGGGACCGCATTACATTCAACACTGTTTTCCTTATCACAAATACAATTCTGTGTCCTCAGATTCTGTTATCTGTAACTAAATAGCATTATTCAATCTTTGTCTCCACAACTGCCTTCAATCTGCACTGCAGACAGCAGAGTTCGCAACTTCAATTGAGCTTTACTTTTACATTAAGGACCGCATTACATTGAACACTGTTTTCCTTATCACAAATACAATTCTATGTCCTCAGATTCTGTTATCTGTAACTAAATAGCATTATTCAATCTTTGTCTCCACAACTGCCTTCAATCTGCACTGCAGACAGAAGAGTTTGCAACTTCAATTGAGCTTTTCCTTCTACATTAGGGACCGCATTACATTCAACACTGTTTTCCTTATCACAAATACAATTCTGTGTCCTCAGATTCTGTTATCTGTAACTAAATAGCATTCTTCAATCTTTATGTCAACAACTACCTTCAATCGACACTGTGTACAACTGGGTTGACAACTTGCATTGACCGATCTTTCTGTCAACAACTACCTCCGTTCTACACTGCAGAAAGCAGAGTTCACAACTTAAATTCACCTTTCCTACTACATTAAGGGCCCCATTACATTCAACACTGTTTTCCTTATCACAGATACAATTCTACTCTGTCCTCAGATTCTGTTATCTGTAACTAAATAGCAATATTCAATCTTTGTCTCAACAACTTCCTTCAATCTACACTGCAGACAGCAGAGTTCACAAATTCAATTGAGCTTTCCTTCTACATTACTGACCGAATTACATTCAACACTGTTTTCCTTATCGCAAATGCAATTATATGTCCTCAGATTCTGTTCTCTGTAACTAAATACCATTCTTCAATCTTTCTGTCAACAACTACCTTAAATCTACACTGCGGACAACTGGGTTGACAACTTGCATTGACCGATCTTTCTGTCAACAACTAACTTCGATCTACACTGCAGACAGCAGGGTTCACAACTTAAATTCACATTTCCTTCTACATTAAGGACCGCATTACATTCAACACAGTTTTTCTTATCACAGATACAAATATACTCTGTCCTCAGATTCTGTTATCTGTGACTAAATAGCAATCTTCAATCTTTGTCTCAACAACTGCCTTCAATCTACACTGCAGACATCAGAGTTCCCAAATTCAATTGAGCTTTACTTCTACATTAAGGACCGCATTACATTCAACACTGTTTTCCTTTTCAGAAATACAATTCTATGTCCTCAGATTCTGTTATCTGTAACTAAATAGCTTTGTTCAATCTTTGTCTCCACAACTGCCTTCAATCTACACTGCAGACAGCAGAGTTCATAACTTCAATTGAGCTTTCCTTCTATATTAAGGACCGCATTACATTCAACACTGTTTTCCTAATCACAGATACATTCTACTCTGTCCTCAGATTCTGTTATCTGTAACTAAATAGCAATCTTCAATCTTTGTCTCAACAGCTGCCTTCAATCTACACTGCAGACAGCCGAGTTCACAACTTCAATTGAGCTTTACTTCTACATTAAGGACCGCATTACATTGAACACTGTTTTTCTTATCACAAATACAATTCTATGTCCTCAGATTCTGTTATCTGTAACTAAATAGCATTATTCAATCTTTGTCTCCACAACTGCCTTCAATCTGCACTGCAGACAGCAGAGTTCATAACTTCAATGGATCTTTTCTTCTACATTAAGGATCGCATTACATTCAAAACAGTTTTTCTTATCACAAATGCAATTCTATGTCCTCAGATTCTGTTATCTGTAACTAAATAGCATTCTTCAATCTTTCTGTCAGCAACTACCTTCAATCCACACTGAGGACAACTGGGTTCGACAACTTGCATTGATCAATCTTTCTGTCAACAACTATCTTTGATCTGCACTGCAGACAGCAGGGTTCACAACTTCAATTCACCTTTCCTTCAACATTAAGGACCACATTACATTCAACACTGTTTTCCTTATCACAGATACAATTCTACTCTGTCCTCAGATTCTGTTATCTGTAACTAAATAGCTTTCTTCAATCTTTGTCTCCACAACTGCCTTAAATCTACACTGCAGACAGCAGAGTTCATAACTTCTATTGAGCTTTCCTTCTACATTAAGGACCGCATTACATTCAACAGTGTTTTCCTAATCACAGATACAATTATACTCTGTCCTCAGATTCTGTTATCTGTGACTAAATATCAATCTTCAATCTTTGTCTCCACAACTGCCTTCAATCTGCACTGCATACAGCAGAGTTCACAACTTCAATTGAGCTTTCCTTCTACATTAGGGACCGCATTACATTCAACACTGTTTTCCTTATCACAAATACAATTCTGTGTCCTCAGATTCTGTTTTTTGTAACTAAATAACATTCTTCAATCTTTCTGTCAACAACTACCTTCAATCTACACTGTGTACAACTGGGTTGACAACTTGCATTGACCGATCTTTCTGTCAACAACTAACTTTGTTCTACACTGCAGACAGCAGGGTTCACAACTTAAATTCACCTTTCCTTCTACATTAAGGACCGCATTACATTCAACACAGTTTTTCTTATCACAGATACAATTATACTCTGTCCTCAGATTCTGTTATCTGTGACTAAATATCAATCTTCAATCTTTGTCTCAACAACTGCCTTCAATCTACACTGCAGAAAGCAGAGTTCACAACTTCAATTGAGCTTTACTTTTACATTAAGGACCGCATTACATTGAACACTGTTTTCCTTATCACAAATACAATTCTATGTCCTCAGATTCTGTTATCTGTAACTAAATAGCATTATTCAATCTTTGTCTCCACAACTGCCTTCAATCTGCACTGCAGACAGAAGAGTTTGCAACTTCAATTGAGCTTTCCTTCTACATTAGGGACCGAATTACATTCAACACTGTTTTCCTTATCGCAAATGCAATTATATGTCCTCAGATTCTGTTCTCTGTAACTAAATACCATTCTTCAATCTTTCTGTCAACAACTACCTTCAATCTACACTGCGGACAACTGGGTTGACAACTTGCATTGACCGATCTTTCTGTCAACAACTAACTTCGATCTACACTGCAGACAGCAGGGTTCACAACTTAAATTCACATTTCCTTCTACATTAAGGACCGCATTACATTCAACACAGTTTTTCTTATCACAGATACAAATATACTCTGTCCTCAGATTCTGTTATCTGTGACTAAATAGCAATCTTCAATCTTTGTCTCAACAACTGCCTTCAATCTACACTGCAGACAGCAGAGTTCACAAATTCAATTGAGCTTTACTTCTACATTAAGGACCGCATTACATTCAACACTGTTTTCCTTTTTAGAAATACAATTCTATGTCCTCAGATTCTGTTATCTGTAACTAAATAGCTTTGT
Source organism: Lissotriton helveticus (assembly GCF_964261635.1). Lineage (NCBI taxonomy): Eukaryota > Metazoa > Chordata > Amphibia > Caudata > Salamandridae > Lissotriton > Lissotriton helveticus. The sequence goes on from NC_136063.1 coordinate 42,807,182, forward strand.
TCAATCTTTGTCTCCACAACTGCCTTCAATCTACACTGCAGACAGCAGAGTTCATAACTTCAATTGAGCTTTCCTTCTATATTAAGGACTGCATTACATTCAACACTGTTTTCCTAATCACAGATACATTCTACTCTGTCCTCAGATTCTGTTATCTGTAACTAAATAGCAATCTTCAATCTTTGTCTCAACAGCTGCCTTCAATCTACACTGCAGACAGCCGAGTTCACAACTTCAATTGAGCTTTACTTCTACATTAAGGACCGCATTACATTGAACACTGTTTTCCTTATCACAAATACAATTCTATGTCCTCAGATTCTGTTATCTGTAACTAAATATCATTATTCAATCTTTGTCTCCACAACTGCCTTCAATCTGCACTGCATACAGCAGAGTTCACAACTTCAATTGAGCTTTCCTTCTACATTAGGGAGGGCATTACATTCAACACTGTTTTCCTTATCACAAATATAATTCTGTGTCCTCTGATTCTGTTATCTGTAACTAAATAGCATTATTCAATCTTTGTCTCCACAACTGCCTTCAATCTGCACTGCAGACAGCAGAGTTCGCAACTTCAATTGAGCTTTCCTTCTAAATTAGGGACCACATTACATTCAACACTGTTTTCCTTATCACAAATACAAATCTGTGTCCTCAGATTCTGTTATCTGTAACTAAATAACATTCTTCAATCTTTCTGTCAACAACTACCTTCAATCTACACTGTGTACAACTGGGTTGACAACTTGCATTGACCGATCTTTCTGTCAACAACTACCTCCGATCTACACTGCAGAAAGCAGAGTTCACAACTTAAATTCACCTTTCCTACTACATTAAGGGCCGCATTACATTCAACACTGTTTTCCTTATCACAGATACAATTCTACTCTGTCCTCAGATTCTGTTATCTGTAACTAAATAGCAATATTCAATCTTTGTCTCAACAACTTCCTTCAATCTACACTGCAGACAGCAGAGTTCACAAATTCAATTGAGCTTTCCTTCTACATTACTGACCGAATTACATTCAACACTGTTTTCCTTATCGCAAATGCAATTATATGTCCTCAGATTCTGTTCTCTGTAACTAAATACCATTCTTCAATCTTTCTGTCAACAAATACCTTGAATCTACACTGCGGACAACGGGGTTGACAACTTGCATTGACCGATCTTTCTGTCAACAACTAACTTAGATCTACACTGCAGACAGCAGGGTTCACAACTTAAATTTACCTTTCCTTTTACATTAAGGACCGCATTACATTCAACACAGTTTTTCTTATCACAGATACAATTATACTCTGTCCTCAGATTCTGTTATCTGTGAATAAATAGCAATCTTCAATCTTTGTCTCAACAACTGCCTTCAATCTACACTGCAGACAGCAGAGTTCGCAACTTCAATTGAGCTTTCCTTCTACATTAGGGACCGCATTACATTCAACACTGTTTTCCTTATCACAAATACAATTCTGTGTCCTCAGATTCTGTTATCTGTAACTAAATAACATTCTTCAATCTTTCTGTTAACAACTACCTTCAATCTACACTGTGTACAACTGGGTTGACAACTTGCATTGACCGATCTTTCTGTCAACAACTACCTCCGATCTACACTGCAGAAAGCAGAGTTCACAACTTAAATTCACCTTTCCTACTACATTAAGGGCCGCATTACATTCAACACTGTTTTCCTTATCACAAATACAATTCTACTCTGTCCTCAGATTCTGTTATCTGTAACTAAATATCAATCTTCAATCTTTGTCTCAACAACTGCCTTCAATCTACACTGCAGACAGCAGAGTTCACAACTTCAATTGAGCTTTACTTCTACATTAAGGACCGCATTACATTGAACACTGTTTTCCTTATCACAAATACAATTCTATGTCCTCAGATTCTGTTATCTGTAACTAAATATCATTAGTCAATCTTTGTCTCCACAACTGCCTTCAATCTGCACTGCATACAGCAGAGTTCACAACTTCAATTGAGCTTTCCTTCTACATTAGGGACCGCATTACATTCAACACTGTTTTCCTTATCACAAATACAATTCTGTGTCCTCAGATTCTGTTATCTGTAACTAAATAGCATTCTTCAATCTTTCTGTCAACAACTACCTTCAATCTACACTGTGTACAACTGGGTTGACAACTTGCATTGACCGATCTTTCTGTCAACAACTAACTTTGATCTACACTGCAGACAGCAGGGTTCACAACTTAAATTCACCTTTCCTTCTACATTAAGGACCGCATTACATTCAACACAGTTTTTCTTATCACAGATACAATTATACTCTGTCCTCAGATTCTGTTATCTGTGACTAAATATCAATCTTCAATCTTTGTCTCAACAACTGCCTTCAATCTACACTGCAGACAGCAGAGTTCACAACTTCAATTGAGCTTTACTTTTACATTAAGGACCGCATTACATTGAACACTGTTTTCCTTATCACAAATACAATTCTATGTCCTCAGATTCTGTTATCTGTAACTAAATAGCATTATTCAATCTTTGTCTCCACAACTGCCTTCAATCTGCACTGCAGACAGAAGAGTTTGCAACTTCAATTGAGCTTTCCTTCTACATTAGGGACCGCATTACATTCAACACTGTTTTCCTTATCACAAATACAATTCTGTGTCCTCAGATTCTGTTAACTGTAACTAAATAGCATTCTTCAATCTTTCTGTCAACAACTACCTTCAATCTACACTGTGTACAACTGGGTTGACAACTTGCATTGACCGATCTTTCTGTCAACAACTACCTCCGTTCTACACTGCAGAAAGCAGAGTTCACAACTTAAATTCACCTTTCCTACTACATTAAGGGCCCCATTACATTCAACACTGTTTTCCTTATCAAAGATACAATTCTACTCTGTCCTCAGATTCTGTTATCTGTAACTAAATAGCAATATTCAATCTTTGTCTCAACAACTTCCTTCAATCTACACTGCAGACAGCAGAGTTCACAAATTCAATTGAGCTTTCCTTCTACATTACTGACCGAATTACATTCAACACTGTTTTCCTTATCGCAAATGCAATTATATGTCCTCAGATTCTGTTCTCTGTAACTAAATACCATTCTTCAATCTTTCTGTCAACAACTACCTTTAGTCTACACTGCCGACAACTGGGTTGACAACTTGCATTGACCGATCTTTCTGTCAACAACTAACTTCGATCTACACTGCAGACAGCAGGGTTCACAACTTAAATTCACATTTCCTTCTACATTAAGGACCGCATTAATTTCAACACTGTTTTCCTTCTCACAAATACAATTCTATGTCCTCAGATTCTGTTATCTGTAACTAAATAGCATTTTACAATCTTTGTCTCAAAAACTACCTACAATCTACACTTCGGACAACTGGGTTGACAGCTTGCATTAACCGTTCTTTCTGTCAACAACTACCTTCGATCTACACTGCAGACAGCAGGGTTCACAACTTCAATTCACCTTTCCTTCTACATTAAGGACCGCATTAATTTCAACACTGTTTTCCTTCTCACAAATACAATTCTATGTCCTCAGATTCTGTTATCTGTAACTAAATAGCATTTTACAATCTTTGTCTCAAAAACTACCTACAATCTACACTTCGGACAACTGGGTTGACAGCTTGCATTAACCGTTCTTTCTGTCAACAACTACCTTCGATCTACACTGCAGACAGCAGGGTTCACAACTTCAATTCACCTTTCCTTCTACATTAAGGACCGCATTACATTCAACACTGTTTTCCTTATCACAGATACAATTCTGCTCTGTCCTCAGATTCTGTTATCTGTAACTAAATAGCAATCTTCAATCTTTGTCTCAACAGCTGCCTTCAATCTACACTGCAGACAGCAGAGTTCACAACTTCAATTGAGCTTTACTTCTACATTAAGGACCGCATTACATTCAACACTGTTTTCCTTATCACAGATACAATTCTACTCTATCCTCAGATTCTGTTATCTGTAATTAAATAGCAATCTTCAATCTTTGTCTCAACAGCTGCCATCAATCTACACTGCAGACAGCAGAGTTCATAACTTCGCTTGAGCTTTCCTTCTACATTAAGGACCGCATTACATTCAACAATGTTTTCCTTATCACATATACAATTCTGATCTGTCCTCAGATTCTGTTATCTGTAACTAAATAGCAATCTTCAATCTTTGTCTCAACAGCTGCCTTCAATCTACACTGCAGACAGCAGAGTTCACAACTTCAATTGAGCTTTACTTCTACATTAAGGACCGCATTACATTCAACACTGTTTTCCTTATCACAGATACAATTGTACTCTATCCTCAGATTCTGTTATCTGTAACTAAATAGCAATCTTCAATCTTTCTGTCAACAACTACCTTCAATCTACACTGGGGACAACTGGGTTGACAACTTGCATAGACTAATCTTTCTGTCAACAACTACCTTCAATCTACACTGCAGACAGCAGGATTCACAACTTCAATTCACCTTTCCTTCAAAATTAAGGACCGCATTACATTCAACACTGTGTTCCTTATCACAGATACAATTCTACTCTGTCCTCAGATTCTGTTATCTGTAACTGAATAGCAATCTTCAATCTTTGTCTCAACAACTTCCTTCAATCTACACTGCAGACAGCAGAGTTCACAAATTCAATTGAGCTTTACTTCTACATTAAGGACCGCATTACATTCAACACTGTTTTCCTTTTCAGAAATACAACTCTATGTCCTCAGATTCTGTTATCTGTAACTAAATAGCTTTGTTCAATCTTTGTCTCCACAACTGCCTTCAATCTACACTGCAGACAGCAGAGTTCATAACTTCAATTGAGCTTTCCTTCTATATTAAGGACCGCATTACATTCAACACTGTTTTCCTAATCACAGATACATTCTACTCTGTCCTCAGATTCTGTTATCTGTAACTAAATAGCAATCTTCAATCTTTGTCTCAACAGCTGCCTTCAATCTACACTGCAGACAGCCGAGTTCACAACTTCAATTGAGCTTTACTTCTACATTAAGGACCGCATTACATTGAACACTGTTTTCCTTATCACAAATACAATTCTATGTCCTCAGATTCTGTTATCTGTAACTAAATATCATTATTCAATCTTTGTCTCCACAACTGCCTTCAATCTGCACTGCATACAGCAGAGTTCACAACTTCAATTGAGCTTTCCTTCTACATTAGGGACCGCATTACATTCAACACTGTTTTCCTTATCACAAATACAATTCTGTGTCCTCAGATTCTGTTATCTGTAACTAAATAGCATTATTCAATCTTTGTCTCCACAACTGTCTTCAATCTGCACTGCAGACAGCAGAGTTCGCAACTTCAATTGAGCTTTCCTTCTACATTAGGGACCGCATTACATTCAACACTGTTTTCCTTATCACAAATACAATTCTGTGTCCTCAGATTCTGTTATCTGTAACTAAATAGCAATATTCAATCTTTGTCTCAACAACTTCCTTCAATCTACACTGCAGACAGCAGAGTTCACAAATTCAATTGAGCTTTCCTTCTACATTACTGACCGAATTACATTCAACACTGTTTTCCTTATCGCAAATGCAATTATATGTCCTCAGATTCTGTTCTCTGTAACTAAATACCATTCTTCAATCTTTCTGTCAACAAATACCTTCAATCTACACTGCGGACAACGGGGTTGACAACTTGCATTGACCGATCTTTCTGTCAACAACTAACTTCGATCTACACTGCAGACAGCAGGGTTCACAACTTAAATTCACCTTTCCTTCTACATTAAGGACCGCATTACATTCAACACAGTTTTTCTTAACACAGATACAATTATACTCTGTCCTCAGATTCTGTTATCTGTCAATAAATAGCAATCTTCAATCTTTGTCTCAACAACTGCCTTCAATCTACACTGCAGACAGCAGAGTTCGCAACTTCAATTGAGCTTTCCTTCTACATTAGGGACCGCATTACATTCAACACTGTTTTCCTTATCACAAATACAATTCTGTGTCCTCAGATTCTGTTATCTGTAACTAAATAGAATTCTTCAATCTTTCGGTCAACAACTACCTTCAATCTACACTGTGTACAACTGGGTTGACAACTTGCATTGACCGATCTTTCTGTCAACAACTAACTTTGATCTACACTACAGACAGCAGGGTTCACAACTTAAATTCACCTTTCCTTCTACATTAAGGACCGCATTACATTCAACACAGTTTTTCTTATCACAGATACAATTATACTCTGTCCTCAGATTATGTTATCTGTGACTAAATATCAATCTTCAATCTTTGTCTCAACAACTGCCTTCAATCTACACTGCAGACAGCAGAGTTCACAACTTCAATTGAGCTTTACTTTTACATTAAGGACCGCATTACATTGAACACTGTTTTCCTTATCACAAATACAATTCTATGTCCTCAGATTCTGTTATCTGTAACTAAATAGCATTATTCAATCTTTGTCTCCACAACTGCCTTCAATCTGCACTGCAGACAGAAGAGTTTGCAACTTCAATTGAGCTTTCCTTCTACATTAGGGACCGCATTACATTCAACACTGTTTTCCTTATCACAAATACAATTCTGTGTCCTCAGATTCTGTTAACTGTAACTAAATAGCATTCTTCAATCTTTCTGTCAACAACTACCTTCAATCTACACTGTGTACAACTGGGTTGACAACTTGCATTGACCGATCTTTCTGTCAACAACTACCTCCGTTCTACACTGCAGAAAGCAGAGTTCACAACTTAAATTCACCTTTCCTACTACATTAAGGGCCCCATTACATTCAACACTGTTTTCCTTATCACAGATACAATTCTACTCTGTCCTCAGATTCTGTTATCTGTAACTAAATAGCAATATTCAATCTTTGTCTCAACAACTTCCTTCAATCTACACTGCAGACAGCAGAGTTCACAAATTCAATTGAGCTTTCCTTCTACATTACTGACCGAATTACATTCAACACTGTTTTCCTTATCGCAAATGCAATTATATGTCCTCAGATTCTGTTCTCTGTAACTAAATACCATTCTTCAATCTTTCTGTCAACAACTAGCTTCAATCTACACTGCCGACAACTGGGTTGACAACTTGCATTGACCGATCTTTCTGTCAACAACTAACTTCGATCTACACTGCAGACAGCAGGGTTCACAACTTAAATTCACATTTCCTTCTACATTAAGGACCGCATTACATTCAACACAGTTTTTCTTATCACAGATACAAATATACTCTGTCCTCAGATTCTGTTATCTGTGACTAAATAGCAATCTTCAATCTTTGTCTCAACAACTGCCTTCAATCTACACTGCAGACAGCAGAGTTCACAAATTCAATTGAGCTTTACTTCTACATTAAGGACCGCATTATATTCAACACTGTTTTCCTTTTCAGAAATACAACTCTATGTCCTCAGATTCTGTTATCTGTAACTAAATAGCTTTGTTCAATCTTTGTCTCCACAACTGCCTTCAATCTACACTGCAGACAGCAGAGTTCATAACTTCAATTGAGCTTTCCTTCTATATTAAGGACCGCATTACATTCAACACTGTTTTCCTAATCACAGATACATTCTACTCTGTCCTCAGATTCTGTTATCTGTAACTAAATAGCAATCTTCAATCTTTGTCTCAACAGCTGCCTTCAATCTACACTGCAGACAGCCGAGTTCACAACTTCAATTGAGCTTTACTTCTACATTAAGGACCGCATTACATTCAACACTGTTTTCCTTATCACAAATACAATTCTATGTCCTCAGATTCTGTTATCTGTAACTAAATATCATTATTCAATCTTTGTCTCCACAACTGCCTTCAATCTGCACTGCATACAGCAGAGTTCACAACTTTAATTGAGCTTTCCTTCTACATTAGGGACCGCATTACATTCAACACTGTTTTCCTTATCACAAATACAATTCTGTGTCCTCAGATTCTGTTATCTGTAACTAAATAGCATTATTCAATCTTTGTCTCCACAACTGTCTTCAATCTGCACTGCAGACAGCAGAGTTCGCAACTTAAATTGAGCTTTCCTTCTACATTAGGGACCGCATTACATTCAACACTGTTTTCCTTATCACAAATACAATTCTGTGTCCTCAGATTCTGTTATCTGTAACTAAATAACATTCTTCAATCTTTCTGTAAACAACTACCTTCAATCTACACTGTGTACAACTGGGTTGACAACTTGCATTGACCGATCTTTCTGTCAACAACTACCTCCGATCTACACTGCAGAAAGCAGAGTTCACAACTTAAATTCACCTTTCCTACTACATTAAGGGCCGCATTACATTCAACACTGTTTTCCTTATCACAGATACAATTCTACTCTGTCCTCAGATTCTGTTATCTGTAACTAAATAGCAATATTCAATCTTTGTCTCAACAACTTCCTTCAATCTACACTGCAGACAGCAGAGTTCACAAATTCAATTGAGCTTTCCTTCTACATTACTGACCGAATTACATTCAACACTGTTTTCCTTATCGCAAATGCAATTATATGTCCTCAGATTCTGTTCTCTGTAACTAAATACCATTCTTCAATCTTTCTGTCAACAAATACCTTCAATCTACACTGCGGACAACGGGGTTGACAACTTGCATTGACCGATCTTTCTGTCAACAACTAACTTCGATCTACACTGCAGACAGCAGGGTTCATAACTTAAATTCACCTTTCCTTCTACATTAAGGACCGCATTACATTCAACACAGTTTTTCTTATCACAGATACAATTATACTCTGTCCTCAGATTCTGTTATCTGTGAATAAATAGCAATCTTCAATCTTTGTCTCAACAACTGCCTTCAATCTACACTGCAGACAGCAGAGTTCGCAACTTCAATTGAGCTTTCCTTCTACATTAGGGACCGCATTACATTCAACACTGTTTTCCTTATCACAAATACAATTCTGTGTCCTCAGATTCTGTTATCTGTAACTAAATAGCATTATTCAATCTTTGTCTCCACAACTGTCTTCAATCTGCACTGCAGACAGCAGAGTTCGCAACTTAAATTGAGCTTTCCTTCTACATTAGGGACCGCATTACATTCAACACTGTTTTCCTTATCACAAATACAATTCTGTGTCCTCAGATTCTGTTATCTGTAACTAAATAACATTCTTCAATCTTTCTGTAAACAACTACCTTCAATCTACACTGTGTACAACTGGGTTGACAACTTGCATTGACCGATCTTTCTGTCAACAACTACCTCCGATCTACACTGCAGAAAGCAGAGTTCACAACTTAAATTCACCTTTCCTACTACATTAAGGGCCGCATTACATTCAACACTGTTTTCCTTATCACAGATACAATTCTACTCTGTCCTCAGATTCTGTTATCTGTAACTAAATAGCAATATTCAATCTTTGTCTCAACAACTTCCTTCAATCTACACTGCAGACAGCAGAGTTCACAAATTCAATTGAGCTTTCCTTCTACATTACTGACCGAATTACATTCAACACTGTTTTCCTTATCGCAAATGCAATTATATGTCCTCAGATTCTGTTCTCTGTAACTAAATACCATTCTTCAATCTTTCTGTCAACAAATACCTTCAATCTACACTGCGGACAACGGGGTTGACAACTTGCATTGACCGATCTTTCTATCAACAACTAACTTCGATCTACACTGCAGACAGCAGGGTTCATAACTTAAATTCACCTTTCCTTCTACATTAAGGACCGCATTACATTCAACACAGTTTTTCTTATCACAGATACAATTATACTCTGTCCTCAGATTCTGTTATCTGTGAATAAATAGCAATCTTCAATCTTTGTCTCAACAACTGCCTTCAATCTACACTGCAGACAGCAGAGTTCGCAACTTCAATTGAGCTTTCCTTCTACATTAGGGACCGCATTACATTCAACACTGTTTTCCTTATCACAAATACAATTCTGTGTCCTCAGATTCTGTTATCTGTAACTAAATAACATTCTTCAATCTTTCTGTCAACAACTACCTTCAATCTACACTGTGTACAACTGGGTTGACAACTTGCATTGACCGATCTTTCTGTCAACAACTACCTCCGATCTACACTGCAGAAAGCAGAGTTCACAACTTAAATTCACCTTTCCTACTACATTAAGGGCCGCATTACATTCAACACTGTTTTCCTTATCACAGATACAATTCTACTCTGTCCTCAGATTCTGTTATCTGTAACTAAATATCAATCTTCAATCTTTGTCTCAACAACTGCCTTCAATCTACACTGCAGACAGCAGAGTTCACAACTTCAACTGAGCTTTACTTTTACATTAACCACTTGGCTGCTAAGGTACATCCCCCTCTTCCCATTGACTTTCCATTGAAATCAATGGAAACTCCATGACGAGTTACCCTTGTCATTAGCACTGAAGGGGTTAAGGACCGCATTACATTGAACACTGTTTTCCTTATCACAAATACAATTCTATGTCCTCAGATTCTGTTATCTGTAACTAAATAGCATTATTCAATCTTTGTCTCTACAACTGCCTTCAATCTGCACTGCAGACAGAAGAGTTTGCAACTTCAATTGAGCTTTCCTTCTACATTAGGGACCGCATTACATTCAACACTGTTTTCCTTATCACAAATACAATTCTGTGTCCTCAGATTCTGTTTTTTGTAACTAAATAACATTCTTCAATCTTTCTGTCAACAACTACCTTCAATCTACACTGTGTACAACTGGGTTGACAACTTGCATTGACCGATCTTTCTGTCAACAACTAACTTTGATCTACACTGCAGACAGCAGGGTTCACAACTTAAATTCACCTTTCCTTCTACATTAAGGACCGCATTACATTCAACACAGTTTTTCTTATCACAGATACAATTATACTCTGTCCTCAGATTCTGTTATCTGTGACTAAATATCAATCTTCAATCTTTGTCTCAACAACTGCCTTCAATCTACACTGCAGACAGCAGAGTTCACAACTTCAATTGAGCTTTACTTTTACATTAAGGACCGCATTACATTGAACACTGTTTTCCTTATCACAAATACAATTCTATGTCCTCAGATTCTGTTATCTGTAACTAAATAGCATTATTCAATCTTTGTCTCCACAACTGCCTTCAATCTGCACTGCAGACAGAAGAGTTTGCAACTTCAATTGAGCTTTCCTTCTACATTAGGGACCGCATTACATTCAACACTGTTTTCCTTATCACAAATACAATTCTGTGTCCTCAGATTCTGTTATCTGTAACTAAATAGCATTCTTCAATCTTTCTGTCAACAACTACCTTCAATCTACACTGTGTACAACTGGGTTGACAACTTGCATTGACCGATCTTTCTGTCAACAACTACCTCCGTTCTACACTGCAGAAAGCAGAGTTCACAACTTAAATTCACCTTTCCTACTACATTAAGGGCCGCATTACATTCAACACTGTTTTCCTTATCACAGATACAATTCTACTCTGTCCTCAGATTCTGTTATCTGTAACTAAATAGCAATATTCAATCTTTGTCTCAACAACTTCCTTCAATCTACACTGCAGACAGCAGAGTTCACAAATTCAATTGAGCTTTCCTTCTACATTACTGACCGAATTACATTCAACACTGTTTTCCTTATCGCAAATGCAATTATATGTCCTCAGATTCTGTTCTCTGTAACTAAATACCATTCTTCAATCTTTCTATCTTTCTGTCAACAACTACCTTCAATCTACACTGCGGACAACTGGGTTGACAGCTTGCATTGACCGATCTTTCTGTCAACAACTAACTTCGATCTACACTGCAGACAGCAGGGTTCACAACTTAAATTCACATTTCCTTCTACATTAAGGACCGCATTACATTCAACGCAGTTTTTCTTATCACAGATACAAATATACTCTGTCCTCAAATTCTGTTATCTGTGACTAAATAGCAATCTTCAATCTTTGTCTCAACAACTGCCTTCAATCTACACTGCAGACAGCAGAGTTCACAAATTCAATTGAGCTTTACTTCTACATTAAGGACCGCATTACATTCAACACTGTTTTCCTTTTCAGAAATACAATTCTATGTCCTCAGATTCTGTTATCTGTAACTAAATAGCTTTGTTCAATCTTTGTCTCCACAACTGCCTTCAATCTACACTGCAGACAGCAGAGTTCATAACTTCAATTGAGCTTTCCTTCTATATTAAGGACCGCATTACATTCAACACTGTTTTCCTAATCACAGATACATTCTACTCTGTCCTCAGATTCTGTTATCTGTAACTAAATAGCAATCTTCAATCTTTGTCTCAACAGCTGCCTTCAATCTACACTGCAGACAGCCGAGTTCACAACTTCAATTGAGCTTTACTTCTACATTAAGGACCGCATTACATTGAACACTGTTTTCCTTATCACAAATACAATTCTATGTCCTCAGATTCTGTTATCTGTAACTAAATATCATTATTCAATCTTTGTCTCCACAACTGCCTTCAATCTGCACTGCATACAGCAGAGTTCACAACTTCAATTGAGCTTTCCTTCTACATTAGGGACCGCATTACATTCAACACTGTTTTCCTTATCACAAATACAATTCTGTGTCCTCAGATTCTGTTATCTGTAACTAAATAGCATTATTCAATCTTTGTCTCCACAACTGCCTTCAATCTGCACTGCAGACAGCAGAGTTCGCAACTTCAATTGAGCTTTCCTTCTACATTAGGGACCGCATTACATTCAACACTGTTTTCCTTATCACAAATACAATTCTGTGTCCTCAGATTCTGTTATCTGTAACTAAATAACATTCTTCAATCTTTCTGTCAACAACTACCTTCAATCTACACTGTGTACAACTGGGTTGACAACTTGCATTGACCGATCTTTCTGTCAACAACTACCTCCGATCTACACTGCAGAAAGCAGAGTTCACAACTTAAATTCACCTTTCCTACTACATTAAGGGCCGCATTACATTCAACACTGTTTTCCTTATCACAGATACAATTCTACTCTGTCCTCTGATTCTGTTATCTGTAACTAAATAGCAATATTCAATCTTTGTCTCAACAACTTCCTTCAATCTACACTGCAGACAGCAGAGTTCACAAATTCAATTGAGCTTTCCTTCTACATTACTGACCGAATTACATTCAACACTGTTTTCCTTATCGCAAATGCAATTATATGCCCTCAGATTCTGTTCTCTGTAACTAAATACCATTCTTCAATCTTTCTGTCAACAACTAGCTTCAATCTACACTGCCGACAACTGGGTTGACAACTTGCATTGACCGATCTTTCTGTCAACAACTAACTTCGATCTACACTGCAGACAGCAGGGTTCACAACTTAAATTCACATTTCCTTCTACATTAAGGACCGCATTACATTCAACACAGTTTTTCTTATCACAGATACAAATATACTCTGTCCTCAGATTCTGTTATCTGTGACTAAATAGCAATCTTCAATCTTTGTCTCAACAACTGCCTTCAATCTACACTGCAGACAGCAGAGTTCACAAATTCAATTGAGCTTTACTTCTACATTAAGGACCGCATTATATTCAACACTGTTTTCCTTTTCAGAAATACAACTCTATGTCCTCAGATTCTGTTATCTGTAACTAAATAGCTTTGTTCAATCTTTGTCTCCACAACTGCCTTCAATCTACACTGCAGACAGCAGAGTTCATAACTTCAATTGAGCTTTCCTTCTATATTAAGGACCGCATTACATTCAACACTGTTTTCCTAATCACAGATACATTCTACTCTGTCCTCAGATTCTGTTATCTGTAACTAAATAGCAATCTTCAATCTTTGTCTCAACAGCTGCCTTCAATCTACACTGCAGACAGCCGAGTTCAAAACTTCAATTGAGCTTTACTTCTACATTAAGGACCGCATTACATTGAACACTGTTTTCCTTATCACAAATACAATTCTATGTCCTCAGATTCTGTTATCTGTAACTAAATATCATTATTCAATCTTTGTCTCCACAACTGCCTTCAATCTGCACTGCATACAGCAGAGTTCACAACTTCAATTGAGCTTTCCTTCTACATTAGGGACCGCATTACATTCAACACTGTTTTCCTTATCACAAATACAATTCTGTGTCCTCAGATTCTGTTATCTGTAACTAAATAGCATTATTCAATCTTTGTCTCCACAACTGTCTTCAATCTGCACTGCAGACAGCAGAGTTCGCAACTTAAATTGAGCTTTCCTTCTACATTAGGGACCGCATTACATTCAACACTGTTTTCCTTATCACAAATACAATTCTGTGTCCTCAGATTCTGTTATCTGTAACTAAATAACATTCTTCAATCTTTCTGTAAACAACTACCTTCAATCTACACTGTGTACAACTGGGTTGACAACTTGCATTGACCGATCTTTCTGTCAACAACTACCTCCGATCTACACTGCAGAAAGCAGAGTTCACAACTTAAATTCACCTTTCCTACTACATTAAGGGCCGCATTACATTCAACACTGTTTTCCTTATCACAGATACAATTCTACTCTGTCCTCAGATTCTGTTATCTGTAACTAAATAGCAATATTCAATCTTTGTCTCAACAACTTCCTTCAATCTACACTGCAGACAGCAGAGTTCACAAATTCAATTGAGCTTTCCTTCTACATTACTGACCGAATTACATTCAACACTGTTTTCCTTATCGCAAATGCAATTATATGTCCTCAGATTCTGTTCTCTGTAACTAAATACCATTCTTCAATCTTTCTGTCAACAAATACCTTCAATCTACACTGCGGACAACGGGGTTGACAACTTGCATTGACCGATCTTTCTGTCAACAACTAACTTCGATCTACACTGCAGACAGCAGGGTTCACAACTTAAATTCACCTTTCCTTCTACATTAAGGACCGCATTACATTCAACACAGTTTTTCTTAACACAGATACAATTATACTCTGTCCTCAGATTCTGTTATCTGTCAATAAATAGCAATCTTCAATCTTTGTCTCAACAACTGCCTTCAATCTACACTGCAGACAGCAGAGTTCGCAACTTCAATTGAGCTTTCCTTCTACATTAGGGACCGCATTACATTCAACACTGTTTTCCTTATCACAAATACAATTCTGTGTCCTCAGATTCTGTTATCTGTAACTAAATAACATTCTTCAATCTTTCTGTCAACAACTACCTTCAATCTACACTGTGTACAACTGGGTTGACAACTTGCATTGACCGATCTTTCTGTCAACAACTAACTTTGATCTACACTGCAGACAGCAGGGTTCACAACTTAAATTCACCTTTCCTTCTACATTAAGGACCGCATTACATTCAACACAGTTTTTCTTATCACAGATACAATTATACTCTGTCCTCAGATTCTGTTATCTGTGACTAAATATCAATCTTCAATCTTTGTCTCAACAACTGCCTTCAATCTACACTGCAGACAGCAGAGTTCACAACTTCAATTGAGCTTTACTTTTACATTAAGGACCGCATTACATTGAACACTGTTTTCCTTATCACAAATACAATTCTATGTCCTCAGATTCTGTTATCTGTAACTAAATAGCATTATTCAATCTTTGTCTCCACAACTGCCTTCAATCTGCACTGCAGACAGAAGAGTTTGCAACTTCAATTGAGCTTTCCTTCTACATTAGGGACCGCATTACATTCAACACTGTTTTCCTTATCACAAATACAATTCTGTGTCCTCAGATTCTGTTATCTGTAACTAAATAGCATTCTTCAATCTTTCTGTCAACAACTACCTTCAATCTACACTGTGTACAACTGGGTTGACAACTTGCATTGACCGATCTTTCTGTCAACAACTACCTCCGTTCTACACTGCAGAAAGCAGAGTTCACAACTTAAATTCACCTTTCCTACTACATTAAGGGCCGCATTACATTCAACACTGTTTTCCTTATCACAGATACAATTCTACTCTGTCCTCAGATTCTGTTATCTGTAACTAAATAGCAATATTCAATCTTTGTCTCAACAACTTCCTTCAATCTACACTGCAGACAGCAGAGTTCACAAATTCAATTGAGCTTTCCTTCTACATTACTGACCGAATTACATTCAACACTGTTTTCCTTATCGCAAATGCAATTATATGTCCTCAGATTCTGTTCTCTGTAACTAAATACCATTCTTCAATCTTTCTATCTTTCTGTCAACAACTACCTTCAATCTACACTGCGGACAACTGGGTTGACAGCTTGCATTGACCGATCTTTCTGTCAACAACTAACTTCGATCTACACTGCAGACAGCAGGGTTCACAACTTAAATTCACATTTCCTTCTACATTAAGGACCGCATTACATTCAACGCAGTTTTTCTTATCACAGATACAAATATACTCTGTCCTCAGATTCTGTTATCTGTGACTAAATAGCAATCTTCAATCTTTGTCTCAACAACTGCCTTCAATCTACACTGCAGACAGCAGAGTTCACAAATTCAATTGAGCTTTACTTCTACATTAAGGACCGCATTACATTCAACACTGTTTTCCTTTTCAGAAATACAATTCTATGTCCTCAGATTCTGTTATCTGTAACTAAATAGCTTTGTTCAATCTTTGTCTCCACAACTGCCTTCAATCTACACTGCAGACAGCAGAGTTCATAACTTCAATTGAGCTTTCCTTCTATATTAAGGACAGCATTACATTCAACACTGTTTTCCTAATCACAGATACATTCTACTCTGTCCTCAGATTCTGTTATCTGTAACTAAATAGCAATCTTCAATCTTTGTCTCAACAGCTGCCTTCAATCTACACTGCAGACAGCCGAGTTCACAACTTCAATTGAGCTTTACTTCTACATTAAGGACCGCATTACATTGAACACTGTTTTCCTTATCACAAATACAATTCTATGTCCTCAGATTCTGTTATCTGTAACTAAATATCATTATTCAATCTTTGTCTCCACAACTGCCTTCAATCTGCACTGCATACAGCAGAGTTCACAACTTCAATTGAGCTTTCCTTCTACATTAGGGACCGCATTACATTCAACACTGTTTTCCTTATCACAAATACAATTCTGTGTCCTCAGATTCTGTTATCTGTAACTAAATAGCATTATTCAATCTTTGTCTCCACAACTGCCTTCAATCTGCACTGCAGACAGCAGAGTTCGCAACTTCAATTGAGCTTTCCTTCTACATTAGGGACCGCATTACATTCAACACTGTTTTCCTTATCACAAATACAATTCTGTGTCCTCAGATTCTGTTATCTGTAACTAAATAACATTCTTCAATCTTTCTGTCAACAACTACCTTCAATCTACACTGTGTACAACTGGGTTGACAACTTGCATTGACCGATCTTTCTGTCAACAACTACCTCCGATCTACACTGCAGAAAGCAGAGTTCACAACTTAAATTCACCTTTCCTACTACATTAAGGGCCGCATTACATTCAACACTGTTTTCCTTATCACAGATACAATTCTACTCTGTCCTCTGATTCTGTTATCTGTAACTAAATAGCAATATTCAATCTTTGTCTCAACAACTTCCTTCAATCTACACTGCAGACAGCAGAGTTCACAAATTCAATTGAGCTTTCCTTCTACATTACTGACCGAATTACATTCAACACTGTTTTCCTTATCGCAAATGCAATTATATGCCCTCAGATTCTGTTCTCTGTAACTAAATACCATTCTTCAATCTTTCTGTCAACAACTAGCTTCAATCTACACTGCCGACAACTGGGTTGACAACTTGCATTGACCGATCTTTCTGTCAACAACTAACTTCGATCTACACTGCAGACAGCAGGGTTCACAACTTAAATTCACATTTCCTTCTACATTAAGGACCGCATTACATTCAACACAGTTTTTCTTATCACAGATACAAATATACTCTGTCCTCAGATTCTGTTATCTGTGACTAAATAGCAATCTTCAATCTTTGTCTCAACAACTGCCTTCAATCTACACTGCAGACAGCAGAGTTCACAAATTCAATTGAGCTTTACTTCTACATTAAGGACCGCATTATATTCAACACTGTTTTCCTTTTCAGAAATACAACTCTATGTCCTCAGATTCTGTTATCTGTAACTAAATAGCTTTGTTCAATCTTTGTCTCCACAACTGCCTTCAATCTACACTGCAGACAGCAGAGTTCATAACTTCAATTGAGCTTTCCTTCTATATTAAGGACCGCATTACATTCAACACTGTTTTCCTAATCACAGATACATTCTACTCTGTCCTCAGATTCTGTTATCTGTAACTAAATAGCAATCTTCAATCTTTGTCTCAACAGCTGCCTTCAATCTACACTGCAGACAGCCGAGTTCAAAACTTCAATTGAGCTTTACTTCTACATTAAGGACCGCATTACATTGAACACTGTTTTCCTTATCACAAATACAATTCTATGTCCTCAGATTCTGTTATCTGTAACTAAATATCATTATTCAATCTTTGTCTCCACAACTGCCTTCAATCTGCACTGCATACAGCAGAGTTCACAACTTCAATTGAGCTTTCCTTCTACATTAGGGACCGCATTACATTCAACACTGTTTTCCTTATCACAAATACAATTCTGTGTCCTCAGATTCTGTTATCTGTAACTAAATAGCATTATTCAATCTTTGTCTCCACAACTGTCTTCAATCTGCACTGCAGACAGCAGAGTTCGCAACTTAAATTGAGCTTTCCTTCTACATTAGGGACCGCATTACATTCAACACTGTTTTCCTTATCACAAATACAATTCTGTGTCCTCAGATTCTGTTATCTGTAACTAAATAACATTCTTCAATCTTTCTGTAAACAACTACCTTCAATCTACACTGTGTACAACTGGGTTGACAACTTGCATTGACCGATCTTTCTGTCAACAACTACCTCCGATCTACACTGCAGAAAGCAGAGTTCACAACTTAAATTCACCTTTCCTACTACATTAAGGGCCGCATTACATTCAACACTGTTTTCCTTATCACAGATACAATTCTACTCTGTCCTCAGATTCTGTTATCTGTAACTAAATAGCAATATTCAATCTTTGTCTCAACAACTTCCTTCAATCTACACTGCAGACAGCAGAGTTCACAAATTCAATTGAGCTTTCCTTCTACATTACTGACCGAATTACATTCAACACTGTTTTCCTTATCGCAAATGCAATTATATGTCCTCAGATTCTGTTCTCTGTAACTAAATACCATTCTTCAATCTTTCTGTCAACAAATACCTTCAATCTACACTGCGGACAACGGGGTTGACAACTTGCATTGACCGATCTTTCTGTCAACAACTAACTTCGATCTACACTGCAGACAGCAGGGTTCACAACTTAAATTCACCTTTCCTTCTACATTAAGGACCGCATTACATTCAACACAGTTTTTCTTAACACAGATACAATTATACTCTGTCCTCAGATTCTGTTATCTGTCAATAAATAGCAATCTTCAATCTTTGTCTCAACAACTGCCTTCAATCTACACTGCAGACAGCAGAGTTCGCAACTTCAATTGAGCTTTCCTTCTACATTAGGGACCGCATTACATTCAACACTGTTTTCCTTATCACAAATACAATTCTGTGTCCTCAGATTCTGTTATCTGTAACTAAATAACATTCTTCAATCTTTCTGTCAACAACTACCTTCAATCTACACTGTGTACAACTGGGTTGACAACTTGCATTGACCGATCTTTCTGTCAACAACTAACTTTGATCTACACTGCAGACAGCAGGGTTCACAACTTAAATTCACCTTTCCTTCTACATTAAGGACCGCATTACATTCAACACAGTTTTTCTTATCACAGATACAATTATACTCTGTCCTCAGATTATGTTATCTGTGACTAAATATCAATCTTCAATCTTTGTCTCAACAACTGCCTTCAATCTACACTGCAGACAGCAGAGTTCACAACTTCAATTGAGCTTTACTTTTACATTAAGGACCGCATTACATTGAACACTGTTTTCCTTATCACAAATACAATTCTATGTCCTCAGATTCTGTTAACTGTAACTAAATAGCTTTGTTCAATCTTTGTCTCCACAACTGCCTTCAATCTACACTGCAGACAGCAGAGTTCATAACTTCAATTGAGCTTTCCTTCTATATTAAGGACCGCATTACATTCAACACTGTTTTCCTAATCACAGATACATTCTACTCTGTCCTCAGATTCTGTTATCTGTAACTAAATAGCAATCTTCAATCTTTGTCTCAACAGCTGCCTTCAATCTACACTGCAGACAGCCGAGTTCACAACTTCAATTGAGCTTTACTTCTACATTAAGGACCGCATTACATTGAACACTGTTTTCCTTATCACAAATACAATTCTATGTCCTCAGATTCTGTTATCTGTAACTAAATATCATTATTCAATCTTTGTCTCCACAACTGCCTTCAATCTGCACTGCATACAGCAGAGTTCACAACTTCAATTGAGCTTTCCTTCTACATTAGGGACCGCATTACATTCAACACTGTTTTCCTTATCACAAATACAATTCTGTGTCCTCAGATTCTGTTAACTGTAACTAAATAGCATTCTTCAATCTTTCTGTCAACAACTACCTTCAATCTACACTGTGTACAACTGGGTTGACAACTTGCATTGACCGATCTTTCTGTCAACAACTACCTCCGTTCTACACTGCAGAAAGCAGAGTTCACAACTTAAATTCACCTTTCCTACTACATTAAGGGCCCCATTACATTCAACACTGTTTTCCTTATCACAGATACAATTCTACTCTGTCCTCAGATTCTGTTATCTGTAACTAAATAGCAATATTCAATCTTTGTCTCAACAACTTCCTTCAATCTACACTGCAGACAGCAGAGTTCACAAATTCAATTGAGCTTTCCTTCTACATTACTGACCGAATTACATTCAACACTGTTTTCCTTATCGCAAATGCAATTATATGTCCTCAGATTCTGTTCTCTGTAACTAAATACCATTCTTCAATCTTTCTGTCAACAACTAGCTTCAATCTACACTGCCGACAACTGGGTTGACAACTTGCATTGACCGATCTTTCTGTCAACAACTAACTTCGATCTACACTGCAGACAGCAGGGTTCACAACTTAAATTCACATTTCCTTCTACATTAAGGACCGCATTACATTCAACACAGTTTTTCTTATCACAGATACAAATATACTCTGTCCTCAGATTCTGTTATCTGTGACTAAATAGCAATCTTCAATCTTTGTCTCAACAACTGCCTTCAATCTACACTGCAGACAGCAGAGTTCACAAATTCAATTGAGCTTTACTTCTACATTAAGGACCGCATTATATTCAACACTGTTTTCCTTTTCAGAAATACAACTCTATGTCCTCAGATTCTGTTATCTGTAACTAAATAGCTTTGTTCAATCTTTGTCTCCACAACTGCCTTCAATCTACACTGCAGACAGCAGAGTTCATAACTTCAATTGAGCTTTCCTTCTATATTAAGGACCGCATTACATTCAACACTGTTTTCCTAATCACAGATACATTCTACTCTGTCCTCAGATTCTGTTATCTGTAACTAAATAGCAATCTTCAATCTTTGTCTCAACAGCTGCCTTCAATCTACACTGCAGACAGCCGAGTTCACAACTTCAATTGAGCTTTACTTCTACATTAAGGACCGCATTACATTGAACACTGTTTTCCTTATCACAAATACAATTCTATGTCCTCAGATTCTGTTATCTGTAACTAAATATCATTATTCAATCTTTGTCTCCACAACTGCCTTCAATCTGCACTGCATACAGCAGAGTTCACAACTTCAATTGAGCTTTCCTTCTACATTAGGGACCGCATTACATTCAACACTGTTTTCCTTATCACAAATACAATTCTGTGTCCTCAGATTCTGTTATCTGTAACTAAATAGCATTATTCAATCTTTGTCTCCACAACTGTCTTCAATCTGCACTGCAGACAGCAGAGTTCGCAACTTAAATTGAGCTTTCCTTCTACATTAGGGACCGCATTACATTCAACACTGTTTTCCTTATCACAAATACAATTCTGTGTCCTCAGATTCTGTTATCTGTAACTAAATAACATTATTCAATCTTTCTGTAAACAACTACCTTCAATCTACACTGTGTACAACTGGGTTGACAACTTGCATTGACCGATCTTTCTGTCAACAACTACCTCCGATCTACACTGCAGAAAGCAGAGTTCACAACTTAAATTCACCTTTCCTACTACATTAAGGGCCGCATTACATTCAACACTGTTTTCCTTATCACAGATACAATTCTACTCTGTCCTCAGATTCTGTTATCTGTAACTAAATAGCAATATTCAATCTTTGTCTCAACAACTTCCTTCAATCTACACTGCAGACAGCAGAGTTCACAAATTCAATTGAGCTTTCCTTCTACATTACTGACCGAATTACATTCAACACTGTTTTCCTTATCGCAAATGCAATTATATGTCCTCAGATTCTGTTCTCTGTAACTAAATACCATTCTTCAATCTTTCTGTCAACAAATACCTTCAATCTACACTGCGGACAACGGGGTTGACAACTTGCATTGACCGATCTTTCTGTCAACAACTAACTTCGATCTACACTGCAGACAGCAGGGTTCATAACTTAAATTCACCTTTCCTTCTACATTAAGGACCGCATTACATTCAACACAGTTTTTCTTATCACAGATACAATTATACTCTGTCCTCAGATTCTGTTATCTGTGAATAAATAGCAATCTTCAATCTTTGTCTCAACAACTGCCTTCAATCTACACTGCAGACAGCAGAGTTCGCAACTTCAATTGAGCTTTCCTTCTACATTAGGGACCGCATTACATTCAACACTGTTTTCCTTATCACAAATACAATTCTGTGTCCTCAGATTCTGTTATCTGTAACTAAATAACATTCTTCAATCTTTCTGTCAACAACTACCTTCAATCTACACTGTGTACAACTGGGTTGACAACTTGCATTGACCGATCTTTCTGTCAACAACTACCTCCGATCTACACTGCAGAAAGCAGAGTTCACAACTTAAATTCACCTTTCCTACTACATTAAGGGCCGCATTACATTCAACACTGTTTTCCTTATCACAGATACAATTCTACTCTGTCCTCAGATTCTGTTATCTGTAACTAAATATCAATCTTCAATCTTTGTCTCAACAACTGCCTTCAATCTACACTGCAGACAGCAGAGTTCACAACTTCAACTGAGCTTTACTTTTACATTAAGGACCGCATTACATTGAACACTGTTTTCCTTATCACAAATACAATTCTATGTCCTCAGATTCTGTTATCTGTAACTAAATAGCATTATTCAATCTTTGTCTCTACAACTGCCTTCAATCTGCACTGCAGACAGAAGAGTTTGCAACTTCAATTGAGCTTTCCTTCTACATTAGGGACCGCATTACATTCAACACTGTTTTCCTTATCACAAATACAATTCTGTGTCCTCAGATTCTGTTTTTTGTAACTAAATAACATTCTTCAATCTTTCTGTCAACAACTACCTTCAATCTACACTGTGTACAACTGGGTTGACAACTTGCATTGACCGATCTTTCTGTCAACAACTAACTTTGATCTACACTGCAGACAGCAGGGTTCACAACTTAAATTCACCTTTCCTTCTACATTAAGGACCGCATTACATTCAACACAGTTTTTCTTATCACAGATACAATTATACTCTGTCCTCAGATTCTGTTATCTGTGACTAAATATCAATCTTCAATCTTTGTCTCAACAACTGCCTTCAATCTACACTGCAGACAGCAGAGTTCACAACTTCAATTGAGCTTTACTTTTACATTAAGGACCGCATTACATTGAACACTGTTTTCCTTATCACAAATACAATTCTATGTCCTCAGATTCTGTTATCTGTAACTAAATAGCATTATTCAATCTTTGTCTCCACAACTGCCTTCAATCTGCACTGCAGACAGAAGAGTTTGCAACTTCAATTGAGCTTTCCTTCTACATTAGGGACCGCATTACATTCAACACTGTTTTCCTTATCACAAATACAATTCTGTGTCCTCAGATTCTGTTATCTGTAACTAAATAGCATTCTTCAATCTTTCTGTCAACAACTACCTTCAATCTACACTGTGTACAACTGGGTTGACAACTTGCATTGACCGATCTTTCTGTCAACAACTACCTCCGTTCTACACTGCAGAAAGCAGAGTTCACAACTTAAATTCACCTTTCCTACTACATTAAGGGCCGCATTACATTCAACACTGTTTTCCTTGTCACAGATACAATTCTACTCTGTCCTCAGATTCTGTTATCTGTAACTAAATAGCAATATTCAATCTTTGTCTCAACAACTTCCTTCAATCTACACTGCAGACAGCAGAGTTCACAAATTCAATTGAGCTTTCCTTCTACATTACTGACCGAATTACATTCAACACTGTTTTCCTTATCGCAAATGCAATTATATGTCCTCAGATTCTGTTCTCTGTAACTAAATACCATTCTTCAATCTTTCTATCTTTCTGTCAACAACTACCTTCAATCTACACTGCGGACAACTGGGTTGACAGCTTGCATTGACCGATCTTTCTGTCAAAAACTAACTTCGATCTACACTGCAGACAGCAGGGTTCACAACTTAAATTCACATTTCCTTCTACATTAAGGACCGCATTACATTCAACACAGTTTTTCTTATCACAGATACAAATATACTCTGTCCTCAGATTCTGTTATCTGTGACTAAATAGCAATCTTCAATCTTTGTCTCAACAACTGCCTTCAATCTACACTGCAGACAGCAGAGTTCACAAATTCAATTGAGCTTGACTTCTACATTAAGGACCGCATTACATTCAACACTGTTTTCCTTTTCAGAAATACAATTCTATGTCCTCAGATTCTGTTATCTGTAACTAAATAGCTTTGTTCAATCTTTGTCTCCACAACTGCCTTCAATCTACACTGCAGACAGCAGAGTTCATAACTTCAATTGAGCTTTCCTTCTATATTAAGGACCGCATTACATTCAACACTGTTTTCCTAATCACAGATACATTCTACTCTGTCCTCAGATTCTGTTATCTGTAACTAAATAGCAATCTTCAATCTTTGTCTCAACAGCTGCCTTCAATCTACACTGCAGACAGCCGAGTTCACAACTTCAATTGAGCTTTACTTCTACATTAAGGACCGCATTACATTGAACACTGTTTTCCTTATCACAAATACAATTCTATGTCCTCAGATTCTGTTATCTGTAACTAAATATCATTATTCAATCTTTGTCTCCACAACTGCCTTCAATCTGCACTGCATACAGCAGAGTTCACAACTTCAATTGAGCTTTCCTTCTACATTAGGGACCGCATTACATTCAACACTGTTTTCCTTATCACAAATACAATTCTGTGTCCTCAGATTCTGTTATCTGTAACTAAATAGCATTATTCAATCTTTGTCTCCACAACTGCCTTCAATCTGCACTGCAGACAGCAGAGTTCGCAACTTCAATTGAGCTTTCCTTCTACATTAGGGACCGCATTACATTCAACACTGTTTTCCTTATCACAAATACAATTCTGTGTCCTCAGATTCTGTTATCTGTAACTAAATAACATTCTTCAATCTTTCTGTCAACAACTACCTTCAATCTACACTGTGTACAACTGGGTTGACAACTTGCATTGACCGATCTTTCTGTCAACAACTACCTCCGATCTACACTGCAGAAAGCAGAGTTCACAACTTAAATTCACCTTTCCTACTACATTAAGGGCCGCATTACATTCAACACTGTTTTCCTTATCACAGATACAATTCTACTCTGTCCTCTGATTCTGTTATCTGTAACTAAATAGCAATATTCAATCTTTGTCTCAACAACTTCCTTCAATCTACACTGCAGACAGCAGAGTTCACAAATTCAATTGAGCTTTCCTTCTACATTACTGACCGAATTACATTCAACACTGTTTTCCTTATCGCAAATGCAATTATATGCCCTCAGATTCTGTTCTCTGTAACTAAATACCATTCTTCAATCTTTCTGTCAACAACTAGCTTCAATCTACACTGCCGACAACTGGGTTGACAACTTGCATTGACCGATCTTTCTGTCAACAACTAACTTCGATCTACACTGCAGACAGCAGGGTTCACAACTTAAATTCACATTTCCTTCTACATTAAGGACCGCATTACATTCAACACAGTTTTTCTTATCACAGATACAAATATACTCTGTCCTCAGATTCTGTTATCTGTGACTAAATAGCAATCTTCAATCTTTGTCTCAACAACTGCCTTCAATCTACACTGCAGACAGCAGAGTTCACAAATTCAATTGAGCTTTACTTCTACATTAAGGACCGCATTATATTCAACACTGTTTTCCTTTTCAGAAATACAACTCTATGTCCTCAGATTCTGTTATCTGTAACTAAATAGCTTTGTTCAATCTTTGTCTCCACAACTGCCTTCAATCTACACTGCAGACAGCAGAGTTCATAACTTCAATTGAGCTTTCCTTCTATATTAAGGACCGCATTACATTCAACACTGTTTTCCTAATCACAGATACATTCTACTCTGTCCTCAGATTCTGTTATCTGTAACTAAATAGCAATCTTCAATCTTTGTCTCAACAGCTGCCTTCAATCTACACTGCAGACAGCCGAGTTCAAAACTTCAATTGAGCTTTACTTCTACATTAAGGACCGCATTACATTGAACACTGTTTTCCTTATCACAAATACAATTCTATGTCCTCAGATTCTGTTATCTGTAACTAAATATCATTATTCAATCTTTGTCTCCACAACTGCCTTCAATCTGCACTGCATACAGCAGAGTTCACAACTTCAATTGAGCTTTCCTTCTACATTAGGGACCGCATTACATTCAACACTGTTTTCCTTATCACAAATACAATTCTGTGTCCTCAGATTCTGTTATCTGTAACTAAATAGCATTATTCAATCTTTGTCTCCACAACTGTCTTCAATCTGCACTGCAGACAGCAGAGTTCGCAACTTAAATTGAGCTTTCCTTCTACATTAGGGACCGCATTACATTCAACACTGTTTTCCTTATCACAAATACAATTCTGTGTCCTCAGATTCTGTTATCTGTAACTAAATAACATTCTTCAATCTTTCTGTAAACAACTACCTTCAATCTACACTGTGTACAACTGGGTTGACAACTTGCATTGACCGATCTTTCTGTCAACAACTACCTCCGATCTACACTGCAGAAAGCAGAGTTCACAACTTAAATTCACCTTTCCTACTACATTAAGGGCCGCATTACATTCAACACTGTTTTCCTTATCACAGATACAATTCTACTCTGTCCTCAGATTCTGTTATCTGTAACTAAATAGCAATATTCAATCTTTGTCTCAACAACTTCCTTCAATCTACACTGCAGACAGCAGAGTTCACAAATTCAATTGAGCTTTCCTTCTACATTACTGACCGAATTACATTCAACACTGTTTTCCTTATCACAAATACAATTCTGTGTCCTCAGATTCTGTTATCTGTAACTAAATAACATTCTTCAATCTTTCTGTCAACAACTACCTTCAATCTACACTGTGTACAACTGGGTTGACAACTTGCATTGACCGATCTTTCTGTCAACAACTACCTCCGATCTACACTGCAGAAAGCAGAGTTCACAACTTAAATTCACCTTTCCTACTACATTAAGG
Source organism: Lissotriton helveticus (assembly GCF_964261635.1). Classification (NCBI taxonomy): domain Eukaryota; kingdom Metazoa; phylum Chordata; class Amphibia; order Caudata; family Salamandridae; genus Lissotriton; species Lissotriton helveticus. The sequence continues at coordinate 42,834,963 of NC_136063.1, forward strand.
GCCGCATTACATTCAACACTGTTTTCCTTATCACAGATTCAATTCTACTCTGTCCTCAGATTCTGTTATCTGTAACTAAATATCAATCTTCAATCTTTGTCTCAACAACTGCCTTCAATCTACACTGCAGACAGCAGAGTTCACAACTTCAACTGAGCTTTACTTTTACTTTAAGGACCGCATTACATTGAACACTGTTTTCCTTATCACAAATACAATTCTATGTCCTCAGATTCTGTTATCTGTAACTAAATATCAATCTTCAATCTTTGTCTCCACAACTGCCTTCAATCTGCACTGCAGACAGAAGAGTTTGCAACTTCAATTGAGCTTTCCTTCTACATTAGGGACCGCATTACATTCAACACTGTTTTCCTTATCACAAATACAATTCTGTGTCCTCAGATTCTGTTTTTTGTAACTAAATAACATTCTTCAATCTTACTGTCAACAACTACCTTCAATCTACACTGTGTACAACTGGGTTGACAACTTGCATTGACCGATCTTTCTGTCAACAACTAACTTTGATCTACACTGCAGACAGCAGGGTTCACAACTTAAATTCACCTTTCCTTCTACATTAAGGACCGCATTACATTCAACACAGTTTTTCTTATCACAGATACAATTATACTCTGTCCTCAGATTCTGTTATCTGTGACTAAATATCAATCTTCAATCTTTGTCTCAACAACTGCCTTCAATCTACACTGCAGACAGCAGAGTTCACAACTTCAATTGAGCTTTACTTTTACATTAAGGACCGCATTACATTGAACACTGTTTTCCTTATCACAAATACAATTCTATGTCCTCAGATTCTGTTATCTGTAACTAAATAGCATTATTCAATCTTTGTCTCCACAACTGCCTTCAATCTGCACTGCAGACAGAAGAGTTTGCAACTTCAATTGAGCTTTCCTTCTACATTAGGGACCGCATTACATTCAACACTGTTTTCCTTATCACAAATACAATTCTGTGTCCTCAGATTCTGTTATCTGTAACTAAATAGCATTCTTCAATCTTTCTGTCAACAACTACCTTCAATCTACACTGTGTACAACTGGGTTGACAACTTGCATTGACCGATCTTTCTGTCAACAACTACCTCCGTTCTACACTGCAGAAAGCAGAGTTCACAACTTAAATTCACCTTTCCCACTACATTAAGGGCCGCATTACATTCAACACTGTTTTCCTTATCACAGATACAATTCTACTCTGTCCTCAGATTCTGTTATCTGTAACTAAATAGCAATATTCAATCTTTGTCTCAACAACTTCCTTCAATCTACACTGCAGACAGCAGAGTTCACAAATTCAATTGAGCTTTCCTTCTACATTACTGACCGAATTACATTCAACACTGTTTTCCTTATCGCAAATGCAATTATATGTCCTCAGATTCTGTTCTCTGTAACTAAATACCATTCTTCAATCTTTCTATCTTTCTGTCAACAACTACATTCAATCTACACTGCGGACAACTGGGTTGACAACTTGCATTGACCGATCTTTCTGTCAACAACTAACTTCGATCTACACTGCAGAAAGCAGGGTTCACAACTTAAATTCACATTTCCTTCTACATTAAGGACTGCATTACATTCAACACAGTTTTTCTTATCACAGATACAAATATACTCTGTCCTCAGATTCTGTTATCTGTGACTAAATAGCAATCTTCAATCTTTGTCTCAACAACTGCCTTCAATCTACACTGCAGACAGCACAGTTCACAAATTCAATTGAGCTTTACTTCTACATTAAGGACCGCATTACATTCAACACTGTTTTCCTTTTCAGAAATACAATTCTATGTCCTCAGATTCTGTTATCTGTAACTAAATAGCTTTGTTCAATCTTTGTCTCCACAACTGCCTTCAATCTACACTGCAGACAGCAGAGTTCATAACTTCAATTGAGCTTTCCTTCTATATTAAGGACCGCATTACATTCAACACTGTTTTCCTAATCACAGATACATTCTTCTCTGTCCTCAGATTCTGTTATCTGTAACTAAATAGCAATCTTCAATCTTTGTCTCAACAGCTGCCTTCAATCTACACTGCAGACAGCCGAGTTCACAACTTCAATTGAGCTTTACTTCTACATTAAGGACCGCATTACATTGAACACTGTTTTCCTTATCACAAATACAATTCTATGTCCTCAGATTCTGTTATCTGTAACTAAATATCATTATTCAATCTTTGTCTCCACAACTGCCTTCAATCTGCACTGCATACAGCAGAGTTCACAACTTCAATTGAGCTTTCCTTCTACATTAGGGACCGCATTACATTCAACACTGTTTTCCTTATCACAAATACAATTCTGTGTCCTCAGATTCTGTTATCTGTAACTAAATAGCATTATTCAATCTTTGTCTCCACAACTGCCTTCAATCTGCACTGCAGACAGCAGAGTTCGCAACTTCAATTGAGCTTTCCTTCTACATTAGGGACCGCATTACATTCAACACTGTTTTCCTTATCACAAATACAATTCTGTGTCCTCAGATTCTGTTATCTGTAACTAAATAACATTCTTCAATCTTTCTGTCAACAACTACCTTCAATCTACACTGTGTACAACTGGGTTGACAACTTGCATTGACCGATCTTTCTGTCAACAACTACCTCCGATCTACACTGCAGAAAGCAGAGTTCACAACTTAAATTCACCTTTCCTACTACATTAAGGGCCGCATTACATTCAACACTGTTTTCCTTATCACAGATACAATTCTACTCTGTCCTCTGATTCTGTTATCTGTAACTAAATAGCAATATTCAATCTTTGTCTCAACAACTTCCTTCAATCTACACTGCAGACAGCAGAGTTCACAAATTCAATTGAGCTTTCCTTCTACATTACTGACCGAATTACATTCAACACTGTTTTCCTTATCGCAAATGCAATTATATGTGCTCAGATTCTGTTCTCTGTAACTAAATACCATTCTTCAATCTTTCTGTCAACAACTAGCTTCAATCTACACTGCCGACAACTGGGTTGACAACTTGCATTGACCGATCTTTCTGTCAACAACTAACTTCGATCTACACTGCAGACAGCAGGGTTCACAACTTAAATTCACATTTCCTTCTACATTAAGGACCGCATTACATTCAACACAGTTTTTCTTATCACCGATACAAATATACTCTGTCCTCAGATTCTGTTATCTGTGACTAAATAGCAATCTTCAATCTTTGTCTCAACAACTGCCTTCAATCTACACTGCAGACAGCAGAGTTCACAAATTCAATTGAGCTTTACTTCTACATTAAGGACCGCATTATATTCAACACTGTTTTCCTTTTCAGAAATACAACTCTATGTCCTCAGATTCTGTTATCTGTAACTAAATAGCTTTGTTCAATCTTTGTCTCCACAACTGCCTTCAATCTACACTGCAGACAGCAGAGTTCATAACTTCAATTGAGCTTTCCTTCTATATTAAGGACCGCATTACATTCAACACTGTTTTCCTAATCACAGATACATTCTACTCTGTCCTCAGATTCTGTTATCTGTAACTAAATAGCAATCTTCAATCTTTGTCTCAACAGCTGCCTTCAATCTACACTGCAGACAGCCGAGTTCACAACTTCAATTGAGCTTTACTTCTACATTAAGGACCGCATTACATTGAACACTGTTTTCCTTATCACAAATACAATTCTATGTCCTCAGATTCTGTTATCTGTAACTAAATATCATTATTCAATCTTTGTCTCCACAACTGCCTTCAATCTGCACTGCATACAGCAGAGTTCACAACTTCAATTGAGCTTTCCTTCTACATTAGGGACCGCATTACATTCAACACTGTTTTCCTTATCACAAATACAATTCTGTGTCCTCAGATTCTGTTATCTGTAACTAAATAGCATTATTCAATCTTTGTCTCCACAACTGTCTTCAATCTGCACTGCAGACAGCAGAGTTCGCAACTTAAATTGAGCTTTCCTTCTACATTAGGGACCGCATTACATTCAACACTGTTTTCCTTATCACAAATACAATTCTGTGTCCTCAGATTCTGTTATCTGTAACTAAATAACATTCTTCAATCTTTCTGTAAACAACTACCTTCAATCTACACTGTGTACAACTGGGTTGACAACTTGCATTGACCGATCTTTCTGTCAACAACTACCTCCGATCTACACTGCAGAAAGCAGAGTTCACAACTTAAATTCACCTTTCCTACTACATTAAGGGCCGCATTACATTCAACACTGTTTTCCTTATCACAGATACAATTCTACTCTGTCCTCAGATTCTGTTATCTGTAACTAAATAGCAATATTCAATCTTTGTCTCAACAACTTCCTTCAATCTACACTGCAGACAGCAGAGTTCACAAATTCAATTGAGCTTTCCTTCTACATTACTGACCGAATTACATTCAACACTGTTTTCCTTATCGCAAATGCAATTATATGTCCTCAGATTCTGTTCTCTGTAACTAAATACCATTCTTCAATCTTTCTGTCAACAACTAGCTTCAATCTACACTGCCGACAACTGGGTTGACAACTTGCATTGACCGATCTTTCTGTCAACAACTAACTTCGATCTACACTGCAGACAGCAGGGTTCACAACTTAAATTCACATTTCCTTCTACATTAAGGACCGCATTACATTCAACACAGTTTTTCTTATCACAGATACAAATATACTCTGTCCTCAGATTCTGTTATCTGTGACTAAATAGCAATCTTCAATCTTTGTCTCAACAACTGCCTTCAATCTACACTGCAGACAGCAGAGTTCACAAATTCAATTGAGCTTTACTTCTACATTAAGGACCGCATTATATTCAACACTGTTTTCCTTTTCAGAAATACAACTCTATGTCCTCAGATTCTGTTATCTGTAACTAAATAGCTTTGTTCAATCTTTGTCTCCACAACTGCCTTCAATCTACACTGCAGACAGCAGAGTTCATAACTTCAATTGAGCTTTCCTTCTATATTAAGGACCGCATTACATTCAACACTGTTTTCCTAATCACAGATACATTCTACTCTGTCCTCAGATTCTGTTATCTGTAACTAAATAGCAATCTTCAATCTTTGTCTCAACAGCTGCCTTCAATCTACACTGCAGACAGCCGAGTTCACAACTTCAATTGAGCTTTACTTCTACATTAAGGACCGCATTACATTGAACACTGTTTTCCTTATCACAAATACAATTCTATGTCCTCAGATTCTGTTATCTGTAACTAAATATCATTATTCAATCTTTGTCTCCACAACTGCCTTCAATCTGCACTGCATACAGCAGAGTTCACAACTTCAATTGAGCTTTCCTTCTACATTAGGGACCGCATTACATTCAACACTGTTTTCCTTATCACAAATACAATTCTGTGTCCTCAGATTCTGTTATCTGTAACTAAATAGCATTATTCAATCTTTGTCTCCACAACTGTCTTCAATCTGCACTGCAGACAGCAGAGTTCGCAACTTAAATTGAGCTTTCCTTCTACATTAGGGACCGCATTACATTCAACACTGTTTTCCTTATCACAAATACAATTCTGTGTCCTCAGATTCTGTTATCTGTAACTAAATAACATTCTTCAATCTTTCTGTAAACAACTACCTTCAATCTACACTGTGTACAACTGGGTTGACAACTTGCATTGACCGATCTTTCTGTCAACAACTACCTCCGATCTACACTGCAGGAAGCAGAGTTCACAACTTAAATTCACCTTTCCTACTACATTAAGGGCCGCATTACATTCAACACTGTTTTCCTTATCACAGATACAATTCTACTCTGTCCTCAGATTCTGTTATCTGTAACTAAATAGCAATATTCAATCTTTGTCTCAACAACTTCCTTGAATCTACACTGCAGACAGCAGAGTTCACAAATTCAATTGAGCTTTCCTTCTACATTACTGACCGAATTACATTCAACACTGTTTTCCTTATCGCAAATGCAATTATATGTCCTCAGATTCTGTTCTCTGTAACTAAATACCATTCTTCAATCTTTCTGTCAACAAATACCTTCAATCTACACTGCGGACAACGGGGTTGACAACTTGCATTGACCGATCTTTCTGTCAACAACTAACTTCGATCTACACTGCAGACAGCAGGGTTCATAACTTAAATTCACCTTTCCTTCTACATTAAGGACCGCATTACATTCAACACAGTTTTTCTTATCACAGATACAATTATACTCTGTCCTCAGATTCTGTTATCTGTGAATAAATAGCAATCTTCAATCTTTGTCTCAACAACTGCCTTCAATCTACACTGCAGACAGCAGAGTTCGCAACTTCAATTGAGCTTTCCTTCTACATTAGGGACCGCATTACATTCAACACTGTTTTCCTTATCACAAATACAATTCTGTGTCCTCAGATTCTGTTATCTGTAACTAAATAACATTCTTCAATCTTTCTGTCAACAACTACCTTCAATCTACACTGTGTACAACTGGGTTGAAAACTTGCATTAACCGATCTTTCTGTCAACAACTACCTCCGATCTACACTGCAGAAAGCAGAGTTCACAACTTAAATTCACCTTTCCTACTACATTAAGGGCCGCATTACATTCAACACTGTTTTCCTTATCACAGATACAATTCTACTCTGTCCTCAGATTCTGTTATCTGTAACTAAATATCAATCTTCAATCCTTGTCTCAAGAACTGCCTTCAATCTACACTGCAGACAGCAGAGTTCACAACTTCAACTGAGCTTTACTTTTACATTAAGGACCGCATTACATTGAACACTGTTTTCCTTATCACAAATACAATTCTATGTCCTCAGATTCTGTTATCTGTAACTAAATAGCATTATTCAATCTTTGTCTCCACAACTGCCTTCAATCTGCACTGCAGACAGAAGAGTTTGCAACTTCAATTGAGCTTTCCTTCTACATTAGGGACCGCATTACATTCAACACTGTTTTCCTTATCACAAATACAATTCTGTGTCCTCAGATTCTGTTTTTTGTAACTAAATAACATTCTTCAATCTTTCTGTCAACAACTACCTTCAATCTACACTGTGTACAACTGGGTTGACAACTTGCATTGACCGATCTTTCTGTCAACAACTAACTTTGATCTACACTGCAGACAGCAGGGTTCACAACTTAAATTCACCTTTCCTTCTACATTAAGGACCGCATTACATTCAACACAGTTTTTCTTATCACAGATACAATTATACTCTGTCCTCAGATTCTGTTATCTGTGACTAAATATCAATCTTCAATCTTTGTCTCAACAACTGCCTTCAATCTACACTGCAGACAGCAGAGTTCACAACTTCAATTGAGCTTTACTTTTACATTAAGGACCGCATTACATTGAACACTGTTTTCCTTATCACAAATACAATTCTATGTCCTCAGATTCTGTTATCTGTAACTAAATAGCATTATTCAATCTTTGTCTCCACAACTGCCTTCAATCTGCACTGCATACAGCAGAGTTCACAACTTCAATTGAGCTTTCCTTCTACATTAGGGACCGCATTACATTCAACACTGTTTTCCTTATCACAAATACAATTCTGTGTCCTCAGATTCTGTTATCTGTAACTAAATAGCATTATTCAATCTTTGTCTCCACAACTGCCTTCAATCTGCACTGCAGACAGCAGAGTTCGCAACTTCAATTGAGCTTTCCTTCTACATTAGGGACCGCATTACATTCAACACTGTTTTCCTTATCACAAATACAATTCTGTGTCCTCAGATTCTGTTATCTGTAACTAAATAACATTCTTCAATCTTTCTGTCAACAACTACCTTCAATCTACACTGTGTACAACTGGGTTGACAACTTGCATTGACCGATCTTTCTGTCAACAACTACCTCCGATCTACACTGCAGAAAGCAGAGTTCACAACTTAAATTCACCTTTCCTACTACATTAAGGGCCGCATTACATTCAACACTGTTTTCCTTATCACAGATACAATTCTACTCTGTCCTCTGATTCTGTTATCTGTAACTAAATAGCAATATTCAATCTTTGTCTCAACAACTTCCTTCAATCTACACTGCAGACAGCAGAGTTCACAAATTCAATTGAGCTTTCCTTCTACATTACTGACCGAATTACATTCAACACTGTTTTCCTTATCCTTCCTTAATTGGCGCAAACCTCCTTCTACGAAGGGAAAATTAGTGCTGCAGCCAACGCGCCTAGGGAAATCTTTAGGATAGCCAAGTCCCTTATTTCACCCCCGGCTGAGCGTCCTACTGCTGAAGGGGCACAAGACCGCTGTAATGAGCTAGCTACCTTCTTCTCCAAGAAAATTTCGACCATATACTCTTCTTTTAGTAATCCTACGGTCAACGCCCCCTTCGTCCCATCTAAGCCAGCTGATTCTCCGGCTCTCTGCAAACTGGATATAATTCCGCTTCTTGATGCCGGCAGCCTGGATAGATTAATTTCTAAAGTTTCTTCCGGGTCTCCCAATGACCCGGCACCCCCCCGGATCCTTGTCAAGGCACTGGACGTTATTCGTCCTGTCATCCTGGAAGCCTTAAACACCTCCATCGTGGCCAGGTCGGTCCCACTCCCCTGGAAGTGCGCCATGGTGAGGGCGCTTCTCAAGAAGCCCTCCCTGGACCAGAGCAACTTGTCCAACTATCGCCCCATTTCGTTGCTCCCCTGGCTGAGTAAACTGCTGGAGAGGCACGCCAACAATATCTTAACAGACTATTTGGAGTCCAACTGTCTGTTGCGTGCCTCCCAGACAGGTTTTCGCCCTCAACATGGCACAGAAACCGCTATGTTAGCGGTTACAGAGGAAGCAAGAACGACTTTGGATCGGGGAGGAAAGGTGGCCATTATCCTGTTAGACCTTAGCGCCGCGTTCGACACGGTGAACCATGCCACGCTATTACACCGACTGGCGGGCATGGGCGTGTCGGGCGCGGCTCTAGACTGGCTTACCTCCTTTCTGAGTGAGCGCTTTTTCCAGGTCTTCGAGGGTGAGATAGTCTCTCCCAAACACCCTCTCAGGTGTGGGGTACCTCAGGGCTCCTCCCTGAGCCCGACCCTCTTTAACGCCTACATGGAACCTCTGGACAGGATAGTCCATCCCTTTGGTGTGCGTATAGTCACCTACGCGGATGACACGCAGCTTGTGGTCTCGTTAGACCACGCAGATGGATCATCCGACACCTTAGGCCCCTGTCTAGAGGCTGTTGCCAGATGGATGCAAGCCTCCTGTTTGAAGCTTAACGGGGAGAAGACAGACATCATTCTACTCGGAAATCCCTCCCCGTCTGCTCTTGCACCCGTCTGGCCACCATGTCTTGGCGCTCCTCCTGCCTCCAAGTCCCAGATAAAGAGCCTCGGGATCTGGCTTGACACCGCCCTTGATTTCTCGGTCCAGGCTACTAAGACTGCCGCCACTTGCTTTGGACTAATGAGGATGCTCCGGCGGGTGCTCCCTTTGCTCCCTTTCCAGGCGAGGAGGACCATGGTCCAGGCCCTGATTCTCTCTCGCCTGGATTATGGGAATGCTCTCTACCTAGGAGCACCGGCTTCGGTACTGCAGAGGCTTCAGGTCACACAAAACAGTGCGGCCCGCCTACTGTTCAATCTCTCCCGTCGGCAGTCGGCGAGGAAGGCTCTGAAAGACCTCCACTGGCTCCCAATGGCTGCCAGAGTGCAGTTTAAAGCTTTGTGCATTATGCACAAATCCTTTCACCGTGTAGGCCCAGCGATTCTGCACCCTTTGGTCACGCCTTATGTCCCAGCACGCCCCCTTCGGTCTGGTACCTTGCAGCTGGCCACCTCCTCTAAAATTAACAAAGCCCGTTGGGGTGGCCGCTCTTTTTCCCATTCGGCGACCAGACTTTGGAATGCCCTCCCCTTTGCCATCCGAGGAAATAGCAACCTCCTCTCATTCAGAAAGGCCTTGAAAACGCATTTGTTTGCTAAATCCTGCTGATCTGCCCCGAGCCTGCGCTAAACCATTTTATCTTCAAGCGCTGCGAGGCCCTAGGGCAGTTATGCGCTATACAAATGCAATTTTTCATTTTCATTTCATTTCATTTCATCGCAAATGCAATTATATGTCCTCAGATTCTGTTCTCTGTAACTAAATACCATTCTTCAATCTTTCTGTCAACAAATACCTTCAATCTACACTGTGGACAACGGGGTTGACAACTTGCATTGACCGATCTTTCTGTCAACAACTAACTTCGATCTACACTGCAGACAGCAGGGTTCACAACTTAAATTCACCTTTCCTTCTACATTAAGGACCGCATTACATTCAACACAGTTTTTCTTATCACAGATACAATTATACTCTGTCCTCAGATTCAGTTATCTGTGAATAAATAGCAATCTTCAATCTTTGTCTCAACAACTGCCTTCAATCTACACTGCAGACAGCAGAGTTCGCAATTTCAATTGAGCTTTCCTTCTACATTAGGGACCGCATTACATTCAACACTGTTTTCCTTATCACAAATACAATTCTGTGTCCTCAGATTCTGTTATCTGTAACTAAATAACATTCTTCAATCTTTCTGTCAACAACTACCTTCAATCTACACTGTGTACAACTGGGTTGACAACTTGCATTGACCGATCTTTCTGTCAACAACTACCTCCGATCTACACTGCAGAAAGCAGAGTTCACAACTTAAATTCACCTTTCCTACTACATTAAGGGCCGCATTACATTCAACACTGTTTTCCTTATCACAGATACAATTCTACTCTGTCCTCAGATTCTGTTATCTGTAACTGAATAGCAATATTCAATCTTTGACTCAACAACTTCCTTCAATCTACACTGCAGACAGCAGAGTTCACAAATTCAATTGAGCTTTCCTTCTACATTACTGACCGAATTACATTCAACACTGTTTTCCTTATCGCAAATGCAATTATATGTCCTCAGATTCTGTTCTCTGTAACTAAATGCCATTCTTCAATCTTTCTGTCAACAAATACCTTCAATCTACACTGCGGACAACGGGGTTGACAACTTGCATTGACCGATCTTTCTGTCAACAACTAATTTCGATATACACTGCAGACAGCAGGGTTCACAACTTAAATACACCTTTCCTTCTACATTAAGGACCGCATTACATTCAACACAGTTTTTCTTATCACAGATACAATTATACTCTGTCCTCAGATTCTGTTATCTGTGACTAAATATCAATCTTCAATCTTTGTCTCAACAACTGCCTTCAATCTACACTGCAGACAGCAGAGTTCACAAATTCAATTGAGCTTTACTTCTACATTAAGGACCGCATTACATTCAACACTGTTTTCCTTTTCAGAAATACAATTCTATGTCCTACGATTCTGTTATCTGTAACTAAATAGCTTTGTTCAAACTTTGTCTCCACAACTGCCTTCAATCTACACTGCACACAGCAGAGTTCATAACTTCAATTGAGCTTTCCTTCTACATTAAGGACCGCATTACATTCAACACTGTTTTCCTAATCACAGATACATTCTACTCTGTCCTCAGATTCTGTTATCTGTAACTAAATAGCAATCTTCAATCTTTGTCTCAACAGCTGCCTTCAATCTACACTGCAGACAGCAGAGTTCACAACTTCAATTGAGCTTTACTTCTACATTAAGGACCGCATTACATTGAACACTGTTTTCCTTATCACAAATACAATTCTATGTCCTCAGATTCTGTTATCTGTAACTAAATATCATTATTCAATCTTTGTCTCCACAACTGCCTTCAATCTGCACTGCAGACAGCAGAGTTCATAACTTCAATGGAGCTTTTCTTCTACATTAAGGATCGCATTACATTCAACACTTTTTTTCTTATCACAAATGCAATTCTATGTCCTCAGATTCTGTTATCTGTAACTAAATAGCATTCTTCAATCTTTCTGTCAGCAACTACCTTCAATCCACACTGAAGACAACTGGGTTCGACAACTTGCATTGATCGATCTTTCTGTCAACAACTATCTTCGATCTGCACTGCAGACAGCAGGGTTCACAACTTCAATTCACCTTTCCTTCAACATTAAGGACCGCATTACATTCAACACTGTTTTCCTTATCACAGATACAATTCTACTCTCTCCTCAGATTCTCTTATCTGTAACTAAATAGCATTCGTCAATCTTTCTCTCAACAACTGCCTTCAATCTACACTGAAGACAGCAGAGTTCACAACTTCAATTGAGCGTTCCTTCTACATTAAGGACCACATTACACTCAACACTGTTTTCCTTATCACAAATTCAATTCTATATCCTCAGATTCTGTTATCTGTAAGTAAATAGCATTCTTTTATCTTTCTGTCAACAACTAACTTTAATCTACACTGTGGACAACTGGGTTGACAACTTGCATTGACCGATGTTTCTGTCAACAACTACCTCCGATCTACACTGCAGAAAGCAGGGTTCACAACTTCAATTCACCTTTCCTTCTACATTAAGGGCCGCATTACATTCAACACTGTTTTCCTTATCACACATACAATTCTACTCTGTCCTCAGATTCTGTTATCTGTAACTAAATAGCAATATTAAATCTTTGTCTCAACAACTGCCTTCAATGTACACTGCAGACAGCAGAGTTCACTACTTCATTTGAGCTTTCCTTCTACATTAGGGACTGCATTACATTCAACACTGTTTTCCTTATCACAAATACAAATCTATGTCCTCAGATTGTGTTATCTGTAACTAAATAGCATTCCTTAATCTTTCTGTCAAAAACTACCTTCAATCTACACTGTGGACAACTGGGTTGACAACTTGCATTGACCGATCTTTCTGTCAACAACTACCTCCGATCTACACTGCAGAAAGCAGAGTTCACAACTTAAATTCACCTTTCCTACTACATTAAGGGCCGCATTACATTCAACACTGTTTTCCTTATTACAGATACAATTCTACCCTGTCCTCAGATTCTGTTATCTGTAACTAAATAGCAATCTTCAATCTTTGTCTCAACAGCTGCCTTCAATCTACACTGCAGACAGCAGAGTTCACAACTTCAATTGAGCTTTACTTCTACATTAAGGACCGCATTACATTGAACACTGTTTTCCTTATCACAAATACAATTATATATACTCAGATTCTGTTATCTGTAACTAAATAGCTTTCTTCAATCTTTGTCTCTACAACTGCCTTCAATCTGCACTGCAGACTGCAGAGTTCATAAATTCAATGGAGCTTTTCTTCTACATTAAGGATCGCATTACATTCAACACTGTTTTCCTTATCACAAATGCAATTCTATGTCCTCAGATTCTGTTATCTGTAACTAAATAGCATTGTTCAATCTTTGTCTCAACAACTGCCTTCAATTTGCACTGCAGACAGCAGAGTTCACAACTTCAATTGGGCTTTCCTTCTACATTAGGGACCGCATTACATTCAACACTGTTTTCCTTATCACAAATACAATTCTGTGTCCTCAGATTCTGTTATCTGTAACTAAATAGCATTCTTCAATCTTTCTGTCAACAACTACCTTCAATCTACACTGTGTACAACTGGGTTGACAACTTGCATTGACCGATCTTTCTGTCAACAACTACCTCCGATCTACACTGCAGAAAGCAGAGTTCACAACTTAAATTCACCTTTCCTACTACAATAAGGGCCGCATAACATTCAACACTGTTTTCCTTATCACAGATACAATTCTACTCTGTCCTCAGATTCTGTTATCTTTAACTAAATAGCAATCTTCAATCTGTGTCTCAACAACTTCCTTCAATCTACACTGCAGACAGCAGAGTTCACAACTTCAATTGAGCTTTCCTTCTACATCAGGGACCGCATTACATTCAACACTGTTTTCTTTATCACAAATACAATTCTGTGTCCTCAGATTCTGTTATTTGTAACTAAATAGCATTCTTCAATCTTTCTGTCAACAACTACCTTCAATCTACACTGTGTACAACTGGGTTGACAACTTGCATTGACCGATCTTTCTGTCAACAACTACCTCCGATCTACACTGCAGAAAGCAGAGTTCACAACTTAAATTCACCTTTCCTACTACATTAAGGGCCGCATTACATTCATCACTGTTTTCCTTATCACAGATACAATTCTACTCTGTCCTCAGATTCTGTTATCTGTAACTAAATAGCAATATTCAATCTTGGTCTCAACAACTTCCTTCAATCTACACTGCAGACAGCAGAGTTCAAAAATTCAATTGAGCTTTCCTTCTACATTACTGACCGAAATACATTCAACACTGTTTTCCTTATCGCAAATGCAATTATATGTCCTCAGATTCTGTTCTCTGTAACTAAATACCATTCTTCAATCTTTCTGTCAACAACTACCTTCAATCTACACTTTGGACAACTGGGTTGACAACTTGCATTGACCGATCTTTCTGTCAACAACTAACTTCGATCTATACTGCAGACAGCAGGGTTCACAACTTAAATTCACCTTTCCTTCTACATTAAGAACCGCATTACATTCAACACAGTTTTTCTTATCACAGATACAATTATACTCTGTCCTCAGATTCTGTTATCTGTGACTAAATATCAATCTTCAATCTTTGTCTCAACAACTGCCTTCAATCTACACTGCAGACAGCAGAGTTCACAACTTCAATTGAGCTTTACTTCTACATTAAGGACCGCATTAATTGAACACTGTTTTCCTTATCACAAATACAATTCTATGTCCTCAGATTCTGTTATCTGTAACTAAATAGCAATCTTCAATCTTTGTCTCAACAACTGCCTTCAATCTACACTGCAGACAGCAGAGTTCACAAATTCAATTGAGCTTTACTTCTACATTAAGGACCGCATTATATTCAACACTGTTTTCCTTTTCAGAAATACAATTCTATGTCCTACGATTCTGTTATCTGTAACTAAATAGCTTTGTTCAATCTTTGTCTCCACAACTATCTTCGATCTGCACTGCAGACAGCAGGGTTCACAACTTCAATTCACCTTTCCTTCAACATTAAGGACCACATTACATTCAACACTGTTTTCCTTATCACAGATACAATTCTACTCTCTCCTCAGATTCTGTTATCTGTAACTAAATAGCATTTGTCAATCTTTCTCTCAACAACTGCCTTCAATCTACACTGAAGACAGCAGAGTTCACAACTTCAATTGAGCGTTCCTTCTACATTAAGGACCACATTACACTCAACACTGTTTTCCTTATCACAAATTCAATTCTATATCCTCAGATTCTGTTATCTGTAAGTAAATAGCATTCTTTTATCTTTCTGTCAACATCTAACTTCAATCTACACTGTGGACAACTGGGTTGACAACTTGCATTGACCGATGTTTCTGTCAACAACTACCTCCGATCTACGCTGCAGAAAGCAGGGTTCACAACTTCAATTCACCTTTCCTTCTACATTAAGGGCCGCATTACATTCAACACTGTTTTCCTTATCACACATACAATTCTACTCTGTCCTCAGATTCTGTTATCTGTAACTAAATAGCAATATTAAATCTTTGTCTCAACAACTGCCTTCAATGTACACTGCAGACAGCAGAGTTCACTACTTCAATCGAGCTTTCCTTCTACATTAGGGACTGCAATACATTCAACACTGTTTCCCTTATCACAAATACAATTCTATGTCCTCAGATTCTGTTATCTGTAATTAAATAGCATTCTTCAATCTTTCTCTCAACAACTGCCTTCAATCTACACTGCAGACAGCAGAGTTCATAACTTCAATGGAGCTTTTCTTCTACATTAAGTATCGCATTACATTCAACACTGTTTTCCTTATCACAAATGCAATTCTATGTCCTCAGATTCTGTTATCTGTAACTAAATAGCATTCCTTAATCTTTCTGTCAAAAACTACCTTCAATCTACACTGTGGACAACTGGGTTGACAACTTGCATTGACCGATCTTTCTGTCAACAACTACCTCCGATCTATACAGCAGAAAGCAGAGTTCACAACTTAAATTCACCTTTCCTACTACATTAAGGGCCGCATTACATTCAACACTGTTTTCCTTATCACAGATACAATTCTACCCTGTCCTCAGATTCTGTTATCTGTAACTAAATAGCAATCTTCAATCTTTGTCTCAACAGCTGCCTTCAATCTACACTGCAGACAGCAGAGTTCACAACTTCAATTGAGCTTTCCTTCTACATTAGGGACTGCAATACATTCAACACTGTTTCCCTTATCACAAATACAATTCTATGTCCTCAGATTCTGTTATCTGTAACTAAATAGCAATCTTCAATCTTTGTCTCAACAACTGCCTTCAATCTACACTGCAGACAGCAGAGTTCACAAATTCAATTGAGCTTTACTTCTACATTAAGGACCGCATTATATTCAACACTGTTTTCCTTTTCAGAAATACAATTCTATGTCCTACGATTCTGTTATCTGTAACTAAATAGCTTTGTTCAATCTTTGTCTCCACAACTATCTTCGATCTGCACTGCAGACAGCAGGGTTCACAACTTCAATTCACCTTTCCTTCAACATTAAGGACCACATTACATTCAACACTGTTTTCCTTATCACAGATACAATTCTACTCTCTCCTCAGATTCTGTTATCTGTAACTAAATAGCATTTGTCAATCTTTCTCTCAACAACTGCCTTCAATCTACACTGAAGACAGCAGAGTTCACAACTTCAATTGAGCGTTCCTTCTACATTAAGGACCACATTACACTCAACACTGTTTTCCTTATCACAAATTCAATTCTATATCCTCAGATTCTGTTATCTGTAAGTAAATAGCATTCTTTTATCTTTCTGTCAACATCTAACTTCAATCTACACTGTGGACAACTGGGTTGACAACTTGCATTGACCGATGTTTCTGTCAACAACTACCTCCGATCTACACTGCAGAAAGCAGGGTTCACAACTTCAATTCACCTTTCCTTCTACATTAAGGGCCGCATTACATTCAACACTGTTTTCCTTATCACACATACAATTCTACTCTGTCCTCAGATTCTGTTATCTGTAACTAAATAGCAATATTAAATCTTTGTCTCAACAACTGCCTTCAATGTACACTGCAGACAGCAGAGTTCACTACTTCAATCGAGCTTTCCTTCTACATTAGGGACTGCAATACATTCAACACTGTTTCCCTTATCACAAATACAATTCTATGTCCTCAGATTCTGTTATCTGTAATTAAATAGCATTCTTCAATCTTTCTCTCAACAACTGCCTTCAATCTACACTGCAGACAGCAGAGTTCATAACTTCAATGGAGCTTTTCTTCTACATTAAGTATCGCATTACATTCAACACTGTTTTCCTTATCACAAATGCAATTCTATGTCCTCAGATTCTGTTATCTGTAACTAAATAGCATTCCTTAATCTTTCTGTCAAAAACTACCTTCAATCTACACTGTGGACAACTGGGTTGACAACTTGCATTGACCGATCTTTCTGTCAACAACTACCTCCGATCTATACAGCAGAAAGCAGAGTTCACAACTTAAATTCACCTTTCCTACTACATTAAGGGCCGCATTACATTCAACACTGTTTTCCTTATCACAGATACAATTCTACCCTGTCCTCAGATTCTGTTATCTGTAACTAAATAGCAATCTTCAATCTTTGTCTCAACAGCTGCCTTCAATCTACACTGCAGACAGCAGAGTTCACAACTTCAATTGAGCTTTCCTTCTACATTAGGGACTGCAATACATTCAACACTGTTTCCCTTATCACAAATACAATTCTATGTCCTCAGATTCTGTTATCTGTAACTAAATAGCATTCTTCAATCTTTCTCTCAACAACTGCCTTAAATCTACACTGCAGACAGCAGAGTTCACAACTTCAATTGAGCTTTCCTTCTACATTAAGGACCGCATTAAATTCAACACTGTTTTCCTTATCACAAATACAAATCTATGTCCTCAGATTGTGTTATCTGTAACTAAATAGCATTCCTTAATCTTTCTGTCAAAAACTACCTTCAATCTACACTGTGGACAACTGGGTTGACAACTTGCATTGACCGATCTTTCTGTCAACAACTACCTCCGATCTATACAGCAGAAAGCAGAGTTCACAACTTAAATTCACCTTTCCTACTACATTAAGGGCCGCATTACATTCAACACTGTTTTCCTTATCACAGATACAATTCTACCCTGTCCTCAGATTCTGTTATCTGTAACTAAATAGCAATCTTCAATCTTTGTCTCAACAGCTGCCTTCAATCTACACTGCAGACAGCAGAGTTCACAACTTCAATTGAGCTTTACTTCTACATTAAGGACCGCATTACATTGAACACTGTTTTCCTTATCACAAATACAATTATATGTCCTCAGATTCTGTTATCTGTAACTAAATAGCTTTCTTCAATCTTTGTCTCAACAACTGCCTTCAATCTGCACTGCAGACTGCAGAGTTCATAACTTCAATGGAGCTTTTCTTCTACATTAAGTATCGCATTACATTCAACACTGTTTTCCTTATCACAAATGCAATTCTATGTCCTCAGATTCTGTTATCTGTAACTAAATAGCATTATTCAATCTTTGTCTCAACAACTGCCTTCAATCTGCACTGCAGACAGCAGAGTTCACAACTTCAATTGAGCTTTCCTTCTACATTAGGGACCGCATTACATTCAACACTGTTTTCCTTATCATAAATACAATTCTGTCCTCAGATTCTGTTATCTGTAACTAAATAGCATTCTTCAATCTTTCTGTCAACAACTACCTTCAATCTACACTTTGTACAACTGGGTTGACAACTTGCATTGACCGATCTTTCTGTCAACAACTACCTCCGATCTACACTGCAGAAAGCAGAGTTCACAACTTAAATTCACCTTTCCTACTACATTAAGGGCCGCATTACATTCAACACTGTTTTCCTTATCACAGATACAATTCTACTCTGTCCTCAGATTCTGTTATCTGTAACTAAATAGCAATCTTCAATCTGTGTCTCAATAACTTCCTTCAATCTACACTGCAGACAGCAGAGTTCACAACTTCAATTGAGCTTTCCTTCTACATCAGGGACCGCATTACATTCAACACTGTTTTCCTTATCACAAATACAATTCTGTGTCCTCAGATTCTGTTATTTGTAACTAAATAGCATTCTTCAATCTTTCTGTCAACAACTACCTTCAATCTACACTGTGTACAACTGGGTTGACAACTTGCATTGACCGATCTTTCTGTCAACAACTACCTCCGATCTACACTGCAGAAAGCAGAGTTCACAACTTAAATTCACCTTTCCTACTACATTAAGGGCCGCATTACATTCAACACTGTTTTCCTTATCACAGATACAATTCTACTCTGTCCTCAGATTCTGTTATCTGTAACTAAATAGCAATATTCAATCTTGGTCTCAACAACTTCCTTCAATCTACACTGCAGACAGCAGAGTTCACAAATTCAATTGAGCTTTCCTTCTACATTACTGACCGAAATACATTCAACACTGTTTTCCTTATCGCAAATGCAATTATATGTCCTCAGATTCTGTTCTCTGTAAATAAATACCATTCTTCAATCTTTCTGTCAACAACTACCTTCAATCTACACTGTGGACAACTGGGTTGACAACTTGCATTGACCGATCTTTCTGTCAACAACTAACTTCGATCTACACTGCAGACAGCAGGGTTCACAACTTAAATTCACTTTTCCTTCTACATTAAGAACCGCATTACATTCAACACAGTTTTTCTTATCACAGATACAATTATACTCTGTCCTCAGATTCTGTTATCTGTGACTAAATATCAATCTTCAATCTTTGTCTCAACAACTGCCTTCAATCTACACTGCAGACAGCAGAGTTCACAACTTCAATTGAGCTTTACTTCTACATTAAGGACCGCATTACATTGAACACTGTTTTCCTTATCACAAATACAATTCTATGTCCTCAGATTCTGTTATCTGTCACTAAATAGCATTATTCAATCTTTGTCTCCACAACTGCCTTCAATCTGCACTGCAGACAGCAGAGTTTGCAACTTCAATTGAGCTTTCCTTCTACATTAGGGACCGCATTACATTCAACACTGTTTTCCTTATCACAAATACAATTCTGTGTCCTCAGATTCTGTTATCTGTAACTAAATAACATTCTTCAATCTTTCTGTCAACAACTACCTTCAATCTACACTGTGTACAACTGGGTTGACAACTTGCATTGACCGATCTTTCTGTCAACAACTACCTCCGATCTACACTGCAGAAAGCAGAGTTCACAACTTAAATTCACCTTTCCTACTACATTAAGGGCCGCATTACATTCAACACTGTTTTCCTTATCACAGATACAATTCTACTCTGTCCTCAGATTCTGTTATCTGTAACTAAATAGCAATATTCAATCTTGGTCTCAACAACTTCCTTCAATCTACACTGCAGACAGCAGAGTTCACAAATTCAATTGAGCTTTCCTTCTACATTACTGACCGAAATACATTCAACACTGTTTTCCTTATCGCAAATGCAATTATATGTCCTCAGATTCTGTTCTCTGTAAATAAATACCATTCTTCAATCTTTCTGTCAACAACTACCTTCAATCTACACTGTGGACAACTGGGTTGACAACTTGCATTGACTGATCTTTCTGTCAACAACTAACTTCGATCTACACTGCAGACAGCAGGGTTCACAACTTAAATTCACTTTTCCTTCTACATTAAGAACCGCATTACATTCAACACAGTTTTTCTTATCACAGATACAATTATACTCTGTCCTCAGATTCTGTTATCTGTGACTAAATATCAATCTTCAATCTTTGTCTCAACAACTGCCTTCAATCTACACTGCAGACAGCAGAGTTCACAACTTCAATTGAGCTTTACTTCTACATTAAGGACCGCATTACATTGAACACTGTTTTCCTTATCACAAATACAATTCTATGTCCTCAGATTCTGTTATCTGTCACTAAATAGCATTATTCAATCTTTGTCTCCACAACTGCCTTCAATCTGCACTGCAGACAGCAGAGTTCGCAACTTCAATTGAGCTTTCCTTCTACATTAGGGACCGCATTACATTCAACACTGTTTTCCTTATCACAAATACAATTCTGTGTCCTCAGATTCTGTTATCTGTAACTAAATAACATTCTTCAATCTTTCTGTCAACAACTACCTTCAATCTACACTGTGTACAACTGGGTTGACAACTTGCATTGACCGATCTTTCTGTCAACAACTACCTCCGATCTACACTGCAGAAAGCAGAGTTCACAACTTAAATTCACCTTTCCTACTACATTAAGGGCCGCATTACATTCAACACTGTTTTCCTTATCACAGATACAATTCTACTCTGTCCTCAGATTCTGTTATCTGTAACTAAATAGCAATATTCAATCTTTGTCTCAACAACTTCCTTCAATCTACACAGCAGACAGCAGAGTTCACAAATTCAATTGAGCTTTCCTTCTATATTACTGACCGAATTACATTCAACACTGTTTTCCTTATCGCAAATGCAATTATATGTCCTCAGATTCTGTTCTCTGTAACTAAATACCATTCTTCAATCTTTCTGTCAACAAATACCTTCAATCTACACTGCGGACAACGGGGTTGACAACTTGCATTGACCGATCTTTCTGTCAACAACTAACTTCGATCTACACTGCAGACAGCAGGGTTCACAACTTAAATTCACCTTTCCTTCTACATTAAGGACCGCATTACATTCAACAGTTTTTCTTATCACAGATACAATTATACTCTGTCCTCAGATTCTGTTATCTGTGACTAAATAGCAATCTTCAATCTTTGTCTCAACAACTGACTACAATCTACACTGCAGACAGCAGAGTTCACAAATTCAATTGAGCTTTACTTCTACATTAAGGACCGCATTACATTCAACACTGTTTTCCTTTTCAGAAATACAATTCTATGTCCTACGATTCTGTTATCTGTAACTAAATAGCTTTGTTCGATCTTTGTCTCCACAACTGCCTTCAATCTACACTGCAGACAGCAGAGTTCACAACTTCAATTGAGCTTTACTTCTACATTAGGACCGCATTACATTGAACACTGTTTTCCTTATCACAAATACAATTATATGTCCTCAGATTCTGTTATCTGTAACTAAATAGCTTTCTTCAATCTTTGTCTCTACAACTGCCTTCAATCTGCACTGCAGACTGCAGAGTTCATAAATTCAATGGAGCTTTTCTCCTACATTAAGGATCGCATTACATTCAACACTGTTTTCCTTATCACAAATGCAATTCTATGTCCTCAGATTCTGTTATCTGTAACTAAATAGCATTATTCAATCTTTGTCTCAACAACTGCCTTCAATCTGCACTGCAGACAGCAGAGTTCACAACTTCAATTGAGCTTTCCTTCTACATTAGGGACCGCATTACATTCAACACTGTTTTCCTTATCACAAATACAATTCTGTGTCCCCAGATTCTGTTATCTGTAACTAAATAGCATTCTTCAATCTTTCTGTCAACAACTACCTTCAATCTACACTGTGTACAACTGGATTGACAACTTGCATTGACCGATCTTTCTGTCAACAACTACCTCCGATCTACACTGCAGAAAGCAGAGTTCACAACTTAAATTCACCTTTCCTACTGCATTAAGGGCCGCATTACATTCAACACTGTTTTCCTTATCACAGATACAATTCTACTCTGTCCTCAGATTCTGTTATCTGTAACTAAATAGCAATCTTCAATCTGTGTCTCAACAACTTCCTTCAATCTACACTGCAGACAGCAGAGTTCACAACTTCAATTGAGCTTTCCTTCTACATCAGGGACCGCATTACATTCAACACTGTTTTCCTTATCACAAATACAATTCTGTGTCCTCAGATTCTGTTATTTGTAACTAAATAGCATTCTTCAATCTTTCTGTCAACAACTACCTTCAATCTACACTGTGTACAACTGGGTTGACAACTTGCATTGACCGATCTTTCTGTCAACAACTACCTCCGATCTACACTGCAGAAAGCAGAGTTCACAACTTAAATTCACCCTTCCTACTACATTAAGGGCCGCATTACATTCATCACTGTTTTCCTTATCACAGATACAATTCTACTCTGTCCTCAGATTCTGTTATCTGTAACTAAATAGCAATATTCAATCTTGGTCTCAACAACTTCCTTCAATCTACACTGCAGACAGCAGAGTTCAAAAATTCAATTGAGCTTTCCTTCTACATTACTGACCGAAATACATTCAACACTGTTTTCCTTATCGCAAATGCAATTATATGTCCTCAGATTCTGTTCTCTGTAACTAAATACCATTCTTCAATCTTTCTGTCAACAACTACCTTCAATCTACACTGTGGACAACTGGGTTGACAGCTTGCATTGACCGATCTTTCTGTCAACAACTAACTTCGATCTACACTGCAGACAGCAGGGTTCACAACTTAAATTCACTTTTCCTTCTACATTAAGAACCGCATTACATTCAACACAGTTTTTCTTATCACAGATACAATTATACTCTGTCCTCAGATTCTGTTATCTGTGACTAAATATCAATCTTCAATCTTTGTCTCAACAACTGCCTTCAATCTACACTGCAGACAGCAGAGTTCACAACTTCAATTGAGCTTTACTTCTACATTAAGGACCGCATTACATTGAACACTGTTTTCCTTATCACAAATACAATTACGTGTCCTCAGATTCTGTTATCTGTAACTAAATAACATTCTTCAATCTTTCTGTCAACAACTACCTTCAATCTACACTGTGTACAACTGGGTTGACAACTTGCATTGACCGATCTTTCTGTCAACAACTACCTCCGATCTACACTGCAGCAAGCAGAGTTCACAACTTAAATTCACCTTTCCTACTACATTAAGGACCGCATTACATTCAACACTGTTTTCCTTATCACAGATACAATTCTACTCTCTCCTCAGATTCTGTTATCTGTAACTAAATAGCATTCGTCAATCTTTCTCTCAACAACTGCCTTCAATCTACACTGCAGACAGCAGAGTTCACAACTTCAATTGAGCTTTCCTTCTACATCAGGGACCGCATTACATTCAACACTGTTTTCCTTATCACAGATACAATTCTACTCTGTCCTCAGATTCTGTTATCTGTAACTAAATAGCAATATTCAATCTTGGTCTCAACAACTTCCTTCAATCTACACTGCAGACAGCAGAGTTCACAAATTCAATTGAGCTTTCCTTCTACATTACTGACCGAAATACATTCAACACTGTTTTCCTTATCGCAAATGCAATTATATGTCCTCAGATTCTGTTCTCTGTAACTAAATACCATTCTTCAATCTTTCTGTCAACAACTACCTTCAATCTACACTGTGGACAACTGGGTTGACAACTTGCATTGACCGATCTTTCTGTCAACAACTAACTTCGATCTACACTGCAGACAGCAGGGTTCACAACTTAAATTCACCTTTCCTTCTACATTAAGGACCGCATTACATTCAACACAGTTTTTCTTATCACAGATACAATTATACTCTGTTCTCAGATTCTGTTATCTGTGACTAAATAGCAATCTTCAATCTTTGTCTCAACAACTGCCTTCAATCTACACTGCAGACAGCAGAGTTCACAACTTCAATTGAGCGTTCCTTCTACATTAAGGACCACATTACACTCAACACTGTTTTCCTTATCACAAATTCAATTCTATGTCCTCAGATTCTGTTATCTGTAAGTAAATAGCATTTTTTTATCTTTCTGTCAACAACTAACTTCAATCTACACTGTGGACAACTGGGTTGACAACTTGCATTGACCGATCTTTCTGTCAACAACTACCTCCGATCTACACTGCAGAAAGCAGGGTTCACAACTTCAATTCACCTTTCCTTCTACATTAAGGGCCGCATTACATTCAACACTGTTTTCCTTATCACACATACAATTCTACTCTGTCCTCAGATTCTGTTATCTGTAACTAAATAGCAATATTAAATCTTTGTCTCAACAACTGCCTTCAATGTACACTGCAGACAGCAGAGTTCACTACTTCAATTGAGCTTTCCTTCTACATTAGGGACTGCAATACATTCAACACTGTTTTCCTTATCACAAATACAATTCTATGTCCTCAGATTCTGTTATCTGTAACTAAATAGCATTCTTCAATCTTTCTCTCAACAACTGCCTTCAATCTACACTGCAGACAGCAGAGTTCACAACTTCAATTGAGCTTTCCTTCTACATTAAGGACCGCATTACATTCAACACTGTTTTCCTTATCACAAATACAAATCTATGTCCTCAGATTGTGTTATCTGTAACTAAATAGCATTCCTTAATATTTCTGTCAAAAACTACCTTCAATCTACACTGTGGACAACTGGGTTGACAACTTGCATTGACCGATCTTTCTGTCAACAACTACCTCCGATCTATACTGCAGAAAGCAGAGTTCACAACTTAAATTCACCTTTCCTACTACATTAAGGGCCGCATTACATTCAACACTGTTTTCCTTATCACAGATACAATTCTACCCTGTCCTCAGATTCTGTTATCTGTAACTAAATAGCAATCTTCAATCTTTGTCTCAACAGCTGCCTTCAATCTACACTGCAGACAGCAGAGTTCCCAACTTCAATTGAGCTTTACTTCTACATTAAGGACCGCATTACATTGAACACTGTTTTCCTTATCACAAATACAATTATATGTCCTCAGATTCTGTTATCTGTAACTAAATAGCTTTCTTCAATCTTTGTCTCTACAACTGCCTTCAATCTGCACTGCAGACTGCAGAGTTCATAACTTCAATGGAGCTTTTCTTCTACATTAAGTATCGCATTACATTCAACACTGTTTTCCTTATCACAAATGCAATTCTATGTCCTCAGATTCTGTTATCTGTAACTAAATAGCATTATTCAATCTTTGTCTCAACAACTGCCTTCAATCTGCACTGCAGACAGCAGAGTTCACAACTTCAATTGAGCTTTCCTTCTACATTAGGGACCGCATTACATTCAACACTGTTTTCCTTATCACAAATACAATTCTGTGTCCTCAGATTCTGTTATCTGTAACTAAATAGCATTCTTCAATCTTTCTGTCAACAACTACCTTCAATCTACACTGTGTACAACTGGGTTGACAACTTGCATTGACCGATCTTTCTGTCAACAACTACCTCCGATCTACACTGCAGAAAGCAGAGTTCACAACTTAAATTCACCTTTCCTACTACATTAAGGGCCGCATTACATTCAACACTGTTTTCCTTATCACAGATACAAGTCTACTCTGTCCTCAGATTCTGTTATCTGTAACTAAATAGCAATCTTCAATCTGTGTCTCAACAACGTCCTTCAATCTACACTGCAGACAGCAGAGTTCACAACTTCAATTGAGCTTTCCTTCTACATCAGGGACCGGATTTCATTTAACACTGTTTTCCTTATCACAAATACAATTCTGTGTCCTCAGATTCTGTTATCTGTAACTAAATAGCAATCTTCAATCTTTGTCTCAACAACTGCCTTCAATCTGCACTGCAGACAGCAGAGTTCACAACTTCAATTGAGCTTTCCTTCTACATTAGGGACCGCATTACATTCAACACTGTTTTCCTTATCACAAATACAATTCTGTGTCCTCAGATTCTGTTATCTGTAACTAAATAGCATTCTTCAATTCTCCTGTCAACAACTACCTTCAATCTACACTGTGTACAACTGGGTTGACAACTTGCATTGACCGATCTTTCTGTCAACAACTACCTCCGATCTACACTGCAGAAAGCAGAGTTCACAACTTAAATTCACCTTTCCTACTACATTAAGGGCCGCATTACATTCAACACTGTTTTCCTTATCACAGATACAATTCTACTCTGTCCTCAGATTCTGTTATCTGTAACTAAATAGCAATATTTAATCTTGGTCTCAACAACTTCCTTCAATCTACACTGCAGACAGCAGAGTTCACAAATTCAATTGAGCTTTCCTTCTACATTACTGACCGAAATACATTCAACACTGTTTCCTTATCGCAAATGCAATTATATGTCCTCAGATTCTGTTCTCTGTAACTAAATACCATTCTTCAATCTTTCTGTCAACAACTACCTTCAATCTACACTGTGGACAACTGGGTTGACAACTTGCATTGACCGATCTTTCTGTCAACAACTAACTTCCATCTACATTGCAGACAGCAGGGTTCACAACTTAAATTCACCTTTCCTTCTACATTAAGAACCGCATTACATTCAACACAGTTTTTCTTATCACAGATACAATTATACTCTGTCCTCAGATTCTGTTATCTGTAACTAAATATCAATCTTCAATCTTTGTCTCAACAACTGCCTTCAATCTACACTGCAGACAGCAGAGTTCACAACTTCAATTGAGCTTTACTTCTACATTAAGGACCGCATTACATTGAACACTGCTTTCCTTATCACAAATACAATTCTATGTCCTACGATTCTGTTATCTGTAAGTAAATAGCTTTGTTCAATCTTTATCTCCACAACTGCCTTCCATCTACACTGCAGACAGCAGAGTTCATAACATCAATTGAGCTTTCCTTCTACATTAAGGACCGCATTACATTCAACACTGTTTTCCTAATCACAGATACATTCTACTCTGTCCTCAGATTCTGTTTTCTGTAACTAAATAGCAATCTTCAATCTTTGTCTCAACAGCTGCCTTCAATCTACACTGCAGACAGCAGAGTTCACAACTTCAATTGAGCTTTACTTCTACATTAAGGACCGCATTACATTGAACACTGTTTTCCTTATCACAAATACAATTCTATGTCCTCAGATTCTGTTATCTGTAACTAAATAGCATTATTCAATATTTGTCTCCACAACTGCCTTCAATCTGTACTGCAGACAGCAGAGTTCGCAACTTCAATTGAGCTTTCCTTCTACATTAGGGACCGCATTACATTCAACACTGTTTTCCTTATCGCAAATGCAATTATATGTCCTCAGATTCTGTTCTCTGTAACTAAATACCATTGTTCAATCTTTCTGTCAACAAATACCTTCAATCTACACTGCGGACAACGGGGTTGACAACTTGCATTGACCGATCTTTCTGTCAACAACTAACTTCGATCTACACTGCAGACAGCAGGGTTCACAACTTAAATTCACCTTTCCTTCTACATTAAGGACCGCATTACATTCAACACAGTTTTTCTTATCACAGATACAATTATACTCTGTCCTCAGATTCTGTTATCTGTGACTAAATAGCAATCTTCAATCTTGGTCTCAACAACTTCCTTCAATCTACACTGCAGACAGCAGAGTTCACAAATTCAATTGAGCTTTCCTTCTACATTACTGACCGAAATACATTCAACACTGTTTTCCTTATCGCAAATGCAATTATATGTCCTCAGATTCTGTTCTCTGTAACTAAATACCATTCTTCAATCTTTCTGTCAACAACTACCTTCAATCTACACTGTGGACAACTGGGTTGACAACTTGCATTGACCGATCTTTCTGTCAACAACTAACTTCGATCTACACTGCAGACAGCAGGGTTCACAACTTAAATTCACCTTTCCTACTACATTAAGGGCCGCATTACATTCAACACTGTTTTCCTTATCACAGATACAATTCTACTCTGTCCTCAGATTCTGTTATCTGTAACTAAATAGCAATCTTCAATCTGTGTCTCAATAACTTCCTTCAATCTACACTGCAGACAGCAGAGTTCACAACTTCAATTGAGCTTTCCTTCTACATCAGGGACCGCATTACATTCAACACTGTTTTCCTTATCACAAATACAATTCTGTGTCCTCAGATTCTGTTATTTGTAACTAAATAGCATTCTTCAATCTTTCTGTCAACAACTACCTTCAATCTACACTGTGTACAACTGGGTTGACAACTTGCATTGACCGATCTTTCTGTCAACAACTACCTCCGATCTATACTGCAGAGAGCAGAGTTCACAACTTAAATTCACCTTTCCTACTACATTAAGGGCCGCATTACATTCAACACTGTTTTCCTTATCACAGATACAATTCTACTCTGTCCTCAGATTCTGTTATCTGTAACTAAATAGCAATATTCAATCTTTGTCTCAACAACTTCCTTCAATCTACACAGCAGACAGCAGAGTTCACAAATTCAATTGAGCTTTCCTTCTATATTACTGACGGAATTACATTCAACACTGTTTTCCTTATCGCAAATGCAATTATATGTCCTCAGATTCTGTTCTCTGTAACTAAATACCATTCTTCAATCTTTCTGTCAACAAATACCTTCAATCTACACTGCGGACAACGGGGTTGACAACTTGCATTGACCGATCTTTCTGTCAACAACTAACTTCGATCTACACTGCAGACAGCAGGGTTCACAACTTAAATTCACCTTTCCTTCTACATTAAGGACCGCATTACATTCAACACTGTTTTCCTAATCACAGATACATTCTACTCTGTCCTCAGATTCTGTTTTCTGTAACTAAATAGCAATCTTCAATCTTTGTCTCAACAGCTGCCTTCAATCTACACTGCAGACAGCATAGTTCACAACTTCAATTGAGCTTTACTTCTACATTAAGGACCGCATTACATTGAACACTGTTTTCCTTATCACAAATACAATTCTATGTCCTCAGATTCTGTTATCTGTAACTAATGAGCATTATTCAATCTTTGTCTCCACAACTGCCTTCAATCTGCACTGCAGACAGCAGAGTTCATAACTTCAATGGAGCTTTTCTTCTACATTAAGGATCGCATTACATTCAACACTGTTTTTCTTATCACAAATGCAATTCTATGTCCTCAGATTCTGTTATCTGTAACTAAATAGCATTCTTCAATCTTTCTGTCAGCAACTAACTTCAATCCACACTGAGGACAACTGGGTTCGACAACTTGCATTGATTGATCTTTCTGTCAACAACTATCTTCGATCTGCACTGCAGACAGCAGGGTTCACAACTTCAATTC
Organism: Lissotriton helveticus; assembly: GCF_964261635.1. Lineage (NCBI taxonomy): Eukaryota > Metazoa > Chordata > Amphibia > Caudata > Salamandridae > Lissotriton > Lissotriton helveticus. Next base: position 42,864,996 of record NC_136063.1, read on the forward strand.
ACCTTTCCTTCAACATTAAGGACCGCATTACATTCAACACTGTTTTCCTTATCACAGATACAATTCTACTCTCTCCTCAGATTCTGTTATCTGTAACTAAATAGCATTCGTCAATCTTTCTCTCAACAACTGCCTTCAATCTACACTGCAGACAGCAGAGTTCACAACTTCAATTGAGCTTTCCTTCTACATCAGGGACCGCATTACATTCAACACTGTTTTCCTTATCACAGATACAATTCTACTCTGTCCTCAGATTCTGTTATCTGTAACTAAATAGCAATATTCAATCTTGGTCTCAACAACTTCCTTCAATCTACACTGCAGACAGCAGAGTTCACAAATTCAATTGAGCTTTCCTTCTACATTACTGACCGAAATACATTCAACACTGTTTTCCTTATCGCAAATGCAATTATATGTCCTCAGATTCTGTTCTCTGTAACTAAATACCATTCTTCAATCTTTCTGTCAACAACTACCTTCAATCTACACTGTGGACAACTGGGTTGACAACTTGCATTGACCGATCTTTCTGTCAACAACTAACTTCGATCTACACTGCAGACAGCAGGGTTCACAACTTAAATTCACCTTTCCTTCTACATTAAGAACCGCATTACATTCAACATAGTTTTTCTTATCACAGATACAATTATACTCTGTCCTCAGATTCTGTTATCTGTGACTAAATATCAATCTTCAATCTTTGTCTCAACAACTGCCTTCAATCTACACTGCAGACAGCAGAGTTCACAACTTCAATTGAGCTTTACTTCTACATTAAGGACCGCATTACATTGAACACTGTTTTCCTTATCACAAATACAATTCTATGTCCTCAGATTATGTTATCTGTAACTAAATAGCTTTGTTCAATCTTTGTCTCCACAACTGCCTTCCATCTACACTGCAGACAGCAGAGTTCATAACTTCAATTGAGCTTTCCTTCTACATTAAGGACCGCATTACATTCAACACTGTTTTCCTAATCACAGATACATTCTACTCTGTCCTTAGATTCTGTTTTCTGTAACTAAATAGCAATCTTCAATCTTTGTCTCAACAGCTGCCTTCAATCTACACTCCAGACAGCAGAGTTCACAACTTCAATTGAGCTTTACTTCTACATTAAGGACCGCATTACATTGAACACTGTTTTCCTTATCACAAATACAATTCTATGTCCTCAGATTCTGTTATCTGTAACTAATTAGCATTATTCAATCTTTGTCTCCACAACTGCCTTCAATCTGCACTGCAGACAGCAGAGTTCATAACTTCAATGGAGCTTTTCTTCTACATTAAGGATCGCATTACATTCAACACTGTTTTTCTTATCACAAATGCAATTCTATGTCCTCAGATTCTGTTATCTGTAACTAAATAGCATTCTTCAATCTTTCTGTCAGCAACTAACTTCAATCCACACTGAGGACAACTGGGTTCGACAACTTGCATTGATCGATCTTTCTGTCAACAACTATCTTCGATCTGCACTGCAGACAGCAGGGTTCACAACTTCAATTCACCTTTCCTTCAACATTAAGGACCGCATTACATTCAACACTGTTTTCCTTATCACAGATACAATTATACTCTGTCCTCAGATTCTGTTATCTGTGACTAAATATCAATCTTCAATCTTTGTCTCAACAACTGCCTTTAATCTACACTGCAGACAGCAGAGTTCACAACTTCAATTGCGCTTTACTTCTACATTAAGGACCGCATTACATTGAACACTGTTTTCCTTATCACAAATACAATTCTATGTCCTCAGATTATGTTATCTGTAACTAAATAGCATTATTCAATCTTTGTCTCCACAACTGCCTTCAATCTGTACGGCAGACAGCAGAGTTCGCAACTTCAATTGAGCTTTCCTTCTACATTAGGGACCGCATTACATTCAACACTGTTTTCCTTATCACAAATACAATTCTGTGTCCTCAGATTCTGTTATCTGTAACTAAATAACATTCTTCAATCTTTCTGTCAACAACTACCTTCAATCTACACTGTGTACAACTGGGTTGACAACTTGCATTGACCGATCTTTCTGTCAACAACTACCTTCAATCTACACTATGTACAACTGGGTTGACAACTTGCATTGACCGATCTTTCTGTCAACAACTACCTCCGATCTACACTGCAGAAAGCAGAGTTCACAACTTAAATTCACCTTTCCTACTACATTAAGGGCCGCATTACATTCAACACTGTTTTCCTTATCACAGATACAATTCTACTCTGTCCTCAGATTCTGTTATCTGTAACTAAATAGCAATCTTCAATCTGTGTCTCAATAACTTCCTTCAATCTACACTGCAGACAGCAGAGTTCACAACTTCAATTGAGCTTTCCTTCTACATCAGGGACCGCATTACATTCAACACTGTTTTCCTTATCACAAATACAATTCTGTGTCCTCAGATTCTGTTCTCTGTAACTAAATACCATTCTTCAATCTTTCTGTCAACAAATACCTTCAATCTACACTGCGGACAACGGGGTTGACAACTTGCATTGACCGATCTTTCTGTCAACAACTAACTTCGATCTACACTGCAGACAGCAGGGTTCACAACTTAAATTCACCATTCCTTCTACATTAAGGACCGCATTACATTCAACACAGTTTTTCTTATCACAGATACAATTATACTCTGTCCTCAGATTCTGTTATCTGTGACTAAATAGCAATCTTCAATCTTTGTCTCAACAACTGCCTTCAATCTACACTGCAGACAGCAGAGTTCACAAATTCAATTGAGCTTTACTTCTACATTAAGGACCGCATTACATTGAACACTGTTTTCCTTATCACAAATACAATTCTATGTCCTCAGATTCTGTTATCTGTAACTAATTAGCATTATTCAATCTTTGTCTCCACAACTGCCTTCAATCTGCACTGCAGACAGCAGAGTTCATAACTTCAATGGAGCTTTTCTTCTACATTAAGGATCGCATTAAATTCAACACTGTTTTTCTTATCACAAATGCAATTCTATGTCCTCAGATTCTGTTATCTGTAACTAAATAGCATTCTTCAATCTTTCTGTCAGCAACTAACTTCAATCCACACTGAGGACAACTGGGTTCGACAACTTGCATTGATCGATCTTTCTGTCAACAACTATCTTCGATCTGCACTTCAGACAGCAGGGTTCACAACTTCAATTCACCTTTCCTTCAACATTAAGGACCGCATTACATTCAACACTGTTTTCCTTATCACAGATACAATTCTACTCTCTCCTCAGATTCTGTTATCTGTAACTAAATAGCATTCGTCAATCTTTCTCTCAACAACTGCCTTCAATCTACACTGCAGACAGTAGAGTTCACAACTTCAATTGAGCTTTCCTTCTACATCAGGGACCGCATTACATTCAACACTGTTTTCCTTATCACAGATACAATTCTACTCTGTCCTCAGATTCTGTTATCTGTAACTAAATAGCAATATTCAATCTTGGTCTCAACAACTTCCTTCAATCTACACTGCAGACAGCAGAGTTCACAAATTCAATTGAGCTTTCCTACTACATTACTGACCGAAATACATTCAACACTGTTTTCCTTATCGCAAATGCAATTATATGTCCTCAGATTCTGTTCTCTGTAACTAAATACCATTCTTCAATCTTTCTGTCAACAACTACCTTCGATCTACACTGTGGACAACTGGGTTGACAACTTGCATTGACCGATCTTTCTGTCAACAACTAACTTCGATCTACACTGCAGACAGCAGGGTTCACAACTTAAATTCACCTTTCCTTCTACATTAAGAACCGCATTACATTCAACATAGTTTTTCTTATCACAGATACAATTATACTCTGTCCTCAGATTCTGTTATCTGTGACTAAATATCAATCTTCAATCTTTGTCTCAACAACTGCCTTCAATCTACACTGCAGACAGCAGAGTTCACAACTTCAATTGAGCTTTACTTCTACATTAAGGACCGCATTACATTGAACACTGTTTTCCTTGTCACAAATACAATTCTATGTCCTCAGATTATGTTATCTGTAACTAAATAGCTTTGTTCAATCTTTGTCTCCACAACTGCCTTCCATCTACACTGCAGACAGCAGAGTTCATAACTTCAATTGAGCTTTCCTTCTACATTAAGGACCGCATTACATTCGACACTCTTTTCCTAATCACAGATACATTCTACTCTGTCCTCAGATTCTGTTTTCTGTAACTAAATAGCAATCTTCAATCTTTGTCTCAACAGCTGCCTTCAATCTACACTGCAGACAGCAGAGTTCACAACTTCAATTGAGCTTTACTTCTACATTAAGGACCGCATTACATTGAACACTGTTTTCCTTATCACAAATACAATTCTATGTCCTCAGATTCTGTTATCTGTAACTAATTAGCATTATTCAATCTTTGTCTCCACAACTGCCTTCAATCTGCACTGCAGACAGCAGAGTTCATAACTTCAATGGAGCTTTTCTTCTACATTAAGGATCGCATTACATTCAACACTGTTTTTCTTATCACAAATGCAATTCTATGTCCTCAGATTCTGTTATCTGTAACTAAATAGCATTCTTCAATCTTTCTGTCAGCAACTAACTTCAATCCACACTGAGGACAACTGGGTTCGACAACTTGCATTGATCGATCTTTCTGTCAACAACTATCTTCGATCTGCACTGCAGACAGCAGGGTTCACAACTTCAATTCACCTTTCCTTCAACATTAAGGACCGCATTACATTCAACACTGTTTTCCTTATCACAGATACAATTCTACTCTCTCCTCAGATTCTGTTATCTGTAACTAAATAGCATTCGTCAATCTTTCTCTCAACAACTGCCTTCAATCTACACTGCAGACAGCAGAGTTCACAACTTCAATTGAGCTTTCCTTCTACATCAGGGACCGCATTACATTCAACACTGTTTTCATTATCACAGATACAATTCTACTCTGTCCTCAGATTCTGTTATCTGTAACTAAATAGCAATATTCAATCTTGGTCTCAACAACTTCCTTCAATCTACACTGCAGACAGCAGAGTTCACAAATTCAATTGAGCTTTCCTTCTACATTACTGACCGAAATACATTCAACACTGTTTTCCTTATCGCAAATGCAATTATATGTCCTCAGATTCTGTTCTCTGTAACTAAATACCATTCTTCAATCTTTCTGTCAACAACTACCTTCAATCTACACTGTGGACAACTGGGTTGACAACTTGCATTGACCGATCTTTCTGTCAACAACTAACTTCGATCTACACTGCAGACAGCAGGGTTCACAACTTAAATTCACCTTTCCTTCTACATTAAGAACCGCATTACATTCAACATAGTTTTTCTTATCACAGATACAATTATACTCTGTCCTCAGATTCTGTTATCTGTGACTAAATATCAATCTTCAATCTTTGTCTCAACAACTGCCTTCAATCTACACTGCAGACAGCAGAGTTCACAACTTCAATTGAGCTTTACTTCTACATTAAGGACCGCATTACATTGAACACTGTTTTCCTTATCACAAATACAATTCTATGTCCTCAGATTATGTTATCTGTAACTAAATAGCATTATTCAATCTTTGTCTCCACAACTGCCTTCAATCTGTACTGCAGACAGCAGAGTTCGCAACTTCAATTGAGCTTTCCTTCTACATTAGGGACCGCATTACATTCAACACTGTTTTCCTTATCACAAATACAATTCTGTGTCCTCAGATTCTGTTATCTGTAACTAAATAACATTCTTCAATCTTTCTGTCAACAACTACCTTCAATCTACACTGTGTACAACTGGGTTGACAACTTGCATTGACCGATCTTTCTGTCAACAACTACCTCCGATCTACACTGCAGAAAGCAGAGTTCACAACTTAAATTCACCTTTCCTACTACATTAAGGGCCGCATTACATTCAACACTGTTTTCCTTATCACAGATACAATTCTACTCTGTCCTCAGATTCTGTTATCTGTAACTAAATAGCAATCTTCAATCTGTGTCTCAATAACTTCCTTCAATCTACACTGCAGACAGCAGAGTTCACAACTTCAATTGAGCTTTCCTTCTACATCAGGGACCGCATTACATTCAACACTGTTTTCCTTATCACAAATACAATTCTGTGTCCTCAGATTCTGTTATTTGTAACTAAATAGCATTCTTCAATCTTTCTGTCAACAACTACCTTCAATCTACACTGTGTACAACTGGGTTGACAACTTGCATTGACCGATCTTTCTGTCAACAACTACCTCCGATCTACACTGCAGAAAGCAGAGTTCACAACTTAAATTCACCTTTCCTACTACATTAAGGGCCGCATTACATTCAACACTGTTTTCCTTATCACAGATACAATTCTACTCTGTCCTCAGATTCTGTTATCTGTAACTAAATAGCAATATTCAATCTTGGTCTCAACAACTTCCTTCAATCTACACTGCAAACAGCAGAGTTCACAAATTCAATTGAGCTTTCCTTCTACATTACTGACCGAAATACATTCAACACTGTTTTCCTTATCGCAAATGCAATGATATGTCCTCAGATTCTGTTCTCTGTAACTAAATACCATTCTTCAATCTTTCTGTCAACAACTACCTTCAATCTACACTGTGGACAACTGGGTTGACAACTTGCATTGACCGATCTTTCTGTCAACAACTAACTTCGATCTACATTGCAGACAGCAGGGTTCACAACTTAAATTCACCTTTCCTTCTACATTAAGAACCGCATTACATTCAACACAGTTTTTCTTATCACAGATACAAATATACTCTGTTCTCAGATTCTGTTATCTGTGACTAAATATCAATCTTCAATCTTTGTCTCAACAACTGCCTTCAATCTACACTGCAGACAGCAGAGTTCACAACTTCAATTGAGCTTTACTTCTACATTAAGGACCGCATTACATTGAACACTGTTTTCCTTATCACAAATACAATTCTATGTCCTCAGATTCTGTTATCTGTAACTAAATAGCATTATTCAATCTTTGTCTCCACAACTGCCTTCAATCTGTACTTCTGACAGCAGAGTTCACAACTTCAATTGAGCTTTCCTTCTACATTAGGGACCGCATTACATTCAACACTGTTTTCCTTATCACAAATACAATTCTGTGTCCTCAGATTCTGTTATCTGTAACTAAATAACATTCTTCAATCTTTCTGTCAACAACTACCTTCAATCTACACTGTGTACAACTGGGTTGACAACTTGCATTGACCGATCTTTATGTCAACAACTACCTCCGATCTACACTGCAGAAAGCAGAGTTCACAACTTAAATTCACCTTTCCTACTACATTAAGGGCCGCATTACATTCAACACTGTTTTCCTTATCACAGATACAATTCTACTCTGTCCTCAGATTCTGTTATCTGTAACTAAATAGCAATATTCAATCTTTGTCTCAACAACTTCCTTCAATCTACACAGCAGACAGCAGAGTTCACAAATTCAATTGAGCTTTCCTTCTATATTACTGACCGAATTACATTCAACACTGTTTTCCTTATCGCAAATGCAGTTATATGTCCTCAGATTTTGTTCTCTGTAACTAAATACCATTCTTCAATCTTTCTGTCAACAAATACCTTCAATCTACACTGCGGACAACGGGGTTGACAACTTGCATTGACCGATCTTTCTGTCAACAACTAACTTCGATCTACACTGCAGACAGCAGGGTTCACAACTTAAATTCACCTTTCCTTCTACATTAAGGACCGCATTACATTCAACACAGTTTTTCTTATCACAGATACAATTATACTCTGTCCTCAGATTCTGTTATCTGTGACTAAATAGCAATCTTCAATCTTTGTCTCAACAACTGCCTTCAATCTACACTGCAGACAGCAGAGTTCACAAATTCAATTGAGCTTTACTTCTACATTAAGGACCGCATTACATTCAACACTGTTTTCCTTTTCAGAAATACAATTCTATGTCCTACGATTCTGTTATCTGTAACTAAATAGCTTTGTTCAATCTTTGTCTCCACAACTATCTTCGATCTGCACTGAAGACAGCAGGGTTCACAACTTCAATTCACCTTTCCTTCAACATTAAGGACCACATTACATTCAACACTGTTTTCCTTATCACAGAAACAATTCTACTCTCTCCTCAGATTCTGTTATCTGTAACTAAATAGCATTCGTCAATCTTTCTCTCAACAACTGCCTTCAATCTACACTGAAGACAGCAGAGTTCACAACTTCAATTGAGCGTTCCTTCTACATTAAGGACCACATTACACTCAACACTGTTTTCCTTATCACAAATTCAATTCTATATCCTCAGATTCTGTTATCTGTAAGTAAATAGCATTCTTTTATCTTTCTGTCAACAACTAACTTCAATCTACACTGTGGACAACTGGGTTGACAACTTGCATTGACCGATGTTTCTGTCAACAACTACCTCCGATCTACACTGCAGAAAGCAGGGTTCACAACTTCAATTCACCTTTCCTTCTACATTAAGGGCCGCATTACATTCAACACTGTTTTCCTTATCACACATACAATTCTACTCTGTCCTCAGATTCTGTTATCTGTAACTAAATAGCAATATTAAATCTTTGTCTCAACAACTGCCTTCAATGTACACTGCAGACAGCAGTGTTCACTACTTCAATTGAGCTTTCCTTCTACATTAGGGACTGCAATACATTCAACACTGTTTTCCTTATCACAAATACAATTCTATGTCCTCAGATTCTGTTATCTGTAACTAATTAGCATTATTCAATCTTTGTCTCCACAACTGCCTTCAATCTGCACTGCGGACAGCAGAGTTCGCAACTTCAATTGAGCTTTCCTTCTACATTAGGGACCGCATTACATTCAACACTGTTTTCCTTATCACAAATACAATTCTGTGTCCTCAGATTCTGTTATCTGTATGTAAATAGAATTATTCAATCTTTCTGTCAGCAACTAGCTTCACTCCACACTGAGGACAACTGGGTTGACAACTTGCATAGATCGATCTTTCTGTCAACAACTATCTTCGATCTGTACTGCAGACAGCAGGGTTCACACCTTAAATTCACCTTTCCTTCTACATTAAGGACCGCATTACATTCAACACTGTTTTCCTTATCACAGATACAATTCTACTCTGTCCTCAGATTCTGTTATCTGTAACTAAATAGCAATATTCAATCTTGGTCTCAACAACTTCCTTCAATCTACACTGCAGACAGCAGAGTTCAAAAATTCAATTGAGCTTTCCTTCTACATTACTGACCGAAATACATTCAACGCTGTTTTCTTATCGCAAATGCAATTATATGTCCTCAGATTCTGTTCTCTGTAACTAAATACCATTCTTCAATCTTTCTGTCAACAACTACCTTCAATCTACACTGTGGACAACTGGGTTGACAACTTGCATTGACCGATCTTTCTGTCAACAACTAACTTCGATCTACACTGCAGACAGCAGGGTTCACAACTTAAATTCACTTTTCCTTCTACATTAAGAACCGCATTACATTCAACACAGTTTTTCTTATCACAGATACAATTATACTCTGTCCTCAGATTCTGTTATCTGTGACTAAATATCAATCTTCAATCTTTGTCTCAACAACTGCCTTCAATCTACACTGCAGACAGCAGAGTTCACAACTTCAATTGAGCTTTACTTCTACATTAAGGACCGCATTACATTGAACACTGTTTTCCTTATCACAAATACAATTCTATGTCCTCAGATTCTGTTATCTGTAACTAATTAGCATTATTCAATCTTTGTCTCCACAACTGCCTTCAATCTGCACTGCGGACAGCAGAGTTCGCAACTTCAATTGAGCTTTCCTTCTACATTAGGGACCGCATTACATTCAACACTGTTTTCCTTATCACAAATACAATTCTGTGTCCTCAGATTCTGTTATCTGTAACTAAATAACATTCTTCAATCTTTCTGTCAACAACTACCTTCAATCTACACTGTGTACAACTGGGTTGACAACTTGCATTGACCGATCTTTCTGTCAACAACTACCTCCGATCTACACTGCAGAAAGCAGAGTTCACAACTTAAATTCACCTTTCCTACTACATTAAGGGCCGCATTACATTCAACACTGTTTTCCTTATCACAGATACAATTCTACTCTGTCCTCAGATTCTGTTATCTGTAACTAAATAGCAATATTCAATCTTTGTCTCAACAACTTCCTTCAATCTACACAGCAGACAGCAGAGTTCACAAATTCAATTGAGGTTTCCTTCTATATTACTGACCGAATTACATTCAACACTGTCTTCCTTATCACAAATACAATTCTGTGTCCTCAGATTCTGTTATCTGTAACTAAATAACATTCTTCAATCTTTCTGTCAACAACTACCTTCAATCTACACTGTGTACAACTGGGTTGACAACTTGCATTGACCGATCTTTCTGTCAACAACTACCTCCGATCTAAACTGCAGAAAGCAGAGTTCACAACTTAAATTCACCTTTCCTACTACATTAGGGGCCGCATTACATTCAACACTGTTTTCCTTATCACAGATACAATTCTACTCTGTCCTCAGATTCTGTTATCTGTAACTAAATAGCAATATTCAATCTTTGTCTCAACAACTTCCTTCAATCTACACAGCAGACAGCAGAGTTCACAAATTCAATTGAGCTTTCCTTCTATATCACTGACCGAATTACATTCAACACTGTTTTCCTTATCGCAAATGCAGTTATATGTCCTCAGATTCTGTTCTCTGTAACTAAATACCATTCTTCAATCTTTCTGTCAACAAATACCTTCAATCTACACTGCGGACAACGGGGTTGACAACTTGCATTGACCGATCTTTCTGTCAACAACTAACTTCGATCTACACTGCAGACAGCAGGGTTCACAACTTAAATTCACCTTTCCTTCTACATTAAGGACCGCATTACATTCAACACAGTTTTTCTTATCACAGATACAATTATATTCTGTTATCTGTGACTAAATAGCAATCTTCAATCTTTGTCTCAACAACTGCCTTCAATCTACACTGCAGACAGCAGAGTTCACAAATTCAATTGAGCTTTACTTCTACATTAAGGACCGCATTACATTCAACACTGTTTTCCTTTTCAGAAATACAATTCTATGTCCTACGATTCTGTTATCTGTAACTAAATAGCTTTGTTCAATCTTTGTCTCCACAACTATCTTCGATCTGCACTGAAGACAGCAGGGTTCACAACTTCAATTCACCTTTCCTTCAACATTAAGGACCACATTACATTCAACACTGTTTTCCTTATCACAGATACAATTCTACTCTCTCCTCAGATTCTGTTATCTGTAACTAAATAGCATTCGTCAATCTTTCTCTCAACAACTGCCTTCAATCTACACGGAAGACAGCAGAGTTCACAACTTCAATTGAGCGTTCCTTCTACATTAAGGACCACATTACACTCAACACTGTTTTCCTTATCACAAATTCAATTCTATATCCTCAGATTCTGTTATCTGTAAGTAAATAGCATTCTTTTATCTTTCTGTCAACAACTAACTTCAATCTACACTGTGGACAACTGGGTTGACAACTTGCATTGACCGATATTTCTGTCAACAACTACCTCCGATCTACACTGCAGAAAGCAGGGTTCACAACTTCAATTCACCTTTCCTTCTACATTAAGGGCCGCATTACATTCAACACTGTTTTCCTTATCACACATACAATTCTACTCTGTCCTCAGATTCTGTTATCTGTAACTAAATAGCAATATTAAATCTTTGTCTCAACAACTGCCTTCAATGTACACTGCAGACAGCAGTGTACACTACTTCAATTGAGCTTTCCTTCTACATTAGGGACTGCAATACATTCAACACTGTTTTCCTTATCACAAATACAATTCTATGTCCTCAGATTCTGTTATCTGTAACTAAATAGCATTCTTCAATCTTTCTGTCAACAACTACCTTCAATCTACACTGTGTACAACTGGGTTGACAACTTGCATTGACCGATCTTTCTGTCAACAACTACCTCCGATCTACACTGCAGAAAGCAGAGTTCACAACTTAAATTCACCTTTCCTACTACATTAAGGGCCGCATTACATTCATCACTGTTTTCCTTATCACAGATACAATTCTACTCTGTCCTCAGATTCTGTTATCTGTAACTAAATAGCAATATTCAATCTTGGTCTCAACAACTTCCTTCAATCTACACTGCAGACAGCAGAGTTCAAAAATTCAATTGAGCTTTCCTTCTACATTACTGACCGAAATACATTCAACACTGTTTTCCTTATCGCAAATGCAATTATATGTCCTCAGATTCTGTTCTCTGTAACTAAATACCATTCTTCAATCTTTCTGTCAACAACTACCTTCAATCTACACTGTGGACAACTGGGTTGACAACTTGCATTGACCGATCTTTCTGTCAACAACTAACTTCGATCTACACTGCAGACAGCAGGGTTCACAACTTAAATTCACTTTTCCTTCTACATTAAGAACCGCATTACATTCAACACAGTTTTTCTTATCACAGATACAATTATACTCTGTCCTCAGATTCTGTTATCTGTGACTAAATATCAATCTTCAATCTTTGTCTCAACAACTGCCTTCAATCTACACTGCAGACAGCAGAGTTCACAACTTCAATTGAGCTTTACTTCTACATTAAGGACCGCATTACATTGAACACTGTTTTCCTTATCACAAATACAATTCTATGTCCTCAGATTCTGTTATCTGTAACTAAATAGCATTATTCAATCTTTGTCTCCACAACTGCCTTCAATCTGCACTGCGGACAGCAGAGTTCGCAACTTCAATTGAGCTTTCCTTCTACATTAGGGACCGCATTACATTCAACACTGTTTTCCTTATCACAAATACAATTCTGTGTCCTCAGATTCTGTTATCTGTAACTAAATAACATTCTTCAATCTTTCTGTCAACAACTACCTTCAATCTACACTGTGTACAACTGGGTTGACAACTTGCATTGACCGATCTTTCTGTCAACAACTACCTCCGATCTACACTGCAGAAAGCAGAGTTCACAACTTAAATTCACCTTTCCTACTACATTAAGGGCCGCATTACATTCAACACTGTTTTCCTTATCACAGATACAATTCTACTCTGTCCTCAGATTCTGTTATCTGTAACTAAATAGCAATATTCAATCTTTGTCTCAACAACTTCCTTCAATCTACACAGCAGACAGCAGAGTTCACAAATTCAATTGAGCTTTCCTTCTATATTACTGACCGAATTACATTCAACACTGTTTTCCTTATTGCAAATGCAATTATATGTCCTCAGATTCTGTTCTCTGTAACTAAATACCATTCTTCAATCTTTCTGTCAACAAATACCTTCAATCTACACTGCGGACAACGGGGTTGACAACTTGCATTGACCGATCTTTCTGTCAACAACTAACTTCGATCTACACTGCAGACAGCAGGGTTCACAACTTAAATTCACCTTTCCTTCTACATTAAGGACCGCATTACATTCAACACAGTTTTCGTTATCACAGATACAATTATAATCTGTCCTCAGATTCTGTTATCTGTGACTAAATAGAAATCTTCAATCTTTGTCTCAACAACTGCCTTCAATCTACACTGCAGACAGCAGAGTTCACAAATTCAATTGAGCTTTATTTCTACATTAAGGACCGCATTACATTCAATACTGTTTTCCTTTTCAGAAATACAATTCTATGTCCTACGATTCTGTTATCTGTAACTAAATAGCTTTGTTCAATCTTTGTCTCCACAACTATCTTCGATCTGCACTGCAGACAGCAGGGTTCACAACTTCAATTCACCTTTCCTTCAACATTAAGGACCACATTACATTCAACACTGTTTTTCTTATCACAGATACAATTCTACTCTCTCCTCAGATTCTGTTATCTGTAACTAAATAGCATTCGTCAATCTTTCTCTCAACAACTGCCTTCAATCTACACTGAAGACAGCAGAGTTCACAACTTCAATTGAGCATTCCTTCTACATTAAGGACCACATTACACTCAACACTGTTTTCCTTATCACAAATTCAATTCTATATCCTCAGAATCTGTTATCTGTAAGTAAATACCATTCTTTTATCTTTCTGTCAACAACTAACTTCAATCTACACTGTGGACAACTGGGTTGACAACTTGCATTGACCGATGTTTCTGTCAACAACTACCTCCGATCTACACTGCAGAAAGCAGGGTTCACAACTTCAATTCACCTTTCCTTCTACATTAAGGGCCGCATTACATTCAACACTGTTTTCCTTATCACACATACAATTCTACTCTGTCCTCAGATTCTGTTATCTGTAAATAAATAGCAATATTAAATCTTTGTCTCAACAACTGCCTTCAATGTACACTGCAGACAGCAGAGTTCACTACTTTAATTGAGCTTTCCTTCTACATTAGGGACTGCAATACATTCAACACTGTTTTCCTTATCACAAATACAATTCTATGTCCTCAGATTCTGTTATCTGTAACTAAATAGCATTCTTCAATCTTTCTCTCAACAACTGCCTTCAATCTACACTGCAGACAGCAAAGTTCACAACTTCAATTGAGCTTTCCTTCTACATTAAGGACCGCATTACATTCAACACTGTTTTCATTATCACAAATACAAATCTATGTCCTCAGATTGTGTTATCTGTAACTAAATAGCATTCCTTAATATTTCTGTCAAAAACTACCTTCAATCTACACTGTGGACAACTGGGTTGACAACTTGCATTGAACGATCTTTCTGTCAAAAACTACCTCCGATCTATACTGCAGAAAGCAGAGTTCACAACTTAAATTCACCTTTCCTACTACATTAAGGGCCGCATTACATTCAACACTGTTTTCCTTATCACAGATACAATTCTACCCTGTCCTCAGATTCTGTTATCTGTAACTAAATAGCAATCTTCAATCTTTTTCTCAACAGCTGCCTTCAATCTACACTGCAGACAGCAGAGTTCACAACTTCAATTGAGCTTTACTTCTACATTAAGGACCGCATTACATTGAACACTGTTTTCCTTATCACAAATACAATTATATGTCCTCAGATTCTGTTATCTGTAACTAAATAGCTTTTTTCAATCTTTGTCTCTACAACTGCCTTCAATCTGCACTGCAGACTGCAGAGTTCATAACTTCAATGGAGCTTTTCTTCTACATTAAGTATCGCATTACATTCAACACTGTTTTCCTTATCACAAATGCAATTCTATGTCCTCAGATTCTGTTATCTGTAACTAAATAGCATTATTCAATCTTTGTCTCAACAACTGCCTTCAATCTGCACTGCAGACAGCAGAGTTCACAACTTCAATTGAGCTTTCCTTCTACATTAGGGACCGCATTACATTCAACACTGTTTTCCTTATCACAAATACAATTCTGTGTCCTCAGATTCTGTTATCTGTAACTAAATAGCATTCTTCAATCTTTCTGTCAACAACTACCTTCAATCTACACTGTGTACAACTGGGTTGACAACTTGCATTGACCGATCTTTCTGTCAACAACTACCTCCGATCTACACTGCAGAAAGCAGAGTTCACAACTTAAATTCACCTTTCCTACTACATTAAGGGCCGCATTACATTCAACACTGTTTTCCTTATCACAGATACAATTCTACTCTGTCCTCAGATTCTGTTATCTGTAACTAAATATCAATCTTCAATCTTTGTCTCAACAAATGCCTTCAATCTACACTGCAGACAGCAGAGTTCACAAATTCAATTGAGCTTTCCTTCTACATTACTGACCGAAATACATTCAACACTGTTTTCCTTATCGCAAATGCAATTATATGTCCTCAGATTCTGTTCTCTGTAACTAAATACCATTCTTCAATCTTTCTGTCAACAACTACCTTCAATCTACACTGTGGACAACTGGGTTGACAACTTGCATTGACCGATCTTTTTGTCAACAACTAACTTCCATCTACATTGCAGACAGCAGGGTTCACAACTTAAATTCACCTTTCCTTCTACATTAAGAACCGCATTACATTCAACACAGTTTTTCTTATCACAGATACAATTATACTCTGTCCTCAGATTCTGTTATCTGTGACTAAATATCAATCTTCAATCTTTGTCTCAACAACTGCCTTCAATCTACACTGCAGACAGCAGAGTTCACAACTTCAATTGAGCTTTACTTCTACATTAAGGACCGCATTACATTGAACACTGTTTTCCTTATCACAAATACAATTCTATGTCCTCAGATTCTGTTATCTGTAACTAAATAGCATTCGTCAATCTTTCTCTCAACAACTGCCTTCAATCTACACTGCAGACAGCGGAGTTCACAACTTCAATTGAGCTTTCCTTCTACATCAGGGACCGCATTACATTCAACACTGTTTTCCTTATCACAGATACAATTCTACTCTGTCCTCAGATTCTGTTATCTGTAACTAAATAGCAATATTCAATCTTGGTCTCAACAACTTCCTTCAATCTACACTGCAGACAGCAGAGTTCACAAATTCAATTGAGCTTTCCTTCTACATTACTGACCGAAATACATTCAACACTGTTTTCCTTATCGCAAATGCAATTATATGTCCTCAGATTCTGTTCTCTGTAACTAAATACCATTCTTCAATCTTTCTGTCAACAACTACCTTCAATCTACACTGTGGACAACTGGGTTGACAACTTGCATTGACCGATCTTTTTGTCAACAACTAACTTCCATCTACATTGCAGACAGCAGGGTTCACAACTTAAATTCACCTTTCCTTCTACATTAAGAACCGCATTACATTCAACACAGTTTTTCTTATCACAGATACAATTATACTCTGTCCTCAGATTCTGTTAACTGTGACTAAATATCAATCTTCAATCTTTGTCTCAACAACTGCCTTCAATCTACACTGCAGACAGCAGAGTTCACAACTTCAATTGAGCTTTACTTCTACATTAAGGACCGCATTACATTGAACACTGTTTTCCTTATCACAAATACAATTCTATGTCCTCAGATTCTGTTATCTGTAACTAAATAGCATTATTCAATCTTTGTCTCCACAACTGCCTTCAATCTGTACTGCAGACAGCAGAGTTCGCAACTTCAATTGAGCTTTCCTTCTACATTAGGGACCGCATTACATTCAACACTGTTTTCCTTATCACAAATACAATTCTGTGTCCTCAGATTCTGTTATCTGTAACTAAATAACATTCTTCAATCTTTCTGTCAACAACTACCTTCAATCTACACTGTGTACAACCGGGTTGACAACTTGCATTGACCGATCTTTCTGTCAACAACTACCTCCGATCTACACTGCAGAAAGCAGAGTTCACAACTTAAATTCATTTTTCCTACTACATTAAGGGCCGCATTACATTCATCACTGTTTTCATTATCACAGATACAATTCTACTCTGTCCTCAGATTCTGTTATCTGTAACTAAATAGCAATATTCAATCTTTGTCTCAACAACTTCCTTCAATCTACACAGCAGACAGCAGAGTTCACAAATTCAATTGAGCTTTCCTTCTATATTACTGACCGAATTACATTCAACACTGTTTTCCTTATCGCAAATGCAATTATATGTCCTCAGTTTCTGTTCTCTGTAACTAAATACCATTCTTCAATCATTCTGTCAACAAATACCTTCAATCTACACTGCGGACAACGGGGTTGACAACTTGCATTGACCGATCTTTCTGTCAACAACTAACTTCGATCTACACTGCAGACAGCAGGGTTCACAACTTAAATTCACCTTTCCTTCTACATTAAGGACCGCATTACATTCAACAGTTTTTCTTATCACAGATACAATTATACTCTGTCCTCAGATTCTGTTATCTGTGACTAAATAGCAATCTTCAATCTTTGTCTCAACAACTGACTACAATCTACACTGCAGACAGCAGAGTTCACAAATTCAATTGAGCTTTACTTCTACATTAAGGACCGCATTACATTCAACACTGTTTTCCTTTTCAGAAATACAATTCTATGTCCTACGATTCTGTTATCTGTAACTAAATAGCTTTGTTCAATCTTTGTCTCCACAACTGCCTTCAATCTACACTGCAGACAGCAGAGTTCACAACTTCAATTGAGCTTTACTTCTACATTAAGGACCGCATTACATTGAACACTGTTTTCCTTATCACAAATACAATTATATGTCCTCAGATTCTGTTATCTGTAACTAAATAGCTTTCTTCAATCTTTGTCTCTACAACTGCCTTCAATCTGCACTGCAGACTGCAGAGTTCATAAATTCAATGGAGCTTTTCTTCTACATTAAGGATCGCATTACATTCAACACTGTTTTCCTTATCACAAATGCAATTCTATGTCCTCAGATTCTGTTATCTGTAACTAAATAGCATTATTCAATCTTTGTCTCAACAACTGCCTTCAATCTGCACTGCAGACAGCAGAGTTCACAACTTCAATTGAGCTTTCCTTCTACATTAGGGACCGCATTACATTCAACACTGTTTTCCTTATCACAAATACAATTCTGTGTCCTCAGATTCTGTTATCTGTAACTAAATAGCATTCTTCAATCTTTCTGTCAACAACTACCTTCAATCTACACTGTGTACAACTGGGTTGACAACTTGCATTGACCGATCTTTCTGTCAACAACTACCTCCGATCTACACTGCAGAAAGCAGAGTTCACAACTTAAATTCACCTTTCCTACTGCATTAAGGGCCGCATTACATTCAACACTGTTTTCCTTATCACAGATACAATTCTACTCTGTCCTCAGATTCTGTTATCTGTAACTAAATAGCAATCTTCAATCTGTGTCTCAACAACTTCCTTCAATCTACACTGCAGACAGCAGAGTTCACAACTTCAATTGAGCTTTCCTTCTACATCAGGGACCGCATTACATTCAACACTGTTTTCCTTATCACAAATACAATTCTGTGTCCTCAGATTCTGTTATTTGTAACTAAATAGCATTCTTCAATCTTTCTGTCAACAACTACCTTCAATCTACACTGTGTACAACTGGGTTGACAACTTGCATTGACCGATCTTTCTGTCAACAACTACCTCCGATCTACACTGCAGAAAGCAGAGTTCACAACTTAAATTCACCTTTCCTACTACATTAAGGGCCGCATTACATTCATCACTGTTTTTCTTATCACAGATACAATTCTACTCTGTCCTCAGATTCTGTTATCTGTAACTAAATAGCAATATTCAATCTTGGTCTCACAACTTCCTTCAATCTACACTGCAGACAGCAGAGTTCAAAAATTCAATTGAGCTTTCCTTCTACATTACTGACCGAAATACATTCAACACTGTTTTCCTTATCGCAAATGCAATTATATGTCCTCAGATTCTGTTCTCTGTAACTAAATACCATTCTTCAATCTTTCTGTCAACAACTACCTTCAATCTACACTGTGGACAACTGGGTTGACAACTTGCATTGACCGATCTTTCTGTCAACAACTAACTTCGATCTACACTGCAGACAGCAGGGTTCACAACTTAAATTCACTTTTCCTTCTACATTAAGAACCGCATTACATTCAACACAGTTTTTCTTATCACAGATACAATTATACTCTGTCCTCAGATTCTGTTATCTGTGACTAAATATCAATCTTCAATCTTTGTCTCAACAACTGCCTTCAATCTACACTGCAGACAGCAGAGTTCACAACTTCAATTGAGCTTTACTTCTACATTAAGGACCGCATTACATTGAACACTGTTTTCCTTATCACAAATACAATTCTGTGTCCTCAGATTCTGTTATCTGTAACTAAATAACATTCTTCAATCTTTCTGTCAACAACTACCTTCAATCTACACTGTGTACAACTGGGTTGACAACTTGCATTGACCGATCTTTCTGTCAACAACTACCTCCGATCTACACTGCAGAAAGCAGAGTTCACAACTTAAATTCACCTTTCCTACTACATTAAGGGCCGCATTACATTCAACACTGTTTTCCTTATCACAGATACAATTCTACTCTGTCCTCAGATTCTGTTATCTGTAACTAAATAGCAATATTTAATCTTTGTCTCAACAACTTCCTTCAATCTACACAGCAGACAGCAGAGTTCACAAATTCAATTGAGCTTTCCTTCTATATTACTGACCGAATTACATTCAACACTGTTTTCCTTATCGCAAATGCAATTATATGTCCTCAGATTCTGTTCTCTGTAACTAAATACCATTCTTCAATCTTTCTGTCAACAAATACCTTCAATCTACACTGGGGACAACGGGGTTGACAACTTGCATTGACCGATCTTTCTGTCAACAACTAACTTCGATCTACACTGCAGACAGCAGGGTTCACAACTTAAATTCACCTTTCCTTCTACATTAAGGACCGCATTACATTCAACACAGTTTTTCTTATCACAGATACAATTATACTCTGTCCTCAGATTCTGTTATCTGTGACTAAATAGCAATCTTCAATCTTTGTCTCAACAACTGCCTTCAATCTACACTGCAGACAGCAGAGTTCACAAATTCAATTGAGCTTTACTTCTACATTAAGGACCGCATTACATTCAACACTGTTTTCCTTTTCAGAAATACAATTCTATGTCCTACGATTCTGTTATCTGTAACTAAATAGCTTTGTTCAATCTTTGTCTCCACAACTATCTTCGATCTGCACTGCAGACAGCAGGGTTCACAACTTCAATTCACCTTTCCTTCAACATTAAGGACCACATTACATTCAACACTGTTTTTCTTGTCACAGATACAATTCTACTCTCTCCTCAGATTCTGTTATCTGTAACTAAATAGCATTCGTCAATCTTTCTCTCAACAACTGCCTTCAATCTACACTGAAGACAGCAGAGTTCACAACTTCAATTGAGCGTTCCTTCTACATTAAGGACCACATTACACTCAACACTGTTTTCCTTATCACAAATTCAATTCTATATCCTCAGATTCAGTTATCTGTAAGTAAATAGCATTTCTTTATCTTTCTGTCAACAACTAACTTCAATCTACACTGTGGACAACTGGGTTGACAACTTGCATTGACCGATGTTTCTGTCAACAACTACCTCCGATCTACACTGCAGAAAGCAGGGTTCACAACTTCAATTCACCTTTCCTTCTACATTAAGGGCCGCATTACATTCAACACTGTTTTCCTTATCACACATACAATTCTACTCTGTCCTCAGATTCTGTTATCTGTAACTAAATAGCAATATTAAATCTTTGTCTCAACAACTGCCTTCAATGTACACTGCAGACAGCAGAGTTCACTACTTCAATTGAGCTTTCCTTCTACATTAGGGACTGCAATACATTCAACACTGTTTTCCTTATCACAAATACAATTCTATGTCCTCAGATTCTGTTATCTGTAACTAAATAGCATTCTTCAATGTTTCTCTCAACAACTGCCTTCAATCTACACTGCAGACAGCAGAGTTCACAACTTCAATTGAGCTTTCCTTCTACATTAAGGACCGCATTACATTTAACACTGTTTTCCTTATCACAAATACAAATCTATGTCCTCAGATTGTGTTATCTGTAACTAAATAGCATTCCTTAATATTTCTGTCAAAAACTACCTTCAATCTACACTGTGGACAACTGGGTTGACAACTTGCATTGACCGATCTTTCTGTCAACAACTACCTCCGATCTATACTGCAGAAAGCAGAGTTCACAACTTAAATTCACCTTTCCTACTACATTAAGGGCCGCATTACATTCAACACTGTTTTCCTTATCACAGATACAATTCTACCCTGTCCTCAGATTCTGTTATCTGTAACTAAATAGCAATCTTCAATCTTTGTCTCAACAGCTGCCTTCAATCTACACTGCAGACAGCAGAGTTCACAACTTCAATTGAGCTTTACTTCTACATTAAGGACCGCATTACATTGAACACTGTTTTCCTTATCACAAATACAATTATATGTCCTCAGATTCTGTTATCTGTAACTAAATAGCTTTCTTCAATCTTTGTCTCTACAACTGCCTTCAATCTGCACTGCAGACTGCAGAGTTCATAACTTCAATGGAGCTTTTCTTCTACATTAAGTATCGCATTACATTCAACACTGTTTTCCTTATCACAAATGCAATTCTATGTCCTCAGATTCTGTTATCTGTAACTAAATAGCATTATTCAATCTTTGTCTCAACAACTGCCTTCAATCTGCACTGCAGACAGCAGAGTTCACAACTTCAATTGAGCTTTCCTTCTACATTAGGGACCGCATTACATTCAACACTGTTTTCCTTATCACAAATACAATTCTGTGTCCTCAGATTCTGTTATCTGTAACTAAATAGCATTCTTCAATCTTTCTGTCAACAACTACCTTCAATCTACACTGTGTACAACTGGGTTGACAACTTGCATTGACCGATCTTTCTGTCA
This sequence comes from Lissotriton helveticus, assembly GCF_964261635.1. NCBI lineage: Eukaryota > Metazoa > Chordata > Amphibia > Caudata > Salamandridae > Lissotriton > Lissotriton helveticus. The sequence goes on from NC_136063.1 coordinate 42,887,478, forward strand.
ACAACTACCTCCGATCTACACTGCAGAAAGCAGAGTTCACAACTTAAATTCACCTTTCCTACTACATTAAGGGCCGCATTACATTCAACACTGTTTTCCTTATCACAGATACAAGTCTACTCTGTCCTCAGATTGTGTTATCTGTAACTAAATAGCAATCTTCAATCTGGGTCTCAACAACTTCCTTCAATCTACACTGCAGACAGCAGAGTTCACAACTTCAATTGAGCTTTCCTTCTACATCAGGGACCGCATTACATTCAACACTGTTTTCCTTATCACAAATACAATTCTGTGTCCTCAGATTTTGTTATTTGTAACTAAATAGCATTCTTCAATTCTCCTGTCAACAACTACCTTCAATCTACACTGTGTACAACTGGGTTGACAACTTGCATTGACCGATCTTTCTGTCAACAACTACCTCCGATCTACACTGCAGAAAGCAGAGTTCACAACTTAAATTCACCTTTCCTACTACATTAAGGGCCGCATTACATTCAACACTGTTTTCCTTATCACAGATACAATTCTACTCTGTCCTCAGATTCTGTTATCTGTAACTAAATAGCAATATTCAATCTTGGTCTCAACAACTTCCTTCAATCTACACTGCAGACAGCAGAGTTCACAAATTCAATTGAGCTTTCCTTCTACATTACTGACCGAAATACATTCAACACTGTTTTCCTTATCGCAAATGCAATTATATGTCCTCAGATTCTGTTCTCTGTAACTAAATACCATTCTTCAATCTTTCTGTCAACAACTACCTTCAATCTACACTGTGGACAACTGGGTTGACAACTTGCATTGACGATCTTTCTGTCAACAACTAACTTCCATCTACATTGCAGACAGCAGGGTTCACAACTTAAATTCACCTTTCCTTCTACATTAAGAACCGCATTACATTCAACACAGTTTTTCTTATCACAGATACAATTATACTCTGTCCTCAGATTCTGTTATCTGTGACTAAATATCAATCTTCAATCGTTGTCTCAACAACTGCCTTCAATCTACACTGCAGACAGCAGAGTTCACAACTTCAATTGAGCTTTACTTCTACATTAAGGACCGCATTACATTGAACACTGTTTTCCTTATCACAAATACAATTCTATGTCCTCAGATTCTGTTATCTGTAACTAAATAGCATTATTCAATCTTTGTCTCCACAACTGCCTTCAATCTGTACTGCAGACAGCAGAGTTTGCAACTTCAATTGAGCTTTCCTTCTACATTAGGGACCGCATTACATTCAACACTGTTTTCCTTATCACAAATACAATTCTGTGTCCTCAGATTCTGTTATCTGTAACTAAATAACATTCTTCAATCTTTCTGTCAACAACTACCTTCAATCTACACTGTGTACAACTGGGTTGACAACTTGCATTGACCGATCTTTCTGTCAACAACTACCTCCGATCTACACTGCAGAGAGCAGAGTTCACAACTTAAATTCACCTTTCCTACTACATTAAGGGCCGCATTACATTCAACACTGTTTTCCTTATCACACATACAATTCTACTCTGTCCTCAGATACTGTTATCTGTAACTAAATAGCAATATTCAATCTTTGTCTCAACAACTTCCTTCAATCTACACAGCAGACAGCAGAGTTCACAAATTCAATTGAGCTTTCCTTCTATATTACTGACCGAATTACATTCAACACTGTTTTCCTTATCGCAAATGCAATTATATGTCCTCAGATTCTGTTCTCTGTAACTAAATACCATTCTTCAATCTTTCTGTCAATAAATACCTTCAATCTACACTGCGGACAACGGGGTTGACAACTTGCATTGACCGATCTTTCTGTCAACAACTAACTTCGATCTACACTGCAGACAGCAGGGTTCACAACTTAAATTCACCTTTCCTTCTACATTAAGGACCGCATTACATTCAACACAGTTTTTCTTATCACAGATACAATTATACTCTGTCCTCAGATTCTGTTATCTGTGACTAAATAGCAATCTTCAATCTTTGTCTCAACAACTGCCTTCAATCTACACTGCAGACAGCAGAGTTCACAAATTCAATTGAGCTTTACTTCTACATTAAGGACCACATTACATTCAACACTGTTTTTCTTTTCAGAAATACAATTCTATGTCCTACGATTCTGTTATCTGTAACTAAATAGCTTTGTTCAATCTTTGTCTCCACAACTGCCTTCCATCTACACTGCAGACAGCAGAGTTCATAACTTCAATTGAGCTTTCCTTCTACATTAAGGACCGCATTACATTGAACACTGTTTTCCTTATCACAAATACAATTATATGTCCTCAGATTCTGTTATCTGTAACTAATTAGCATTATTCAATCTTTGTCTCCACAACTGCCTTCAATCTGCACTGCAGACAGCAGAGTTCATAACTTCAATGGAGCTTTTCTTCTACATTAAGGATCGCATTACATTCAACACTGTTTTTCTTATCACAAATGCAATTCTATGTCCTCAGATTCTGTTATCTGTAACTAAATAGCATTCTTCAATCTTTCTGTCAGCAACTAACTTCAATCCACACTGAGGACAACTGGGTTCGACAACTTGCATTGATCGATCTTTCTGTCAACAACTATCTTCGATCTGCACTGCAGACAGCAGGGTTCACAACTTCAATTCACCTTTCCTTCAACATTAAGGACCGCATTACATTCAACACTGTTTTCCTTATCACAGATACAATTCTACTCTCTCCTCAGATTCTGTTATCTGTAACTAAATAGCATTCGTCAATCTTTCTCTCAACAACTGCCTTCAATCTACACTGCAGACAGCAGAGTTCACAACTTCAATTGAGCTTTCCTTCTACATCAGGGACCGCATTACATTCAACACTGTTTTCCTTATCACAGATACAATTCTACTCTGTCCTCAGATTCTGTTATCTGTAACTAAATAGCAATATTCAATCTTGGTCTCAACAACTTCCTTCAATCTACACTGCAGACAGCAGAGTTCACAAATTCAATTGAGCTTTCCTTCTACATTACTGACCGAAATACATTCAACACTGTTTTCCTTATCGCAAATGCAATTATATGTCCTCAGATTCTGTTCTCTGTAACTAAATACCATTCTTCAATCTTTCTGTCAACAACTACCTTCAATCTACACTGTGGACAACTGGGTTGACAACTTGCATTGACCGATCTTTCTGTCAACAACTAACTTCCATCTACATTGCAGACAGCAGGGTTCACAACTTAAATTCACCTTTACTTCTACATTAAGAACCGCATTGCATTCAACACAGTTTTTCTTATCACAGATACAATTATACTCTGTCCTCAGATTCTGTTATCTGTGACTAAATATCAATCTTCAATCTTTGTCTCAACAACTGCCTTCAATCTACACTGCAGACAGCAGAGTTCACAACTTCAATTGAGCTTTACTTCTACATTAAGGACCGCATTACATTGAACACTGTTTTCCTTATCACAAATACAATTCTATGTCCTCAGATTCTGTTATCTGTAACTAAATAGCATTATTCAATCTTTGTCTCCACAACTGCCTTCAATCTGTACTGCAGACAGCAGAGTTCGCAACTTCAATTGAGCTTTCCTTCTACATTAGGGATCGCATTACATTCAACACTGTTTTCCTTATCACAAATACAATTCTGTGTCCTCAGATTCTGTTATCTGTAACTAAATAACATTCTTCAATCTTTCTGTCAACAACTACCTTCAATCTACACTATGTACAACTGGGTTGACAACTTGCATTGACCGATCTTTCTGTCAACAACTACCTCCGATCTACACTGCAGAGAGCAGAGTTCACAACTTAAATTCACCTTTCCTACTACATTAAGGGCTGCATTACATTCAACACTGTTTTCCTTATCACAGATACAATTCTACTCTGTCCTCAGATTCTGTTATCTGTAACTAAATAGCAATATTCAATCTTTGTCTCAACAACTTCCTTCAATCTACACAGCAGACAGCAGAGTTCACAAATTCAATTGAGCTTTCCTTCTATATTACTGACCGAATTACATTCAACACTGTTTTCCTTATCGCAAATGCAATTATATGTCCTCAGATTCTGTTCTCTGTAACTAAATACCATTCTTCAATCTTTCTGTCAACAAATACCTTCAATCTACACTGCGGACAACGGGGTTGACAACTTGCATTGACCGATCTTTCTGTCAACAACTAACTTCGATCTACACTGCAGACAGCAGGGTTCACAACTTAAATTCACCTTTCCTTCTACATTAAGGACCGCATTACATTCAACACAGTTTTTCTTATCACAGATACAATTATACTCTGTCCTCAGATTCTGTTATCTGTGACTAAATAGCAATCTTCAATCTTTGTCTCAACAACTGCCTTCAATCTACACTGCAGACAGCAGAGTTCACAAATTCAATTGAGCTTTACTTCTACATTAACCCCTTCAGTGCTAATGACAAGGGTAACTCGTCATGGAGTTTCCATTGATTTCAATGGAAAGTCAATGGGAAGAGGGGGATGTACCTTAGCAGCCAAGTGGTTAAGGACCGCATTACATTCAACACTGTTTTCCTTTTCAGAAATACAATTCTATGTCCTACGATTCTGTTATCTGTAACTAAATAGCTTTGTTCAATCTTTGTTTCCACAACTGCCTTCCATCTACACTGCAGACAGCAGAGTTCATAACTTCAATTGAGCTTTCCTTCTACATTAAGGACCGCATTACATTCAACACTGTTTTCCTAATCACAGATACATTCTACTCTGTCCTCAGATTCTGTTTTCTGTAACTAAATAGCAATCTTCAATCTTTGTCTCAACAGCTGCCTTCAATCTACACTGCAGACAGCAGAGTTCACAACTTCAATTGAGCTTTACTTCTACATTAAGGACCGCATTACATTGAACACTGTTTTCCTTATCACAAATACAATTCTATGTCCTCAGATTCTGTTATCTGTAACTAATTAGCATTATTCAATCTTTGTCTCCACAACTGCCTTCAATCTGCACTGCAGACAGCAGAGTTCATAACTTCAATGGAGCTTTTCTTCTACATTAAGGATCGCATTACATTCAACACTGTTTTTCTTATCACAAATGCAATTCTATGTCCTCAGATTCTGTTATCTGTAACTAAATAGCATTCTTCAATCTTTCTGTCAGCAACTAACTTCAATCCACACTGAGGACAACTGGGTTCGACAACTTGCATTGATCGACCTTTCTGTCAACAACTATCTTCGATCTGCACTGCAGACAGCAGGGTTCACAACTTCAATTCACCTTTCCTTCAACATTAAGGACCGCATTACATTCAACACTGTTTTCCTTATCACAGATACAATTCTACTCTCTCCTCAGATTCTGTTATCTGTAACTAAATAGCATTCGTCAATCTTTCTCTCAACAACTGCCTTCAATCTACACTGCAGACAGCAGAGTTCACAACTTCAATTGAGCTTTCCTTCTACATCAGGGACCGCATTACATTCAACACTGTTTTCCTTATCACAGATACAATTCTACTCTGTCCTCAGATTCTGTTATCTGTAACTAAATAGCAATATTCAATCTTGGTCTCAACAACTTCCTTCAATCTACACTGCAGACAGCAGAGTTCACAAATTCAATTGAGCTTTCCTTCTACATTACTGACCGAAATACATTCAACACTGTTTTCCTTATCGCAAATGCAATTATATGTCCTCAGATTCTGTTCTCTGTAACTAAATACCATTCTTCAATCTTTCTGTCAACAACTACCTTCAATCTACACTGTGGACAACTGGGTTGACAACTTGCATTGACCGATCTTTCTGTCAACAACTAACTTCGATCTACACTGCAGACAGCAGGGTTCACAACTTAAATTCACCTTTCCTTCTACATTAAGAACCGCATTACATTCAACATAGTTTTTCTTATCACAGATACAATTATACTCTGTCCTCAGATTCTGTTATCTGTGACTAAATATCAATCTTCAATCTTTGTCTCAACAACTGCCTTCAATCTACACTGCAGACAGCAGAGTTCACAACTTCAATTGAGCTTTACTTCTACATTAAGGACCGCATTACATTGAACACTGTTTTCCTTATCACAAATACAATTCTATGTCCTCAGATTATGTTATCTGTAACTAAATAGCTTTGTTCAATCTTTGTCTCCACAACTGCCTTCCATCTACACTGCAGACAGCAGAGTTCATAACTTCAATTGAGCTTTCCTTCTACATTAAGGACCGCATTACATTCAACACTGTTTTCCTAATCACAGATACATTCTACTCTGTCCTCAGATTCTGTTTTCTGTAACTAAATAGCAATCTTCAATCTTTGTCTCAACAGCTGCCTTCAATCTACACTGCAGACAGCAGAGTTCACAACTTCAATTGAGCTTTACTTCTACATTAAGGACCGCATTACATTGAACACTGTTTTCCTTATCACAAATACAATTCTATGTCCTCAGATTCTGTTATCTGTAACTAATTAGCATTATTCAATCTTTGTCTCCACAACTGCCTTCAATCTGCACTGCAGACAGCAGAGTTCATAACTTCAATGGAGCTTTTCTTCTACATTAAGGATCGCATTACATTCAACACTGTTTTTCTTATCACAAATGCAATTCTATGTCCTCAGATTCTGTTATCTGTAACTAAATAGCATTCTTCAATCTTTCTGTCAGCAACTAACTTCAATCCACACTGAGGACAACTGGGTTCGACAACTTGCATTGATCGATCTTTCTGTCAACAACTATCTTCGATCTGCACTGCAGACAGCAGGGTTCACAATTTCAATTCACCTTTCCTTCAACATTAAGGACCGCATTACATTCAACACTGTTTTCCTTATCACAGATACAATTCTACTCTGTCCTCAGATTCTGTTATCTGTAGCTAAATAGCAATCTTCAATCTTTGTCTCAACAACTGCCTTCAATGTACACTGCAGACAGCAGAGTTCACAACTTCAATTGAGCTTTCCTTCTACATCAGGGACCGCATTACATTCAACACTGTTTTCCTTATCACAGATACAATTCTACTCTGTCCTCAGATTCTGTTATCTGTAGCTAAATAGCAATCTTCAATCTTGGTCTCAACAACTTCCTTCAATCTACACTGCAGACAGCAGAGTTCACAAATTCAATTGAGCTTTCCTTCTACATTACTGACCGAAATACATTCAACGCTGTTTTCCTTATCGCAAATGCAATTATATGTCCTCAGATTCTGTTCTCTGTAACTAAATACCATTCTTCAATCTTTCTGTCAACAACTACCTTCAATCTACACTGTGGACAACTGGGTTGACAACTTGCATTGACCGATCTTTCTGTCAACAACTAACTTCGATCTACACTGCAGACAGCAGGGTTCACAACTTAAATTCACCTTTCCTTCTACATTAAGGACCGCATTACATTCAAACCTGTTCTCCTTATCACAGATACAATTCTACTTTGTCCTCAGATTCTGTTATCTGTAACTAAATAGCAATCTTCAACCTTTCTGTAAACAACTACCTTCAATCTACACTGGGGACAACTGGGTTGACAACTTGCACTGACTAATCTTTCTGTCAACAACTACCTTCGATCTACACTGCAGACAGCAGAGTTCACAACTTCAATTCACCTTTCCTTCAACATTAAGGACCGCATTACATTCAACACTGTTTTCCTTATCACAGATACAATTCTACTCTCTCATCAGATTCTGTTATCTGTAACTAAATAGCATTCGTCAATCTTTCTCTCAACAACTGCCTTCAATCTACACTGAAGACAGCAGAGTTCACAACTTCAATTGAGCGTTCCTTCTACATTAATGACCACATTACACTCAACACTGTTTTCCTTATCACAAATTCAATTCTATATCCTCAGATTCTGTTATCTGTAAGTAAATAGCATTCTTTTATCTTTCTGTCAACAACTAACTTCAATCTACACTGTGGACAACTGGGTTGACAACTTGCATTGACCGATGTTTCTGTCAACAACTACCTCCGATCTACACTGCAGAAAGCAGGGTTCACAACTTCAATTCACCTTTCCTTCTACATTAAGGGCCGCATTACATTCAACCCTGTTTTCCTTATCACAGATACAATTCTACTCTGTCCTCAGATTCTGTTATCTGTAACTAAATAGCAATATTAAATGTTTGTCTCAACAACTGCCTTCAATGTACACTGCAGACAGCAGAGTTCACTACTTCAATTGAGCTTTACTTCTACATTAGGGACCGCATTACATTCAACACTGTTTTCCTTATCACAAATACAATTCTATGTCCTCAGATTCTGTTATCTGTAACTAAATAGCATTCCTTAATCTTTCTGTCAACAACTACCTTCAATCTACACTGTGGACAACTGGGTTGACAACTTGCATTGACCAATCTTTCTGTCAACAACTACCTCCGATCTACACTGCAGAAAGCAGAGTTCACAACTTAAATTCACCTTTCCTACTACATTAAGAGCTGCATTACATTCAACACTGTTTTCCTTATCACAGATACAATTCTACCCTGTCCTCAGATTCCGTTATCTGTAACTAAATAGCAATCTTCAATCTTTGTCTCAACAGCTGCCTTCAATCTACACTGCAGACAGCAGTGTTCACAACTTCAATTGAGCTTTCCTTCTACATTAAGGACTGCATTACATTGAACACTGTTTTCCTTATCACAAATACAATTCTATGTCCTCAGATTCTGTTATCTGTAACTAAATAGCATTCTTCAATCTTTGTCTCCACAACTGCCTTCAATCTGCACTGCATACTGCAGAGTTCATAACTTCAATGGAGCTTTTCTTCTACATTAAGGATCGCATTACATTCAACACTGTTTTCCTTATCACAAATGCAATTCTATGTCCTCAGATTCTGTTATCTGTAACTAAATAGCATTCTTCAATCGTTCTGTCAACAACTACCTTCAATCTACACTGTGTACAACTGGGTTGACAACCTGCATTGACCGATCTTTCTGTCAACAACTACCTCCGATCTACACTGCAGAAAGCAGAGTTCACAACTTAAATTCACCTTTCCTACTACATTAAGGGCGGCATTACATTCAACACTCTTTTCCTTATCACAGATACAATTCTACTCTGTCCTCAGATTCTGTTATCTGTAACTAAATAGCAATATTCAATCTTTGTCTAAACATCTTCCTTCAATCTACACTACAGACAGCAGAGTTCATAAATTCAATTGAGCTTTCCTTCTACATTACTGACCGAATTACATTCAACACTGTTTTCCTTATCACAAATGCAATTATATGTCCTCAGATTCTGTTCTCTGTAACTAAATAATATTCTTCAATCTTTCTGTCAACAACTACCTTCAATCTACACTGCGGACAACTGGGTTGACAACTTGCATTGACCGATCTTTCTGTCAACAACTACCTCCGATCTACACTGCAGAAAGCAGAGTTCACAACTTAAATTCACCTTTCCTACTACATTAAGGGCCGCATTACATTCAACACTGTTTTCCTTATCACAGATACAATTCTACTCTGTCCTCAGATTCTGTTATCTGTAACTAAATAGCAATCTTCAATCTTTCTGTCAACAACTACCTTAAATCTACACTTGGGACAACTGGGTTGACAACTTGCATTGACCGATCTTTCTGTCAACAAATACCTCCGATCTCCACTGCAGAAAGCAGGGTTCACAACTTAAATTCACCTTTCCTTCTACATTAAGGGCCACATTACATTCAACACTGTGTTCCTTATCACAGATACAATTCTACTCTGTCCTAAGATTCTGTTATCTGTAACTGAATAGCAATCTTCAATCTTTGTCTCAACAACTTCCTTCAATCTACACTGCAGACAGCAGAGTTCACAACTTCGATTGAGCTTTCCTCCTACATTAAGGACCGCATTACATTCAACACTGTTTTCCTTATCACAAATGCAATTACATGTCCTCAGATTCTGTTATCTGTAACTAAATAGCATTCTTCAATTTTTCTGTCAACAACTACCTTCAATCTACACTGCGGACAACTGCATTGACAACTTGCATTGACTGTTCTTTCTGTCAACAACTACCTTCAATCTACACTGCAGACAGCAGAGTTCACTACTTCAATTGGGATTTCCTTCTACATTAGGGACCGCATTACATTCAACACTGTTTTCCTTATCACAAATACAAATCTATGTCCTCAGATTGTGTTATCTGTAACTAAATAGCTTTCCTTAATCTTTCTGGCAACAACTACCTTCAATCTACACTGTGGACAACTGGGTTGACAACTTGCATTGACCGATCTTTCTGTCAACAACTACCTCCGATCTACACTGCAGACAGCAGGTTTCACAACTTAAATTCACCTTTCCTTCTACATTAAAGACCACATTACATTCAACATGGTTTTCCTTATCACAGATACAATTCTACTCTGTCCTCGGATTCTGTTATATGTAACTAATTAGCAATCTTCAATCTTTCTGTTAACAACTACCTTCAATCTACACTGGGGACAACTGGGTTGACAACTTGCATTGACTAATCTTTCTGCCAACAATTACCTTCGATCTACACTGCAGACAGGAGGATTCACAACTTCAATTCACCTTTCCTTCAACATTAAGGACCGCATTACATTCAACACTGTTTTCCTTGTCACAGATACAATTCTACTCTGTCCTCTGATTCTGTTATATGTAACTAAATAGCAATCTTCAATCTTTCTGTCAACAACTAACTTCAATCTACACTGGGGACAACTGGGTTGACAACTTGCATTGACTAATCTTTTTGCCAACAACTACCTTCGATCTACACTACAGACAGCAGGATTCACAACTTCAATTCACCTTTCCTTCAACATTAAGGACCGCATTACATTCAACACTGTTTTCCTTATCACAGATACAATTCTACTCTGTCCTCAGATTCTGTTATCTGTAACTGAATAGCAATCTTCAATCTTTGTCTAAATAACTACCTTCGATCTACACTGCAGACAGCAGAGTTCACAACTTAAATTGAGCTTTCCTTCTACATTAACGACCGCATTACATTCACCACTGTTTTCCTTATCACAAATGCAATTAAATGTCCTCAGATTCTGTTCTCTGTAACTAAATAACATTCCTCAATCTTTCTGTCAACAACTACCTTCAATCTACACTGCGGACAACTGGGTTGACAACTTGCATTGACCAATCTTTCTGTCAACAACTAACTTCGATCTACACTGCAGACAGCAGGTTTCACAACTTAAATTCACCTTTCCTTCTACATTAAAGACCACATTACATTCAATACTGTTTTCCTTATCACAGATACAATACTACTCTGTCCTCAGATTCTGTTATCTGTAACTAAATTGCAATCTTCAATCTTTGTCTCAACAACTGCCTTCAATCTACACTGCAGACAGCAGAGTTCACAACTTCAATTGAGCTTTCCTTTTACATTAAGGACCGCATTACATTCAACACTGTTTTCCTTATCACAGATTTAATTCTACTCTGTCCTCACATTCTGTTATCTATAACTAAATAGCCTTCTTCAATCTTTGTCTCAACAACTGCCTTCAATCAACACTGCAGACAGCAGAGTTCACAACTTCATTTGAGCTTTGCTTCTACATTAAGGACTGCATTACATTCAACACTGTTTTCCTTATCACAAATACAATTCTATGTCCTCAGATTTTGTTATCTGTAACTAAATAGCATTCTTCAACTTTCTGTCAACAACTATCTTCAACTTACACTGCAGACAACTGGGTTGACAACGTGCATTGATCGATCTTTCTGTCAACAACTATCTTCGATCTGCACTGCAGACAGCAGGGTTCACAACTTAAATTCACCTTTCCTTCTACAATAAGGACCGCATTACATTCAACACTGTTTTCCTTATCACAGATACAATTCTACTCTGTCCTCAGATTCTGTTATCTGTAACTAAATTGCAATCTTCAATCTTTGTCTCAACAACTGCCTTCAATCTACACTGCAGACAGCAGAGTTCACAACTTCAATTGAGCTTTCCTTTTACATTAAGGACCGCATTACATTCAACACTGTTTTCCTTATCACAGATATAATTCTACTCTGTCCTCACATTCTGTTATCTATAACTAAATAGCCTTCTTCAATCTTTGTCTCAACAACTGCCTTCAATCAACACTGCAGACAGCAGAGTTCACAACTTCATTTGAGCTTTGCTTCTACATTAAGGACTGCATTACATTCAACACTGTTTTCCTTATCACAAATACAATTCTATGTCCTCAGATTTTGTTATCTGTAACTAAATAGCATTCTTCAACTTTCTGTCAACAACTACCTTCAACTTATACTGCAGACAACTGGGTTGACAACTTGCATTGACCGATCTTTCTGTCAACAACTACCTTCGATCTACACTGCAGACAGCAGGGTTCACAACTTCAAGTCGGATCACTGAAAGAATATCGACTACCACAATATCGAGTACCCAAAATATCGAGGTGAAAATATCTACTACAAAAATATCGAGTTTGTATGTACAAACAGGTAAGTACAAAAATATCGACTACAAAATATCGTTTACAAAAATATCGTTGTAAAAAATATCGACTTTACTAAAAACAATGTTTAATTACATTAATATAAAAAATTAATTACTAAAATATAATTAACAATACTTAAAATAACTTTTAATAATTAAATATTTAATGAAAGTAAAAAAAAAATATATTTTTAATCATATTTCTTAAAACATATATATATAGTAACAACATTTAATTAAATAATAGGCAATATTGTATATGTACCCCAAAAACCCAAAACTGACCCTGAACCCTAAAAATACCCCTTTACCCAAAAACTAAAAACTGACCCTGAACCCTAAAAATACCCCTTTACCCAAAAACTGAAAACTGACCCTGAACCCTAAAAATACCCCTTGACCCAAAAACTGAAAACTGACCCTGAACCCTAAAAATACCCCTTTACCCAAAAACTGAAAACTGACCCTGAACCCTAAAAATACCCCTTTACCCAAAAACTAAAAACTGACCCTGAACCCTAAAAATACCCCTTTACCCAAAAACTGAAAACTGACCCTGAACCCTAAAAATACCCCTTTACCCAAAAACTAAAAACTGACCCTGAACCCTAAAAATACCCCTTTACCCAAAAACTGAAAACTGACCCTGAACCCTAAAAATACCCCTTTACCCAAAAACTAAAAACTGACCCTGAACCCTAAAAATACCCCTTTCATTTAACATAATTAGCAATTAATCAATTAAATAAAATTAATTACCAATTACATTTTAATTAATTAACAAACATTTTTTAATTAACAATTAATTAAATATTACTACCAATTATTAAATTAACATATTTAATTAATTATAATTAAATTAATTCCCACCCTATTCCCCTATAAACCCACAACCCGCTAGAGAAAATACATTATTTTAATTGTCATAATTAGCAATTAATCAATTAAATAAAATTAATTACCAATTAAATTTTAAATAATTAACATATATTATTTAATTACCAATTAATTAATTATTACTACCAATTAATAAATTTACATATTTAATTAATTATAATTAAATTACTTCCCACCCTATTCCCCTATAAACCCACAACCCGCTAGAGAAAATAAATTATTTTAATTGACATAATTAGCAATTAATCAATTAAATAAAATTAATTACCAATTAAATTTTAAATAATTAACATATATTATTTAATTACCAATTAATTAATTATTACTACCAATTAATAAATTTACATATTTAATTAATTATAATTAAATTACTTCCCACCCTATTCCCCTATAAACCCACAACCCGCTAGAGAAAATAAATTATTTTAATTGACATAATTAGCAATTAATCAATTAAATAAAATTAATTACCAATTACATTTTAAATAATTAACATATATTATTTAATTACCAATTAATTAATTATTACTACCAATTAATACATTTACATATTTAATTAATTATAATTAAATTACTTCCCACCCTATTCCCCTATAAACCCACAACCCGCTACAGAATTAAATTACACAATAATTAAAAAAATAATTAATTAAAAAAAATAATAAAATAAATTGACACTTTTCACACATATTATAACATAAACACACTATAAATAATTAAATATTATTTAAAAAACTATATTTTTTACTATCTAGATTATATACTTGGATATTTTCACTGTCTATATTATTTACAGTCGATATTACTTCACTTACCTTAAAAACGATATTTTGGCTGTCGATATTCTGTCTAGTCGATATTTTCTCCAAACGATATTTAAAACTCGATATTCTGTCCAGACGATATTTTGGAGTCGATATTATGTCTGTGCACCCTTCAAGTCACCTTCCCTTCTACATTAAGGACCGCATTACATTCAAAACTGTCTTCCTTATCACAGATACAATTCTACTCTGTCCTCAGATTCTGTTATCTGTAACTAAATAGCAATCTTCAATCTTTGTCTCAACAGCTGCCTTAAATCTACACTGCAGACAGCAGAGTTCACAACTTCAATTGAGCTATACTTCTACAAGAAGGACCGCATTACATTCAACACTGTTTTCCTTCTCACAAATACAGTTCTATGTCCTCAGATTCTGTTATCTGTAACTAAATAGCATTCTTCAATCTTTGTCTCCACAACTGCCTTCAATCTACACTGCAGACAGCAGAGTTCATAACTTCAATTGAGCTTTCCTTCTACATTAAGTACCGCATTACATTCAACACTGTTTTCCTTATCACAGATACAATTCTACTCTGTCCTCAGATTCGGTTATCTGTAAATACATAACAATCTTCAATCTTTGTCTCAACAGCTACCTTCAATCTACACTGCAGACAGCAGAGTTCACAACTTCAATTGAGCTTTCCTTCTACATTAGGGACCGCATTACATTCAACACTGTTTTCCTTATCACAAATACGATTCTGTGTCCTCAGATTCTGTTATCCGTAACTAAATAGCATTCTTCAATCTTTCTGTCAACAACTATCTTCAATCTACACTATGTACAACTGGGTTGACAACTTGCATTGACCGATCTTTCTGTCAACAACTACCTCCGATCTGCACTGCAGAAAGCAGAGTTCACAACTTAAATTCACCTTTCCTATACATTAAGGGCCGCATTACATTCAACACTGTTTTCCTTATCACAGATACAATTCTACCCTGTCCTCAGATTCTGTTATCTGTAACTAAATAGCAATCTTCAATCTTTGTCTCAACAATTTCCTTCAATCTACACTGCAGACAGCGAAGTTCACAACTTCAATTGAGCTTTCCTTCTACATTACTGACCGAATTACATTCAACACTGTTTTCCTTATCACAAATGCAATTATATGTCCTCACATTCTGTTCTCTGTAACTAAATACCATTCTTCAATCTTTCTGTCAACAACTACCTTCAATCTACACTGCGGACAACTGGGTTGACAACTTGCACTGACCGATCTTTCTGTCAACAACTAACTTCGATCTACAATGCAGACATCAGGGTTCACAACTTAAATTCACCTTTCCTTCTACATTAAGGACCGCCTTACATTCAACACAGTTTTTCCTACCACAGATACAATTATACTCTGTCCTCAGATTCTGTTATCTGTGACTAAATAGCAATCTTCAATCTTTGTCTCAACAACTGCCTTCAATCTACACTGCAGACAGCAGAGTTCACAACTTCAATTGAGCTTTACTTCTACATTAAGGACCGCATTACATTCAACACTGTTTTCCTTCTCAGAAATACAATTCTATGACCTCAGATTCTGTTATCTGTAACTAAATAGCTTTCTTCAATCTTTGTCTCCACAACTGCCTTCAATCTACACTGCAGACAGCAGAGTTCATAACTTCAATTGAGCTTTCCTTCTACATTAAGGACCGCATTAAATTCAACACTGTTTTCCTAATCACAGATACAATTCTACTCTGTCCTCAGATTCTGTTATCTGTAACTAAATAGCAATCTTCAATCTTTGTCTCAACAGCTGCCTTCAATCTACACTGCAGACAGCAGAGTTCACAACTTCAATTGAGCTTTACTTCTACATTAAGGACCGCTTTACATTGAACACTGTTTTCCTTATCACAAATACAATTCTATGTCCTCAGATTCTGTTATCTGTAACTAAATAGCATTATTCAATCTTTGTCTCCACAACTATCTTCGATCTGCACTGCAGACAGCAGGGTTCACAACTTAAATTCACCTTTCCTTCTACATTAAGTACCGCATTACATTCAACACTGTTTTCCTTATCACAGATACAATTCTACTCTGTCCTCAGATTCTGTTATCTGTAACTAAATAGCAATCTTCAATCTTTCTGTCAACCACTACCTTCAATCGACACTGAGGACAACTGGGTGGACAACTTGCATTGATCGATCTTTCTGTCAACAACTACCTTCGATCTACACTGCAGACACTAGGATTCACAACTTCAATTCACCTTTCCTTCAACATTAAGGACCGCATTACATTCAACACTGTTTTCCTTATCACAGATACAATTCTACTCTCTCCTCAGATTCTGTTATCTGTAACTAAATAGCATTCTTCAATCTTTCTGTCAGCAACTACCTTCAATCCACACTGAGGATAACTGGGTGGACAAATTGCATTGATCGATCTTTCTGTCAACAACTAATTTCGATCTACACTGAAGACAGCAGGGTTCACAACTTAAATTCACCTTTCCTTCTACATTAAGGACCACATTACATTCAACACTGTTTTCCTTATCACAGATACAATTCTACTCTGTCCTCAGATTCTGTTATCTGTAATTAAATAGCAATCTTCAATCTTTCTGTCAACAACTACCTTCAATCTACACTGAAGACAACTGGGTTGACAACTTGCACTGACTAATCTTTCTGTCAACAACTACCTTCGATCTATACTGCAGACAGCAGGATTCACAACTTCAATTCACCTTTCCTTCAACATTAAGGACCGCATTACATTTAACACTGTTTTCCTTATCACAGATACAATTCTACTCTGTCCTCAGATTCTGTTATCTGTAACTAAATAGCAATATTCAATCGTTGTCTCAATAACTGCCTTCAATGTACACTGCAGACAGCAGAGTTCACAAGTTCAATTGAGCTTTCCTTCTACATTAAGGACCGCATTACATTCAACACTGTTTTCCTTATCACAAATACAATTCTATGTCCCCAGATTCTGTTATCTGTAACTAAATAACATTATTTAATCTTTCTGTGAACAACTACCTTCAATCTACACTGTGTACAACTGGGTTGACAACTTGCATTTACCGATCTTTCTGTCAACAACTACCTCCGATCTGCACTGCAGAAAGCAAAGTTTACAACTTAAATTCACCTTTCCTATACATTAAGGGCCGCATTACATTCAACACTGTTTTCCTTATCACAGATACAATTCTACCCTGTCCTCAGATTCTGTTATCTGTAACTAAATAGCAATCTTCAATCTTTGTCTCAACAACTTCCTTCAATCTACACTGCAGACAGCGAAGTTCACAACTTCAATTGAGCTTTCCTTCTACATTACTGACCGAATTACATTCAACACTGTTTTCCTTATCACAAATGCAATTATATGTCCTCACATTCTGTTCTCTGTAACTAAATACCATTCTTCAATCTTTCTGTCAACAACTACCTTCAATCTACACTGCGGACAACTGGGTTGACAACTTGCACTGACCGATCTTTCTGTCAACAACTAACTTCGATCTACAATGCAGACAGCAGAGTTCACAACTTAAATTCACCTTTCCTTCTACATTAAGGACCGCATTACATTCAACACAGTTTTTCCTACCACAGATACAATTATACTCTGTCCTCAGATTCTGTTATCTGTGACTAAATAGCAATCTTCAATCTTTGTCTCAACAACTGCCTTCAATCTACACTGCAGACAGCAGAGTTCACAACTTCAATTGAGCTTTACTTCTACATTAGGGAAAGCATTACATTCAACACTGTTTTCCTTCTCAGAAATACAATTCTATGACCTCAGATTCTGTTATCTGTAACTAAATAGCTTTCTTCAATCTTTGTCTCCACAACTGCCTTCAATCTACACTGCAGACAGCAGAGTTCATAACTTCAATTGAGCTTTCCTTCTACATTAAGGACCGCATTAAATTCAACACTGTTTTCCTAATCACAGATACAATTCTACTCTGTCCTCAGATTCTGTTATCTGTAACTAAATAGCAATCTTCAATCTTTGTCTCAACAGCTGCCTTCAATCTACACTGCAGACAGCAGAGTTCACAACTTCAATTGAGCTTTACTTCTACATTAAGGACCGCTTTACATTGAACACTGTTTTCCTTATCACAAATACAATTCTATGTCCTCAGATTCTGTTATCTGTAACTAAATAGCATTATTCAATCTTTGTCTCCACAACTATCTTCGATCTGCACTGCAGACAGCAGGGTTCACAACTTAAATTCACCTTTCCTTCTACATTAAGTACCGCATTACATTCAACACTGTTTTCCTTATCACAGATACAATTCTACTCTGTCCTCAGATTCTGTTATCTGTAACTAAATAGCAATCTTCAATCTTTCTGTCAACAACTACCTTCAATCCACACTGAGGACAACTGGGTGGACAACTTGCATTGATCGATCTTTCTGTCAACAACTACCTTCGATCTACACTGCAGACACTAGGATTCACAACTTCAATTCACCTTTCCTTCAACATTAAGGACCACATTACATTCAACACTGTTTTCCTTATCACAGATACAATTCTACTCTCTCCTCAGATTCTGTTATCTGTAACTAAATAGCAATATTCAATCTTTGTCTCAACAACTGCCTTCAATGTACACTGCTGACAGCAGAGTTCACAACTTCAATTGAGCTTTCCTTCTACATTAAGGACTGCATTACATTCAACACTGTTTTCCTTATCACAAATGCAATTCTATGTCCTCAGATTCTGTTATCTGTAACTAAATAGCATTCTTCAATCTTTCTGTCAGCAACTACCTTCAATCCACACTGAGGACAACTGGGTGGACAACTTGCATTGATCGATCTTTCTGTCAACAACTAATTTCGATCTACACTGAAGACAGCAGGGTTCACAACTTAAATTCATCTTTCCTTCTACATTAAGGACCACATTACATTCAACACTGTTTTCCTTATCACAGATACAATTCTACTCTGTCCTCAGATTCTGTTATCTGTAATTAAATAGCAATCTTCAATCTTTCTGTCAACAACTACCTTCAATCTACACTGGGGACAACTGGGTTGACAACTTGCACTGACTAATCTTTCTGTCAACAACTACCTTCGATCTATACTGCAGACAGCAGGATTCACAACTTCAATTCACCTTTCCTTCAACATTAAGGACCGCATTACATTTAACACTGTTTTCCTTATCACAGATACAATTCTACTCTGTCCTCAGATTCTGTTATCTGTAACTAAATAGCAATATTCAATCTTTGTCTCAATAACTGCCTTCAATGTACACTGCAGACAGCAGAGTTCACAACTTCAATTGAGCTTTCCTTCTACATTAAGGACCGCATTACATTCAACACTGTTTTCCTTATCACAAATACAATTCTATGTCCCCAGATTCTGTTATCTGTAACTAAATAACATTATTTAATCTTTCTGTGAACAACTACCTTCAATCTACACTGTGGACAACTGGGTTGACAACTTGCATTGACCGATATTTCTGTCAACAACTACCTCCGATCTACAATGCAGAAAGCAGGGTTCACAACTTAAATTCACCTTTCCTTCTACATTAAGGGCCAAATCACATTCAACACTGTTTTCCTAATCACAGATACAATTCTACTCTGTCCTCAGATTCTGTTATCTGTAACTAAAGAGCAATCTTCAATCTTTGTCTCAACAGCTGCCTTCAATCTGCACTGCAGACAGCTGAGTTCACAACTTCAATTGAGCTTTACTTCTACATTAAGGACCGCATTACATTGAACACTGTTTTCCTTATCACAAATACAATTCTATGTCCTCAGATTCTGTTATCTGTAACTAAATAGCATTCTTCAATCTTTGTCTCCACAACTGCCTTCAATCTGCACTGCAGATAGCAGAGTTCATAACTTCAATGGAGCTTTTCTTCTACATTAAGGATCGCATTACATTCAACACTGTTTTCCTTATCACAAATGCAATTCTATGTCCTCAGATTCTGTTTTCTGTAACTAAATAGCATTCTTCAATCTTTCTGTCAGCAACTACCTTCAATCCACACGGAGAAAACTGGGTTGACAACTTGCATTGATCGATCTTTCTGTCAACAACTAACTTCGATCTGCACTGCAGACAGCAGGGTTCACACCTTAAATTCACCTTTCCTTCTACTTTAAGGACCGCATTACATTCAACACTGTTTTCCTTATCACAGATACAATTCTACTCTGTCCTCAGATTCTGTTATCTGTAACTAAATAGCAATCTTCAATCTTTTGGTCAACAACTACCATCAATCTACACTGGGGACAGCAGGGTTCACAACTTCAATTCACCTTTCCTTCTACATTAAGGACCGCATTACATTCAACACTGTTTTCCTTATCACAGATACAATTCTACTCTGTCCTCAGATTCTGTTATTTGTAACTAAATAGCAATCTTCAATCTTTGTCTCAACAGCTGCCTTCAATCTACACTGTAGACAGCAGAGTTCACAACTTCTATTGAGCTTTACTACTACATAAAGGACCGCATTACATTCAACACTGTTTTCCTTCTCACAAATCCAATTCTATGTCCTCAGATTCTGTTATCTGTAACTAAATAGCATTCTTCAATCTTTGTCTCCACAACTGCCTTCAATCTACACTTCAGACAGCATAGTACATAACTTCAATTGAGCGTTGCTTCTAAATTAAGGACCGCATTACATTCAACACTGTTTTCCTTATCACAGATACAATTCTACTCTGTCCTCAGATTCTGTTATCTGTAACTAAATAGCAATCTTCAATCTTTCTCTCAACAGCTGCCTTCAATCTGCACTGCAGACATCAGAGTTCACAACTTCAATTGAGCTTTACTTCTACATTAAGGACCGCATTACATTCAACACTGTTTTCCTTCTCAGAAATACAATTCTATGTCCTCAGATTCTGTTATCTGTAACTAAATAGCATTCTTCAATCTTTGTCTCCACAACTGCCTTCAATCTACACTGTAGACAGCAGAGTTCATAACTTCAATTGACCTTTCCTTCTACATTAGGGACCGCATTACATTCATCACTGTTTTCCTAATCACAGATACAATTCTACTCTGTCCTCAGATTCTGTTATCTGTAACTAAATAGCAATCTTCAATCTTTGTCTTAACAGCTGCCTTCAATCTACACTGCAGACAGCAGAGTTCACAACTTCAATTGAGCTTTACTTCTATATTAGGAAACCGCATTACATTCGTAGCAGCGCTGAAACCGGATGGAGGGGCTTCGCGTTGGGAACTTGCAGGGCTCGGTAGATTCAGCAGCAGCCCCGGAGCACCGATCTCGCCTGACTTTCCTGTCTTCGCTGATTGGCTTCACTGTGCTGTGGCTTGCTGGACACACCCGAATTACTGGAAACGCCGCTGCTCTGCACAGTGCCGGTAGTGTGGATTATTCATCGGTCTGTCCTGTGGCGGCGACTGACTCTCCTTGTTTCCCGGGGAGTGATTTTTCCTGCCAAGTGAGCCTGCGGGACCGCACAAAACGAATGGCCCCAAAGAATGCTTCTTCCACAGCCGCCGCTGCAGCCTCTAAAACTCGAGCGGCAAAGCAGGCTCTCCGCGACCGTGAGTTGGCGCTGAAAAGAGCTGGAGCGCTGGGCTCGGACGGGACCCTCGGCTCCGGTTCCGGCTCTGAGATTATGCAAGACTCGGCTACAGTGAAGAAATCATCCAAGTTATTACCATCTACGCCTGGACCCGGCCCCTCCGTGGTTGATCTTCTCAGGAAAGTGCCTGTTTCAATCTCCCCTCAACTCTCAAGGATTACAGCGCTGGCGGAGGATCAAACAGCGATGGCTGGTACCTCCTCTTCTGGGCTTGAGATTATAGGTGAAATAGGGGGAATGTGAGGAGGTTGCACTCTCGAGCCTAGTCGGGAGCGGGAGAGGCCAAGGAAGCCTGATACTGTGTTGGTAGATAAGCAATTGAGTACCTTAGTGGCAAACCTCCCTAATCAACCGCAGATTATAGATAAACAGCTCCATGTAAACCTTCCTATTTTCTTCAGTCTAATTCCCTTTGTTTCTTTCTATTTCTGTTGTGTTGTGTTCATCATCTCTGGAAAGCGCCGGGACGCCTCTTGGCTGCGGCATCTGAGCGCTATATAAAATAAAAATAACATAACATAACATAACATGTGACCTGTGTAGATAATGACTTACACGCATCACCCTGTGGCACCTCTGCCCCTATAACTACCCCTGCGGATCATACTTCTAGCCTTATATCTGCTCAGAACCCGGCTCCTGTAGATTTCAATGCATCATCATCTTTGTTAAACACCTTGACTATGGTTAATGAGCCTGAGCCTGAGCCTGAGCATGAACCTGAAATCGAAACTGAGGCTAACACTGGAAATTTAACCAAATCACAGGCGCAGCTGCAAAATGCAGAAAATAATGAACCTAAGGGGGAGGTATCAAAGCCACGTAAGGAATGTAAGGATCACACTGTATCTGACTCATTGGACACAGATAGAGATCCCTCAGACTTTTATTCGATATCTGAAGGCGTTGACGATCTCAGATGGTCACAAGAATCAGACTTGGAATCAGAGGTCGATATAGGCACTGGCACTGGCTCTGATACTAGTGCAACAGAGAGTCAAGTCAAGTCAAGTCAACAAAATTTATATAGCGCGCTACATACCCAGAGGGTCTCAAGGCGCTTGAGGAAGGGTGGGAGGGTTACTTGTCGAATATCCAAGTTTTAAGTTGCTTTCTGAATGCAAGATGGTTCTGAGTGAAACGAAGGTGGGTGGGGAGTGAGTTCCAGGTCTTGGCGGCCAGTTAGGAGAAGGATCTACCTCCCATGGTGGTTTTAGTGATGCGAGGCACGGTAGCTAGGGCTTGGTAGGAGGAACGTAGCAGGCGGGGGGGTGTAGAAGGAAAGTCGAGTGTTGAGGCAATCGGGTCCAAGTTTGTAAAGTGATTTGTGTGCGTGGGTTAGGAGGCGGAAAGTGATCCTCTTATTGACGGGGAGCCAGTGGAGTTTTTTCAGGTGACTGGAGATGTGGTCTTTACGTGGAATGTCGAGTATTAGTCTGGCCGATGCGTTCTGGATGCGTTGGAGTTTTTTCTGGACTTTTGCAGGGGTGCCGGCGTATAGGGTGTTTCCGTAGTCCAGGCGGCTTGTAACCAGTGCATGGGTGACCGTTTTTCTGGTTTCGGTGGGGATCCAGCGAAATGTTTTTTTGAGCATGCGAAGAATGTTGAAGCAAGATGATGAGACGGCGTTGACCTGCCTGGACATCGAGAGTGAGGAGTCTAAAATGATGCCCAGGTTCCGTGCGTGATCCGTCGGGATGGGTGCTTTTCCAAGAGCTTCTGGCCACCAGGAGTCATCCCAGGCGGAGGGGGAGGTTCCTAAGATAAGGACTTCTGTTTTATCTGAGTTAAGTTTTAGACGGCTATGCTTCATCCATTCAGCTACTTCTTTCATTCCTTCCTGAAGGTTGGTTTTGGCGGTATTAGGGTCTTTGGTGAGTGAGAGGATCAGTTGGGTGTCATCTGCGTAGGAGATGATGTTGAGGTTGTGTTGGCGTGCGATGGTCGCGAGGGGACTCATGTATACGTTGAAGAGGGTGGGGCTGAGTGAGGATCCTTGTGGTACGCCGCAAATGACTTCAGTGGCCTCTGACTTGAATGGTGGGAGGCGGACTCTCTGGGTTCTTCCGGTGAGGAACGAAGTGATCCATTCCAGTGCTTTTCCTTGGATTCCGATGTTTCTGAGGCGCTGTAGAAGGATGCTATGGCAGACTGTGTCGAAGGCTGCGGAGAGGTCGAGGAGGATGAGGGCGACTGTGTCTCCATTGTCCAGTAGAGTTCGAATGTCGTCTGTTGCTGCGATGAGGGCGGTCTCCGTGCTGTGTTTGGCTCGGAAGCCGGACTGTGAAGGGTCGAGGGATTTGTTGGTTTCGAGGAAGGCGGCGAGTTGGTTGTTGACAGCTTTCTCGATAACTTTGGCCGGGAATGGTAGGAGCGAGATGGGTCGGTAGTTTTTGAGTTCGGTGGGGTCAGCTGTGGGTTTTTTCAGAAGGGCGCTAAGTTCGGCGTGTTTCCAGCTTTCCGGGAAGGTGGCGGAGTTGAGGGAGCAGTTGATGACGTCTTGGAGGTGTGGCGCTATGATGGAGACTGCTTTGTTGAAGATGTGGTGAGGGCAAGGGTCTGTTGGGGATCCTGAGTGAATGGAATTCATCAGGCGGATGGTGTCCTCAGTGGAAATAGGGTTCCAGTCATTGAGGATGTTCAGTGGGGGTGAGGGTACGGCCGAAGGTTGGGTGGGTTGGTCTCCAGGTTGGTTGTCGAAGCTGTTGTGGATGTCTGCGATTTTGTCGTGGAAAAACGAAGCTAGGGAGTCGCAAAGGGTTTGCGAGGGAGTGATGTCGTTGAAGTTGGCGGAGGGGTTGGTAAATTCTTTGACGATGTTGAATAATTCCTTGCTGTTGTGGGCGTTGTTATCTAGTCTGTCTTTGAATGCGGCTTTCTTGGCTGTCCGGATCAGTTGTTGGTGTGTGCGGGTGGCGTTTTTGAATGCGTCCCTGGTGCTGGTGTTTGGGTCTTTTTTCCAGGCTTTCTCGAGGGAGCGACAGAGCTTCTTAGATTTTTTAAGATCATCGTTGAACCAGGAGGCGTTTTTGCTGCCTAGTTTGGTTTGACGTTTTTTCAACGGTGCTAGGATGTCGGCGCTGTTGGATAGCCATTGGGTGAAGTTAATAGCTGCTTGGTCGGGGTTTGAAGTGTGGACACGACCCAGCTCGAAATGAGTCTAGGGGAGGTAAGAGGACTGTACGGAGGAAGAAAAGGACCCACCATGGCGCATCAGGACTACTTTGGGACTACTCCCCAACAACAGTACCAGCTCTTAACTCTCAGGAGCATGCCTCTATATCTCAGCCCGAGCCAACTATACCTGTAGATCAACAAAACGCTACACTGACTACAGTAATGGATACAGTCCTACAGGCAATTGCTTCCCACGGAGAGCAAACCTCAAGGGATGGTCGAAAGGCACAATTGGCGCTACATAAAGTACAGGGTGTTGTCCGTAAACTTTCAAAATCTGTTGCAGCGTCCAATGCAAGGATGACGGAGATGGAAGATCGTATAGTAGTCAACGAAGCAGAAGCCACAGTCACTCAGGAACGAGTTGAATCTCATGAGGAGGAATTAAAGGATGTTAGATGGAAGCTGGAGGACATGGAGAACCGTCTCCGATGCAACAATCTCCGCGTCCTTGGAATACCTGAAAAAAGCGAGGGTGAAGATATACGTTCTTTCATCATCCAACTATTTAAGGATACTTTCCCGGAGCTTGCCTGCTGGAACTGGGACATAGAAGTGCAACGAGTCCACAGAGTTCCATTCACCCTGAAGGCATCCTCATCACAGGGGAAATACCCCCGCGCAGTATTGGTTTATTTTGGAAATTTTCTTCTCCGTCAGGCCATCGCCGACAAAGCCAAACCCGAAGCTCGGCGCACCAGAAATAATATCTCCTACTTTGTTAGGCCTGATTTTTGCCACACTACTGTGAAGAGAAGATGGCGTCTTCGCCAGATGATTAAACCTTTCCTGGATAAAAACGCTCAGGTGTATCTTAACAACCCTGCTAAATTGAAGGTTATCTATAAATGCCAGGTGAAATTTTTCACCTCGGAGATAAAAGCAAAAGAATTCCTAGACAGTATGACATAAGCTTTGAGACTAATCCCGATAGAGACCTTTATAATGTAGCAATTAGACACCTGATATATGTTAGTTATACATGCAAATATATTTTTTTTGTGAGTCAGGTCACAGGACTACAGATGCTAAATCAATCATCCTATTTTCCTAATTGACATATTAGTCTTGTATTTCTCTCTATTTTTCTACCCTTTTTTTTTAGACACGATTTGGGCACTTCCTTTGCACCCTCTCAACTCTAGTGGTTTTTGTTTAACACATGTTTTGCTATTAATGGTACTGGTCAGGGAACATCTCACCATCACTATAGACTCTATCAGAGTCTAAATGCCTCGAAAGTTGATGAGTGGGGGGAGGGGGGTGTTGGGGTGGAGTGGGGGGAAAAAAATCACAAAAATAAGCAACCTCAGACAAATAAGACAATGTCAAGCAATTTTTTTCTCTTGTATACAGGATCAAATGATAGTAGAAAAGATAAACCAGATTAAGAACATATGCATATACATATCTAACTATGCCGTCATGATCAAGTCCAGGATATATCACCCTAAATGGGGAGATTAAAACTCTGCAATTAAAATATAGCAGGTCTTAATGACAGAAATAAAAGGGCACAATTATATCAACTATTACAACAAGATTCTATTGACATACTATGTCTACAGGAGACACACATTGCAGAATCCGATAAAGAACTACTAAAGATCCCAGGTTATGAGGTGATCGTAGCAACTTCCCAAACATCTAAAACTAGGGGGTTGCAATTTTGGCAAAACCTATACTTGGCAATCCTAGACGCAAGTTGGCTGATAAACATGGAAGATTGGCTATAGTGCAGTTAGAATTGGGTCCCACGATTTGTGTAATTGATGGATCAAATTTAGATGATCCCTCAACGTTTAGAGATCTAGACTTAGAATTAGCTTCCTGGCCCTCTCCTCTTATTTTCTGTGGAGATTTCTCACTAGGGACTCTTGTACATAACCGACTCCCTCAGAACTATAATGGACGTAAGCCTAAGGTGTATAGGGCCATACGCCAATTAATGGATAGCCACAATTTGCGGGCTGTTTTGGGGTTTGAAGAAACATCATGATTCCGGTTTTACTTTTTTTTCATACCCACATAATAAATACGTTTGAATTGACTACATTATGACCTCCTTGATGGACCTGGAACTAATAGATATAATCAAATCCCCCAAAAAAAATATCGGATCATAATGCACTCACTCTCATTTTTGATCTACCCAGTTTTAATAGACCTAAATCACAATGGTCTTTTGACAGAAAGTTACTTGTCAACTTGGATTATATAACCCATATTACATCTTGGGCCCAGGTTTTTTTTTACTGTAATCACTATAGTGCACCCAGACTGATTGTCTGGGACTGCTTTAAAGCAGCACTAAGGGGCGAAACTATATCATTTGTTGCCAAAAGCAAAAAGATAGATGATAACAACAATTTGGGGCTTAAGCGTGAGTTATCTAATCTTGAGGCTTATCACGCCATCCAGATCCATCAAGGAGATCTAGCTAACGACACTCTTCATAAAATATCAGTACTTAAGACCGAAATCAATAGTTCATTAATTAAGAAAGCCGCAGAAACTTATGAAACAAACAAAAGAAGTTTATATGAATCTGGGGAAAATGTTGGAAGGCAATTAGCCCAAAGGAAACACATCAAAAACAATCTTATAATAATATAAAGATGATTGAGTACGAGGGTCATCAATACACGTCCACACAGGACATAGTAGGGGCTTTCCGGAAATACTATCAAAAGCTATACCAAAATGACGACCTATACTCTAGCAGAGATCTAAAAACCTTTCTTAATAACTGGTTATCAGAGAGAGGTCCCAACCCATTGATTGATGAACCTATCAAAGCAGAACTGGAAAGGGAAATTTCAATCAAAGAGCTGGAGCTTGCATTAGCTGAGCTCGCAAATGGCAAAGCAGCAGGTCCTGATAAAATTCCCTTGGACCTTTTTTAAAATACTGGGCAAACAAATACTCCCCTACTTGGATCTTTTTTTAGGGGTCCAATATAATGCAATGCCGCCGGAGTCTTGGAAATGTACTAATATAGCGATCTTTGCTAAAAAAAACAAACCCCCCCATTTTCCATCTTCATATAGGCCCATATCTCTTATAAACTCCAACTCAAAACTATATGCCAATGTCTTAGCCAATCGGTTGAGTCGGGTTGTCTAGTGTCTTGTCTCCCCGTGGCAGCATGGCTTTATTCCGGGAAAGGGCACCACAGATCATACCCGTAGAGCCATTACCCTATTTGACATCATGGGCGCCACGGGGGGCAGGATGTCGATGATCCTTCTCGATGCCGAGAAGGCATTTGACCGTGTCTCTTGGCAATTTTTGTGGAACATCTTAGAATTGAATAATTTCGGGTATAAATTTATCAATGCTGTAAAGGCCCTATACGTAGGTCCAAAGGCAAAACTTAACATCTGTGGTTCTGAGTCGGAGTTTATTGAGATACAAAGAGGCACAAGGCAGGGGTGTCCCTGCTCCCTGATATTATTTGCCCTTTATATCAATCCCCTTATTTTAAAATTACTTTCCTCACCCGTCATTCAACCTGTTACGGTGGATCTGTTGTCGACAAAAATGTTGGCTTATGCCGATGACGTGGCCGTATTAACAACAAACCCAACTGAGGCAATTAATGAAATTGAACTAATTACTCATACTTTTGGTATCCATTCAGGTTATTCCTTTAACAGAGATAAAACAATGGTCCTATGTACAAATAATACGATATATGAAAGCCCTTATAAAGTGAAACAGGCAACATATTTAGGGGTCTGCATATCCTATGACGTGGGTGAAATCAACCATCTCAACTATACCCCTTGATTATTAAGATAAAAGAAGACCTTAGAAGAGTGGACAATTTACATCTGTCTATTATTGGAAGTGCTAACTATTTAAAAATGAATACCTTCCCAAAAATCTGTTTCGAACAATTCCGCTATTGCCTGGAGGTACTTATATTAAGATCCTTGACTCCTCCATGTCTAAGTTCATCTGGAGCTTTGGGAAGATTAGAAGAGCACTACCACTCCTAACTTTACCTTTAGATAGGGGGGTTAGCTATCCCTAACTTAACCTTATATTTATGGGCAAAACTCATCCAATATATGGGCCCTCTGTTAAACTCTAAAATATCTACTCCAATTAATAGGGAACTTTATATCCCTTCCATCTATGAGCTTAGCCTGGGGACCAAATGTCAGGGGCTATTCTTGAGGCAGGTTGAACCATCTTACTTTAAAAAAATTAAGTTAAAAGTAATTACTGATGCGTGGAAGGTTTGGAAATTCATATTTAAACAACTAAATATTCCAAAATTTACGAAACATACCCCCTTATGGAACAGCTCGATCCTTCCGGACTGCCTTAATGATAGCACTTCTCAGAGGTGGGAAAAATTGGGTATTAAGACAGTTGCAGATTTTTTAAATCCAGGAAATACTACCACCTTTGACTGGCTTCAACAGAAATATACTATTCCTGCTATTGATTTTCTTAAATACCTCCAAGTATTCACGTCTATCCGTAGTTGTGTTCCCAGAATAGAATTAAACAACATTAACTTTTTTTCAGTTATTGGAAAACGATCCACCAGTATAGGTAGTTTATATCAATTATTGATGGAAAATGCCAAGGATGATCTGGAGCGGGTAGAGCAAGCTTGGGCTCTAAGGTTGGCTAATCCAAATATAGACATTGATCTCTCTTTGGCCCTATCATCGAAATCGTTTATTGCCTCCAACCTTAAAGCTCAATACTACAGAGTTATATATAATCTATATTATACACCATCAAAACTGTTCTCTTGGGGCTTGCGGGCTGATGATAACTGCCCAAGATGTAAACAACCTCAAGCGAACTTAATCCACATGTTTGCTGAATGCCCCAAATAAGATTTACTAAAAAAGATGATAATGAAATTCTGGGCCCAGGTTTTTGGACGGAAAATAAGAGACTCAGTTACCCTTTATGTGATGGGACATGATAATTTGTTGGGTCACAGTATTGAGGAGCAAAGGTCTATGTTTTTATCAACCGCAATTCTACGTATTATTCTTGCTGCTCGTTGGAAGGACTTAGAGCCACCTACATTTCAGATGTGGCTTGGCCGCTTCCTGGCCACATATAAACAAGAGATTTCAATTTATGGTACTAGGGGTAAAAAAACTAGACTTCTTGGAAACCAGATCTGGGCCCCAATTTCTGATTGGTACACTAATGTGAAGTCACCTGCCTTAACTGCCATATCTTGATTCAATAGGATTATATTGCTTAATTTATTGATTAATCAAATTTTTGAAGTGTATAACGTTGAATACAAAAAAAAAGAAAAAAAAAAGAACTGCATTACTTTGAACACTGTTTTCCTTATCACAAATACAATTCTATGTCCTCAGATTCTGTTATCTGTACCTAAATTGCATTCTTCAATCTTTGTCTCCACAACTGCCTTCAATCTGCACTGGAGACAGCAGAGTTCATAACTTCAATTGATCTTTTCTTCTACATTAAGGACCGCATTACATTCAACACGGTTTTCCTTATCACAAATGCAATTCTATGTCCTCAGATTCTGTTATCAGTAACTAAATAGCATTCTTCAATCTTTCTGTCAGCAACTACCTTCAATCCACACTGAGGAAAACTGGGTTGACAACTTGCATTGATCGACCTTTCTGTCAACAACTATCTTCGATCTGCACTGCAGACAGCAGGGTTCACAACTTAAATTCACCTTTCCTTCTACAATAAGGACCGCATTACATTCAACACTGTTTTCCTTATCACAGATACAATTCGACTCTGTCCTCAGATTCTGTTATCTGTAACTAAATAGCAATCTTCAATCGTTCTGTCAACAACTACCTTCAATCTAGACTGGGGACAACTGGGTTGACAAATTGCATTGACTAATCTTTCTGTCAACAACTACCTTCCATCTACACTGCAGACAGCAGGATTCACAACTTCAATTCACCTTTCTTTCAACAATAAGGACCGCATTACATTCAACACTGTTTTCCTTATCATAGATACAATTCTACTCTCTCCTCAGATTCTGTTATCTGTAACTAAATAGCAATATTCAATCTTTGTCTCAACAACTGCCTTCAATGTATACTGCAGACAGCAGAGTTCACAACTTCAATTGAGCTTTCCTTCTACATTAAGGACCGCATTACATTCAACACTGTTTTCTTTATCACAAATGCAATTATATGTCCGTAGATTCTGTTATCTGTAACTAAATAGCATTCTTCAATCTTTCTGTCAACAACTAACTTCAATCTACACTGCGGACAACTGCGTTGACAACTTGCATTGACTGATCTCTCTGTCAACAACAACCTTCGATCTACACTGCAGACAGCAGGGTTCACAACTTCAATTCACCTTTCCTTCTGCATTAAGGACCGCATTACATTCAACACTGTTTTCCTTATTACAGATACAATTCTACTCTGTCCTCATATTCTGTTATCTGTAACTAAATAGCAATATTCCATCTTTCTCTCAACAACTACCTTCAATGTACACTGCAGACAGCAGAGTTCACTACTTCAATTGAGCTGTCCTTCTACATTAGGGACCGAATTACATTCAACACTGTTTTCCTTATCCCAAATACAATTCTATGTCCTCAGATTCTGTTATCTGTAACTAAATAGTATTCTTCAATCTTTCTCTCAACAACTGCCTTCAATCTACACTGAAGACAGCAGAGTTCACAACTTCAATTAAGCGTTCATTCTACATTAAGGACCGCATTACATTCAACGCTGTTTTCCTTATCAAAGATTCAATTCTATATCCTCAGATTCTGTTATCTGTAACTAAATAGTATTCTTCAATCTTTCTCTCAACAACTGCCTTCAATCTGCACTGCAGACAGCAGAGTTCATAACTTCAATGGAGCTTTTCTTCTACATTAAGGATCGCACTACATTCAACACTGTTTTCCTTATCACAAATGCAATTCTATGTCCTCAGATTCTGTTATCTGTAACTAAATAGCATTCTTCAATCTTTCTGTCAGCAACTACCTTCAATCCACACTGAGGACAACTGAGTTGACAACTTGCATTGATCGATCTTCCCTGCATAACTATCTTCGATCTGCACTGCAGACAGTAGGGTTCACAACTTAAATTCCCTTTTCCTTCTACATTAAGGACCGCATTAAATTCAACACTGTTTTCCTTATCACAGATACAATTCTACTCTGTCCTCAGATTCTGTTATCTGTAACTAAATAGCAATCTGCAATCTTTCAGTCAGCAACTACCTTCAATCTACACTGGGGCCAACTGGGTTGAAAACTTGCATTGACAAATCTTTCTGTCAACAACTATCTTCGATCTACACTGCAGACAGCAGTAATCACAACTTCAATTCACCTTTCCTTCAACATTAAGGACCGCATTACATTCAACACTGTTTTCCTTATCATAGATACAATTCTACTCTCTCCTCAGATTCTGTTATCTGTAACTAAATAGCAATATTCAATCTTTGTCTCAACAACTGCCTTCAATGTACACTGCAGACAGCAGAGTTCACAACTTCAATTGAGCTTTCCTTCTACATTAAGGACCGCATTACATTCAACACTGTTTTCCTTATCACAAATTCAATTATATGTCCTCAGATTCTGTTATCTGTAACTAAATAGTATTCTTCAATCTTTCTCTCAACAACTGCCTTCAATCTACACTGAAGACAGCAGAGTTCACAACTTCAATTGAGCGTTCCTTCTACATTAAGGACCGCATTACATTCAACACTGTTTTCCTTATCACAAATTCAATTCTATATCCTCAGATTCTGTTATCTGTAACTAAATAGCATTCTTTAATCTTTCTGTCAACAACTACCTTCAATCTACACAGTGGACAACTGGGTTGACAACTTTTATTGACCGATGTTTCTGTCAACAACTACCTCCGATCTGCACTGCAGAAACCAGGGCTCACAACTTAAAATCACCTTTCCTTCTACATTAAGGGCCGCATTACATTCAACACTGTTTTCCTTATCACAGATACAATTTTTTTCTGTCCTTAGATTCTGTTATCTGTAACTAAATAGCAATCTTTAATCTTTGTCTTAGCAACTTCCTTCAATCTACACTGCAGAAAGCAGAGTTCACAACTTCAATTGAGCTTTTCTTCTACATTAAGGACCGCATTACATTCAACAATGTTTTCCTTATCACAAATGCAATTATATGTCCTCAGATTCTGTTATCTGTAACAAAATAGCATTCGTCAATCTTTCTGTCAACAACTACCTTCAATATACACTGCGGACTACTGCGTTGACAACTTGCATTGACTGATCTTTCTGTCAACAACTACCTTCGATCTACAGTGCAGACAGCAGGGTTCACAACTTCATTTCACCTTTCCTTCTACATAAAGGACCGCATTACATTCAACACTGTTTTCCTTATCACAGATACAATTCTACTCTGTCCTCAGATTCTGTTATCTGTAACTAAATAGCAATATTCAATCTTTGTCTCAACAACTGCCTTCAATGTACACTGCAGACAGCAGAGTTCACTACTTCAATTGAGCTTTCTTTCTACATTAGGGACCGCATTACATTCAACACTGTTTTCCTTATCACAAATACAATTCTATGTCATCAGATTCTGTTATCTGTAACTAAATAGCATTCTTCAATCTTTCTCTCAACAACTGCCTTCAATCTACACTGCAGAAAGCAGAGTTCACAACTTCAATTGAGCTTTCCTTCTACATTAAGGACCGCATTACATTCAACACTGTTTTCCTTATCACAAATACAAATCCATGTCCTCAGATTCTGTTATCTGTAACTAAATAGCATTCTTTAATCTTTCTGTCAACAACTACCTTCAATCTACACTGTGGACAACTGGGTTGACAACTTGCATTGACCGATCTTTCTGTCAACAACTACCTCCGATCTACACTGCAGAAAGCAGAGTTCACAACTTAAATTCACCTTTCCTACTACATTAAGGGCCGCATTACATTCAACACTGTTTTCCTTATCACAGATACAATTCTACTCTGTCCTCAGATTCTGTTATCTGTAACTAAATAGAAATCTTCAATCTTTGTCTCAACAACTTCCTTCAATCTACACTGCAGACAGCAGAGTTCACAACTTCAATTGAGCTTTCCTTCTACATTAAGGACCGAATTACATTCAACACTGTTTTCCTTATCACAAATGTAATTATATGTCCTCAGATTCTGTTCTCTGTAACTAAATACCATTCTTTAATCTTTCTGTCAACAACTACCTTCAATCTACACTGCGAACAACTGGGTTGACAACTTGCATTGACCGATCTTTCTGTCAACAACTAACTTCGATCTACACTGCAGACAGCAGGGTTCACAACTTAAATTCACCTTTCCTTCTACATTAAGGACCGTATTACATTCAACACAGTTTTCCTTATCACAGATACAATTATACTCTGTCCTCAGATTCTGTTATCTGTGACTAAATAGCAATCGTCAATCTTTGGCTCAACAACTGCCTTCAATCTACACTGCAGACAGCAGAGTTCACAATTTCAATTGAGCTTTACTTCTACATTAATGACTGCATTACATTCAACACTGTTTTCCTTCTCAGAAATACAATTCTATGTCCTCAGATTCTGTTATCTATAACTAAATAGCATTCTTCAATCTTTGTCTCCACAACTGCCTTCAATCTACACTGCAGACAGCAGAGTTCATAACTTCAATTGAGCTTTCCTTCTACATTAAGGAAGTATTACATTCAACACTGTTTTCCTAATCACAGATACAATTCTACTCTGTCCTCAGATTCTGTTATCTGTAACTAAATAGCAATCTTTAATCTTTGTCTCAACAGCTGCCTTCAATTTACACTGCAGACAGCAGAGTTCACAACTTCAATTGAGCTTTACTTCTACATTAAAGACCGCATTACATTGAACACTGATTTCCTTATCACAAATACAATTCTATGTCCTCAGATTCTGTTATCTGTAACTAAATAGCATTATTCAATCTTTGTCTCCACAACTGCCTTCAATCGGCACTGCAGACAGCAGAGTTCATAACTTCAATGGAGCTTTTCTTCTACATTAAGGATCGCATTACATTCAACACTGTTTTCCTTATCACAAATGCAATTCTATTTCCTCAGATTCTGTTATCTGTATGTAAATAGAATTCCTCAATCTTTCTGTCAGCAACTAGCTTCACTCCACACTGAGGACAACTGGGTTGACAACTTGCATAGATCGATCTTTCTGTCAACAACTATCTTCGATCTGTACTGCAGACAGCAGGGTTCACACCTTAAATTCACCTTTCCTTCTACATTAAGGACCGCATTACATTCAACACTGTTTTCCTTATCACAGATACAATTCTACTCTGTCCTCAGATTCTGTTATCTGTAACTAAATAGCAATATGCAATCTTTGTCTCAACAACTGCCTTCAATGTACACTGCAGACAGCAGAGTTCACAACTTCAATTGAGCTTTCCTTCTACATTAAGGACTGCATTACATTCAACACTGTTTTCCTTATCACAAATGCAGTTATATGTCCTCAGATTCTGTTATCTGTAACTAAATAGCATACTTCAATCTTTCTCTCAACAACTGCCTTCAATCTACACTGAAGACAGCAGAGTTCTCAACTTCAATTGAGCGTTCCTTCTACATTAGGGACCACATTACACTCAACACTGTTTTCCTTATCACAAATTCAATTCTATATCCTCAGATTCTGTTATCTGTCACTAAATAGCATTCTTTAATCTTTCTGTCAACAACTAACTTCAATCTACACTGTGGACAACTGGGTTGACAACTTGCAATGACCGATGTTTCTGTCAACAACTACCTCCGATCTACACAGCAGAAAGCAGGGTTCACAACTTAAATTCACCTTTCCTTCTACATTAAGGGCCGCATGACATTCAACTCTGTTTTCCTTATCACAGATACAATTCTACTCTGTCCTCAGATTCTGTTATCTGTAACTAAATAGCAATCTTCAATCTTTGTCTCAACAACTTCCTTCAATCTACACTGCAGACAGCAGAGTTCACAACTTCAATTGAGCTCTCTTTCCACATTAAGGACCGCATTACATTCAACACTGTTTTCCTTATCACAAATGCAATTATATGTCCTCAGATTCTGTTATCTGTAACTAAATAGCATTCTTCAATCTTTCTGTCAACAACTACCTTCAAACTACACTGCGGACAACTGTGTTGACAACTTGCATTGACTGTTCTTTCTGTCAACAACTACCTTCGATCTACACTGCAGACAGCAGGGTTCAAAACTTCAATTCACCTTTCCTTCTACATTAGGGACCGCATTACATTCAACACTGTTTTCCTTATCACAGATACACTTCTACTCTGTCCTCAGATTCTGTTATCTTTAACTAAATAGCAATATTCAATCTTTGTCTCAACAACTGCCTTCAATGTACACTGCAGACAGCAGAGTTCACTACTTCAATTGAGCTTTCCTTCTACATTAGGGACCACATTACATTCAACACTGTTTTCCATATCACAAATACAATTCTATGTTCTCAAATTCTGTTATCTGTAACTAAATAGCATTCTTCAATCTTTCTCTCAACAACTGCCTTCAATCTACACTGCAGACAGCAGAGTTCACAACTTCAATTGAGCTTTCCTACTACATTAAGGGCCGCATTACATTCAACACTGTTTTCCTTATCACAGATACAATTCTACTCTGTCCTCAGATTCTGTTATATTTAACTAAATAGCAATCTTCAATCTTTGACTCAACAACTGCCTTCATTCTGCACTGCAGACAGCAGAGTTCACAACTTCAATTGAGCTCTCCTTCTACATTAAGGACCGCATTACATTCAACACTGTTTTCCTTCTCACAAATACAATTATATGTCCTCAGATTCTGTTCTATGTAACTAAAGACCATTCTTCAATCTTTCTGTCAACAACTACCTTCAATCTACACTGCGGACAACTGGGTTGACAACATGCATTGACCGATCTTTCTATCAACAACTAACTTCGATCTACACTGCAGACAGCAGGGTTCACAACTTAAATTCACCCGTCCTTCTACATTAAGGATCGCATTACATTCAACACTGTTTTCCTTATCAAAGATACAATTCTACTCTCTCCTCAGATTCTGTTATCTGTAACTAAATAGCAATATTCAATCTTTGTCTCAACAACTGCCTTCAATCTACACTGCAGACAGCAGAGTTCACAACTTCAATTGAGCTTTCCTTTTACATTAAGGACCGCATTACATTCAACACTGTTTTCCTTCTCACAAATACAATTCTATGTCCTCAGATTCTGTTATCTGTAACTAAATAGCATTCTTCAATCTTTGTATCCACAACTGCCTTCAATCTACACTGCAGACAGCAAAGTTCATAACTTCAATTGAGCTTTCCTTCTACATTAAGGACCGCATTGCATTCAACACTGTTTCCCTAATCACAGATACAATTTTACTCTGTCTTCAGATTCTGTTATCTGTAACTAAATAGCATTCTTCAATCTTTGTCTCAGCAGCTGCCTTCAATCTACACTGCAGACAGCAGAGTTCACAACTTCAATTGAGCTTTTCATCTACATTAAGGATCGCATTACATTCAACACTGTTTTCCTTATCACAAATGCAATTCTATGTCCTCAGATTCGGTTATCTGTAACTAAATAGCATTCTTTAATCTTTCTGTCAGCAACTACCTTCAATCCACATTGAGGACAACTGGGTTAACAACTTGCATTGATCTAACTTTCTGTCAACAACTAAACTCAATCTGCACTGCAGACAGCAGAGTTCACAACTTAAATTCACCTTTCCTTCTACATTAAAGACCGCATTACATTCAACACTGTTTTCATTATCACAGATACAATTCTACTCTGTCCTCAGATTCTGTTATCTGTAACTAAATAGCAATCTTCAATCTTTCTGTCAACAACTACCTTCAATCTACACTGGGGACAACTGGGTTGACAACTTGCATTGACTAATCTTTCTGTCAACAACTACCTTCGATCTACACTGCAGACAGCAGGATTCACAACTTCAATCCACCTTTCCTTCAACATTAAGGACCGCATTACATTCAACACTGTTTTCCTTATCACAGATACAATTCTACTCTCTCCTCAGATTCTGTTATCTGTAACTAAATAGCAATATTCAATCTTTGTCTCCACAACTTCCTTCAATCTACACTGCAGACAGCAGAGTTCATAACTTCAATTGAGCTTTCCTTCTACATTAAGGACCGCATTACATTCAACACTGTTTTCCTTATCACAGATACAATTCTACCCTGTCCTCAGATTCTGTTATCTGTAACTGAATAGCAATCTTCAATCTTTGTCTCAACAGCTGCCTTCAATCTACACTGTAGAAAGCAGAGTTCACAACTTTAATTGAGCTTTACTTCTACATTAAGGACCACATTACATTCAACACTGTTTTCCTTCTCAGAAATACAATTCTATGTCCTCAGATTCTGTTATCTGTAACTAAATAGCATTGTTCAATCTTTGTCTCCACAACTGCCTTCAATCTACACTGCAGACAGCAGAGTTCATAACTTCAATTGAGCTTTCCTTCTACATTAAGGAAGCATTACATTCAACACTGTTTTCCTAATCACAGATACAATTCTACTCTGTCCTCAGATTCTGTTATCTGTAACTAAATAGCAATCTTTAACCTTTGTCTCAACAGCTGCCTTCAATTTACACTGCAGACAGCAGAGTTCACAACTTCAATTGAGCTTTACTTCTACATTAAGGACCGCATTACATTGAACACTGTTTTCCTTATCACAAATACAATTCTATGTCCTCAGATTCTGTTATCTGTAACTAAATAGCATTATTCAATCTTTGTCTCCACAACTGCCTTCAATCGGCACTGCAGACAGCAGAGTTCATAACTTCAATGGAGCTTTTCTTCTACATTAAGGATCGCATTACATTCAACACTGTTTTCCTTATCACAAATGCAATTCTATTTCCTCAGATTCTGTTATCTGTATGTAAATAGAATTATTCAATCTTTCTGTCAGCAACTAGCTTCACTCCACACTGAGGACAACTGGGTTGACAACTTGCATAGATCGATCTTTCTGTCAACAACTATCTTCGATCTGTACTGCAGACAGCAGGGTTCACACCTTAAATTCACCTTTCCTTCTACATTAAGGACCGCATTACATTCAACACTGTTTTCCTTATCACAGATACAATTCTACTCTGTCCTCAGATTCTGTTATCTGTAACTAAATAGCAATATGCAATCTTTGTCTCAACAACTGCCTTCAATGTACACTGCAGACAGCAGAGTTCACAACTTCAATTGAGCTTTCCTTCTACATTAAGGACCGCATTACATTCAACACTGTTTTCCTTATCACAAATGCAGTTATATGTCCTCAGATTCTGTTATCTGTAACTAAATAGCATTCTTCAATCTTTCTCTCAACAACTGCCTTCAATCTACACTGAAGACAGCAGAGTTCTCAACTTCAATTGAGCGTTCCTTCTACATTAAGGACCACATTACACTCAACACTGTTTTCCTTATCACAAATTCAATTCTATATCCTCAGATTCTGTTATCTGTAACTAAATAGCATTCTTTAATCTTTCTGTCAACAACTAACTTCAATCTACACTGTGGACAACTGGGTTGACAACTTGCAATGACCGATGTTTCTGTCAACAACTACCTCCGATCTACACAGCAGAAAGCAGGGTTCACAACTTAAATTCACCTTTCCTTCTACATTAAGGGCCGCATTACATTCAACTCTGTTTTCCTTATCACAGATACAATTCTACTCTGTCCTCAGATTCTGTTATCTGTAACTAAATAGCAATCTTCAATCTTTGTCTCAACAACTTCCTTCAATCTACACTGCAGACAGCAGAGTTCACAACTTCAATTGAGCTCTCTTTCCACATTAAGGACCGCATTACATTCAACACTGTTTTCCTTATCACAAATGCAATTATATGTCCTCAGATTCTGTTATCTGTAACTAAATAGCATTCTTCAATCTTTCTGTCAACAACTACCTTCAAACTACACTGCGGACAACTGTGTTGACAACTTGCATTGACTGTTCTTTCTGTCAACAACTACCTTCGATCTACACTGCAGACAGCAGGGTTCAAAACTTCAATTCACCTTTCCTTCTACATTAGGGACCGCATTACATTCAACACTGTTTTCCTTATCACAGATACAATTCTACTCTGTCCTCAGATTCTGTTATCTTTAACTAAATA
This sequence comes from Lissotriton helveticus, assembly GCF_964261635.1. Lineage (NCBI taxonomy): Eukaryota > Metazoa > Chordata > Amphibia > Caudata > Salamandridae > Lissotriton > Lissotriton helveticus. Next base: position 42,927,915 of record NC_136063.1, read on the forward strand.
GCAATATTCAATCTTTGTCTCAACAACTGCCTTCAATGTACACTGCAGACAGCAGAGTTCACTACTTCAATTGAGCTTTCCTTCTACATTAGGGACCACATTACATTCAACACTGTTTTCCATATCACAAATACAATTCTATGTTCTCAGATTCTGTTATCTGTAACTAAATAGCATTCTTCAATCTTTCTCTCAACAACTGCCTTCAATCTACACTGCAGACAGCAGAGTTCACAACTTCAATTGAGCTTTCCTACTACATTAAGGGCCGCATTACATTCAACACTGTTTTCCTTATCACAGATACAATTCTACTCTGTCCTCAGATTCTGTTATATGTAACTAAATAGCAATCTTCAATCTTTGACTCAACAACTGCCTTCATTCTGCACTGCAGACAGCAGAGTTCACAACTTCAATTGAGCTCTCCTTCTACATTAAGGACCGCATTACATTCAACACTGTTTTCCTTCTCACAAATACAATTATATGTCCTCAGATTCTGTTCTATGTAATTAAAGACCATTCTTCAATCTTTCTGTCAACAACTACCTTCAATCTACACTGCGGACAACTGGGTTGACAACATGCATTGACCGATCTTTCTATCAACAACTAACTTCGATCTACACTGCAGACAGCAGGGTTCACAACTTAAATTCACCCGTCCTTCTAAATTAAGGATCGCATTACATTCAACACTGTTTTCCTTATCAAAGATACAATTCTACTCTCTCCTCAGATTCTGTTATCTGTAACTAAATAGCAATATTCAATCTTTGTCTCAACAACTGCCTTCAATGTACACTGCAGACAGCAGAGTTCACAACTTCAATTGAGCTTTCCTTTTACATTAAGGACCGCATTACATTCAACACTGTTTTCCTTCTCACAAATACAATTCTATGTCCTCAGATTCTGTTATCTGTAACTAAATAGCATTCTTCAATCTTTGTATCCACAACTGCCTTCAATCTACACTGCAGACAGCAAAGTTCATAACTTCAATTGAGATTTCCTTCTACATTAAGGACCGCATTGCATTCAACACTGTTTCCCTAATCACAGATACAATTTTACTCTGTCTTCAGATTCTGTTATCTGTAACTAAATAGCATTCTTCAATCTTTGTCTCAGCAGCTGCCTTCAATCTACACTGCAGACAGCAGAGTTCACAACTTCAATTGAGCTTTTCTTCTACATTAAGGACCGCATTACATTGAACACTGTTTTCCTTATCACAAATACAATTCTATGTCCTCAGATTCTGTTATCTGTAACTAAATAGCATTCTTCAATCTTTGTCTCCACAACTGCCTTCAATCTGCACTGCAGACAGCAAAGTTCATAACTTTAATGGAGCTTTTCTTCTACATTAAGGATCGCATTACATTCAACACTGTTTTCCTTATCACAAATGCAATTCTATGTCCTCAGATTCGGTTATCTGTAACTAAATAGCATTCTTTAATCTTTCTGTCACCAACTACCTTCAATCCACACTGAGGACAACTGGGTTAACAACTTGCATTGATCTAACTTTCTGTCAACAACTAAACTCAATCTGCACTGCAGACAGCAGGGTTCAAAACTTAAATTCACCTTTCCTTCTACATTAAAGACCGCATTACATTCAATACTGTTTTCATTATCACAGATACAATTCTACTCTGTCCTCAGATTCTGTTATCTGTAACTAAATAGCAATCTTCAATCTTTCTGTCAACAACTACCTTCAATCTACACTGGGGACAACTGGGTTGACAACTTGCATTGACTAATCTTTCTGTCAACAACTACCTTCGATCTACACTGCAGACAGCATGATTCACAACTTCAATACACCTTTCCTTCAACATTAAGGACCGCATTACATTCAACACTGTTTTCCTTATCACAGATACAATTCTACTCTCTCCTCAGATTCTGTTATCTGTAACTAAATAGCAATATTCAATCTTTGTCTCCACAACTTCCTTCAATCTACACTGCAGACAGCAGAGTTCATAACTTCAATTGAGCTTTCCTTCTACATTAAGGACCGCATTACATTCAACACTGTTTTCCTTATCACAGATACAATTCTACCCTGTCCTCAGATTCTGTTATCTGTAACTGAATAGCAATCTTCAATCTTTGTCTCAACAGCTGCCTTCAATCTACACTGTAGAAAGCAGAGTTCACAACTTCAATTGAGCTTTACTTCTACATTAAGGACCACATTACATTCAACACTGTTTTCCTTCTCAGAAATACAATTCTATGTCCTCAGATTCTGTTATCTGTAACTAAATAGCATTCTTCAATCTTTTTATCCACAACTGTCTTCAATCTACACTGCAGACAGCAGAGTTCATAACTTCAATTGAGCTTTCCTTCTACATTAAGGACCGCATTACATTCAACACTGTTTTCCTTATCACAGATACAATTCTACTCTGTCCTCAGTTTCTGTTATCTGTAACTAAATAGCAATCTTCAATCTTTGGCTCAACAACTGCCTTCAATGTACACTGCAGACAGCAGAGTTCACAACTTCAATTGAGCTTTCCTTCTACATTAAGGACCGCATTACATTCAACACTGTTTTCCTAATCACAAATACAATTCTATGTCCTCAGATTCTGTTATCTGTAACTAAATAGCATTCTTCAACTTTCTGTCAACAACTACCTTCAACCTACACTGCAGACAACTGGGTTGACAACTTGCATTGACCGATCTTTCTGTCAACAACTACCTTCGATCTACACTGCAGACAGCAGGGTTCACAACTTCAAGACACCTTCCCTTCTACATTAAGGACCGCATTACATTCAACACTGTTTTTCTTATCACAGATACAATTCTACTCTGTCCTCAGACTCTGTTATCTGTAACTAAATAGCATACTTCAATCTTTGTCTCAACAGCTGCCTTCAATCTATACTGCAGACAGCAGAGTTCACAACTTCAATTGAGCTATACTTCTACATTAAGGACCACATTACATTCAACACTGTTTTCCTTCTCACAAATACAGGTCTATGTCCTCACATTCTGTTATCTGTAACTAAATAGCATTCTTCAATCTTTGTCTCCACAACTGCCTTCAATCTTTACTGCAAATAGCAGAGTTCATAACTTCAATTGAGCTTTCCTTCTACATTAAGGACCACATTACATTCAACACTGTTTTTCTTATCACAGATACATTTCTACTCTGTCCTCAGATTCTGTTATCTGGAAATAAATAGCAATCTTCAATCTTTGTCTCAACAGCTACCTTCAATCTACACTGCAGACAGCAGAGTTCACAACTTCAATTGAGCTTTACTTCTACATTAAGGACCACATTACATTCAACTTTGTTTTCCTTATCACAAATACAATTCTATGTCCTCAGATTCTGTTATCTGTAACTAAATAGCATTCTACAATCTTTGTCTCAACAACTTCCTTCAATCTACACTGCAGACAGCAGAGTTCACAACTTCAATTGAGCTTTCCTTCTACATTAGGGACAGCATTACATTGAACACTGTTTTCCTTATCACAAATACAATTATGTGTCCTCAGATTTTGTTATCTGTAACTAAATAGCATTCTTCAATCTTTCTGTCAACAACTACCTTCAATCTTCACTGTGTACTACTGGGTTGACAACTTGCATTGACCGATCTTTCTGTCAAGAACTACCTCCGATCTACACTGCAGAAAGCAGAGTTCACAACTTAAATTCACCTTTCCTTCTACATTACGGGCCGCATTACATTCAACACTGTTTTCCTTATCACAGATACAATTATACTCTGTCCTCAGATTCTGTTATCTGTAACTAAATAGCAATATTCAATCTTTGTCTCAACAACTGCCTTCAATGTACACTGCAGACAGCAGAGTTCACTGCTTCAATTGAGCTTTACTTCTACATTATGGACCGCATTACATTCAACACTGTTTTCCTTATCACAAATACAATTCTATGTCCTCAGATTCTGTTATCTGTAACTAAATAGCATTCTTCAATCTTTCTTTAAACAACTGTGTAGGAGAGTAGGGTCTGCTATCCTATGGTCACCCCAAATTTTTGCTTTTTGCTTCACTGGTTTATGACTTAATATGGCTGTGGGCCTGCTAATCAGACCCACAGCCTGCTGTTCTCTCTCTAAATGATTGCCAATTTACTTTAGGTGCATTACGAAATTGGAACTGGTTCACCTTGTTGGCCCCTGTAACAGTGTACCCAGGTACCCAGGGCATAGGTGCTTCCAAGGCCTACCAGGGGCTGCAGCACGTATTGTGCCACCCCTGGCCTGGCCTCCATATTTGACACAACTGGCTGATCACTCAGCTGGGGTAAGTCGGTGTAACCACCCCTTACTTAGGTGTAGTATGCCTATGCCTAACCTAAAATGGACACATATGTTCCTATCAGCCACTCCTATGGAAGGCCTCATCAATCCTGGAGGCAGAGTGCTTGGAAATATGTGAGATGGTGCTCTGGCATGAGCTGAGCCTGTCTGCAGCTTTCGGAACCATGTACTTTAGCTGTTCCATGATACTGCCATACCATATACTCTTAAGTGCATTATAAACCTCGCGGTTAAATGCTATCTTTGGTTTGGCTTTATCAAAACATGTCGAGTAAGGTGTCATACGAATTGGAATACTATACCCTTGCCAGTTCTGGCGACGGGGGTAGCATTCCACCCTTCTAGAGGGACACGACATGTACCTAGCCTGAACCCCGGTTAAAGTTAAACAGAGCCTCAGCATCACAAAATGGATGCTGCCACCACAGACACAAGTCTGACCTCCTGCTGCTGGGAGTCCTTCCAGCGAGGGCAGCTTGGACAAAGGGTTTCCTGCCTTGGGAGGTGCTAGCACCACCCCAGACAGGATTTTGTGTATTGTGTAGGACAGGGCTGAATAGAATCAGACATGCCTGGGGCACACAAGGTGTCCCTGTGCATATGCCAGTTCAAACCGGTGCTGGGGCTTTCCAGCCCCAGTCTTGGCGCGAAGCTGGACAAAGGAAAGGGGGTATAACCACCCCCCTTCCTGGTCCCACCCAGAGTAGGGACCTAGTAGGTGATCCGGCCCCCAGATTTGGAATAGGAGTAGGAGCTGTGTCCTAGGACTTCAGATCATCCTGAACTCGACTTGAAATACAGAAGAAACTTGGACTTCGACATTCTGCTGCACAGAAGACTGAAGAGAATCTCCCTTGTGGCCAAGGAGTGACCACCCTGTGAATACAGGCACCAACCAGCAACTCAACGTCTGCTTTGCCGCCGCCTCACGCTGGAGCCCGAGCCCAGAGCCTGACGAGACCCAGACGCCCAGACATCTCAGAGCCCGATCCACAGTCCCTGCAAAGAAGAGACCCGTGGAGGCGCCGAGAGACGTGGGACCGGACATCTTGGAAGACCCCGAAGAGCTGACTGCGCAGCACCCGAGGCACCCTCGACGCTGTGCTTTGGGGTTTGAGAAGCCCGAAGACCGAGCAGCATTTGCACCAAAGATCAGCCCCCCAGCATCTCCACGATCTGCGTGGGGCCCTTTTGCACTTTGCCACACAACGCGCCATCCCAGTCACTTGCCACGCGGCTAGTGGCCATCTTGGCGATGAAAATTACAATTTACACCATTGGTCTGGTTGCTCCAGACTGGCCCTTGCTCCCCTGAAAAGGAACACCCGCTCTGAATTTGCTGGTCCGAGTGAGAAGCTTGAATCAATTCCTGTGTGACTTGCTTTTGCCAAGGCCTCTTTGCTCCAATCAAGTTGCCGACACCGCCATCAGCGAGAAGCATTGTTGGACAGCTTGTGATCGACTCCTGGACATCCTTGACCTCTTCGTGGCCACGTGGCTGCAGAGACAATCTTCACTTTATCACCTGTTTGCACCCGACATTGCCTGGTTCCATCCTGGTTCCACGGTAGTCACTGGCTAGTGACTTTGAACATTGTCCCCTCTGCTTTCAGGTCTTCACCTCTTCAGATCCACCCTTGGATCCACCAGAACTGTTCACGACGTCCCGCCTGCAGCATCTTTAGCTCCAAGCACCATCAACCTGCGTGACGAAACCCGACACTACTTCGCACCTGTGCACCCGCTTCCTGTGGGTGAGGTAACTCAGCAACGCCGGTGTTCCCACACTGGTGTACACCTCTAGTGCCTGTGTCTAAAGTTTTATTCTTGTAGGTCCATCGGAAGGTTCCTTAAACACTAACTTTGTAACTTTTATGCACCATTGACTTAACATTGGTGTATGCGTGCACTTTGAGCACTGCACCCGAGTCCCGCTGGCCTTTCCCGACTTCATCACTGCTAGTCCCGAACAGCTCCAGTGATTCCCCAGGCCCTAGGCCTCTTTCCTTTCCCCATAGTGGTTCTTATACCACTATTTTAGTATATGGTTTAGGTGGCCCCTAGGGCTCATCCATATTGTGCAACGTTTGTATATTTAAACGGTGTTTTGTTTTAACGCATTTGCTTCTGTGCTCATAAAGAGTATAGGGGATATTTGTAGAAATAAATCTATATATATTTTCAATATATATGTGTGGTGTCCTTTCATTTGGTATTCAAGGGGATTGTGTATGGTAAAACAGCTTGCTTCACATGCCTTTACAGAGTTTAGCCTAAGACTGCTTAGTCCATGCTACCCCTAGGATAGCTTGTCTATAAGGTTGACTTTTCAACCTCCACCATAAGGGTATTTTGGCATGATACAAGGTGATCACTAGAACTAGTGAGCATCATATATCAGGCCAACTTCTCACATTGGTGAGCAGCGGATTGGGATTTGAGTTAGCTGTTGTTTTACCATTACAATCTTTGAGAGTATCATTTGAAAGATCATACAGGTACCTGATAGGTACATTAAAACAAGACTAGTATACTTAAGTACTACTGAACTTAGTTGTTGTAGAGGATAGGGAGTAGCACACCCTGACTACAACTACTAGATAGGTTTAGTAGGAAAACACCAGTGTAGGTAGATTGCAACATATCCACCCACACTAGTGCAATGTCTGGAGCAGAGGGATCCACTGGACCTATCTCTGTTGAGAGTGACCCTCCAAGGGCACCATCCAAATTTGCTATATTTACTTTTAAAGAACTGAGGCAGCTGTGTTCCTTAAGAGGAATCAAAACGGGTCCTACCCCTACAGCAAGTCACCTCAGAGAGCTTTTAGACTAGTCTGAAGCTCTAAAGACCTCCAAGCCAGGCCCCTCAGGGACTGGAGAGGGAGGCTCTCCCACTGAAGATGACATTACTGACACCCCTGCCCCTGTCATCCAGATAGATGAGGAAGACCAGGTCACTGTCGGCCAGAGGATGAGGAAGAAGAGGAGGAGGAGGAGGAAAGTGGGTCTGATGATGAGAGAAATAGTTAGGTGCTAGTGAGCAGGCTTAACCTGGCTAACTTAAGCACATTTGGGACTGAAAGTGGGTCTAACCCATTCAGACCCCCAAGTGGACTTAACAAGGAGCAAAGGAGGAGAAGGAATGACTCAGGTGAGTCCAATGCCTCCCAAGCTTCTAGAGGTTCTCATGGACACTCCAGAAGGGAGCTGTCTAGCCCTCAGAGAAGGGAACAAGAGGCCAAAATGAGAGAGGCTAAACTTAGGATCCAGAAGCAAGAATTAGAAGTTGCCCTGGCCAAAGAGAACCTTGCTAGAGCAAGACAGCCTAGAGAGAGTGGATTAGGATCCACTGGTGGCAGCACTATCCAAAAGGATAAAGACAGGTCCTATGACAATAGAAACCTGAGTAAGATTGTACCCCCTTACAAGAGTGGGGATGACATCCACAGATGGATGACTGCACTTGAGAGAGCCTGCAGAGTACAGCAGATCCCTCAGGAGCAGCAATCTTGTGGCTCTCCTTTGAAGGTAGAGGCCGAGACAGCCTCCTCACAGTTAGTGATGGGGATTCTAGAAACTACCTGGTCCTGAAGAGTGCTCTGATTGATGGGTTAGGCTTAACCACTGAACAGTACAGGTTAATGTTCAGAGATACCCAGAAGACACAGACTCAGGACTGGTCTGAATTTGTTGAATGTGCCACTAAGGCTCTGGAGGGCTGGTTGCTGGGAAGTAAGGTTACAGACTATGAAGGATTGTACAATTTGCTTATGAGAGAACAGATTTTAAATAACTGTCAGAACCAGCAGTTGCATCAACATTTGGTTGACTCAGTTCTAACCTCTCCCCAAGAATTGGGAAAGAGGGCAGACAAATGGGTTAGAACCAGAGTTAAGCAAAGGAACCAGAACCAGGGTGGTGACCAGAAGAAAACAGACCAGAAGGGTGGGGAGCAGAAAGCTAAAGACCAGAAGTCTTCAACAGGGCCCCAAACTAATACTGAGGGCGGGTTCCAAACTTCCAAGAAGAAGAAGAAAGAAGGTCAAAGAAAACCCTGGTGTAGTTTTTGTAAAAGCACCTCTCACTGGACAAGTGAGTATAAAAAGGGTGGAGCCCCCAACACTGCAGCCCCTAAGGTACCTGCACCCACTAGTACAGTTGGCAGTGTTGGTCCACAGACCAAGGGGGTAGTAGGTATCACCTTGGGAACTGAGGGAGATTCTGGCCTAGTCAGAACCCCTACACAGGCTGTTCTGATCTGTGATGTGGAGATTGATTTGTCCACTACTGTCAGTCCCAGTAATCTGGGCAAGTACAGGCAGACGCCTTTGATTAATGACAAAGTGGCTCAATCATACAGGGACACATGTGCCAGTGTCACCATGGTGACACCTAGCTTTGTGGACCCTGGACAATATCCGCCAGGTGATAATTACCTGGTGACCAATGCCAGCAATGTCACTACTACACATAGTGTGGCACTTGTTAACTTTTCCTGGGGAGGGGTAACTGGCCTAAAAAGAGTTGTGGTTAGTGCTGATCTCCCAGTAGAATGTTTGTTGGGCAATGACCTGGAGAACTCTCTATGGTCAGAAGTTGAGTACAGGACTCATGCAGAGATATTAGGGATATCATCACATGTCCTTGCTGTGACCAGGTCACAGGCCAAAAAGTGCCTCTCTGAACCTCAGGTCTTGGATCCTGGAACAATGGACCAAGCACCTTCCAAGAAGAGGAACAGGAGGGTAAAGGCTGTGCCTTCCCAACTGCCTACAAGTGAGGATCAGCCTTCACAGGAAGATAATCTTGAGACCCCCGAAGGAACTGTCCCTGAAGAGATTGAACCTGATCAGGTTGAGTTTCTGGGGACAGGGGGACCTTCTAGGGCAGACTTGGGGCAGGCTCAGTTAACCTGTCCTTCTCTTGACCCCCTCAGACAGCAGGCTGCTGCTGAGGCTGCTGGGAATGCTCAAGGTACCCATAAAGTTTATTGGGATGATGGGCTCCTTTATTCAGAGGGTAGAGACCCCAAGCCTGGTACAACCAGGAGGTTGGTCATACCTCTGCAATTTAGGGGCTTCCTTTTTACCTTGGCACATGATATTCCCTTAGCAGGACACCTAGGCCAGAACAAAACTTGGGACAGACTTGTCTGTCACTTTAACTGGCCTCACATGTCAGAAGATACCAAGTAGTTTTGTCGCTCCTGTGTAACCTGCCAAGCAAGTGGCAAAGCAGGTGGTACCACAAAGGCCCCCCTTGATACCACTACCTGTGGTGGGGGTGCCCTTTGAAAGAGTGGGGATTGACATTGTCGGTCCAATGGATCCCCCTACAGCATCTGCGCACAGATTCATACTGGTGGTGGTGGACCATGCCACCAGGTACCCAGAGGCAATTCCACTTAGGACCACAACAGCTCCTGTTGTGGCCAGGGCCTTACTTGGAGTTTTCTCCAGAGTGGGGTTTTCTAAGGAGGTAGTATCTGATAGAGGTGCCAACTTCATGTCAGGATACTTAACAGCTATGTGGAAGGAATGTGGTGTCAACTACAAGTTCACCACTCCCTATCATCCAAAATGCAATGGGCTTGTTGAAAGATTCAACACGACCCTCAAGGGCATGATCAAAGGATTACCTGAAAAGCTCAGACGAAGATGGGATTTCCTTCTGCCCTGCCTTCTGTTTGCTTACAGAGAGGTCCCACTAAAGGGGGTTGGCTTCAGCCCCTTTGAATTGTTGTTTGGGCACCCTGTAAGAGGACCCCTATGTCTGGTGAGGGAAGGATGGGAGTTACCTCTCAAAAAGCCCAAGCAAGACATAGTGGACTATGTACTTGGTCTCCGCTCCAGGATGGCTGAGTATATGGAGAAGGCATCCAAAAACCTTGAGGCTAGCCAGGAATTACAGAAAGCCTGGCATGAGCAAAAGGCTGTCTTGACTGAGTACCAGCCTGGACAGAAGGTAGGGGTTTTGGAGTCAGTGGCCCCACCAGCACTCCAAGACAAATGGTCTGGACCGCATACAATCATTGAGAAAAATGGAGAGGTTACCTACTTGGTGGACCTAGGAACTCCCAGGAGCCCCCACAGGGTGCTTCATGTTAACAGGCTGAAAGCATATGTTGACAGGGCAGACATGGGCTTGCTCATGGCTGCAGATGAGGGGCAGGAGGAAGAGAGTGACCCTCTCCCAGACCTGCTGACTCAGAACCCTGAGGATGGATCAGTTGATGGTGTGGCCTTAGATGGCAGCCTCACTGAACATCAGCAACATGACTGTAGACAGGTTTTGCAGTCTTATCGACATATGTTCTCCCTGACACCCAGTCAGAATAACTGGTGTACCCATGGTTTGGACACTGGTGATAGTCTTCCTGTAAAGTACAAAATTTACAGGCAACCTGACTATGTCAGAGATTGTATCAAGACTGAGGTGCAAAAGATGCTGGAATTAGGTTTCATTAAGCCTTCAGAGAACCCCTGGGCTAGCCCAGTGGTTCTGGTCCCCAAACCTCACACCAAAGCTGGAAAGAGAGAGATGAGGTTCTGTGTGGATTACAGAGGACTCAATGCTGTCACCAGGACAGATGCACACCCTATTCCAAGGGCAGATGAGCTCATAGACAAATTGGCTTCTGCCAAGTATTTGAGCACATTTGACTTGACAGCTGGCTACTGGCAAATCAGGTTAGCTGAGGAGTCTAAAGCCAAGACAGCATTTTCTACCCCAGGTGGGCATTATCAATTCGTGGTGATGCCCTTTGGTTTGAAAAATGCACCTGCCACCTTCCAAAGGTTGGTGAATCAAGTCCTTACTGGGTTGGATGACTTTTGTGCAGCATATCTGGATGATATTGCTGTCTTTAGCTCCACCTGGGAGGATCACCTGGTCCACCTGAAGGAAGTGCTAGAGGCTCTGCAAAAGGCAGGCCTCACTATCAAGGCAACCAAGTGCCAGATAGGGCAGAGTAAGGTTGTGTACTTGGGCCACCTTGCAGGTGGAGGCCAAGTTCAACCACTGGAGAGTAAGATCCAGACCATAAAGGACTGGTCCCCTCCAAATACCCAGACTCAGGTCAGAGCTTTCTTGGGCCTGACTGGGTACTACAGGAAGTTTGTTAAGAACTATGGGTCCATTGTGACTCCTCTTAATGATCTGACATCTTAGAAGATGCCCAAAAAGGTTCAGTGGACAGAATACTGTCAAAGGGCATTTGATGACCTGAAGAAGGCCATGTGCTCTGCACCTATCCCGAAGAGTCCTGACTACTCAAGAGAGTTCATTGTCCAAACAGATGCTTCTGAGTTGGGAGTGGGAGCTGTGCTTTCACAACTTAATGTAGATGGTCAAGACCAGCCCATTGCTTTTATTAGCAGAAGGCTGACCCCCAGAGAGAAACGTTGGTCAGCCATTGAGAGGGAGGCCTTTGCTGTGGTGTGGGCCCTGAAGAAGTTGAGACCATACTTGTTTGGCACTCATTTCAAGATTCAGACCGACCATAAGCCCCTCTTATGGCTTAAACAGATGAAGGGTGACAACCCCAAACTGCTCAGGTTGTCCATTTCCCTACAGGAGATGGACTTTACAGTAGATCACCGCCCAATGACTGACCATGGTAATGCAGATGGTCTCTCCAGGTACTTCCACTTAGAACATGAAGACACAAATGGTCAAGGTTAGTCTAATGTCCCTGCATTTCGGAGGGGGTTGTGTAGGAGAGTAGGGTCTGCTATCCTATGGTCACCCCAAATTTTTGCTTTTTGCTTCACTGGTTTATGACTTAATGTGGCTGTGGGCCTGCTAATCAGACCCACAGCCTGCTGTTCTCTCTCTAAATTATTGCCAATGTACTTTAGGTGCATTACAAAATTGGAACTTGTTCACCTTATTGGCCCCTGTAACAGTGTACCCACGTACCCAGGGCAAGGTGCTTCCAAGGCCTACCAGGGGCTGCAGCACGTATTGTGCCACCCCTGGCCTGGCCTCCATATTTGACACAACTGTCTGATCACTCAGCTGGGGTAAGTCGGTGTGACCACCCCTTACTTAGGTGTAGTATGCCTATGCCTAACCTAAAATGGACTCATATGTTCCTATCAGCCACTCCTATGGAAGGCCTCATCAATCCTGGAGGCAGAGTGCTTGGAAATATGTGAGATGGTTCTCTGGCATGAGCTGAGCCTGTCTGCAGCTTTTTGAACCATGTCCTTTAGTTGTTCCATGATACTGCCATACCATATACTCTTAAGTGCATTATGAACCTCGCGGTAAAATGCTATCTTTGGTTTGGCTTTATCAAAACATGTCGAGTAAGGTGTCATACGAATTGGAATACTACCCCCTTGCCAGTTCTGGTGATGGGGGTAGCATTTCACCCTTCTAGAGGGACACAACATGTACCTAGCCTGAACCCCGGTTAAAGTTAAACTGAGCCGAGAGTCGCGCGAGCGCGTCGTCCAAGATGGCCGCCGCCACCGGAGCTCGGTAATGTAATCGGCCCAATTTACCGAAATACGACGAATTTCTGTCAGGAACCTCATTTACAGCGCAGCGCTCGCAAGATAAGCGTCTTACCTACCTTCTGCTCGTTTTTCTGGGCGATTTCTTCGTGGGAAGTGTTCCTGCTGGCCCTCTGGTTCCTCTCCCTGCCTTGGTCCCAGTCTCTGCCGGCTTCCTCCTCACAGGGGGCGGGGTACTCAGAAAGAGAGGGCCTGGCTTGGGCCTAACCACGCCCACGAACCTATTAACTACTGCACTGCTGTTTCTGGACAGCTTTTGGGAATTTTACACCTTTTTCCCTAATATTTATTAACATTTTGAGGTGCTTTTCTTTTTTCTGCATTTCTTTGACGCTTTTGGTTATTTACTCACCTCAAGATGGATAATAAGAATTCTGCCACTAATAAGAGGAAACAGCAAGTATCGCCTCCCCCAAATAAATCTAAGGTTGTTGAATCTTCTGAACCTTCCCTCACATTAATTTTAGAAGAAATTAAAGCGCTGCGACTGAACACTGACACTATTGCAATTGAAATGAAAAATATTCGCAAAGATATGGCGTCCATGTCCATGAAAGTGTCTGATAATGCTATCAAAATTCAGGATAACAAAAATAAATTGGACTCTTTTACACCTTTGGTGCAGCAAATAGTACCAATGCATACTCAGCTGCTGGAATTGGAAAACCGTAATCGACAATACAACCTCCGTATTTTCAATCTTCCTGAAGAGGTTGAAGGATCTGACTGTCGCTGCTACCTAGAATCCTTGCTTCCTGGTCTTCTAAATATTAAATTTCCCGAAAAGTTTGAAGTGGACAAGGCACATAGAATTCTTTCACATAGAAATCCTCGTCACACCAAACCTAGGCAAATGATTTTTAAGGTTTTGCGACACCATCATCTGGTTCTTATCAGGAAAGCTGCTAGAGATATTCCTTCTCTCTTGGTAAATGGCTCCAAAATCTTTATTCATCAAGACTTTGCAAAGGAAACGGTTGCTATTCGCAAATAATTTTCTTCTTTTCGTCCACAACTGAGAAGCCTTGGTTTCAAATATGGTCTGTTTGATCCTTCTACGATGAGAGTCTGGAAAGACACTTTCTCTAAATCTTTTCATCGTCCTGAAGATTTAAGACTATTCCTGGAACAACAAGCTTCACCATCGATGGAAACTCAGGAAGCCGTCACTTGAATATTGTAGTTTGACATTCCCTGGCATTTAATGACTATCCATTTATGGGCTCCAACGGTTCTTGGCCATGCTTGAGGAACGGGTGTGCGTCTCTATGTTCTTATTTCTGTATCTTGTTTGTTCTTTTTCTTTCCTTTTCTGTATCTTCCTTTTGTGTCCCTCCTTTTCTTGCTACCTACATAGAGTTACTCTTTATCCATGGCTGTTTCTCCCATTCGCTTTCTTGCAGTCTTTCTTTCTGTGTCTCCTTCTAATTCATGATGGCTAGTTCTCATAATATTAAAATTGTCTCCCTTAATGTTAAGGGTCTGGGACATCCAGTTAAACGCACAAAAATTTTAGATTACCTGGGTGCATGTAGAGCGGACATTTGCTTTCTCCAAGAAACGCATATTGACGACAACATTTTACATTATATGAAAAAAAAGTGGGTAGATGATATTGTGTCCTCTCCTGCACAAGGAAAGAAAAATGGTGTTGCAATTTTCTTTGCTAAACGGTTGAATTGCCAGATTCTTAGTAAGTTTACCGATACAGAAGGTAGATATGTTATAGTTAAGGTTAAACTTCATGATTCAATATTCTATCTGCTTAATATTTATGGCCCTACAGCTGATGACCCTTTGTTTTGGTCTAGTATAACTACAGAAGTTTTGCAGTTGGGGCAGGCTCCTTTGATTGTCGGGGGGATTTTAATGTATTTATTGATCCATTGTTAGATAGACTCTCTTCTGCAAAATTCCGTCCTCCTAAAGTATTCCATGCCTTTAAATCTTTTTTTCACACAACCAAATTGGCCGATATTTGGAGATTGCATTTCCCCACTGATAAATGTTTTTCTTTTTTTTCTAATCCCCATAACTCCCATTCGAGGATTGATTACTTTCTGATTTCTCCCTCTTTACTTCCATCAGCCACTAATCCGGTGATAGGTAATATTGATATTTCCGACCATGCTCTAATTTCGTTTGTTTTAAATATCTCCTCTCCTTTTACCAAACAAAATAGGTGGCGTATGAACACGAGCATTGTACTTAATGAAACACATAAACCCAAATTATTGCAGGCTATTCAAGACTATTTTTTGTTCAACCCTGAAGACTCATCGTCAATTATCAATAGATGGGATGCATTCAAGACCTACATTAGAGGTGCCACTATTTCTATTATGGCTTACGAGAACAAAAAATGTAACTCTGATGTTAAACGTTTAGAAAAAAAAATTGCTAAATTCGAACGTTTATTTATTTCCTCTAATGACCCTCAATATAAACTTAAATTACAAAAACTTCGTTATGAATTTAATACTATACTTAGTACTAGAGCAGGGATCCAACTCGCCAATTCCAATGCAAAATTTCATTTCAACACTAATAGGTCAGGGAAACTCCTTGCAAACTATTTGCGGATCAAGAGGAATAAGACTCAAATAACCTCGATAAGTGGTTCTCAGGGAAAGGTGGCTATCTCCCATAATGATATTGTTCAAGAATTTTTGCATTTTTACTCTTCCCTATGTAGTAAACCTGATCCCTGTGATGAATCTTTAATTGATTCATTTTTGAATAAGTGTACTCTCCCTCAAATTTCTCCATCAGATAGACTTAGTTTAGATTCCCCTATTACTTGTGATGAAATTTTGCTTGCCATCAAATCGCTCCCTAAGAATAAATCTCCAGGTCCGGATGGTATCCCAGCTGAATTTTATAAAGAATTTCAGTCTTTCCTTTTGCCCTATTTGAGTGAGATATTTTCCCATTTTAGTTCCTCTGGTACCATTTCTGGTTCCTTTGCGGACGCTCTAATCATTGTACTGCCCAAACCCGATAAAGACCCTACCCTAGTCTCTAATTATCGCCCCATCTCCCTAATAAATCAAGATTGTAAGTTGTATGCTAAAATCCTTGCCTCTAGATTAGCTCCTGTCCTTCACTCCATTATTCACCCGGATCAATCTGGTTTTATGAAAAATAGGTTCTCTGCTAACAACACCAGAACATTGTTACACATTATTGAGCAAAGCCCATCTCTTTCTTCTCCTGCAGGAGTTATGGCTCTTGATGCTGAAAAAGCATTTGACAAAATTCATTGGCAGTTTTTATTTAAAACTTTATTGTCCTTTAACTTTGGTGCCTCTTTTATTCGTATGATTTCTGCCTTGTATTTTGCTCCTACTGCTCGTTTGTTTATTAATGGTCAAATTTCTACTCAGTTTTCCCTTTTTAGAGGTACTAGGCAGGGTTGTCCCCTTTCCCCACTATTATTTTTGTTAGGCATTGAACCTTTTCTTAATTATATCCGTTACTGTGATAATATTCAGGGTATTGTGATCAATGATGTTATGGTTAAAACTTTAGCATATGCTGATGATGTTTTATTGTTTATTAGTAACCCTATTTCTTCTGTCCCTTCCCTATTAGACATTATTACAAAATACTCTATGGTTTCTGGTTACAAATTGAATGTTAGTAAGACTGAATTTTTTCCTTTAAATGCTTTTTGTACTCCAGATATGTTACCAACCCCAGACATTATTTGGCAAAAAAATAAGCTTAAATACTTAGGAATTTTATTTGGATCATCGTTGCCTGCTTCTTTGACATTAAATAGCGAATTCATAGTTGAGTATATTAAAAATAAAACATCCAAGTGGTCTTCCCTTCATCTCTCCTGGTGGGGAAGAATGGAATCTATAAAAATGAACATTGCTCCTAACATTTTTTACTCCTTGACTATGATTCCCACTCAATTTCCCCTCAAATTTTATAAGGATGTAGACAAATTGCTATCTAAATTCCTTTGGTCAAACAAAGTTCCTCGTATTACTTACAGAAAATTAAAACTCCCTAAGTTTCAGGCTGGTTTAACACTCCCAGACTTTCACCTGTATCATAAAGCTTTTATTTTAAAACAAAGTTCCTTATGGTTTACTAATTCTCCGGTTGTCCGACCTCCAACTTGGTTTGAATTAGAATCCTCAATTGTTCGACCCTTTTCTCTGCCTTCTCTGATATCGATGTCTTCTGGTTCCAAGGTTGTTCATCGATCATCTATAATTAAATCCTCGAGATTAATCATTAATGATTTGGATTCTAATTTTGACTTACCCTTACTTTCTACAGTCCACCTGTCTTTATGGCACAGTGCATTACTTAAACTGAACCGAAACATTAACTTCTGGTCTTCATGGATTTCAAAAGGTGTTTTATATCTCAAAGATGTGTTTGATGGAACTGCCTTTATTCCCTTTGAGCAACTCCAATTAAAATTTAAAATCCCGGATTCAGATTTCCCTAAATATCAATCCTTATGCAATTCAATTCTAGATTCCTTTCCAAATGGTATCCCCTCATCTACCACCAATGATTTATTTATTTACCTTACAGCTGTTACATCAGCCTCCAAAGCTGTCTCTATCTTTTATAAAAAATGTGCCATCTCTCAGGGCTCCAATGTTGGTTTTATTGCATCTTTTTGGAATAATGAACTTTCCATATCATTATCAGATGACTCCTGGTCTTCTATATGGCTTAACAGCATATCTGGATGGCTCCCAGTGTCTCTATATCAAACTAATGCGTATATTTTGTTCAACACTCTATGGAGGCCATTGCGATTATATAATGCTAAACTGTTACAGTCTGATCTATGTTGGCATTGCAAGTCTTGTTCTGGTTCACTTCGTCATATGTTATTTGATTGTCCAATTATTCAGAAATTCTGGTTGGAAGTCTGGCCTATCATTCTGAATATTTTATCTTTGCAAGATGATATCACATATATACTGTTAATATGCAAATCGGTTGCCCTTTCTCCTCCTCTTTGTGAGTCAAGGGCTAAGTTATTTAATTTTTTGGTTACAGCTGCGTTAAAACCTATTACTTTTTGTTGGAAAGATGCTTCTTCTCTTTCGATTCACGCTTGGTGGTCGTGGATTACCTTTACAAGGAAAGGTGCTCAGCTATCACTTAAAGGTGTTACTCACAATTCACAATCATTTCAATCGTTTTGGTCACCCATTGATTCATATGTTATGAAATGATATTGTTAATTAGTTTTCTTTGTATATTGAGAACTTTTTTGACTTTCATTATCACCTTTTTTGTATTTCTGTATTTTAAGTAATCAATTGCTTTCTAACTCTGTATGGTATGATTTTATGATGCAATGATATGTTTTCTTCCCTCACTCTCCTTCTCCCCTTTTTCCCTTCCTCTTCTTATACGATTATTTATTAATGATTCTCTTTACTACAATTTTTTTTTTGTTATGTACTGTTCTTATTTATTTCTTTTGCCTCTAAAAATTCAATAAAATCATTTTGAACTTAAAAAAAAAAAGTTTAACAGAGCCTCAGCATCACAAAATGGATGCTGCCACCACAGACACAAGTCTGACCTCCTGCTGCTGGGAGTCCTTCCAGCGAGGGCAGCTGGGACAAAAGGTTTCCTGCCTTGGGAGGTGCTAGCACCACCCCAGACAGGATTTTGTGTATTGGGTAGGACAGGGCTGAATAGAATCAGACATGCCTGGGGCACACAAGGTGTCCCTGTGCATATGCCAGTTCAAACCGGTGCTGGGGCTTTCCAGCCCCAGTCTTAGGGTGAAGCTGGACAAAGGAAAGGGGGTGTAACCACCCCCCTTCCTGGTCCCACCCAGAGGAGGAACCTAGTAGGTGATCCGGCCCCCAGGTTTGGAATAAGATTAGGAGCTGTGTCCTAGGACTTCAGATCATCCTGAACTTGGCTTGAAATACAGAAGAAACTTGGACTTCGACATTCTGCTGCACAGAAGACTGAAGAGAATCTCTCTTGTGGCTAAGGAGTGACCACCCTGTGAATACAGGCACCAACCAGCAACTCAAAGTCTGCTTTGCTGCCGCCTCCCGCCGGAGCCCAAGCCCAGAGCCTGACAAGACCCAGACTCCCAGACATCTCAGAACCGATCGACAGTCCCTGCAAAGAAGAGACCCGTGGAGGCACCGAGAAACGTGGGACCGGACATCTTGGAAGACCCCCGAAGAGCTGACTGCCCAGCACGCGAGGCACCCTTGATATTGTGCTTTGGGGTTTGAGAAGCCCCAACACCGAGCAGCATTTGCACTGAAGATCAGCCCCCCAGCATCTCCACAATCTGCGTGGGGTCCTTTTGCACTTTGCCACTTGATGCGCCATACCGGTCACTTGCCACGCGGCTAGTGGCCATCTTGGCAACGAAAACTACAATTTACACCACTGGTCTGGTTGCGCCAGTATGGCCCTTGCTCCCCTGAAAAGGAGTACCCGCTCTGACCTTGGTGGTCCGAGTGAGAAGCCTAAATCAATTCCTGCGTGACTTGCTTTTGCCAAGGCCTGTTTGCTCCAATCAAGTTGCTGACACCGCCATCAGCAAGAGCCATCATGAGACAGTTTGTGATCGACTCCTGGACGTTCTTGACCTCTTCGTGTCCACATGGCTACAGAGACAATCTTCACTTCATCACCTGTTTGCACCCGACATTGCCTGGTTCCATCCTGGTTCCACGGTAGTCACTGGCTAGTGACTTTGAACATTTTCCCCTCTGCTTTCAGGTCTTCACCTCTTCAGATCCACCCTTGGATCCACCGGAACTCTTCACGACGACACGCCTGCAGCATCTTCAGCTCCAAGCACCATCAACCTGCATGACAAAACCCGACACTACTTCGCACCTGTGCACCCGCTTCCTGTGGGTGAGGTAACTCAGCAACGCTGGTGTTCCCACACTGGTGTACACCTCTAGTGCCTGTGTCTAAAGTTTTATCCTTGTAGGTCCATCGGAAGGTTCCTTAAACACTAACGTTGTAACTTTTACGCACCATTGACTTAACATTGGTGTATGTGTGCACTTTGAGCAATGCACCCGAGTCCTGCGGGCCTTTCCCGACTTCATCACTGCTAGTCCTGAACAGCTCCAGCGATTCCCCAGGCCCTAGGCCTCTTTCCTTTCCCCATAGTGGTTCTTATACCACTATTTTAGTATATGGTTTAGGTGGCCCCTAGGGCTCATCCATATTGTGCAACTTTTGTATATTTAAACGGTGTTTTGTTTTAACGCATTTGCTTCTGTGCTCATAAAGAGTATAGGGGATATTTGTAGAAATAAATCTATATATATTTTCAATATATATATGTGTGGTGTCCTTTCATTTGGTATTCAAGGGGATTGTGTATGGTAAAACAGCTTGCTTCACATGCCTTTACAGAGTTTTGCCTAAGACTGCTTAGTCCATGCTACCCCTAGGATTGCTTGTCTATAAGGTTGACTTTGCAACCTCCACCATAAGGGTTGTTTGGCATGATACAAGGTGATCACTAGAACTAGTGAGCATCATATATCAGGCCAACTTCTCACAAACTGCCTTCAATCTACACTGTAGACAGCAGAGTTCATAACTTCAATTGAGCTTTCCTTCTACATTAAGGACTGCATTACATTCAACACTGTTTTCCTTATGTCAAATACAAATCTATGTCTACATATTCTGTTATCTGTAACTAAATAGCATTCTTTAATATTTCTGTCAACAACTACCTTCAATCTACACTGTGGACAACTGGGTTGACAATTTGCATTGACCGATCTTTCTGTCAACAACTACCTCCGATCTACACTGCAGAAAGCAGAGTTCACAACTTAAATTCACCTTTCCTACTACATTAAGGGCCGCATTACATTCAACACTGTTTTCCTTATCACAGATACAATTCTACTCTGTCCTCAGATTCTGTTATATGTAACTAAATAGCAATCTTCAATCTTTGTCTCAACAACTTCCTTCAATCTACACTGCAGACAGCAGAGTTCACAACTTCAATTGAGCTTTCCTTCTAAATTAAGGACCGAATTTCATTTAACACTGTTTTCCTTATCACAAATGCAATTATATGTCTTCAGATTCTGTTCTCTGTAACTAAATACCATTCTTCAATCTGTCTGTCAACAACTACCTTCAATCTACACTGCGGACAAGTGCGTTGACAACTTGCATTGACTGATCTTTCTGTCAACAACTACCTTCGATCTACACTGCAGACAGCAGGGTTCACAACTTCAATCCACCTTTCCTTCTACATTAAGGACCGCATTACATTCAAAACTGTTTTCCTTATCACAGATATAATTCTACTCTGTCCTCACATTCTGTTATCTATAACTAAATAGCCTTCTTCAATCTTTGTCTCAACAACTGCCTTCAATCAACACTGCAGACAGCAGAGTTCACAACTTCAATTGAGCTTTCCTTCTACATTAAGGACTGCATTACATTCAACACTGTTTTCCTTATCACAGATACAATTATACTCTGTCCTCAGATTCTGTTATCTGTAACTAAATAGAAATCTACAATCTTTGTCTCAACAGCTACCTTCAATCTACACTGCAGACAGCAGAGTTCACAACTTCAATTGAGCTTTACTTCTACATTAAGGACCGAATTTCATTCAACACTGTTTTCCTTATCACAAATGCAATTATATGTCTTCAGATTCTGTTCTCTGTAACTAAATACCATTCTTCAATCTGTCTGTCAACAACTACCTTCAATCTACACTGCGGACAAGTGCGTTGACAACTTGCATTGACTGATCTTTCTGTCAACAACTACCTTTGATCTACACTGCAGACAGCAGGGTTCACAACTTCAATTCACCTTTCCTTCTATATTAAGGACCGCATTACATTCAACACTGTTTTCCTTATCACAAATACAATTCTATGTCCTCAGATTCTGTTATCTGTAACTAAATAGCATTCTTTAATCTTTGTCTCCACAACTGCCTTCAATCTGCACTGCAGACAGCAGAGTTCACAACTTTAATTGAGCTTTTCTTCTACATTAAGGATTGCATTACATTCAACACTGTTTTCCTTATCACAAATGCAATTCTATGTCCTCAGATTTGGTTATCTGTAACTTAATAGCATTCTTCAATCTTTCTGTCAGCAACTACCTTCAATCCACACTGAGGACAACTGGGTTGACAACTTGCATTGATCTATCTTTCTCTCAACAACTAAATTTGATCAGCACTGCAGACAGCAGGGTTCACAACTTAAATTCACCTTTCCTTCTACATTAAGGACCGCATTACATTCAACACTGTTTTCCTTATCACAGATACAATTCTACTCTGTCCTCAGATTCTGTTATCTGTAACTAAATAGCAATCTTCAATCTTTCTGTCAACAACTACCTTCAATCTACACTTGGGACAACTGGGTTGACAACTTGCATTGACTAATCTTTCTGTCAACAACAACCTTCGATCTACACTGCAGACAGCATGATTCACAACTTCAATACACCTTTCCTTCAACATTAAGGACCGCATTACATTCAACACTGTTTTCCTTATCACAGATACAATTCTACTCTCTCCTCAGATTCTGTTATCTGTAACTAAATAGCAATATTCAATCTTTGTCTCAACAACTGCCTTCAATGTACACTGCAGACAGCAGAGTTCACAACTTCAATTGAGCTTTCCTTCTACATTAAGGACCGCATTACATTCTACACTGTTTTCCTTATCACAAATACAATTCTATGTCCTCAGATTCTGTTATCTGTAACTAAATAGCATTCTTTAATCTTTCTGTCAACAATTACCTTCAATCTACACTGTGGACAACTGGGTTGACAACTTGCATTGACCGATGTTTCTGTCAACAAATACCTCTGATCTACACTGCAGAAAGCAGGGTTCACAACTTAAATTCACCTTTCCTTCTACATTAAGGGCCGCATTACATTCAACACTGTTTTCCTTATCACAGATACAATTCTACTCTGTCCTCAGATTCTGTTATCTGTAACTGAATAGCAATCTTCAATCTTTGTCTCAACAACTTCCTTCAATCTACACTGCAAACAGCAGAGTTCACAACTTCGATTGAGCTTTCCTTCTACATTAAGGACCGCATTACATTCAAAACTGTTTTCCTTATCACAAATGCAATTATATGTCATCAGATTCTGTTATCTGTAACTAAATAGTATTCTTCAATGTTTCTGTCAACAACTACCTTCAATCTACACTGCGGACAACTGCGTTGACAACTTGCATTGACTGATCTTTCGTTCAACAACTACCTTCGATCTACACTGCAGACAGCAGGGTTCACAACTTCAATTCACCTTTCCTTCTACATTAAGGACCGCATTACATTCAACACTGTTTTCATTATCACAGATACAATTCTACTCTGTGCTCAGATTCTGTTATCTGTAACTAAATAGCAATCTTCAATCTTTGTCTAAACAACTTCCTTCAATCTACACTGCAGACAGCAGAGTTCACAACTTTAATTGAGCTTTCCTTCTACATTAAGGACCGCATTACATTCAACACTGTTTTCCTTATCACAGATATAATTCTACTCTGTCCTACCATTCTGTTATCTATAACTAAATAGCCTTCTTCAATCTTTGACTCAACAACTGCCTTCAATCAACACTGCAGACAGCAGAGTTCACAACTTCAATTGAGCTTTCCTTCTACATTAAGGACTGCATTACATTCAACACTGTTTTCCTTATCACAAATACAATTCTATGTCCTCAGATTCTGTTATCTGTAACTAGATAGCATTTTTAAACTCTCTGTCAACAACTACCTTCAACCTACACTGCAGACAACTGGGTTGACAACTTGCATTGACCGATCTTTCTGTCAACAACTACCTTCGATCTACACTGCAGACAGCAGGGTTCACAACATCAAGTCACCTTCCCTTCCACATTAAGGACCACATTACATTCAACACTGTTTTCCTTATCACAGATACAATTCTACTCTGTCCTCAGATTCTGTTATCTGTAACTAAATAGCAATCTTCAATCTTTCTGTCAACAACTACCTTCAATCTACACTTGGGACAACTGGGTTGACAACTTGCATTGACTAATCTTTCTGTCAACAACAACCTTCGATCTACACTGCAGACAGCATGATTCACAACTTCAATACACCTTTCCTTCAACATTAAGGACCGCATTACATTCAACACTGTTTTCCTTATCACAGATACAATTCTACTCTCTCCTCAGATTCTGTTATCTGTAACTAAATAGCAATATTCAATCTTTGTCTCAACAACTGCCTTCAATGTACACTGCAGACAGCAGAGTTCACAACTTCAATTGAGCTTTCCTTCTACATTAAGGACCGCATTACATTCTACACTGTTTTCCTTATCACAAATACAATTCTATGTCCTCAGATTCTGTTATCTGTAACTAAATAGCATTCTTTAATCTTTCTGTCAACAATTACCTTCAATCTACACTGTGGACAACTGGGTTGACAACTTGCATTGACCGATGTTTCTGTCAACAAATACCTCTGATCTACACTGCAGAAAGCAGGGTTCACAACTTAAATTCACCTTTCCTTCTACATTAAGGGCCGCATTACATTCAACACTGTTTTCCTTATCACAGATACAATTCTACTCTGTCCTCAGATTCTGTTATCTGTAACTGAATAGCAATCTTCAATCTTTGTCTCAACAACTTCCTTCAATCTACACTGCAAACAGCAGAGTTCACAACTTCGATTGAGCTTTCCTTCTACATTAAGGACCGCATTACATTCAACACTGTTTTCCTTATCACAAATGCAATTATATGTCATCAGATTCTGTTATCTGTAACTAAATAGTATTCTTCAATGTTTCTGTCAACAACTACCTTCAATCTACACTGCGGACAACTGCGTTGACAACTTGCATTGACTGATCTTTCGTTCAACAACTACCTTCGATCTACACTGCAGACAGCAGGGTTCACAACTTCAATTCACCTTTCCTTCTACATTAAGGACCGCATTACATTCAACACTGTTTTCCTTATCACAGATACAATTCTACTCTGTGCTCAGATTCTGTTATCTGTAACTAAATAGCAATCTTCAATCTTTGTCTAAACAACTTCCTTCAATCTACACTGCAGACAGCAGAGTTCACAACTTTAATTGAGCTTTCCTTCTACATTAAGGACCGCATTACATTCAACACTGTTTTCCTTATCACAGATATAATTCTACTCTGTCCTACCATTCTGTTATCTATAACTAAATAGCCTTCTTCAATCTTTGCCTCAACAACTGCCTTCAATCAACACTGCAGACAGCAGAGTTCACAACTTCAATTGAGCTTTCCTTCTACATTAAGGACTGCATTACATTCAACACTGTTTTCCTTATCACAAATACAATTCTATGTCCTCAGATTCTGTTATCTTTAACTAGATAGCATTTTTAAACTCTCTGTCAACAACTACCTTCAACCTACACTGCAGACAACTGGGTTGACAACTTGCATTGACCGATCTTTCTGTCAACAACTACCTTCGATCTACACTGCAGACAGCAGGGTTCACAACATCAAGTCACCTTCCCTTCCACATTAAGGACCACATTACATTCAACACTGTTTTCCTTATCACAGATACAATTCTACTCTGTCCTCAGATTCTGTTATCTGTAACTAAATAGCAATCTACAATCTTTGTTTCAACAGCTGCCTTCAATCTACACTGCAGACAGCAGAGTTCACAACTTCAATTGAGCTATACTTCTACATTAAAGCCCACATTACATTTAACACTGTTTTCCTTCTCACAAATACAGTTATATGTCCTCAGATTCTGTTATCTGTAACTAAATAGCATTCTTCAATCTTTTTCTCCACAACTGCCTTCAATCTACACTGCAGAGAGCAGAGTTCATAACTTCAATTGAGCTTTCCTTCTACATTAAGGACCGCATTACATTCAACACTGTTATCCTTATCACAGATACAATTCTACTCTGTCCTCAGATTCTGTTATCTGGAAATAAATAGCAATCTTCAATCTTTGTCTCAACAGCTACCTTCAATCTACACTGCAGACAGCAGAGTTCACAACTTCAATTGAGCTTTCCTTCTACATTAAGGACCGCATTACATTCAACACTGTTTTCCTTCTCACAAATACAATTCTATGTCCTCAGATTCTGTTATCTGTAACTAAATAGCATTCTTCAATCTTTGTCTCCACAACTGCCTTCAATCTACACTGCAGACAGCAGAGTTCATAACTTCAATTGAGCTTTCCTTCTACATTAAGGACCGCATTATATTCAACACTGTTTTCCTTATCACAGATACAGTTCTACCCTGTCCTCAGATTCTGTTATCTGTAACTAAATAGCAATCTTTAATCTTTGTCTCAACAGCTGCCTTCAATCTACACTGCAGACAGCAGAGTTCACAACTTCAATTGAGGTTTACTTCTACAATAAGGACTGCATTACATTCAACACTGTTTTCCTTTTCAGAAATACAATTCTATGTCCTCAGATTCTGTTATCTGTAACTAAATTAGCATTCTTCAATCTTTGTATCCACAACTGCCTTCAATCTACACTGCAGACAGCAGAGTTCATAACTTCAATTGAGCTTTCCTTCTACATTAAGGACTGCATTACATTCAACACTGTTTTCCTAATCACAGATACAATTCTACTCTGTCTTCACATTCTGTTATCTGTAACTAAATAGCAATCTTCAATCTTTGTCTCAGCAGATGCCTTCAATCTACACTGCAGACAGCAGAGTTCACAACTTCAATTGAGCTTTACTTCTACATTAAGGACCGCATTACATTGAACACTGTTTTCCTTATCACAAATACAATTCTATGTCCTCAGATTCTGTTATCTGTAACTAAATAGCATTCTTCAATCTGTGTCTCCACAACTGCCTTCAATCTGCACTGCAGACAGCAGAGTTCATAACTTCGATGGAGCTTTTCTTCTACATTAAGGATTGCATTACATTCAACACTGTTTTCCTTATCACAAATGCAATTCTATGTCCTCAGATTCGGTTATCTGTAACTAAATAGCATTCTTCAATCTTTCTGTCAGCAACTACCTTCAATCCACACTGAGGACAACTGGGTTGACAATTTGCATTGATCTATCTTTCTCTCAACAACTAAATTTGATCTGCACTGCAGACGGCAGGGTTCACAACTTAAATTCACCTTTCCTTCTACATTAAGGACCGCATTACATTCAACACTGTTTTCCTTATCACAGATACAATTCTACTCTGTCCTCAGATTCTGTTATCTGTAACTAAATAGCAATCTTCAATCTTTCTGTCAACAATTACCTTCAATGTACACTGCAGACAGCAGAGTTCACAACTTCAATTGAGCTTTCCTTCTACATTAAGGACCGCATTACATTCAACACTGTTTTCCTTATCACAAATACAATTCTATGTCCTCAGATTCTGTTATCTGTAACTAAATAGCATTCTTTAATCTTTCTGTTAACAATTACCTTGAATCTACACTGGTGACAACTGGGTTGACAACTTGCATTGACTAATCTTTCTGTCAACAACTACCTTCGATCTACACTGCAGAAAGCAGGGTTCACAACTTAAATTCACCTTTCCTTCTACATTAAGGGCCGCATTACATTCAACACTGTTTTCCTTATCACAGATACAATTCTACTCTGTCCTCAGATTCTGTTATCTGTAACTGAATAGCAATCTTCAATCTTTGTCTCAACAACTTCCTTCAATCTACACTGCAGACAGCAGAGTTCACAACTTCGATTGAGCTTTCCTTCTACATTAAGGACCGCATTACATTCAACACTGTTTTCCTTATCACAAATGCAATTATATGTCATCAGATTTTGTTATATGTAACTAAATAGTATTTTTCAATTTTTCTGTCAACAACTACCTTCAATCTACACTGCGGACAACTGCGTTGACAACTTGCATTGACTGATCTTTCGTTGAACAACTACCTTCGATCTACACTGCAGACAGCAGGGTTCACAACTTCAATTCACCTTTCCTTCTACATTAAGGACCGCATTACATTTAACACTGTTTTCCTTATCACAGATACAATTCTACTCTGTCCTCAGATTCTGTTATCTGTAACTAAATAGCAATCTTCAATCTTTGTCTAAACAACTTCCTTCAATCTACACTGCAGACAGCAGAGTTCACAACTTTAATTGAGCTTTCCTTCTACATTAAGGACCGCATTACATTCAACACTGTTTTCCTTATCACAGATACAATTCTATGTCCTCAGATTCTGTTATCTGTAACTAAATAGCATTTTTAAACTTTCTGTCAACAACTACCTTCAACCTACACTGCAGACAACTGGGTTGACAACTTGCATTGACCGATCTTTCTGTCAACAACTACCTTCTATCTACACTGCAGACAGCAGGGTTCACAACATAAAGTCTCCTTCCCTTCTACATTAAGGACCGCATTACATTCAACACTGTTTTCCTTATCACAGATACAATTCTACTCTGTCCTCAGATTCTGTTATCTGTAACTAAATAGCAAACTTCAATCTTTGTCTCAACAGCTGCCTTCAATCTACACTGCAGACAGCAGAGTTCACAACTTCAATTGAGCTATATTTCTACATTAAGGACCACATTACATTCAACACTGTTTCCCTTCTCACAAATACAGTTCTATGTCCTCATATTCTGTTATCTGTAACTAAATAGCATTCTTCAGTCTTTGTCTCCACAATTGCCTTCAATGTACACTGCAGAGAGCAGAGTTCATAACTTCAATTGAGCTTTCCTTCTACATTAAGGACCGCATTACATTCAACACTGTTTTCCTTATCACAGATACAATTCTACTCTGTCCTCAGATTCTGTTATCTGAAAATAAATAGCAATCTTCAATCTTTGTCTCAACAGCTATCTTCAATCTACACTGCAGACAGCAGAGTTCACAACTTCAAATGAGCTTTCCTTCTACATTAAGGACTGCATTACATTCAACACTGTTTTCCTTCTCACAAATACAATTCTATGTCCTCAGATTCTGTTATCTGTAACTAAATAGCATTCTTCAATCTTTGTCTCCACAACTGCCTTCAATCTACACTGCAGACAGCAGAGTTCATAACTTCAATTGAGCTTTCCTTCTACATTAAGGACCGCATTACATTCAACACTGTTTTCCTTATCACAGATACAATTCTACCCTGTCCTCAGATTTTGTTATCTGTAACTAAATAGCAATCTTTAATCTGTGTCTAAACAGCTGCCTTCAATCTACACTGCAGACAGCAGAGTTCACAACTTCAATTGAGGTTTACTTCTACAATAAGGACCGCATTACATTCAACACTGTTTTCCTTTTCAGAAATACAATTCTATGTCCTCAGATTCTGTTATCTGTAACTAAATTAGCATTCTTCAATCTTTGTATCCACAACTGCCTTCAATCTACACTGCAAACAGCAGAGTTCATAACTTCAATTGAGCTTTCCTTCTACATTAAGGACCGCATTACATTCAACACTGTTTTCCTAATCACAGATACAATTCTACTCTGTCTTCACATTCTGTTATCTGTAACTAAATAGCAATCTTCAATCTTTGTCTCAGCAGATGCCTTCAATCTACACTGCAGACAGCAGAGTTCACAACTTCAATTGAGCTTTACTTCTTCATTAAGGACCGCATTACATTGAACACTGTTTTCCTTATCACAAATACAATTCTATGTCCTCAGATTCTGTTATCTGTAACTAAATAGCATTCTTCAATCTTTGTCTCCACAACTGCCTTCAATCTGCACTGCAGACAGCAGAGTTCATAACTTCAATGGAGCTTTTCTTCTACATTAAGGATTGCATTACATTCAACACTGTTTTCCTTATAACAAATGCAATTCTATGTCCTCAGATTCGGTTATCTGTAACTAAATAGCATTCTTCAATCTTTCTGTCAGCAACTACCTTCAATCCACACTGAGGACAACTGGGTTGACATCTTGCATTGATCTATCTTTCTCTCAACAACTAAATTTGATCTGCACTGCAGACAGCAGGGTTCACAACTTAAATTCACCTTTCCTTCTACATTAAGGACCGCATTACATTCAACACTGTTTTCCTTATCACAGATACAATTCTACTCTGTCCTCAGATACTGTTATCTGTAACTAAATAGCAATCTTCAATCTTTCTGTCAACAACTACCTTCAATCTACACTGGGGACAACTGGGTTGACAACTTGCATTGACTAATCTTTCTGTCAACAACTACCTTCGATCTACACTGCAGACAGTAGGGTTCGTAACTTAAATTCACCTTTCCTTCTACATTAAAGACCGCATTACATTCAACACAGTTTTCCTTATCACAGATACAATTATACTCTGTCCTCAGATTCTGTTATCTGTAACTAAATAGCATTCTTCAATCTTTCTGTCAACAACTACCTTCAATCTATACTGCGGACAACTGGGTCGACAACATGCATTGACCGATCTTTCTGTCAACAACTAACTTCGATCTACACTGCAGACAGCAGGGTTCACAACTTAAATTCACCTTTCCTTCTACATTAAGGACCGCATTACATTCAACACAGTTTTCCTTATCACAGATACAATTATACTCTGTCCTCAGATTCTGTTATCTGTAACTAAATAGCATTCTTCAATCTTTGTCTCCATAAATGCCTTCAATCTACACTGCAGACAGCAGAGTTCATAACTTCAATTGAGCTTTCCTTCTACATTAAGGACCACATTACATTCAACACTGTTTTCCTTATCACAGATACAATACTACCCTGTCCTCAGATTCTGTTATATGTAACTAAATAGCAATCTTCAATCTTTGTCTCAACAGCTGCCTTCAATCTACACTGTAGACAGCAGAGTTCACAACTTCAATTGAGCTTTACTTCTACATTAAGGACCACATTACATTCAACACTGTTTTCCTTATCACAAATGCAATTATATGTCCTCAGATTCTGTTATCTGTAACTAAATAGCATTCTTCAATCTTTCTGTCAACAACTACCTTCAATCTACACTGCGGACAAGTGCGTTGACAACTTGCATTGACTGATCATTCTGTCAACAACTACCTTCGAACTACACTGCAGACAGCAGGGTTCACAACTTCAATTCACCTTTCCTTCTACATTAAGGACCGCATTACATTCAACACTGTTTTCCTTATCACAGATATAATTCTACTCTGTCCTCAGATTCTGTTATCTGTAACTAAATAGCATTCTTCAATCTTTGTCTCCACAACTGCCTTCAATCTACACTGCAGACAGCAGAGTTCATAACTTCAATTGAGCTTTCCTTCTACATTAAGGACCGCATTACATTTAACCCTGTTTTCCTAATCACAGATATAATTCTACTCTGTCTTCAGATTCTGTTATCTGTAACTAAATAGCAATCTTCAATCTTTCTGTCAACAATTACCTTCAATCTACACTGGGGACAACTGGGTTGACAACTTGCATTGACTAATCTTTCTGTCAACAACTACCTTCGATCTACACTGCAGACAGCATGATTCACAACTTCAATACACCTTTCCTTCAACGTTAAGGACCGCATTACATTCAACACTGTTTTCCTTATCACAGATACAATTCTACTCTCTCCTCAAATTCTGGTATCTGTAACTAAATAGCAATATTCAATCTTTGTCTCAAAAACTGCCTTCAATGTACACTGCAGACAGCAGAGTTCACAACTTCAATTGAGCTTTCCATCTACATTAAGGACCGCATTACATTCAACACTGTTTTCCTTATCACAAATACAATTCTATGTCCTCAGATTCTGTTATCTGTAACTAAATAGCATTCTTTAATCTTTCTGTCAACAATTACCTTCAATCTACACTGGGGACAACTGGGTTGACAACTTGCATTGACTAATATTTCTGTCAACTACTACCTTAGATCTACACTGCAGAAAGCAGGGTTCACAACTTAAATTCACCTTTCCTTCTACATTAAGGGCCGCATTACATTCAACACTGTTTTCCTTATCACAGATACAATTCTACTCCGTCCTCAGATTCTGTTATCTGTAACTGAATAGCAATCTTCAATCTTTGTCTCAACAACTTCCTTTAATCTACACTGCAGACAGCAGAGTTCACAACTTCGATTGAGCTTTCCTTCTACATTAAGGACCGCATTACATTCAACACTGTTTTCCTTATCACAAATGCAATTATATGTCATCAGATTCTGTTATATGTAACTAAATAGTATTTTTCAATTTTTCTGTCAACAACTACCTTCAATCTACACTGCGGACAACTGCGTTGACAACTTGCATTGACTGATCTTTCGTTCAACAACTACCTTCGATCTACACTGCAGACAGCAGGGTTCACAACTTCAATTCACCTTTCCTTCTACATTAAGGACCGCATTACATTCAACACTGTTTTCCTTATCACAGATACAATTCTACTCTGTCCTCAGATTCTGTTATCTGTAACTAAATAGCAATCTTCAATCTTTGTCTAAACAACTTCCTTCAATCTACACTGCAGACAGCAGAGTTCACAACTTTAATTGAGCTTTCCTTCTACATTAAGGACCGCATTACATTCAACACTGTTTTCCTTATCACAGATATAATTCTACTCTGTCCTCACATACTGTTATCTATAACTAAATAGCCTTTTTCAATCTTTGTCTCAACAACTGCCTTCAATCAACACTGCAGAAAGCAGAGTTCACAACTTCAATTGAGCTTTCCTTGTACATTAAGGACTGCATTACATTCAACACTGTTTTCCTTACCACAAATACAATTCTATGTCCTCAGATTCTGTTATCTGTAACTAAATAGCATTTTTAAACTTTCTGTCAACAACTACCTTCAAACTACACTGCAGACAACTGGGTTGACAACTTGCATTGACCGATCTTTCTGTCAACAACTACCTTCGATCTACACTGCAGACAGCAGGGTTCACAACATAAAGTCACCTTCCCTTCTACATTAAGGACCGCATTACATTCAACACTGTTTTACTTATCACAGATACAATTCTACTCTGTCCTCAGATTCTGTTATCTGTAACTAAATAGCAAACTTCAATCTTTGTCTCAACAGCTGCCTTCAATCTACACTGCAGACAGCAGAGTTCACAACTTCAATTGAGCTATATTTCTACATTAAGGACCACATTACATTCAACACTGTTTTCCTTCTCACAAATACAGTTCTATGTCCTCATATTCTGTTATCTGTAACTAAATAGCATTCTTCAGTCTTTGTCTCCACAATTGCCTTCAATCTACACTACAGAGAGCAGAGTTCATAACTTCAATTGAGCTTTCCTTCTACATTAAGGACCGCATTACATTCAACACTGTTTTATTTATCACAGAAACAATTCTACTCTGTCCTCAGATTCTGTTATCTGAAAATAAATAGCAATCTTCAATCTTTGTCTCAACAGCTACCTTCAATCTACACTGCAGACAGCAGAGTTCACAACTTCAATTGAGCTTTACTTCTACATTAAGGACTGCATTACATTCAACACTGTTTTCCTTCTCACAAATACAATTCTATGTCCTCAGATTCTGTTATCTGTAACTAAATAGCATTCTTCAATCTTTGTCTCCACAACTGCCTTCAATCTACACTGCAGACAGCAGAGTTCATAACTTCAATTGAGCTTTCCTTCTACATTAAGGACCGCATTACATTCAACACTGTTTTCCTTATCACAGATACAATTTGTTATGTTATGTTATGTTATTTATTCTTTTGTATAGCGCAACGGTTACTCAAAAAGAATGTCCCGGCGCTTTAGGTAAGGAGAACTGATTCACAATAACATAACACAGTAAAAAAAGAGAGTACAGAGCAAACAAGTAAAAAATGAACTGCTGGGAGGCCTACCGGGTGAACAACCAGGTTTTAAGACCTCTCCTAAAGTCAAGAAGACTAGTAGCCCCCCGAAGTGAGAGCGGAAGCGAGTTCCACATCTGTGGAGCCAGCAAGCTGAAGGAACGGCCGCCCAGGCGCGCTCTCTTCACTCGAGGGACAACCGCCAGGAGTAGAGATTCAGACCTCAGAGAGCGAGTCGGATGGTAAAAGGCCAGCCTCTTTTGGAGATGCTTTGCTCCCACAGCATGGAGAGCCTTGTAGGCCAAAGTCATAGCCTTAAAGGCGATCCGTTTGCGGATGGGTAGCCAGTACAGCGTCAGCAATAGACCCGAAACGCTGGCACGTCTATTTAGACCAAAAATGGCCCTGGCCGCCGCATTCTGCGCGACTTGAAGCCGCTGCAACAGGTACTCTGGTAGGCCCAGGTAAAGAATGTTGGCATAATCCAACCTGGAGCCTATCAGAGCCTGCACAGTCAGCTTCCTATGCTCCTCCGACAAAAGAGGCAAGAACCTCCGCAGCATCTTTAATAGACCGAAACAGGTGCCGGTGACCCCAAGGATCTGGGCTTTCATCGTCAGCCCCTTGTCCATCTTGACCCCCAAGTTCTTAGCCATAGGGGAAGAGCAGAACGGAGGGAACATATCGATGGGCCACCAGGCCTGCCAGCTGGGCTCCGTGTCGCAGCCGAAGAAGAGTACCTCGGACTTATCGGAATTGCACTTGAGGCTGTTCAGTTGGAACCATGTGAACACAGCCCCAAGGCAATTCCGGATACTCTCCCCGTCGAATTCTGCCCCTCTCTCACAAGAAAAGAGGAGCTGGGTGTCGTCGGCATAAGATACGATCCGGGCACCAAACGACTCCGCCACCGCCGCCAAAGGGGTCATAAAGATGTTAAAGAGGGTCGGGCTCAATATAGAGCCCTGAGGGACCCCGACTCCCAAAGGCGGCATCACGGCGGTGTCGGGCGATGTCCAGACCGTTTGCCGGCGGCCAGCTAGAAAGGACGAAAACCAGCTGAGCACCGTCCCCCGAAGGCCAATCTCATAGAGTCTTGCGAGAAGGCCATCATGGGGGACGGTGTCAAAAGCCGCCGACAAGTCCAACAACACCAACATGACTTTGCCCCCGGTATCCAACACCCCTTTGATGGTTTCAGAAACCTCAAGGAGCGCGGTCTCGGTGCTACGATTTGAGCGAAAGCCGGACTGGGTGTCATGTAGGATCTCGTGGGTCTCCAAAAAGTTGGAGAGCACCGACTGGACGTGTTTCTCCAAAATTTTTACGAGAGCCGGCAACAGAGAAATCGGCCTATAATTGGCTGGGACCTTCGGGTCAAGACCCGGTTTTTTAAGCAGCGGGATGACCATTGCCTGCTTCCAGGCTGGCGGAACCACACCCTGACTCAACGAGAGATTCAGAAGAGGGTTCGCCAGTGGATTGATCACCTCCGCCATCTTACCCAAAAGCTTGGCTGGGCAAGGGTCAAGTGGTGACCCAGACTTCAAATTACCCATAAGCACTAAGGAAGCTGGGGCTGACAAAGATGGAAACGCAGCCAGCGTGACGCCCTGCGAGGCCGGAGGGAACATGTCAACCTCAGATGTAAACGGCCTAGCAGAAGCTCCCGATGGAAAAGAGTCCTGTATGAGTTTTATCTTGCTTGTAAAAAAACAAGCAAGGTCAGCCGCCCAGGATTCTAAGGGCACCTCTTCCGATGTAATGGTCCGAGGAGAAATAAATTCTCTGACTATGGTAAAAATCTCCTTACAGGAGTTAGAGGCCGCTTCAATTCTCCCCGCAAGATAGGCCTTTTTTTCAAGGCGTATGTCCCGGTGGTAAGCCTTAACCACAGCCTTGTAGGCCAACCTGTCCACGCTGTCATAGTGTGCCCGCCAGGCCCTTTCGGCTACCTTACACTGCTGCCGCTTAGCCCACAGTGTAGTGGTGAACCAAGGGGCCGAAACCCGCTTTGATGTCAGGCGGGGGGGCAACACCGGGGCCAGGTCGTTAAGCCTATCAGAAAGCCATGCTTCCAGGG
This sequence comes from Lissotriton helveticus, assembly GCF_964261635.1. Classification (NCBI taxonomy): domain Eukaryota; kingdom Metazoa; phylum Chordata; class Amphibia; order Caudata; family Salamandridae; genus Lissotriton; species Lissotriton helveticus. Next base: position 42,963,785 of record NC_136063.1, read on the forward strand.
ACTCCAAATCTCTCTCCAGCTCACCGGAGAGAAGACAGGGATGATCCAAAGCAGCCTGAGCCAGCATCTCAGTGGTCACTCTGCTGAACGCTCTGAACGCTCGTCCCCGTTGCTGTGGGGCCGGGATGGACGACCTGGCAGTGCCACTGATTGTAAATTTGGCAAGCCAATGATCAGACCACAGAACCGGGAGAGTCTCTTTCACCACCAGAGGAGATGTAGAAAAGACCTGGTCAAGAGTATGCCCCTTAACGTGAGTCGGCCCCTGTAAATAAGGAATAAGGCCCAGCGGGGTCATGGCCTCGGAAAGCTTTATAGCAGCGGGGTTAGACGGATCGTCCATCCGAAAGTTAAAGTCCCCAGCTACTATACAGTGTTCTGCTCTCAGGGCCAGTCCCAGCAAAACCGAGTCAAGGTCTGCAAAGAACGTTCCAGGCGGACCAGGGGGTCGATAGACCAAAAGTCCCTTCACTGATTGGTGCGGCGCTAGCATGATTGAAAAGGCCAGCGATTCCGAGCCGCGGATGTCCTCCGTAGGCAAGATGGTACAGATCGTGCACTTCTTCACCACCAGTGCGACCCCTCCGCCCCTTCCCTTGGCTCTATCCTTCCTGAAGATGTTATAATCAGGCGGAATTGCCATCGCCACGTCAGGGTTAGAGGACTCTCCCCACCAAGTCTCAGTCAGCATTAAACAGAGTGGCTTCTCTGTATCGAGAAGCTCGTAGATGTCTTGCGCATGACTGCACGCCGATCTGGTGTTTAGCAGCATGCAGGAATACTCTGCGCCCGCTATGTTACTAATGGGGGCAGATGACAGCGCACGGTTGGGACGCCAGCCACAACAAGGGCAACGAGACTTACCTCTGTGGCGGCCAGGAAAGACAGAGCAGCAGCGGCTCTCCCGATGATTTAGAGAGCACAGCTCCTCGAACGTGTAACGCACAATAGGTGCATCAGCTTTGCACATGCTGGAATAGCAAAGCCCCACCCGCCGGCCGAAACGCCGCCGAGACGCTGACGGGCGCAGACGGGCAGGACTCTGGCTTGACTCAGGCGCGAGTCAGGCGCCACCGCTGCGCGTCACCGCTGCGCCGGGGGAGCGAGCTTTAAGTACAGCCTCCTCGTTCTCCACACGGAGAACTAGAGCGCTGAGTCAGGTGGCGCGCTGCAAGGCAGCAGCCCCAATATGGCAGCCCTGTCCTCAGATTTTGTTATCTGTAACTAAATAGCAATCTTTAATCTGTGTCTAAACAGCTGCCTTCAATCTACACTGCAGACAGCAGAGTTCACAACTTCAATTGAGGTTTACTTCTACAATAAGGACCGCATTACATTCAACACTGTTTTCCTTTTCAGAAATACAATTCTATGTCCTCAGATTCTGTTATCTGTAACTAAATTAGCATTCTTCAATCTTTGTATCCACAACTGCCTTCAATCTACACTGCAAACAGCGAAGTTCATAACTTCAATTGAGCTTTCGTTCTACATTAAGGACCGCATTATATTCAACACTGTTTTCCTAATCACAGATACAATTCTACTCTGTCTTCACATTCTGTTATCTGTAACTAAATAGCAATCTTCAATCTTTGTCTCAGCAGATGCCTTCAATCTACACTGCAGACAGCAGAGTTCACAACTTCAATTGAGCTTTGCTTCTTCATTAAGGACCGCATTACATTGAACACTGTTTTCCTTATCACAAATACAATTCTATGTCCTCAGATTCTGTTATCTGTAACTAAATAGCATTCTTCAATCTTTGTCTCCACAACTGCCTTCAATCTGCACTGCAGACAGCAGAGTTCATAACTTCAATGGAGCTTTTCTTCTACATTAAGGATTGCATTACATTCAACACTGTTTTCCTTATAACAAATGCAATTCTATGTCCTCAGATTCGGTTATCTGTAACTAAATAGCATTCTTCAATCTTTCTGTCAGCAACTACCTTCAATCCACACTGAGGACAACTGGGTTGACATCTTGCATTGATCTATCTTTCTCTCAACAACTAAATTTGATCTGCACTTTAGACAGCAGGGTTCACAACTTAAATTCACCTTTCCTTCTACATTAAGGACCGCATTACATTCAACACTGTTTTCCTTATCACAGATACAATTCTACTCTGTCCTCAGATTCTGTTATCTGTAACTAAATAGCAATCTTCAATCTTTCTGTCAACAACTACCTTCAATCTATACTGCGGACAACTGGGTCGACAACATGCATTGACCGATCTTTCTGTCAACAACTAACTTCGATCTACACTGCAGACAGCAAGGTTCACAACTTAAATTCACCTTTCCTTCTACATTAAGGACCGCATTACATTCAACACAGTTTTCCTTATCACAGATACAATTATACTCTGTCCTCAGATTCTGTTATCTGTAACTAAATAGCATTCTTCAATCTTTGTCTCCACAAATGCCTTCAATCTACACTGCAGACAGCAGAGTTCATAACTTCAATTGAGCTTTCCTTCTACATTAAGGACCACATTACATTCAACACTGTTTTCATTATCACAGATACAATACTACCCTGTCCTCAGATTCTGTTATCTGTAACTAAATAGCAATCTTCAATCTTTGTCTCAACAGCTGCCTTCAATCTACACTGTAGACAGCAGAGTTCACAACTTCAATTGAGCTTTACTTCTACATTAAGGACCACATTACATTCAACACTGTTTTCCTTATCACAAATGCAATTATATGTCCTCAGATTCTGGTATCTGTAACTAAATAGCATTCTTCAATCTTTCTGTCAACAACTACCTTCAATCTACACTGCGGACAAGTGGGTTGACAACTTGCATTGACTGATCATTCTGTCAACAACTACCTTCGAACTACACTGCAGACAGCAGGGTTCACAACTTCAATTCACCTTTCCTTCTACATTAAGGACCGCATTACATTCAACACTGTTTTCCTTATCACAGATATAATTCTACTCTGTCCTCAGATTCTGTTATCTTTAACTAAATAGCATTCTTCAATCTTTGTCTCCACAACTGCCTTCAATCTACACTGCAGACAGCAGAGTTCATAACTTCAATTGAGCTTTCCTTCTACATTAAGGACCGCATTACATTCAACACTGTTTTCCTTATCACAGATAAAATTCTACTCTGTCCTCAGATTCTGTTATCTGGAAATAAATAGCAATCTTCAATCTTTGTCTCAACAGCTACCTTCAATCTACACTGCAGACAGCAGAGTTCACAACTTCAATTGAGCTTTACTTCTACATTAAGGACCGCATTACATTCAACACTGTTTTCCTTATCACAAATACAATTCTATGTCCTCAGATTCTGTTATCTGTAACTAAATAGCATTCTTGAATCTTTGTATCCACAACTGCCTTCAATCTACACTGCAGACAGTAGAGTTCATAACTTCAATTGAGCTTTCCTTCTACATTAAGGACCGCATTACATTTAACACTGTTTTCCTAATCACAGATACAATTCTACTCTGTCTTCAGATTCTGTTATCTGTAACTAAATAGCAATCTTCAATCTTTGTCTCAGCAGCTACCTTCAATCTACACTGCAGACAGCAGAGTTCACAACTTCAATTGAGCTTTACTTCTACATTAAGGACTGCATTACATTCAACACTGTTTTCCTTCTCAGAAATACAATTCTATGTCCTCAGATTCTGTTAGCTGTAAATAAATAGCATTCTTCAATCTTTGTATCCACAACTGCCTTCAATCTACACTGCAGACAGCAGAGTTCATAACTTCAATTGAGCTTTCCTTCTACATTAAGGACCGCATTACATTCAACACTGTTTTCCTAATCACAGATACAATTCTACTCTGTCTTCAGATTCTGTCATCTGTAACTAAATAGCAATCTTCATTCTTTATCTCAGCAGCTGCCTTCTATCTACACTGCAGACAGCAGAGTTCACAACTTCAATTGAGCTTTACTTCTACATTAAGGACCGCATTACATTGAACACTGTTTTCCTTATCACAAATACAATTCTATGTCCTCAGATTCTGTTATCTGTAACTAAATAGCATACTTCAATCTTTGTCTCCACAACTGCCTTCAATCTGCACTGCAGACAACAGAGTTCATAACTTCAATGGAGCTTTTCTTCTAAATTAAGGATCGCATTACATTCAACACTGTTTTCCGTATCACAAATGCAATTCTATGTCCTCAGATTCGGTTATCTGTAACTAAATAGCATTCTTCAATCTTTCTGTCAGCAACTATCTTCAATCCACACTGAGGAGAACTGGGTTGACAACTTGCATTGATCTATCTTTCTGTCAACAACTAAATTCAATCTGCACTGCAGACAGCAGGGTTCACAACTTAAATTCACATTTCCTTCTACATTAAGGACCGCATTACATTCAACACTGTTTTCTTTATCACAGATACAATTCTACTCTGTCCTCAGATTCTGTTATCTGTAACTAAATAGCATTCTTCAATCTTTTTCTCCACAACTGCCTTCAATCTGCACTGCAGACAGCAGAGTTCACAACTTCAATTGAGCTTTACTTCTACATTAAGGACCGCATTACATTGAACACTGTTTTCCTTATCACAAATACAATTCTATGTCCTCAGATTCTGTTATCTGTAACTAAATAGCATTCTTCAATCTTTGTCTCCACAACTGCCTTCAATCTGCACTGCAGACAGCAGAGTTCATAACTTCAAAGGAGTTTTTCTTCTAAATTAAGGATCGCATTACATTCAACACTGTTTTCCGTATCACAAATGCAATTCTTTGTCCTCAGATTCGGTTATCTGTAACTAAATAGCATTCTTCAATCTTTCTGTCAGCAACTACCTTCAATCCACACTGAGGACAACTGGGTTGACAACTTGCATTGATCTATCTTTCTGTCAACATCTAAATTCGATCTGCACTGCAGACAGCAGGGTTCACAACTTAAATTCACCTTTCCTTCTACATTAAGGACCGCATTACATTCAACACTGTTTTCCTAATCACAGATACAATTCTACTCTGTCCTCAGATTCTGTTATCTGTAACTAAATAGCAATCTTCAATCTTTCTGTCAACAACTACCTTCAATCTACACTGGGGACAACTGGGTTGACAACTTGCATTGACTAATCTTTCTGTCAACAACTACCTTCGATCTACACTGCAGACAGTAGGGTTTGTAACTTAAATTCACCTTTCCTTCTACATTAAGGACCGCATTACATTCAACACTGTTTTCCTTATCACAGATACAATTCTACTCTCTCCTCAGATTCTGTTATCTGTAACTAAATAGCAATATTCCATCTTTGTCTCAACAACTGCCTTCAATGTACACTGCAGACAGCAGCGTTCACAACTTCAATTGAGCTTTCCTTCTACATTAAGGACCGCATTACATTCAACACTGTTTTCCTTATCACAAATACAATTCTTTGTCCTCAGATTCTGTTATCTGTAACTAAATAGCATTCTTTAATCTTTCTGTCAACAAATTACCTTCAATCTACACTGTGGACAACTGGGTTGACAACTTGCATTGACTGATCTTTCTGTCAACAACTACCTTCGATCTACACTGCAGACAGCAGGGTTCACAACTTCAATTCACCTTTCCTTCTACATTATGGACCGCATTACATTCAACACTGTTTTCCTTATCACAGATACAATTCTACTCTGTCCTCAGATTCTGTTATCTGGAAATAAATAGCAAACTTCAATCTTTGTCTCAACAGCTACCTTCAATCTACACTGCAGAGAGCAGAGTTCACTACTTCAATTGAGCTTTACTTCTACATTAAGGACCGCATTACATTGAACACTGTTTTCCTTATCACAAATACAATTCTATGTCCTCAGATTCTGTTATCTGTAAATAAATTGCATTATTCAATCTTTGTCTCCACAACTGCCTTCAATCTGCACTGCAGACAGCAGAGTTCATAACTTCAATGGAGCTTTTCGTCTACATTAAGGATCGCATTACATTCAACACTGTTTTCCTTATCACAAATGGCATTCTATGTCCTCAGATTCTGTTATCTGTAACTAAATAGCATTCTTCAATCTTTCTCTCAACAACTGGCTTCAATCTACACTGCAGACAGCAGAGTACACAACTTCAATTGAGCTTTCCTTCTACATTAAGGACCGCATTACATTCAACACTGTTTTCCTTATCACAAATACAAATCTATGTCCTCAGATTCTGTTATCTGTAACTAAATAGCATTCTTTAATCTTTCTGTCAACAACTACCTTCAATCTACACTGTGGACAACTGGGTTGACAACTTGCATTGACCAATCTGTCTGTCAACAACTACCTCCGATCTACACTGCAGAAAGCAGAGTTCACAACTTAAATTCACCTTTCCTTCTACATTAAGGGCCGCATTACATTCAACATTGTTTTCCTTATCACAGATACAATTCTACTCTATCCTCAGATTCTGTTATCTGTAACTAAATAGCAATCTTTAATCTTTGTCTGAACAACTTCCTTCAATCTACACTGCAGACAGCAGAGTTCACAACTTTAATTGAGCTTTCCTTCTACATTAAGGACCGCATTACATTCAACACTGTTTTCCTTATCACAAATGCAATTATATGTCCTCAGATTCTGTTCTCTGTAACTAAATAACATTCTTCAATATTTCTGTCAACAACTACCTTCAATCTACACTGCGTACAACTGGGTTGACAACTTGCATTGACCGATCTTTCTGTCAACAACTAACTTCGATCTACACTGCAGACAGCAGGGTTCACAACTTAAATTCACCTTTCCTTCTACATTAAAACCACATTAGATTCAACACTGTTTTCCTTATCACAGATACAATTCTACTCTGTCCTCAGATTCTGTTATCTGTAACTAAATAGCAATCTTCAATCTTTGTCTCAACAGCTGCCTTCAATCTACACTGTAGACAGCAGAGTTCACAACTTCAATTCCCCTTTCCTTCTACATTAAGGACCGCATTACATTCAACACTGTTTTCCTTATCACAAATGCAATTATATGTCCTCAGATTTATGTTATCTTTGACTAAATAGCAATCTTCAATCTTTGTCTCAACAACTGCCTTCAATCTACACTGCAGACAGCAGGGTTCACAACATAAAGTCACCTTCCCTTCTACATTAAGGACCGCATTACATTCAACACTGTTTTACTTATCACAGATACAATTCTACTCTGTCCTCAGATTCTGTTATCTGTAACTAAATAGCAAACTTCAATCTTTGTCTCAACAGCTGCCTTCAATCTACACTGCAGACAGCAGAGTTCACAACTTCAATTGAGCTATATTTCTACATTAAGGACCATATTACATTCAACACTGTTTTCCTTTTCAGAAATACAATTCTATGTCCTCAGATTCTGTTATCTGTAACTAAATTAGCATTCTTCAATCTTTGTATCCACAACTGCCTTCAATCTACACTGCAAACAGCAGAGTTCATAACTTCAATTGAGCTTTCCTTCTACATTAAGGACCGCATTACATTCAACACTGTTTTCCTAATCACAGATACAATTCTACTCTGTCTTCACATTCTGTTATCTGTAACTAAATAGCAATCTTCAATCTTTGTCTCAGCAGATGCCTTCAATCTACACTGCAGACAGCAGAGTTCACAACTTCAATTGAGCTTTGCTTCTTCATTAAGGACCGCATTACATTGAACACTGTTTTCCTTATCACAAATACAATTCTATGTCCTCAGATTCTGTTATCTGTAACTAAATAGCATTCTTCAATCTTTGTCTCCACAACTGCCTTCAATCTGCACTGCAGACAGCAGAGTTCATAACTTCAATGGAGCTTTTCTTCTACATTAAGGATTGCATTACATTCAACACTGTTTTCCTTATAACAAATGCAATTGTATGTCCTCAGATTCTGTTATCTGTAACTAAATAGCAATCTTCAATCTTTCTGTCAACAACTACCTTCAATCTACACTGGGGACAACTGGGTCGACAACTTGCATTGACTAATCTTTCTGTCAACAACTACCTTCGATCTACACTGCAGACAGTAGGGTTCGTAACTTAAATTCACCTTTCCTTCTACATTAAAGACCGCATTACATTCAACACTGTTTTCCTTATCACAGATACAATTCTACTCTGTCCTCAGATACTGTTATCTGTAACTTAATAGCAATCTTCAATCTTTCTGTCAACAACTACCTTCAATCTATACTGCGGACAACTGGGTCGACAACATGCATTGACCGATCTTTCTGTCAACAACTAACTTCGATCTACACTGCAGACAGCAGGGTTCACAACTTAAATTCACCTCTCCTTCTACATTAAGGACCGCATTACATTCAACACTGTTTTCCTTATCACAGATACTATACTACCCTGTCCTCAGATTCTGTTATCTGTAACTAAATAGCAATCTTCAATCTTTGTCTCAACAGCTGCCTTCAATCTACACTGTAGACAGCAGAGTTCACAACTTCAATTGAGCTTTACTTCTACATTAAGGACCACATTACATTCAACACTGTTTTCCTTATCACAAATGCAATTATATGTCCTCAGATTCTGGTATCTGTAACTAAATAGCATTCTTCAATCTTTCTTTCAACAACTACCTTCAATCTACACTGCGGACAAGTGGGTTGACAACTTGCATTGACTGATCATTCTGTCAACAACTACCTTTGAACTACACTGCAGACAGCAGGGTTCACAACTTCAATTCACCTTTCCTTCTACATTAAGGACCGCATTACATTCAACACTGTTTTCCTTATCACAGATATAATTCTACTCTGTCCTCAGATTCTGTTATCTTTAACTAAATAGCATTCTTCAATCTTTGTCTCCACAACTGCCTTCAATCTACACTGCAGACAGCAGAGTTCATAACTTCAATTGAGCTTTCCTTCTACATTAAGGACCGCATTACATTCAACACTGTTTTCCTTATCATAGATAAAATTCTACTCTGTCCTCAGATTCTGTTATCTGGAAATAAATAGCAATCTTCAATCTTTGTCTCAACAGCTACCTTCAATCTACACTGCAGACAGCAGAGTTCACAACTTCAATTGAGCTTTACTTCTACATTAAGGACCGCATTACATTCAACACTGTTTTCCTTATCACAAATACAATTCTATGTCCTCAGATTCTGTTATCTGTAACTAAATAGCATTCTTGAATCTTTGTATCCACAACTGCCTTCAATCTACACTGCAGACAGTAGAGTTCATAACTTCAATTGAGCTTTCCTTCTACATTAAGGACCGCATTACATTTAACACTGTTTTCCTAATAACAGATACAATTCTACTCTGTCTTCAGATTCTGTTATCTGTAACTAAATAGCAATCTTCAATCTTTGTCTCAGCAGCTACCTTCAATCTACACTGCAGACAGCAGGGTTCACAACTTCAATTGAGCTTTACTTCTACATTAAGGACTGCATTACATTCAACACTGTTTTCCTTCTCAGAAATACAATTCTATGTCCTCAGATTCTGTTAACTGTAAATAAATAGCATTCATCAATCTTTGTATCCACAACTGCCTTCAATCTACACTGCAGACAGCAGAGTTAATAACTTCAATTGAGCTTTCCTTCTACATTAAGGACCGCATTACATTCAACACTGTTTTCCTAATCACAGATACAATTCTACTCTGTCTTCAGATTCTGTCATCTGTAACTAAATAGCAATCTTCATTCTTTATCTCAGCAGCTGCCTTCTATCTACACTGCAGACAGCAGAGTTCACAACTTCAATTGAGCTTTACTTCTACATTAAGGACCGCATTACATTGAACACTGTTTTCCTTATCACAAATACAATTCTATGTCCTCAGATTCTGTTATCTGTAACTAAATAGCATACTTCAATCTTTGTCTCCACAACTGCCTTCAATCTGCACTGCAGACAACAGAGTTCATAACTTCAATGGAGCTTTTCTTCTAAATTAAGGATCGCATTACATTCAACACTGTTTTCCGTATCACAAATGCAATTCTATGTCCTCAGATTCGGTTATCTGTAACTAAATAGCATTCTTCAATCTTTCTGTCAGCAACTATCTTCAATCCACACTGAGGACAACTGGGTTGACAACTTGCATTGATCTATCTTTCTGTCAACAACTAAATTCAATCTGCACTGCAGACAGCAGGGTTCACAACTTAAATTCACATTTCCTTCTACATTAAGGACCGCATTACATTCAAGACTGTTTTCTTTATCACAGATACAATTCTACTCTGTCCTCAGATTCTGTTATCTGTAACTAAATAGCATTCTTCAATCTTTTTCTCCACAACTGCCTTCAATCTGCACTGCAGACAGCAGAGTTCACAACTTCAATTGAGCTTTACTTCTACATTAAGGACCGCATTACATTGAACACTGTTTTCCTTATCACAAATACAATTCTATGTCCTCAGATTCTGTTATCTGTAACTAAATAGCATTCTTCAATCTTTGTCTTCACAACTGCCTTCAATCTGCACTGCAGACAGCAGAGTTCATAACTTCAAAGGAGTTTTTCTTCTAAATTAAGGATCGCATTATATTCAACACTGTTTTCCGTATCACAAATGCAATTCTTTGTCCTCAGATTCGGTTATCTGTAACTAAATAGCATTCTTCAATCTTTCTGTCAGCAACTACCTTCAATCCACACTGAGGACAACTGGGTTGACAACTTGCATTGATCTATCTTTCTGTCAACATCTAAATTCGATCTGCACTGCAGACAGCAGGGTTAACAACTTAAATTCACCTTTCCTTCTACATTAAGGACCGCATTACATTCAACACTGTTTTCCTAATCACAGATACAATTCTACTCTGTCCTCAGATTCTGTTATCTGTAACTAAATAGCAATCTTCAATCTTTCTGTCAACAACTACCTTCAATCTACACTGGGGACAACTGGGTTGACAACTTGCATTGACTAATCTTTCTGTCAACAACTACCTTCGATCTACACTGCAGACAGTAGGGTTCGTAACTTAAATTCACCTTTCCTTCTACATTAAGGACCGCATTACATTCAACACTGTTTTCCTTATCACAGATACAATTCTACTCTCTCCTCAGATTCTGTTATCTGTAACTAAATAGCAATATTCCATCTTTGTCTCAACAACTGCCTTCAATGTACACTGCAGACAGCAGCGTTCACAACTTCAATTGAGCTTTCCTTCTACATTAAGGACCGCATTACATTCAACACTGTTTTCCTTATCACAAATACAATTCTTTGTCCTCAGATTCTGTTATCTGTAACTAAATAGCATTCTTTAATCTTTCTGTCAACAAATTACCTTCAATCTACACTGTGGACAACTGGGTTGACAACTTGCATTGACTGATCTTTCTGTCAACAACTACCTTCGATCTACACTGCAGACAGCAGGATTCACAACTTCAATTCACCTTTCCTTCTACATTATGGACCGCATTACATTCAACACTGTTTTCCTTATCACAGATACAATTCTACTCTGTCCTCAGATTCTGTTATCTGGAAATAAATAGCAAACTTCAATCTTTGTCTCAACAGCTACCTTCAATCTACACTGCAGAGAGCAGAGTTCACTACTTCAATTGAGCTTTACTTCTACATTAAGGACCGCATTACATTGAACACTGTTTTCCTTATCACAAATACAATTCTATGTCCTCAGATTCTGTTATCTGTAAATAAATTGCATTATTCAATCTTTGTCTCCACAACTGCCTTCAATCTGCACTGCAGACAGCAGAGTTCATAACTTCAATGGAGCTTTTCGTCTACATTAAGGATCGCATTACATTCAACACTGTTTTCCTTATCACAAATGGCATTCTATGTCCTCAGATTCTGTTATCTGTAACTAAATAGCATTCTTCAATCTTTCTCTCAACAACTGGCTTCAATCTACACTGTGGACAACTGGGTTGACAACTTGCATTGACCAATCTGTCTGTCAACAACTACCTCCGATCTACACTGCAGAAAGCAGAGTTCACAACTTAAATTCACCTTTCCTTCTACATTAAGGGCCGCATTACATTCAACATTGTTTTCCTTATCACAGATACAATTCTACTCTATCCTCAGATTCTGTTATCTGTAACTAAATAGCAATCTTTAATCTTTGTCTGAACAACTTCCTTCAATCTACACTGCAGACAGCAGAGTTCACAACTTTAATTGAGCTTTCCTTCTACATTAAGGACCGCATTACATTCAACACTGTTTTCCTTATCACAAATGCAATTATATGTCCTCAGATTCTGTTCTCTGTAACTAAATAACATTCTTCAATCTTTCTGTCAACAACTACCTTCAATCTACACTGCGTACAACTGGGTTGACAACTTGCATTGACCGATCTTTCTGTCAACAACTAACTTCGATCTACACTGCAGACAGCAGGGTTCACAACTTAAATTCACTTTTCCTTCTACATTAAAACCACATTAGATTCAACACTGTTTTCCTTATCACAGATACAATTCTACTCTGTCCTCAGATTCTGTTATCTGTAACTAAATAGCAATCTTCAATCTTTGTCTCAACAGCTGCCTTCAATCTACACTGTAGACAGCAGAGTTCACAACTTCAATTCCCCTTTCCTTCTACATTAAGGACCGCATTACATTCAACACTGTTTTCCTTATCACAAATGCAATTATATGTCCTCAGATTTATGTTATCTTTGACTAAATAGCAATCTTCAATCTTTGTCTCAACAACTGCCTTCAATCTACACTGCAGACAGCAGAGTTCACAACTTCAATTGAGCTTTCCTTCTACATTAAGGACCGCATTACATTCAACACTGTTTTCCTTATCACAGATATAATTCTACTCTGTCCTCACATTCTGTTATCTATAACTAAATAGCCTTCTTCAATTTTTGTCTCAACAGCTACCTTCAATCTACACTGCAGACAGCAGAGTTCACAACTTCAATTGAGCTTTACTTCTACATTAAGGACCGCATTACATTCAACACTGTTTTCCTTATCACAAATACAATTCTGTGTCCTCAGATTCTGTTATCTGTAACTAAATAGCAATCTTCAATCTTTCTGTCAACAACTACCTTCAATATACAATGGGGACAACTGGGTTGACAACTTGCATTGACTAATCTTTCTGTCAAAAACTTCCTTCGATCTACACTGCAGACAGCAGGATTCACAACTTCAATTCACCTTTCCTTCAACATTAAGGACTGCATTACATTCAACACTGTTTTCCTTATCACAGATACAATTCTACTCTGTCCTCAGATTCTTTTATCTGTAACTAAATAGCAATCTTCAATCTTTGTCTCAACAACTTCCTTCAAGCTATACTGCAGACAGCAGAGTTCACAACTTCAATGGAGCTTTCCTTCTACATTAAGGACCGCATTACATTCAACACTGTTTTCCTTATCACAAATGCAAATATATGTCCGTAGATTCTGTTATCTGTAACTAAATAGCATTCTTCAATCTTTCTGTCAACAACTACCTTCAATCTACACTGGGGACAACTGCGTTGACAACTTGCATTGACTGATCTCTCTGTCAACAACAACCTTCGATCTACACTGCAGACAGCAGGGTTCACAACTTCAATTCACCTTTCCTTCTGCATTAAGGACCGCATTACATTCAACACTGTTTTCCTTATTACAGATACAATTCTACTCTGTCCTCAGATTCGGTTATCTGTAACTAAATAGCAATATTCAATCTTTGTCTCAACAACTGCCTTCAATGTACACTGCAGACAGCAGAGTTCACTACTTCAATTGAGCTTACCTTCTACATTAGGGACCGAATTACATTCAACACTGTTTTCCTTATCCCAAATACAATTTTATGTCCTCAGATTCTGTTATCTGTAACCAAATAGCATTCTTCAATCTTTCTGTCAACAACTACCTTCAATATACACTGGGGACAACTGGGTTGACAACTTGCATTGACTAATCTTTCTGTCAAAAACTTCCTTCGATCTACACTGCAGACAGCACGATTCACAACTTCAATTCAACTTTCCTTTAACATTAAGGACCGCATTACATTCAACACTGTTTTCCTTATCACAGATACAATTCTACTCTGTCCTCAGATTCTTTTATCTGTAACTAAATAGCAATCTTCAATCTTTGTCTCAACAACTTCCTTCAAGCTATACTGCAGACAGCAGAGTTCACAACTTCAATTGAGCTTTCCTTCTACATTAAGGACCGCATTACATTCAACACTGTTTTCCTTATCACAAATGCAAATATATGTCCGTAGATTCTGTTATCTGTAACTAAATAGCATTCTTCAATCTTTCTGTCAACAACTACCTTCAATCTACACTGCGGACAACTGCGTTGACAACTTGCATTGACTGATCTCTCTGTCAACAACAACCTTCGATCTACACTGCAGACAGCAGGGTTCACAACTTCAATTCACCTTTCCTTCTGCATTAAGGACCGCATTACATTCAACACTGTTTTCCTTATTACAGAAACAATTCTACTCTGTCCTCAGATTCGGTTATCTGTAACTAAATAGCAATATTCAATCTTTGTCTCAGCAACTGCCTTCAATGTACACTGCAGACAGCAGAGTTCACTACTTCGATTGAGCTTACCTTCTACATTAGGGACCGAATTACATTCAACACTGTTTTCCTTATCCCAAATACAATTCTATGTCCTCAGATTCTGTTATCTGTAACCAAATAGCATTCTTCAATCTTTCTGTCAACAACTACCTTCAATATACGCTGGGGACAACTGGGTTGACAACTTGCATTGACTAATCTTTCTGTCAAAAACTTCCTTCGATCTACACTGCAGACAGCACGATTCACAACTTCAATTCAACTTTCCTTCAACATTAAGGACCGCATTACATTCAACACTGTTTTCCTTATCACAGATACAATTCTACTCTGTCCTCAGATTCTTTTATCTGTAACTAAATAGCAATCTTCAATCTTTGTCTCAACAACTTCCTTCAAGCTATGCTGCAGACAGCAGAGTTCACAACTTCAATTGAGCTTTTCTTCTACATTAAGGACCGCATTACATTCAACACTGTTTTCCTTATCACAAATGCAATTATATGTCCGTAGATTCTGTTATCTGTAACTAAATAGCATTCTTCAATCTTTCTGTCAACAACTAACTTCAATCTACACTGCGGACAACTGCGTTGACAACTTGCATTGACTGATCTCTCTGTCAACAACAACCTTCGATCTACACTGCAGACAGCAGGGTTCACAACTTCAATTCACCTTTCCTTCTGCATTAAGGACCGCATTACATTCAACACTGTTTTCCTTGTTACAGATACAATTCTACTCTGTCCTCATATTCTGTTATCTGTAACTAAATAGCAATATTCCATCTTTCTCTCAACAACTACCTTCAATGTACACTGCAGACAGCAGAGTTCACTACTTCAATTGAGCTTTCCTTCTACATTAGGGACCGAATTACATTCAACACTGTTTTCCTTATCCCAAATACAATTCTATGTCCTCAGATTATGTTATCTGTAACTAAATAGCATTCTTCAATCTTTCTCTCAACAACTGCCTTAAATCTACACTGCAGACAGCAGAGTTCACAACTTTAATTGAGCTTTCCTTCTACATTAAGGATTGCATTACATTCAACACTGTTTTCCTTATCAAAAATACAAATCTATGTCCTCAGATTCTGTTATCTGTAACTAAATAGCATTCTTTCTTATTTCTGTCAACAACTACCTTCAATCTACACTGTGTAAAACTGGGTTGACAACTTGCATTGACCGATCTTTCTGTCAACAACTACCTCCGCTCTACACTGCAGAAAGCAGAGTTCACAACTTAAATTCACCTTTCCTTCTACATTACGGGCCGCATTGCATTCAACATTGTTTTCCTTATCAAAGATACAATTCTACTCTGTCCACAGATTCTGTTATCTGTAACTAAATAGCAATCTTCAATCTTTCTGTCAACAACTACCTTCAATCTACACTGAGAACAACTGGGTTGACAACTTGCATTGACTAATCTTTCTGTCAAAAACTACCTTCGATCTACACTGCAGACAGCATTATTCACAACTTCAATTCACCTTTCCTTCAACATTAAGGACTGCATTTCATTCAACACTGTTTTCCTTATCACAAATACAATTCTATGTCCTCAGATTCTGTTATCTGTAACTAAATAGCATTATTTATTCTTTCTGTCAACAACTACCTTCAATCTACACTGTGGACAACTGTGTTGACAACTTGCATTGACCGATGTTTCTGTCAACAACTACCTCCGATCTACACAGCAGAAAGCAGGGTACACAACTTAAATTCACCTTTCCTTCTACATAAAGGGCCGCATTACATTCAACACTATTTTCCTTATCACAGATACAATTCTACTCTGTCCTCAGATTCTGTTATCTGTAACTAAATAGCAATCTTCAATCTTTCTGTCAGCAACTATCTTCAAGCTACACTGCAGACAGCAGAGTTCACAACTTCAATTGAGCTTTCCTTCTACATTAAGGACCGCATTACATTCAACACTGTTTTCCTTATCACAAATGCAATTATGTGTCCGTAGATTCTGTTATCTGTAACTAAATAGCATTCTTCAATCTTTCTGTCAACAACTACGTTCAATCTACACTGCGGACAACTGCGTTGACAACTTGCATTGACTGATCTTTCTGTCAACAACTACCTTCGATCTACACTGCAGACAGCAGGGTTCACAACTTCAATTCACCTTTCCTTCTACATTAAGGACCGCATTACATTCAACACTGTTTTCCTTATTGCAGATACAATTCTACTCTGTCCTCAGATTCTGTTATCAGTAACTAAATAGCAATATTCAATCTTCGCCTCAACAACTGCCTTCAATGTACACTGCAGACAGCAGAGTTCACTACTTCAATTGAGCTTTCCTTCTACATTAGTGACCGAATTACATTCAACACTGCTTTCCTTATCACAAAGACAATTCTATGTCCTAAGATTCTGTTATCTGTAACTAAATAGCATTCTACAATCTTTCTCTCAACAACTGCCTTCAATCTAGACTGCAGACAGCAGAGTTCACAACTTCAATTGAGCTTTCCTTCTACATTAAGGACCGCATTACATTCAACGGGAAACAACCCTTACAACGCAACTATTACAACGCACACCGTTACAACGCACACCATTACAGCGCAGAATCCGTTACAACGCATGCCATTACAACGCATGACATTACATAGCAGATGCTATTACAACGCATGCCATTACAACGTAAGTATTGGTAAGTATGTTATTTTTTGAATGTAAATTAAATTAATTAATTTAAGTAATAGTATATATTTAGTTTTGGGTTATGGGGTACAGGGGTATTTTTAGGTTTCAGGACTAGGTTTGGATTTTGGGGTACAGGGGTATTTTTAGGTTTCAGGGCTAGGTATGGGTTTTGGGGTACAGGGGTATTTTTAGGTTTCAGGGCTAGGTTTGGGTTTTGGGGTACAGGGGTATTTTTAGGTTTCAGGGCTAGGTATGGGTTATGGGGTACAGGGATATTTTTAGGTTTCAGGGATAAGTATGGGTTTTGGGGTACAGGGGGTATTTTTAGGTTTCAGGGTTAGGTTTGGGTTTTGGGGTACAGGGGTATTTTTAGGTTTCAGGGCTAGGTTTGGGTTTTGGCGTACAGGGGTATTTTTAGGTTTCAGGGCTAGGTATGGGTTTTGAAGTACAGGGGTATTTTTAGGTTTCAGGGCTAGGTTTGGGTTTTGGGGTACAGGGGTATTTTTAGGTTTCAGGGCTAGGTTTGGGTTTTGGGGTACAGGGGTATTTTTAGGTTTCAGGGCTAGATATGGGTTATGGGGTACATGGGTATTTTAAGGGTTCAGGGTAACGGGAATTTTTAGGGTTCAGTTTTTAATTAAATAATTTAAATAATTAATTTTAATAATTTTCTTATTTGTTAATATTAGTTATTTAATAATAATTGTTCTTTTTAAAATAAACTATTTTTTAAAGTATATATATTTAAAAAATAATTATTAAAAAATAATTTAATTTATTAAATTAATAAAATTTTAATAAATTACATTTTTTTTAAAAATAATATACTTACCTATACTTACGTTGTAATGGCATGCGTTGTAATAGCATCTGCTATGTAATGTCATGCGTTGTAAAAGCATTCGTTGTAAATGTATCTGCGTTGTAAAAATTGCGTTGTAACGGTGTGCGTTGTAAAAGTTCGCGATGTAACGTTATACATCCCATTCAACACTGTTTTCCTTATCACATATACAAATCTATGTCCTCAGATTCTGTTATCTGTAACTAAATAGCATTCTTTAATCTTTCTGTCAACAACTACCTTCAATCTACACTGTGTACAAATGCGTTGACAACTTGCATTGACTGATCTCTCTGTCAACAACAACCTTCGATCTACACTGCAGACAGCAGGGTTCACAACTTCAATTCACCTTTCCTTCTGCATTAAGGACCGCATTACATTCAACACTGTTTTCCTTATTACAGATACAATTCTACTCTGTCCTCAGATTCTGTTATCTGTAACTAAATAGCAATATTCAATCTTTGTCTCAACAACTGTTTTCAATGTACACTGCAGACAGCAGAGTTCACTACTTCAATTGAGCTTACCTTCTACATTAGGGACCGAATTACATTCAACACTGTTTTCCTTATCCCAAATACAATTCTATGTCCTCAGATTCTGTTATCTGTAACTAAATAGCATTCTTCAATCTTTCTGTCAACAACTACCTTCAATATACACTGGGGACAACTGGGTTGACAACTTGCATTGACTAATCTTTCTGTCAAAAACTTCCTTCGATCTACACTGCAGACAGCAGGATTCACAACTTCAATTCAACTTTCCTTCAACATTAAGGACCGCATTACATTCAACACTGTTTTCCTTATCACAGATACAATTCTACTCTGTCCTCAGATTCTGTTATCTGTAACTAAATAGCAATCTTCAATCTTTGTCTCAACAGCTGCCTTCAATCTACACTGTAGACAGCAGAGTTCACAACTTCAATTCCCCTTTCCTTCTACATTAAGGACCGCATTACATTCAACACTGTTTTCCTTATCACAAATGCAATTATATGTCCTCAGATTTATGTTATCTTTGACTAAATAGCAATCTTCAATCTTTGTCTCAACAACTGCCTTCAATCTACACTGCAGACAGCAGAGTTCACAACTTCAATTGAGCTTTCCTTCTACATTAAGGACCGCATTACATTCAACACTGTTTTCCTTATCACAGATATAATTCTACTCTGTCCTCACATTCTGTTATCTATAACTAAATAGCCTTCTTCAATTTTTGTCTCAACAGCTACCTTCAATCTACACTGCAGACAGCAGGATTCACAACTTCAATTCACCTTTCCTTCAACATTAAGGACTGCATTACATTCAACACTGTTTTCCTTATCACAGATACAATTCTACTCTGTCCTCAGATTCTTTTATCTGTAACTAAATAGCAATCTTCAATCTTTGTCTCAACAACTTCCTTCAAGCTATACTGCAGACAGCAGAGTTCACAACTTCAATGGAGCTTTCCTTCTACATTAAGGACCGCATTACATTCAACACTGTTTTCCTTATCACAAATGCAAATATATGTCCGTAGATTCTGTTATCTGTAACTAAATAGCATTCTTCAATCTTTCTGTCAACAACTACCTTCAATCTACACTGGGGACAACTGCGTTGACAACTTGCATTGACTGATCTCTCTGTCAACAACAACCTTCGATCTACACTGCAGACAGCAGGGTTCACAACTTCAATTCACCTTTCCTTCTGCATTAAGGACCGCATTACATTCAACACTGTTTTCCTTATTACAGATACAATTCTACTCTGTCCTCAGATTCGGTTATCTGTAACTAAATAGCAATATTCAATCTTTGTCTCAACAACTGCCTTCAATGTACACTGCAGACAGCAGAGTTCACTACTTCAATTGAGCTTACCTTCTACATTAGGGACCGAATTACATTCAACACTGTTTTCCTTATCCCAAATACAATTTTATGTCCTCAGATTCTGTTATCTGTAACCAAATAGCATTCTTCAATCTTTCTGTCAACAACTACCTTCAATATACACTGGGGACAACTGGGTTGACAACTTGCATTGACTAATCTTTCTGTCAAAAACTTCCTTCGATCTACACTGCAGACAGCACGATTCACAACTTCAATTCAACTTTCCTTCAACATTAAGGACCGCATTACATTCAACACTGTTTTCCTTATCACAGATACAATTCTACTCTGTCCTCAGATTCTTTTATCTGTAACTAAATAGCAATCTTCAATCTTTGTCTCAACAACTTCCTTCAAGCTATACTGCAGACAGCAGAGTTCACAACTTCAATTGAGCGTTCCTTCTACATTAAGGACCGCATTACATTCAACACTGTTTTCCTTATCACAAATGCAAATATATGTCCGTAGATTCTGTTATCTGTAACTAAATAGCATTCTTCAATCTTTCTGTCAACAACTACCTTCAATCTACACTGCGGACAACTGCGTTGACAACTTGCATTGACTGATCTCTCTGTCAACAACAACCTTCGATCTACACTGCAGACAGCAGGGTTCACAACTTCAATTCACCTTTCCTTCTGCATTAAGGACCGCATTACATTCAACACTGTTTTCCTTATTACAGATACAATTCTACTCTGTCCTCAGATTCGGTTATCTGTAACTAAATAGCAATATTCAATCTTTGTCTCAGCAACTGCCTTCAATGTACACTGCAGACAGCAGAGTTCACTACTTCGATTGAGCTTACCTTCTACATTAGGGACCGAATTACATTCAACACTGTTTTCCTTATCCCAAATACAATTCTATGTCCTCAGATTCTGTTATCTGTAACCAAATAGCATTCTTCAATCTTTCTGTCAACAACTACCTTCAATATACGCTGGGGACAACTGGGTTGACAACTTGCATTGACTAATCTTTCTGTCAAAAACTTCCTTCGATCTACACTGCAGACAGCACGATTCACAACTTCAATTCAACTTTCCTTCAACATTAAGGACCGCATTACATTCAACACTGTTTTCCTTATCACAGATACAATTCTACTCTGTCCTCAGATTCTTTTATCTGTAACTAAATAGCAATCTTCAATCTTTGTCTCAACAACTTCCTTCAAGCTATGCTGCAGACAGCAGAGTTCACAACTTCAATTGAGCTTTTCTTCTACATTAAGGACCGCATTACATTCAACACTGTTTTCCTTATCACAAATGCAATTATATGTCCATAGATTCTGTTATCTGTAACTAAATAGCATTCTTCAATCTTTCTGTCAACAACTAACTTCAATCTACACTGCGGACAACTGCGTTGACAACTTGCATTGACTGATCTCTCTGTCAACAACAACCTTCGATCTACACTGCAGACAGCAGGGTTCACAACTTCAATTCACCTTTCCTTCTGCATTAAGGACCGCATTACATTCAACACTGTTTTCCTTGTTACAGATACAATTCTACTCTGTCCTCATATTCTGTTATCTGTAACTAAATAGCAATATTCCATCTTTCTCTCAACAACTACCTTCAATGTACACTGCAGACAGCAGAGTTCACTACTTCAATTGAGCTTTCCTTCTACATTAGGGACCGAATTACATTCAACACTGTTTTCCTTATCCCAAATACAATTCTATGTCCTCAGATTATGTTATCTGTAACTAAATAGCATTCTTCAATCTTTCTCTCAACAACTGCCTTAAATCTACACTGCAGACAGCAGAGTTCACAACTTTAATTGAGCTTTCCTTCTACATTAAGGATTGCATTACATTCAACACTGTTTTCCTTATCAAAAATACAAATCTATGTCCTCAGATTCTGTTATCTGTAACTAAATAGCATTCTTTCTTATTTCTGTCAACAACTACCTTCAATCTACACTGTGTAAAACTGGGTTGACAACTTGCATTGACCGATCTTTCTGTCAACAACTACCTCCGCTCTACACTGCAGAAAGCAGAGTTCACAACTTAAATTCACCTTTCCTTCTACATTACGGGCCGCATTGCATTCAACATTGTTTTCCTTATCAAAGATACAATTCTACTCTGTCCACAGATTCTGTTATCTGTAACTAAATAGCAATCTTCAATCTTTCTGTCAACAACTACCTTCAATCTACACTGAGAACAACTGGGTTGACAACTTGCATTGACTAATCTTTCTGTCAAAAACTACCTTCGATCTACACTGCAGACAGCATTATTCACAACTTCAATTCACCTTTCCTTCAACATTAAGGACTGCATTTCATTCAACACTGTTTTCCTTATCACAAATACAATTCTATGTCCTCAGATTCTGTTATCTGTAACTAAATAGCATTATTTATTCTTTCTGTCAACAACTACCTTCAATCTACACTGTGGACAACTGTGTTGACAACTTGCATTGACCGATGTTTCTGTCAACAACTACCTCCGATCTACACAGCAGAAAGCAGGGTACACAACTTAAATTCACCTTTCCTTCTACATAAAGGGCCGCATTACATTCAACACTATTTTCCTTATCACAGATACAATTCTACTCTGTCCTCAGATTCTGTTATCTGTAACTAAATAGCAATCTTCAATCTTTCTGTCAGCAACTATCTTCAAGCTACACTGCAGACAGCAGAGTTCACAACTTCAATTGAGCTTTCCTTCTACATTAAGGACCGCATTACATTCAACACTGTTTTCCTTATCACAAATGCAATTATGTGTCCGTAGATTCTGTTATCTGTAACTAAATAGCATTCTTCAATCTTTCTGTCAACAACTACGTTCAATCTACACTGCGGACAACTGCGTTGACAACTTGCATTGACTGATCTTTCTGTCAACAACTACCTTCGATCTACACTGCAGACAGCAGGGTTCACAACTTCAATTCACCTTTCCTTCTACATTAAGGACCGCATTACATTCAACACTGTTTTCCTTATTGCAGATACAATTCTACTCTGTCCTCAGATTCTGTTATCAGTAACTAAATAGCAATATTCAATCTTCGCCTCAACAACTGCCTTCAATGTACACTGCAGACAGCAGAGTTCACTACTTCAATTGAGCTTTCCTTCTACATTAGTGACCGAATTACATTCAACACTGCTTTCCTTATCACAAAGACAATTCTATGTCCTAAGATTCTGTTATCTGTAACTAAATAGCATTCTACAATCTTTCTCTCAACAACTGCCTTCAATCTAGACTGCAGACAGCAGAGTTCACAACTTCAATTGAGCTTTCCTTCTACATTAAGGACCGCATTACATTCAACGGGAAACAACCCTTACAACGCAACTATTACAACGCACACCGTTACAACGCACACCATTACAGCGCAGAATCCGTTACAACGCATGCCATTACAACGCATGACATTACATAGCAGATGCTATTACAACGCATGCCATTACAACGTAAGTATTGGTAAGTATGTTATTTTTTGAATGTAAATTAAATTTATTAATTTAAGTAATAGTATATATTTAGTTTTGGGTTATGGGGTACAGGGGTATTTTTAGGTTTCAGGACTAGGTTTGGATTTTGGGGTACAGGGGTATTTTTAGGTTTCAGGGCTAGGTATGGGTTTTGGGGTACAGGGGTATTTTTAGGTTTCAGGGCTAGGTTTGGGTTTTGGGGTACAGGGGTATTTTTAGGTTTCAGGGCTAGGTATGGGTTATGGGGTACAGGGATATTTTTAGGTTTCAGGGATAAGTATGGGTTTTGGGGTACAGGGGGTATTTTTAGGTTTCAGGGTTAGGTTTGGGTTTTGGGGTACAGGGGTATTTTTAGGTTTCAGGGCTAGGTTTGGGTTTTGGCGTACAGGGGTATTTTTAGGTTTCAGGGCTAGGTATGGGTTTTGAAGTACAGGGGTATTTTTAGGTTTCAGGGCTAGGTTTGGGTTTTGGGGTACAGGGGTATTTTTAGGTTTCAGGGCTAGGTTTGGGTTTTGGGGTACAGGGGTATTTTTAGGTTTCAGGGCTAGATATGGGTTATGGGGTACATGGGTATTTTAAGGGTTCAGGGTAACGGGAATTTTTAGGGTTCAGTTTTTAATTAAATAATTTAAATAATTAATTTTAATAATTTTCTTATTTGTTAATATTAGTTATTTAATAATAATTGTTCTTTTTAAAATAAACTATTTTTTAAAGTATATATATTTAAAAAATAATTATTAAAAAATAATTTAATTTATTAAATTAATTAAATTTTAATAAATTACATTTTTTTTAAAAATAATATACTTACCTATACTTACGTTGTAATGGCATGCGTTGTAATAGCATCTGCTATGTAATGTCATGCGTTGTAAAAGCATTCGTTGTAAATGTATCTGCGTTGTAAAAATTGCGTTGTAACGGTGTGCGTTGTAAAAGTTCGCGATGTAACGTTATACATCCCATTCAACACTGTTTTCCTTATCACAAATACAAATCTATGTCCTCAGATTCTGTTATCTGTAACTAAATAGCATTCTTTAATCTTTCTGTCAACAACTACCTTCAATCTACACTGTGTACAAATGCGTTGACAACTTGCATTGACTGATCTCTCTGTCAACAACAACCTTCGATCTACACTGCAGACAGCAGGGTTCACAACTTCAATTCACCTTTCCTTCTGCATTAAGGACCGCATTACATTCAACACTGTTTTCCTTATTACAGATACAATTCTACTCTGTCCTCGGATTCTGTTATCTGTAACTAAATAGCAATATTCAATCTTTGTCTCAACAACTGCCTTCAATGTACACTGCAGACAGCAGAGTTCACTACTTCAATTGAGCTTACCTTCTACATTAGGGACCGAATTACATTCAACACTGTTTTCCTTATCCCAAATACAATTCTATGTCCTCAGATTCTGTTATCTGTAACTAAATAGCATTCTTCAATCTTTCTGTCAACAACTACCTTCAATATACACTGGGGACAACTGGGTTGACAACTTGCATTGACTAATCTTTCTGTCAAAAACTTCCTTCGATCTACACTGCAGACAGCAGGATTCACAACTTCAATTCAACTTTCCTTCAACATTAAGGACCGCATTACATTCAACACTGTTTTCCTTATCACAGATACAATTCTACTCTGTCCTCAGATTCTTTTATCTGTAACTAAATAGCAATCTTCAATCTTTGTCTCAACAACTTCCTTCAAGCTATACTGCAGACAGCAGAGTTCACAACTTCAATTGAGCTTTTCTTCTACATTAAGGACCGCATTACATTCAACACTGTTTTCCTTATCACAAATGCAATTATGTGTCCGTAGATTCTGTTATCTGTAACTAAATAGCATTCTTCAATCTTTCTGTCAACAACTAACTTCAATCTACACTGCGGACAACTGCGTTGACAACTTGCATTGACTGATCTCTCTGTCAACAACAACCTTCGATCTACACTGCAGACAGCAGGGTTCACAACTTCAATTCACCTTTCCTTCTGCATTAAGGACCGCATTACATTCAACACTGTTTTCCTTATTACAGATACAAATCTACTCTGTCCTCATATTCTGTTATCTGTAACTAAATAGCAATATTCCATCTTTCTCTCAACAACTACCTTCAATGTACACTGCAGACAGCAGAGTTCACTACTTCAATTGAGCTTCCATTCTACATTAGGGACCGAATTACATTCAACACTGTTTTCCTTATCCCAAATACAATTCTATGTCCTCAGATTATGTTATCTGTAACTAAATAGCATTCTTCAATCTTTCTCTCAACAACTGCCTTAAATCTACACTGCAGACAGCAGAGTTCACAACTTTAATTGAGCTTTCCTTCTACATTAAGGATTGCATTACATTCAACACTGTTTTCCTTATCACAAATACAAATCTATGTCCTCAGATTCTGTTATCTGTAACTAAATAGCATTCTTTATTATTTCTGTCAACAACTACCTTCAATCTACCCTGTGTAAAACTGGGTTGACAACTTGCATTGACCGATCTTTCTGTCAACAACTACCTCCGATCTACACTGCAGAAAGCAGAGTTCACAACTTAAACTCACCTTTCCTTCTACATTACGGGCCACATTGCATTCAACATTGTTTTCCTTATCACAGATACAATTCTACTCTGTCCTCTCATTCTGTTATCTGTAACTAAATAGCAATCTTCAATCTTTCTGTCAACAACTACCTTCAATCTACACTGAGAACAACTGGGTTGACAACTTGCATTGACTAATCTTTCTGTCAAAAACTACCTTCGATCTACAATGCAGACAGCATTATTCACAACTTCAATTCACCTTTCCTTCAACATTAAGGACTGCATTTCATTCAACACTGTTTTCCTTATCACAAATACAATTCTATGTCCTCAGATTCTGTTATCTGTAACTAAATAGCATTATTTAATCTTTCTGTCAACAACTACCTTCAATCTACACTGTGGACAACTGGGTTGACAACTTGCATTGACCGATGTTTCTGTCAACAACTACCTCCGATCTACACAGCAGAAAGCAGGGTACACAACTTAAATTCACCTTTCCTTCTACATAAAGGGCCGCATCACATTCAACACTATTTTCCTTATCACAGATACAAATCTACTCTGTCCTCAGATTCTGTTATCTGTAACTAAATAGCAATCTTCAATCTTTGTCTCAACAACTTCCTTCAAGCTACACTGCAGACAGCAGAGTTCACAACTTCAATTGAGCTTTCCTTCTACATTAAGGACCGCATTACATTCAACACTGTTTTCCTTATCACAAATGCAATTATATGTCCGTAGATTCTGTTATCTGTAACTAAATAGCATTCTTCAATCTTTCTGTCAACAACTACCTTCAATCTACACTGTGGACAACTGCGTTGACAACTTGCATTGACTGATCTTTCTGTCAACAACTACCTTCGATCTACACTGCAGACAGCAAGTTTCACAACTTCAATTCACCTTTCCTTCTACATTAAGGACCGCATTACATTCAACACTGTTTTCCTTATTACAGATACAATTCTACTCTGTCCTCAGATTCTGTTATCTGTAACTAAATAGCAATATTCAATCTTCGCCTCAACAACTGCCTTCAATGTACACTGCAGACAGCAGAGTTCACTACTTCAATTGAGCTTTCCTTCTACATTAGTGACCGAATTACATTCAACACTGCTTTCCTTATCACAAATACAATTCTATGTCCTAAGATTCTGTTATCTGTAACTAAATAGCATTCTACAATCTTTCTCTCAACAACTGCCTTCAATCTAGACTGCAGACAGCAGAGTTCACAACTTCAATTCAGCTTTCCTTCTACATTAAGGACCGCATTACATTCAACGGGAAACAACCCTTACAACGCAACTATTACAACGCACACCGTTACAACGCACACCATTTCAGCGCAGAATCCGTTACAACGCATGCCATTACAACGCATGACA
Organism: Lissotriton helveticus; assembly: GCF_964261635.1. Lineage (NCBI taxonomy): Eukaryota > Metazoa > Chordata > Amphibia > Caudata > Salamandridae > Lissotriton > Lissotriton helveticus. The sequence continues at coordinate 42,991,346 of NC_136063.1, forward strand.
TTACATAGCAGATGCTATTACAACGCATGCCATTACAACGTAAGTATTGGTAAGTATGTTATTTTTTTAAATGTAAATTAAATTAATTAATTTAAGTAATAGTATATATTTAGTTTTGGGTTATGGGGTACAGGGGTATTTTTAGGTTTCAGGACTAGGTTTGGATTTTGGGGTACAGGGGTATTTTTAGGTTTCAGGGCTAGGTATGGGTTTTGGGGTACAGGGGTATTTTTAGGTTTCATGGCTAGGTTTGGGTTTTGGGGTACAGCGGTATTTTTAGGTTTCAGGGCTAGGTATGGGTTTTGGGGTACAGGGCTATTTTTAGGTTTCAGGGCTAGGTATGGGTTTTGGGGTACAGGGATATTTTTAGGTTTCAGGGATAGGTATGGGTTTTGGGGTACATGGGTATTTTTAGGTTTCAGGGTTAGGTTTGGGTTTTGGGGTACAGGGGTATTTTTAGGTTTCAGGGCTAGGTTTGGGTTTTGGCGTACAGGGGTATTTTTAGGTTTCAGGGCTAGGTATGGGTTTTAGAGTACTGGGGTATTTTTAGGTTTCAGGGCTAGGTTTGGGTTTTGGGGTACAGGGGTATTTTTAGGTTTCAGGGCTAGGTTTGGGTTTTGGGGTACAGGGGTATTTTTAGGTTTCAGGGCTAGATATGGGTTATGGGGTACATGGGTATTTTAAGGGTTCAGGGTAACGGGTATTTTTAGGGTTCAGTTTTTAATTAAATATTTTTAAATAATTTAAATAATTAATTTTAATAATTTTCTTATTTGTTAATATTAGTTATTTAATAATAATTGTTCTTTTTAAAATAAACTATTTTTTAAAGTATATATATTTAAAAAATAATTATTAAAAAATAATTTAATTTATTAAAATAATTAAATTTTAATAAATTACATTTTTTTTAAAAATAATATACTTACCTATACTTACGTTGTAATGGCATGCGTTGTAATAGCATCTGCTATGTAATGTCATGCGTTGTAAAAGCATTCGTTGTAAATGTATCTGCGTTATAAAAATTGCGTTGTAACGGTGTGCGTTGTAAAAGTTCGCGATGTAACGTTATACATCCCATTCAACACTGTTTTCCTTATCACAAATACAAATCTATGTCCTCAGATTCTGTTATCTGTAACTAAATAGCATTCTTTAATCTTTCTGTCAACAACTACCTTCAATCTACACTGTGTACAAATGCGTTGACAACTTGCATTGACTGATCTCTCTGTCAACAACAACCTTCGATCTACACTGCAGACAGCAGGGTTCACAACTTCAATTCACCTTTCCTTCTGCATTAAGGACCGCATTACATTCAACACTGTTTTCCTTATTACAGATACAATTCTACTCTGTCCTTAGATTCTGTTATCTGTAACTAAATAGCAATATTCAATCTTTGTCTCAACAACTGCCTTCAATGTACACTGCAGACAGCAGAGTTCACTACTTCATTTGAGCTTACCTTCTACATTAGGGACCGAATTACATTCAACACTGTTTTCTTTATCCCAAATACAATTCTATGTCCTCAGATTATGTTATCTGTAACTAAAAAGCATTCTTCAATCTTTCTGTCAACAACTACCTTCAATATACACTGGGGACAACTGGGTTGACAACTTGCATTGACTAATCTTTCTGTCAAAAACTTCCTTCGATCTACACTGCAGACAGCAGGATTCACAACTTCAATTCAACTTTCCTTCAACATTAAGGACCGCATTACATTCAACACTGTTTTCCTTATCACAGATACAATTCTACTCTGTCCTCAGATTCTTTTATCTGTAACTAAATAGCAATCTTCAATCTTTGTCTCAACAACTTCCTTCAAGCTATACTGCAGACAGCAGAGTTCACAACTTCAATTGAGCTTTTCTTCTACATTAAGGACCGCATTACATTCAACACTGTTTTCCTTATCACAAATGCAATTATATGTCCGTAGATTCTGTTATCTGTAACTAAATAGCATTCTTCAATCTTTCTGTCAACAACTAACTTCAATCTACACTGCGGACAACTGCGTTGACAACTTGCATTGACTGATCTCTCTGTCAACAACAACCTTCGATCTACACTGCAGACAGCAGGGTTGACAACTTCAATTCACCTTTCCTTCTGCATTAAGGACCGCATTACATTCAACACTGTTTTCCTTATTACAGATACAATTCTACTCTGTCCTCATATTCTGTTATCTGTAACTAAATAGCAATATTCCATCTTTCTCTCAACAACTACCTTCAATGTACACTGCAGACAGCAGAGTTCACTACTTCAATTGAGCTTTCCTTCTACATTAGGGACCGAATTACATTCAACACTGTTTTCCTTATCCCAAATACAATTCTATGTCCTCAGATTATGTTATCTGTAACTAAAGAGCATTCTTCAATCTTTCTCTCAACAACTGACTTAAATCTACACTGCAGACAGCAGAGTTCACAACTTTAATTGAGCTTTCCTTCTACATTAAGGATTGCATTACATTCAACACTGTTTTCCTTATCACAAATACAAATCTATGTCCTCAGATTCTGTTATCTGTAACTAAATAGCATTCTTTATTATTTCTGTCAACAACTACCTTCAATCTACACTGTGTAAAACTGGGTTGACAACTTGCATTGACCGATCTTTCTGTCAACAACTACCTCCGATCTACACTGCAGAAAGCAGAGTTCACAACTTAAATTCACCTTTCCTTCTACATTACGGGCCGCATTGCATTCAACATTGTTTTCCTTATCACAGATACAATTCTACTCTGTCCTCAGATTCTGTTATCTGTAACTAAATAGCAATCTTCAATCTTTCTGTCAACAACTACCTTCAATCTACACTGAGAACAACTGGGTTGACAACTTGCATTGACTAATCTTTCTGTCAAAAACTACCTTCGATCTACACTGCAGACAGCATTATTCACAACTTCAATTCACCTTTCTTTCAACATTAAGGACTGCATTTCATTCAACACTGTTTTCCTTATCACAAATACAATTCTATGTCCTCAGATTCTGTTATCTGTAACTAAATAGCATTATTTAATCTTTCTGTCAACAACTACCTTCAATCTACTCTGTGGACAACTGGGTTGACAACTTGCATTGACCGATGTTTCTGTCAACAACTACCTCCAATCTACACAGCAGAAAGCAGGGTACACAACTTAAATTCACCTTTCCTTCTACATAAAGGGCCGCATTACATTCAACACTATTTTCCTTATCACAGATACATTTCTACTCTGTCCTCAGATTCAGTTATCTGTAACTAAATAGCAATCTTCAATCTTTGTCTCAACAACTTCCTTCAAGCTACACTGCAGACAGCAGAGTTCACAACTTCAATTGAGCTTTCCTTCTACATTAAGGACCGCATTACATTCAACACTGTTTTCCTTATCACAAATGCAATTATATGTCCGTAGATTCTGTTATCTGTAACTAAATAGCATTCTTCAATCTTTCTGTCAACAACTACCTTCAATCTACACTGCGGACAACTGCGTTGACAACTTGCATTGACTGATCTTTCTGTCAACAACTACCTTCGATCTACACTGCAGACAGCAGGGTTCACAACTTCAATTCACCTTTCCTTCTACATTAAGGACCGCATTACATTCAACACTGTTTTCCTTATTACAGATACAATTCTACTCTGTCCTCAGATTCTGTTATCTGTAACTAAATAGCAAAATTCAATCTTCGCCTCAACAACTGACTTCAATGTACACTGCAGAAAGCAGAGTTCACAACTTAAATTCACCTTTCCTTCTACATTACGGGCCGCATTGCATTCAACATTCTTTTCCTTATCACAGATACAATTCTACTCTGTCCTCAGATTCTGTTATCTGTAACTAAATAGCAATCTTCAATCTTTCTGTCAACAACTACCTTCAATCTACACTGAGAACAACTGGGTTGACAACTTGCATTGACTAATCTTTCTGTCAAAAACTACCTTCGATCTACACTGCAGACAGCATTATTCACAACTTCAATTCACCTTTCCTTCAACATTAAGGACTGCATTTCATTCAACACTGTTTTCCTTATCACAAATACAATTCTATGTCCTCAGATTCTGTTATTTGTAACTAAATAGCATTATTTAATCTTTCTGTCAACAACTACCTTCAATCTACACTGTGGACAACTGGGTTGACAACTTGCATTGACCGATGTTTCTGTCAACAACTACCTCCGATCTACACAGCAGAAAGCAGGGTACACAACTTAAATTCACCTTTCCTTCTACATAAAGGGCCGCATTACATTCAACACTATTTTCCTTATCACTGATACAATTCTACTCTGTCCTCAGATTCTGTTATCTGTAACTAAATAGCAATCTTCAATCTTTGTCTCAACAACTTCCATCAAGCTACACTGCAGACAGCAGAGTTCACAACTTCAATTGAGCTTTCCTTCTACATTAAGGACCGCATTACATTCAACACTGTTTTCCTTATTACAGAAACAATTCTACTCTGACCTCAGATTCTGTTATCTGTAACTAAACGGCAATATTCAATCTTCGCCTCAACAACTGCCTTCAATGTACACTGCAGAAAGCAGAGTTCACAACTTAAATTCACCTTTCCTTCTACATTACGGGCCGCATTGCATTCAACATTGTTTTCCTTATCACATATACAATTCTACTCTGTCCTCAGATTCTGTTATCTGTAACTAAATAGCAATCTTCAATCTTTCTGTCAACAACTACCTTCAATCTACACTGAGAACAACTGGGTTGACAACTTGCATTGACTAATCTTTCTGTCAAAAACTACCTTCGATCTACACTGCAGACATCATTATTCACAACTTCAATTAACCTTTCCTTCAACATTAAGGACTGCATTTCATTCAACACTGTTTTCCTTATCACAAATACAATTCTATGTCCTCAGATTCTGTTATCTGTAACTAAATAGCATTATTTAATCTTTCTGTCAACAACTACCTTCAATCTACACTGTGGACAACTGGGTTGACAACTTGCATTGACCGATGTTTCTGTCAACAACTACCTCCGATCTACACAGCAGAAAGCAGGGTACACAACTTAAATTCACCTTTCCTTCTACATAAAGGGCCGCATTACATTCAACACTATTTTCCTTATCACAGATACAATTCTACTCTGTCCTCAGATTCTGTTATCTGTAACTAAATAGCAATCTTCAATCTTTGTCTCAACAACTTCCCTCAAGCTACACTGCAGACAGCAGAGTTCACAACTTCAATTGAGCTTTCCTTCTACATTAAGGACCGCATTACATTCAACACTGTTTTCCTTATCACAAATGCAATTATATGTCCGTAGATTCTGTTATCTGTAACTAAATAGCATTCTTCAATCTTTCTGTCAACAACTACCTTCAATCTACACTGCGGACAACTGCGTTGACAACTTGCATTGACTGATCTTTCTGTCAACAACTACCTTCGATCTACACTGTAGACAGCAGGGTTCACAACTTCAATTTACCTTTCCTTCTACATTAAGGACCGCATTACATTCAACACTGTTTTCCTTATTACAGATAGAATTCTACTCTGTCCTCAGATTCTGTTATCTGTAACTAAATAGCAATATTCAATCTTCGCCTCAACAACTGCCTTCAATGTACACTGCAGACAGCAGAGTTCACTACTTCAATTGAGCTTTCCTTCTACATTAGCGACCAAATTACATTCAACACTGCTTTCCTTATCACAAATACAATTCTATGTCCTAAGATTCTGTTATCTGTAACTAAATAGCATTCTACAATCTTTCTCTCAACAACTGCCTTCAATCTAGACTGCAGACAGCAGAGTTCACAACTTCAATTGAGCTTTCCTTCTACATTATGGACCGCATTACATTCAACGGGAAACAACCCTTACAACGCAACTATTACAACGCACACCGTTACAACGCACACCATTACAGCGCAGAATCCGTTACAACGCATGCCATTACAACGCAGGACATTACATAGCAGATGCTATTACAACGCATGCCATTACAACGTAAGTATTGGTAAGTATGTTATTTTTTTAAATGTAAATTAAATTAATTAATTTAAGTAATAGTATATATTTAGTTTTGGGTTATGGGGTACAGGGGTATTTTTAGGTTTCAGGACTAGATTTGGATTTTGGGGTACAGGGGTATTTTTAGGTTTCAGGGCTAGGTATGGGTTTTGGGGTACAGGGGTATTTTTAGGTTTCAGGGCTAGGTTTGCGTTTTGGGGTACAGGGGTATTTTTAGGTTTCAGGGCTAGGTATGGGTTTTGGGGTACAGGGCTATTTTTAGGTTTCAGGGCTAGGTATGGGTTTTGGGGTACAGGGATATTTTTAGGTTTCAGGGATAGGTATGGGTTTTGGGGTACAGGGGTATTTTTAGGTTTCAGGGTTAGGTTTGGGTTTTGGGGTACAGGGGTATTTTTAGGTTTCAGGGCTAGGTTTGGGTTTTGGCGTACAGGGGTATTTTTAGGTTTCAGGGCTAGGTATGGGTTTTGGAGTACAGGGGTATTTTTAGGTTTCAGGGCTATGTTTGGGTTTTGGGGTACAGGGGTATTTTTAGGTTTCAGGGCTAGGTTTGGGTTTTGGGGTACAGGGGTATTTTTAGGTTTCAGGGTTAGATATGGGTTATGGGGTACATGGGTATTTTAAGGGTTCAGGGTAACGGGTATTTTTAGGGTTCAGTTTTTAATTAAATAATTTTAAATAATTTAAATAATTAATTTTAATAATTTTCTTATTTGTTAATATTAGTTATTTAATAATAATCGTTCTTTTTAAAATAAACTATTTTTTAAAGTATATATATTTAAAAAATAATTATTAAAAAATAATTTAATTTATTAAATTAATTAAATTTTAATAAATTACATTTTTTTTTAAATAATATACTTACCTATACTTACGTTGTAATGGCATGCGTTGTAATAGCATCTGCTATGTAATGTCATGCGTTGTAAAAGCATTCGTTGTAAATGTATCTGCGTTGTAAAAATTGTGTTGTAACGGTGTGCGTTGTAAAAGTTTGCGATGTAACGTTATACATCCCATTCAACACTGTTTTCCTTATCACAAATACAAATTTATGTCCTCAGATTCTGTTATCTGTAACTAAATAGCATTCTTTAATCTTTCTGTCAACAACTACCTTCAATCTACACTCTGTACAAATGGGTGGACAACTTGCATTGACCGATCTTTCTGTCAACAACTACCTTCGATCTACACTGCAGAAAGCAGAGTTCACAACTTAAATTCACCTTTCCTTCTACATTACGGGCCGCACTACATTCAACACTGTTTTCCTTATCACAGATACAATTATACTTGGTCCTTAGATTTTGTTATCTGTAACTAAATAGCAATCTTCTATCTTTGTCTCAACAACTGCCTTCAATGTACACTGCAGACAGCAGAGTTCACAACTTCAATTGAGCTTTCCTTCTACATTAAGGACCGCATTACATTCAACACTGTTTTACTTATCACAAATACAATTCTATGTCCTCAGATTCTGTTATCTGTAACTAAATAGCATTATTTAATCTTTCTGTCAACAACTAACTTCAATCTACACTGTGGACAACTGGGTTGACAACTTGCATTGACCGATGTTTCTGTCAACAACTACCTCCGATCTACACAGCAGAAAGAAGGGTTCACAACTTAAATTCACCTTTCCTTCTACATTAAGGGCCGCATTACATTCAACACTGTTTTCCTTATCACAGATACAATTCTACTCTGTCCTCAGATTCTGATATCTGTAACTAAATAGCAATCTTCAATCTTTGTCTCAACAACTTCCTTCAAGCTACACTGCAGACAGCAGAGTTCACAACTTCAATTGAGCTTTCCTTCTACATTAAGGACCGCATTACATTCAACACTGTTTTCCTTATCACAAATACAATTCTATGTCCTCAGATTCTGTTATCTGTAACTAAATAGCATTCTTTAATCTTTCTGTCAACAATTACCTTCAATCTACACTGTGGACAACTGTTAACAACTTGCATTGACCGATGTTTCTGTCAACAAATACCTCCGATCTACACTGCAGAAAGCAGGGTTCACAACTTAAATTCACCTTTCCTTCTACATTAAGGGCCTCATTACATTCAACAAAGTTTTCCTTATCACAGATACAATTCTACTCTGCCCTCAGATTCTGTTATCTGTAACTAAATAGCAATCTTCAATCTTCATCTCAACAACTGCCTTGAATCTACACTGCAGACAGCAGAGTTCACAACTTCAATTGAGCTTTCCTTCTACATTAAGGACCGCATTACATTCAACACTGTTTTCCTTATCATAAATACAATTCTATGTCCTCAGATTCTGTTATCTGTAACTAAATAGCATTCTTTAATCTTTCTGTCAACAACTACCTCCGATGTACACTGCAGAAAGCAGAGTTCACAACTTAAATTCACCTTTCCTACTACATTAAGGGCCGCATTATATTCAACACTGTTTTCCTTATCAGAGATACAATTCTACTCTGTCCTCAGATTCTGTTATCTGTAACTAAATAGCAATCTTCAATCTTCATCTCAACAACTGCCTTGAATCTACACTGCAGACAGCAGAGTTCACAACTTCAATTGAGCTTTCCTTCTACATTAAGGACCGCATTACATTCAACACTGTTTTCCTAATCACAAATACAATTCTATATCCTCAGATTCTGTTATCTGTAACTAAATAGCATTCTTTAATCTTTCTGTCAACAATTACCTTCAATCTACACTGTGGACAACTGTTAACAACTTGCATTGACCGATGTTTCTGTCAACAAATACCTCCGATCTACACTGCAGAAAGCAGGGTTCACAATTTAAATTCACCTTTCCTTCTACATTAAGGGCCTCATTACATTCAACAAAGTTTTCCTTATCACAGATACAATTCTACTCTGCCCTCAGATTCTGTTATCTGTAACTAAATAGCAATCTTCAATCTTTGTCTCAACAACTTCCTTCAAGCTACACTGTAGACAGCAGAGTTCACAACTTCAATTGAGCTTTCCTTCTATATTAAGGACCGCATTACATTCAACACTGTTTTCCTTTTTCACAAATGCAATTATATGTCCTCAGATTCTGTTATCTGTAACTAAATAGCATTCTTCAATCTTTCTGTCAACAACTACCTTCGATCTACACTGCAGAAAGCAGAGTTCACAACTTAAATTCACCTTTCCTTCTACATTACGGGCCGCATTACATTCAACACTGTTTTCCTTATCACAGATACAATTATACTCTGTCCTTAGATTTTGTTATCTGTAACTAAATAGCAATCTTCTATCTTTGTCTCAACAACTTCCTTCAATCTACACTGCAGCCAGCAGAGTTCACAACTTCAATTGAGCTTTACTTCTATATTAAGGACCGCATTACATTCAACACTGTTTTCCTTCTCACAAATACAATTCTATGTCCTCAGATTCTGTTATCTGTAACTAAAAAGCATTCTTCAATCTTTGTCTTCACAACTGCCTTCAATCTACACTGCAGACAGCAGGGTTCATAACTTCAATTGAGCTTTCCTTCTACATTAAGGACCTCATTACATTCAACACTGTTTTCCTTATCACATATACAATTCTACTCTGTCCTCAGATTCTGTTATCTGTAACTAAATAGAAATCTTCAATCTTTGTCTCAACAGCTGCCTTCAATCTACATTGCAGACAGCAGAGTTCAAAACTTCAATTGAGCTTTACTTCTACATTAAGGACCGCATTACGTTCAACACTGTTTTCCTTCTCACAAATACAATTCTATGTCCTCAGATTCAGTTATCTGTAACTAAATAGCATTCTTCAATCTTTGTCTCCACAACTGCATTCAATCTGCACTGCAGACAGCAGAGTTCATAACTTCAATTGAGCTTTCCTTCTACATTAAGGACCTCATTACATTCAACACTGTTTTCCTTATCACATATACAATTCTACTCTGTCCTCATATTCTGTTATCTGTAACTAAATAGCATTCTTCAATCTATCTCTCAACAACTGCCTTCAATCTACACTGCAGACATCAGGGTTCACAACTTCAATTCACCTTTCCTTCTACATTAAGGACCGCATTACATTCAACACTGTTTTCCTTATTACAGATAAAATTCTACTCTGTCCTCAGATTATGTTATCTGTAACTAAATAGCAATATTCAATCTTTGTCTCAACAACTGCCTTCAATGTACACTGCAGACAGCAGAGTTCACTACTTCAATTGAGCTTTCCTTCTACATTAGGGACCGAATTACATTCAACACTGCTTTCCTTATCACAGATACAATTCTATGTCCTCAGATTCTGTTATCTGTAACTAAATAGCATTCTACAATCTTTCTCTCAACAACTGCCTTCAATCTAGACTGCAGACAGCAGAGTTCACAACTTCAATTGAGCTTTCCTTCTACATTAAGGACCGCATTACATTCAACACTGTTTTCCTTATCACAAATACAAATCTATGTTCTCAGATTCTGTTATCTGTAACTAAATAGCATTCTTTAATCTTTCTGTCAACAACTACCTTCAATCTACACTGTGTACAACTGGGTTGACAACTTGCATTGACCGATCTTTCTGTCAAGAACTACCTCCGATCTACATTGCAGAAAGCAGAGTTCACAACTTAAATTCACCTTTCCTTCTACATTACGGGCCACATTACATTCAACACTGTTTTCCTTATCACAGATACAATTATACTCTGTCCTTAAATTTTGTTATCTGTAACTAAATAGCAATCTTCTATCTTTGTCTCAACAACTTCCTTCAATCTACACTGCAGCCAGCAGAGTTCACAACTTCAATTGAGCTTTACTTCTACATTAAGGACCGCATTACATTCAACACTGTTTTCCTTCTCACAAATACAATTCTATGTCCTCAGATTCTGTTATCTGTAACTAAAAAGCATTCTTCAATCTTTGTCTTCACAACTGCCTTCAATCTACACTGCAGACAGCAGAGTTGATAACTTCAATTGAGCTTTCCTTCTACATTAAGGACCTCATTACATTCAACACTGTTTTCCTTATCACAGATTCAATTCTACTCTGTCCTCAGATTCTGTTATATGTAACTAAATAGCAATCTTCAATCTTTGTCTCTACAGCTGCCTTCAATCTACATTGCAGACAGCAGAGTTCACAACTTCAATTGAGCTTTACTTCTACATTTAGGACCGCATTACGTTCAATACTGTTTTCCTTCTCACAAATACAATTCAATGTCCTCAGATTCAGTTATCTGTAACTAAATAGCATTCTTCAATCTTTGTCTCCACAACTGCCTTCAATCTGCACTGCAGACAGCAGAGTTCATAACTTCAATTGAGCTTTCCTTCTACATTAAGGATCGCATTACATTCAATACTGTTTTCCTTGTCACAGATACAATTCTACTCTGTCCTCAGATTCTGTTATCTGTAACTAAATAGCATTCTTCAATCTATCTCTCAACAACTACCTTCAACCTACACTGCAGACAACTGGGTTGACAACTTGCATTGACCGATCTTTCTGTCAACAACTGCCTTCAATCAACACTGCAGACAGCAGCGTTCACAACTTCAATTGAGCTTTCCTTCTACATTAAGGACTGCATTACATTCAACACTGTTTTCCTTATCACAAATACAATTCTATGTCCTCAGATTCTGTTATCTGTAACTAAATAGCATTCTTCAACTTTCTGTCAACAACTACCTTCAACCTACACTGCAGACAACTGGGTTGACAACTTGCATTGACCGATCTTTCTGTCAACAACTACCTTCGATCTACACTGCAGACAGCAGGGTTCACAACTTCAAGTCACCTTCCCTTCTACATTAAGGACTGCATTACATTCAACAATGTTTTCCTTATTACAGATACAAATCTACTCTGTCCTCAGATTCTGTTATCTGTAACTAAATAGCAATCTTCAATCTTTGTCTCAACAGCTGCCTTCAATCTACAATGCAGACAGCAGAGTTCACAACTTCAATTGAGCTATACTTCTACATTAAGGACCACATTACATTCAACACTGTTTTCCTTCTCACAAATACAGTTCTATGTCCTCAGATTCTGTTATCTGTAACTAAATAGCATTCTTCAATCTTTGTCTCCACAACTGCCTTCAATCTACACTGCAGACAGCAGAGTTCATAACTTCAATTGAGCTTTCCTTCTACATTAAGGACCGCATTACATTCAACACTGTTTTCCTTATCACAGATACAATTCTTCTCTGTCCTCAGATTCTGTTACCTGTAAATAAATAGCAATCTTCAATCTTTGTCTCAACAGCTACCTTCAATCTACACTGCAGACAGCAGAGTTCACAACTTCAATTGAGCTTTACTTCTACATTAAGGACCGCATTACATTCAACACTGTTTTCCTTATCACAAATACAATTCAGTGTCCTCAGATTCTGTTATCTGTAACTAAATAGCATTCTACAATCTTTGTCTCCACAACTGCCTTCAATCTTCACTGCAGACAGCAGAGTTCATAACTTCAATTGAGCTTTCCTTCTACATTAAGGACCGAATTACATTCAACACTGTTTTCCTTATCACAGATATTTTTCCACTCTGTCCTCACATTCTGTTATCTATAACTAAATAGCCTTCTTCTATCTTTGTCTCAACAACTGTCTTCAATCAACACTGCAGACAGCAGAGTTCACAACTTCAATTGAGCTTTCCTTCTACATTAAGGATCGCATTACATTCAACACTGTTTTCCTTATCACAAATACAATTCTATGTCCTCAGATTCTGTTATCTGTAACTAAATAGCATTCTTTAATCTTTCTGTCAACAACTACCTTCAATCTACACTGCTGACAACTGGGTTGACAACTTGCATTGACCGATCTTTCTGTCAACAACTACCTTCGATCTACACTGCAGACAGCAGGGTTCACAACTTCAATTCACCTTTCCTTCTACATTAAGGACCGCATTACATTCAACAGTGTTTTCTTATTACCGATCCAATTCTACTCTGTCCTCCGTTTCAGTTATCTATAACTAAATAGCAATCTACAATCTTTTTCTAAACAACTGCCTTCAATCTACACTGCAGACAGCAGAGTTCACAACTTCAGTTAGGCTTTCCTTCTACATTAAGGACTGCATTACCTTCAAAACTGTTTTCCTTATTACAAATAAAATTCTATATCCTCAGATTCTGTTATCTGTAACTAAAAAACATTCTTCAATCTTTCTTTCAACAACTACCTTCAATCTACACTGCGGACAGCAGAGTTCACAACTTCAATTGAGCGTTCCTTCTACATTTAGGACCGCATTACATTCAACACTGTTTTCCTTATCACAAACTCAATTCTATATCCTCAGATTCTGTTATCTGTAACTAAAAAACATTCTTCAATCTTTCTGTCAACAACTACCTTCAATCTACACCACGGACAACTGGGTTGACAACTTGCATTGACAGATCTTTCTGTCAACAACTAATTTCGATCTACACTGAAGACAGCAGGGTACACAACTTAAATTAACCTTTCCTTCTACATTAAGGACTGCATTACATTCAACACTGTTTTCCTTATCACAGATACAATTCTACTCTGTCCTCAGATTCTATTCTCTGTAACTAAATAGCAATCTTCAATCCTTCTCTCAACAACTGCCTTCAACCTACACTGCAGATAACTGGGTTGACAACTTGCATTGACCGATCTTTCTGTCCACAACTACCTTCGATCTACACTGCAGACAGCAGGGTTCACAACTTCAAGTCACCTTTCCTTCTACATTAACAACCGCATTACATTCAACACTGTTTTCCTTATCACAGATACAATTCTACTCTGTCCTCAGATTCTGCCGCTCACAAACTGCTTTTGCCACAGAACCTTGGGATTGCATCGATCACTTTCACCGCCGTATTGAGGAACAGCACGCCTCCCCACTAGACCACACTCGCTGGTGTGAGCGCCTTCTGCAATCGGCAGAAGTAGTCACCACTCCCAGCTGAGAGCCTCGTGGGTAGAAGCCAGCGGGGCACCAAAGGAGAAGGACACCGACCGGGGGACTGCAAGGACCAGCATTCCTCAGCTAGCGCAGCTGGTGCCTCTTCCCCCGGCGGCCACGCCCATCGCCTACACGGATATAAGTGACGGGATCTCCACCGCGACGCGGGACGCGCGCGGGGCGGAGCTCGGGGCGAAGACCGGGCAAAGAGCGGGCCGTTTAAGGCCGTTCAAGTACGGCAGAGTCCGGACCTGGCCACCCCCGTAAATCTTGATCTTGATTGTGCCCCTCTGTCGCTCCTCCACATTCTATTATTTGGTCTATTTCCGTATCCTAAAAACACATCACAAATGATGAGTAAAATGGAGACTAGGAGCAAAGCCAATTTGGCTGTCACTGAACCCACGATGCCCGCTGCTGCCCAAGGTAAAATTGACAATTACTTTTTAAAGGCGGGATCTCTGTTGATTGATGACATCACTGTTTTAGAAAGACGTATTTCCCAAGAGATCGACTGGGTCAGGAGATCGTCTTTGGGTATCCTAGCGATGGCAAAAACCCCTGAGGAAAGGCTGAATACAGACAGCTCGCAGCTTGGAGCTTGTGGAGGGGACCGGCCACCTAACAGCATAGATCTCTCAGAGGGAACCCTAAGTGACCTCGAAGATACGAGTCTACTCTCACTCCCACTGACACAAATTACACAATCTTTAATTACTACAAATATGGGAGAAGACACCGTACTAACTGTTCAAAGCCCTAATTCACTAGTGGAAGAATCGCCATCTGCAACAAACACACCAGATATAACAGAGTTGCCAAATACAGGTAGGGGTGTAAGGGAGGGTGCAATACAAAAAAGGGAAATGGGGAAACAGAATCACAGGGAAAGGAAGGCGAAAAAATCAAAGCCAGGGGCAACACACAACAAATTCAGCATCGACAAAACCACACATGATAGTTCTCCACTAGCGACAATGAAGGCCCCTTGCCTGGAATCAGTTAGCAATATCACCAGTGAACCGCCACCTCCCGCAATAGAACATAACACCGAGACAGCTGAACAAGATATTACACTAGTAGGCATGGGAAATTTGCTCAAGTCAATCCTAAGTCCCCTAGAAGCACGCCTGATTAAAATAGAAGCGAGACTCATTAAAATTGAGAAAACCACCTTACAGCTTAAGGATAGCTGGGAATCTGGGGTCCCTTGTCCCATAGCCTCCAATACTGACCCGAAACACAAAAAGAACCCTGAGCCTCAGAAACTTGTTAAAAACAATGAGGCCGTTAAAGCAGCAACATCTTCAACTGCTACCAAAAACCCAAAACCAGCCAGTGACCAAGCACTTAACTTAAAGGCCAACCCACATCAACCAGCTACCCTAGTGGGCATTTCCCACAAGCAAACCCTTAGTTCACAGCAAACATCTGTAGTCATTGATACTACCCATTCCCAGTTACTACATACAAGTGCACCGAAACATTCATCAATCATTAATCAAAATCTCCAGGATTCTAATAACACATTGCCAAAATTACAAAAAACAGTAACCGTAAATCTCCCACCAGAGGTAGCTGCATATACCGTTATCTTAGCTGGGGCACCCGAACTAAAACCAGCTGCAAGCGAGAAAGGGGCCTCATTAAAAAACAAAGTAATTAACTGGCTATCTACATACAGACCACTTCCAAGAGGTATGACCAGCGACATTCGCATGGTAAGAAGGGTCTCATGGGTAGGAAAGACACCAAAAACAATCAGTGACGACTGTATACTGGTCAGTTTTAAAGAACCAGGAACAGTCTCCTATATCTGTGGTTCCTTTCCAGAGGACGAGGGAAATAACATCCACCCACTCCCTCTTTCGTTCTTCTATCCATCAAATACTCATATACCCAACGACCAGAGATGGGGACACCATCATGATACACTGGGAAATTGGGGGGGAAACCAGGGAGGGAGGAGAATCCCCTATAATCAAATGCGAGTAGCATCTGCCTACCCGCTAATTTATGATGACCCCCAAGGTTAGGAGACTGTAAAGAGAAGAGGAATGGGAAGGGGTGGATTTGAAAGAGAAGTTCCTTGGCCCCCTAGATATTACCAGCCACCGTTTCTACCGACTTTCAATCGATATGACTGCCTTGAAATGGTGGACTGACAGCTGGCCTCTGAAGAAAGGGCACCCATGCAAATACTAGGGTATGATACATCTAATTTTATTGATGATGGTGGTCAAAATTCCCCTAACTTCATCTATGGGGAGGAGCACCTTGATACTAGAAATTTGGGATTTTTCCAACAGAGAGCAGTAAGGGAAACTAACTTAGAGGGTATATGCAGGGGACAAGGGCCGATACAGAGGACATCTCGACCAGTCCACACAAACCAAATGGCTAACCAACCCACGAAGGGAAATAGGCATCATGTCCCTCATACATTAAAACTGCTTTCATGGAATCTGGCAGGATTGGCCAACAAAATAGACTCGGACTCATGGGCTGAATTAATCAATTCTAAAAGTGCCTGCCTCTACCAAGAAACCTGGGCAAGGGAGGAGCTTACTTAGAGGGGCTTTGAGACATTCTCGATTAAAGCTACATGGGGGGGGGGGGAATTCCGACCATCCGGAGGTTTGGCGATCTGGGTGGCCTCGGATCTAGGCTGTACAGCTTCACGATATACCGTGGATTCGGAAGACATACTGGCTGTTCTTCTCGAATGGATGGGATCTCATAAATTACTTGTAATAAATGTTTATTCCAAGCCTGTTTCCATAGCTGCCACCTCAAAAACCATTGAGGCACTCTCTTGTTTCTTAGAAACCATCCCAGAAGGTATACCATACCTAGTAGGGGGAGACTTTAATTCGCATTTTGAACCGCTACTTGGTCTACTTGATGGACCCTCCCTAGAGGAGGATTCAAGTTGGCAGGTTCCTCCAACGGAGGCTCCCCCTCCCAGAGCAAGGACACCATTAGCCGTCAGATAAACACGCTTACTCTCACTTACGGTTTGAGAGCCTGTAACGGTCGCATCGGGCCTGATATCCCGAGCAAATGTATGTACAATAAAATCGGGAGGGAATCTAGACCAGATTACTTTCTGGTACAGTTGCATGCCTGGAAAAGGGTGGTGGATTTCAGAGTAACATCTAGAGAGGACAGTGATCACAATTCCCTAGAGCTAGATTATGACATCCCATGTATGGAGGAGAGGGTGTCAAATGAACATAAGCCCAGAGAGGGACACCTCCTAGATAACAATAGGAGGAGGATTAGATGGGAAAACCTTGCTACCAGCAAAGACAAGCTAGCTACCCTCTACGCTGGGATTACCCCAATCCTAGAGGAGGCTTTTGATTTTTTGAACCCAGATCCCACGAAGGAAATTATTGAGGATCTCGCACAGGTACACGAGCACCTAATTAAAAAGCTTGAGGCCGACCTCTTCTGTACCAGACCCCCAAGAACCCAGGGATCGCATAAAGGCACTTGGTTTAACACCTCATGCAGAGATGCAAAATGCAACCTTTTATCTAGTATAAAACTAGGAGGCCCGAGGGAGGAGATCCGCACCAGAAGGAGGGCTTATAAAATACTTATATCCAACGCCAAGATAGAGTGGGATGTGCAGCACTGGGAGAATCTCTCGGAGTCCTTAGCAATAAGAGACTGCCGCAAATTCTGGAGAATAATTAACCACGGCTGTGGAGATCTCCCCCCGGCAATTGAACCAAACATTGCTGCAAGCGTTTGGCAAAAACACATCCAGTTGTTATATTCGTTAGAAGATGGGGGGATAGAACCATCTTCACCCATCATTCCCGAAAAACAGGCTTTTGATCCCTTTACTATAAAAGAGATTAGGATAGCGATAGCAGGGCTGTCCTCGGGAAAGGCACCAGGTCTGGATGGGGTCCCAGGTGACCTATTCAAGCAGGAACCAGGAATATGGGCCCCCTATCTCCTAGTGTTATTTAATGCGGTGCTGGGGGGAATGAAAATACCAGACACTTGGCTTGGGGCGGAGGTGGTCCCGATTTTTAAAAAGGGATCGCCCCTGCTCCCAGTCAATTACCGCCCAATCAGCCTTATTGATGTCTCCCAGAAGGTATTTGGAAGATTAATACTTAACAGGCTGCAATGTTGGATAGAGGAGACTGATATTTTAAGCCCTCTCAAGGCGGGATTTGGAAAAGGAGTCTCCATAGTCGACCAAATACTCAGACTGAATATTATCTACTGGAAGACGGTACTTATCGAAGGCGGGACATTGTACGCGGTCTTTGTGAACCTTCGTGCCGCCTTCGATTTGGTCCCGCGGGCCAAATTGTGGGAGGTGCTGGCTGAGTTGGGTGTCCCAGGAGATATTCTCCATATCCTAATTAGATTGCACACTGACAACTATGCCCGAGTTAGATATGGAAAGAGGGGCAGGCTGACGGACAGGTTCCCCGTTCGCAGAGGGGTAAGGCAGGGCTGCGTATTGGCGCCGACCCTGTTCTGTCTATTTGTGAACGGGGTGATAGAGTTCCTGAACAGGATCCCTAATATTGATGTGCCACAATTGAACAGCAGCAGGGTACCAGCGATCATGTTCGCGGACGACACCCTGCTGCTGTCAAAAACGCCAATGGGGCTTCAGAGGGTCTTAAATGGGTTTTTGGGGTTTTGCAACGAAAGGGGTCTGGAAATAAACCCCTCAAAGACAAAAGTCATGATTCTCAACCCCAAACCCAAAAATTGCCCAAACCCGCGTCTAGGATCTACAACCCTGGAAAGGGTACATGTAATAGAATATCTTGGCATAACCCTTAACCAGAACCTGACATGGCTGCCACACAAAACAAAAGCAACAGCAAAATTAGTTCAGAGGGCAGGCGCCATAACAAGAATTGCAAAAAAATCTCCTCTTCGTCCATTGGTACCTGCCATCCATATCTACAAAGCTCAAGCCCGGGGGGGTATTACTTATGGGGGTGAGCTCTGGGGACACATTCCGTTATATACCATACAGGTTGCAGAAAATAACTTCATAAGACAATTAGCTGCACTTCCCCCGAGCACTCCGCTTCTCCCCCTAAGAATGGATCTGGCATTACGACCAATTACTGAGGAATTGGGCCTCAAACCCCTGACCTACTGGAGGCGTTTGTGGAGCAGTCAGGATCTGGTAAATTACAGAAATGAACTGCAGGAACTTCTTAGATCAACCTACGCCACCAAAATCCCCTGGATAAAGTACATCAGGGACATGTGTACGACCCTCGGAGTCCCAGAGCTATGGTCCGAGCCAGAAATTGCGTCTGCAAGGCTTTCTAGAAAAGCACTTTCAAACTTATTCTATAGCGTTATGCTCCAGAACTCTTTGAATTCTATCCGGGAAGGATCCCTAACCGGCACATTCATCAAGGCAAAAGACTCATATAGTCATGAACATGTACTAGATGGCATGACACCTGTGTTCTCACGGAAGATCTACATGCAATGGAGGTATGGATCTCTCCCCCTGAGGTCCCTTACTAAATCCTGGGTCGGTCGTCTGGACTCAGGGGTGTGTCCAGCCTGCAACTATAAACTGGAAAGTGATCTTCATGTGGTCCTGTTCTGTAGAGCCTATAGTAGAATCAGGAGTTATTGGTTGGTCCCTCATTTAAAGAACTTTGGCTTCTGAACATATGCTCCGGCCTACAGAGTGCTCAAGACAGACCTATCGACACTAACAGTGTTCGTAATGGCAAAATTTTTGACGGCAATGTGGCGATTACGCACAAAAATAATCAAGGACACCATAGCTGCGTGAATACCTTTTTTTAATTGTCTTGCACATCAGTTTTGAGATCGTTCCGTCCTCTTTTTAAGTAAAGTGTTATTTCAGTAAGCAGACCCTAACCATGAGTTTGGGGAATTGTTTTTAAAATGTATAGTACATTCTATAATGGTTTTAACTGCTTAATGATGAAAATCAATTTGTACATCTTTTATGATCTTTTATGATCGAAATAAAGATTAATTGAGTTGAGTTGAGTTATCTGTAACTAAATAGCAATCTTCAATCTTTGTCTCAACAGCTGCCTTCAATCTGCATTGCAGGCAGCAGAGTTCATAACTTCAATTGAGCTTTTCTTCTACATTAAGGACCGCATTACATTCAATACTGTTTTCCTTATCACAAATGCAAATCTATGTCCTCAGATTCTGTTATCTGTAACTAAATAACATTCTTCAATCTTTCTGTCAGCAACTACCTTCAATCCACACTGAGGACAACTGGGTTGACAACTTGCATTGATCGATCTTTCTGTCAACAACTAATTTCGATCTACACTGAAGACAGCAGGGTTCACAACTTAAATTCACCTTTCCTTATACATTAAGTACCGCATTACATTCAACACTCTTTTCCTTCTCACAAATACAATTCTATGCCCTTAGATTCTGTTATCTGTAACTAAATAGCATTCTTCAATCTTTGTCTCCACAACTGCCTTCAATCTACACTGCAGACAGCAGAGTTCATAACTTTAATTGAGCTTTCCTTTTACATTAAGGACCGCATTACATTCAACACTGTTTTCCATATCACAGATACAATTCTACTCTGTCCTCAGATTCTGTTATCTGTAACTAAATAGCAATCTTCAATCTTTGTCTCAACAGCTACCTTCAATCTACACTGCAGACAGCAGAGTTCACAACTTCAAATGAGCTTTACTTCTACATTAAGGACCGCATTACATTCAACACTGTTCTCCTTATCACAAATACAATTCTATGTCCTCAGATTCTGTTATCTGTAACTAAATAGCATTTTACAATCTTTGTCTCAACAACTGCCTTCAATCTACACTGCAGACAGCAGAGTCCACAATTTCAATTGAGCTTTCCTTCTACATTAGGGACTGCATTACATTCAACACTGTTCTCCTTATCACAAATACAATTCTATGTTCTCAGATTCTGTTATCTGTAACTAAATAGCATTCTTCAATCTTTCTGTCAACAACTACCTTCAATCTACACTGCGGACAACTGGGTTGACAACTTGCATTGAACAATCTTTCTGTCAACAACTACCTTCGATCTACACTGCAGAAAGCAGAATTCACAACTTCAATTCACCTTTCCTTCAACATTAAGGACCGCATTACATTCAACACTGTTTTCCTTATCACAGATACAATTCTACTCTGTCCTCAAATTCTGTTATCTGTAACTAAATAGAAATATTCAATCTTTGTCTCAACAACTGCCTTCAATGAACACTGCAGACAGCAGAGTTCACAACTTCAATTGAGCTTTCCTTCTACATTAAGGACCGCATTACATTCAACACTGTTTTCCTTATCATAAATACAATTCTATGTCCTCAGATTCTGTTATCTGTAACTAAATAGCATTCTTTAATCTTTCTGTCAACAACTACCTTCAATCTACACTGCGGACAACTGCGTTGAAAACTTGCATTGACCGATCTTTCTGTCAACAACTACCTCCGATGTACACTGCAGAAAGCAGAGTTCACAACTTAAATTCACCTTTCCTACTACATTAAGGGCCGCATTATATTCAACACTGTTTTCCTTATCAGAGATACAATTCTACTCTGTCCTCAGATTCTGTTATCTGTAACTAAATAGCAATCTTCAATCTTTATCTCAACAACTGCCTTGAATCTACACTGCAGACAGCAGAGTTCACAACTTCAATTGAGCTTTCCTTCTACATTAAGGACCGCATTACATTCAACACTGTTTTCCTAATGACAAATACAATTCTATGTCCTCAGATTCTGTTATCTGTAACTAAATAGCATTCTTTAATCTTTCTGTCAACTATTACCTTCAATCTACACTGTGGACAACTGTTAACAACTTGCATTGACCGATGTTTCTGTCAACAAATACCTCCGATCTACACTGCAGAAAGCAGGGTTCACAACTTAAATTCACCTTTCCTTCTACATTAAGGGCCTCATTACATTCAACAAAGTTTTCCTTATCACAGATACAATTCTACTCTGCCCTCAGATTCTGTTATCTGTAACTAAATAGCAATCTTCAATCTTTGTCTCAACAACTTCCTTCAAGCTACACTGTAGACAGCAGAGTTCACAACTTCAATTGAGCTTTCCTTCTATATTAAGGACCGCATTACATTCAACACTGTTTTCCTTTATCACAAATGCAATTATATGTCCTCAGATTCTGTTATCTGTAACTAAATAGCATTCTTCAATCTTTCTGTCAACAACTACCTTCAATCTACACTGCGGACAACTGCGTTGACAACTTGCATTGACTGATCTTTCTGTCAACAACTACCTTCGATCTACACTGCAGACAGCAGGGTTCACAACTTCAATTCACCTTTCCTTCTACATTAAGGACCACATTACATTCAACACTGTTTTCCTTATCACAGATACAATTCTACTCTGTCCTCAAATTCTGTTATCTGTAACTAAATAGAAATATTCAATCTTTGTCTCAACAACTGCCTTCAATGAACACTGCAGACAGCAGAGTTCACAACTTCAATTGAGCTTTCCTTCTACATTAAGGACCGCATTACATTCAACACTGTTTTCCTTATCATAAATACAATTCTATGTTCTCAGATTCTGTTATCTGTAACTAAATAGCATTCTTTAATCTTTCTGTCAACAACTACCTTCAATCTACACTGCGGACAACTGCGTTGAAAACTTGCATTGACCGATCTTTCTGTCAACAACTACCTCCGATGTACACTGCAGAAAGCAGAGTTCACAACTTAAATTCACCTTTCCTACTACATTAAGGGCCGCATTATATTCAACACTGTTTTCCTTATCAGAGATACAATTCTACTCTGTCCTCAGATTCTGTTATCTGTAACTAAATAGCAATATTCAATCTTTATCTCAACAACTGCCTTGAATCTACACTGCAGACAGCAGAGTTCACAACTTCAATTGAGCTTTCCTTCTACATTAAGGACCGCATTACATTCAACACTGTTTTCCTAATGACAAATACAATTCTATGTCCTCAGATTCTGTTATCTGTAACTAAATAGCATTCTTTAATCTTTCTGTCAACTATTACCTTCAATCTACACTGTGGACAACTGTTAACAACTTGCATTGACCGATGTTTCTGTCAACAAATACCTCCGATCTACACTGCAGAAAGCAGGGTTCACAACTTAAATTCACCTTTCCTTCTACATTAAGGGCCTCATTACATTCAACAAAGTTTTCCTTATCACAGATACAATTCTACTCTGCCCTCAGATTCTGTTATCTGTAACTAAATAGCAATCTTCAATCTTTGTCTCAACAACTTCCTTCAAGCTACACTGTAGACAGCAGAGTTCACAACTTCAATTGAGCTTTCCTTCTATATTAAGGACCGCATTACATTCAACACTGTTTTCCTTTATCACAAATGCAATTATATGTCCTCAGATTCTGTTATCTGTAACTAAATAGCATTCTTCAATCTTTCTGTCAACAACTACCTTCAATCTACACTGCGGACAACTGCGTTGACAACTTGCATTGACTGATCTTTCTGTCAACAACTACCTTCGATCTACACTGCAGACAGCAGGGTTCACAACTTCAATTCACCTTTCCTTCTACATTAAGGACCACATTACATTCAACACTGTTTTCCTTATCACAGATACAATTCTACTCTGTCCTCAAATTCTGTTATCTGTAACTAAATAGAAATATTCAATCTTTGTCTCAACAACTGCCTTCAATGAACACTGCAGACAGCAGAGTTCACAACTTCAATTGAGCTTTCCTTCTACATTAAGGACCGCATTACATTCAACACTGTTTTCCTTATCATAAATACAATTCTATGTTCTCAGATTCTGTTATCTGTAACTAAATAGCATTCTTTAATCTTTCTGTCAACAACTACCTTCAATCTACACTGCGGACAACTGCGTTGAAAACTTGCATTGACCGATCTTTCTGTCAACAACTACCTCCGATGTACACTGCAGAAAGCAGAGTTCACAACTTAAATTCACCTTTCCTACTACATTAAGGGCCGCATTATATTCAACACTGTTTTCCTTATCAGAGATACAATTCTACTCTGTCCTCAGATTCTGTTATCTGTAACTAAATAGCAATCTTCAATCTTTATCTCAACAACTGCCTTGAATCTACACTGCAGACAGCAGAGTTCACAACTTCAATTGAGCTTTCCTTCTACATTAAGGACCGCATTACATTCAACACTGTTTTCCTAATCACAAACACAATTCTATGTCCTCAGATTCTGTTATCTGTAACTAAATAGCATTCTTTAATCTTTCTGTCAACAATTACCTTCAATCTACACTGTTGACAACTGTTAACAACTTGCATTGACCGATGTTTCTGTCAACAAATACCTCCGATCTACACTGCAGAAAGCAGGGTTCACAACTTAAATTCACCTTTCCTTCTACATTAAGGGCCTCATTACATTCAACAAAGTTTTCCTTATCACAGAAACAATTCTACTCTGCCCTCAGATTCTGTTATCTGTAACTAAATAGCAATCTTCAATCTTTGTCTCAACAACTTCCTTCAAGCTACACTGTAGACAGCAGAGTTCACAACTTCAATTGAGCTTTCCTTCTATATTAAGGACCGCATTACATTCAACACTGTTTTCCTTTATCACAAATGCAATTATATGTCCTCAGATTCTGTTATCTGTAACTAAATAGCATCTTCAATCTTTCTGTCAACAACTACCTTCAATCTACACTGCGGACAACTGCGTTGACAACTTGCATTGACTGATCTTTCTGTCAACAACTACCTTCGATCTACACTGCAGACAGCAGGGTTCACAACTTCAATTCACCTTTCCTTCTACATTAAGGACCGCATTACATTCAACACTGTTTTCCTTATCACAGATACAATTCTACTCTGTCCTCAGATTCTGTTATCTGAAACTAAATAGCAATATTCAATCTGTGTCTCAACAACTGCCTTCAATGTACACTGCAGACAGCATAGTTCACTATTTCAATTGAGCTTTCTTTCTACATTAGGGACCACATTACATTCAACACTATTTTCCTTATCACAAATACAATTCTATGTCCTCAGATTCTGTTATCTGTAACTAAATAGCATTCTTCAATCTTTCTGTCAGCAACTACCTTCAATCCACACAAAGGACAACTGGGTTGACAACTTGCATTGATCGATCTTTCTGTCAACAACTAATTTTGATCTACACTGAAGACAGCAGGGTTCACAACCTAAATTCACCTTTCCTTCTACATTAAGGACCGCATTACATTCAACACTGTTTTCCTTATCACAGATACAATTCTACTCTGTCCTCAGATTCTGTTATCTGTAACTAAATATCAATCTTCAATCTTTCTGTCAACAACTACCTTCAATCTACACTGGGGACAACTGGGTTGACAACTTGCACTGACTAATCTTTCTGTCAACAACTACCTTCGATCTACACTGCAGACAGCAGGATTCACAACTTCAATTAACCTTTCCTTTAACATTAAGGACCGCATTACATTCAACACTGTTTTCCTTATCACAGATACAATTCTACTCTGTCCTCAGATTCTGTTATCTGTAAATAAATAGCAATATTCAATCTTTGTCTCAACAACTGCCTTCAATGTACACTGCAGACAGCAGAGTTCACAACTTCAAGTGAGCTTTCCTTCTACATTAAGGACCCCATTACATTCAACACTGTTTTCCTTATCACAAATACAATTCTATGTCCTCAGATTCTGTTATCTGTAACTAAATAGCATTCTTTAATTTTACTGTCAACAACTACCTTCAATCTACACTGTGGACAACTGGGTTGACAACTTGCATTGACCGATGTTTCTGTCAACAACTACCTCCGATCTACACTGCAGAAAGCAGGGTTCACAACTTAAATTCACCTTTCCTTCTACATTAAGGGCCGCATTACATTCAACACTGTTTTCCTTATCACAGATATAATTCTACTCTGTCCTCAGATTCTGTTATCTGTAACTAAATAGCAATCTTCAATCTTTGTCTCAACAACTGCCTTCAATGAACACTGCAGACAGCAGAGTTCACAACTTCAATTGAGCGTTCCTTCTACATTAAGGACCGCATTACATTCAACACTGTTTTCCTTATCATAAATACAATTCTATGTCCTCAGATTCTGTTATCTGTAACTAAATAGCATTCTTTAATCTTTCTGTCAACAACTACCTTTAATCTACACTGCGGACAACTGCGTTGAAAACTTGCATTGACCGATCTTTCTGTCAACAACTACCTCCGATGTACACTGCAGAAAGCAGAGTTCACAACTTAAATTCACCTTTCCTACAACATTAAGGGCCGCATTATATTCAACACTGTTTTCCTTATCACAGATACAATTCTACTCTGTCCTTAGATTCTGTTATCTGTAACTAAATAGCAATCTTCAATCTTTATCTCAACAACTGCCTTGAATCTACACTGCAGACAGCAGAGTTCACAACTTCAATTGAGCTTTCCTTCTACATTAAGGAAAGCTTTACATTCAACACTGTTTTCCTAATCACAAATACAATTCTATGTCCTCAGATTCTGTTATCTGTAACTAAATAGCAATCTTCAATCTTTATCTCAACAACTGCCTTGAATCTACACTGCAGAAAGCAGAGTTCACAACTTAAATTCACCTTTCCTACTACATTAAGGGCCGCATTATATTCAAAACTGTTTTCCTTATCACAGATACAATTCTACTCTGTCCTCAGATTCTGTTATCTGTAACTAAATAGCAATATTCAATCTGTGTCTCAACAACTGCCTTCAATGTACACTGCAGACAGCATAGTTCACTATTTCAATTGAGCTTTCTTTCTACATTAGGGACCACATTACATTCAACACTATTTTCCTTATCACAAATAATATTCTATGTCCTCAGATTCTGTTATCTGTAACTAAATAGCATTCTTCAATCTTTCTGTCAGCAACTACCTTCAATCCACACAAAGGACAACTGGGTTGACAACTTGCATTGATCGATCTTTCTGTCAACAACTAATTTTGATCTACACTGAAGACAGCAGGGTTCACAACCTAAATTCACCTTTCCTTCTACATTAAGGACCGCATTACATTCAGCACTGTTTTCCTTATCACAGATACAATTCTACTCTGTCCTCAGATTCTGTTATCTGTAACTAAATATCAATCTTCAATCTTTCTGTCAACAACTACCTTCAATCTACACTGGGGACAACTGGGTTGACAACTTGCACTGACTAATCTTTCTGTCAACAACTACCTTCGATCTACACTGCAGACAGCAGGATTCACAACTTCAATTAACCTTTCCTTTAACATCAAGGACCGCATTACATTCAACACTGTTTTCCTTATCACAGATACAATTCTACTCTGTCCTCATATTCTGTTATCTGTAAATAAATAGCAATATTCAATCTTTGTCTCAACAACTGCCTTCAATGTACACTGCAGACAGCAGAGTTCACAACTTCAATTGAGCTTTCCTTCTACATTAAGGACCGCATTACATTTAACACTGTTTTCCTAATCACAAATACAATTCTATGTCCTCAGATTCTGTTATCTGTAACTAAATAGCATTTTTTAATCTTACTGTCAACAACTACCTTCAATCTACACTGTGGACAACTGGGTTGACAACTTGCATTGACCGATGTTTCTGTCAACAACTACCTCCGATCTACACTGCAGAAAGCAGGGTTCACAACTTAAATTCACCTTTACTTCTACATTAAGGGCCGCATTACATTCAACACTGTTTTCCTTATCACAGATATAATTCTACTCTGTCCTCAGATTCTGTTATCTGTAACTAAATAGCAATCTTCAATCTTTGTCTCAACAACTTCCTTCAAGCTACACTGCAGACAGCAGAGTTCACAACTTCAATTGAGCTTTCCTTCTATATTAAGGACCACATTACATTCAACACTGTTTTCCTTTATCACAAATGCAATTATATGTCCTCAGATTCTGTTATCTGTAACTAAATAGCATTCTTCAATCTTTCTGTCAACAACTACCTTCAATCTACACAGAGGAAAACTGCGTTGACAACTTGCATTGACTGATCTTTCTGTCAACAACTACCTTCGATATACACTGCAGACAGCAGGGTTCACAACTTAAATTCACCTTTCCTTCTACATTAAGGACCGCATTACATTCAACACTGTTTTCCTTATCACAGATACAATTCTACTCTGTCCTCAGATTCTGTTATCTGTAACTAAATAGCAATATTCAATCTTTGTCTCAACAACTGCCTTCAATGTACACTGCAGACAGCATAGTTCACTATTTTAATTGAGCTTTCCTTCTACATTAGAGACCACATTACATTCAACACTGTTTTCCTTATAACAAATACAATTCTATGTCCTCAGATTCAGTTATCTGTAACTAAATAGCAATCTTCAATCTTTCTCTCAACAACTGCATTCAATCTACACTGCAGACAGCAGAGTTCACAACTTCAATTGAGCTTTCCTTCTACATTAAGGACCGCATTACATTCAACACTGTTTTCCTTATCACAAATACAATTCTACTCTGTCCTCAGATTCTGTTATCTGTAACTAAATAGCAATCTTCAATCTTTGTCTCACCAGCTGCCTTAAATCTACACTGCAGACAGCAGAGTTCACAACTTCAATTGAGCTTTACTTCTACATTAAGGACGGCATTACATTCAACACTGTTTTCCTTCTCATAAATACAATTCTATGTCCTCAGATTCTGTTATTTGTAACTAAATAGCATTGTACAATCTTTGTCTCAACAACTGCCTTCAATCTACACTGCAGACAGCAGAGTTCACAACTTCAATTGAGCTTCCCTTCTACATTAGGGACCGCACTACATTCAACACTGTTTTCCTTATCACAAATACAATTCTATGTCCTCAGATTCTGTTATCTGTAACTAAATAGCATTCTTCAATTTCTCTGTCAATAACTACCTTCAATCTACACTGCGGACAACTGGGTTGACAACTTGCATTGAACAAACTTTCTGTCAACAACTACCTTCGATCTACACTGCAGACAGCAGGGTTCACAACTTCAATTCACCTTTCCTTCTACATTAAGGACCACATTACATTCAACAGTGTTTTCTTATTACCGATCCAATTCTACTTTGTCCTCCGTTTCAGTTATCTATAACTAAATAGCAATCTACAATCTTTTTCTAAACAACTGCCTTCAATCTACACTGCAGACAGCAGAGTTCACAACTTCAGTTAGGCTTTCCTTCTACATTAAGGACTGCATTACCTTCAAAACTGTTTTCCTTATTACAAATAAAATTCTATATCCTCAGATTCTGTTATCTGTAACTAAAAAACATTCTTCAATCTTTCTTTCAACAACTACCTTCAATCTACACTGCGGACAGCAGAGTTCACAACTTCAATTGAGCGTTCCTTCTACATTTAGGACCGCATTACATTCAACACTGTTTTCCTTATCACAAACTCATTTCTATATCCTCAGATTCTGTTATCTGTAACTAAAAAACATTCTTCAATTTTTCTGTCAACAACTACCTTCAATCTACACCACGGACAACTGGGTTGACAACTTGCATTGACAGATCTTTCTGTCAACAACTAATTTCGATCTACACTGAAGACAGCAGGGTTCACAACTTAAATTAACCTTTCCTTCTACATTAAGGACCGCATTACATTCAACACTGTTTTCCTTATCACAGATACAATTCTACTCTGTCCTCAGATTCTGTTATCTGTAACTAAATAGCAATCTTCAATCTTTCTGTCAACAACTACCTTCAATCTACACTGGAGACAACTGGGTTGACAACTTGCACTGACTAATCTTTCTGTCAACGACTACCTTCGATCTACACTGCATACAGCAGGATTCACAACTTCAATTCACCTTTCCTTCAACATTAAGGACCCCATTACATTCAACACTGTTTTCCTTATCACAGATACAATTCTACTCTGTCCTCAGATTCTTTTATCTGTAACTAAATAGCAATCTTCAATCTTTGTCTCAACAACTTCCTTCAAGCTATACTGCAGACAGCAGAGTTCACAACTTCAATTGAGCTTTCCTTCTACATTAAGGACCGCATTACATTCAACACTGTTTTCCTTATCACAAATGCAAATATATGTCCGTAGATTCTGTTATCTGTAACTAAATAGCATTCTTCAATCTTTCTGTCAACAACTACCTTCAATCTACACTGCGGACAACTGCGTTGACAACTTGCATTGACTGATCTCTCTGTCAACAACAACCTTCGATCTACACTGCAGACAGCAGGGTTCACAACTTCAATTCACCTTTCCTTCTGCATTAAGGACCGCATTACATTCAACACTGTTTTCCTTATTACAGATACAATTCTACTCTGTCCTCAGATTCGGTTATCTGTAACTAAATAGCAATATTCAATCTTTGTCTCAGCAACTGCCTTCAATGTACACTGCAGACAGCAGAGTTCACTACTTCGATTGAGCTTACCTTCTACATTAGGGACCGAATTACAGTCAACACTGTTTTCCTTATCCCAAATACAATTCTATGTCCTCAGATTCTGTTATCTGTAACCAAATAGCATTCTTCAATCTTTCTGTCAACAACTACCTTCAATATACGCTGGGGACAACTGGGTTGACAACTTGCATTGACTGATCTTTCTGTCAACAACTACCTTCGATCTACACTACAGACAGCAGGGTTCACAACTTCAATTCACCTTTCCTTCTACATTAAGGACCGCATTACATTCAACACTGTTTTCCTTATCACAAATACAATTCTATGTCCTCAGATTCTGTTATCTGTAACTAAATAGCATTCTTCAATCTTTCTCTCAACAACTGCATTCAATCTACACTGCAGACAGCAGAGTTCACAACTTCAGTTGAGCTTTCCTTCTACATTAAGGACCGCATTACATTCAACACTGTTTTCCTTATCACAAATACAATTCTACTCTGTCCTCAGATTCTGTTATCTGTAAATAAATAGCAATCTTCAATCTTTGTCTCACCAGCTGCCTTAAATCTACACTGCAGACAGCAGAGTTCACAACTTCAATTGAGCTTTACTTCTACATTAAGGACCACATTACATTCACCACTGTTTTCCTTCTCACAAATACAATTCTATGTCCTCAGATTCTGTTATCTGTAACTAAATAGCATTTTACATTCTTTGTCTCAACAACTGCCTTCAATCTACACTGCAGACAGCAGAGTTCACAACTTCAATTGAGCTTCCCTTCTACATTAGGGACCGCACTACATTCAACACTGTTTTCCATATCACAAATACAATTCTATGTCCTCAGATTCTGTTATCTGTAACTAAATAGCATTCTTCAATCTTTCTGTCAACAACTAACTTCAATCTACAATGCGGACAACTGGGTTGACAACTTGCATTGAACAATCTTTCTATCAACAACTACCTTCGATCTACACTGCAGACAGCAGGGTTCACAACTTCAATTCACCTTTCCTTCTACATTAAGGACCGCATTACATTCAACACTGTTTTCCTTATCACAGATACAATTCTACTCTGTCCTCAGATTCTGTTATCTGTAACTAAATAGCAATCTTAAATCTTTGTCTCAACAGCTACCTTCAATCTACACTGCAGACAGCAGGATTCACAACTTCAATTCACCTTTCCTTCTACATTAAGGACCGCATTACATTCAACACTGTTTTCCTTATCTCAGATACAATTCTACTCTGTCCTCAGATTCTGTTATCTGTAACTAAATAGCAATCTTCAATCTTTCTGTCAACAACTACCTTCAATCTACACTGGGGACAACTGGGTTGACAACTTGCACTGACTAATCTTTCTGTCAACGACTACCTTCGATCTACACTAAAGACAGCAGGATTCACAACTTCAATTCACCTTTCCTTCACCATTAAGGACCCCATTACATTCAACACTTTTTTCCTTATCACAGATACAATTCTACTCTGTCCTCAGACTCTGTTATCAGTAACTAAATAGCAATATTCAATCTTTGTCTCAACAACTGCCTTTTATGTACACTGCAGACAGCATAGTTCACTATTTCAATTGAGCTTTCCTTCTACATTAGGGACCACATTACATTCAACACTGTTTTCCTTATCACAAATACAATTCTATGTCCTCAGATTCTGTTATCTGTAACTAAATAGCAATCTTCAATCTTTCTGTCAGCAACTACCTTCAATCCACACAAAGGACAACTGGGTTGACAACTTGCATTGATCGATCTTTCTGTCAACAACTAA
The DNA here is from genome assembly GCF_964261635.1 of Lissotriton helveticus. Lineage (NCBI taxonomy): Eukaryota > Metazoa > Chordata > Amphibia > Caudata > Salamandridae > Lissotriton > Lissotriton helveticus. The sequence continues at coordinate 43,023,764 of NC_136063.1, forward strand.
TTTCGATCTACACCGAAGACAGCAGGGTTCACAACTTAAATTCACCTTTCCTTCTACATTAAGGACCGCATCACATTCAACACGGTTTTCCTTATCACAGATACAATTCTACTCTGTCCTCAGATTCTGTTGTCTGTAACTAAATAGCAATCTTCAATCTTTGTCTCAACAACTTCCTTCAAGCTTCACTGCAGACAGCAGAGTTCACAACTTCAATGGAGCTTTCCTTCTATATTAAGGATTGCATTACATTCAACACTGTTTTCCTTTATCACAAATGCAATTATATGTCCTCAGATTCTGTTATCTGTAACTAAATAGCATTCTTCAATCTTTCTGTCAACAACTACCTTCAATCTACACTGCGGACAACTGCTTTGACAACTTGCATTGACTGATCTTTCTGTCAACAACTACCTTCGATCTACACTGCAGACAGCAGGGTTCACAACTTCAATTCACCTTTCCTTCTACATTAAGGACCGCATTACATTCAACACTGCTTTCCTTATCACAGATACAATTCTTCTCTGTCCTCAGATTCTGTTATCTGTAACTAAATAGCAATATTCAATCTTTGTCTCAACAACTGCCTTCAATGTACACTGCAGACAGCATAGTTCACTATTTCAATTGAGCTTTCCTTCTACATTAGGGACCACATTACATTCAACACTGTTTTCCTTATCACAAATACAATTCTATGTCCTCAGATTCTGTTATCTGTAACTAAATAGCATTCTTCAATCTTTCTTTCAATAACTGCATTCAATCTACACTGCACACAGCAGAGTTCACAACTTCAGTTGAGCTTTCCTTCTACATTAAGGACCGCATTACATTCAACACTGTTTTCCTTATCACAAATACAATTCTACTCTGTCCTCAGATTCTGTTATCTGTAACTAAATAGCAATCTTCAATCTTTGTCTCACCAGCTGCCTTAAATCTACACTGCAGACAGCAGAGTTCACAACTTCAATTGAGCTTTACTTCTACATTAAGGACCGCATTACATTCACCACTGTTTTCCTTCTCACAAATACAATTCTATGTCCTCAGATTCTGTTATCTGTAACTAAATAGCATTTTACATTCTTTGTCTCAACAACTGCCTTCAATCTACACTGCAGACAGCAGAGTTCACAACTTCAATTGAGCTTCCCTTCTACATTAGCGACCGCACTACATTCAACACTGTTTTCCATATCACAAATACAATTCTATGTCCTCAGATTCTGTTATCTGTAACTAAATAGCATTCTTCAATCTTTCTGTCAACAACTACCTTCAATCTACAATGCGGACAACTGGGTTGATAACTTGCATTGAACAATCTTTCTGTCAACAACTACCTTCGATCTACACTGCAGACAGCAGGGTTCACAACTTCAATTCACCTTTCCTTCTACATTAAGGACCTCATTACATTCAACACTGTTTTCCTTATCACAGATACAATTCTACTCTGTCCTCAGATTCTGTTATCTGTAACTAAATAGCAATCTTCAATCTTTGTCTCAACAGCTACCTTCAATCTACACTGCAGACAGCAGAGTTCAACACTTCAATTGAGCTTTACTTCTACATTAAGGACCGCATTACATTCAACACTGTTTTCCTTATCACAAATACAATTCTATGTCCTCAGATTGTGTTATCTGTAACTAAATAGCATTTTTCAATCTTTGTCTCCACAACTGCCTTCCATCTACACTGCAGACATCAGAGTTCATAACTTCAATTGAGCTTTCCTTCTACATTAAGGACCACATGACATTCAACACTGTTTTCCTTATCACAGATACAATTCTACACTGTCCTCAGATTCTGTTATCTGTAACTAAATAGCAATCTACAATCTTTGTCTCAACAGCTACCTTCAATCTACACTGCAGAGTTCACAACTTCAATTGAGCTTTACTTCTACATTAAGGACTTCATTACATTCAACACTGTTTTCCTTATCACAAATACAATTCTATGTCCTCAGATTCTGTTATCTGTAACTAAAAAGCATTCTTCAATCTTTGTCTCAACAACTACCTTCAATCTGCACTGCAGACAGCAGAGTTCATAACTTCAATTGAGCTTTTCTTCTACATTAAGGACCGCATTACATTCAACACTGTTTTCCTTATCACAAATGCAATTCTATGTCCTCAGAATCTGTTATCTGTAACTAAATAGCATTCTTCAATCTTTCTGTCAGCAACTACCTTCAATCCACACAAAGGACAACTGGGTTGACAACTTGCATTGATCGATCTTTCTGTCAACAACTAATTTCGATCTACACCGAAGACAGCAGGGTTCACAACTTAAATTCACCTTTCCTTCTACATTAAGGACCGCATTACATTCAACACTGTTTTCCTTATCACAGATACAATTCTACTCTGTCCTCAGATTCTGTTATCTGTAACTAAATAGCAATCTTCAATCTTTCTGTCAACAACTACCTTCAGTCTACACTGGGGACAACTGGGTTGACAACTTGCACTGACTAATCTTTCTGTCAACGACTACCTTCGATCTACACTAAATACAGCAGGATTCACAACTTCAATTCACCCTTCCTTCAACATTAAGGACCCCATTACATTCAACACTGTTTTCCTTATCACAGATACAATTCTACTCTGTCCTCAGATTCTGTTATCTGTAACTAAATAGCAATATTCAATCTTTGTCTCAACAACTGCCTTTTATGTACATTGCAGACAGCATAGTTCACTATTTCAATTGAGCTTTCCTTCTACATTAGGGACCACATTACATTCAACACTGTTTTCCTTATCACAAATACAATTCTGTGTCCTAAGATTCTGTTATCTGTAACTAAATAGCATTTTTCAATCTTTCTGTCAGCAACTACCTTCAATCCACACAAAGGACAACTGGGTTGACAACTTGCATTGATCGATCTTTCTGTCAACAACTAATTTCGATCTACACCGAAGACAGCAGGGTTCACAACTTAAATTCACCTTTCCTTCTACATTAAGGACCGCATCACATTCAACACGGTTTTCCTTATCACAGATACAATTCTACTCTGTCCTCAGATTCTGTTATCTGTAACTAAATAGCAATCTTCAATCTTTGTCTCAACAACTTCCTTCAAGCTACACTGCAGACAGCAGAGTTCACAACTTCAATTGAGCTTTCCTTCTATATTAAGGACCGCATTACATTCAACACTGTTTTCCTTATCACAGATACAATTCTACTCTGTCCTCAGATTCTGTTATCTGTAACTAAATAGCAATATTCAATCTTTGTCTCAACAACTGCCTTCAATGTACACTGCAGACAGCATAGTTCACTATTTCAATTGAGCTTTCCTTCTACATTAGGGACCACATTACATTCAACACTGTTTTCCTTATCACAAATACAATTCTATGTCCTCAGATTCTGTTATCTGTAACTAAATAGCATTCTTCAATCTTTCTCTCAACAATTGCATTCAATCTACACTGCAGACAGCAGAGTTCACAACATCAGTTGAGCTTTCCTTCTACATTAAGGACCGCATTACATTCAACACTGTTTTCCTTATCACAAATACAATTCTACTCTGTCCTCAGATTCTGTTATCTGTAACTAAATAGCAATCTTCAATCTTTGTCTCACCAGCTGCCTTAAATCTACACTGCAGACAGCAGAGTTCACAACTTCAATTGAGCTTTACTTCTACATTAAGGACCGCATTACATTCACCACTGTTTTCCTTCTCACAAATACAATTCTATGTCCTCAGATTCTGTTATCTGTAACTAAATAGCATTTTACATTCTTTGTCTCAACAACTGCCTTCAATCTACACTGCAGACAGCAGAGTTCACAACTTCAATTGAGCTTCCCTTCTACATTAGGGACCGCACTACATTCAACACTGTTTTCCATATCACAAATACAATTCTATGTCCTCAGATTCTGTTATCTGTAACTAAATAGCATTCTTCAATCTTTCTGTCAACAACTACCTTCAATCTACAAAGCGGACAACTGGGTTGACAACTTGCATTGAACAGTCTTTCTGTCAACAACTACCTTCGATCTACACTGCAGACAGCAGGGTTCACAACTTCAATTCACCTTTCCTTCTACATTAAGGACCGCATTACATTCAACACTGTTTTCCTTATCACAGATACAATTCTACTCTGTCCTCAGATTCTGTTATCTGTAACTAAATAGCAATCTTCAATCTTTGTCTCAACAGCTACCTTCAATCTACACTGCAGACAGCAGAGTTCAACACTTCAATTGAGCTTTACTTCTACATTAAGGACCGCATTACATTCAACACTGTTTTCCTTATCACAAATACAATTCTATGTCCTCAGATTCTGTTATCTGTAACTAAATAGCATTCTTCAATCTTTGTCTCCACAACTGCCTTCCATCTACACTGCAGACATCAGAGTTCATAACTTCAATTGAGCTTTCCTTCTACATTAAGGACCACATGACATTCAACACTGTTTTCCTTATCACAGATACAATTCTACTCTGTCCTCAGATTCTGTTATCTGTAACTAAATAGCAATCTACAATCTTTGTCTCAACAGCCACCTTCAATCTGCACTGCAGACAGCAGAGTTCATAACTTCAATTGAGCTTTCCTTCTACATTAAGGATCGCATTACATTCAATACTGTTTTCCTTGTCACAGATACAATTCTACTCTGTCCTCAGATTCTGTTATCTGTAACTAAATAGCATTCTTCAATCTATCTCTCAACAACTACCTTCAACCTACACTGCAGACAACTGGGTTGACAACTTGCATTGACCGATCTTTCTGTCAACAACTGCCTTCAATCAACACTGCAGACAGCAGCGTTCACAACTTCAATTGAGCTTTCCTTCTACATTAAGGACTGCATTACATTCAACACTGTTTTCCTTATCACAAATACAATTCTATGTCCTCAGATTCTGTTATCTGTAACTAAATAGCATTCTTCAACTTTCTGTCAACAACTACCTTCAACCTACACTGCAGACAACTGGGTTGACAACTTGCATTGACCGATCTTTCTGTCAACAACTACCTTCGATCTACACTGCAGACAGCAGGGTTCACAACTTCAAGTCACCTTCCCTTCTACATTAAGGACTGCATTACATTCAACAATGTTTTCCTTATTACAGATACAAATCTACTCTGTCCTCAGATTCTGTTATCTGTAACTAAATAGCAATCTTCAATCTTTGTCTCAACAGCTGCCTTCAATCTACAATGCAGACAGCAGAGTTCACAACTTCAATTGAGCTATACTTCTACATTAAGGACCACATTACATTCAACACTGTTTTCCTTCTCACAAATACAGTTCTATGTCCTCAGATTCTGTTATCTGTAACTAAATAGCATTCTTCAATCTTTGTCTCCACAACTGCCTTCAATCTACACTGCAGACAGCAGAGTTCATAACTTCAATTGAGCTTTCCTTCTACATTAAGGACCGCATTACATTCAACACTGTTTTCCTTATCACAGATACAATTCTTCTCTGTCCTCAGATTCTGTTACCTGTAAATAAATAGCAATCTTCAATCTTTGTCTCAACAGCTACCTTCAATCTACACTGCAGACAGCAGAGTTCACAACTTCAATTGAGCTTTACTTCTACATTAAGGACCGCATTACATTCAACACTGTTTTCCTTATCACAAATACAATTCAGTGTCCTCAGATTCTGTTATCTGTAACTAAATAGCATTCTACAATCTTTGTCTCCACAACTGCCTTCAATCTTCACTGCAGACAGCAGAGTTCATAACTTCAATTGAGCTTTCCTTCTACATTAACCACTTGGATGCTAAGGTACACCCACCTCTTCCCATTGACTTTCCATTGAAATCAATGGAAACACCATGACGAGTTACCCTTGTCATTAGCACTGAAGGGGTTAAGGACCGAATTACATTCAACACTGTTTTCCTTATCACAGATATTTTTCCACTCTGTCCTCACATTCTGTTATCTATAACTAAATAGCCTTCTTCTATCTTTGTCTCAACAACTGTCTTCAATCAACACTGCAGACAGCAGAGTTCACAACTTCAATTGAGCTTTCCTTCTACATTAAGGATCGCATTACATTCAACACTGTTTTCCTTATCACAAATACAATTCTATGTCCTCAGATTCTGTTATCTGTAACTAAATAGCATTCTTTAATCTTTCTGTCAACAACTACCTTCAATCTACACTGCTGACAACTGGGTTGACAACTTGCATTGACCGATCTTTCTGTCAACAACTACCTTCGATCTACACTGCAGACAGCAGGGTTCACAACTTCAATTCACCTTTCCTTCTACATTAAGGACCGCATTACATTCAACAGTGTTTTCTTATTACCGATCCAATTCTACTCTGTCCTCCGTTTCAGTTATCTATAACTAAATAGCAATCTACAATCTTTTTCTAAACAACTGCCTTCAATCTACACTGCAGACAGCAGAGTTCACAACTTCAGTTAGGCTTTCCTTCTACATTAAGGACTGCATTACCTTCAAAACTGTTTTCCTTATTACAAATAAAATTCTATATCCTCAGATTCTGTTATCTGTAACTAAAAAACATTCTTCAATCTTTCTTTCAACAACTACCTTCAATCTACACTGCGGACAGCAGAGTTCACAACTTCAATTGAGCGTTCCTTCTACATTTAGGACCGCATTACATTCAACACTGTTTTCCTTATCACAAACTCAATTCTATATCCTCAGATTCTGTTATCTGTAACTAAAAAACATTCTTCAATCTTTCTGTCAACAACTACCTTCAATCTACACCACGGACAACTGGGTTGACAACTTGCATTGACAGATCTTTCTGTCAACAACTAATTTCGATCTACACTGAAGACAGCAGGGTACACAACTTAAATTAACCTTTCCTTCTACATTAAGGACTGCATTACATTCAACACTGTTTTCCTTATCACAGATACAATTCTACTCTGTCCTCAGATTCTATTCTCTGTAACTAAATAGCAATCTTCAATCCTTCTCTCAACAACTGCCTTCAACCTACACTGCAGATAACTGGGTTGACAACTTGCATTGACCGATCTTTCTGTCCACAACTACCTTCGATCTACACTGCAGACAGCAGGGTTCACAACTTCAAGTCACCTTTCCTTCTACATTAACGACCGCATTACATTCAACACTGTTTACCTTATCACAGATACAATTCTACTCTGTCCTCAGATTCTGCCGCTCACAAACTGCTTTTGCCACAGAACCTTGGGATTGCATCGATCACTTTCACCACCATATTGAGGAACAGCACGCCTCCCCACTAGACCGCACTCGCTGGTGTGAGCGCCTTCTGCAATCGGCAGAAGTAGTCACCACTCCCAGCTGAGAGCCTCGTGGGTAGAAGCCAGCGGGGCACCAAAGGAGAAGGACACCGACCAGGGGACTGCAAGGACCAGCATTCCTCAGCTAGCGCAGCTGGTGCCTCTTCCCCCGGCGGCCACGCCCATCGCCTACACGGATATAAGTGACGGGATCTCCACCGCGACGCGGGACGCGCGCGGGGCGGAGCTCGGGGCGAAGACCGGGCAAAGAGCGGGCCGTTTAAGGCCGTTCAAGTACGGCAGAGTCCGGACCTGGCCACCCCCGTAAATCTTGATCTTGATTGTGCCCCTCTGTCGCTCCTCCACATTCTATTATTTGGTCTATTTCCGTATCCTAAAAACACATCACAAATGATGAGTAAAATGGAGACTAGGAGCAAAGCCAATTTGGCTGTCACTGAACCCACGATGCCCGCTGCTGCCCAAGGTAAAATTGACAATTACTTTTTAAAGGCGGGATCTCTGTTGATTGATGACATCACTGTTTTAGAAAGACGTATTTCCCAAGAGATCGACTGGGTCAGGAGATCGTCTTTGGGTATCCTAGCGATGGCAAAAACCCCTGAGGAAAGGCTGAATACAGACAGCTCGCAGCTTGGAGCTTGTGGAGGGGACCGGCCACCTAACAGCATAGATCTCTCAGAGGGAACCCTAAGTGACCTCGAAGATACGAGTCTACTCTCACTCCCACTGACACAAATTACACAATCTTTAATTACTACAAATATGGGAGAAGACACCGTACTAACTGTTCAAAGCCCTAATTCACTAGTGGAAGAATCGCCATCTGCAACAAACACACCATATATAACAGAGTTGCCAAATACAGGTAGGGGTGTAAGGGAGGGTGCAATACAAAAAAGGGAAATGGGGAAACAGAATCACAGGGAAAGGAAGGCGAAAAAATCAAAGCCAGGGGCAACACACAACAAATTCAGCATCGACAAAACCACACATGATAGTTCTCCACTAGCGACAATGAAGGCCCCTTGCCTGGAATCAGTTAGCAATATCACCAGTGAACCGCCACCTCCCGCAATAGAACATAACACCGAGACAGCTGAACAAGATATTACACTAGTAGGCATGGGAAAGTTGCTCAAGTCAATCCTAAGTCCCCTAGAAGCACGCCTGATTAAAATAGAAGCGAGACTCATTAAAATTGAGAAAACCACCTTACAGCTTAAGGATAGCTGGGAATCTGGGGTCCCTTGTCCCATAGCCTCCAATACTGACCCGAAACACAAAAAGAACCCTGAGCCTCAGAAACTTGTTAAAAACAATGAGGCCGTTAAAGCAGCAACATCTTCAACTGCTACCAAAAACCCAAAACCAGCCAGTGACCAAGCACTTAACTTAAAGGCCAACCCACATCAACCAGCTACCCTAGTGGGCATTTCCCACAAGCAAACCCTTAGTTCACAGCAAACATCTGTAGTCATTGATACTACCCATTCCCAGTTACTACATACAAGTGCACCGAAACATTCATCAATCATTAATCAAAATCTCCAGGATTCTAATAACACATTGCCAAAATTACAAAAAACAGTAACCGTAAATCTCCCACCAGAGGTAGCTGCATATACCGTTATCTTAGCTGGGGCACCCGAACTAAAACCAGCTGCAAGCGAGAAAGGGGCCTCATTAAAAATCAAAGTAATTAACTGGCTATCTACATACAGACCACTTCCAAGAGGTATGACCAGCGACATTCGCATGGTAAGAAGGGTCTCATGGGTAGGAAAGACACCAAAAACAATCAGTGACGACTGTATACTGGTCAGTTTTAAAGAACCAGGAACAGTCTCCTATATCTGTGGTTCCTTTCCAGAGGACGAGGGAAATAACATCCACCCACTCCCTCTTTCGTTCTTCTATCCATCAAATACTCATATACCCAACGACCAGAGATGGGGACACCATCATGATACACTGGGAAATTGGGGGGGAAACCAGGGAGGGAGGAGAATCCCCTATAATCAAATGCGAGTAGCATCTGCCTACCCGCTAATTTATGATGACCCCCAAGGTTAGGAGACTGTAAAGAGAAGAGGAATGGGAAGGGGTGGATTTGAAAGAGAAGTTCCTTGGCCCCCTAGATATTACCAGCCACCGTTTCTACCGACTTTCAATCGATATGACTGCCTTGAAATGGTGGACTGACAGCTGGCCTCTGAAGAAAGGGCACCCATGCAAATACTAGGGTATGATACATCTAATTTTATTGATGATGGTGGTCAAAATTCCCCTAACTTCATCTATGGGGAGGAGCACCTTGATACTAGAAATTTGGGATTTTTCCAACAGAGAGCAGTAAGGGAAACTAACTTAGAGGGTATATGCAGGGGACAAGGGCCGATACAGAGGACATCTCGACCAGTCCACACAAACCAAATGGCTAACCAACCCACGAAGGGAAATAGGCATCATGTCCCTCATACATTAAAACTGCTTTCATGGAATCTTGGCAGGATTGGCCAACAAAATAGACTCGGACTCATGGGCTGAATTAATCAATTCTAAAAGTGCCTGCCTCTACCAAGAAACCTGGGCAAGGGAGGAGCTTACTTAGAGGGGCTTTGAGACATTCTCGATTAAAGCTACATGGGGGGGGGGGAATTCCGACCATCCGGAGGTTTGGCGATCTGGGTGGCCTCGGATCTAGGCTGTACAGCTTCACGATATACCGTGGATTCGGAAGACATACTGGCTGTTCTTCTCGAATGGATGGGATCTCATAAATTACTTGTAATAAATGTTTATTCCAAGCCTGTTTCCATAGCTGCCACCTCAAAAACCATTGAGGCACTCTCTTGTTTCTTAGAAACCATCCCAGAAGGTATACCATACCTAGTAGGGGGAGACTTTAATTCGCATTTTGAACCGCTACTTGGTCTACTTGATGGACCCTCCCTAGAGGAGGATTCAAGTTGGCAGGTTCCTCCAACGGAGGCTCCCCCTCCCAGAGCAAGGACACCATTAGCCGTCAGATAAACACGCTTACTCTCACTTACGGTTTGAGAGCCTGTAACGGTCGCATCGGGCCTGATATCCCGAGCAAATGTATGTACAATAAAATCGGGAGGGAATCTAGACCAGATTACTTTCTGGTACAGTTGCATGCCTGGAAAAGGGTGGTGGATTTCAGAGTAACATCTAGAGAGGACAGTGATCACAATTCCCTAGAGCTAGATTATGACATCCCATGTATGGAGGAGAGGGTGTCAAATGAACATAAGCCCAGAGAGGGACACCTCCTAGATAACAATAGGAGGAGGATTAGATGGGAAAACCTTGCTACCAGCAAAGACAAGCTAGCTACCCTCTACGCTGGGATTACCCCAATCCTAGAGGAGGCTTTTGATTTTTTGAACCCAGATCCCACGAAGGAAATTATTGAGGATCTCGCACAGGTACACGAGCACCTAATTAAAAAGCTTGAGGCCGACCTCTTCTGTACCAGACCCCCAAGAACCCAGGGATCGCATAAAGGCACTTGGTTTAACACCTCATGCAGAGATGCAAAATGCAACCTTTTATCTAGTATAAAACTAGGAGGCCCGAGGGAGGAGATCCGCACCAGAAGGAGGGCTTATAAAATACTTATATCCAACGCCAAGATAGAGTGGGATGTGCAGCACTGGGAGAATCTCTCGGAGTCCTTAGCAATAAGAGACTGCCGCAAATTCTGGAGAATAATTAACCACGGCTGTGGAGATCTCCCCCCGGCAATTGAACCAAACATTGCTGCAAGCGTTTGGCAAAAACACATCCAGTTGTTATATTTGTTAGAAGATGGGGGGATAGAACCATCTTCACCCATCATTCCCGAAAAACAGGCTTTTGATCCCTTTACTATAAAAGAGATTAGGATAGCGATAGCAGGGCTGTCCTCGGGAAAGGCACCAGGTCTGGATGGGGTCCCAGGTGACCTATTCAAGCAGGAACCAGGAATATGGGCCCCCTATCTCCTAGTGTTATTTAATGCGGTGCTGGGGGGAATGAAAATACCAGACACTTGGCTTGGGGCGGAGGTGGTCCCGATTTTTAAAAAGGGATCGCCCCTGCTCCCAGTCAATTACCGCCCAATCAGCCTTATTGATGTCTCCCAGAAGGTATTTGGAAGATTAATACTTAACAGGCTGCAATGTTGGATAGAGGAGACTGATATTTTAAGCCCTCTCAAGGCGGGATTTGGAAAAGGAGTCTCCATAGTCGACCAAATACTCAGACTGAATATTATCTACTGGAAGACGGTACTTATCGAAGGCGGGACATTGTACGCGGTCTTTGTGGACCTTCGTGCCGCCTTCGATTTGGTCCCGCGGGCCAAATTGTGGGAGGTGCTGGCTGAGTTGGGTGTCCCAGGAGATATTCTCCATATCCTAATTAGATTGCACACTGACAACTATGCCCGAGTTAGATATGGAAAGAGGGGCAGGCTGACGGACAGGTTCCCCGTTCGCAGAGGGGTAAGGCAGGGCTGCGTATTGGCGCCGACCCTGTTCTGTCTATTTGTGAACGGGGTGATAGAGTTCCTGAACAGGATCCCTAATATTGATGCGCCACAATTGAACAGCAGCAGGGTACCAGCGATCATGTTCGCGGACGACACCCTGCTGCTGTCAAAAACGCCAATGGGGCTTCAGAGGGTCTTAAATGGGTTTTTGGGGTTTTGCAACGAAAGGGGTCTGGAAATAAACCCCTCAAAGACAAAAGTCATGATTCTCAACCCCAAACCCAAAAATTGCCCAAACCCGCGTCTAGGATCTACAACCCTGAAAGGGTACATGTAATAGAATATCTTGGCATAACCCTTAACCAGAACCTGACATGGCTGCCACACAAAACAAAAGCAACAGCAAAATTAGTTCAGAGGGCAGGCGCCATAACAAGAATTGCAAAAAAATCTCCTCTTCGTCCATTGGTACCTGCCATCCATATCTACAAAGCTCAAGCCCGGGGGGGTATTACTTATGGGGGTGAGCTCTGGGGACACATTCCGTTATATACCATACAGGTTGCAGAAAATAACTTCATAAGACAATTAGCTGCACTTCCCCCGAGCACTCCGCTTCTCCCCCTAAGAATGGATCTGGCATTACGACCAATTACTGAGGAATTGGGCCTCAAACCCCTGACCTACTGGAGGCGTTTGTGGAGCAGTCAGGATCTGGTAAATTACAGAAATGAACTGCAGGAACTTCTTAGATCAACCTACGCCACCAAAATCCCCTGGATAAAGTACATCAGGGACATGTGTACGACCCTCGGAGTCCCAGAGCTATGGTCCGAGCCAGAAATTGCGTCTGCAAGGCTTTCTAGAAAAGCACTTTCAAACTTATTCTATAGCGTTATGCTCCAGAACTCTTTGAATTCTATCCGGGAAGGATCCCTAACCGGCACATTCATCAAGGCAAAAGACTCATATAGTCATGAACATGTACTAGATGGCATGACACCTGTGTTCTCACGGAAGATCTACATGCAATGGAGGTATGGATCTCTCCCCCTGAGGTCCCTTACTAAATCCTGGGTCGGTCGTCTGGACTCAGGGGTGTGTCCAGCCTGCAACTATAAACTGGAAAGTGATCTTCATGTGGTCCTGTTCTGTAGAGCCTATAGTAGAATCAGGAGTTATTGGTTGGTCCCTCATTTAAAGAACTTTGGCTTCTGAACATATGCTCCGGCCTACAGAGTGCTCAAGACAGACCTATCGACACTAACAGTGTTCGTAATGGCAACATTTTTGACGGCAATGTGGCGATTACGCACAAAAATAATCAAGGACACCATAGCTGCGTGAATACCTTTTTTTAATTGTCTTGCACATCAGTTTTGAGATCGTTCCGTCCTCTTTTTAAGTAAAGTGTTATTTCAGTAAGCAGACCCTAACCATGAGTTTGGGGAATTGTTTTTAAAATGTATAGTACATTCTATAATGGTTTTAACTGCTTAATGATGAAAATCAATTTGTACATCTTTTATGATCTTTTATGATCGAAATAAAGATTAATTGAGTTGAGTTGAGTTATCTGTAACTAAATAGCAATCTTCAATCTTTGTCTCAACAGCTGCCTTCAATCTGCATTGCAGGCAGCAGAGTTCATAACTTCAATTGAGCTTTTCTTCTACATTAAGGACCGCATTACATTCAATACTGTTTTCCTTATCACAAATGCAAATCTATGTCCTCAGATTCTGTTATCTGTAACTAAATAACATTCTTCAATCTTTCTGTCAGCAACTACCTTCAATCCACACTGAGGACAACTGGGTTGACAACTTGCATTGATCGATCTTTCTGTCAACAACTAATTTCGATCTACACTGAAGACAGCAGGGTTCACAACTTAAATTCACCTTTCCTTATACATTAAGTACCGCATTACATTCAACACTCTTTTCCTTCTCACAAATACAATTCTATGCCCTTAGATTCTGTTATCTGTAACTAAATAGCATTCTTCAATCTTTGTCTCCACAACTGCCTTCAATCTACACTGCAGACAGCAGAGTTCATAACTTTAATTGAGCTTTCCTTTTACATTAAGGACCGCATTACATTCAACACTGTTTTCCATATCACAGATACAATTCTACTCTGTCCTCAGATTCTGTTATCTGTAACTAAATAGCAATCTTCAATCTTTGTCTCAACAGCTACCTTCAATCTACACTGCAGACAGCAGAGTTCACAACTTCAAATGAGCTTTACTTCTACATTAAGGACCGCATTACATTCAACACTGTTCTCCTTATCACAAATACAATTCTATGTCCTCAGATTCTGTTATCTGTAACTAAATAGCATTTTACAATCTTTGTCTCAACAACTGCCTTCAATCTACACTGCAGACAGCAGAGTCCACAATTTCAATTGAGCTTTCCTTCTACATTAGGGACTGCATTACATTCAACACTGTTCTCCTTATCACAAATACAATTCTATGTTCTCAGATTCTGTTATCTGTAACTAAATAGCATTCTTCAATCTTTCTGTCAACAACTACCTTCAATCTACACTGCGGACAACTGGGTTGACAACTTGCATTGAACAATCTTTCTGTCAACAACTACCTTCGATCTACACTGCAGAAAGCAGAATTCACAACTTCAATTCACCTTTCCTTCAACATTAAGGACCGCATTACATTCAACACTGTTTTCCTTATCACAGATACAATTCTACTCTGTCCTCAAATTCTGTTATCTGTAACTAAATAGAAATATTCAATCTTTGTCTCAACAACTGCCTTCAATGAACACTGCAGACAGCAGAGTTCACAACTTCAATTGAGCTTTCCTTCTACATTAAGGACCGCATTACATTCAACACTGTTTTCCTTATCATAAATACAATTCTATGTCCTCAGATTCTGTTATCTGTAACTAAATAGCATTCTTTAATCTTTCTGTCAACAACTACCTTCAATCTACACTGCGGACAACTGCGTTGAAAACTTGCATTGACCGATCTTTCTGTCAACAACTACCTCCGATGTACACTGCAGAAAGCAGAGTTCACAACTTAAATTCACCTTTCCTACTACATTAAGGGCCGCATTATATTCAACACTGTTTTCCTTATCAGAGATACAATTCTACTCTGTCCTCAGATTCTGTTATCTGTAACTAAATAGCAATCTTCAATCTTTATCTCAACAACTGCCTTGAATCTACACTGCAGACAGCAGAGTTCACAACTTCAATTGAGCTTTCCTTCTACATTAAGGACCGCATTACATTCAACACTGTTTTCCTAATGACAAATACAATTCTATGTCCTCAGATTCTGTTATCTGTAACTAAATAGCATTCTTTAATCTTTCTGTCAACTATTACCTTCAATCTACACTGTGGACAACTGTTAACAACTTGCATTGACCGATGTTTCTGTCAACAAATACCTCCGATCTACACTGCAGAAAGCAGGGTTCACAACTTAAATTCACCTTTCCTTCTACATTAAGGGCCTCATTACATTCAACAAAGTTTTCCTTATCACAGATACAATTCTACTCTGCCCTCAGATTCTGTTATCTGTAACTAAATAGCAATCTTCAATCTTTGTCTCAACAACTTCCTTCAAGCTACACTGTAGACAGCAGAGTTCACAACTTCAATTGAGCTTTCCTTCTATATTAAGGACCGCATTACATTCAACACTGTTTTCCTTTATCACAAATGCAATTATATGTCCTCAGATTCTGTTATCTGTAACTAAATAGCATTCTTCAATCTTTCTGTCAACAACTACCTTCAATCTACACTGCGGACAACTGCGTTGACAACTTGCATTGACTGATCTTTCTGTCAACAACTACCTTCGATCTACACTGCAGACAGCAGGGTTCACAACTTCAATTCACCTTTCCTTCTACATTAAGGACCACATTACATTCAACACTGTTTTCCTTATCACAGATACAATTCTACTCTGTCCTCAAATTCTGTTATCTGTAACTAAATAGAAATATTCAATCTTTGTCTCAACAACTGCCTTCAATGAACACTGCAGACAGCAGAGTTCACAACTTCAATTGAGCTTTCCTTCTACATTAAGGACCGCATTACATTCAACACTGTTTTCCTTATCATAAATACAATTCTATGTTCTCAGATTCTGTTATCTGTAACTAAATAGCATTCTTTAATCTTTCTGTCAACAACTACCTTCAATCTACACTGCGGACAACTGCGTTGAAAACTTGCATTGACCGATCTTTCTGTCAACAACTACCTCCGATGTACACTGCAGAAAGCAGAGTTCACAACTTAAATTCACCTTTCCTACTACATTAAGGGCCGCATTATATTCAACACTGTTTTCCTTATCAGAGATACAATTCTACTCTGTCCTCAGATTCTGTTATCTGTAACTAAATAGCAATCTTCAATCTTTATCTCAACAACTGCCTTGAATCTACACTGCAGACAGCAGAGTTCACAACTTCAATTGAGCTTTCCTTCTACATTAAGGACCGCATTACATTCAACACTGTTTTCCTTATCATAAATACAATTCTATGTTCTCAGATTCTGTTATCTGTAACTAAATAGCATTCTTCAATCTTTCTGTCAGCAACTACCTTCAATCCACACAAAGGACAACTGGGTTGACAACTTGCATTGATCGATCTTTCTGTCAACAACTAATTTTGATCTACACTGAAGACAGCAGGGTTCACAACCTAAATTCACCTTTCCTTCTACATTAAGGACCGCATTACATTCAACACTGTTTTCCTTATCACAGATACAATTCTACTCTGTCCTCAGATTCTGTTATCTG
Source organism: Lissotriton helveticus (assembly GCF_964261635.1). Classification (NCBI taxonomy): domain Eukaryota; kingdom Metazoa; phylum Chordata; class Amphibia; order Caudata; family Salamandridae; genus Lissotriton; species Lissotriton helveticus. The sequence goes on from NC_136063.1 coordinate 43,040,453, forward strand.
TAACTAAATATCAATCTTCAATCTTTCTGTCAACAACTACCTTCAATCTACACTGGGGACAACTGGGTTGACAACTTGCACTGACTAATCTTTCTGTCAACAACTACCTTCGATCTACACTGCAGACAGCAGGATTCACAACTTCAATTAACCTTTCCTTTAACATTAAGGACCGCATTACATTCAACACTGTTTTCCTTATCACAGATACAATTCTACTCTGTCCTCAGATTCTGTTATCTGTAAATAAATAGCAATATTCAATCTTTGTCTCAACAACTGCCTTCAATGTACACTGCAGACAGCAGAGTTCACAACTTCAAGTGAGCTTTCCTTCTACATTAAGGACCCCATTACATTCAACACTGTTTTCCTTATCACAAATACAATTCTATGTCCTCAGATTCTGTTATCTGTAACTAAATAGCATTCTTTAATTTTACTGTCAACAACTACCTTCAATCTACACTGTGGACAACTGGGTTGACAACTTGCATTGACCGATGTTTCTGTCAACAACTACCTCCGATCTACACTGCAGAAAGCAGGGTTCACAACTTAAATTCACCTTTCCTTCTACATTAAGGGCCGCATTACATTCAACACTGTTTTCCTTATCACAGATATAATTCTACTCTGTCCTCAGATTCTGTTATCTGTAACTAAATAGCAATCTTCAATCTTTGTCTCAACAACTGCCTTCAATGAACACTGCAGACAGCAGAGTTCACAACTTCAATTGAGCGTTCCTTCTACATTAAGGACCGCATTACATTCAAAACTGTTTTCCTTATCATAAATACAATTCTATGTCCTCAGATTCTGTTATCTGTAACTAAATAGCATTCTTTAATCTTTCTGTCAACAACTACCTTTAATCTACACTGCGGACAACTGCGTTGAAAACTTGCATTGACCGATCTTTCTGTCAACAACTACCTCCGATGTACACTGCAGAAAGCAGAGTTCACAACTTAAATTCACCTTTCCTACAACATTAAGGGCCGCATTATATTCAACACTGTTTTCCTTATCACAGATACAATTCTACTCTGTCCTTAGATTCTGTTATCTGTAACTAAATAGCAATCTTCAATCTTTATCTCAACAACTGCCTTGAATCTACACTGCAGACAGCAGAGTTCACAACTTCAATTGAGCTTTCCTTCTACATTAAGGACCGCTTTACATTCAACACTGTTTTCCTAATCACAAATACAATTCTATGTCCTCAGATTCTGTTATCTGTAACTAAATAGCAATCTTCAATCTTTATCTCAACAACTGCCTTGAATCTACACTGCAGAAAGCAGAGTTCACAACTTAAATTCACCTTTCCTACTACATTAAGGGCCGCATTATATTCAAAACTGTTTTCCTTATCACAGATACAATTCTACTCTGTCCTCAGATTCTGTTATCTGTAACTAAATAGCAATATTCAATCTGTGTCTCAACAACTGCCTTCAATGTACACTGCAGACAGCATAGTTCACTATTTCAATTGAGCTTTCTTTCTACATTAGGGACCACATTACATTCAACACTATTTTCCTTATCACAAATAATATTCTATGTCCTCAGATTCTGTTATCTGTAACTAAATAGCATTCTTCAATCTTTCTGTCAGCAACTACCTTCAATCCACACAAAGGACAACTGGGTTGACAACTTGCATTGATCGATCTTTCTGTCAACAACTAATTTTGATCTACACTGAAGACAGCAGGGTTCACAACCTAAATTCACCTTTCCTTCTACATTAAGGACCGCATTACATTCAGCACTGTTTTCCTTATCACAGATACAATTCTACTCTGTCCTCAGATTCTGTTATCTGTAACTAAATATCAATCTTCAATCTTTCTGTCAACAACTACCTTCAATCTACACTGGGGACAACTGGGTTGACAACTTGCACTGACTAATCTTTCTGTCAACAACTACCTTCGATCTACACTGCAGACAGCAGGATTCACAACTTCAATTAACCTTTCCTTTAACATCAAGGACCGCATTACAGTCAACACTGTTTTCCTTATCACAGATACAATTCTACTCTGTCCTCATATTCTGTTATCTGTAAATAAATTGCAATATTCAATCTTTGTCTCAACAACTGCCTTCAATGTACACTGCAGACAGCAGAGTTCACAACTTCAATTGAGCTTTCCTTCTACATTAAGGACCGCATTACATTTAACACTGTTTTCCTAATCACAAATACAATTCTATGTCCTCAGATTCTGTTATCTGTAACTAAATAGCATTTTTTAATCTTACTGTCAACAACTACCTTCAATCTACACTGTGGACAACTGGGTTGACAACTTGCATTGACCGATGTTTCTGTCAACAACTACCTCCGATCTACACTGCAGAAAGCAGGGTTCACAACTTAAATTCACCTTTACTTCTACATTAAGGGCCGCATTACATTCAACACTGTTTTCCTTATCACAGATATAATTCTACTCTGTCCTCAGATTCTGTTATCTGTAACTAAATAGCAATCTTCAATCTTTGTCTCAACAACTTCCTTCAAGCTACACTGCAGACAGCAGAGTTCACAACTTCAATTGAGCTTTCCTTCTATATTAAGGACCACATTACATTCAACACTGTTTTCCTTTATCACAAATGCAATTATATGTCCTCAGATTCTGTTATCTGTAACTAAATAGCATTCTTCAATCTTTCTGTCAACAACTACCTTCAATCTACACAGAGGAAAACTGCGTTGACAACTTGCATTGACTGATCTTTCTGTCAACAACTACCTTCGATATACACTGCAGACAGCAGGGTTCACAACTTAAATTCACCTTTCCTTCTACATTAAGGACCGCATTACATTCAACACTGTTTTCCTTATCACAGATACAATTCTACTCTGTCCTCAGATTCTGTTATCTGTAACTAAATAGCAATATTCAATCTTTGTCTCAACAACTGCCTTCAATGTACACTGCAGACAGCATAGTTCACTATTTTAATTGAGCTTTCCTTCTACATTAGAGACCACATTACATTCAACACTGTTTTCCTTATAACAAATACAATTCTATGTCCTCAGATTCAGTTATCTGTAACTAAATAGCAATCTTCAATCTTTCTCTCAACAACTGCATTCAATCTACACTGCAGACAGCAGAGTTCACAACTTCAATTGAGCTTTCCTTCTACATTAAGGACCGCATTACATTCAACACTGTTTTCCTTATCACAAATACAATTCTACTCTGTCCTCAGATTCTGTTATCTGTAACTAAATAGCAATCTTCAATCTTTGTCTCACCAGCTGCCTTAAATCTACACTGCAGACAGCAGAGTTCACAACTTCAATTGAGCTTTACTTCTACATTAAGGACGGCATTACATTCAACACTGTTTTCCTTCTCATAAATACAATTCTATGTCCTCAGATTCTGTTATTTGTAACTAAATAGCATTGTACAATCTTTGTCTCAACAACTGCCTTCAATCTACACTGCAGACAGCAGAGTTCACAACTTCAATTGAGCTTCCCTTCTACATTAGGGACCGCACTACATTCAACACTGTTTTCCTTATCACAAATACAATTCTATGTCCTCAGATTCTGTTATCTGTAACTAAATAGCATTCTTCAATTTCTCTGTCAATAACTACCTTCAATCTACACTGCGGACAACTGGGTTGACAACTTGCATTGAACAAACTTTCTGTCAACAACTACCTTCGATCTACACTGCAGACAGCAGGGTTCACAACTTCAATTCACCTTTCCTTCTACATTAAGGACCACATTACATTCAACAGTGTTTTCTTATTACCGATCCAATTCTACTCTGTCCTCCGTTTCAGTTATCTATAACTAAATAGCAATCTACAATCTTTTTCTAAACAACTGCCTTCAATCTACACTGCAGACAGCAGAGTTCACAACTTCAGTTAGGCTTTCCTTCTACATTAAGGACTGCATTACCTTCAAAACTGTTTTCCTTATTACAAATAAAATTCTATATCCTCAGATTCTGTTATCTGTAACTAAAAAACATTCTTCAATCTTTCTTTCAACAACTACCTTCAATCTACACTGCGGACAGCAGAGTTCACAACTTCAATTGAGCGTTCCTTCTACATTTAGGACCGCATTACATTCAACACTGTTTTCCTTATCACAAACTCATTTCTATATCCTCAGATTCTGTTATCTGTAACTAAAAAACATTTTTCAATTTTTCTGTCAACAACTACCTTCAATCTACACCACGGACAACTGGGTTGACAACTTGCATTGACAGATCTTTCTGTCAACAACTAATTTCGATCTACACTGAAGACAGCAGGGTTCACAACTTAAATTAACCTTTCCTTCTACATTAAGGACCGCATTACATTCAACACTGTTTTCCTTATCACAGATACAATTCTACTCTGTCCTCAGATTCTGTTATCTGTAACTAAATAGCAATCTTCAATCTTTCTGTCAACAACTACCTTCAATCTACACTGGAGACAACTGGGTTGACAACTTGCACTGACTAATCTTTCTGTCAACGACTACCTTCGATCTACACTGCATACAGCAGGATTCACAACTTCAATTCACCTTTCCTTCAACATTAAGGACCCCATTACATTCAACACTGTTTTCCTTATCACAGATACAATTCTACTCTGTCCTCAGATTCTTTTATCTGTAACTAAATAGCAATCTTCAATCTTTGTCTCAACAACTTCCTTCAAGCTATACTGCAGACAGCAGAGTTCACAACTTCAATTGAGCTTTCCTTCTACATTAAGGACCGCATTACATTCAACACTGTTTTCCTTATCACAAATGCAAATATATGTCCATAGATTCTGTTATCTGTAACTAAATAGCATTCTTCAATCTTTCTGTCAACAACTACCTTCAATCTACACTGCGGACAACTGCGTTGACAACTTGCATTGACTGATCTCTCTGTCAACAACAACCTTCGATCTACACTGCAGACAGCAGGGTTCACAACTTCAATTCACCTTTCCTTCTGCATTAAGGACCGCATTACATTCAACACTGTTTTCCTTATTACAGATACAATTCTACTCTGTCCTCAGATTCGGTTATCTGTAACTAAATAGCAATATTCAATCTTTGTCTCAGCAACTGCCTTCAATGTACACTGCAGACAGCAGAGTTCACTACTTCGATTGAGCTTACCTTCTACATTAGGGACCGAATTACAGTCAACACTGTTTTCCTTATCCCAAATACAATTCTATGTCCTCAGATTCTGTTATCTGTAACCAAATAGCATTCTTCAATCTTTCTGTCAACAACTACCTTCAATATACGCTGGGGACAACTGGGTTGACAACTTGCATTGACTGATCTTTCTGTCAACAACTACCTTCGATCTACACTACAGACAGCAGGGTTCACAACTTCAATTCACCTTTCCTTCTACATTAAGGACCGCATTACATTCAACACTGTTTTCCTTATCACAAATACAATTCTATGTCCTCAGATTCTGTTATCTGTAACTAAATAGCATTCTTCAATCTTTCTCTCAACAACTGCATTCAATCTACACTGCAGACAGCAGAGTTCACAACTTCAGTTGAGCTTTCCTTCTACATTAAGGACCGCATTACATTCAACACTGTTTTCCTTATCACAAATACAATTCTACTCTGTCCTCAGATTCTGTTATCTGTAAATAAATAGCAATCTTCAATCTTTGTCTCACCAGCTGCCTTAAATCTACACTGCAGACAGCAGAGTTCACAACTTCAATTGAGCTTTACTTCTACATTAAGGACCACATTACATTCACCACTGTTTTCCTTCTCACAAATACAATTCTATGTCCTCAGATTCTGTTATCTGTAACTAAATAGCATTTTACATTCTTTGTCTCAACAACTGCCTTCAATCTACACTGCAGACAGCAGAGTTCACAACTTCAATTGAGCTTTACTTCTACATTAGGGACCGCACTACATTCAACACTGTTTTCCATATCACAAATACAATTCTATGTCCTCAGATTCTGTTATCTGTAACTAAATAGCATTCTTCAATCTTTCTGTCAACAACTACCTTCAATCTACAATGCGGACAACTGGGTTGACAACTTGCATTGAACAATCTTTCTATCAACAACTACCTTCGATCTACACTGCAGACAGCAAGGTTCACAACTTCAATTCACCTTTCCTTCTACATTAAGGACCGCATTACATTCAACACTGTTTTCCTTATCACAGATACAATTCTACTCTGTCCTCAGATTCTGTTATCTGTAACTAAATAGCAATCTTAAATCTTTGTCTCAACAGCTACCTTCAATCTACACTGCAGACAGCAGGATTCACAACTTCAATTCACCTTTCCTTCTACATTAAGGACCGCATTACATTCAACACTGTTTTCCTTATCTCAGATACAATTCTACTCTGTCCTCAGATTCTGTTATCTGTAACTAAATAGCAATCTTCAATCTTTCTGTCAACAACTACCTTCAATCTATACTGGGGACAACTGGGTTGACAACTTGCACTGACTAATCTTTCTGTCAACGACTACCTTCGATCTACACTAAAGACAGCAGGATTCACAACTTCAATTCACCTTTCCTTCACCATTAAGGACCCCATTACATTCAACACTTTTTTCCTTATCACAGATACAATTCTACTCTGTCCTCAGACTCTGTTATCTGTAACTAAATAGCAATATTCAATCTTTGTCTCAACAACTGCCTTTTATGTACACTGCAGACAGCATAGTTCACTATTTCAATTGAGCTTTCCTTCTACATTAGGGACCACATTACATTCAACACTGTTTTCCTTATCACAAATACAATTCTATGTCCTCAGATTCTGTTATCTGTAACTAAATAGCAATCTTTAATCTTTCTGTCAGCAACTACCTTCAATCCACACAAAGGACAACTGGGTTGACAACTTGCATTGATCGATCTTTCTGTCAACAACTAATTTCGATCTACACCGAAGACAGCAGGGTTCACAACTTAAATTCACCTTTCCTTCTACATTAAGGACCGCATCACATTCAACACGGTTTTCCTTATCACAGATACAATTCTACTCTGTCCTCAGATTCTGTTGTCTGTAACTAAATAGCAATCTTCAATCTTTGTCTCAACAACTTCCTTCAAGCTTCACTGCAGACAGCAGAGTTCACAACTTCAATTGAGCTTTCCTTCTATATTAAGGACTGCATTACATTCAACACTGTTTTCCTTTATCACAAATGCAATTATATGTCCTCAGATTCTGTTATCTGTAACTAAATAGCATTCTTCAATCTTTCTGTCAACAACTACCTTCAATCTACACTGCGGACAACTGCTTTGACAACTTGCATTGACTGATCTTTCTGTCAACAACTACCTTCGATCTACACTGCAGACAGCAGGGTTCACAACTTCAATTCACCTTTCCTTCTACATTAAGGACCGCATTACATTCAACACTGCTTTCCTTATCACAGATACAATTCTTCTCTGTCCTCAGATTCTGTTATCTGTAACTAAATAGCAATATTCAATCTTTGTCTCAACAACTGCCTTCAATGTACACTGCAGACAGCATAGTTCACTATTTCAATTGAGCTTTCCTTCTACATTAGGGACCACATTACATTCAGCACTGTTTTCCTTATCACAAATACAATTCTATGTCCTCAGATTCTGTTATCTGTAACTAAATAGCATTCTTCAATCTTTCTTTCAATAACTGCATTCAATCTACACTGCACACAGCAGAGTTCACAACTTCAGTTGAGCTTTCCTTCTACATTAAGGACCGCATTACATTCAACACTGTTTTCCTTATCACAAATACAATTCTACTCTGTCCTCAGATTCTGTTATCTGTAACTAAATAGCAATCTTCAATCTTTCTTTCAATAACTGCCTTAAATCTACACTGCAGACAGCAGAGTTCACAACTTCAATTGAGCTTTACTTCTACATTAAGGACCGCATTACATTCACCACTGTTTTCCTTCTCACAAATACAATTCTATGTCCTCAGATTCTGTTATCTGTAACTAAATAGCATTTTACATTCTTTGTCTCAACAACTGCCTTCAATCTACACTGCAGACAGCAGAGTTCACAACTTCAATTGAGCTTCCCTTCTACATTAGCGACCGCACTACATTCAACACTGTTTTCCATATCACAAATACAATTCTATGTCCTCAGATTCTGTTATCTGTAACTAAATAGCATTCTTCAATCTTTCTGTCAACAACTACCTTCAATCTACAATGCGGACAACTGGGTTGATAACTTGCATTGAACAATCTTTCTGTCAACAACTACCTTCGATCTACACTGCAGACAGCAGGGTTCACAACTTCAATTCACCTTTCCTTCTACATTAAGGACCGCATTACATTCAACACTGTTTTCCTTATCACAGATACAATTCTACTCTGTCCTCAGATTCTGTTATCTGTAACTAAATAGCAATCTTCAATCTTTGTCTCAACAGCTACCTTCAATCTACACTGCAGACAGCAGAGTTCAACACTTCAATTGAGCTTTACTTCTACATTAAGGACCGCATTACATTCAACACTGTTTTCCTTATCACAAATACAATTCTATGTCCTCAGATTGTGTTATCTGTAACTAAATAGCATTTTTCAATCTTTGTCTCCACAACTGCCTTCCATCTACACTGCAGACATCAGAGTTCATAACTTCAATTGAGCTTTCCTTCTACATTAAGGACCACATGACATTCAACACTGTTTTCCTTATCACAGATACAATTCTACACTGTCCTCAGATTCTGTTATCTGTAACTAAATAGCAATCTACAATCTTTGTCTCAACAGCTACCTTCAATCTACACTGCAGAGTTCACAACTTCAATTGAGCTTTACTTCTACATTAAGGACTTCATTACATTCAACACTGTTTTCCTTATCACAAATACAATTCTATGTCCTCAGATTCTGTTATCTGTAACTAAAAAGCATTCTTCAATCTTTGTCTCAACAACTACCTTCAATCTGCACTGCAGACAGCAGAGTTCATAACTTCAATTGAGCTTTTCTTCTACATTAAGGACCGCATTACATTCAACACTGTTTTCCTTATCACAAATGCAATTCTATGTCCTCAGATTCTGTTATCTGTAACTAAATAGCATTCTTCAATCTTTCTGTCAGCAACTACCTTCAATCCACACAAAGGACAACTGGGTTGACAACTTGCATTGATCGATCTTTCTGTCAACAACTAATTTCGATCTACACCGAAGACAGCAGGGTTCACAACTTAAATTCACCTTTCCTTCTACATTAAGGACCGCATTACATTCAACACTGTTTTCCTTATCACAGATACAATTCTACTCTGTCCTCAGATTCTGTTATCTGTAACTAAATAGCAATCTTCAATCTTTCTGTCAACAACTACCTTCAGTCTACACTGGGGACAACTGGGTTGACAACTTGCACTGACTAATCTTTCTGTCAACGACTACCTTCGATCTACACTAAATACAGCAGGATTCACAACTTCAATTCACCCTTCCTTCAACATTAAGGACCCCATTACATTCAACACTGTTTTGCTTATCACAGATACAATTCTACTCTGTCCTCAGATTCTGTTATCTGTAACTAAATAGCAATATTCAATCTTTGTCTCAACAACTGCCTTTTATGTACATTGCAGACAGCATAGTTCACTATTTCAATTGAGCTTTCCTTCTACATTAGGGACCACATTACATTCAACACTGTTTTCCTTATCACAAATACAATTCTGTGTCCTAAGATTCTGTTATCTGTAACTAAATAGCATTTTTCAATCTTTCTGTCAGCAACTACCTTCAATCCACACAAAGGACAACTGGGTTGACAACTTGCATTGATCGATCTTTCTGTCAACAACTAATTTCGATCTACACCGAAGACAGCAGGGTTCACAACTTAAATTCACCTTTCCTTCTACATTAAGGACCGCATCACATTCAACACGGTTTTCCTTATCACAGATACAATTCTACTCTGTCCTCAGATTCTGTTATCTGTAACTAAATAGCAATCTTCAATCTTTGTCTCAACAACTTCCTTCAAGCTACACTGCAGACAGCAGAGTTCACAACTTCAATTGAGCTTTCCTTCTATATTAAGGACCGCATTACATTCAACACTGTTTTCCTTATCACAGATACAATTCTACTCTGTCCTCAGATTCTGTTATCTGTAACTAAATAGCAATATTCAATCTTTGTCTCAACAACTGCCTTCAATGTACACTGCAGACAGCATAGTTCACTATTTCAATTGAGCTTTCCTTCTACATTAGGGACCACATTACATTCAACACTGTTTTCCTTATCACAAATACAATTCTATGTCCTCAGATTCTGTTATCTGTAACTAAATAGCATTCTTCAATCTTTCTCTCAACAATTGCATTCAATCTACACTGCAGACAGCAGAGTTCACAACATCAGTTGAGCTTTCCTTCTACATTAAGGACCGCATTACATTCAACACTGTTTTCCTTATCACAAATACAATTCTACTCTGTCCTCAGATTCTGTTATCTGTAACTAAATAGCAATCTTCAATCTTTGTCTCACCAGCTGCCTTAAATCTACACTGCAGACAGCAGAGTTCACAACTTCAATTGAGCTTTACTTCTACATTAAGGACCGCATTACATTCACCACTGTTTTCCTTCTCACAAATACAATTCTATGTCCTCAGATTCTGTTATCTGTAACTAAATAGCATTTTACATTCTTTGTCTCAACAACTGCCTTCAATCTACACTGCAGACAGCAGAGTTCACAACTTCAATTGAGCTTCCCTTCTACATTAGGGGGTGCACTACATTCAACACTGTTTTCCATATCACAAATACAATTCTATGTCCTCAGATTCTGTTATCTGTAACTAAATAGCATTCTTCAATCTTTCTGTCAACAACTACCTTCAATCTACAAAGCGGACAACTGGGTTGACAACTTGCATTGAACAGTCTTTCTGTCAACAACTACCTTCGATCTACACTGCAGACAGCAGGGTTCACAACTTCAATTCACCTTTCCTTCTACATTAAGGACCGCATTACATTCAACACTGTTTTCCTTATCACAGATACATTTCTACTCTGTCCTCAGATTCTGTTATCTGTAACTAAATAGCAATCTTCAATCTTTGTCTCAACAGCTACCTTCAATCTACACTGCAGACAGCAGAGTTCAACACTTCAATTGAGCTTTACTTCTACATTAAGGACCGCATTACATTCAACACTGTTTTCCTTATCACAAATACAATTCTATGTCCTCAGATTCTGTTATCTGTAACTAAATAGCATTCTTCAATCTTTGTCTCCACAACTGCCTTCCATCTACACTGCAGACATCAGAGTTCATAACTTCAATTGAGCTTTCCTTCTACATTAAGGACCACATGACATTCAACACTGTTTTCCTTATCACAGATACAATTCTACTCTGTCCTCAGATTCTGTTATCTGTAACTAAATAGCAATCTACAATCTTTGTCTCAACAGCCACCTTCAATCTATACTACAGACAGCAGAGTTCACAACTTCAATTGAGCTTTACTTCTACATTAAGGACTTCATTACATTCAACACTGTTTTCATTACATTCAACACTGTTTTCCTTATCACAAATACAATTCTATGTCCTCAGATTCTGTTATCTGTAACTAAATAGCATTCTTTAATCTTTGTCTCCACAACTGCCTTCAATCTGCACTGCAGACAGCAGAGCTCATAACTTCAATTGAGCTTTTCTTCTACATTAAGGACCGCATTACATTCAACACTGTTTTCCTTATCACAAATATAAATCTATGCCCTCAGATTCTGTTATCTGTAACTAAATAGCATTCTTCAATCTTTGTCTCCACAACTGCCTTCAATCTGCACTGGAGACAGCAGAGTTCATAACTTCAACTGAGCTTTTCTTCTACATTAAGGACCGCATTACATTCAACACTGTTTTCATATCACAAATGCAATTCTATGTCCTCAGATTCTGTTATCTGTAACTAAATAGCATTCTTCAATCTTTCTGCCAGCAACTACCTTCAATCCACATTGAGGACAACTGGGTGGACAACTTGCATTGATCGATCTTTCTGTTAACAACTAATTTCGATCTACACTGAAGATAGCAGGGTTCACAACCTAAATTCACCTTTCCTTCTACATTAAGGACCGCATTACATTCAACACTGTTTTCCTTATCACAGATACAATTCTACTCTGTCCTCAGATTCTGTTATCTGTAACTAAATAGCAATCTTCAATCTTTCTGTCAACAACTACCTTCAATCTACACTGGGGACAACTGGGTTGACAACTTGCACTGACTAATCTTTCTGTCAACAACTACCTTCGATCTACACTGCAGACAGCAGGATTCACAACTTCAATTCACCTTTCCTTCAGCATTAAGGACCGCATTACATTCAACACTGTTTTCCTTATCACAGATGCAATTCTACTCTGCCATCAGATTCTGTTATCTGTAACTAAATAGCAATATTCAATCTTTGTCTCAACAACTGCCTTCAATGTACACTGCAGACAGCAGAGTTCACAACTTCAATTGAGCTTTCCTTCTACATTAAGGACCGCATTACATTCAACACAGTTTTCCTTATCACAAATACAATTCTATGTCATCAGATTCTGTTATCTGTAACTAAATAACATTCTTTAATCTTTCTGTGAACAACTACCTTCAATCTACACTGTGGACAACTGGGTTGACAACTTGCTTTGACCGATGTTTCTGTCAACAACTACCTCCGATCTACACTGCAGAAAGCAGGGTTCACAACTTAAATTCACCTTTCCTTCTACATTAAGGGCCGCTTTACATTCAACACTGTTTTCCTAATCACAGATACAATTCTACTCTGTCCTCAGATTCTGTTATCTGTAACTAAATAGCAATCTTCAATCTTCGTCTCAACAACTTCCTTCAAGCTACACTGCAGACAGCAGAGTTCACAACTTCAATTGAGATTTCCTTCTATATTAAGGACCGCATTACATTCAACACTGTTTTCCTTTATCACAAATGCAATTACATGTCCTCAGATTCTGTTATCTGTAACTAAATAGCAATATTCAATCTTTGTCTCAACAACTGCCTTCAATGTACACAGCAGACAGCATAGTTCACTATTTCAATTGAGCTTTTCTTCTACATTAAGGGACCACATTACATTCAACACAGTTTTCCTTATCACAAATACAATTCTATGTCATCAGATTCTGTTATCTGTAACTAAATAGCATTCTTCAATCTTTCTCTCAACAACTGCATTCAATCTGCAGACAGCAGAGTTCACAACTTCAATTGAGCTTTCCTTCTACATTAAGGACCGTATTACATTCAACACTGTTTTCCTTATCACAGATACAATTCTACTCTGTCCTCAGATTCTGTTATCTGTAACTAAATAGCAATATTCAATCTTTGTCTCAACAACTGCCTTCAATGTACACTGCAGACAGCATAGTTCACTATTTCAATTGAGCTTTCCTTCTACATTAAGGGACCACATTACATTCAACACTGATTTCCTTATCACAAATACAAATCTATGTCCTCAGATTCTGTTATCTGTAACTAAATAGCAATCTTCAACCTTTGTCTCAACAGCTGCCTTAAATCTACACTGCAGACAGCAGAGTTCACAACTTCAATTGAGCTTTAATTCTACATTAAGGGCCGCATTACATTCAACACTGTTTTCCTTCTCACAAATACAATTATATGTCCTCAGATTCTGTTATCTGTAACTAAATAGCATTCTTCAATCTTTGTCTCCACAACTGCCTTCAATCTACACTGCAGACAGCAGAGTTTATAACTTCAATTGAGCTTTCCTTCTATATTAAGGACCGCATTACATTCAACACTGTTTTCCTTATCACAGATACATTTCTACCTCGTCATCAGATTCTATTATCTGTAACTAAATAGCAATCTTCAATCTTTGTCTCAACAGCTACCTTCAATCTGCACTGCAGACAGCAGAGTTCATAACTTCAATTGAGCTTTTCTTCTACATTAAGGACCGCATTACATTCAACACTGTTTTCCTTATCACAAATGCAATTCTATGTCCTCAGATTCTGTTATCTGTAACTAAATAGCATTCTTCAATCTTTCTGTCAGCAACTACCTTCAATCCACACAAAGTACAACTGGGTTGACAACTTGCATTGATCGATCTTTCTGTCAACAACTAATTTCGATCTACACTGAAGACAGCAGGGTTCACAACTTAAATTCACATTTCCTTCTACATTAAGGACCGCATTACATTCAACACTGTTTTCCTTATCTTTTTTTATTTTTTTTATTGTTTTTATCGTTTTGCATCAAAGGGGTACATCAAACAAATTATACAACAAGATATAAGCAATAACAAAAAAGGCAGGTAAAAATAATTACAGAGAAAGGAAGAAAAAAAAGAAAAATAAAAAACCGTTTTATAGCATAATTAAACCCCATATTCTAGCCACTTTTCGTTTAGCCTGTAGACCCCTAGTATTTGCCAGAGCAAATTCCATATTATGTATCTCTTTAACAAGACTCCACCACTCAATAACCTTTGGTGAGTTTTTTTTAACCCAATCTCTAGCAATAGTCAATCGGGCACAAGTAATCAAAATATTCAATAAATCACATAGTACAGTATTTTCCCCTGACATTCCTATAAATACATCTTTTAGCGAGAACGTAATAGGAATACCAAGTTTAGTAGAAATAACTTTGGCTACTCGATTCCAAAATTCACCAAGATTTGGGCACAAAAAAAACATATGGATAATATCAGCTCCTTTCAGATCACATTTAGAACATTTTGTACGATTGCTGACATTATTATTATTCGATGCCCATTTAAGAATCCGATCTGGTGTATAGTATAGATGACAAATAGTTTTGAATGCTGTAACTTAAGATTTGAAGATTGAACAGCAAGATTGAGGCTATTTAAAGAAGAAGTAATAAAGTCTGGTGTTATTTCCATTGTAAGCTTATTAGTCCATTTTTCAGCCAATTTATGTATGTCATTAGTATTATATCCAGAAAATAATTTATACCCTCTACTAATCATTGCTTTATCTTCTTCCCTATATATACAATTTCATACTTCAGATTCTGTTAAGCAGGTAAGTTCTATCTTCCTCAAAAGATAATCCCTAATTTGATAATATTTAAATCTTGCCCCTTCTTGTAGTTTATAGCAAACTTTCAGTTTTTCAAACGAAAATAATCCCCTATGATCATATAGATCTCCCAGTAAATTAATGCCAGATTTAGAAAATACACCGCCTATTATGTCTTGAAATATTTCTGGAAGACCAGGATTAGACTATAGAGGTGTTTTATCATGAAACATAGATATCTTACTCTTAGTAAGAATGGAGCGCCAAATGTAAGTGGTATCGCGTACTGTCTTAAACTTAACGCGTTTAAAATAATTGGGGTCATTTAATCTATAAAAAAACATAGTTGCATCTGTACCCAGCAAAAACTTATGAAAGTATAAGCATTTATTAGGGATTAACAGGCTGCGAAAGCGGGTCATGAAAGAAGACCAATAATAATATTTAATATCTGGAAGGCCCAATCCACCTTGCTCATAAGGAGCTTTAAGAAGAGAAATTGCTCGTCGTGCTTTTTTATAGCCCCAAATAAAGCTACTGATAATACCCTCGAGCCTACAAAAATAGGAGTTATTTACCCTTAAGGGGATGGAACGGAAAAGATAAAGATATTTAGGCAATGTTTTCATTTTGACTAAATTTATTCGGCCAACAATACTAAGTGGAAGCGTATGCCATTTCTTAAACAGTATAGCAGTTTCCTTCAATAGCGGTTCTTAATTTAATGCCACAATTTCATCTATATTTGACGAGATTTTTACCCCTAGATAAGTTGCTACCGCGCATATTCCTGTCACCACTGATGGTAAATGATGGTTCAAGATAATTTGAGTCTTGCTAGTATTCAAGCGATAACCGGACACTGACCCATATTTCCCCGCTTCTACCAAGATGACTGTCATAGTTTCGGGTACATGTCGTCAGCATATCCTGTTATGTCAAGAGTGTTTAAGCCATTTACAAAAGGTTTAATTAAAGCTTGTTTTTGAAGAGCAATTAAAAAAGGTTCCATACCTAAAGCAAATAGTAAGGGTAAGAGAGGGCACCCCTGTCGAGTCCCTCGTCTAATCTTAAAAGTAGAAGAGCATTTGCCCATATAACAGACTTTTCCCTGCGGCATATCATATAATGATTGAATCCAGTTTAAAAATTGACCCTTTATGCCAAACGCTTGGAGCACTCCCCAAATAAAATCCCACCCCACTCGATCAAATGCTTTCTCTGCATCTAATAGAATCATACCGAGTGAGGTGGATTCAGTCTTTGCCAGGTCAAATGCAGAAATGGCCATATTGATATGTGCCGTAGTGTCTCTTTTAGGTATGAACCCGTGTTGTTGGGGTGAAACCATATAAGACATTAATGGTACAAGTAGAGTCGCCAATATTTTTGCATATATTTTTGCATCACTATTAATAAGCGAGATTGGCCGATAGGAACCTCTCTCCTGCGATGGTTTACCCTTCTTTAAAAAGAAAATAATTTGGGTGAGGTTCCATGACTTTGGTGCTTTCTCTCCATTACCGATTACATGAATAACTTTAATTAGCAGTGGTATTAGCTCTTCCATACAGTTTTTATATAGCTCTAAGGGGATACAATCCTCTCCTACAGCTTTGCCATTTGCTAGTGAATTAATTGCGTTTTTAATTTCCGTTGCCGTAATATCCACCCCCAACTGATCAGATTGTTCCACCTCCAAAGTTTTGACTTTATTTATTGTTATATAATTTCTAATGTTATCTTCTTTAACTAGAGTTTCTGGTGTATAGAGGTCCTGATAGTAAGATGTGAATTGCTGTAATATTAGTTTAGGATCCTGAAAAGTCTGATTATTATCCCCTTTAATTTCTTTAATAGCATTTTGAGCACGGTCTTCAGCCACTTTATAAGCTAAAATTTTGCCAATTTTTTCCCCATTTTCGTATTGATTCAGTTTGTATTTTTTTAATTTAATAATACTTTTTTCCCTAAAGATATTTTTCATCGCTGCCTTTAGTTCGATCAGTTTAAAATTTAAAGCTTCTAAATTTTCCACCCCTGTTAATACATTTTCAGAGAGTTGTTGTTCAAGATTAAGTATTTCAGTAATCATTTGCTCATTTCGTGATTGAAATTCTTTATTTTGTCGCCATATATATTGCTTTGTAAATCCGCGTATGCTAGCTTTACATGCATCCCACACTATCGAAGATGAAGCTGAACAAATATTTATATCTATAAACTCCTTTATTTGATCTTTCAGTTGCTGAATAAAATTAGTGTTTGTGAATAAATATCTAGGAAAAGAAAAAGAGCGGGGTGAGAGTCGCTCTTTGGACATTTTAAAGGTAAGAATAATTGGATTATGATCCGATATGACTCTTGGACATATTGTGATAGTGCTGGTTTCCAGAATAGAGTCTGTAACCCATATCATATCGATCCGTGAGCATAGTTTATGTGCAGCAGAGTAGTAAGTATAACCCGGTATCCTAGGATGTAAGCATCGCCACGCATCCTTATGTAGATGGATTGCAGCTAGATCTAGAATTGCCGCCCTAGTCTTTTTCATTCTCTGAGATGATTTTTTTCTCGTTGTATCTAAATTATAATTCATAATACAATTAAAATCGCCAAGTACAATATATTCCCCATCCCATGATAACAATTCCAAATTCATTTGATCAATAACAGATGGTTCGTCCTGATTTGATGCATATACCCCACATATAGTAAATGTGTAACCTTCCCATGTTATCTGCACTATTGCCCACCTACCAGCCCTATCAGTTAATGTCTTATTTTTCTCAGCTTTGAAATGTCTATGTTTCAATATTGCCACCCCCGGATAGAAGCATTAAATTCCGTGCAAACCATTATGTCATAACCAAGTTGTTTTAATAGTTTTCTATCTTTATAAGCTATATGTGTTTCCGTAATGACCACGATTTGCGGATTATACATCCTAAGCTCTTCATATACAAGCTTTCTTTTATTCCTGTTATTTAGGCCTCCCACATTCCACACTAAACATTTTATTAAATGCATTGCAGAAAGTATAAAGCCCTATTCTTAAAGCATTAAAAAAAATCATATCCATCTTGTTGTATCTCGAAATGATATAGTTTTTTAACCCCATGGTGCAATTTTTTCCCCAAAATAAACTACCCCCACCCTAGTCTTACCAGGCCTCAACCTTTCCCAACCCACCCCGCCCCTACTTACAGGTCCCCCCATTTGAACTGCTGCCGTTCTGTTAGGCAGCTTTAGCGTGGAGCTAGCCGTCTCGAGGGATGTATGACGTTATAACGCATACTTTAACAACGCATACCTTTACAAAGCTATTTTTACAACACAGGAACCATTACAACGAATTACCATTACAACGCATGTTTTTACAACCCAATACTTTTACAACGCAATACCTATACAACGTAAGTATTGGTAAGTATATAATATTTTTTTAAATGTAATTAATTAAATTTAATATAATTTATTTTAATTTAATATTATTTTTATTTTATTTGTACCCTGTATCCTTGTATTTGTAATTATATAATATTTTTTTTTAAATGTAATTAATTAAAATTAATATAATTTATTTCAATTTAATATTATTTTTAATTTATTTTTACCCTGTATCTATGTACCCCAAAACCCAAACCTGGCCCTGAACCCTAAAAATAACCCTTTACCCAAAAACCCAAAACTGACCCTGAACCCTAAAAATACCCCTTTACCCAAAAACCCAAAACTGACCCTGGACCCTAAAAATATCCCTTTTCCCAAAAACCCAAAACTGACCCTGAACCCTAAAAATACCCCTTTACCCAAAAACCCAAAACTGACCCTGAACCCTAAAAATACCCCTTTACCCAAAAACCCAAAACTGACCCTGAACCCTAAAAATACCCCTTTACCCAAAAACCCAAAACTGACCTTGGACCCTAAAAATACCCCTTTACCCAAAAACCCAAAACTGACTCTGTACCCTAAAAATACCCCTTTACCCAAAAACCCAAAACTGACCCTGAACCCTAAAAATACCCCTTTACCCAAAAACCCAAAACTGACCCTGAACCCTAAAAATACCCCTTCACCCAAAAACCCCAAACTGACCCTGAACCCTAAAAATACCCCTTTACCCAAAAACCCAAAACTGAACCTGGACCCTAAAAATACCCCTTTACCCAAAAACCCAAAACTGACCCTGAACCCTAAAAATACCCTTTTACCCCAAAACCCAAAACTGACCCTGGACCCTAAAAATACCCCTTTACCCCAAAACCCCAAACTGACCCTGAACCCTAAAAATACCCCTTTACCCCAAAACACAAAACTGACCCTGAACCCTAAAAATACCCCTTTACCCAAAAACCCAAAACTGACCCTGGACCTTAAAAATACCCTTTTACCCAAAACCCAAAACTGACCCTGAACCCTAAAAATACCCCTTTACCCAAAAACCCCAAACTGACCCTGAACCCTAAAAATACCCCTTTACCCAAAAACTCAAAACTGACCCTGAACCCTAAAAATACCCCTTTTCTCAAAAACCCAAACGTATAACATTTTTACTATAATAATATACTTACCAATACTTACGTTGTAAAGGTATTGCGTTGTAAAAGTATTGCGTTGTAAAAAAATGCGTTGTAATGGTAGTTCGTTGTAATGGTTCCTGCGTTGTAAAAGTTGCGTTGTAAAAGTTTCGTTGTAATGGTAACATACCGTCTCGAGGGCTGAGCATTCAAATATTAGTAAGAATTATTAAAGACCATGTCTAATTTCGCATAAACTTTCTCTAAGAAAAATTAAGAGAAATAGAAAAGTTATTCAGTAACAGCTTTCTTTTCCATTTTCCACTCAGCCAATGCCTTTTCTATTTCGTTTTCTTCCATGAAATATTATGTTTTCCTTATCACAGATACAATTCTACTCTGTCCTCAGATTCTGTTATCTGTAACTAAATAGCAATCTTCAATCTTTCTGTCAACAACTACCTTCAATCTACACTGGGGACAACTGGGTTGACAACTTGCACAGACTAATCTTTCTGTCATCAACTACCTTCGATCTACACTGCAGACAGCAGGATTCACAACTTCAATTCACCTTTCCTTCAACATTAAGGACCGCATTACATTCAACACTGTTTTCCTTATCACAGATACAATTTACTCTGTCCTCAGATTCTGTTATCTGTAACTAAATAGCAATATTCAATCTTTGTCTTAACAACTGCCTTCAATGTACACTGCAGACAGCATAGTTCACTATTTCAATTGAGCTTTCCTTCTACATTAGGGACCACATTACATTCAACACTGTTTTCCTTATCACAAATACAATTCTATGTCCTCAGATTCTGTTATCTGTAACTAAATAGCATTCTTCAATCTTTCTGTCAGCAACTACCTTCAATCTACACAAGGGACAACTGGGTTGACAACTTGCATTGATCGATCTTTCTGTCAACAACTAATTTCGATCTACACTGAAGACAGCAGGGTTCACAACTTAAATTCACCTTTCCTTCTACATTAAGGAGTGCATTACATTCAACACTGTTTTCCTTATCACAGATACAATTCTACTCTGTCCTCAGATTCTGTTATCTGTAACTAAATAGCAATCTTCAATCTTTCTGTCAACAACTACCTTCAATCTACACTGGGGACAACTGGGTTGACAACTTGCACTGACTAATCTTTCTGTCAACAACTATCTTCGATCTGCACTGCAGACAGCAGGATTCACAACTTCAATTCACCTTTCCTTCAACAATAAGGACCGCATTACATTTAACACTGTTTTCCTTATCACAGATACAATTCTATGTCCTCAGATTCTGTTATCTGTAACTAAATAGCATTCTTTAATCTTTCTGTCAACAACTACCTTCAATCTACACTGTGGACAACTGGGTTGACAACTTGCATTGACCGATGTTTCTGTCAACAACTACCTCCGATCTACACTGCAGAAAGCAGGGTTCACAACTTAAATGCACCTTTCCTTCTACATTAAGGGCCGCATTACATTCAACACTGTTTTCCTTATCACAGATACAATTCTACTCTGTCCTCAGATTCTGTTATCTGTAACTAAATAGCAATCTTCAATATTTGTCTCAACAACTTCCTTCAAGCTACACTGCAGACAGCCGAGTTCACAACTTCAATTGAGGTTTCCTTCTATATTAAGGACCGCATTACATTCAACACTGTTTTCCTTTATCACAAATGCAATTATATGTCCTCAGATTCTGTTATCTGTTACTAAATTGCGTTCTTCCATCTTTCCGTCAACAACTACCTTCAATCTACACTGCGGACAACTGCGTTGACAACTTGCATTGACTGATCTTTCTGTCAACAACTACCTTCGATCTACACTGCAGACAGCAGGGTTCACAACTTAAATTCACCTTTCCTTCTACATTAAGGACCGCATTAAATTCAACACTGTTTTCCTTATCACAGATACAATTCTACTCTGTCCTCAGATTCTGTTATCTGTAACTAAATAGCAATATTCAATCTTTGTCTCAATAACTGCCTTCAATGTACACTGCAGACAGCATAGTTCACTATTTCAATTGAGCTTTCCTTCTACATTAGGGACCACATTACATTCAACACTGTTTCCCTTATCACAAATACAATTCTATGTCCTCAGATTCTGTTATCTGTAACTAAATAGCATTCTTCAATCTTTCTCTCAACAACTGCATTCAATCTACACTGCAGACAGCAGAGTTCACAACTTCAATTGAGCTTTCCTTCTACATTAAGGACAGCATTACATTCAACACTGTTTTCCTTATCACAAATACAATTCTACTCTGTCCTCAGATTCTATTATCTGTAACTAAATAGCAATCTTCAATCTTTGTCTCACCAGCTGCCTTAAATCTACACTGCAGACAGCAGAGTTCACAACTTCAATTGAGCTTTACTTCTACATTAAGGACCGCATTACATTCAACACTGTTTTCCTTCTCACAAATACAATTCTATGTCCTAAGATTCTGTTATATGTAACTAAATAGCATTTTACAATCCTTGTCTCAACAATTGCCTGCAATCTACACTGCAGACAGCAGAGTTCACAACTTCAATTGAGCTTCCCTTCTACATTAGGGACCGCACTACATTCAACACTGTTTTCCATATCACAAATACAATTCTATGTCCTCAGATTCTGTTATCTGTAACGAAATAGCATTCTTCAATCTTTCTGTCAACAACTACCTTCAATCTATACTGCGAACAACTGGGTTGACAACTTGCAATGAACAATCTTTCTGTCAACAACTACCTTCGATCTACACTGCAGACCGCAGGGTTCACAACTTCAATTCACCTTTCCTTCTACATTAAAGACCGCATTACATTCAACACTGTTTTCCTTATCACAGATACAATTCTACTCTGTCCTCAGATTCTGTTATCTGTGACTAAATAGCAATCTACAATCTTTGTCTCAACAGCTACCTTCAATCTACACTGCAGACAGCAGAGTTCACAACTTCAATTGAGCTTTACTTCTACATTAAGGACTTCATTACATTCAACACTGTTTTCCTTATCACAAATACAATTCTATGTCCTCAGATTCTGTCATCTGTAACTAAATAGCATTCTTTAATCTTTGTCTCCACAACTGCCTTCAATCTGCACTGCAGACAGCAGAGTTCATAACTTCAATTGAGCTTTTCTTCTACATTAAGGACCGCATTACATTCAACACTGTTTTCCTTATCACAAATACAAATCTATGCCCTCAGATTCTGTTATCTGTAACTAAATAGCGCTCGCCGCAGTTCCGCGCATCCACAGATCCACCATGGGAGGAAGATCCTTCTCCTACCTGGCGGCCAAGACCTGGAACTCTCTCCCCACTCACCTTCGCCTCACACAGAACCACATTTCCTTCAGAAAGGAACTTAAAACCTGGCTATTCAATAAATAATGCTCCCCCTCCCACAAGCGCTTTGAGACCCTATGGGTGAGTAGTGCGCTATACAAATCTCTGAACTTGAACTTGAACTTGAATCTTTGTCTCCACAACTGCCTTCAATCTGCACTGGAGACTGCAGAGTTCATAACTTCAATTGAGCTTTTCTTCTACATTAAGGACCGCATTACATTCAACACTGTTTTCCTTATCACAAATGCAATTCTTTGTCCTCAGATTCTGTTATCTGTAACTAAATAGCATTCTTCAATCTTCCTGCCAGCAACTACCTTCAATCCACACTGAGGACAACTGGGTGGACAACTTGCATTGATCGATCTTTCTGTCAACAAGTAATTTCGATCTACACTGAAGATAGCAGGGTTCACAACTTAAATTCACCTTTCCTTCTACATTAAGGACCGCATTACATTCAACACTGTTTTCCTTATCACAGATACAATTCTACTCTGTCCTCAGATTCTGTTATCTGTAACTAAATAGCAATCTTCAATCTTTCTGTCAACAACTACCTTCAATCTACACTGGGGACAACTGGGTTGACAACTTGCACTGACTAATCTTTTTGTCAACAACTACCTTCGATCTACACTGCAGACAGCAGGATTCACAACTTCAATTACCCTTTCCTTTAACATTGAGGACCGCATTACATTCAACACTGCTTTCCTTATCACAGATACAATTCTACTCTGTCCTCAGATTCTGTTATCTGTAACTAAATAGCAATCTTCAATCTTTCTGTCAACAACTACCTTCAATCTACACTGCGGACAACTGCGTTGACAACTTGCAATGACTGATCTTTCTGTCAACAACTAATTTCGATCTACACCGAAGACAGCAGGGTTCACAACTTAAATTCACCTTTCCTTCTACATTAAGGACCACATTACATTCAACACTGTTTTCCTTATCACAGATACAATTCTACTCTGTCCTCAGATTCTGTTATCTGTAACTAAATAGCAATCTTCAATCTTTCTGTCAACAACTACCTTCAATCTAAACTGCGGACAACTGCGTTGACAACTTGCATTAACTGATCTTTCTGTCAACAACTACCTTCTATCTACACTGCAGACAGCAGGGTTCACAACTTAAATTCACCTTTCCTTCTACATTAAGGACCGCATTACATTCAACACTGTTTTCCTTATCACAGATACAATTCTACTCTGTCCTCAGATTCTGTTATCTGTAACTAAATAGCAATATTCAATCTCTGTCTCAACAACTGTCTTCAATGTACACTGCAGCCAGCATAGTTCACTATTTCAATTGAGCTTTCCTTCTACATTAGGGACCACATTTTATTCAACACGGTTTTCCTTATCACAAATACAATTCTATGTCCTCAGATTCTGTTATCTTTAACTAAATAGCAGTCTTCAATCTTTCTCTCAACAACTGCATTCAATCTACACTGCAGACAGCAGACTTCACAACTTCAATTGAGCTTTCCTTCTACATTAAGGACCGCATTACATTCAACACTGTTTTCCTTATCACAAATACAATTCTACTCTGTCTTCAGATTCTGTTATCTGTAACTAAATAGCAATATTTAATCTTTGTCTCACCAGCTGCCTTAAATCTACACTGCAGACAGCAGAGTTCACAACTTCAATTGAGCTTTACTTCTACATTAAGGACCGCATTACATTCAACACTGTTTTCCTTCTCACAAATACAATTCTATGTCCTCAGATTCTGTTATCTGTAACTAAATAGCATTTTACAATCTTTGTCTCAAAAACTGCCTTCAATCTACACTGCAGACAGCAGAGTTCACAACTTCAATTGAGCTTCCCTCCTACATTAGGGACCGGACTAACTTCAACACTGTTTTCCATATCACAAATACAATTCTATGTCCTCAGATTCTGTTATCTGTAACTAAATAGCAATCTTCAATCTTTCTGTCAACAACTACCTTCAATCTACACTGCGGACAACTGCGTTGACAACTTGCATTGACTGATCTTTCTGTCAACAACTACCTTCGATCTACACTGCATACAGCAGGGTTCACAACTTCAATTCACCTTTCCTTCTATATTAAGGACCGCATTACATTCAACACTGTTTTCCTTATCACAGATACAATTCTACTCTGTCCTCAGATTCTGCTATCTGTAACTAAATAGCAATATTCAATGTTTGTCTCAACAACTGCCTTCAATGTACACTGCAGACAGCATAGTTCACTATTTCAATTGAGCTTTCCTTCTACATTAGGGAACACATTACATTCAACACTGTTTTCCTTATCACAAATACAATTCTATGTCCTCAGATTCTGTTATCTGTAACTAAATAGCATTCTTCAGTCTTTCTGTCAGCATCTACCTTCAATCCACACAAAGGACAACTGGGTTGACAACTTGCATTGATCGATGTTTCTGTCAACAACTACCTCCGATCTACACTGCAGAAAGCAAGGTTCACAACTTAAATTCACCTTTCCTTCTACATTAAGGGCCGCATTACATTCAACACTGTTTTCCTTATCACAGATACAATTCTACTCTGTCCTCAGATTCTGTTATCTGTAACTAAATAGCAATCTTCAATCTTTGTCTCAACAACTTCCTTCAAGCTACACTGCAGACTGCCGAGTTCACAACTTCAATTGAGCTTTCCTTCTATATTAAGGACCGTATTACATTCAACACTGTTTTCCTTTATCACAAATGCAATTATATGTCCTCAGATTCTGTTATCTGTTACTAAATAGCATTCTTCAATCTTTCTGTCAACAACTACCTTCAATCTACACTGCGGACAACTGCGTTGACAACTTGCATTGACTGATCTTTCTGTCAACAACTACCTTCGATCTACACTGCAGACAGCAGGGTTCACAACTTAAATTCACCTTTCCTTCTACATTAAGGACCGCATTACATTCAACACTGTTTTCCTTATCACAGATACAATTCTACTCTGTCCTCAGATTCTGGTATCTGTAACTAAATAGCAATATTCAATCTTTGTCTCAACAACTGTCTTCAATGTACACTGCAGCCAGCATAGTTCACTATTTCAATTGAGCTATCCTTCTACATTAGGGACCACATTAAATTCAACACTGTTTTCCTTATCACAAATACAATTCTATGTCCTCAGATTCTGTTATCTGTAACTAAATAGCATTCTTCAATCTTTCTCTCAACAACTGCATTCAATCTACACTGCAGACAGCAGAGTTCACAACTTCAATTGAGCTTTCCCTCTACATTAAGGACCGCATTACATTCAACACTGTTTTCCTTATCACAAATACAATTCTACTCTGTCTTCAGATTCTGTTATCTGTAACTAAATAGCAATCTTCAATCTTTGTCTCACCAGCTGCCTTAAATCTACACTGCAGACAGCGAAGTTCACAACTTCAATTGAGCTTCCCTTCTACATTAGGGACCGCACTACATTCAACACTGTTTCCATATCACAAATTCAATTCTATGTCCACAGATTCTGTTATCTGTAACTAAATAGCATTCTTCAATCTTTCTGTCAACAACTACCTTCAATCTACACTGCGGACAACTGGGTTGACAACTTGCATGGAACAATCTTTCTGTCAACAACTACCTTCGATCCACACTGCAGACAGCAGGGTTCACAACTTCAATTCACCTTTCCTTCTACATTAAGGGCCAGATTACATTCAACACTGTTTTCCTTATCACAGATACAATTCTACTCTGTCCTCAGATTCTGTTATCTGTAACTAAATAGCAATCTTCAGTCTTTGTCTCAACACCTACGTTCAATCTACACTGCAGACAGCAGAGTTCAACACTTCAATTGAGCTTTACTTCTACATTAAGGACCGCATTACATTCAACACTGTTTTCCTTATCACAAATACAATTCTATGTCCTCAGATTCTGTTATCTGTAACTAAATAGCATTCTTCAATCTTTGTCTCCACAACTGCCTTCAATCTACACTGCAGACATCAGAGTTCATAACTTCAATTGAGCTTTTCTTCTACATTAAGGACCACATTACATTCAACACTGTTTTCCTTATCACAGATACAATTCTACTCTGTCCTCAGATTCTGTTATTTGTAACTAAATAGCAATCTACAATCTTTGTCTCAACAGCTACCTTCAATCTACACTGCAGACAGCAGAGTTCACAACTTCAATTGAGCTTTACTTCTACATTAAGGACTTCATTACATTCAACACTGTTTTCCTTATCACAAATACAATTCTATGTCCTCAGATTCTGTTATCTGTAACTAAATAGCATTCTTTAATATTTGTCTCCACAACTGCCTTCAATCTGCACTGCAGACAGCAGAGTTCATAACTTCAATTGAGCTTTTCTTCTACATTAAGGACCGCATTACATTCAAACTGTTTTCCTTATCACAAATACAAATCTATGCCCTCAGATTCTGTTATCTGTAACTAAATAGCGCTCGCCGCAGTTCCGCGCATCGACAGATCCACCATGGGAGGAAGATCCTTCTCCTACCTGGCGGCCAAGACCTGGAACTCTCTCTCCACTCACCTCCGCCTCACACAGAACCACATTTCCTTCAGAAAGGAACTTAAAACCTGGCTATTCGATAAATAATGCTCCCCCTCCCACAAGCGCTTTGAGACCCTATGGGTGAGTAGTGCGCTATACAAATCTCTGAACTTGAACTTGAACTTGAATCTTTGTCTCCACAACTGCCTTCAATCAGCACTGGAGACAGCAGAGTTCATAACTTCAATTGAGCTTTTCTTCTACATTAAGGACCGCATTACATTCAACACTGTTTTCCTTATCACAAATGCAATTCTATGTCCTCAGATTCTGTTATCTGTAACTAAATAGTATTCTACAATCTTTCTGCCAGCAACTACCTTCAATCCACACTGAGGACAACTGGGGGGGCAACTTGCATTGATCGATCTTTCTGTCAACAAGTAATTTCGATCTACACTGAAGATAGCAGGGTTCAAAACTTAAATTCACCTTTCCTTCTACATTAAGGACCGCATTACATTCAACACTGTTTTCCTTATCACAGATACAATTCTACTCTGTCCTCAGATTCTGTTATCTGTAACTAAATAGCAATCTACAATCTTTGTCTCAACAGCTACCTTCAATCTGCACTGCAGACAGCAGAGTTCACAACTTCAATTGAGCTTTACTTCTACATTAAGGACTTCATTACATTCAACACTGTTTTCCTTATCACAAATACAATTCTATGTCCTCAGATTCTGTTATCTGTAACTAAATAGCATTCTTTAATCGTTCTGTCAGCATCTACCTTCAATCCACACAAAGGACAACTGGGTTGACAACTTGCATTGATCGATGTTTCTGTCAACAACTACCTCCGATCTACACTGCAGAAAGCAGGGTTCACAACCTAAATTCACCTTTCCTTCTACATTAAGGGCCGCATTACATTCACCACTGTTTTCCTTATCACAGATACAATTCTACTCTGTCCTCAGATTCTGGTATCTGTAACTAAATAGCAATATTCAATCTTTGTCTCAACAACTGTCTTCAATGTACACTGCAGCCAGCATAGTTCACTATTTCAATTGAGCTATCCTTCTACATTAGGGACCACATTACATTCAACACTGTTTTCCTTATCACAAATACAATTCTATGTCCTTAGATTCTGTTATCTGTAACTAAATAGCATTCTTCAATCTTTCTCTCAACAACTGCATTCAAGCTACACTGCAGACAGCCGAGTTCACAACTTCAATTGAGCTTTCCTTCTATATTAAGGACCGCATTACATTCAACACTGTTTTCCTTTATCACAAATGCAATTATATGTCCTCAGATTCTGTTATCTGTTACTAAATAGCATTCTTCAATCTTTCTGTCAACAACTACCTTCAATCTACACTGCGGACAACTGCGTTGACAACTTGCATTGACTGATCTTTCTGTCAACAACTACCTTCGATCTACACTGCAGACAGCAGGGTTCACAACTTAAATTCACCTTTACTTCTACATTAAGGACCGCATTACATTCAACACTGTTTTCCTTATCACAGATACAATTCTACTCTGTCCTCAGATTCTGGTATCTGTAACTAAATAGCAATATTCAATCTTTGTCTCAACAACTGTCTTCAATGTACACTGCAGCCAGCATAGTTCACTATTTCAATTGAGCTATCCTTCTACATTAGGGACCACATTACATCCAACACTGTTTTCCTTATCACAAATACAATTCTATGTCCTCAGATTCTGTTATCTGTAACTAAATAGCATTCTTCAATCTTTCTCTCAACAACTGCATTGAATCTACACTGCAGACAGCAGAGTTCACAACTTCAATTGAGCTTTCCTTCTACTTTAAGGACCGCATTACATTCAACACTGTTTTCCTTATCACAAATACAATTCTACTCTGTCTTCAGATTCTGTTATCTGTAACTAAATAGCAATCTTCAATCTTTGTCTCACCAGCTGCCTTAAATCTACACTGCAGAAAGCGAAGTTCACAACTTCAATTGAGCTTTACTTCTACATTAAGGACCGCATTACATTCAACACTGTTTTCCTTTTCACAAATACAATTCTATGTCCTCAGATTCTGTTATCTGTAACTAAATAGCATTTTACAATCTTTGTCTCAACAACTGCCTTCAATCTACACTGCAGACAGCAGAGTTCACAACTTCAATTGAGCTTCCCTTCTACATTAGGGACCGCAGTACATTCAACACTGTTTCCATATCACAAATTCAATTCTATGTCCACAGATTCTGTTATCTGTAACTAAATAGCATTCTTCAATCTTTCTGTCAACAACTACCTTCAATCTACACTGCGGACAACTGGGTTGACAACTTGCATTGAACAATCTTTCTGTCAACAACTACCTTCGATCTAAACTGCAGACAGCAGAGTTCACAACTTCAATTCACCTTTCCTTCTACATTAAGGACCGCATTACATTCAACACTGTTTTCCTTATCACAGATACAATTCTACTCTGTCCTCAGATTCTGTTATCTGTAACTAAATAGCAATCTTCAATCTTTGTATCAACACCTACGTTCAATCTACACTGCAGACAGCAGAGTTCAACACTTCAATTGAGCTTCACTTCTACATTAAGGACCACATTACATTCAACACTGTTTTCCTTATCACAAATACAATTCTATGTCCTCAGATTCTGTTATCTGTAACTAAATAGCATTCTTCAATCTTTGTCTCCACAACTGCCTTCAATCTATACTGCAGACTTCAGAGTTCATAACTTCAATTGAGCTTTCCTTCTACATTAAGGACCACATTACATTCAACACTGTTTTCCTTATCACAGATACAATTCTGCTCTGTCCTCAGATTCTGTTATCTGTAACTAAATAGCAATCTACAATCTTTGTCTCAACAGCTACCTTCAATCTACACTGCAGAGTGCAGAGTTCACAACTTCAATTGAGCTTTACTTCTACATTAAGGACTTCATTACATTCAACACTGTTTTCCTTATCACAAATACAATTCTATGTCCTCAGATTCTTTTATCTGTAACTAAATAGCATTCTTTAATCTTTGTCTCCACAACTGCCTTCAATCTGCACTGCAGACAGCAGAGTTCATACCTTCAATTGAGCTTTTCTTCTACATTAAGGACCGCATTACATTCAACACTGTTTTCCTTATCACAAATACAAATCTATGCCCTCAGATTCTGTTATCTGTGACTAAATAGCGCTCGCCGCAGTTCCGCGCATCCACAGATCCACCATGGGAGGAAGATCCTTCTCCTAGCGGCCAAGATCAGGAACTCTCTCCCCACTCAGCTCCGCCTCACACAGAACCACATTTCCTTCAGAAAGAAACTTAAAACCTGGCTATTCTATAAATAATGCTCCCCCTCCCACAAGCGCTTTGAGACCATATGGGTGAGTAGTACGCTATACAAATCTCCGAACTTGAACTTGAACTTGAATCTTTGTCTCCACAACTGCCTTCAATCTGTACTGGAGACAGCAGAGTTCATAACTTCAATTGAGTTTTTCTTCTACATTAAGGACCGCATTACATTCAACACTGTTTTCCTTATCACAGATACAACTCTACTCTGTCCTCAGATTCTGTTATCTGTAACTAAATAGCAATATTCAATCTTTGTCTCAACAACTGTCTTCAATGTACACTGCAGCCAGCATAGTTCACTATTTCAATTGAGTTTTCCTTCTACATTAGGGACCACATTACATTCAACACTGTTTTCCTTATCACAAATAAAATTCTATGTCCTCAGATTCTGTTATCTGTAACTAAATAGCATTCTTCAATCTTTCTCTCAACAACTGCATTCAATCTACACTGCAGACAGCAGAGTTCACAACTTCAATTGAGCTTTCCTTCTACATTAAGGACCGCATTACATTCAACACTGTTTTCCTTATCACAAATACAATTCTACTTTGTCTTCAGATTCTGTTATCTGTAACTAAATAGCAATCTTCAATCTTTGTCTCACCAGCTGCCTTAAATCTACACTGCAGACAGCAGAGTTCACAACTTCAATTGAGCTTTACTTCTACATTAAGGACCGCATTACATTCAACATTGTTTTCCTTCTCACAAATACAATTCTATGTCCTCAGATTCTGTTATCTGTAACTAAATAGCATTTTACAATTTTTGTCTCAACAACTGCCTTCAATCTACACTGCAGACATCAGAGTTCATAACTTCAATTGAGCTTTCCTTCTACATTAAGGACCACATTACATTCAACACTGTTTTCCTTATCACAGATACAATTCTACTCTGTCCTCAGATTCTGTTATTTGTAACTAAATAGCAATCTACAATCTTTGTCTCAACAGCTACCCTCAATCTACACTGCAGACAGCAGAGTTCACAACTTCAATTGAGCTTTACTTCTACATTAAGGACTTCATTACATTCAACACTGTTTTCCTTATCACAAATACAATTCTATGTCCTCAGATTCTGTTATCTGTAACTAAATAGCATTCTTAAATATTTGTCTCCACAACTGCCTTCAATCTGCACTGCAGACAGCAGAGTTCATAACTTCAATTGAGCTTTTCTTCTACATTAAGGACCGCATTACATTCAACACTGTTTTCCTTATCACAAATACAAATCTATGCCCTCAGATTCTGTTATCTGAAACTAAATAGCGCTCGCCGCAGTTCCGCGCATCGACAGATCCACCATGGGAGGAATATCCTTCTCCTACCTGGCGGCCAAGACCTGGAACTCTCTTCCCACTCACCTCCGCCTCACACAGAACCATATTTCCTTCAGAAAGGAACTTAAAACCTGGCTATTCGATAAATAATGCTCCCCCTCCCACAAGCGCTTTGAGACCCTATGGGTGAGTAGTGCGCTATACAAATCTCTGAACTTGAACTTGAACTTGAATCTTTGTCTCCACAACTGCCTTCAATCAGCACTGGAGACAGCAGAGTTCATAACTTCAATTGAGCTTTTCTTCTACATTAAGGACCGCATTACATTCAACACTGTTTTCCTCATCACAAATGCAATTCTATGTCCTCAGATTCTGTTATCTGTAACTAAATAGCATTCTTCAATCTTTCTGCCAGCAACTACCTTCAATCCACACTGAGGACAACTGGGGGGACAACTTGCATTGATCGATCTTTCTGTCAACAAGTAATTTCGATCTACACTGAAGATAGCAGGGTTCACAACTTAAATTCACCTTTCCTTCTACATTAAGGACCGCATTACATTCAACACTGTTTTCCTTATCACAGATACCATTCTACTCTGTCCTCAGATTCTGTTATCTGTAACTAAATAGCATTCTTCAATCTTTGTCTCAACAGCTACCTTCAATCTACACTGCAGACAGCAGAGTTCACAACTTCAATTGAGCTTTACTTCTACATTAAGGACTTCATTACATTCAACACTGTTTTCCTTATCACAAATACAATTCTATGTCCTCAGATTCTGTTATCTGTAACTAAATAGAATTCTTTAATCTTTCTGTCAGCATCTACCTTCAATCCACACAAAGGACAACTGGGTTGACAACTTGCATTGATCGATGTTTCTGTCAACAACTACCTCCGATCTACACTGCAGAAAGCAGGGTTCACAACCTAAATTCACCTTTCCTTCTACATTAAGGGCCGCATTACATTCACCACTGTTTTCCTTATCACAGATACAATTCTACTCTGTCCTCAGATTCTGGTATCTGTAACTAAATAGCAATATTCAATCTTTGTCTCAACAACTGTCTTCAATGTACACTGCAGCCAGCATAGTTAACTATTTCAATTGAGCTATCCTTCTACATTAGGGACCACATTACATTCAACACTGTTTTCCTAATCACAAATACAATTCTATGTCCTCAGATTCTGTTATCTGTAACTAAATAGCATTCTTCAATCTTTCTCTCAACAACTGCATTCAAGCTACACTGCAGACAGCCGAGTTCACAACTTCAATTGAGCTTTCCTTCTATATTAAGGACCGCATAACTTTCAACACTGTTTTGCTTTATCACAAATGCAATTATATGTCCTCAGATTCTGTTATCTGTTACTAAATAGCATTCTTCAATTTTTCTGTCAACAACTACCTTCAATCTACACTGCGGACAACTGCGTTGACAACTTGCATTGACTGATCTTTCTGTCAACAACTACCTTCGATCTACACTGCAGACAGCAGGGTACACAACTTAAATTCACCTTTCCTTCTACATTAAGGACCGCATTACATTCAACACTGTTTTCCTTATCACAGATACAATTCTACTCTGTCCTCAGATTCTGGTATCTGTAACTAAATAGCAATATTCAATCTTTGTCTCAACAACTGTCTTCAATGTACACTGCAGCCAGCATAGTTCACTATTTCAATTGAGCTATCCTTCTACATTAGGGACCACATTACATTCAACACTGTTTTCCTTATCACAAATACAATTCTATGTCCTCAGATTCTGTTATCTGTAACTAAATAGCATTCTTCAATCTTTCTCTCAACAACTGCATTCAATCTACACTGCAGACAGCAGAGTTCACAACTTCAATTGAGCTTTCCTTCTACATTAAGGACCACATTACATTCAACACTGTTTTCCTTATCACAGATACAATTCTACTCTGTCCTCAGATTCTGTTATCTGTAACTAAATAGCAATCTTCAATCTTTGTCTCAACAGCTACGTTCAATCTACACTGCAGACAGCAGAGTTAAAAACTTCAATTGAGCTTAACTTCTACATTAAGGACCGTATTACATTCAACACTGTTTTCCTTATCACAAATACAATTCTATGTCCTCAGATTCTGTTATCTGTAACTAAATAGCATTCTTCAATCTTTGTCTCCACAACTGCCTTAAATCTATACTGCAGACAGCAGAGTTCACAACTTCAATTGAGCTTTACTTCTACATTAAGGACCGCATTACATTCAACACTGTTTTCCTTCTCCAAATACAATTCTATGTCCTCAGATTCTGTTATCTGTAACTAAATAGCATTTTACAATCTTTGTCTCAACAACTGCCTTCAATCTACACTGCAAACAGCAGAGTTCACAACTTCAATTGAGCTTCCGTTCTACATTAGGGACCGCACTACATTCAACACTGTTTTCCTTATCACAAATACAATTCTATGTCCTCAGATTCTGTTATCTGTAACTAAATATCATTCTTCAATCTTTCTGTCAACAACTACCTTCAATCTACACTGCGGACAACTGGGTTGACAACTTGCATTGAACAATCTTTCTGTCAACAACTACCTTCGATCTACACTGCAGACAGCAGTGTTCGCAACTTCAATTCACCTTTCCTTCTACATTAAGGACCGCATTACATTCAACACGGTTTTCCTTATCACAGATACAATTCTACTCGGTCCTCAGATTCTGTTATCTTTAACTAAATAGCAATCTTCAATCTTTGTCTCATCAGCTGCCTTCAACCTACATTGCAGACAGCAGAGTTCACAATTTCAATTGAGCTTTACTTCTACATTAAGGACCGCATTTTATTCAACACTGTTTTCCTTCTCACAAATAGAATTCTATGTCCTCACATTCTGTTATCTGTAACTAAATAGCATTCTTCAATCATTGTCTCCACAACTGCCTTCAATCTACACTGCAGACAGCAGAGTTCATAACTTCAATTGAGCTTTACTTCTACATTAAGGACCGCATTACATTCAACACTGTTTTCTTTATCACAAATAAAATTCTATGTCCTCAGATTCTGTTATCTGTAACTAAATAGCATTCTTCAATCTTTGTCTCCACAACTGCCTTCAATCTACACTGCAGAAAGCAGAGTTCATAACTTCAATTGAGCTTTCCTTCTACATTAAGGACCGCATTACATTCAACACTGTTTTCCTTATCACAGATACAATTCTACTCTGTCCTCAGATTCTGTTATCTGTAACTAAATAGCAATCTACAATCTTTGTCTCAACAGCTACCTTCAATCTACACTGCAGACAGCAGAGTTCACAACTTCAATTGAGCTTTACTTCTACATTAAGGACTTCATTACATTCAACACTGTTTTCCTTATCACAAATACAATTCTATGTCCTCAGATTCTGTTATCTGTAACTAAATAGCATTCTTCAATCTTTGTCTCCACAACTGCCTTCAATCTGCACTGCAGACAGCGGAGTTCATAACTTCAATTGAGCTTTTCTTCTACATTAAGGACCGCATTACATTCAACACTGTTTTCCTTATCACAAATACAAATCTATGCCCTCAGATTCTGTTATCTGTAACTAAATAGCATTCTTCAATCTTTGTCTCCACAACTGCCTTCAATCTGCACTGGAGACAGCAAAGTTCATAACTTCAATTGAGCTTTTCTTCTACATTAAGGACCGCATTACATTCAACACTGTTTTCCTTATCACAAATACAATGCTATGTCATCAGATTCTGTTATCTGTAACTAAATAACATTCTTTAATCTTTCTGTGAACAACTACCTTCAATCTACACTGTGGACAACTGGGTTGACAACTTGCATTGACCGATGTTTCTGTCAACAACTACCTCCGATCTACACTGCAGAAAGCAGGGTTCACAACTTAAATTCACCTTTCCTTCTACATTAAGGGCGGCATTACATTCAACACTGTTTTCCTAATCACAGATACAATTCTACTCTGTCCTCAGATTCTGTTATCTGTAACTAAATAGCAATCTTCAATCTTTGTCTCAACAACTTCCTTCAAGCTACACTGCAGACAGCAGAGTAATTATATGTCCTCAGATTCTGTTATCTGTAACTAAATAGCATTCTTCAATCTTTCTGTCAACAACTACCTTCAATCTACACTGCGGACAACTGCGTTGACAACTTGCATTGACTGATATTTCTGTCAACAACTACCTTCGATCTACACTGCAGACAGCAGGGTTCACAACTTCAATTCACCTTTCCTTCTACATTAAGGACCGCATTACATTCAACACTGTTTTCCTTATCACAGATACAATTCTACTCTGTCCTCAGATTCTGTTATCTGTAACTAAATAGCAACATTCAATCTTTGTCTCAACAACTGCCTTCAATGTACACTGCAGACAGCATAGTTCACTATTTCAATTGAGCGTTCCTTCTACATTAGGGACCACATTACATTCAACACTGTTTTCCTTATCACAAATACAATACTATGTACTCAGATTCTGTTATCTGTAACTAAATAGCATTCTTCAATCTTTCTCTCAACAACTGCATTCAATCTACACTGCAGACAGCAGAGTTCACAACTTCAATTGAGCTTTCCTTCTACATTAAAGACCGTATTACATTCAACACTGTTTTCCTTATCACAAATACAATTCTACTCTGTCCTCAGATTCTGTTATCTGTAACTAAATAGCAATCTTCAATCTTTGTCTCATCAGCTGCCTTAAATTTACACTGCAGACAGCAGAGTTCACAACTTCAATTGATCTTTACTTCTACATTAAGGACCGCATTACATTCAACACTATTTTCCTTCTCACAAATGCAATTCTATGTCCTCAGATTCTGTTATCTGTAACTAAATAGCATTCTTCAATCTTTTTGTTAGCAACTACCTTCAATCCACACTGAGGACAACTGGGTGGACAACTTGCATTGATCGATCTTTCTGTCAACAACTAATTTCGATCTACACTGAAGATAGCAGGGTTCACAACTTAAATTCACCTTTCCTTCTACATTAAGGACCGCATTACATTCAACACTGTTCTCCTTATCACAGATACAATTCTACTCTGACCTCAGATTCTGTTATCTGTAACTAAATAGCAATCTTCAACCTTTCTGTCAACAACTACCTTCAATCTACACTGGGGACAACTGGGTTGACAACTTGCACTGACTAATCTTTCTGTCAACAACTACCTTCGATATACACTGCAGACAGCAGGATTCACAACTTCAATTCACCTTTCCTTTAACATTAAGAACCGCATTACACTCAACACTGTTTTCCTTTATCACAAATGCAATTATATGTCCTCAGATTCTGTTATCTGTCACTAAATAGCATTCTTCAATCTTTCTGTCAACAACTACCTTTAATCTACACTGCGGACAACTGTGTTGACAACTTGCATTGACTGATCTTTCTGTCAACTACTACCTTCGATCTACACTGCAGACAGCAGGGTTCACAACTTCAATTCACCTTTCCTTCTACATTAAGGACCGCATTACATTCAACACTGTTTTCCTTATCACAGATACAATTCTACTCTGTCCTCAGATTCTGTTATCTGTAACTAAATAGCAACATTCAATCTTTGTCTCAACAACTGCCTTCAATGTACACTGCAGACAGCATAGTTCACTATTTCAATTGAGCGTTCCTTCTACATTAGGGACCACATTACATTCAACACTGTTTTCCTTATCACAAATACAATACTATGTACTCAGATTCTGTTATCTGTAACTAAATAGCATTCTTCAATCTTTCTCTCAACAACTGCATTCAATCTACACTGCAGACAGCAGAGTTCACAACTTCAATTGAGCTTTCCTTCTACATTAAAGACCGCATTACATTCAACACTGTTTTCCTTATCACAAATACAATACTATGTACTCAGATTCTGTTATCTGTAACTAAATAGCATTCTTCAATCTTTCTCTCAACAACTGCATTCAATCTACACTGCAGACAGCAGAGTTCACAACTTCAATTGAGCTTTCCTTCTACATTAAAGACCGCATTACATTCAACACTGTTTTCCTTATCACAAATACAATTCTACTCTGTCCTCAGATTCTGTTATCTGTAACTAAATAGCAATCTTCAATCTTTGTCTCACCAGCTGCCTTAAATTTACACTGCAGACAGCAGAGTTCACAACTTCAATTGAGCTTTACTTCTACATTAAGGACCGCATTATATTCAACACTGTTTTCCTTCTCACAAATACAATTCTATGTCCTCAGATTCTGTTATCTGTAACTAAATAGCATTTTACAATCTTTGTCTCAACAACTGCCTTCAATCTACACTGCAGACAGAAGAGTTCACAAATTCAATTGAACTTCCCTTCTACATTAGGGACCACACTACATTCAAAACTGTTTTCCTTATCACAAATACAATTCTATGTCCTCAGATTCTGTTATCAGTAACTAAATAGCATTCTTCAATCTTTCTGTCAACAACTACCTTCAATCTACACTGCGGACAACTGGGTTGACAACTTGCATTGACCGATGTTTCTGTCAACAACTACCTCCGATCTACACTGCAGAAAGCAGGGTTCACAACTTAAATTCAGCTTTCCTTCTACATTAAGGGCCGCATTACATTCAACACTGTTTTCCTAATCACAGATACAATTCTACTCTGTCCTCAGATTCTGTTATCTGTAACTAAATAGCAATCTTCAATCTTTGTCTCAACAACTTCCTTCAAGCTACACTGTAGACAGCAGAGTTCACAACTTCAATTGAGCTTTCCTTCTATATTAAGGACCGCATTACATTCAACACTGTTTTCTTTATCTCAAATGAAATTATATGTCCTCAGATTCTGTTATCTGTAGCTAAATAGCATTCTTCAATTTTTCTGTCAACAACTACCTTCAATCTACACTGCGGACAACTGCGTTGACAACTTGCATTGACTGATATTTCTGTCAACAACTACCTTCGATCTACACTGCAGAAAGCAGTGTTCACAACTTAAATTCACCTTTCCTTCTACATTAAGGACCACATTACATTCAACACTGTTTTCCTTATCACAGATACAATTCTACTCTGTCTTCAGATTCTGTTATCTGTAACTAAATAGCAATATTCAATCTTTGTCTCAACAGCTACCTTCAATCTACACTGCAGACAGCAGAGTTCACAACTTCAATTGAGCTTTACTTCTACATTAAGGACTTCATTACATTCAACACTGTTTTCCTTATCACAAATACAAATCTATGCCCTCAGATTCTGTTATCTGTAACTAAATAGCATTCTTCAATCTTTGTCTCCTCAACTGCCTTCAATCTGCACTGGAGACAGCAAAGTTCATAACTTCAATTGAGCTTTTCTTCTACATTAAGGACCGCATTACATTCAACACTGTTTTCCTTATCACAAATGCAATTCTATGTCCTTAGATTCTGTTATCTTTAACTAAATAGCATTCTTCAATCTTTTTGTTAGCAACTACCTTCAATCCACACTGAGGACAACTGGGTGGACAACTTGCATTGATCGATCTTTCTGTCAACAACTAATTTCGATCTACACTGAAGATAGCAGGGTTCACAACTTAAATTCACCTTTCCTTCTACATTAAGGACCGCATTACATTCAACACTGTTCTCCTTATCACAGATACAATTCTACTCTGTCCTCAGATTCTGTTATCTGTAACTAAGTAGCAATCTTCAATCTTTCTGTCAACAACTACCTTCAATCTACACTGGGGACAACTGGGTTGACAACTTGCACTGACTAATCTTTCTGTCAACAACTACCTTCGATCTACACTGCAGACAGCAGGATTCACAACTTCAATTCACCTTTCCTTCTACATTAAGGACCGCATTTTATTCAACACTGTTTTCCTTCTCACAAATACAATTCTATGTCCTCACATTCTGTTATCTGTAACTAAATAGCATTCTTCAATCATTGTCTCCAAAACTGCCTTCAATCTATACTGCAGACAGCAGAGTTCATAACTTCAATTGAGCTTTACTTTTACATTAAGGACCGCATTACATTCAACACTGTTTTCTTTATCACAAATACAATTCTATGTCCTCAGATTCTGTTATCTGTAACTAAATAGCATTCTTCAATCTTTGTCTCCACAACTGCCTTCAATCTACACTGCAGAAAGCAGAGTTCATAACTTCAATTGAGCTTTCCTTCTACATTAAGGACCGCATTACATTCAACACTGTTTTCCTTATCACAGATACAATTCTACTCTGTCCTCAGATTCTGTTATCTGTAACTAAAAAGCAATCTACAATCTTTGTCTCAACAACTACCTTCAATCTACACTGCAGACAGCAGAGTTCACAACTTCAATTGAGCTTTACTTCTACATTAAGGAGTTCATTACATTCAACACTGTTTTCCTTATCACAAATACAATTCTATGTCCTCAGATTCTGTTATCTGTAACTAAATAGCATTCTTCAATCTTTGTCTCCACAACTGCCTTCAATCTGCACTGCAGACAGCAGAGTTCATAACTTCAATTGAGCTTTTCTTCTACATTAAGGACCGCATTACATTCAACACTGTTTTCCTTATCACAAATACAAATCTATGCCCTCAGATTCTGTTATCTGTAACTAAATAGCATTCTTCAATCTTTGTCTCCACAACTGCCTTCAATCTGCACTGGAGACAGCAAAGTTCATAACTTCAATTGAGCTTTTCTTCTACATTAAGGACCGCATTACATTCAACACTGTTTTCCTTATCACAAATGCAATTCTATGTCCTTAGATTCTGTTATCTGTAACTAAATAGCATTCTTCAATCTTTTTGTTAGCAACTACCTTCAATCCACACTGAGGACAACTGGGTGGACAACTTGCATTGATCGATCTTTCTGTCAACAACTAATTTCGATCTACACTGAAGATAGCAGGGTTCACAACTTAAATTCACCTTTCCTTCTACATTAAGGACCGCATTACATTCAACACTGTTTTCCTTATCACAAATACAATTCTATGTCATCAGATTCTGTTATCTGTAACTAAATAACATTCTTTAATCTTTCTGTGAACAACTACCTTCAATCTACACTGTGGACAACTGGGTTGACAACTTGCATTGACCGATGTTTCTGTCAACAACTACCTCCGATCTACACTGCAGAAAGCAGGGTTCACAACTTAAATTCATCTTTCCTTCTACATTAAGGGCCGCATTACACTCAAAACTGTTTTCCTAATCACAGATACAATTCTACTCTGTCCTCAGATTCTGTTATCTGTAACTAAATAGCAATCTTCAATCTTTGTCTCAACAACTTCCTTCAAGCTACACTGCAGACAGCAGAGTTCACAACTTCAATTGAGCTTTCCTTCTATATTAAGGACCGCATTACATTCAACACTGTTTTCCTTATCTCAAATGAAATTATATGTCCTCAGATTCTGTTATCTGTAACTAAATAGCATTCTTCAATCTTTCTGTCAACAACTACCTTCAATCTACACTGCGGACAACTGCGTT
Source organism: Lissotriton helveticus (assembly GCF_964261635.1). NCBI lineage: Eukaryota > Metazoa > Chordata > Amphibia > Caudata > Salamandridae > Lissotriton > Lissotriton helveticus. Next base: position 43,082,383 of record NC_136063.1, read on the forward strand.
GACAACTTGCATTGACTGATATTTCTGTCAACAACTACCTTCGATCTACACTGCAGAAAGCAGTGTTCACAACTTAAATTCACCTTTCCTTCTACATTAAGGACCACATTACATTCAACACTGTTTTCCTTATCACAGATACAATTCTACTCTGTCCTCAGATTCTGTTATCTGTAACTAAATAGCAATATTCAATCTTTGTCTCAACAACTGCCTTCAATGTACACTGCAGACAGCAGAGTTCACAACTTCAATTGAGCTTTCCTTCTATATTAAGGACCGCATTACATTCAACACTGTTTTCCTTATCACAAATACAATTCTATGTCCTCAGATTCTGTTATCTGTAACTAAATAGCATTCTTCAATCTTTCTGTCAGCAATTACCTTCAATCCACACAAAGGGCAACTGGGTTGACAACTTGCATTGATCGATCTTTCTGTAAACGACTAATTTCGATCTACACTGAAGACAGCAGGGTTCACAACTTAAATTCACCTTTCCTTCTACATTAAGGAGCGCATTACATTCAACACTGTTTTCCTTATCACAGATACAATTCTACTCTGTCCTCAGATTCTGTTATCTGTAACTAAATAGCAATCTTCAATCTTTCTGTCAACAACTACCTTCAATCTACACTGGGGACAACTGGGTTGACAACTTGCACTGACTAATCTTTCTGTCAACAACCACCTTCGATATACACTGCAGACAGCAGGATTCACAACTTCAATTCACCTTTCCTTTAACATTAAGGACTGCTTTACATTCAACACTGTTTTCCTTATCACAGATGCAATTCTACTCTGTCCTCAGATTCTGTTATCTGTAACTAAATAGCAATATTCAATCTTTGTCTCAACAACTGCCTTCAATGTACACTGCAGACAGCAGAGTTCACAACTTCAATTGAGCTTTCCTTCTATATTAAGGACCGCATTACATTCAACACTGTTTTCCTTATCACAAATACAATTCTATGTCCTCAGATTCTGTTATCTGTAACTAAATAGCATTCTTCAATCTTTTTGTTAGCAACTACCTTCAATCCACACTGAGGACAACTGGGTGGACAACTTGCATTGATCGATCTTTCTGTCAACAACTAATTTCGATCTACACTGAAGATAGCAGGGTTCACAACTTAAATTCACCTTTCCTTCTACATTAAGGACCGCATTACATTCAACACTGTTCTCCTTATCACAGATACAATTCTACTCTGTCCTCAGATTCTGTTATCTGTAGCTAAATAGCAATCTTCAATCTTTGTCTCAACAACTTCCTTCAAGCTACACTGCAGACAGCAGAGTTCACAACTTCAATTGAGCTTTCCTTCTATATTAAGAACCGCATTACATTCAACACTGTTTTCCTTATCACAGATACAATTCTACTCTGTCCTCAGATTCTGTTATCTGTAACTAAATAGCAACATTCAATCTTTGTCTCAACAACTGCCTTCAATGTACACTGCAGACAGCATAGTTCACTATTTCAATTGAGCTTTCCTACTACATTAGGGACCACATTGCATTCAACAATGTTTTCCTTATCACAAATACAATATTATGTACTCAGATTCTGTTATCTGTAACTAAATAGCATTCTTCAATCTTTCTCTCAACAACTCCATTCAATCTACACTGCAGACAGCAGAGTTCACAACTTCAATTGAGCTTTCCTTCTACATCAAAGACCGCATTACATTCAACACTGTTTTCCTTATCACAAATACAATTCTACTCTATCCTCAGATTCTGTTATCTGTAACTAAATAGCAATCTTCAATCTTTGTCTCACCAGCTGCTTTACATTTACACTGCAGACAGCAGAGTTCACAACTTCAATTGAGCTTTACTTCTACATTAATGACCGCATTACATTCAACAATGTTTTCCTTCTCACAAATACAATTCTATGTCCTCAGATTCTGTTATCTGTAACTAAATAGCATTTTACAATCTTTGTCTCAACAACTGCCTTCAATCTACACTGCAGACAGAAGAGTTCACAAATTCAATTGAACTTCCCTTATACATTAGGGACCACACTACATTCAACACTGTTTTACTTATCATAAATACAATTCTATGTCCTCAGATTCTGTTATCAGTAACTAAATAGCATTCTTCAATCTTTCTGTCAACAACTACCTTCAATCTACACTGCGGACAACTGGGTTGACAGCTTGCATTGACCGATGTTTCTGTCAACAACTACCTCCGATCTACACTGCAGAATGCAGGGTTCACAACTTAAATTCACCTTTCCTTCTACATTAAGGGCCGCATTACATTCAACACTGTTTTCCTAATCACAGATACAATTCTACTCTGTCCTCAGATTCTGTTATCTGTAACTAAATAGCAATCTTCAATCTTTGTCTCAACAACTTCCTTCAAGCTACACTGCAGACAGCAGAGTTCACAACTTCAATTGAGCTTTCCTTCTATATTAATGACCGCATTACATTCAACACTGTTTTCCTTATCTCAAATGCAATTATATGTCCTCAGATTCTGTTATCTGTAACTAAATAGCATTCTTCAATCTTTTTGTTAGCAACTACCTTCAATCCACACTGAGGACAACTGGGTGGACAACTTGCATTGATCGATCTTTCTGTCAACAACTAATTTCGATCTACACTAAAAATAGCAGGGTTCACAACTTAAATTCACCTTTCCTTCTACATTAAGGACCGCATTACATTCAACACTGTTCTCCTTATCACAGATACAATTCTACTTTGTCCTCAGATTCTGTTATCTGTAACTAAATAGCAATCTTCAACCTTTCTGTCAACAACTACCTTCAATCTACACTGGGGACAACTGGGTTGACAACTTGCACTGACTAATCTTTCTGTCAACAACTACCTTCGATCTACACTGCAGACAGCAGGATTCACAACTTCAATTCACCTTTCCTTCAACATTAAGGACCGCATTACATTCAACACTGTTTTCCTTATCACAAATACAATTCTATGTCATCAGATTCTGTTATTTGTAACTAAATAACATTCTTTAATCTTTCTGTGAACAACTACCTTCAATCTACACTGTGGACAACTGGGTTGACAACTTGCATTGACCGATGTTTCTGTCAACAACTACCTCCGATCTACACTGCAGAAAGCAGGGTTCACAACTTAAATTTACCTTTCTTCTACATTAAGGGCCGCATTACACTCAAAACTGTTTTCCTAATCACAGATACAATTCTACTCTGTCCTCAGATTCTGTTATCTGTAACTAAATAGCAATCTTCAATCTTTGTCTCAACAACTTCCTTCAAGCTACACTGCAGACAGCAGAGTTCACAACTTCAATTGAGCTTTCCTTCTATATTAAGGACCGCATTACATTCAACACTGTTTTCCTTATCTCAAATGCAATTATATGTCCTCAGATTCTGTTATCTGTAACTAAATAGCATTCTTCAATCTTTTTGTTAGCAACTACCTTCAATCCACACTGAGGACAACTGGGTGGACAACTTGCATTGATCGATCTTTCTGTCAACAACTAATTTTGATCTACACTGAAAATAGCAGGGTTCACAGCTTAAATTCACCTTTCCTTCTACATTAAGGACCGCATTACATTCAACACTGTTCTCCTTATCACAGATACAATTCTACTTTGTCCTCAGATTCTGTTATCTGTAACTAAATAGCAATCTTCAACCTTTCTGTCAACAACTACCTTCAATCTACACTGGGGACAACTGGGTTGACAACTTGCACTGACTAATCTTTCTGTCAACAACTACCTTCGATCTACACTGCAGACAGCAGGATTCACAACTTCAATTCACCTTTCCTTCAACATTAAGGACCGCATTACATTCAACACTGTTTTCCTTATCACAGATACAATTCTACTCTGTCCTCAGATTCTGTTATCTGTAACTAAATAGCAATATTCAATCTTTGTCTCAACAACTGCCTTCAATGTACACTGCAGACAGCAGAGTTCACAACTTCAATTGAGCTTTCCTTCTACATTAAGGACCGCATTACATTCAACACTGTTTTCGTTATCACAAATACAATTCTATGTCATCAGATTCTGTTATCTGTAACTAAATAACATTCTTTAATCTTTCTGTGAACAACTACCTTCAATCTACACTGTGGACAACTGGGTTGACAACTTGCATTGACCGATGTTTCTGTCAACAACTACCTCCGATCTACACTGCAAAAAGCAGGGTTCACAACTTAAATTCACCTTTCCTTCTACATTAAGGGCCGCATTACACTCAAAACTGTTTTCCTAATCACAGATACAATTCTACTCTGTCCTCAGATTCTGTTATCTGTAACTAAATAGCAACATTCAATCTTTGTCTCAACAACTGCCTTCAATGTACACTGCAGACAGCATAGTTCACTATTTCAATTGAGCTTTCCTACTACATTAGGGACCACATTGCATTCAACAATGTTTTCCTTATCACAAATACAATATTATGTACTCAGATTCTGTTATCTGTAACTAAATAGCATTCTTCAATCTTTCTCTCAACAACTCCATTCAATCTACACTGCAGACAGCAGAGTTCACAACTTCAATTGAGCTTTCCTTCTACATCAAAGACCGCATTACATTCAACACTGTTTTCCTTATCACAAATACAATTCTACTCTGTCCTCAGATTCTGTTATCTGTAACTAAATAGCAATCTTCAATCTTTGTCTCACCAGCTGCTTTACATTTACACTGCAGACAGCAGAGTTCACAACTTCAATTGAGCTTTACTTCTACATTAATGACCGCATTACATTCAACAATGTTTTCCTTCTCACAAATACAATTCTATGTCCTCAGATTCTGTTATCTGTAACTAAATAGCATTTTACAATCTTTGTCTCAACAACTGCCTTCAATCTACACTGCAGACAGAAGAGTTCACAAATTCAATTGAACTTCCCTTATACATTAGGGACCACACTACATTCAACACTGTTTTACTTATCACAAATACAATTCTATGTCCTCAGATTCTGTTATCAGTAACTAAATAGCATTCTTCAATCTTTCTGTCAACAACTACCTTCAATCTACACTGCGGACAACTGGGTTGACAGCTTGCATTGACCGATGTTTCTGTCAACAACTACCTCCGATCTACACTGCAGAATGCAGGGTTCACAACTTAAATTCACCTTTCCTTCTACATTAAGGGCCGCATTACATTCAACACTGTTTTCCTAATCACAGATACAATTCTACTCTGTCCTCAGATTCTGTTATCTGTAACTAAATAGCAATCTTCAATCTTTGTCTCAACAACTTCCTTCAAGCTACACTGCAGACAGCAGAGTTCACAACTTCAATTGAGCTTTCCTTCTATATTAATGACCGCATTACATTCAACACTGTTTTCTTTATCTCAAATGCAATTATATGTCCTCAGATTCTGTTATCTGTAACTAAATAGCATTCTTCAATCTTTTTGTTAGCAACTACCTTCAATCCACACTGAGGACAACTGGGTGGACAACTTGCATTGATCGATCTTTCTGTCAACAACTAATTTCGATCTACACTGAAAATAGCAGGGTTCACAACTTAAATTCACCTTTCCTTCTACATTAAGGACCGCATTACATTCAACACTGTTCTCCTTATCACAGATACAATTCTACTTTGTCCTCAGATTCTGTTATCTGTAACTAAATAGCAATCTTCAACCTTTCTGTCAACAACTACCTTCAATCTACACTGGGGACAACTGGGTTGACAACTTGCACTGACTAATCTTTCTGTCAACAACTACCTTCGATCTACACTGCAGACAGCAGGATTCACAACTTCAATTCACCTTTCCTTCAACATTAAGGACCGCATTACATTCAACACTGTTTTCCTTATCACAAATACAATTCTATGTCATCAGATTCTGTTATCTGTAACTAAATAACATTCTTTAATCTTTCTGTGAACAACTACCTTCAATCTACACTGTGGACAACTGGGTTGACAACTTGCATTGACCGATGTTTCTGTCAACAACTACCTCCGATCTACACTGCAGAAAGCAGGGTTCACAACTTAAATGTACCTTTCTTCTACATTAAGGGCCGCATTACACTCAAAACTGTTTTCCTAATCACAGATACAATTCTACTCTGTCCTCAGATTCTGTTATCTGTAACTAAATAGCAATCTTCAATCTTTGTCTCAACAACTTCCTTCAAGCTACACTGCAGACAGCAGAGTTCACAACTTCAATTGAGCTTTCCTTCTATATTAAGGACCGCATTACATTCAACACTGTTTTCCTTATCTCAAATGCAATTATATGTCCTCAGATTCTGTTATCTGTAACTAAATAGCATTCTTCAATCTTTTTGTTAGCAACTACCTTCAATCCACACTGAGGACAACTGGGTGGACAACTTGCATTGATCGATCTTTCTGTCAACAACTAATTTTGATCTACACTGAAAATAGCAGGGTTCACAGCTTAAATTCACCTTTCCTTCTACATTAAGGACCGCATTACATTCAACACTGTTCTCCTTATCACAGATACAATTCTACTTTGTCCTCAGATTCTGTTATCTGTAACTAAATAGCAATCTTCAACCTTTCTGTCAACAACTACCTTCAATCTACACTGGGGACAACTGGGTTGACAACTTGCACTGACTAATCTTTCTGTCAACAACTACCTTCGATCTACACTGCAGACAGCAGGATTCACAACTTCAATTCACCTTTCCTTCAACATTAAGGACCGCATTACATTCAACACTCTTTTCCTTATCACAGATACAATTCTACTCTGTCCTCAGATTCTGTTATCTGTAACTAAATAGCAATATTCAATCTTTGTCTCAACAACTGCCTTCAATGTACACTGCAGACAGCAGAGTTCACAACTTCAATTGAGCTTTCCTTCTACATTAAGGACCGCATTACATTCAACACTGTTTTCGTTATCACAAATACAATTCTATGTCATCAGATTCTGTTATCTGTAACTAAATAACATTCTTTAATCTTTCTGTGAACAACTACCTTCAATCTACACTGTGGACAACTGGGTTGACAACTTGCATTGACCGATGTTTCTGTCAACAACTACCTCCGATCTACACTGCAGAAAGCAGGGTTCACAACTTAAATTCACCTTTCCTTCTACATTAAGGGCCGCATTACACTCAAAACTGTTTTCCTAATCACAGATACAATTCTACTCTGTCCTCAGATTCTGTTATCTGTAACTAAATAGCAATCTTCAATCTTTGTCTCAACAACTTCCTTCAAGCTACACTGCAGACAGCAGAGTTCCTAACTTCAATTGAGCTTTCCTTCTATATAAAGGACCGCATTACATTCAACACTGTTTTCCTTATCTCAAATAAAATTATATGTCCTCAGATTCTGTTATCTGTAACTAAATAGCATTCTTCAATCTTTATGTCAACAACTACCTTCAATCTACACTGCGGACAACTGCGTTGACAACTTGCATTGACTGATATTTCTGTCAACAACTACCTTCGATCTACACTGCAGAAAGCAGTGTTCACAACTTAAATTCACATTTCCTTCTACATTAAGGACCACATTACATTTAACACTGTTTTCCTTATCACAGATACAATTCTACTCTGTCCTCTGATTCTGTTATCTGTAATTAAATAGCAATATTCAATCTTTGTCTCAACAACTGCCTTCAATGTACACTGCAGACAGCATAGTTCACTATTTCAATTGAGCTTTCCTTCTACATTAGGGACCACATTACATTCAAAACTGTTTTCCTTATCACAAATACAATTCTATGTCCTCAGATTCTGTTATCTGTAACTAAATAGCATTCTTCAATCTTTCTGTCAGCAACTACCTTCAATCCACACAAAGGGCAACTGGGTTGACAACTTGCATTGATCGATCTTTCTGTAAGCGACTAATTTCGATCTACACTGAAGACAGCAGGGTTCACAACTTAAATTCACTTTTCCTTCTACATTAAGGAGCGCATTACATTCAACACTGTTTTCCTTATCACAGATACAATTCTACTCTGTCCTCAGATTCTGTTATCTGTAGCTAAATAGCAATCTTCAATCTTTGTCTCAACAACTGCCTTCAATGTACACTGCAGACAGCAGAGTTCACAACTTCAATTGAGCTTTCCTTCTATATTAAGGACCGCATTACATTCAACACTGTTTTCCTTATCACAAATACAATTCTATGTCCTCAGATTCTGTTATCTGTAACTAAATAGCATTCTTCAATCTTTTTGTTAGCAACTACCTTCAATCCACACTGAGGACAACTGGGTGGACAACTTGCATTGATCGATCTTTCTGTCAACAACTAATTTCGATCTACACTGAAGATAGCAGGGTTTACAACTTAAATTCACCTTTCCTTCTACATTAAGGACCGCATTACATTCAACACTGTTCTCCTTATCACAGATACAATTCTACTTTGTCCTCAGATTCTGTTATCTGTAACTAAATAGCAATCTTCAACCTTTCTGTCAACAACTACCTTCAATCTACACTGGGGACAACTGGGTTGACAACTTGCACTGACTAATCTTTCTGTCAACAACTACCTTCGATATACACTGCAGACAGCAGGATTCACAACTTCAATTCACCTTTCCTTTAACATTAAGGACTGCATTACATTCAACACTGTTTTCCTTATCACAGATGCAATTCTACTCTGTCCTCAGATTCTGTTATCTGAAACTAAATAGCAATATTGAATCTTTGTCTCAACAACTGCCTTCAATGTACACTGCAGACAGCAGAGTTCACAACTTCAATTGAGCTTTCCTTCTATATTAAGGACCGCATTACATTCAACACTGTTTTCCTTATCACAAATACAATTCTTTGTCCTCAGATTCTGTTATCTGTAACTAAATAGCATTCTTCAATCTTTTTGTTAGCAACTACCTTCAATCCACACTGAGGACAACTGGGTGGACAACTTGCATTGATCGATCTTTCTGTCAACAACTAATTTCGATCTACACTGAAGATAGCAGGGTTTACAACTTAAATTCACCTTTCCTTCTACATTAAGGACCGCATTACATTCAACACTGTTCTCCTTATCACAGATACAATTCTACTTTGTCCTCAGATTCTGTTATCTGTAACTAAATAGCAATCTTCAACCTTTCTGTCAACAACTACCTTCAATCTACACTGGGGACAACTGGGTTGACAACTTGCACTGACTAATCTTTCTGTCAACAACTACCTTCGATCTACACTGCAGACAGCAGGATTCACAACTTCAATTCACCTTTCCTTCAACATTAAGGACCGCATTACATTCAACACTGTTTTCCTTATCACAGATACAATTCTACTCTGTCCTCAGATTCTGTTATCTGTAACTAAATAGCAATATTCAATCTTTGTCTCAACAACTGCCTTCAATGTACACTGCAGACAGCAGAGTTCACAACTTCAATTGAGCTTTCCTTCTACATTAAGGACCGCATTACATTCAACACTGTTTTCGTTATCACAAATACAATTCTATGTCATCAGATTCTGTTATCTGTAACTAAATAACATTCTTTAATCTTTCTGTGAACAACTACCTTCAATCTACACTGTGGACAACTGGGTTGACAACTTGCATTGACCGATGTTTCTGTCAACAACTACCTCCGATCTACACTGCAGAAAGCAGGGTTCACAACTTAAATTCACCTTTCCTTCTACATTAATGGCCGCATTACACTCAAAACTGTTTTCCTAATCACAGATACAATTCTACTCTGTCTTCAGATTCTGGTATCTGTAACTAAATAGCAATATTCAATCTTTGTCTCAACAACTGCCTTCAATGTACACTGCAGACAGCATAGTTCACTATTTCAATTGAGCTTTCCTTCTACATTAGGGACCACATTACATTCAACACTGTTTTCCTTATCACAAATACAATTCTATGTCCTCAAATTCTGTTATCTGTCACTAAATAGCATTCTTCAATCTTTCTGTCAGCAACTACCTTCAATCCACACAAAGGGCAACTGGGTTGACAACTTGCATTGATCGATCTTTCTGTCAACAACTAATTTCGATCTACACTGAAGACAGCAGGGTTCACAACTTAAATTCACCTTTCCTTCTACATTAAGGAGCGCATTACATTCAACACTGTTTTCCTTATCACAGATACAATTCTACTCTGTCCTCAGATTCTGTTATCTGTAACTAAATAGCAATCTTCAATCTTTCTGTCAACAACTACCTTCAATCTACACTGGGGACAACTGGGTTGACAACTTGCACTAACTAATCTTTCTGTCAACAACTACCTTCAATCTACACTGCAGACAGCAGAGTTCACAACTTCAATTGAGCTTTCCTTCTACATTAAGGACCGCATTACATTCAACACTGTTTTCCTTATCACAAATACAATTCTATGTCCTCAGATTCTGTTATCTGTAACTAAATAGCATTCTTTAATCTTTCTGTCAACAACTACCTTCAATCTACACTGTGGACAACTGGGTTGACAACTTGCATTGACCGATGTTTCTGTCAACAACTACCTCTGATCTACACTGCAGAAAGCAGGGTTCATAACTTAAATTCACATTTTCCTTCTACATTAAGGGTCGCATTACATTACACACTGTTTTCCTTATCACAGATACAATTCTACTCTGTCCTCAGATGCTGTTATCTGTAACTAAATAGCAATCTTCAATCTTTGTCTCAACAACTTCCTTCGAGCTACACTGCAGACAGCAGAGTTCACAACTTCAATTGAGCTTTCCTTCTATATTAAGGACCGCATTACATTCAACACTGTTTTCCTTTATCACAAATGCAATTATATGTCCTCAGATTCTGTTATCTGTAACTAAATAGCATTCTTCAATCTTTCTGTCAACAACTACCTTCAATCTACACTGCGGACAACTGGGTTGACAACTTGCATTGAACAATCTTTCTGTCTACAACTACCTTCGATCTACACTGCAGACAGCAGGGTTCACAACTTCAATTCACCTTTCCTTCTACTTTAAGGACCGCATTACATTCAACACTGTTTTCCTTATCACAGATACAATTCTACTCTGTCCTCAGATTCTGTTATCTGTAACTAAATAGCAATCTTCAATCTTTGTCTCAACAGCTACGTTAAATCTACACTGCAGACAGCAGAGTTCAACACTTCAATTGAGCTTTACTTCTACATTAAGGACCGCATTACATTCAACACTGTTTTCCTTATTACAGATACAATTCTACTCTGTCCTCAGATTCTGTTATCTGTAACTAAATAGCAATCTTCAATCTTTGTCTCACCAGCTACCTTCAATCTACACTGCAGACAGCAGAGTTCAACACTTCAATTGAGCTTTACTTCTACATTAAGGACCGCATTACATTCAACACTGTTTTCCTTATCACAAATACAAATCTATGCCCTCAGATTCGGTTATCTGTAACTAAATAGCATTCTTCAATCTTTGTCTCCACAACTGCCTTCAATCTGCACTGGAGACAGCAGAGTTCATAACTTCAATTGAGCTTTTCTCCTACATTAAGGACCGCATTACATTGAACACTGTTTTCCTTATCACAAATGCAATTCTATGTCCTCAGATTCTGTTATCTGTAACTAAATAGCATTCTTCAATCATTCTGTCAGCAACTACCTTCAATCCACACTGAGGACAACTGGGTGGACAACTTGCATTGATCGATATTTCTGTCAACAACTAATTTCGATCTACACTGAAGATAGCAGGGTTCACAACTTAAATTCACCTTTCCTTCTACATTAAGGACAGCATTACATTCAACACTGTTTTCCTTATCACAGATACGATTCTACTCTGTCCTCAGATTCTGTTATCTGTAACTAAATAGCAATCTTCAATCTTTCTGTCAACAACTACCTTCGATCTACACTGCAGACAGCAGGATTCACAACTTCAATTCACCTTTCCTTCAACATTAAGGACCGCATTACATTCAACAATGTTTTCCTTATCACAGCGACAATTCTACTCTGTCCTCAGATTCTGTTATCTGTAACTAAATAGCAATATTCAATCTTTGTCTCAACAACTGCCTTCAATGTACACTGCAGACAGCAGTGTTCACAACTTCAATTGAGCTTTCCTTCTACATTAAGGACCGCGTTACATTCAACGTTTGTATATATAACTAAGGCAACACCAGTAATTAGTCCCATTGTGCAGGTGAAATAAATCCACCAGTCAGAAGTTGTGAGGAGAGTCTACACATTTTTTCGTCTGTTACTATTCTTGTTCACGTTGAACCTTTCCATTAAAAATTACTGTGACAGGGTCATTGCGTGGGATTTGTCTTTTCTGTGGATGAGCGCACTTCTTCACTTGTATTGCGTAATGAGTCTTCTTGCCTTCTCCTAGGGTCCCAGACTGTGTGTGTGTTGACTATGTACAGGAGAGAAAGAAACTAGGCCAGGGCGAAGTTCGCAGAGTTCCGTTTAGCCCAAAAATTCTGCTGCACTACACGGAGTTCCGCAAGCAGCAGAGTGCATTAGGTTATTCCGTTCGAATCGATTTTTATCGCCGGGTGTTTGCCCCATGCTGGAAAATCGGCGCAAACTGCACCATGCGCAGTGCAAGAGGCTGTTGCTTTTTTCTGCAGCTCGAGTAGATATTGTACTAGAGCGACATCTACCTCAATGTGAGTGGAAGTATACTCAATGCGACCAACCGCATTGAGAAATCTCACCGGGGAGTGGTCTAGCATGGGAATTTTCATGCATGCCGACTTCATGTTGGCAAGCGAGGAAAAAACTCTGCTCCAAGGAGTAGAGTTTTTCGGAACTCCGTGTGCTTTGTGAAAAACAAACTCCGCAAACAGAGTCAAGTACATTGAGGTAGATGTACTCTTCAAGAAAGAGGTGAAAACCATCCTTCTGGCCAAGATCTCCTGAACATGATTGGTGCTGGATCAGAGACTCTGCATTGCTTTGTATCACTGTTCACCTTGTCCTCTGGCACTATACTTCTAACTTGATGTTGTCACTACCAATATATGATACACGTTGATTCACTCTCCAGATGCCCCCACTCAGTGTTCTCGCTACAGTAAGACTTGGGTATAAGCCATCCACACACCCAATGTGCACCTGAACACCCCTGTAGTGGGATCAATGACTTGTACCATCTTATATTACTTGTTTACCTGATTGTATATTGATATGTTTTATGTATGTTACTATAATCCCACCATGTTAGTGACTACTATACTGCTCACATTATCTCTGTTCACTCCTACTGCCCCTACCCTGTCTTTGTGAAGCGCTCTGATATCTGTAAGGATCTTGTTCGCGCTATATAAAACTTTGAATAAATAAATAAAATAAATAAATAAACACTGTTTTCCTTATCACAAAAACAATTCTATGTCCAAAGATTCTGTTATCTGTAACTAAATAACATTCTTTAATGTTTCTGTGTACAAATACCTTCAATCTACACTGTGGACAACTGGGTTGACAACTTGCATTGACCGATGTTTCTGTCAACAACTACCTCCGATCTACACTGCAGAAAGCAGGGTTCACAACTTAAATTCACCTTTCCTCCTACATTAAGGGCCGCATTACATTCAACACTGTTTTCCTAATCACAGATACAATTCTACTCTGTCCTCAGATTCTGTTATCTATAACTAAATAGCAATCTTCAATCTTTGTCTCAACAACTGCCTTCAATCTACACTGCAGACAGCAGAGTTCACAACTTCAGTTGGGCTTTCCTTCTACATTAAGGACTGCATTACATTCAAAACTGTTTTCCTTATCACAAATAAAATTCTATATCCTCAGATTCTGTTATCTGTAACTAAATAGCATTCTTCAATCTTTCTCTCAACAACTGCCTTCAATCTACCCTGCAGACAGCAGAGTTCACAACTTCAATTGAGCGTTCCTTCTACAGTAAGGACCGCATTACATTCAACACTGTTTTCCCTATCACAAATGCAATTATATGTCCTCAGATTCTGTTCTCTGTAACTAAATAACATTCTTCAATCTTTCTGTCAACAACTACCTTCAATCTACACTGCGGACAACTGGGTTGACAACTTGCATTGACCAATCTTTCTGTCAACAACTACCTTCTATCTACACTGCAGACAGCAGGGTTCACAACTTCAATTCACCTTTCCTTCTACATTAAGGACCGCATTACATTCAACACTGTTTTCCTTATCACAGATACAATTCCACTCTGTCCTCAGATTCTGTTATCTGTAACTAAATAGCAATCTTCAATCCTTCTCTCAACAACTGCCTTCAATCTATACTGCAGACAGCAGAGTTCACAACTTCAATTGAGCTTTCCTTCTACATTAAGGACCGCATTACATTCAACACTGTTTTCCCTATCACAAATACAATTCTCTGTCCTCATATTCTGTTATCTGTACCTAAATAGCATTCTTCAATCTTTCCGTCAACAACTAACTTAAAACTACACTGCAGACAACTGGGTTGACAACTTGCATTGACCGATCTTTCTGTCAACAGCTACCTTTGATCTACACTGCAGACAGCAGGGTTCACAATTTCAATTCACCTTTCCTTCTACATTAAGGACCGCATTACATTCAACACTGTTTTCCTTATCACAGATACAATTCTACTCTGTCCTCGGATTCTGTTATCTGTAACTAAATAGCATTCTTCAATCTATGTCTCAACAACTGCCTTCAAGCTACAATGCAGACAACAGAGTTCACAACTGCAATTGAGCTTTCCTTCTACATTAAGGACCGCATTACATTCAGCACTGTTTTCCTTATCACAAATACAATTCTATGTACTCAGATTCTGTTATCAGTAACGTAATAGCATCTTTCTGTCAACCACTACCTTCAATCTACACTGCGGACAACTGGGTTGACAACTTGCATTGACCGATCTTTCTGTCAACAACTACCTTTGATCTACACTGCAGACAGCACGGTTCACAACTTCAATTCAGTTTTCCATGTAAGTTTCTCCTCGCTATGTGTGCTGAGAAGTGCCTTCAATCAATTCTGCACTCAGTAGAGTTCACAAATATATACCAACACCGCCAGCACTACAGAAAAAATTCAATGCAATCTGGATTAATTTAAAACAGACAATTTGACAATGTCCTCACATTTCTTTACAGTTTGAAGAATAGGAAATTCAGACTTAATTTTTTTAATTGAGAGTTGCTTCAAATGTATAAGCATGGGCGAAAAATCCGTTTCGTGGGCGAATTTGCGGATTTTTGACGATTTTGCGATCCGCAAATCGTGCAAATTTACCCAATAATCCGCAAATTCGCAAGCTACGAATTATTTTGCTTGGTCGCACTTGAAAAATACAATATCGCGCGCGCGGTGTTGACTCTGAGCCTGCCGAGTTGTTTTTCTCCCGGTTTTGCGTGTGCTGCGCCATTTTTGATCTTGTTGCGTGATCGCAAGAGTTTTTCAAACGCAATTAAGTCACCGCGGCTTGCCACCTTGCACGATGAGAGTTTGACAACGCGAGTACGTCATAAATGCCCGCGACGGCGCACAGCTGACTTCCGGCGGGAGGTTTGAACAGCTCGAGTTCCCAAAATTGCAAAAATTCCGATACTGCACAAGAAATCCACAACAGGAAGCATAAACCTTGTGAAAATAATGATTTTGATCAGAATAACTCCTCAGATTGACATTTGGCTGCACTTTTTGGTGCAGGAGTCCATTTTTTGGGGTGGGGTGGGAGGAAGGAAGTGCCTCAGAGTCTCCAACTTCCTGTTCCTGTCCAGCAGGCTCCTCCCAGTGTTTTGTCCATGTACTGGCCACTTTTCATTTGGCTGTTGAGCTTTAAGGATTACTTTTTCTTGCTGCTGGTGGATATTTGTATTTGAGGACTTTTTTGGACTTTGTAGTTTGGATCACTTTTGGACTTGAGATTTTGCAAGTAAGTTGGTGTTGTTTGTTGGGGCATTTCAGTTGAGGCAACTTCAGTTCTAAAACTTTTTTCACAACTTTAACAAAATATATATTGTGGTGGGTAGCTAGCCACAGTATCCAGTAGGCCCAGGGTTAGTCATGGGTGCATGATACAACTGTTTCTCTGATTTTGTTTAACTTAATTCTCATTTCTGTCATGGAATTTTAGCTCACTGTTATATGTTTTATTTTTTTTATTTTGGGGTGCTTGTAAAGCCTCACTAGCCAGTAGGCCCAGGGGTAGTGAGTGGTGCATGGACCAAGTCTTTCTGTGGGGTGTCTTGAATTTAAACATCATTGAGGACATGGATAGCATGGGATTGTGATGATTTGTATGTGTTTTTTGATTTTTGGGGGTGTTGTTGGGACTGGTCATGTGGGTGGGGGCCATTTTGAGTGCTGGTACAGGCAGGGCCTGGCCATGTGCTGGGGGTCAAGGGGCCATTTTGAAGGCCGGCAGTGTTCTCAGGTATGCACACATTTTGCCTAGCTTTCATCCATTATGCCCAGGGGTACTCAGTGGTGCATGGGCCTAGTCTTTCTGTGGGGTGTCTTGAATTTAAACATCATTGAGGGCATGGATGGCATGGGATTGTGGTGATTTTTATGAGTTTTTCGACTTTTTGGGGGTGTTGTTGGGACTGGCCATGTGAGTGGGGGCCATTTTGAGTGCTGGTACAGGCAGGGCCTGGCCACGGGCTGGGGGGGCAAGGGGCGATTTTGAAGGCAGGCAGTGTTCTCAGGCCTGCACCCATTTTGCCTAGCTTTCATCCATTATGCCCAGGGGTACTCAGTGGTGCATGGGCCTAGTCTTTCTGTGGGATGTCTTGAATTTAAACATCATTGAGGGCATGGATGGCATGGGATTGTGGTGATTTTTATGTGTTTTTCGATTTTTGGGGTGTTGTTGGGACTGGCCATGTGGGTGGGGGCCATTTTGAGTGCTGGTACAGGCAGGGCCTGGCCATGTGCTGGGAGGCAAGGGGCCATCTTAAAGGCATGCAGTGTTCTCAGGCCTGCACCCATTTTGCCTAGCTTTCATTCATTATGCACAGGGGTACTCAGTGGTGCATGGGCCTAGTCTTTCTGTGGGGTGTCTTGAATTTAAACATCATTGAGGGCATAAATGGCATGTGATTGTGGTGATTTTTATGTGTTTTTCGACTTTTTAGGGGTGTTGTTGGGACTGGCCATGTGGGTGGAGGCCATTTTGTGTGCTGGTACAGGCAGGGCCTGGCCATGTGCTGGGGGGCAAGGGGCCATTTTGAAGGCATGCAGTGTTCTCAGGCCTGCACCCATTTTGCCTAGCTTTCATACATTATGCCAAGTGGTGCATGGGCCTAGTCTTTCTGTGGGGTGTCTTGAATTTAAACATCATTGAGGGCATGGATGGCATGGGATTGTGGTGATTTTTATGTGTTTTTCGACTTTTTGGGGGTGTTGTTGGGACTGGTCATGTGGGTGGGGGCCATTTTGAGTGCTGGTACAGGCAGGGCCTGGCCATGTGCTGTGGGGCAAGGGGCCATTTTGAAGGCAGGCAGTGTTCTCAGGCCTGCACCCATTTTGCCTAGCTTTCATCCATTATGCCCAGGGGTACTCAGTGGTGCATGGGCCTAGTCTTTCTGTGGGATATCTTGAATTTAAACATCATTGAGGGCATGGATGGCATGGGATTGTGGTGATTTTTATGTGTTTTTTGACTCTTTGGGGTGTTTAACTGATGTTCCTCTGTCTTCCATTGCTTTTAGGTGCACAAGAGAACCACCAGTGCCAGGAAGAAGTCCTGCAGCGGTGTGTGCAGCATAACATCACGCGACTTCACGTGTGGCCACAGACAAGACAACTCTGCAACTCGTGCAACTGCGGCCTGCTGTTCTGACATCTGAAGTAGATGGGCCCAAAGAAAGGTGGCCGTAGCGCCTCAGCGAAGAAAGTTGCCAGTGCCACTGCCAGTAAGAAGGAGCAGAAGAAGCAAGTGGCACGACCTACCAAGGAGACGGGTGTGCCCACCAACACCTTTTTTGGGAAAAAAAACTACGCCTGCAGCAGCAGCGGTGTCCGCCGGGGACCAAGCCGGAAGCAGCACCTCCGCCTCATTGGGGTCAGTGCCACCACACCATGGTAGGCCCAAGCCCATGAGTGTCGCAAAGGCAGCCACTTTGGTTGTTCAATCACCATCCACCAGTGATGTTGGCTCATCACAAGAATGTACCATCAAATAAACGCCGGGTGTAACTCAGCTGGCGAGTGTTCAACAATCACAGCCGCAACGACAACCACAAGTGCAATTAGTACAAGCGCAAGGAGAGGCGCAAGAACATGGGCAAGGAGAGGCGCAAGTACATGGGCAAGGAGAGACGCAAGTACATGCACAAGGAGAGGCGCAAGTAGAGGTGCATGGAGAGGTGCCACTAGAGGTTCATGGAGCGGCACAACTGCCTACAACGCTTGTTCCTCCACAAGTAGGGGCACATGAGGAAATTGATATTCAATTGGAAGAATCATCCCAGGAATCCACTCCTCTTGAGGATGATCCATTGCTTTCCAGAAAAAGGTTAAGGAGGGCTGCTACTACTACAAGTTCTTCTTCAAGCCCCCTTCATTCTGATGACCTTGATCTTGATTGGAACCCAGCAATGCAGTCTGACAGTGAGGCACGCCATGAGCCGACAAAGGTAGCTAAGCCTAAAAGGAAGGTTCCTGCAAGGCTTCGACTTATGGGTGATGATGACGAACAACAAGTGGTGTCTTGTGCTGCTGAGGAACAGTCTGATGACGACCCAGTCATCACAGACGTCACTGAAGCCCCAGCAGGCATGGAGCAGGCAGACATTTTAACCATATCCAGAACGGCTGCTGAGCGGGATGATCATGTGGGTGGCGTCCCACTGGTACCATCACCAAAGCAGTTAACTATAACACCAAAACGACCTCCAGCTTCCATATTTTCTCGTCAGAAGGGCCGGCATGGACCTCCATCCAGCTCGACCTCCAATACCTCAAGTAGTGGTGCTGTAAGTCAACTATAGAAACAAATTCAGCCACGCCCATCCTCCACTTCATCTGGCATTGAAAGTCAAAGTAGCTCCTCCACCACCAGCAGACATCTCCAGTCCCCAGTTTGGGACTTCTTTACTGTTAGCAAAAAGGCGGAAAACATAATTGTTTGTTCGATTTGTAAAGTATTAGTTAGTCGGGGTAAGCTTGGTTCCAACTATGGTACCAGAGGCCAGAGAGGTCATCTCAAACTACACCACCCTATCCAGTGGTATAAGCACCTAAGTGACATTGAGGAAGCCAAAACAAATCCAAATGTATCCCTTCATATTGCATCTGATGATGATGAGAGGCTGATCGTGCAGGGGGGAAGTGAAGAAGCGACAGCCATTTTTTCTGGTACACCCAGTACCCCAGTACCCCTGGCAGCAGCACTGCAGTGGTAGCGCCCACACCCTCTACCCTTGCAACATGTATGAGGCACACTAAGAGTCTGGGACAGACGCCAATGCAAAAAACAAAATCACTGAGCCTAACTGGTTTGAAGTCTGCATCATCATCATCATCATCATCATCATCATCATGTAAAACGGTCCAGCCCACCATTACCAGCATGTTTTGGTCGGAACCGCCATTTGAACGCAACCACCCAACCGTGCGTCTGTATAACGCCAAGCTGGCTAAAATGCTAGCGCTGGACCTTATCCTTTTCTCTTTTGTGGAAGGGGTGGGTTTTCGTGAATTGGGGGCAACAGTCTGCCCTAAATGGAAGGTTCCTAGCAGGTTCTATTTTGCAAGGGTTGCTGTTCCAGCACTACATCAAGATGTGCTGGAGGTGATTGGTGCAGCTATTCTGAAGAGTGCTGTTCACTCTATCCACATGACAACAGACATGTGGAGCAGTTGCCAAGCCCTTGATTACATGTGCATCACTGCACACTGGGTCTCTTTTGCAGGGGTCGAAAAACAGTTACAACACAAAGATGTTTACACGAAGGAAGTTTTTCAAGCTACTCGCAACAGTAGGCATGTTTGCCATGGAGAAATCTCACACTGCAGCTAACCTTTTGGAGGAGTTTAACAGGAAGGTCAAAGAATGGCTGCATCCAGGAAATCGCACAGTTGGTTATGTTTCCACGGATAATGGCAGTAATATAGTTAAGGCCATGGACGACGGTGGCTATTTCAGAGTGCTGTGTTTGGCGCACAGTATTAACATCGTGGTGCAAGCCTTCTTGAAAGCAGAAGAGCCAGTCGTCAAAGTACTGACCACCTGCCGAAAAATCTGCACCCATTTCAACCATTCTTTTAAAGCCCGAAAGCAGCTGAGATGCCTTCAATATGAACGTAAACTGCCAGTCAAAGGACTAATCCAGGAGATGGCAACACGTTGGAACTCAACCTTTTACATGCTTGAGCGTCTGTCTGAGCAGTGGGAGGTAATACATACGTTTGTCTTTAAACGGGGTGCTGCTCACGAAGACTTGATGCTAGAGTTGGAGGAATGGAAGCTAATTGCAAGCCTGACAGACATGCTTCGTCCTTTTGACCTCTTCACGTGTGAAATCAGCAGGGAGGACTGTTCTTTGAGCAAAGCTATCCCATTGTTGCGCATGCTAGAGCACCACCTGAAGGTGTCTTCAATGTTACAAGATGATGGTGAAAAGCGAGAAGCATATGGTTTGGCGCAGAAGTTATTATGCCGCCGCCTTGACAGTGAAAGGCTTAAAAAGATACATACAGAACAAGATTACATTTGTGCCACTATTCTTGATCCACGGTACAAAAAGGCAGTGGCCAGCAAATCATTCATTCCTTTTAATGAAGCAGATGTTTCAAAGTACAAACATTGGCTAGCTGTGTCAGCCAGGCGGTTCGAAAAAGATCGGCAGAAAATTCAAGGAGGCAGCACAAGTACAACTGAATCAGCAGGCCATCCGGCGTCAAGTTCCACTTCTTAATCCGTGGCCGAAGAGAGTCACTTTCCCTCACAACCGTTAACGACACCAGCAACCGTATCATCATCCTCACCTGCACCAGGCCGCAAACCAATATTATCGGAAGGGGATTGGCTAACTCAGCAAGGGTTAGCTTGGTCCACTGATGAAAAGGTTGCAGATGGTGCGCAAGGTGGATCAACCCTGTAGAACCTTGAGTCGGTAGTGCAGGCCTATCTGGATGACCCAACAGAGGTCTGTCATAATGAGAACCCATTGGGATATTGGTAAACGAAAAGCTCAAAATGGCAACTGATCACCAACCTGGCTCTAAATTATTTGTCTTGCCCACTCGCAAGCGTGTCTTCTGAACGTGTTTTCAGTGCTCCTGGTGCCATTTTTACTTCAAAAAGGACCCGCCTTTTGCCCAAAAATGTGGAGAGGTTAACAATAATCAAGATGAATCAGCACTTCATACCACCCGATTACAAAATACGTGAATGCGCGCAGGAAGAAGAGGACACCGATTTAGGTGACGACGACGGAAGTTCTTCTTGGTCAACAGACCTACTCCTGTCTCAATTCATAGACTTGGAGGACGAGCTCTGCTTCCCTGACAACGAGGACTGAAAATTACTTCCTTTTTTCTGTACTTATTCACTTTTATTCCTGTGTGTCTTTCTTTGTTTTGCTACTTTTACCACAACAAAACTCTAATCAAATAATCACAATAAGTCCATCATCAGCACTGTCTTCATCTTATTTTCCATATTGATTTGAAGGTTCCGCAGTCTGCATTCAGATGTTCACAAGTTCACAACTCAATCATGCTCCTCTATCCTCCTCCTCCAGACTCCCCCTATCCATTTCTCTCAAGGCAGATGGATGGATTATGGAGAAAAAACAAACTTTGTCTTCGTAGACGAGTCCCCTCAACTGGGACTAAAATAACTGACTGACTACATGCTTGCTGATTGTTGACAGACCTACTTCTGAAATTTACAGGAGAGGCTGCCCTGTGGACACTCACTTTCCGAAGAAGATGCGGACATAAAGTAGAACAGGTAATGAATAATGAGAAGATGGCATGCAGTGGACAGCAATGGCTATCTGTCTCTGTTGAAACCAATTGCTGTTTGTTTTTTAGGAACAGCGCAATTTGCCATGTTTTCAATATACCAGTATTGCAGGTTTTTGGGTTTATTTGGGTGTGTTCTAGATTTGCGGTGCTGGGTCGGGGGGTCTGGGAGCACTGCTGGCACAGTCTAATGTTGATTGCATTTGTTTTTCAGGAAATTCATGGTGGAAAAGGGGAGGTAGTGCCTAGCTGCACAGCGTATTTGGACTGAATTCCAGGTTGGCCTGAAATTTGCTAAGTCTCACTTTTTAAGGTTTTGCTTTTTGGCTGTTTGGGGGTCTTCTACTTGTTTCCGCCTGGGTTGACGGGTCTGGGGCCATTGCTGGGAAGGTCTAATACCGGATAAAAGTGGTTTGGAGAAAATCCATGAGGAAAAAGTTTTTGCATTTTCTGACACTTTGCTCATTTTAGCGTTTTCGGGGGGCCTGCTTGGGGGGGTTCCTGGTGTTTGTGGGTGGGTTTTGGTGTCTTGGAGCAACGCTGGGTATGAATACGTTTGATTGCAAGTGGTTTGAAGAAACTCCATGGTGGGAAAGGGGAGTTAGGGCCTAGCTGCAGAGCGAGCGCGGAGTGATTTTGGAAATTTGCCTGAAAATTTCAAAGTCCCAATTTTTGTAATTTTGCTTTTTGGCTGTTTGGGGTCTTCTACTTGTTTCCGCCTGGGTTGACGGCTCTGGGGCCATTGCTGGGAAGGTCTAATACCGTATAAAAGTGGTTTGGAGAAAATCCATGAGGAAAAAGTTTTTGCATTTCCTGACATTTTGCTCAATTTAGCGTTTTCGGGGGCCTGTTTGGGGGGCTTCCTGGTGTTTGTGGGTGGGTTCTGGGGTCTTGGAGCAACGCTGGGTATGGATACTTTTGATTGCAAGAGGTTTGAAGAAAATCCATGGTGGCAAAGGGGAGTTAGGGCCTAGCTGCACAGAGCGCGTGGAGTGATTTGGGAAATTTGACTGAAAATTACTAAGTCCCCATTTTTGTAGTTTTGCTTTTTGGCTGTTTGGGGGTCTTCTACTTGTTTCTGCCTGGGTTGACAGCTCTGGGGCCATTGCTGGGAAGGTCTAATACCGGATAAAAGTGGTTTGGAGAAAATCCATGAGGAAAAGTTTTTGCATTTTCTGACATTTTGCTCAATTTAGCGTTTTTGGGGGCCTGTTTGGGGGGCTTCCTGGTGTTTGTGGGTGGGTTTTGGGGTCTTGGAGCAGCGCTGGGTATGGATACTTTTGATTGGAAGAGGTTTGAAGCAAATCCATGGTGGCAAAGGGGAGTTAGGGCCTAGCTGCAGAGCGCGCGCGGAGTGATTTTGGAAATTTGCCTGAAAGTTTCAAAGTCCCCATTTTTTTAGTTTTGCTTTTTGGCTGTTTGGGGGTCTTCTACTTTTTTTCCGCCTGGGTTGACGGCTCTGGGGCCATTGCTGGGAAGGTCTAATACCGGATAAAAGTGGTTTGGACAAAATCGGAGGTGAATTTATTTTTGCGTTTTTGCTGACTTGCTTGTCTTTGATGTGCTGTTTGGGGGGTTTCGGGTGTTTGTGGGTGGGTTTTGAGGTCTGGGAGCACTGCTGGCACAGTCTAATTTTGATTGAATTTGTTTTTCAGGAAATCCATGGTGGAAAACGGGAGTTATGGCCTAGCTGCACAGCGCTTTTGGACAGAATTGAAAGAAGGCTGAAAAATATTGTAAGTATGAGATTTTCCATTTTTGCTTTTTGCCTGTTTGGGGGTGTTGTGCTTTTTTGCGGGTGGGTTGGCGGGTCTTGGGGTATTGCTGGGAAGGTCTAATACCGGATAAAAGTGGTTTGGAGAAAATCCATGCTGAAAAGCCTTTTAGCACTTTTTGTAACTTAGGGTTCGTTAGGGTTAGCACTAGCAGCAATATTCCATGTGTTTGGGGGTGTTCTA
This sequence comes from Lissotriton helveticus, assembly GCF_964261635.1. Lineage (NCBI taxonomy): Eukaryota > Metazoa > Chordata > Amphibia > Caudata > Salamandridae > Lissotriton > Lissotriton helveticus. Next base: position 43,106,366 of record NC_136063.1, read on the forward strand.
GATTTCTGCAACTGGGTTCTGGGGTCTTAGAGCACTTGTGGGAATATGTAATCTTGGTTGCAAGTGGTTTGAAGAAAAAACCATGGTGGAAAGGGGAGTTGGGGCCTAACTGCACAGCATATTTGGACTGAATTAAAGGTAGTAGGCCCATTTTTGCTTTTTGCCTGTTTGGGCGTGTTCTGCTTTTTTTGTGGTGGCTGCAGGGGTCTGGGGGCATAGCTCGGAAGGTCTAATATCGGAATCAAGTGTTTTGGACCAAATCCATGGTGAAATGTTTTTGGCGTTTTTGCTCACTTGCCTGTGTTTGGGGTTCTGTTTGAGGGCTTCCTGGTTTTTGTGAGTGTGTTTTGGGGTCTGGGAGCACTGCTGGGTATGGATACTTTTGATTGCAAGAGGTTTGAAGCAAATCCATGGTGTAAAAGGGGAGTTAGGGCCTAGCTGCAGAGCGCGCATGGAGTGATTTTGGAAATTTGCCATAAAATGTCAAAGTCCCCATTTTTTTAGTTTTGATTTTTGGCTGTTTGGGGGTCTTCTACTTGTTTTCGCCTGGGTTGACGGCTCTGGGGCCATTGCTGGGAAGGTCTAATACCGGATAAAAGTGGTTTGGAGAAAATCCATGTGGAAAAAGTTTTTGCATTTTCTGACATTTTGCTCAATTTATCGTTTTTGGGGGCCTGTTTGAGGGGCTTCCTGGTGTTTGTGGGTGGGTTTTGGGGTCTTGGATCAATGCTGGGTATGGATACTTTTGATTGCAAGAGGTTTAAAGCATATCCATGGTGGCAAAGGAGAGTTAGGGCCTAGCTGCAGAGCGCGCATGGAGTGATTTTGGAAATTTGCCATAAAATGTCAAAGTCCCCATTTTTTTAGTTTTGATTTTTGGCTGTTTGGGGGTCTTCTACTTGTTTTCGCCTGGGTTGACGGCTCTGGGGCCATTGCTGGGAAGGTCTAATACCGGATAAAAGTGGTTTGGACAAAATCGGATGCGATTTTTTTTTTGCATTTTTGCTGACTTCCTTGTCTTTGAGGTGCTGTTTAGGGGGTTCCGGGTGTTTGTGGGTGGGTTTTGGGGTCTGGGAGCACTGCTGGCACAGTCTAATTTAGATTGCATTTGTTTTTCAGGAAATCCATGATGGAAAACCGGAATTATGGCCTAGCTGCACACTGCGTTTCACAAGAATTGAAAGAAGGCCGAAAAATATTGTAAGTATGAGATTTTCCATTTTAGCTTTTTGCCTGTTTGGGGGGTTGTGCTTTTTAGTGGGTGGGTTGGCGGGTCTTGGGGCATTGCTGGGAAGGTCTAATACCGTATAAAAGTGGTTTGGAGAAAATCCATGCTGAAAAGCATTTTGACACTTTTTGTAACTTAGGGTTCGTTAGGGTTAGCACTAGCAGCAATATTCCATGTGTTTGGTGGTGTTCTAGATTTTTGCAACTGGGTTCTGGGGTCTTAGAGCACTTGTGGGAATGGGTAATCTTGGTTGCAATTGGTTTGAAGAAAATCCATGGTGGGAAAGGGGAGTTAGGGCCTAGCTGCACAGCGTATTTGGACTGAATTGAAGGTAGTAGGCACATTTTTGCTTTTTGCCTGTTTGGGCGTGTTCTGCTTTTTTGCCGGTGGCTGCAGGGGTCTGTGGGCATAGCTCGGAAGGTCTAATATCGGAATCAAGTGTTTTGGACCAAATCCATGGTGAAATGTTTTTGGCGTTTTAGCTCACTTGCCTGTGTTTGGGGTGCTGTTTGAGGGCTTCCTGGTTTTTGTGGGTGGGTTTTGGGGTCTGGGAGCACTGCTGGATATGGATACTTTTGATTGCAAGAGGTTTGAAGCAAATCCATTGTGGCAAAGGGGAGTTAGGGTCTAGCTGCAGAGCGCGCGTGGAGTGATTTTGTAGTTTTGCTTTTTGGCTGTTTGGGGGTCTTCTACTTGTTTTCGCCTGGGTTGACAGCTCTGGGGCCATTGCTGGGAAGGTCTAATACCGGATAAAAGTGGTTTGGGGAAAATCCATGAGGAAAAAGTTTTTGGATTTTCTAACATTTTGCTCAATTTATCGTTTTTGGGGGCCTGTTTGGGGGGCTTCCTGGTGTTTGTGGGTGGGTTTTGGGGTCTTGGAGCAACGCTGGGTATGGATACTTTTGATTTCAAGAGGTTTGAAGCATATCCATGGTGGCAAAGGGGAGTTAGGGCCTAGCTGCAGAGCGCGCGTGGAGTGATTTTGTAGTTTTGCTTTTTGGCTGTTTGGGGGTCTTCTACTTGTTTTCGCCTGGGTTGACGGCTCTGGGGCCATTGCTGGGAAGGTCTAATACCGGATAAAAGTGGTTTGGACAAAATCGGATGCAAATTGTTTTTGCATTTTTGCTGACTTCCTTGTCTTTGAGGTGCTGTTTAGGGGGTTCCGGGTGTTTGTGGGTGGGTTTTGGGGTCTGGGAGCACTGCTGGCACAGTCTAATTTAGATTGCATTTGTTTTTCAGGAAATCCATGATGGAAAACCGGAGGTATGGCCTACCTGCACAGCGCATTTGGACAGAATTGAAAGAAGGCCTAAAAATATTGTAAGTATGTGATTCTCCATTTTTGCTTTTTGCCTGTTTGGGGGTGTTGTGCTTTTTTGCGGGTGGGTTGGTGGGTCTTGGGGCATTGCTGGGAAGGTCTAATACCGGATAAAAGTGGTTTGAAAAAAAATCCATGCTGAAAAGCATTTTGGCACTTTTTGTAACTTAGGGTTCGTTAGGGTTAGCACTAGCAGCAATATTCCATGTGTTTGGGGGTGTTCTAGATTTTTGCACCTGGGTTCTGGGGTCTTAGAGCACTCGTGGGAATGTGTAATCTTGGATGCAAGTGGTTTGAAGAAAATCCATGGTGGGAAAGGGGGGATTTGGCCTAGTTAAAGAAAGCGTTTGCCACTATTCTTAACTTAGGGCTCGTTAGGAATAGCAGTATTGTATTGCATGTGTTTGGGCGGGGGTTATAGATTTTTACGACTGGGTGGGGTCTTGGAAAACTTGTTTAATTTCGATTGCAAGTCGTCTGAAGATAATCCATGGTGGGAAAGGGGGGTTTTGAGCATACTTTCTGAGTGCGTTTTGAAACGATTTGAAATTAGGCCTCTGTGAGGTAGCAGCAGTATTCTATACATTTTTGGGAGGGTAATGTGGGGTGTTCTAGATTTTGGGGATTGTCATTTCTGAAAGTGATAGTATAATTTTTGCACTACACAGCGTGCCTTACATATTTTTTTCTCCGAGGTGTCTTTAACACTTACTGTTGTGTTTTTCCATCATCAATTACAGGCAGGCTTTTACCCTGTTCCATCGATGTACTACTCAGGCTTACAATTAGCGATCCGCAAATCCGCATCAGGCAGGCAGTGGACAGTTTGTCTGTCTGGTGATTGATCAACGGAGCATCCGATGGAATGAAGGAGTACCACGAATAAGAGGAATGGCTGGATGCATCGACTTCACAAATTTAATGGGACAACTACATAAAACAGTAACAGTATCCAAAATTCTCCTTATCTTTTAAATGATATTGTTGTGAACTTGAACTTACTTCTACGAGTGTGCCTCTGTGCCTTTGTTTGATCTCTGCTTCAAATTCATCCCTCCCTCCAGCAATTTGATACATCTTTGCTATGTTTAACACTAATTTAATGTTCTAAGTGTTTATTCTCTCTGAGGGCAGAGAGGCAAGTGAAATTGCTTAATGACTGCAGCCCTGTACTGTCAACTTATTTCTTCTTAGTTACTAGTAAGTTGCAGTAAGTAGTAGTACTACTTTTCAGTAAGCTAACCATCCATTTAGTAAACAACTTCTGGCATGCAGTGGTGCACCTCCTTTATGTCCCTTTCAAGATTTATCAATATCTTCTAATCCAAAGATTTGTTTCTCTTCATTTGTTGTTTGACTGTCCATGCTGTGTTTTTTTTCCTCTCTACCAAACTTTCCCAAAAAACCCCATTCCCATCCAATTTTCAAACCCTAACCCTCTTCCTCCAGGCTGTGTGGTATTTCATTGAGGTGTGACTGACAACAACAATAAATTCCACACACTTGGTGGGGAGGATAAGGTCAAAGCAACCAGAAGTTCATGTGCGCCATCGTGGATTGATAAGAACATCCTCCTACACAATGTGAACAATGAAATGATGAATGCTTACCTTACGTTGGCACTGCTTAGGCTACAATTTAGGGCACTGTTCTGTACCGTACTATCTATTGTACTGTTTCTAATGCTACGCTCAGGCCACTCAATGTTTAATTTCCTCTTTTTTTCATATGGTGATACTGCCAGTGTGTACCACTACTGCTACCAGCACAACAATGATATTGCATCGGTCAAGGATTCAAGTAAACAACCAACCTTATTCACCAACCGTGATTCACAAATTACAGGTAAGATAAGCATATTGGAGAGGTAGTAGAATAATGGGCTAGGACTAAGTTGGGAGGAGAGCAGAGACTGACAGTACTACTAGTAAAGTACAGTAGTAGGGCTACTGAATTGACTAACTTGGTTACTTGCATTTTGGTACATTTCAGGACAAGATGTTTCATTCATGCTGGTAAGTTTGAAAAACCAAACGTCCAGTAACCACCGCCAACCCCCACACAAAATAATATGAGCCCGTATACTGTGTTTTGGAATGAAAAATATAATTATTAAGAAATATAAATTATGGATGTTGTTGTCACAAAAATAAAATAAATTACCCCAACTCACCCCCCTCCCTAACCAAACCAATGTCCAAAAATCAAAAAGTACCCTTTGCCAAAAACCCAATTCCCACTGCTGCCACTATCAGACAATATCTTGAAGGACTTTAACAGATTATGTAGTAGTGAGCCCATTCATAGTGCTGCTAGTAGAATTCCTGAAACTCCCGGTAAGGTCGCAGGCTTACAAAGACGGCGGAAAGATACATGCCAAAATGTTATACTGTTACAACAGGTATCTGTGCACACGTAACCTTTTACAGAGTAAATGCTGTTGGTAATCAAACAACACAACCAATAGACAAACAATGTGGAAGTAGTCTTGATAGAAGTTTTTCTTCAATTCAGATTTTAGTTTTATCCACCACGCCCAGCCAACACGTGCTTCGTCAGGGCTAGTAGCCCATGACTTCATCAGGGCTCCCGCGGTCACTACTACATACATAGTCAGAGAGTCCTAAAAAAAGACCTTTTTTACTTTTTTTCTCTAGGGTTGCAAAAGAAATCACTGGTAAGTGAACTTGTGCTATCCGCCATAATGGCAGCTCACTCAGCTTTCATCCAAGAAATACAGACACAGGCCATGATGATGCAGACTCGCAGTACTTTAAGCAGTACATGCAAGTTGGGATCTGAATGTCTTACTTTTCTATAGGGGTGACGCTGCCACTGGCAATACTTATTCCACTCAGCGTCTGCTCTACTACATCATACACCTCTGCTTTCGACGAGGAGGATAAAGAAGATAACATCCAGGCTTCGAAAGTACGCTTATGATTCTTCTTAATGTCTCAAATGTACCAAAATTTCTTTTTGTCAAAAACCAACTAACACCTTTTGTTCATTATATTTTGGAAACCGCTGTCTTCTTATGTTGAATTGCATTCAACAAAACCATTCTTTACAGTCATAAATATTAAGACTCGCTCGTCCTTCGTTTCACCCTTCTTTAACTTTTCATTCTTCACATCCCTAAACTTCATCTGATATGACGGGCACCATTTTTCTCATTACAGAAAGAAGATTCCATTGCCCTTCTGCCAGACAATTCACCAACTACTACTAAGTCATCACCAGCAGTACTTTAAGTACTTTAAAGAAGGTGGGGGCTCCCGCACAGTTATTCAATAATTTCATGTGTCTGTTAACTATTATTAATTTTGATTCATACTAATTTCAATCATGGGAATGTTGTTGCAATTTTAACGTCATCTTCATCCATCAGAATACTACGCTATTAAAAATAAAGAAATAGTGTTTTAATTTCTTAATTGAAAATAAAACTTTAACACTAACAAACACAGTCTGGTTTTTGTTTACGAGTGAGTGAGCGGAAAGGTCTGAACTACTGCACTTGGCAGTCATGTTTCAGTGACTCAGATAGGCCGGGACTCAGAGGTAGTCTTCATCTGTTCTTCTGGGTCGTAAAATCATTGGTCAGACATTCTAGATCATGGGTACTCACAAACTTTCTCTCGGGGGCCAAATTTACACTGTGGTTTGTGTCCGAGGGACGCACCAGTGGGGGCGGGGTCAGTGGGGGAGGGGGCGGGGCTAGAGCAACACATAAAACCTGACCATGAGGTTGATCACTGGTCCCTGCAGCGGACACCTTTGTCCACTGAGCCACCAGACCCGGCATACACGCATCGCTCTCTCTTGCTCTCTTTCTCTCTCTGATCCCCTCCCTCCTTCTCCCTCCCTCCCTCACTCTCCCTCCCTCTGTCCCCCTCCCTCTGTCTCCCTTTCCCTCTCTCACTCCCTCCCTCTGTGTCCCTTTCCCTCTCTCACTCCCTGACTCTGTCACTCTTTACACTAGTGTGGGTTTTCGAAATGTTGCAACTAATAGCATTAGCCAAATTAATGACCGCAGTTTTGAGATCTCTGAAGAACTTATACAGCTGCCACCAGCCAGTGCCCTGCACATTTATCACCACTCGTTGCCAAATTGTTGCTGCTGGCTGGCCGCATCCTCGTACTTGGCTGAACTGTCTCCCAGGTTTACAGTGCAGCCAGCTTTGTTTCTGGGATGGGGGATGACACAAGCCTCACCTGGAGTTGTTGACAACCTGGGCTGTTCAATGTTGCGCTCAAAAACGTGTGATTTGCCGACGGGAAAAAGGGCTGGATTAAGGAGAATGGACAAACACTGTGACCCTGTTCCAGAAACCACGTGATCGGAGGGAAAGAGCTGCGAAGCTGATGTTTTTTATTACATTCTGTGACAAGATGTGCCCAGCCTGGTTGGGGCCCTAGGAGGGCAGGACCCAGCAGGCTACAACCCAACACCCTGCACTATGACCTTCCCAAAACACTGTAAGAGGTTAATGGCACAGAATGCATCACTTGCTTGGCTGATGATGGCCAGCGCTGCAAAGGAAAACTAGGCTGCCACCCACCATTCTGTCTACCTGGAGCCAATCTGCCAAGTGCTTGACCACGCCACTGGCCCCCAACGGGGTGGTGCCTTGGGTACAAACTGGGTCCATTGGCACTTTTTATTCCGGTGGAACATACCTCACCAGACCAAGCCACAAGGCAAATGCTCTTGCACTGGTTCCAAGTGGCAACTCCTCCTGCACCTGTGAAACCTGCTCTGTATTTCAAAAGCTCTTTCTCGCACTGCCGTTTTGTTTAATCTTTCATATGTCTGTAGAGTGCCGATGCTTAATTGCGACTGTGTGATCTATGGTGGCAACATCTTGACAGAGGTGAGCACTGGGCACACAAACCCTCTCACCTCACGAGTGTGTAAAAGGTCACAATTCAGACACGTGCACACTCTTACTTTGAGGTCTTGTCTTTGATACCATGCACGTTTACATTTTAAACGCAAATAAGTTCTGACTGGCATGCTAACTATTAAATAGAATTTTACAGACCTGGGGCCAGGCTGCAGTGCTAAGGCAATAGGCCACGAGTCCACCAGGGGTTGGTTCCACGTGTTCATTAGCAGGCTAGGGGCCCCATGCAGCCACGCACCACAATGCGATGAGAGCTGCAGCAGAGGCGAGTTCCCGGCTGCGCTGGCTTCCACACAGTTGAACAGAGCTAGACCACGTACATTCAAAGGGCCACTCGGGGCCTAGAAATAATTAAATTAAGGCCGGCGGCTGCACAGTTCCTCTTGTTTCAGGAATGCCTCACACGCGCACTTTCAATTGCACGAAGCGCATGACAGTGGTTACCAGTCTCACTGCGCAGACGCGGAGACGTGGGCGCTGCGCACCATTTAATTTATTAAAGAGGCCGCAGCAAGGTAGCTATGTAAGTGCAGGCTGCGCACTGCCTGGCTGCGGACGGGGCCCCTGGAGAGCGCAGGGACACCCCGCAACGCGGGGGCTGCGGGGACCTGTGTTACGCCCCTGCTTAGTTTGCAGACACTCTTTAATTAAAAAAAAATGAAAACACTGGTATGATGTGTACAAGGTCCGCGGGCCGCCAGGGAAGGCTTGCCGGGCCGCCAGCGGCCCGCGGGCCGTACTATGAGTACCCCTGTTCTAGATAGTCAGTCAGGGGATTGGGGGTTCAACTTCGGTTCGGACAGAGGTATGTCGAAAGTCAAACTGCACCTATCATCTTGTCCATACTTCTTTGTGTGCAGAATAGTCCCTGAAACACTAGCGGTATGGGATGTGCTCATCTCAAATCAAAAAGGACACTGCTACCTTTTACTTGGTGTAAACAATTACATTTTGTTGTTGCAAATTGTCAAAGCACTTACATTAAGAAGACTGGAATAGACAGCAAGGGCAACCCAGAGGACTGCACTCAGTGCCTAGAGCTATTGCTGAATCAGAGTTTTGTTTCACACCGTTTGCCGAATGGGCAAGCTTAGCTACCTACACAGACCGACTCATAATTGTAAATAGTAGTAGCACAGAGAGTGATGGTAGAGGCAGAATAAGAATGTAGAAAGTAGTCTACATTAGAAGAAGATCAAAGACTATTTTGTAAAACATAGAATTATTAGGAACCAGTTTATAATGAATAGGAGCTGTAAAAGTTAGGGAAGTATAAGTATTATTATAACAATAAAACAACTTACTGGGGCCAGCAGAAGAGCCTGCAAGGGACTGCTCCTGTCCAACTTCTGCCACCGGAGTCTCTGTCGCCGCCGTCGCCTTAACCCTGGGAGTTGCTGGTGATCATGAACACAACATGGATGATAGTTTTTTGGGAAATATTTGATTTCTTTGTACACAATCTAAAATTATGTCGGGGAAACAAATCAACATCAATTGCATCTGATATGGTCAACTAAGAGGATAGAAGTACAGTATTGCAATATTCACAGACCGTCTAATAGGAAAGTTAAGTAATTCACTAACTACATCAACAACAAAAAGGTTCTACTACGACTACCATCACTCAGCAGCACGAGACGTCGCGTGACAGACACAGTACGTCATCATGATTGCAGACCACTAACAAATGTCCTAGAACAAGTAATAAATAATATACTCAATGTTTCAATCCACCACTATCTCTTCAAAGTGGCAGCAGCAGGAGTACAAAGAAGGACTAGACTTGAGTCTACTGTCTCTAGCATTACGTAGTAATGCTCTCAAATGATTAAAAAGTTGCAAACAAGTAAGCATAGTAGCAACGCCAATAACCAGACGAGCACCTGCAATGACAGAAGCTATTTAAACATTAATTTACCTGCAATGTAATCTAATCAGCAGCATTCGTACTCTTCAGGAAAAAAATAGATTAGCAATATAACAGAGCAGAAGGAAAAAAAGTAGTTATTAAATAGCTACTTACCAAGCACAGGTATCTCCACACCGAGCAGGTCGAGCATGTCATGCTCCCGGTCAAAGATGTCACTCCACCATTGCGTCACTTGGTGGTAGGTGCACCGGACCCCAGACTCCTTACACATGCGCCGGCACACCTTCTCCTACAGCTGGCGATGCTCCCGGAGGATATAACCGGAAGCAATTCGTCCACCTCCTGCCACGGTCTTAGGGAGGTGGACCTGGACAAAACCCATCAAGGCGGCCACCTCCACCGCAGAGAAGATCTCCCTGGGCTGCACTTCCTCCCCCCTCCGATACCCGCAAGGGAGCCGGGTACGTGGTGCTGGGCCCTTCCCCTTGCCCTTGTCACCTCCCTTAGCCATGGTCCTGGGCACAAGAAGAAGGAAAGAAGAATAGGTGTGAAAAAAAATAAGAGAGAGAGCGAAAGAAATAAAATAGGTAATAAAGTAACAAAAAGTAAAAAAATATATATATATAGATGTAGGAAATTGAAGAGAGAGATAATAAGCAAAAAAAAAAAAAACGATTAAAAGATGTAAAGTGGATAGAAAGGTAGCATGCCCAAAACCATACCAGTGAATGAAAAACAAGATGGCCGCTCCCATAGAGGACCGCGTGGGTACGTTTGCGCAATATTTCCCCCGCGAGCATGCAAAAACGCCCACGAATACGTAATCGAGCGCCGCATACGACGCGAGCATGCAACAAGAGCCGGGAAATGAAAACACGTCACGCAAACAAGATGGCCGCGCCCATACACGACCGCATGGGCAACCTCGGGGTCGGTGCGCTGCAAGCGGTCCGCGAATAAGCAAAAAACCGCCCGAACACGCAAAAAAAGAAAAACCGCCCGAACACACAAAAAAAAGAGAAATCAGCAAATTCGCATGAATTTGCGGATTGCAAGTTCGATTTCGCGTCCCGCAAATCTCGTGAAATGGCAGAAAAACAAACTTTGGAAAACTGAAAGCATTTAGCAGGTGCAAAAGTTAAAGCTAATTTGTAACCATTCCCTGTAGTAATTCCTGAGGGGCCCCTCCAGAGTTCAGTTGCCTAATTTCAACTATTCTCTGACCCTGCTCTGATCCTCAAAGCACGGTCAGAGAATAGTTACAAGTATGGCACAATGCTCCTGTAAAATAAATAACTGCAAAAGGAAGGTCTTACAGCTAAGGAAGCAGGTGCCAGACTTGAAGCACAAATTCAGTGACACATTAACCAGCCCCAAATTAATTAATCTCAGTTGAGGCTGAGAAGGTGTGCTTTGCTTTCCCCCCATAATCTACTCTGGTGAACAAGAGGGTGGTAGTGGGGAACCAGAGGGTGCTGTGATAAACCAGAGGGGGACCGTGAGGATCCAGAGGGTGGCAGTGATCAACCAGAGGGTGGCAGTAATGAACCAGAGGGTGGCACTGGTGAAGCAGGGGGTGGAAGTGATGATCCAGAGGGTGGCAGGGATGAACCAGAGGATGGCAGTGATCAACCAGAGGGTGGCAGTGATGAACCAGAGGGTGCTGTGATAAACCAGAGGGGGACAGTGATGATCCAGAGGGTGGCAGTGGCAAACCAGAGGGTGGCAGTGATGAACTAGAGGATGGCAGTGATCAACCAGAGGGTGGCAGTGGCGAACCAGAGGGTGCTGTGTGTGAGAAGTTGGCCTGGTATATGATGATCACTATTCTAGTGAGCACCTTGCACCAGTCCAAACGACCCTTATGGTGATTGGTTATAAGTTAACCTTATAGACCAGCTATCCTAGTGGTAGCATGTACAAAAGCAGTCTTAGGCTAAACTCAAGAGGGCATGTGAAGCCAGCTGTTTTACCATATGCAATCCTTTAAATCCCAAATGAAAGGACAACACACAAATTATATATTATAAAATATATGTATTTATTTCTAGAATAATCCCCTTGACTCTTTATGAGCACAGGAGCACAAGCGTTAAACAAAGAACACAGTATAACATACAATAGGATGCACAATAATGGATAGGCAGGGTGGCCACTCAAACCATAAATTAAGAAAGTGGTATAAGTACCACGTCACGAACAATGAACATGCCTAGGGCATAGGGAATCACTGGGCCTACACTGGACTAATGAAGGTTAGGACATAGGAGGCCCACAGGATCCGGGAGCAGTGTCTATAGGCAAACGCGTTTACCCTACAAGTCAATGGTGCGTAAAAATCTGAAAGTTATAGGTTTAGGAGTCTTCCGACAGGACTAGAACTTAGCCACTAAAAAGTAGGACACTAGAGGTGTAAACCACTATAGGAACACTGGTGTAATCTCGTTACCTCACCCACAGGAAGGGGGTGCATAGGTGCCAAAGTGCGTCGGGTTTCTTCGTGGAGTTCTATGGAGCCTGGAGGTAAAGATGCTGCAGGCGGCGAGGAGAGAAGAGTCCGGTTGGATCCAAGGGTGGATCGAAGATGTAGAGTACCTGAAAGCAGAGGGGACAGAGTCTAGGTCACTAGCCAATGACCAGGATGGAACCAGGACGGAACCAGGCAGTGTCGGGTTGCGATCAAGTGCAGTCAAGTAGTTTTTCTCTGCTGCCACGTGGACCAGGAAGGATCGAACAAGACCAGCTGGTGGACACAGGCTGTCCCACAAAGCCTCTTGCTGTCGGCGGTGTCAGTTCTCGAATTGGAGTCACCAAACCTTGGCAAATGCAACCCAAACAGGACTCGAAGATGTCTTCTGGATCGGACCAAGAAGGTCAGATCGATGGCTCCTTTTCAGGGGAGCTAGGGACCGTCTGGAGCAATCAGACCAGCAGTGTAGTTTTGATGGATCATTGTCACAGAGGTCACTAGCCAACGGGCAACCAACCAGACAATGCGGCAAGCAGGAAAAGTGCAAAAGGGCCCCACGCAGCACTCGGTGAGTGTGGAGGGGTGATCTTTGAAGCACAGGCTGCTTGGGGCTGGGGCTTCTCAAACCCCAAAGCACAGTGTCTAGGGTGCCTTGGGAGCTGCACAGGAAGCACTTTGTTGACTCTTCAAGATGGCCGGTCTCATGTCTCTCGTCGCCTCCACGGGTCTCAGCTTTGCCAGGACTGTGGATCGGGCTGTTGGATGTCTGGGAGTCTGGGTCTTGTTGATCTCTGTTGTTCGAGCTCTGGCGGGAGCAACAGCAAAGACAGTCTTGATGCGCTGATGGTGCCTGCTTGCACAGGGTGGCCACTCCTTGACCACAAAGGAGATTCTTCAGTCTTCCACGTCGAGTGGGATGTCGAAGGGTCCAGAGTTTCATTTAAAAGTTTCAGTCAGGATGATCTGGTTTGCATTGGCACAGCTCCTACCTTTATTTTAAATCTAGGGGCAGGATCTCCTGCTAGGTCCCTCCTCTGGGTGGAACCCAGGAAGGGGGTGGTTACACCCCTTTCCTTTTGTCCAGTTTAATGCCAGAGCTGGGGCTGGAGAGCCCCAGCACAGGTTTGAACTGGACTTTGCATGGGACACCTTGTGTGCCCCAGGCAGTGTCTAGTTTCATTCAGCCCTCCCTGCCCCAATCCACAGCCTTGAAACAGAGGGTGGCAGTGATCAACCAGAGGGTGGCAGTGATGAACCAGAGGGTGGCACTGGTGAAGCAGGGGGTGGCAGTGATGATCCAGAGGGTGGCAGGGATGAACCAGAGGATGGCAGTGATCAACTAGAGGGTGGCAGTGATGAACCAGAGGGTGATGTGATAAACCAGAGGGGGACAGTGATGATCCAGAGGGTGGCAGTGGCAAACCAGAGGGTGGCAGTGATGAACCAGAGGGTGGCAGGGACGAACTAGAGGATGGCAGTGATCAACCAGATGGTGGCAGTGATGAACCAGAGGGTGCTGTGATAATCCAGGGGGGGACAGTGATGAACCAGAGGGTGCTGTGATAAACCAGAGGGGGACAGTGATGATCCAGAGGGTGGCATTGGTGAACCAGAGGGTGGCAGTGATGAATCGGAGGGTGGCCCCGATGAACCACAGGGTCGCAAACAGGCTGAACACATAGAAACAACATGTTTGCGACCGTTGCGACAACACAAGTAAGTTCGTGTTTCCGAACTTGTACAAAACCCTCGCGAAATGGCAAAAACAGCAAATTCGCAAATTTGCACAAATTCGGGAATTTTGCGGATTGCGAGTTCGTTTTCGCACCAATTCGCGTATCGCGAATTTGCAAATTTCGCCCATGCTTACTAATGTATGTCTACATATTTTCTTTAAATAAGTGACAAAAACATTTGTCTCTGTCTGTTAACAACTGCCTTCAATATACACTGAACAGGGAACATACAAGCTCAACACCAAACATACTATTTACTCACTGCACCATAAATCATCACAAAAAGAATGAACAGTTTTATGTCCCAGTGAGACATACTGTACCTTTTAAATGGAATCCATGCAGAATTCAATCGACATAACACATTACTTAAATTACTTCACCCCCCCAACCACTCATCATCACTGGTTATATTCAACCTCAGCGCCAAAGATTACTAACTCAGTGCACCACAAATCATCACCACATCACCATATTGAATGAGAGGACCTAAGTAGAAAAAAAAATATCAAACTTTTCAGAGACATACTTCACCTTACTTCTGTAAATAAACAACCAATAATTATTAGAAAACTTGATTATAAACACTTTGTTACCAATGCGTCCTCCTTCGACCACTCCTCATCGCAAACTCCACAAAACTTTGTTGCTTTAGATGCACACTTCGTGCCTTTCTTGCCTGGGATTATTAATTATTCAATCTACACTGCAGACAGCAGGGTTCACAACTTCATTTCAGCTTTCCTTCTACATTACGGACAGCATTACATTCAACATGGTTTTCCTCATGACAGACACAATTCTACTCAGTCCTCAGATTCTGTTATCTGTAACTAAATAGCATTCTTCAATCTTTCTGTCAACAACTACCTTCAATCTACACTGCGGACAACTGGGTTCACAACTTGCATTCACCGATCTTTCTGTCAACAACTACCTTCTATCTACACAGTGGACAGATGAGTTCACAACTTGAATTCAACTTTCCTTCTACATTAAGGACCGCATGACATTTAACATTGTTTTCATTATCACAGATACAATTCTAAACAGTCCTCAGATTCTGTTATCTGTAACTAAATAGCATTCTTCAATCTTTGTGTCAAAAACTGCCTTCAATCTACATTGCAGACAGCAGGGTTCAAAACTTCAATTCAGCTTACCTTCTACATTTAGGACAGCATTACATTCAACATGGTTTTTCTTATGACAGATACAATTCTACTCAGTCCTCAGATTCTGTTATCTGTAACTAAATAGCATTCTTCAATCTTTCTATCAACAACTACCTTCAATCTACACTGCAGACAACTGAGTTCACAACTTGCATTGACCAATTTTTCTGTCAACAACTACCTTCGATCTACACTGTGGACAGCCGAGTTCACACCTTGAATTCAACTTTCCTTCTACATTATGGACAGCAATGCATTTAGCCTTGCTTTCCTTAAGGCATACACAGTTATACTGTATCCTGAGATTCTATTATCTGTGACTAAATGGCATTTATCTACCTTTGTGTCAACAACTGGCTTCAATCTTCACTACGGACAGGTCAGTTCACAACTACAATTGAGCTTTCCTTCTACATTAAGGACAGCATTGTATTCAACCTTGCTTTCCTTAACCCAAATACAATTCTGCTGTGACCTCAAATTATCTTATCTGCAACTGAATAGCATTCTTTTACCTTTGTACCAACAACAGCCTTCAATCTAACCTGCAGACAGCAGGGTACACAACTTGCATTCAGCTTTCCTTCTAAATTTAGGACAGCATTGTATTCAGCCTTGCTTTCCTTAAGGCAGAGAAAATAATACTATGACCTCACATTCTGTTAACTGTACAAAATAGCATTCATCAATATTTGTATTGATTAGTACCTTCGAGGTTCATTACGAACAGCAGGGTTCACAACTTCAATTCACTTTGGCATGTAAATTTCTCTTATGTCTACAAAGAAGAACCTTCAATAAATTCTGTGCTCACTAGAGTTCACAACGAGATACTAATACCGCCAGTAGTACAGAAAACATTCAATACAATCTTGATGTATTTAAAACAGACAATTTCACAATGTCATCACATTTCCTTACAGTTTGTACATTAGGAAATTCAGCCTTCATTTCTTAAAATTATAGATGTTTCTACTGTATGTCTTCAGATTTTGTGTTAAAAAAGAGACAAAAAGCATTCCTCCACTTCTGTGTCAACTACTGCCTTCGACCCATACTACGGAAAAAAAGGTTAACAACTTCAATTCACCTTTCCATCTATACCAAGGACAAAATTGAATGTAGCTTTGCTTTATTTAAGGCAGACAATTATACTGTGTCCACAGATTCTGTTAACTGTGACAAAATTGCATTCATCGATCCCTTTAATGAAGGCCAAAAGTAAATGGAAAAGAGAAACTAACAGTAATTTTTCAGAGTTTTTTTTTTTGGGTGAATGGAACGATAGATCAATTTCTAAGCCTTTTTTTAATGACAAGTTATCTTCATAGTAATGATTTGCATACAGATTACACTAGTATTCGTACCTATGAGGTTAGAAATAGTTGTGCTATTGTGAAACACAAAATTGTTCCTAGAAATGCAAAAGAAGTGCTACCTAAGGAACTTTAGGGACAAGTTCTAAAACTCCAGTGAACACTTCCAATTGTAGTAGTATTTATACTGTAAGTTAAGAATCTAATAATTTTTTTATGCAACTTTTTACTTAGGTATAATAATAAAAGTGTTAAACAAAAGATTAAGATGCAGCAAGCACTAGACTCTTGCAGAGTGAGAGAAAATACAGGTTTGCAAAGTCATTCTCTGCCTTGTCTTTCTAAAAAAGTATGCCAAAGTGTTTTTCACCAATTCAGAATGTTACCAGTTCATCATACTCAAATCAGTAATGCGGTCCTTAATGTAGAAGGAAAGCTCAATTGAAGTTGTGAACTCTGCTGTTTGCAGTGTAGATTGAAGGCAGTTGTTGAGACAAAGATTGAAGAATGCTATTTAGTTACAGATAACAGAATCTGAGGAGAGTAGAATTCTATCTGTGATAAGGAAAACAGTGTTGAATGTAATGCAGTCCTTAATGTAGAAGGATAGGTGAATTGAAGTTGTGAACTCTGCTGTTTGCAGTGTAGATTGAACGTAGTTGTTGACAGAAAGATTGGTCAATGCAAGTTGTCAACCCAGTTGTCCGCAGTGTAGATTGAAGGTAGTTGTTGACAGAAAGATTGAAGAATGCTATTTAGTTACAGATAACAGATTCTTAGGACATAGAATTGTATTTGTGATAAGGAAAACAGTGTTGAATGTAATGCACTCCTTAATGTAGAAGGAAACCCCAATTGAAGTTGTGAACTCTGCTGTCCGCAGTGTAGATTAAAGGCAGTTGTTGACACAAAGATTGAAGAATGCTATTTATATACAGATAACAGAATTTAAGGTCACAGTAGAGTTATCTCTACCTTAAGGAAAGCAAGGCTGAATGCAATGCTGTCCTTAATATAGAAGGAACGCTGAATTCAAATTGTGAACTGAGCTGTCTGCAATGTAGATTGAAGGCAGTTGTTGACACAAAGATTGAAGAATGCTATTTAGTTACAGATAACATAATTTGAGGTCACATTACAATTGTCTCTGGCTTAAGGAAAGCAAGGCTGAATACAATGTTGTCCTTAATGTAGAAGGAAAGCTCAATTGAAGTTGTGAACTGAGCTGTCCGTAGTGTAGATTAAAGGCAGTTTTTGACCCAAAGGTCGATGAATTCCATTTAGTCACAGATAATAGAATCTCAGGAAACAGTATAATTGTGTGTCCTTAAGGAAAGCAAGGCTAAATGTAATGCTGTTCTTAATGTAGAAGGATAGTTGAATTCAAGTTGTGAACTCGTCTGTCCGCAGTGTGGATCGAAGGTAGTTGTTGACAGAAAGATTGGTCAATGCAAGTTGTGAACCCTGCTGTCTGCAATGTAGATTAAATAATTGATAATCCCAGGCAAAAAAGGCAGGAAGTGTGCATCTAAAGGAACAAAGTTCTGTGGAGTTTGCGATGAGGAGTGGTCAAAGCAGGACACCTTCGTAACAACGTCTTTATAATTAAGTTTTTCTAATAAATAGTGGTTGTTTATTTACAGAAGTATATATCTGAAAAGTTTGATATCTTTTTTTTCTAATTAGGTCATCTCATTCAATATGGTGATGTGGTGATTTGTGGTACACTGAGTTAGTAATGTTTGGCGCCGAGGTTGAATGTACCCAGTGATGATGTGTGATTGGGCGGGGTACAGTAATTGAAGTAATGTGTTATGTCGATTGAATTCTGCATGAATTCCATTTAAAAGGTACAGTATGTCTCACTGTGACATTAAACTGTTCACTCTTTTTTGTGATGATTTATGGTTCAGTGAGAAGTAGTATGTTTGGCGCTGAGGACACAGCATAAGGACACAGCATAATATGCCATATTCTGTTTTAAGAATTGTTTGCATTTTAAATGCACTAAGGCAAGGATTAAGTTTGATACCATGCTTACGTCATCAATATTGAGAATTTCAATTTTCTTTCAGAGTCTTCACAACAAGCTTCTCCATATAGCTTGTGGTATTGTAATTTGTTGTCATGCTCCAGAGTTATATTAAGTAAAAGATGTAATGTAGCATTGGAAAAGTTAATATTTGTTCATATTTTTAATATATGGAATTTATTACAAATATGCGACAAGTATATGATGCAAGTTATGGAAGTATTCTATAAGATATAAGAATTGGAAAAAAGAGTGAACGTGGCAATGGAGTTTTACAGATACGATTACTTTGCAATTTGTTCGCAAATGAAGATATTGTTTCTGAGTTTGTAGCTATTTTTAGAATGATTGGTAACCGTAGTTAAGAAACTCAGCTAGTGTGCAAATTTACAACTGCCTTCGGCTGGGGAAGTAATTACAACAAAAAGGCTCGATAAAGGGTTTAGACTTTGAATCAGAATATAATATTGGAAAAATATTGATAATCCCAGCAAAAAAAGGCAACAAGTAGGTGTGTGTATGTGTGGATGATGTGTTGATTGAGTGGAAGATGAATAAGGTAAAAAATAAGAAAGGGTGCAGACGTGCAAATTACCCACTGCCTTGTCAGGGAAGTTGTTCTTTAGATATTCAGCTCATTACACAGACTGTGCGTGGCAAGAAAGGATTAAAGTGTGGAAATTAACGATTGCTATTTAAGGGGAGATAGTTACGAAGAAGGCTGAATAAAGCGTCTGTACTTTGAATTTGGATTATAGAATCATAATTCATAAAGCCTGCGAAGAAAGGCAGCAAGTGCACCATTTTCAACTGTCTTCTGTTGGGATAGTATCTACATAAAAAAGTTCTTAGCAGAGATACTGAAGATAAATTTGGATTCAAAGCTGATTTTAAGTTGTTAACTCTGGTGTTCGCAGGGTAGATTGAAGGCAGTTGTTGACAGAAAGATTGATGAATGGTATTTCGTTACAGTTAAGTGAATCTGAGGACACAGTACAATTGTCTCGGTTATAAAAAAAAAACAAAGTTGGATTTAATGGTGTTCTTAGTGTATATAGAAAGGTGAATTGAAGTTATGAACCCTGCTGTCTGTAGTGTAGATTGAAGGCTCTAGTGAGCACAGTTATAGATGAATGCTATTTGTGACATTCTTTTACAAAATCGAAGACATAGAATGCATTAGTCTGTACCTTCAATAAACAAAGTTGGATTCAATTTTTTCTGTAGTAGTGGTGCTACTAGTATGAAGTTTTGAACTCTAGTGACCGCAGAATATATTGGAGGCAGCTCTTGGCACAGATAGTGAAGACAAATGTAGATTGAAAGATGAATTGAAGTTGTGAACACTGCTGTCTGTGGTGTAGAATGAATGAAGAATCAGTTAAATTCTGGATGAATATGGATATGTGGTGATGGTAGGAGGTAGCCGTTACCAAGACTTCATGTGTGTGTGACAGCTGCACAATATTGTTAATTTAGTGTGTGTGAATGCAGCGCTGATAAGTGGCGGAATGAGTTAGTGACATGTGAAAGAAGTACGTTTTGGGGAGTCTGTATTTATCTATGATCGAAGCAGGATGTGTTGGTAGCAAAGTCTTTAAAATTAAGTTTTCTAATAAATATTGGTTGTCGATTCAAAGAAGTTAAGTTGAAGTATATCTCCATGAAGTAGGATATTTTTTTTTCCAAGTACGTCTTGCCATAATTGTCTCTGCTTTAAGGAAAGTAAGGCTGGATTCAATGCAGTCCTTAATGTAGAAGGAAGTTGAATTCAAGTTGTGAAACCAGCTGTCCTTAGTGTAGGTTGAAGGCAGTTGTTCACACAAAGATTGAAGAATGCTATTTAGTCACAGATAACAGAACCTGGGGACACAGTATAAAAGCTGTCTGTGTAGATTGAAGGCAGTTGTTGAAACAAACATCAATGAACACTATTTTGTTACTGTTTGCATAACCTGAGGACACAGTATAATTTGTTAACCATAGACCATACTGGCTCTTTTTTAATATTGGTAGACTTTTATTAAGCATTTTATTAACAATGAACGGCAGGAAGTGCGCAAATTATGCACGGCCATTGATAAGTAATAGTACGAAGAAGGCTCAATAAAGGGCCTGCACTTTGAATTTTAAGAAAGATAATTGATAAGGTCAGCTAAGAAAGGCAGGAAGGGCACACATTTCCCACTGCCTTCTGGCAGTGCAGTATCTACATGAAAAATGCTTGATAAAGGGACTTGAGTTTGAATCAGAATATGAAATTTAAGAGTATTTGATAATCCCAGCCAAGAAAGGCAGGAAGTGTGCAAATTTCACACTGCCATCGGCAGGGTTAGTAGCTATAACAAAAAGGTTCGATAAAGGGCCTGTATTTTGAATATGGATATGAAATAGAAGAACAGTTGTTAACCATAGCCAAGAAAGGTAGAAAGTAGGTGTGTGTGTGTATGCGTAGATGCTGTGTTGATTGAGTGGAAGATGAATAATGTAAAAAAAACAAGAAAGGTTGAAAGTGTGCAAATTTCCCACTGCCATTCACTGGTAGTAGTTACCAAGAAGGCTCAATAACGTGCTTGTACTTTAAATTTGTATTGCAAGAAGGATAATTGATAACCGCAGTCAAGAAAGGAAGCAAGTGTGAAAATTTCCCACTGCCTTCGACTGGGGTAGTAGCTACAACAAAAAGGCTTGAAAAAGGACCTTGACTTTGAATCAGAATATGAAATTGAAGAATGATTGATAACCCCAGAGAAGAAATGCAGCAAGTATGCACATTTCTTACTGCTTTTGGCTGGGGTAGTTGTTACTATAAAAAGGCTTGATTTGATAAAGGGCTTGCATTTTGAATAGGAATATGAAATAGAAGAGCAGTTGAGAACCATAGGTAAGAAAGGCAGCAAGTAGGTGTGTGTATATGTAGATGTTGTGTTGATTGAGTGGAAGATGAATAATGTGAAAAAATAAGAAAGGCTGCAAATGTGGAAGTTATCGCCTGCCATTCACGTGTAGTAGTTACGAGGAAGGCTCAATAAAGGGTCTGTACTTTGAATTAGGATAAAAAAATAGAAGATTTGATAACCATAGACCATACTGGCTCTTTTTTTAATATTGGTTGACGCTCATTAAGGTTTTTAATATACATGAACAGCAGGAAGTGCGCAAATTATCCACTGCCATTGATGAGTAATAGTTACGAAGAAGGCTCAATAAATGGCCAGCTCTTTGAATTCCAATTTGAAGAAAAATAATTGCTAAGCCCAGCTAAGAAAGGCAGCAACTGTGCAAATTTCCCACTGCCTTCTGGCCCTGCAATATCTACATGAAAAATGTTTGATAAAGGGACATGAGTTTGAATCAGAATATGAAATTGAAGAGTATTTGATAATGTCAGCCAAACAAGGGAGGAAGTGTTCAAATTTCGCACTGCCATCGCCTGGGTTAGTATCTACAACAATAAGGTTCGATAAAGGGCCTGTTCTTTGAATACGGATATGAAATAGAAGAATAGTTGATAACTATAGCCAAGAGAGGCTGCAAGTAGGTGTGTGTATGTGTAGATGATGTGTTAATTGAGTGGAAGATGAATAATGTAAAAAAATAAGAAAGAATGCAAGTGTGGAAATTATCCACTGCAATTCATGAGTAGTAGTTACCAAGAAGGCTCAATAAAGTGTCTGTACTTTGAATTAGGATAAGAAACAGTAGATTTGATAAACATAAACCATAGTGGCTCTTTTTTAATATTGGTAGACATTTGTTAAGCTTTGTATTATACATGAACGGTAGGAAGTGCGCAAATTACCTACTCATTGACGAGTAACAGCTACCAAAAAGGCTCATTAAAGGGCCTGCACTTTGAATTTGAGTTTTAAGAGGAATAATTGATAAGCCCACTTAAGAAAGGTAGCAAGTGCGCAAATTTCCCACTGCATTCTGGCTGTGCAATATCTACATGAAAAAGGCTTGATAAAGGGACATGAGTTTGAATTAGAATATGAAATTCAAGAGTATTGGATAACCCTAGGAACGAAAGGCAGCAAGTGTGCACATTTCCCACTGCTTTTGGCTGGGGTAGTAGCTACAACAAAAAGACTCGAAAAAGGACTTTGAATCAGAATATGAAATTGAAGAATAATTGATAATCACAGGGAAGAAAGGCAGTAAGTGTGCAAACTTCCCACTGTCTCTGGCCGGGGTAGTAGCTACAATAAAAAGGTTTGATAAACGGCCTGCATTTTTAATATGGATATGAAAGAGCTGATTATTTAACCATAGCAAAGAAATGTAGAAAGTAGGTGTGTGTGTGCGTGTACATGATGTGTTGATTAAGTGGAAGATAAAAAAGGTGAACAATAAGAAAGAGAGCAGACGCACAAACTACCCACTGCTTTGTGAAGAAAGTGGGTGTTTAGTTTTCCAGTCCATTACACAGACTGTGCGTCGGATTGTGCAATGGGAGCCTGAGAATTGGGTATCTCATCTAAGGAGTTTAGCGAGTGCACAAAGTACACAGACTGTGCTGTAGAAAGGACGCAAAAAAAGGATGCAAGTGTACAAATTACCCATTGCCATTCATGGGTAGTAGTTACAAAGAAGGTTCAATAAAGGGCCGGAACTTTGAATTACTTTAAGAATAATTGATAACCCCGGCGAAAAAAGTCTGCAGGTGTGCAAATTTCCCACTGCTTTCGGCCGCGGTATTAGCTAGAACAGAAAGGCTCAATAAAGGGCCTTGACTTTGAATCAGTTCATGAGGTATTTCATGCACATCAATTTTCTCAGTAGCAGTATCGGAATTCATTTGTTCTAAAGTTTCAACATAATTTAATGATTCTAGAAAGTGTGTATCAAAGCTTTCGTCTTTGAAATCATAGCTCATGTCTGGAGCACTAATTTCCCCTCTTCACTCTCCTGTGATAGAAATGATTAGTTCTTGAATTACACTCAAGGTAATATCCAAAATCTCCTCAGTATGAGGCTGTTCTCTTTCCATAATTTAATTACTTATAAGGATATTGTGTTCTTATGTTTTCTTAAATTTTGAAATCAGTCATTCCTTATGACTTTAGGAAAAGGCTCAGCCTGCTATAGCAAAATACAGTACTAAAAATGTAAAATATGTCTATTCACCTTACCCATTCCAAAATAGTATTGTTTCTTCTTTGGTTAGAACAAAAAGGCTTGATAAAGGGCATGAGTTTGAATCAGAATATAAAATTCAAGGATAATTAATAAGCTCAGCCAAAAAAAGGAAGCAAGTTGGTGTGTGTTATGGTGTAGATGATGTGTTGATTGAGAAGACAAAAAAGGTGAAAAATTAGAAAGGCTGCATAGGTGCAAAGTACCCACAGCCTTGTCAGGGAAGTGGATGTTTGGTTTCCCACCTCATTATACAGATAGATTGTCGAACTTTGAAGTGGAGTCTGAGAAATGACTACCACATGAAATGAAGGAATATAAGTATACTAAGTTACCACTGTGGCAGTAGGGCTGAAAAATTACAACACCGGGCCCATTTCAGGGACTCCATTTTGAATTAGAATAATACTTGGCAAAGGCAGCAAGAAATGTAGTAGGTAGGTGTATTTGAGGTAGTGGATGTAGAATAAGGTGAAAAGGAAGAAAGGTAGCAGAAGCAGAAAGAACCTACTGTCTTGTAAAGGAAATGGGTGTTTTGTTTTACAGTACATTACATTGTGTTAATTGGATTCTGCAGTGGAAGCGTATGAAACGGTTGTTAACCATAGGCAAGAAAGGTAGAAAGTAGGTGTGTGTGTGTGTATGTGTAGATAATGTGTTGATTGAGTGGAAGATGAATAATGTAAAAAATAAGAACGGCTGCAACTTCACCAAGTACATAAAGAGCAGCTCTCTAAACATGAAGTCGCACAAAATGAAGGTACTCATCCTCAGACCCACCCTCTCAGCCTCGGATGACTTACGCTAGCTGTGTACATTGTGGACTGTACCATCACCTATCAAGCATGTGCACAACCCAGGATTCATAATCAACTCCTCCCTTTGTATGTGTAAGCAAGTCTACACCGTCTCTTTGTACTGCTATAACACCCTCCCCTTGCTCTGCAACTTTTACAATTGGATCCTAAACAAAAGAAAAACAGTGACACAGTCCTTCATGAGCAGCAGACTACACAGTGGCTAAACACTGTATATAGGAATTCCAGTCAAACATGTACAATAGTTACAACAAGTCCAAAAGACCTCCACCTGAGTGATTATCAATGTCCTCTGCTGCAGCCACATCATTCACCACCTGATACACCTACACTGCCTTAATACTGTCGCGTCCCACGGAGGAGGGCAGTCTCGAACACTGCCTTGAGACATGTTTGGTGTATAGTACAAACTACATTTCCCATGATTCCAGGTACGCGTGCGACGCCTTTGACTGATGACGTCATACGCGGAAATCAACAAGACAGAGCGGGGACGGAGAAACCTCGCCGTTGATTCTGTTCCGGAGAGAAGACACGGTAGGATTGTATTCCCACGTATCCAGTGTATCCTTTCTGGTGTTCTTCCTTGTTTTGGGCTTCCTTGCGTGAGCTCGGTCCGAGCCTTCTGAATTTGGTCACGGAGCTCGTTTGAGCTCGGGGAGTCCTCGGCTGAGGCTCTAGTTACTTGTCTCCTCTGGGGCTTGAAAGCGGAGACTGTTTTTCTTTTCTAGTGGTTGTGGTGCACTCCCGCCGTGGGTGCTTACACTACTAGGTGGTGGATACTGCCTGGTTTCTACGCAAGACTTGGTTCATGCGCATATTGATATTTGCTCTGATTCCTTGAGACTGTTTCACAAATTGCCCATTCAGTAGGGGGCCTTGACATTTGGATTCTGTTATTGAGAGACACATCTCTTTGTCTTCTGTTTTGCGAAACCTTGAAGCAAGGGTTTCTCACCGTCTGGATTACGGTTTCCTGCGAATTCAGCAGTCCTCTCAGTGGGGCTAATGTACTATTTCGGAGCCAGTATTCTGGTGAAGTTAACCAGAAGTTTATTGCTGATAACGGAAGAATAACTACTGTTTTCTATGTTTGTTTTGTGACATTACAACAGGGGGTTTATGAGCTTCGCCTGGCTGGCTATTTACCATTTGCCCTCTGTTGAAGCCTTCACAGCTAGATCATTTGGTACGTGAAGATCCTACAAGTGTTTATTAAGTGAATGTACTTTGGGTTCACAGTTATAACTTCCAGGTCTTTGTATTATAGATCTGAGATACGTTCTACACTTCTGATTGCCAGGCAAAGCCACTTCTTCCCTCTTTCCAGGTAATGGGACATTCATATCTATATATTGTTTGTTCCTTGTTTGCCTTGCTTGCTTGTATTCGGTTTAGGTCTGTGCTTGACTCATAAGTGCCTTGTTCTCATTTCAGCTTCCTCTCCCCGCTGCTCCCTTCCTACCCTTCCTTATATCCCTCGCTTGACCACTTCTGTGAGTTTGTTCTCAATCAAACCCAGGGGTTGTCGAGAGGTGGACCCCTTATAGCATCGCTCGATCCTGAGGACATTGGGACCTGACAGAATCAACGGCCCAAGAATTGTAGTCCTCCCGATCGTGCGATACAATGTCCACCATGGACGATATCGTAGCTGCCCTAGCATTGGTCCAAACGGAGTTACAGGCTTCTAGAGCTGAGACTGCGGCTCTGCAGGCTCAGGTCGATAGAATGAACCGCAATCCCTTTGATGCCGGTACCCCGCAGGCCACTTCCCTGGTAGTGGAAGTACCCGCCCCGATTCCCTTGGCTTCCCCCGAAACATTCCATGGAGACAGCAGTAAGGTGCAAGTTTTTCTTACTCAGGTGTTATTGCATTTTTCATGTAAACCCAAGGTATTTAACACCAATCATTCCAGGGTAGCATTCCTCATTTCCTACTTAGCTGGGGATGCGGCTCAATGGGCGGTACCATTAGTGAAAAGAGATGACCCCTTATTGCGGGATTGGGAAGCATTCAGATCAGATTTCGAGAAAACCTTCAACCGCAGATCAGCCACCATGTCTGCAGATAGGGAGTTGCTAGGTTTAAAACAGGGTAACAGAGATTTAATAGCGTATCTTAACGACTTCAGAAGGCTCATAGCTGAAACAGATTGGCCAGAAGAAAAAAGACATGCCATATTTTACACAGGACTGACAGAGGAGATGAAGGACGTACTGGCTCAGATTGATCCCCAGCCCAGTACTTGTGAGGATATGATTAGTCTGGTTCTCAGACTGGATCATCGTCTTAGTGACCGGAGGGGTGAAAACCGGCGAAAGGACAGGCTAACTCCACGTTATGAACATCCCAAAGTCCCAGAAGGTGCAGCTGCTTCTAAGCCGGAACCTATGGAAATTGGGGCAGTACGATCTCCTTTGACCTCGGAAGAAAGAGAATACCGCAGAAAGAGAGGCCTATGTTTGTACTGTGGTCGGAAAGGGCATTTCATCAGGAAATGTCCTACGAGAACAAAACCAAGGTATGAATACAAGAAGGTGTCTGTGGTGGCCTCCGAACAAGGGTCGGGAAACGAGAAGGCTTCAGGGGGAAAGAAGGGATCCCTTCAAGAAAGTTCTTTATCCCTTCGCTGGATGGAGATGGGAGAAAAGAAGGTCTCCATTTTTTTGTGGATATTGGGTTGGAAATAAACGATGACTGGTTGTGGATTAGAGCAATGTTGGATTCAGGAGCCACGGGTTGCTTTATGGACCATACCAAGGCTCTCGGTTTAGGACTTGCACTACAAGAGAAAGACACCCCAGAAGCAGTATTTGCAGTGGATGGCAGAAAGTTAGACTCGGGTCCTATCCGGTTACAGACCAGGGACCTTCGTATGATCATGGGAGTACATTATTGGAACATCACCTTTATTGTAAGCTGAGCAAGTGCGAGTTCAACACTAACTCAGTGGAATTCTTAGGCGTTATGCTCACGCCTAAAGGACAGGAAATGTCCGAAAGGAAGATTTTGGCCGTTAAGAATTGGCCCAGACCTAAAACAGTGAGGGACATCCAGTGTTTTATCGGTTTTGCTAACTTTTATCTTCGGTTTATCGAGAACTTTTCTGCAATGGCATCCCCTATGACCAGACTACTGAAGAAGAGGGTGCCATTTATTTGGACGGAGGAGGCGCAAAAAGGGTTCGATGAATTGAAGAAGGCTTTTGTTTCGGCTCCAGTGTTGGTGCATGCAGATCCCAATAAACCATTCATAGTGGAAGCAGACGCCTCTGATTCTGCGGTAGGAGCGGTACTGTCTCAAAGACACTCCGATACAGGCCAACTACATCCAGTGGCGTATCTTTCCCGTACATTGAACCCAGCGGAACAGAACTATGTAATAGCCGAAAAGGAGTTGTTGGCGATAAGAACCGCATTCATGGAATGGAGGCATCATCTTATGGGGGCGCGCCATGTCGTAACTGTATATACGGATCACCGCAATCTGCAATACATGTCAGCCGCCCGGCATTTAACACCTAGACAGATGTGGTGGATGATGCATTTTGCGGATTTCGATTTTATTGTAACATACCGTCCAGGAAAGGATAACAGAAAGGCGGATGCCTTATCTAGGCAGTACATCAAAACAGAACCGACGGAGGTCCGGGCAGAATCCATCATTAACCCACAGAAGGTTATAGGAGTGACATGTACCCAGATGTTTCTAAAGAGTGTTTCCCGTAATGTGCAGACAGCAGAATGGAAGAAATGGATCAATGAACATACGGAGTGGAAGATTGTTCAGGGATTACCTATGAGACAGAAACAATTGTTGTTACCCATTCAGGCATTAAGGAAACAAGTGTTCCAGTGGCGCCACAGTGCACCGTGTGCAGGCCATAACGGAACGGGAAAGACACTGGAAAGAATACAAAGACAGTTCTGGTGGCCTAATATCAAGACAGACGTGGCTGCCTGGGTGGCGGAGTGCACAGTGTGTAGTCAAATGAAAACGTTGCACTCCAGACAATCTGGACTATTACAACTTCTTCCCACTCCTGAGCTACCCTGGGAGAACATTTCCATGGACTTCATAGTGGGTATGCCGATAGACCAGGGATGCACGGCCATTCTGGTGGTAGTAGACTACTTAACAAACCTGGCACATTTCATTGCATGTAAAAGGGTTCCTTCGGCTAGTTTGTTAGCTCAGCTAATACTCATCAACATAGTGCGGTTACATGGATTACCCAAAGTGATCATCTCAGACAGGGGCAGTCAGTTTACAGCTAGATTTTGGAAGACGTGGTGTAAGGCCCTGGGGATAACATCTAGCACCTCCACTAGCTTCCATCCCCAAACGGATGGGCAAACCGAAAGGGTTAACCAAACCCTAAAGCAATATTTGCGCTGCTACGTGGATGTCACTAAGGAGGATTGGGTAGAAAGGTTATGGCTAGCTGAAATAGCGTATAATAGTGCTGTACATGGTTCCAATAAACATGCCCCTTTTTTCAGCACGTATGGTTTTCATCCCAATTTCACACCCTTCCAACATCCTGTTTCAGCTTCCCTAGTTCCAGAAGCACAGGAAAGAGTACACAATATCCAGGAGACATGGCAGAGAGTCAAGGGCCAGTTAACCCAGGCCAAAATGAGATACAAGGCGTGTGAGGACAAGCACAGACAGACTGGACCAGTATATAAAAAAGGGGATTATGTATGGTTATCCACCAAAAACATACGGTTCAAGCGTTATAGCATTTTTAATCCTAAATACATTGGTCCATACAAAGTGGTCAAATTGGTAAATCCTGTGGTTGTCAAACTGGCTCTTCCTTCCTCTTTGCGGATTCATCCTGCCTTTCATGTGTCTTTAGTAAAACCCACACATTCTGAAAAAAGAACCCTTCCTGCAGCGGTAGCGGTGGATAAGGAGGGGGAATATGAGGTGAGAGGTATTGTGGACTCCAAAATATATCGTACCAGGCTGTGGTATTTGGTGGCATGGAGGGGATACGGTAATGAGGAGAATTCATGGGAGCCAGCATCTGGTGTGCATGCTCCTAGATACATTAAACTGTTCCATGAACGTTTCCCGGACAAACCATGTCTCTGTCAGTGTTCTTCGGGAGAGGGATGTACTGTCGCGTCCCACGGAGGAGGGCAGTCTCGAACACTGCCTTGAGACATGTTTGGTGTATAGTACAAACTACATTTCCCATGATTCCAGGTACGCGTGCGACGCCTTTGACTGATGATGTCACACGCGGAAATCAACAAGACAGAGCGGGGACGGAGAAACCTCGCCGTTGATTCTGTTCCGGAGAGAAGACACGGTAGGATTGTATTCCCTCGTATCCAGTGTATCCTTTCTGGTGTTCTTCCTTGTTTTGGGCTTCCTTGCGTGAGCTCGGCCCGAGCCTTCTGAATTTGGTCACGGAGCTCGTTTGAGCTCGGGGAGTCCTCGGCTGAGGCTCTAGTTACTTGTCTCCTCTGGGGCTTGAAAGCGGAGACTGTTTTTCTTTTCTAGCGGTTGTGGTGCACTCCCGCTGTGGGTGCTTACACTACTAGGTGGTGGATACTGCCTGGTTTCTACGCAAGACTTGGTTCATGCGCATATTGATATTTGCTCTGATTCCTTGAGACTGTTTCACAAATTGCCCATTCAGTAGGGGGCCTTGACATTTGGATTCTGTTATTGAGAGACACATCTCTTTGTCTTCTGTTTTGCGAAACCTTGAAGCAAGGGTTTCTCACCATCTGGATTACGGTTTCCTGCGAATTCAGCAGTCCTCTCAGTGGGGCTAATGTACTATTTCGGAGCCAGTATTCTGGTGAAGTTAACCAGAAGTTTATTGCTGATAACGGAAGAATAACTACTGTTTTCTATGTTTGTTTTGTGACATTACAACAGGGGGTTTATGAGCTTCGCCTGGCTGGCTATTTACCATTTGCCCTCTGTTGAAGCCTTAACAGCTAGATCATTTGGTACGTGAAGATCCTACAAGTGTTTATTAAGTGAATGTACTTTGGGTTCACAGTTATAACTTCCAGGTCTTTGTATTATAGATCTGAGATACGTTCTACACTTCTGATTGCCAGGCAAAGCCACTTCTTCCCTCTTTCCAGGTAATGGGACATTCATATCTATATATTGTTTGTTCCTTGTTTGCCTTGCTTGCTTGTATTCAGTTTAGGTCTGTGCTTGACTCATAAGTGACTTGTTCTCATTTCAGCTTCCTCTCCCCGCTGCTCCCTTCCTACCCTTCCTTATATCCCTCGCTTGACCACTTCTGTGAGTTTGTTCTCAATCAAACCCAGGGGTTGTCGAGAGGTGGACCCCTTATAGCATCGCTCGATCCTGAGGACATTGGGACCTGACAAATACCAAGAATGGGATCATCTTTCAAGCTTATCACCCTCACTTATAAAATACTCTACAACACCAGAGTAATCTACCTTAACAGTAGTCATCCTGAAAGGCCAAATTTTGATTTTAAAAATATTAGGTACGATTTTGGTAACTCTTTAGGCAAATGTTTCTTATAAACTAATTGCCTATCAATACAATGTATCCAAGCTTTCAGTGATTTTAAATAAACAGAGTAATGTCCAGATGTTCTAGAAGGTCCATTGTGAAAAATAATTGCAACAGTTACAAAAGTTGTCCTGATATTGAAACTTGACCAGCTACAACATTTTTAATTAACATTTCCAATATTGTTATTGGCTGCAAAATTGCAAAGTACCTAGTGTGTTTAGTTGGAGAAGTAGTAAGCCAAAAAAGGCAGCAAGTAAGTGTGTGTACGTGTGGATGGTGTCTAGATCGAGTAGAAGATGAATTAGGGAAAAATAAGAAAGGCTGCAGATATGAAAACTACTCTCTGCCTTTTCAGGGGAGTGGATCTTTCGATCTCCTTTTTATTATACTGAGAGGGTGTCGTATTCCGCAGTGGGAGGCTGAGAAATGACTACCACATCTAAGGAAGCAAAGCAAGTTTACTAAGTTCCCACTTTAGTCCGTAGAGTTTAAAAATAATAACACCCGACCATTTTCAGGGTCTTTACTTTGAATTAGAATAATAGTTGGCAAAGACAGTCAAGAAAGGCAGCAGGTAGGTGTGTTTGTGCTAGTGGATGCAGAATAAGGTGAAAATTAAGAAAGACAGGAGACGTGGAAACTACAGACGGCTTTGTAAAGGAAGTGGGTGTTTGGTTTTGTAGTCCATTACACAGACTGTGCGTCAGATTCAGTAGTGGGAGCCTGAGAAATGGGGATCACATCTAAGCGAACAGTGCAAGTGAAAGGACAGAAGAAAGGACACAAATTACTCACAGGCATTCACAGTTTGTAGTTAGCATGAAGGCTGAATAAAGGGTCTGCATTTTGAATTTGAATTCATTTTTGAAAAATTCATTACTCCAGCCAAGGAAGGCAGCAAGTGTGCAAAAGTTTCACTGCCTTTGGACGGGGTAGTTTTTACAACAAAAAAGTTTGATAAATGTCTCATAACCAATGTTAAGGACAGTGACACTTCTGTTTGTTGTTTTTGATGAGGTTTATAGACTGTTTCGCATAACACAAAAGTTATTCCCAATAAATGCATGGAAATTTAAGTTTACCAAATTTAAGATCAATTTGTGAGTATGGACTGTTTGCTGAAGATGCTGTTGAATTCTACATCCGCCTTTAGAACTAGTGGGAGGGTAGCATTTTAAAGTGTTTGATAGGTTACACTACATGTGTGCATGGAGCTAAAGAAAACATAGCATGGTTATGCATGGGCATCGTCTCACAGAAAATGTAGCATTCAGGATTGTAAAAGCTTGAGATAGTACTCTTTATAGAGTTGGAGCAGAGTTCCTGTATCATTGATACTTAATTTTCTTTTTGAAATTCATCAATTATTTTGTTTACCTGTTGAAATATACATTTAAATGTTCCTCTTTGAACACCACTCCTCTACACAATATTGTTCAAAGGTAGTCTAAAAAGTAGTGGTAATTCCACTGTCACCAAGGTAGATATCTGACAATCGAATGAGTCACTTATTTTTTTACACCACTATTTCATAGTCCTAATGGAAAAGATGTTTAGACTCAACAACATGTTTGGGTGTTTTACATATATAGGCAGTAACAGGTAAGTATGATTTACATTTCCTTTTATGGATTGAAGGTGGTCAACTGGTGCATTCGAAACATTGGGCCTGTTGAAAAGAAAGTGAAAAGTAAGTTGTAATTAATATTACATGGTTTAAAGGTGAATAGGTTGTTGAAATAAAAACTTTATAAGTATTTGTATGGTAAACATAGTTCCAGGGTCAGAATATGCGGTTTCATAATATGGATATTGGCACACAAAGAAGTTTTGTTCAGTGCCAGTAACTACCGTTGAAGTTTGTGCTTTTTAAAACCAAAAATATTTTTGGGTTTTGCCAAAGTTTGTTATAATGGTGAGGGCACAGCAGCTTCTACTGCAATAACGTTTTAGAAACATAATACCAGAATAAGTCACGCAATGACAAAACTAAAAAGCTGACCATCAATTTTAGACTTACTGCCTTTGCTAATGTTTGTTTAATTGTGTTTTCCATACTCTTTTTGAAACTAGTTACAGAGATTTTGCATAATGACATTTTTGATGTTCTGTGGTCATTACACGGCATTACGGGCGAAATTCTTGGTTCCTATTTTAAAGGAGGCAGGGTTTATTCAGGTTAAGCCAGGTCTTTTGTATTTGCAATTATTGCAGACCCGTAAGATCATGTGCCACGTTGCTAGTTTCTTAGTGGGTGCTGTTAGAATTAGGAACAGGAATATAAATGACAACTCTTAAATGTAATGAAATGAATTGGGATGAAATCAAGTATAATGTTTGCACAATGAAACGGTAATTAGGGTAACTATATTGTAATGACGTTTTGTACCTTTTTTATCATGACCTCATTTTATGAATTTTTAAAGAAAATTTTTAAAGGTTTTGATATATTTTTTACTGTGTACAATTCATTCTGTTTTTAACATATATATTTAATGTATTGCATTCTATGTAATTTTTGTATAGTACTATTGTCTTTTTATGATATTGATTT
Source organism: Lissotriton helveticus (assembly GCF_964261635.1). NCBI lineage: Eukaryota > Metazoa > Chordata > Amphibia > Caudata > Salamandridae > Lissotriton > Lissotriton helveticus. The sequence continues at coordinate 43,139,467 of NC_136063.1, forward strand.
ATTGGAATAAAGTATTCTGACTGACTGACTGAGAAATAGTATGGATGAACACGTTACTAAAAGTTTCTACAAAAAAATGGTAAGTGAAATTTTATAGTAGTTTAGCAAAATGTTTTTTCCTGCTTTCTCTTTTTTATGCAAAAAACACAGTTGATGGACAGAATGCAGAACAATGTCTTACATTCACCCCAGTACAAAGATCGGAGCCTAAATCCATTGTTTCTTTGCACTCCACACCACCCTAGGTCAGACAATGGCTATATGCAAATCAGCCTTGACCCTGTGCCTCACGGGAACAGTCCAGCCCGAACTACCAAGCCATGTCTTTCCTAGACCGGAATCAAGCATTCATGTACCGGTTTCTGGCTATCAGCCTTCTTCAGCCTGGGTAGCTTGACTCCAGTGATGTGGAGAGCCTGGGACTCACGTCTGAGCATACCCAGCCCACTCGGGGTGAAAATTGCAAAAAACACAGTTGATGGACAGAATGCAGAACAATGTCTTACATTCACCCCAGTACAAAGATCTGAGCCTAAATCCATCGTTTTTTTGCACTCCTGTTAGGACACAGAACGCGGAAACTGGACAGACAGCGCTGCCGTTTTGATAACCAAACTACAACCCCCATACTAACCCCGGCGGGAACTACTCTACCCAGCATGCTGAGCGTGGCGCATGCGCGAGGCATGCATGCGGAAGTGCCGGCATAAAACGGACCTGGAAGCAGAGACATCGGATATTTCGGGTCCACAGTAGGAATCTGTGCATCGACAGAGGTGAGCCTTAAACAGGAGAAGCGGCTCTTTGTCGAGACTGTCGCACTTTCGACTCTTGTCCCCCGCGCTTTGAAGCGCTACTGCACCCTATCCCCGCTCGAGGGTTTCGAGCATTTGAACCCGCGCATTTGAAGCGCCACTACACCCTGTCCCCGCTCGAGGGTAATCGAGTGGTATTGAACTCGTGCCCCAAGAGCACACAGAGCAACAGTCCCCGCTCGAGGGTTATCGAGCACACTGTTCCTGCGCCTAGACACCAAGGTGCCACTGTTCCCGTTCGAGGGTTATCGAACGAGCGGGATACAACCTTTTATTTTCACTTTTGCTTTCCTTTTTTGCCCTCTGTTGGATGATGTCGGGACCGGCATCTATGCAGAGGATGAACTAGGAAGGAAGCTGTACTCTCCCCTCTCTAACCAAGTTCGAGTGGCATTGCCGGCCACTTCTTAGCACGGTGTCCTCTGTTGGGTTGCTGCCGGGACCGGCAGTCGTGCAGAGGACGGTTGGACACCCCTATCATCGGCTTCACCCCACCGCTTTGGACCAAAGGCTTTGCAGTATTTCTTGTAATCAAATTATATGATTAAAACTTGGTTTGTCCCAGAACTATCCGCCTTTATCCATTTGTACAGGTTTTAAGGCCAGAGGGCTGTACCTCACTCAACCCCGGGGTAACCAGGGGGTTACAACTCCACACCAACCTAGGTCAGACAATGGCTATATGCAAATCAGCCTTGACCCCGTGCCTCATGGGAACAGTCCAGCCCGAACTACCAAGCCATGTCTTTCCTAGACCAGAATCAAGCATCCAAGTACGGGTTTCTGGCTATCAGCCTTCTTCAGCCTGGGTAGCTTGACTCCAGTGATGTGGAGAGCCTGGGACTCACGTCTGAGCATACCCAGCCCACTCGGTGTGAAAATTGCAAAAAACACAGTTGATGGACAGAATGCAGAACAATGTCTTACATTCACCCCAGTACAAAGATCTGAGCCTAAATCCATCGTTTTTTTGCACTCCACACCACCCTAGGTCAGACAATGGCTATACGCAAATCAGCCTTGATCCTGTGCCTCATGGGAACAGTCCAGCCCGAACTACCAAGCCATGTCTTTCCTAGACCGGAATCAAGCATCCAAGGACCGGTTTCTGGCTATCAGCCTTCTTCAGCCTGGGTAGCTTGACTCCAGTGATGTGGAGAGCCTGGGACTCACGTCTGAGCATACCCAGCCCACTCGGGGTGAAAATTGCAAAAAACACAGTTGATGGACAGAATGCAGAACAATGTCTTACATTCACCCCAGTACAAAGATCTGAGCCTAAATCCATCGTTTTTTTGCACTCCACACCACCCTAGGTCAGACAATGGCTATATGCAAATCAGCCTTGATCCTGTGCCTCATGGGAACAGTCCAGCCCGAACTACCAAGCCATGTCTTTCCTAGACCGGAATCAAGCATCCAAGGACCGGTTTCTGGCTATCAGCCTTCTTCAGCCTGGATAGCCTGACTCCAGTGATGTGGAGAGCCTGGGACTCACGTCTGAGCATACCCAGCCCACTCGGGGTGAAAATTGAAAAAACACAGTTGATGGACAGAATGCAGAACAATGTCTTACATTCACCCCAGTACAAAGATCTGAGCCTAAATCCATCGTTTTTTTGCATTCCACACCACCCTAGGTCAGACAATGGCTATATGCAAATCAGCCTTGACCCTGTGCCTCATGGGAACAGTCCAGCCCAAACTACCAAGCCATGTCTTTCCTAGGCCTCTTTTTTATGAGCATTTTACTTTGAAAGGAAAGAATCATCAATCTTCCTTTTAAGCTGCTGCAATCATTTGCATCAAATCGCAGAGCATTCTGGGAGCAGGAAACATAGCCTCATAGTAGTAAACTTTGCAAATATGTGTACACTTTTTTACTAGAAAAGCTGTCAGTGGTGTAGTCTCAGCTTACAACATTTATTTTGAACACTCACTCTGAGAGTTTGGATCAATGTAGTGGAAGGTCATTAACATATGGACACAAATATTATCTCGGCAGCAGGCAGTTCCCATTCCTGCTCCAGAGTGTTTTATTGAAAATTGGCAGCTGAAGGATTTGTGCTGCAGGGGATGGGACTACTTGTTCCAAGGACAAAGTAAATGTAATTTTTTGATAGCCCTCACCCCAATAAATATCTCATGGTGATCATTGAGAGGTGCAAGAGTTCCTAATAAGTATACGTGGGTCAGACGTTTTTCAGAGCTATATGCTTTTGTATACTCCAGGCACTGACAGTAGTGCAGTGAGAGCTTACAACATTTACAGCTGAATAATAAAGGCATTCAATTAATGAAGCATAAATGCAGGTTTGAAAAGCACTAACATATGGGCAAACATATTACCTTAACTGCAGACAGTGCTCTTCCCTAACCTTTTATGTGGTACTGCTAACTGGTAGGCAAAGGGTTTGTGATGCTGGGTGTAGCGGGAATTCCGTTCTCCTACAGAACCTTGCATAGAGACCTGGAACCTCAGTGAATTAGGATGGCCCAAAACTCACCTCAGTACCCAAAATCCCCTTACCGAGCCAGCTACAGTGTCTCATTTGTCATAACAAACTCCCAATGTTTAGACAAACCAGAAAATGAACTTAGATTACCTCAGGTATCGTGGAACACATGAACACTCTTTTGCTATATAATCATTTAAAACCAGAACGTGGAGTAAATGAGGACACGTGCATATTTGAAATATTTATTTACTAATGCAGGGTTCTCAAACGCAGTATCTTATATAATACAAGCAAACATATTATAAGCAACAAAGTTATCAGCACAGTTACTAGTCCATAAAAAAATGATTGGTGACAGCATACTAAGATGCTGAAATGAATAGGAATTAACAACACCTAATTCTCACCCTCCCTATTTAGCATAGTATATTTATATCTATGAAGGTCTCATTTGAGTTTTAGCAGGGCGGGTCCATACCTCAAAATCTCAGTGGCAGAGGATCACATCATCTTCCACCAGCTCTCTGCATGCGAAGCACCATCAAGTGTGTTACGTGTGTTTTCAGCAAAGCAATATAAAACCCGCTTAGAGCCAGATTTTGGCAGCAGCATGTGTGTTATGTCTAGGGAGGTGCGAAGATCAGACCTCACAACAACACTGTGTCGAGTTATCCTTGGAGCCTTCAGCACTCACTGTGCAGACAGTGTACCAAGCAAAGTTGATATCAGAGCAATAACATGTTATTTCTCAAGTAAATCACGAAGCTCTTCTGGGTTGAAAGCTAAAATAACAATTATGTGTTGGGTGCAAAATGAAGCAAAAGGAAAAATGGCGTTTAAACATTTAATAAGCTCATGCTAACTTAACACAGTATATAGAAACGAAATAGCTATATGACATGGGAGTTGGGCCTACTTGTTCCAAGAATATAATACATATGAAAACGTGTTGTCATTGATCCCAACCAATATGTCCTGTGCGTCCGGCCATAGGAATTCCACATCCCTGATGGTGCATAGCCATTTTTCGAACATAGTGGAGGCAACTTAGAAAAGATCCTTACCATAAAGTTTTCTGTAGAAGTTGCTGAAACTTTTTGGTTGTAGGCAGCACAATGCTTTTAAACAGATTGTAAATGTAAAAAAGGTGTATATAAGCGCATCATAATAGCAATGCTAACCATTGGAAAGTTAATTTGCAAATTATTGTAGATGTTGCAAGTGTTTTGAAATCAATGCAATGGGACTGTGGCAACTATTCAAAACAACAATAAATATTGGTATTGGGGTTGAAATGCAATCATATGTTTGATAGCAACTGTGTTAGGACCATAGTAGTGGTTAGACAAAATGATATGCACATAGCAATATGGTTTCGACGGACACTATAGATTCGTTTGGTAGACATTCATAAAGGTTATCCTTGAAAACCCTCTTTGCTATGTAGGAGTATTTTAAAGAAGTAAACTATTAAGATAAGTAACTGCCATTGGTCATAGTCGTGATGCTTCCATTGTTGTACGGAAACCCTTTAGAGAGATACGAATGGTTATGTTTAATAGTTTGCTTTTTTAAATTTCATAAAGAGAAATTATATTGGCAATTTTATATTTGTGCAATATAATAAATAATAAAGAGATAAGGAACATTTTTTGTAGGGAAAAGTTACCTTCAATTTAATGAAAACTCTTGATAGGTCTGAATTTTGTGACTCCTTGATTCATGACCCATTGTCTTTGTTAAAGGTTTATAGAAAATATTGTAGAAATATGATTTTTATTATGAAGAGTTTACATTTTACGGTACAGATGTCTACATTAGATGCATTACAAAATTATTTAAAAAAATTACCCTTTAAATTATTTGATCAAAAAAATTTAGATAGTTTAAACTATTACAACTAGTTATATTTTCCAAGAATAACTTTGAAAACGGACTAATAAATGTTGAAAAACTTGCACTTACCAGAAGTATCCATGACAGGCAGTATTTGTCGGAGTAAGAAGAATGTCCATTTTCTGAAAAGGTACCTGTAGAGTTAAAATGCAATCATTAATAGCTTCACATTACAACCCAATTACATACGTTTAGACTTATAGGTATTAGAAAAAGTGAATATTAATGAATATATTTTCAAAAGAAACAATGTTTTATTGAAAAACGTTTAAAAATATCTTACATTTGTCATAGTCTTCTAATTGTTACTCAATTCTACTCTTAAACATTAATTCAAATAGAGGTCTGACAGGGCCATATGAGGTATCAGTAACTATTACAACCATGTACACATCATTTTAAAGAATACAGGTTTGGGAGATCCACGTGACGCAGTAATAAAAATTAAAACTAATGGGAGAATTAGGAGGGGTCAAATACGATGAACCAGAAAGTATATATTCCACAAAAATAAAGCAAAACAGAGCTGGGAAGGCCACATATTATGGATTAAAACAATAATACTATTATGAACGCACAATTTATATCAATACAGGCTAAAGCACGTGACAGTTTAAAAATACAAAACTGAAATTTATGCACAGAGAATTTTTAAAATTAGAGGTCTGGAGGACCTTGTGACGCAGAAAGAAACATTTATACTATGTATATGCAATTTAAAACCGTTGAGGGGTAGGAGGGCCACGTGATTGAGAAAAGAATATCATCATGAATGTACAATAAAAAGAACACATACCTAAGCACGTGACAGTATTTAGAAATACAAAACAGATATTCATGCACGCTCAATTTATAAAAAAAGAGGCCTGCTAGTGGTCCGTGACACAGAAGGAAATATTACGATGAACAAAGGAAGATCAATAAGAATACAGGCCCTGGACGGTCTTGTGACGCTGAAAAAAAATACCATCATGCACGCACAATTAATAATAGAGGCCTAGCACGTGGCGTAGTGGAGAAATATGAAAAAGAAATTCATGTCCGCTGAATTTATAAAAAAAGAGGCCTGGGGAAAGAAAAATGTCCATTATGTATGCACAATTTAAAACCATTGAAAAAAATACCATCATGCACGTTTAATCTATACTGGAGCCGAAAGCACGTGACACACTTCTAAAACAGGACACAAAATCATGCACGCTCAATTTATATAAAAAGAGGCTTGGGAGTGTTCCGTGACACCGAAGTAAAAATATTACGATCATGACCGGAAGATGAATATGAATAAAGGCATGAGAGGGGCTCGTGACACAGAAATATATAACATCATGCACGCACAATTAATAATAAAGGCCTTAGCACATGGCGTAGTACAGAAATACGACACAGAAATGTATGCACGCACAATTTATAAAAATTAGAGGTGTATAGGACCTCGTGACTTATAAAAAAACATTTCAATTATGTAAGCACACTTTGAAACCATTGAGGAGTAGGAGGGTCACGTGATGTAAAAAAGAATACCATCATGTACATAGAATAAAAAGAATAACAACAAAACGATAGGGTAGGACCCAGGGGAATGTTTAAAGACCAAACTCTGGGAACAACCCCCAAAGATACAGAACAACACAAGAGTGCCAGAGGGTCTAAGAAAGAAAAAAGGGATCTGTAGTGTGCGAAACTCAAACAAACAACAAAAGGTCCCTGTACTAACCTATAGACACAGTATTCAATGACATCCTAGTAGATGGTTAGAGATACCCATCAGTCACCACTCGGAACCGCCCTTCATCATCTGGGAGTCTTCCAAAACCATCCACATAGATGTATTCTTTTCAAGCAGAAAGAGACCAGGATGTAGGAAAGATCTCTTCTACTGAAAAATCGTGGTATGGTATACCACTTCTCAAAGCCAATAAGTGGTGGAGTGTGGTGTGATTGGGGGAGTGCAGTGCAGGGAGAATAAAGTGCAAATGATATGAAACAAGTGGATGAAATTGGATGAGGGAGTATATAACAGGATTGATTCAGGTGATACTTGCTCCACCAATATTAAAAATCTTATGTTCAGACAGTTTAAGAAATGCGCTGTCTAGATGTGGAACCAGGTCGACATGTTTCAGCAAAATGTGGACATAGGCATCCTTGCTTTCTTCAGGACCTTACAACAAAGAAATGCTACCGCATATATAAAAAAGAAATAATAATAAGTGAAAGCTAAGAAACACAGTTCTCAGACAAGTACTAAAGTCACCTGCAGTTTCTAGGTGAAGTGGTTTCTTACAGCTATGTCGTTCACTAGAGGGGGTTAGAACAAACAGGGTCAGAACGTTAGAAAGGCTGATATCGCACACACAAAAACACCAAATTATGATTTCTTTTTTACATATGCGGTAGCATTTCTTTGTTGTAAGGTCCTGAAGAAATACCATCATGCACGCACAATTAATAATAGAGGCCTGAGCACGTGGTGTACTATAGAAATACTACACAGAAATTCATGGACGAACAATTTATAAAAAAAATAGAGGTGTTGAGCAAGTCGTGACGCAGAAAGAAACTTTTAAACTATGTGCATACAATTTAAAACCACTGAGGGGTAGGAAAGCCATATGAAGGAGAAAAAATAGCGTTACGCATATACAATTTACAGTGGAGGCTGATGTTGTGATGTCTTCTCTTACCTTTCCTTCTGTCATCTTTTGTCGTGTCTTCAAATGCTGCAGTTTGGCTGAGTTGGGGGTGTTTTGCATGCGGGCAGCACCTATGGTATTGTGGCTGGGCGGCAGCAGCAGTGACACCACGTCAAGTGTCAGGAGTCCTCCTCCGCTCGAGCAATCAGTTCGTAGTAAAATTGATGACGACACTCTGTTTGTCACGGCAGCACAGGCAGGGAAAAGAGAGCGTGCTTACGTCAGTGCCCGCATTATATGGGAACCCCGGGGGCTGACCAAATCAAGCCGAGGGTCGTGATTGGTAGCATTTTCACGGTCTGCAAGAATGACGGCCCTGTGGGACATCCCATTGGCTAATGTATTGGTTTCCAGGCTTAGTGATAACAAGCATGCTAGGTGGTGGCATGTGGGGAGTGTGGGCGGGCGTGCACTGCGCATGTGCACTAACAATTAACAACAGAGAGAGATAGGGGCGGTGTTATAATGTACGCAGAGGCAGGCCCAGAATTGGATCTGCAATGAGTGAACACTTTTAATCATTCTCCTTGGAGCGTCCTGAGCTCTGATTTGTCACTGAGAGGTTGATCGCACCATAGTTTGTACTGCTAATCATACTCAGCGCGTACCCGTGCATACCATACGAATGCGTCATTGAGGCCCACACACTTTTAATTTTGTAGGGGGTGCTTTGGATGCGAAAGTGGCGCAAGGGGGTTGTAAATCTGGTACACAGTGTTTTGTTTTACTTTGCTTTCCTCTCTGTCTTGTAGAGCCCCCACGGTCCCGCCGGCTTCCCACGTTCTTCGGGAGCTGGTATTGCTTTTAAAACGTGATTTGTGAAGCGGGGGCTGAGAAAAAAGGTGGTCTCTAAACGTGTTTTCCACTTGCAATTTTCTATAGGGACCTTTAAGACGGGTTACAGCCCGAATTGCTGAACGGAATTACACCAAATTTGGTGAAAAGGTAGAGTTTGGTTCGCAGATGAAGCTTTTTGTTAAATGGTGTAAATCCGTGCAGTGGTTCCTGAGAAAAACAAAAGTAAAATCATATATATATCTGTTGGCACGTATCGTACGCGTATCGTCCGAAGACCCTTACTTGCACGAGCTGCATGCTAATTGGCTGTCAACTGTCTGTCAGTGTCAACACTGCAGTGTTCCGGGGTTGCCTACATCTGGGACACTGCTGTTTGCTATGAAAGGGCAGGAGTCTCGCGGCTCCTGCCACCCCCATAGCAAACTTAGTTTGCATTTTGAAAGACAGAGCAGTGAAATCTGTTCTCACTTTCGTATTCCAAACAATTTTGATTTCCACGTGCAAATTAGCATCTCCCCATGTGTAAAAGCAATACTGGCTCCCGACGAACACGGGAAGCCGGCCAGACCGTGGGGGCATAGTGGCTCCCAAACATTTTTTATAAGACCCGGTGGATACGATCCCCAGGAATATTAGAAAGTTCTGATAGGGGCTATTTTTTTACGGAAAAAGTAAAAGTTGCGCACCCAGCTCAGTACGGCCCCCCGTTGTGTACGCCCTGGATGCACGACTCATAATCCCACGATAAAAAAAAATATATACATATTTTTTTGGCCTTTGGGGTTTTTGTAGGACCCCCCGAGCAGGCCTAGGGGGGTCAGGGTGTTTCTACCCTCCCCCTTTGCATCTTTTGTGCACTTGTTTTTCAGTTTTCTTGTGCCTAGGTTCTACCGAGACACAAGATGGCTGCCAACACTTCCTGGTTTGGAGTGTTGAGTGCCTCGCGGCTCCCAACCTGGCGCTGATGGAGAGGAGATAGTATTTCTTGCTCCATGTAGTTTTGTGTACCTGTATATTGTAACTTTTACTTTTTCCGTTAAAAAATAGCCCCCATGAGAACTTTCTAATATTCCTGGGGATCATATCTCCCGGTTCTTATAAAAAATGTTGGGGACCGTGAGGGGAGCCACTTTGCCCAGGATCCAGGGTAAATATAACTGTTTTTGTACAGCCAGTACCTTTCAACCCTACTCCCAAACGGCTTTCTGCCTGTTACCATAGTACTTCAAATTTTAAATATTATTTCTATTGGGAACGGCTACCCCCCACAAAAAAAAAGACGTATCTCCTTTTTTTAATTAACTTTTATTCAAAGAACAATAAATAACTGGAAGCGTGACTTAAAGATAACAATAAAAAAAGAACTAGAAACATAAGTTTAATAAAATAATATATTAAACAAAATGTGATGTGGACTCCAATAGATGTACGGTAGGTAATCTGCAAAACAAAACAGAAAATTAGTATATAAAATCAAAAGTCAAGGTAACACTAGGATTTTATGTGTGCAGTGTGCCTGGTACATTTCATTTGTGTTATAGGCCCGTGTTCAGGTGGCATCTGCATGGAAGTGCCTACTGCGTTAGTGACGCAAAAGTGGCGCAGCGGGATTGTAAATAAGCTGATTTATTTCTAATGCATTTAATCGGAGGCATCGTATATCTAGGCCACTGTGCTTACCTTGTATAAACACTGTGGCCAACAGAGTTCACAACTTCAACTTATCTTTGCTTCTACACGTCAGAGTAGACAGCAGCGTCTACAACTTCAAAAGAGAAAGAAACATGATGTGAGAGAGAGTGAGAGAGAGAAAACGACATTAAAACTGTGAGAGAAAGTTATAGATGGAGCAGTTAATGCTGGAGCAAATACTCATAGTTCACCTTTTGCCTCCGTTGTGTGTCCAAGGATGTGCTGCTTCAGATTGCACCCTCAAATTTACTGATCTGAAAGATAGTATAAAGAGTTAGTAATAGCTTAGTCCATACACCTGCACACGTATATTTTTGCTTTATTTTTTTGTAAACTCAGGATTCTATATTACAACAAGTTCCACTGTAAGGAGGTGTCTGTGCTCTGTTTTTCTTCCAAAGTAGTATATCCTATATACTCCCACAGCATAGCGGTGAGTTCTTAATATTGCGTACCTAGACTGTTGCACCCCATTGACTCGCAGAGTCTGGAGGTGAGTGTTTTACTTGAAAAGTCAGAGGTAGATTTACAAGCTCCCTACGCCACTTTTCCCATGTTAAAAGTGACACAAAAGTGGCACAAGAATCTTGTAGATCTGTTCCTCAGACTGTTGTAATGTATCTTTTCTCACTGCTCGGAGGTAATTGTATATTTCTATACAGTCAAGCTTCTGCACACTACCCACTCCCTCATTTCACAGATAATTTGTTTTTGTTTTGGAAACAAGTTTCTTTGTTCACCTAGTGCCATTGGCGTGATTCAAACAGGGTGCACTACGTGTCGAAGCAGGCTTCAATGTAGCCAACAGAGCTAAGGTTGTAACCAACAGAGTAGACAGCAGAGTCCATAACTTTAAAAAAGAAAGAGAAACAATGTGAGAGAGCGAGAAAGAGAAAGAGAGAAAAACAACATTAAAACGTCGGAGAGACACACACGACGGGGGGGCTGAAGCGTCGTGAGCCCAATGGGTGTTGCGTGCCTGCTGCATACTACATACTCTCTCTCCTTTCACAGATAACTTGTCGTTGTTTAGTAAACAATCTTCTTTGCTCACCTTGTGCCATTGGCGTCATTCAAAGAGGGTGCACTAGGTGTCAAAGCAGGCTTCTCAGTTGTTGTTACAATGGCCACGCATCATCGCACAATACACAAACGTAGAGCTGTGTAGGTTTCTTTTGGTGGGGTGACGTCAATTCGTAAAACACAAACTGTAAGATTAAAAAGGAAGTTAACATTGTGTGTAATGTTTTCATCAAGGAAGAGAAGAAGTGAGAGAGTGATTGAAAAGAATATTCACACCTAATTTTCTGTCGCCAGTGTGTTTTTACTACGTGCCGGGACATAATGCACACATCATCATCATCACAGTTTCTTCATCCGCTCAGTCCTGATAGATGTAAAGAACAAATTTTACATGCTCACATTAAATTATAAAGACATAAATAACTAGAAAGGTATGTGAGTAATGGGGAATCTAATCGACACTGAAAGACTGCTTGTGCGTGGACGGGCATTTTGGTGATTTTTACCCTCATCTGTCACAGCAACTCGCCGGACCCGCTGCGCGGGTCCTGCAGCGCACCAGTCACTGCACAAACCATCGAAGTGGAGGGGCTGCTCTCACCTTGTACGAGCGTGACCTGTTCGGGGCTGCGAGCAAGATAGCAGGGACTCCACTGTCCAGGAGTCCGTGCGAGCCCAATTACCAACACCTGGGCTGCTCTCCCTGATCGCCACGCCCCCCCCGCCTACGGAGGGAAAAGCGGATGCCTGGAGCCGTTTCCTGGGAATCTAATCGACACTGAAAGACTGCTTGTGCGTGGACGGGTATTTTGGTGATTTTTACCCTCATCTGTCACAGCAACTCGCCGGACCCGCTGTGCGGGTCCCGCAGCGCACCAGTCACTGCACAAACCATCGAAGCTGAGGGGCTGCTCTCACCTTGCACGAGCGTGACCTGTTCGGGGCTGCGAGCAAGATAGCAGGGACTCCACTGTCCAGGAGTCCCTGCGAGCCCATATACCAACACCTGGGCTGCTCTCCCTGATCGCCACGCCCCCCCCGCCCATTAGCTTACTATTTAGGGAAAGCCCCAATCCCGCTGCGGGAGAGCGCGCAGGAGTGCGCCGGGAGAAGCCTGGGACAAGGGCGGGCCCGTTCTAGCCCGTTACAGACCGAGCAAGACCGGACTGGGCGACCCCTTTTGGCTGTCTGGTTGTGCTACATAGCCTTGGTAATAGTCCTCTTTGTATCCTTCAGCCCTGGGATACTGTTGAATGATGTCTTCACGTGAAAGTCGGAGGAGGGCTGCTAAAACTGTGAAAAAGGCTACAGGGACTCTGGATGACTTTATCACAAGGACTAATACAAACATTGACATTGAGATTACTAAATTACAGCACAGAGTGTCCTTGGAGCTGGAGGCAGCTAGAACACTGTCCTCAGATCTTGCACTGGGTAAAAAATCTTCCTTAGGTAGCATTGCTTCAGCTAAAACTCCCGAGCGCTCTACTGGCCCCACACCCATTATTATATTGGCCGAAGTGCATTCCGTTCCTGAGGAAACAGCCACCTCTGCTGATGCCATACTAGACTCAACTCATAAACAGTTAATAGTAATTTATTTGAAAATTTTACTAAAGTGGATATACTGTTGGAGGATGTCAAAGGGGAGAAAGCCTCAGGGAAAGAAGAGTCCAAGAGTAACCAGGGTGATAATAAGGTAAAGCCAAAACAAAAGAGAAAACGTAAAGGCATGTCAGTGTATGCTAGGAAAAAGGCTAAAGTGGCTTAAAGCCAGTGTTTTACAGGGGGGGCTATGCAACTGGGGAGCGTAAGTAGCATGCCACATCGGACGCTCTCAACTATGCAAATGTCTAATAGTAGTGACAAAATGGAAGCGTCTAATTTAGATACAATAGATGGGCCCCCTGTTATTGGGGATGAGAAGATCATCACACCTGTGGTAGAGTAAGAGGGGGGCAAAGAAGAGTTTTTGAAAACTGTGTGGGAGACATTAAAGAAACTTCTTAGGCCGTTGGAAGTTAAGTTAACCTGTATTGAAAACCAGCTCCTTGAGGTGGAGAAAAGTATCATCACCCTGTCCAGTTTAAGTTTAAGTGGCAGTGAGCTACAGAGCTCTGATGTAGTTGCAAGCCCTACACTGGCCCCTACTGCTGCCCTCTTGGTACCCTTGAAAATGAAACCCTCTAATAAACAACATTTGAACAGGGACGTACTAAATGTAAATAATCAGACTGTGAGTGTCGTTGATACTTCTATTGCAACCCCCTTGATTCCATCTAAAGGAAAACCCGCTAGTAAACCACTCTTGAAGGATTCTGTATCAAACGAGAATTCTCAAATAGTGAGTGTTGTCGATAGTCAGCCTCCTGCACTCACTGCAGCTGCCTCAAATGAGTCCTCGGTCCAGAGAACCTCTGCAAATAAAGCTTATAATCACAACTACCATACACCTTATGCTAGTGACAACTTTAGGGGAGGATTTATAGATCTGCCGCCCGATGCAAGTCCTTTTGTAGTTGTACTTACTGGGGTCCCTGAACTAGATAACCAACACAAGGAAACATTTTTGTCCTTGAAAAACAAGGTGATTCATTGGCTGAATGAAAATAAACCTGTTCCTAATCATATGAAAAGTAGAATTCTTATGGCACGTAGGGTGCCTTGGATTGGTCCCATAAATAAATCAATTTCGGGTGACTGTATAGTTGTCTCATTTGAGGAACACCATACTGCCCAACATATATTTACTTGGAAGACTTATGCAGGCATATCATCTATTGAAGCTAGACCCTTAACCTTCTTTTATCCCCCACTGAGGCGCACCAACTATGGGGGTAATTGGACTACGATCAATCACCATTCTAGATGTGGTATTGAATCGGGTAGGCAGGGTATTCGCAATGTGTGGAATGGAGTCCCTACCTACAATAGGTTCAGCAGCTTAGATGGAGTCGATTGACTTGTGACTTCGTTAAACCATACCACTAATTCATATGGCACTCACCACCCACCCTGTGATGAGAATACTTCCACCAAATATGACAACAGCGAGGTAATACGGGCAAAGGGGGAGGGGGATAATGACCACCGTAAAAATGGGGATTCCCTAGCTAAGAAGTGCATTCTAGCAGAAACCCCGATGAACCCTGGAAATGAAGAGGGTTGTTACGGTGATGGAGCCGACAACGGTGTAGTGGGTCGGGCTCCTCGATCAGAACTGCATACTGTAGATGGCACGTCGCAAGACAGTGTGATATCACCAGTGGCTCCAATATTGGCCACTGTAAGGTCCACCTGCTCTGGTAGCGGGGCAAATCCATCATTGCTCTTAATCTCCTGGAACATTGCGGGGGTAAACAAAAATCTGAGGGACCCAGAGTGGGCTGATTATATTGATTCCAGCGACTTTTGTCTATTACAAGAAACATGGGCAATAGATACACCCCACAGGATAGGGTTTAAAACATTTGGCATTGGGGCAGTTCAGTCCAATAGGGGAAGGCCCTCGGGGGGAATCATTATATGGGTCAAAATCACACTGAAGATCAAGGCTGAAGTAATAGAAGCAGGTTCACCTGATATCTTGGCCCTAAAACTTACAAATACGAATGGGGTAGAATGCTATATTATTAATGTTTATAATAGACCCTTAGCACACTCTAAAGACTCTCCCACTCTTGAAATCCTGGACAGCTTTCTGAAAAGGGTGGTTGGTGATGCTGCAGTGATCTTGGGTGGTGATTTAAACTGTAATTTTGAACCCGTCCTAGGGCTTGCAGACGTTTTTGAGGATGAAGATCAAGCTAATAACATTCCTCAGCTTGAGACTTCAAATTTTGTCAAATGTTCGGTTTTGGTTGTGCAATTGGCGAGGTTAACGGCAGATCATGGTCTCAGGGCGTGTAACGGTCGCCTTCCTTCTGACCTTTCAAAACAACACACTTTTGCGAGGTCTGATATTAAAAGCAACTTGGATTTTATACTTGTTTCACTGAGCATTTGGCACCATATGGCTGATCTTGTGGTGGCAAATAGGGCTGAGAGTGACCATTATCCTTTGGAATTATACATTGATGTAATTATGTTTAGCGAACCCTCTCTATTATCTGCCACCGAGGTTTCTAACTCCATTCCGTGTGATGTGGTACATGTCAGTAATAACAGACGTGCATTGAAATGGTCGCATGTCCTTGCACATGGAAACGCCCTTGCAACTGTATACTCACTTTTTGATACAATCTTTAGGCCCATAGTTGGATACTCTTTTTCACCCAACTACTACGATCAATTCATTGCACTACACAAGATATTCTTTGAGGAGTTAAAAACATGTTTGACAAAAATGCCCAAAAAAAGCAGCAAAATGTAAGGTTTGGGTGTCATGGTAAACTTTGGTATGACCATTCATGTAGGTCGGCCAAGAGGGAGCTCCTGTTTGCTATCAAAAACAAAACAAAAGATGAAGTCAAAGTTGCCAGGGAGACATATAAGCACATCCAAAGGACCTCAAAAAAGATATGGGAGGAGTCAAACTGGGCGGACATGCTGGCTGCTGCCAAATCTAAGGACAATGTTGGGTTTTGGAGGCTGGTTGCTAATGGGTGCCATGCAGGTAGAGCTGTGAAGGACGTCTTTTTAGACGAACTGACTTGGGTGACGCACTTCACAACTCTTGTTACTCAATACGATAGTGGTTTTGATGAGACTCCATGGTCGCCACCCCCGATTGAGTGTCTTGATTTCTCAATTGGCGAAACGAAAAGGGCAATCGCTGAACTGAAAAGTAGTAAAGCTCCTGGTCCTGATAAAATACCGGGTGACCTGTATAAGCATGAGATTGAAGTTTGGGCTCCATACATAAACCACTTTTTTAATCCTCTATCTAGAAATTGTCCGTTTCCAGATAGTTGGTGTGCTGCAGAAGTTGTTTTAATATTTAAAAAGGGTAGCAGGTCTGTTCCATCAAACTATAGACCGATTAGTTTGATGGACATCTTGCAAAAACTCTACGCCAAGCATTTACTATTTCGGATAAATGACTGGCTAGAGGAAAAAGCAATACTCACCAAATTTCAAGCCGGGTTCAGGGGCAAGGTCAGCACCATAGACCAGTTCTTCAGATTTTGTTGTTTGTATTGCAAATACGTACACATTAGGAAGGGTCCCTTGTGTGTCACCTTTGTAGATTTGAGAGCGGCATTTGACCTCGTTCCCCGCAACTTGCTTTGGAGGTCCCTAAGTGAAGTTGGATTGCCAGGGTGCCTCCTGGCTCAAATAGTCGAGTTGCACGCTAGGAATCACGCCAACATCAGGTGGGGTCCAAATGGGGAACTGACGCGCAATATCCCCATAGAACGTGGCGTCCGTCAAGGATGCGTTTTGGCCCCTACCTTATTTTCATTATTTATTAATGATATCCCTGATCATTTGAACGGTTGTATAAGTGATTCACCACAACTTAATGGGGAAAAGGTGCCTGCGTTACTTTTCGCGGATGATACCATCTTAATATCCCAAACTAAGAAAGGTCTCCAGGCGCTCCTGAACTCCTTTAGTATTTACTGTGTGAAGAAAGGATTAGAGATAAACGTCAACAAAACTAAGTGTATGGCATTGAATCCCTGTAAGCCGGATAGGGGGACCTTAAATTTGGATGGCCAAGTTCTAGAAATAGTTGATAATTTTTCCTATCTGGGGTGGTGCTAGATTCAAACTTAACATGGAAGGCCCAAATCGAGAAAAGTAAGGTGTCTTATGCCCATAACGTTAAGCCAGTTATTAGTAAACTTAATACCAGTACAAGCAAATGTGTGACTCCCGCGCTTGAGCTTTTTAAATTTAAAATTCAATCTGCTGCCCTCTATGGGGCTGAGATATGGGGACCTTGGGCAAGGGATAGCTTCCATGGTCTAGATAATAAATTCATGAGATCAATTGTAAGGGTTCCCACTAGCACACCTTTGACTCCTCTCCAATTTGATCTGAACCTTAAAAGAACTGACAACCATATAATCATTAGACCATTAATGTTTTGGGTAAGGATATGGTCTATTCCAGAACTGATTGATTATAGGAAAGGTCTTCAGGAGATATTGGGTCTAGATTCTCTACATTCTGTTTTACGGCTCAAACACATTAAAAAATGGTTTTCAATCCTGGGCCTGCCTCAGCTAAGGGAGAGTCCGGAAAGGCAACCGCATTATGCAAAATCCATGGTGAAACCAGCCTTCTGGTCCTTCATAACTAATCAGTTAATAAATGGAAATAGGATTGGGTCTTTAACCCAAAATTATTTAAGCTTCAAAGATGAACCCTTTTTTGAGGTATTTCTAGATGAGATAGAGCCTCCCCTTGCGAAGTCCTTCTTTTTGAAGTTCAGGTATGGGAATCTTATGTTAAACTTTAACCTGGAACGTTGGTCCAAGGGAAAATCGGAAGGGCCCAACGCTACACAGGGGAAGTGTATGATGTGCTCAGGTTTTCACACGGAGGATGAGGTCCATATATTGTTCTTTTGCCAAGCATACACTAAAGCAAGAAAAAGGTGGATCAAACCCTTGTGTAACCTCTTAGGAATAAGATCTTGTATTATGGCATAGAGAATTATTAAAACCAACACTTTCCAACCCATTGCATTTAGCATTAGTAGATTTCTTTATTCTGTGTATATTGCTCGCAGGAAGACTGGCCAATTACTTTGAGCAGTTAAACTTTTGTTGGCTTTCTAACGTTATAGTTGCTCTATCGATGATGGTGTATGAATTTCCCTTCAAATATGGTACATGTCTAGTAACTAGATGTTAATTGAGATGAAGCTTTGGTGTTTTTAATGCATTTATGTATGTATATCTATGAGGATGCTTATAATGAATTCTGTACCTATAGATAAGTTTTTAACTGTTTTTAGACTTGTATGTGTAAAATGATACGACCTTGTGTTTTTTCATGTTTGTACCTTTTATGGCTAAAGCGGCCGAAATAAAGATAATAAAGAAAGAAAGAAAGAATACATAATTACTAAAACAACTGTTACCCCGTCTTCACAGCTCAATCCGCTCAGGAACTTTAAGCGAGGGACAGAGAGTACCTACCATTACATGCGAGGAAGCACAGGGCACGTGGCGCAGCACAAATATGCGGCACATGAATTCAGAAGAATTAATTTTCTGAGTGGGAGAAAACTTACATTAAGTTCGGGGTATGGAGAAATAGGATTACACCTTACACTACCATTGCATGCGAGGAAGCACAGGGCACGTGGTGTAGCACAAAAATGCTACACAGAAATTCTTAATAATCGATTTCCTGAGGGGCAGAAAACTTACATTAACTTCGGGGTATGGTATGCTCGATTTATAAGAACAGAGGCCTGGGAGGGCCACGTGACGCAGCAATAACTATTACAAAAGCTTGCAGAACGTGGCTGGGTAGTGTCTTGCGCAAAAACCAATAAAGGTAGAAGGAACACATTTATAATGATGGATGCTCTAGGGAGCACGAAGGCGGCGACCACTAACGTGCCAAAAACAATCTCCTGTGAGAACAGAAGAAATAGCTAACAACAAACTTTGTTCCCGAGCAATCAAATACCATATTAGAGAGCAATTTCAGTCCAAAAGAATCCTCCAGATTGTGCCATTCAAAAGTAAATTCTTCAGATTTGAAGTGACAAGTTCTGAGAGATGATCCTATTTAGTTGGTATCATCCAATGCAGCCAAACAGTTAAACAGCCAACAGCCGACACGTGTTTCGTCTTGGGGACAAATCACCCAATGACTTCCTCAGGGCTACAGTAACAAAAAGAGGACGCACAAGTTGTACTCAATTTTACAATCAGGTTGTCATCTATCAAAAGGAAATAAAACTACAGTTGAAGCCAAGAAGATTAGAGGATAGAATCCATTGATCTATTAAAGACACCCAGTGTGCATACACCAAGTCAATGATATAGATAAAGTAGGGGTAAAAGAGAACGGAAAGCCGAAAGTGAAAAGAAAGGTACAGAAGAACCTAAGAATCACCAAAATAGAGAAAAAAGAGAAGAAAGGAAAAAATATAAGGACTATAAACCATCGTAGAGACAAGAGGTTGAAAACCAGTCTGGATCTACAGCTATACCAAAGCTTAAATAATTGCCTGGTTAAGATTTTTTGGTTCAGCATAAAGAGTTATTTGGAAATCTCATCCAGTGATAAAAAGAGACCCATAACCATTAATTGCCAAAGGTAATTGATCAGTCATAAATATATACAAAACTCACCAAACAGTTCTATAGTAGTCTCATCGTCATGACTTAAGTATATCTGTGTACGGTCCCATATAATAATGGTCTAAGGAAGAGAGATGCGGGGAACAGTAAGATACATGGCAAGAACAACATAAAAACATTTGAGTTTTCACTATATGAGAAGCCTCATTTAACCTGAAACAAGTCTACATCCTATATAGGATGTGAATATTTTTATATTTTTATTTCTATTTTTGGGTGCCAGGACCGGAAGAACGTCAGTAGTAGAACTCCCTGAATAAATATGCTGGATCATAATCAATGGGTAAAACAAATACCTAAAAGCAATTCGATTCCGTCATGCTTATAGTGTTCCAAATTCAGGTTAATCAAAAGCAACAAAAATTTCTGTAATAAATCAACACATAGAAATTGTAAGTGCTGAGAGTTATAAAAAGCATTTAGGCCCCGCATATACTGATACTAATTTAAAATGTTTGCCCCTAAGACAGCATACTTAGATCTGGTAGTATATTACCTTAAAATGGACACATTTTTCAGGTCCAATCAGTTTATCAAATCGAAGTTCTTTGGTCTAAAACAGGAATAAGGATATATTTAAGTCAAACGTTACATCATTAGAAGTTAAGGTTTCTAAAGGAACCAGTTTGCGTATACATAAGGCAGCTTTAGTCTTCAGTTGGCCCCCATCAGAATTAGATCTACTACAGCTGGTAAACATAATGTAACAAATACCCATCTAAAAGAGTATCACGCCTGACAAGTTTATTACCTTAGGTGGACTGGGAATACAGGTCTAAAATTTAAAGTAGTGTAGAAAATCCTAGATCTAAAATAGAGACAATGAGAGGTGTAAGTCACAAAAAATTACTGTCTATTTACAATAGTACAAGCACAATGATCGTGTACAAGAGGGAATATATTAATGGAGCCCGATAAAAGGGCTCTAAATATGAAGCCTATCTGGTAAAAAAAGAAGACATCAGCACAAACACGCCTATTAGCCATTCTGTTTATGTCTTGGAGACGTTTTAAGACTGCTCCTGATCACAGGATAATATGTTGGATCAATATCTAAGCATAAACATAAGAACGTCCCTAACACCGTGAGCAAACAGATAAAAGAGATAGGTTCACATGAGTCTTACGGTACTAAAGTACAGGTACCGGCAATGGTCCAATGTTTTCAAATTGAACAGCCAGATCCCTCACGTAATCATGATAAATTAACACCCCACAATTCATATTTAAGTAGTATGGCAACAAAAAAGGGTTTATAAGTATCAAGCCAAAAAGCATATGTATTAAGTGAAAAAGGTCCCCCGATACTACCGAGTTGCAGATCTACACGGGTAACACTCAAATGGTTAGGTTAAGTTCCATAGATTATGCCCTTACCAGGTCCCGGAGAGTACTCCCGCCATCATTCGAACGCCGTCAGTAAGTGAGCCGAGTAACTATTACAAACACGAGAAGAATAGGAGGGGGCAAATTACATTAAGTTCAGGGACAGACGTGGCGCAGTATAAATATGCGACACAGAAATACACAACGATGTAGGTGAAGCAATAACAATATAGACAATTACAAAAACAATGCAAATTTCTCACCTTGCAAGGACAGGAAAAAGATGAGGTATGCACTTGATGAAGTGGACAAATGAAGTATGCACATGATGAACTGGACAAATGAGGTATGCACTCACACAATTTAATATCATCATCATCACAGGTTCCTCACCCACTCAGTCCTTCCATTACCACTAACTCAGTGACCAAAGAGGCCACACATGTAGTGGTGGATCGTTGTCCTCAGTCGTTTGGGCATACATGAGGCGTTCGAACCACCAGGATGGGCCAGTACAGCGCTTGGGATGAGAGCAACTCTAAAATGGCATAGAGCATGTGTGCCCGGTCTTTTTTATAGGTAGGGTCACTTGTATAGTGATGGTTGCGCTGGATAGGTGTGGTGTGGATGTATACCAGCAATGAGGGAGTGTGTGTGCCGTTCTGTGAACTAGACCTGGAACTAAGAAATCACTACAATGGAAATCTGGGCCATGTAGTGTTGTTGTGTTTTCCTGGTAGCGTAAGCAGAGTGGGCTGGCCTGACGTACTAACAAAAAAAAAAAAAAAAACGGCCTCTCACCAAAAAATCCCAAAGCCCAGGGAGGGTGGGCAGGGAGAAAAAGCCTACACTACTGCGCTCTCAGCCAACATGTCACCAGAACCTAAAATGGTGGTTGAGCAAGCGCTAAAAGTTTCGGGGTGATTCGTGAAGCGGGGGTCGATAAAAAAGATGGTCCCAAAATGTGTTTTCCACCTGCAATTTTCCATAGGGACTTTTAAGACGGGCTACAGCCGAAACTGCTTTACAGAATTACACCAAATTTGGCAAAAAGGTAGAGTTTCGTTCGCAGATGACGCTTTTTGTTAAATGGTGTAAATCCGTGCAGTAGTTCCTGAGAAAATCAAAAGTAAAATCATAGATATATCTATAGTCGAAATACTGTCCGAGGATCATATTTGTACCCTTACGAGCACAAGCTGCATGTTAATTGGCTGTCAACTGTCTCTCAACGCTCCAAACCAGGAAGTGTTGGCAGCCATCTTGTGTCTCGGTAGAACCGAGGCACACGAAAACTGAAAAACAAGTGTGCAAAAGACGCAAAGGGGGTAGGATAGAAACACCCTGACACCCTAGGACTGCTCAGGGGGTCCCACAAGGTCTCCCAAGTCCCACATTTTTAATTAATATTATTTTTTTAAATCTCGGGTTGCGCGTAGAGTACCCGTATCGAGTAAAAAAAAAAGAAAACCCAAAGCCCGCTTTAGTGCTAATAAGGCCCCCAGTAAACGTATATGTGTGGGGGTGCTCTTAGGCCCCTCCAGCCCCGGGGTCCACCATCCCATACCGCCCTCCCATAGCAAGGAAATATGTTTTCTCTTTCAAAATCTAAATCAGATTTCTTTTCCACATGGGGAGCTGCATGTTAGTAGTTTTCCATGTGGAAAAGTAATGCCGGCTCCCAAACACATAGAAGTTGTGCTCCAAATATGCTGGAGTCGTGCACCTTACAGATTATAAGTCGTGCATTCAGCATGTGCACACCAGGGGGCCGCACTGAGCACGGTGGTGGGTGCACGACTTTTAATTTTACCGTTAAAAAATAGGTCTTATCAGTAATTTATAATACCTCATCCCCCGAGGCTTATAAAAAAATGTTGGGGACTGTGGGGGGAGCCACAATGCCCCCACGGTCCCGCCGGCTCTCCGCGTCCTTCTGGAGAGGAATACAATCTGGTTTAGATTTTGAAAGTGAGAATACATTTCACTGCTCTGTCTTTCAAATTCCAAACTAAGTTTGCTATGGGAGGGCGGAAGAGGCGAGAATCATGCCCTCTGATAGCAAACAGTAGTGTCCCGGGGTGCCCACCCCCGGGACACTGTAGGAGCTGGCCCTGGGGCGTGGTGGTCTCCAGGGCCTTCAAGTGCTCTAGGCTTAGGGCCACGCAGTGTGTGTCCCACAGTACACTAAATATCGGGAGTGGTGGTTGCCGGGGATTGAGGGGGGTCGTTGAGGTCTAAAACACTTTTAATTTTGAAGGGGGAGCGTTGGAGCCCCCCAAAAACATTTATTTTATAGCCTTGGGTGGTGGCTTTCAGTCTTGTATAGGAAACAGCAAAGTTGACAAAACTTTCGGGTAAGATAACAAAGGATTTTGTGTTTTTTTTGTACTTTGCAGGCATTAAAGTGACGACAATTTTAACTCTGTCTTTATAAATATGCCACTAAGTTTTGTAATGTTGACAATCTCATCTTCCATTTAAATAGGCACAAAGTATTTATTGAAGTTTATTGTGAATCGTGAAACAACACTGTCTAATTGTGATCAATAAATAAGTGAATGAGTTGTGTACTTGTTTTGCTCGTAATGTGCATAGGAGTAGATTTACAAGTTCATTGTGTTAGTCTTGCATCACTTTTAAGAAGGAAAATTGACGCGAAAGTGGTGCAAGGATGTTGTAAAACTGGTTTGGATTTTGAAAGAGAGTAGAGTGCATCAGTAGGGTAAGTGCAGGTTAGTGTAGCTGTAATAATTACTATTATTCTAACATCAGGGTGGTGCATCTGTACGGAATGTGCTGGATAGTGTATCACAAAAAAAAATATTCCAACCCCACGGTGGTGTATCTGTAGGGTATGTGCTGGATAGTGTATGAGTAACAATTAATATTCCAAATCCAGGGGTTTGCATCTGTGGGGTATTTGCAGGGTAGTGTAAGAGTAACAATTACCATGAAAAAGAAAATAGGTAAAGGAGAAGGAGACACGCAATTTCACAGTGAACGTGGAAGATGAGAAAGTGACGTGTTTAGGCTTCAGAGCCTGGATAATCATTAAATAGGGTCTGCCAGTGAAGTGCGTACTTATTCTGGAAGAAGTCTTTCGGGGTCTTGCGAAAGCAAGTCATCTTTAATAATTGCCTATCGCTGCATGTACTTGCAAGGTTATCTGGTAAACCTCTTTTTGATTGGTTGTGAAGCATTGTAAGAAGACCAATCCCTTTCCTTGCGCAGATTTTGAAAACCATTTGATTGGATGTTGTGTGGTTAAGTCTACCTTCCTGATCCTAATGTTGATTGGCTTGGTTTTTCTATGTGACGTTATGATACCTTCAGCATGTACGTTGCCCATTTTGTGATGCACTTTATTTTATTATACGTTTCAAAAACTAGTTGTGGTAGCGTGTTTTTAACTCAAACTGTGTACTGTGCTTATGAGTTTGTTGACTGTTCTATTTTCTATTCTATCACAATTGTGCTGACTTTTCTCCTTTAGTGTGGAGTACTATGTTCTTTTATAAAATGTATAATTCTTCAAACCATCCTTGAAAGAAAAATTCTCATGATTTCAAAATATTTTTATTGAGTTTTTTATATTAATTATATTGGTGAAATGCAAAAATTCTTTTACATTTATTGGTATCACGTCTTAAACCACATTTATTTTATTTTATAATAATAAGCACTCATTCCTTATGTTTACATTATATAAGAATAGAAGTGCTACAACAAACATTCCCTTACTACTTCATCTTTCTTTTTTTATGTACATTTCATGTCATTATTACATTTAACAATCATTTTTAAAAATGGAAAGAATTATTAACAATTTAAGCCACAATTATATTACTTTTTTTTCAAAAAAAGTGCTTGCAAAGATAATTCTCCTCTTCTTCACAAGTGAAATTTGGGAAAAGCACTACTTAATATAAATACTTTTAGCCCATTTTCACTCTAGAAGATAAAGAGTTTTGTTTTGTATTCAAAAGTATTTTGTTGTTTCTTCAATAGTACATTTTTTAATCATAAAGAAATACTTGCATACTAAATAAATATCTCGGTTGAAAGTCATTCAACTCCAGTTAAAGGATCATAAAGTTATATATAAATGAAAATATACATTAACAATATGATCCCTCAGTGGAAATGAAAGATAAATTGAAGAATATGACATCGCTCCTAATCATTACTTTGCACGTACTAATTCCTTAAATAACCTATATTTCTTGGAATGGTTCTTTCGTCAACTTGTTATTATATTCTATTTAAACGTATTCATACCACATTCTATAATCATTTAAATATTTTTGCTTTGTTTTTTAAAAATATCAAACATATTACCATTCAGATAATTTACCTTCGATATTGTTTCCTTCCTCCGTTAAAATTCATCCAACTCCTCTGGAAGGCACATAGTGTTTTATGTATTTTTAAATAAACATTATCAATATGTTCCCTCTAAGGAAATGAAAGATATTGTGAAGATGTTTCTGCAGTCCAGAATCATTACCTCGCTCGTAGTTTATTCACCCGTATTGATTCTCTGAAATGAAACTAATCATCCCACGGGTGTGGTTTATATACTTTTTGTTTACTTAACAGTCTATGGAATCAATGTATTGCTCCTCCCACTTTTAAGTCACGTTTTTCAGTTGACAGGTGTTCTCATTTGCACTGTTTTAGTGCACCACATGTTTATGTAAATGTGCCTCTTTCCATACTTTTTAACTTTCGAATAATTTCTAAAATGGTTTCTAAACTCATTTTTATTATTAAAGCATTTCTATAGGTTACTTTTTTTTAATAGGAGTATTAAAATTCTTTCCTCCTTTTTGTTTCGACTTATTATTCTCGTAACTTCTCTTTTTTTGTAAAATTATTTTTAATATTCGTCATTACCCTAAACCCCTATTTTCCCTGCATCATGTGCAAAGGATACTCTCTATTAAACTTTGAGTATTCTAAGTTATATCCGATTTGCTGATTCCGACATAGAAGGTGTTCCCGTAGTACAGCCTGCTGGTGATGAGTGCTTGGGTGATGGTCTTCTTTAATTTGGGGGGGGTGGGTCTGTTTGAAGGTCTTGCTGAGTATGTGGAGGGTGTTCAAGCCTGTGGAAGCTGCAGCCTTGGCCTATAGGTCCTTTCACATGAAACATGTTTCTGCACTTTAAATCTAGGTTGTGGAGACTTACTGTTGTGGTAATACCATTTTTGGCACACTGTATGTGATGATTAGAATTTTACTTGATTAGAAGCATTTAATATTGATAAGCGTTTTCCTAGCATTCTGCTGATAACTTCATCTGACATTTTTTGCTGATTACTAGTGATAATTGTGCTTATGGTGGTGATAGTTTTATGTTAATAGATACCCCCAACACAACCCCTAGACTTGACAAACACCACTACACTATCGTAAACCCTAAACACTATCCTCAGCATGAACCTCTACAGTACATAAACACTATTGTTAACCCTAAAACACTACCCACTACAGTAGACAAACACTACTGGACTATCCTAAACCCTAAAATACTACCTTCAGCATGACCCCCTACACTAGACAAACACCAGTGTACTAATCTAAACGCCAAATGTACTACCAACATGACCCCCTACTCTAGACAAAGACCTATGCACTACTTTAAACCCTAAATCTATCCCCAGATTGCCGCACACATTGCATCTCTAGCGATTACAACACGTGACAGCAAGTGCTTCACAGTGACAGATGATGCTGGATACAGATCTTTACAGATGACAGATGACAGATGCAGCGTGGATTAATGATGGATGGATGGATGTGTGAAAAGCTAGATGAATGATAGTTGGATAGATGGATGGATAGAAGGGTGGATGGGTGAAGGATGATGTATGAATGGAAGGATGGATGGAAGGATGAAAGGGTGGATGGATGAAGGATGGATGTGTGAAAGGGTGGGTGGATGATTGATCGATGGATGGATGGATTGATGAAAGGGTGTATTTATTTATTTTTTTAACTCTTAAGGTGAGCAGCTACCCACAGAGGGTTTCCCGGCACCAAGGGACAGATTAAAAGAAAGGAAAAGAGAAATAAACGCAGATCATTGCCGAAAAAGCCATGTCTTGAGTCCTTTGCGGAAATAAAAATAGGTAGTTTCAGTTTTCAAAGCCGTGGGCAGAGTATTCCAAATCTTTGGGCCTAAGTGGGAGAACGAGCGACCGCCCATTTTCACCAACTTAAATCTGGGAATTACAAAGTTACCTTTAGAGGAGGATCTGAGAGAGCGAATGGGGTGATACGCATGAATAGGTTCCTGTAAATATACAGGGGCAGTACCCTGTTTAATCTTAAATATATAACAGAGAGCCTTTAACTTAATTCTGCTTGCATTCCTGAGCCAGTGGAGGTCCAGGAGCGACTGGGAAATGGAAACTCTACGCGGAACACGACTCATGCAGCCGCATTCTGCACAACCTGAAGCTTTCTGAGAGTTTCTTGGTCCACTCCCAGATAAAGAACGTTGCCATAATCCAGGCGTGAAACAACTAAGGCATGGACAGCCGTCCTTTGTGTGGATACAGGGAGCATCCAAAGGATTTTGTGAAGCCATCTTAAGATAGTAAAACATGTGGAGGCCACTTTTACTACTTGCTGCCGCATAGAGAGATTCTCATCAATGAGAAATCCAAGGTTGCGAACCTGAGCAACAATTTGGGGAAAAGGACCCATTTTTTTAGGCCAATGTTGGGGGCCCCATAAATTCTTATATTTGCCCAAGATGAGAACATCAGTCTTGTCCCCATTCAACTTCATAAAATGATTGCGCATCCATTCTGATACTTTATTCAGTCCCTGTTTCAGAGCTGAGATGCTGCCATCTTCCATACTGAAAATAGAGAAGATGATTTGAGTGTCATCAGCGTACGAGAAAAGAGAGAGACCAGAGAAGACGATTTGAGTGTCATCAGCGTACGAGAAAAGAGAGAGACCAGCTTTCTCCACAATAGTGGCCAGGGGTCTAACGTAGATATTAAAAAGAAAAGGACTCAGGATAGACCCCTGGGGCACTCCGTATGCTGAAGAACAAATTTTGGAAGAGGCTTTCACGGAAAAGACCTGAAAGGTATGGCCATTAAGGAAGGAAGCAAGCCAAGCCAGAGCAAGACCCTTAATTCCCAAATCCCGGAGAGATGCAAGGAGAATGGAATGCGACACAGTAACGAAAGCCGAACTCAGATCAAGTAATATGAGTTCAGCTGTCTCTCTGCAGTCAATGCAGTGACGTAGTCTCTCGGTGACTCCAAGAAGAGATGTTTCTGTGGAGTAATTGGCTCTGAAGCCTTATTGAGATGGATGCAAGAAACCCAGACTCTCCACATTATGAGTTAACTGATTATTAATATGTCTTCCCAAAATCTTGGAAAATACAGGTAACAGAGAGATAGGCCTAAAGTTAGATAATATAGAGGGATCAGCTCCCGCCTTTTTAGGAATGGAATGATCATTGCATGTTTCCACTCAGGTGGATCAAAGGCCTCTCTCATTGAAGAGTTAAGAAGCTCTTTTAAAACATTAACAGAGTCCGGGCGAAGATGACTCAATATTTTAATAGGCAAAGGATCACGTGGAGAACCCGATTTAATAATTGTCAGACAATCATAAAAGTTTTTGTCGTCAAAAGGTAGCCAGCTGCCAAGTTTGGCTACCGAGTCAGGTACGCTTAAGAAGGTAGAGTCATAGATCAAAACAGATTCAACAGGGAGGGGGAGGAACCCAAGCTATCATAGATGATCTTAACCTTCTCAATGAAGAACTCAGCAATTGTGTCAAATTGAGCCTCATCAAGAATCGGTGGGATAGGGGTGGTGTCAGAGCCTGTCAGCTTTTAACAACCGAGAAGAGAGTGCACGAGCAAGTATGGGCCTGTGTAACTGTGTTAGCAATATAGATGGCTCTGGACGATTTGCACGATTTGTGATATTCTTTGAGGGAGCTTTTATAATCGGATTTGCGGGCAGGAGAGTAGGATTGCCTCCATTTCCTCTCAAGGACTTTACATTTAGATTTCATGGCTTTTAGATTTTCCGTGAACCACGGAGCAGAAGGACGAGGGGCATGGAGTATTTGGACACAAGGGGTAAAGATATATTTACAGCTGCAGTAAGCCAATTCCAAACTGCAGAATTGAATGAGGGCCGTGGTAGACTGGTGTCCGGCAAGTTCTTAGATAGGAGAGTGTTAAAAGCCTCAACGTTCAGTTTGCCCAAACGTCTAAAACTCTCATGCAAGTCTGGGCAGACCCTGTTCTCAACCCCCGAAATCGCCAGATGAAATTGAACCGCAAAATGGTCTGACCATTCCAAAGGACTCCTAAGATTCATTTTAAAGTGCAGGTATGCAGGGTTAAAACCAAACGATCAGGGCACGGCACAATCAGCAACAAAGCCAGTTTATAAACTCTGTGAGCGTATTGATGAAGAATGTATGGATGGATGGAAGGAGGAAAAGGTGGATGGATGAAAGATGGATGGAAGGATGCAAGGGTGGATGGATGAAGGATGGATGTATAGATTAGGCATTGGATGGATGTATGGATGAGGTATTGGCTATCTTAATGCACATTGAAATATTTGCACTGTGAGAGATAAGTCCCTCTTTATCAGTTTATAAGAAAAATTAAGTATTCATATAATCATGTACACTGCGATCTTTTTTCTTTTCTGTGCTCATCCTGAACACGCTGTTTCTGAGTTGGGAAACATTATTTGTTGTAATCAAATCGTTGAGTGCAAGAACTTCAAATTATATTAAATAGAGATGCCGTGTGACAGTGACAAATTACTGCACACATTTCATTTCTAGCGATTGCGCTGAGGAAGAGTTTAGTCTAGGAGACTTTGGTGTAAGAGGCTGAAAATATCCATAAACTGTCACATGGAAATTATGGTAGCAAACGTATTTGCACACTTTATTTCCTCACAAATCTCTTCCGTTGGCCAAAATGAACAAATTACTTAACCTTCGCTTTCCTTCGCTTGCTGAAAAAGCCTATAAGAGATTTTGTTGTTTATGCTGCTATAGGCTTTACCAGTGTGCCAATCTAACCTGTACATCGATGTACCAAGAGAGGTGTGTGCACAAGATGTTTCATAGGACATGTAAATCTGCTGCTTTTCATTCCGACTGATCAAATGGCGAACACCCATCACCACCTGCACACTCGTCTTTCATATCTTCAATTCCACAGTATGTATCCTAACACCAAACACTCTGTCACTGCTGTTGCACTGTTGTAGTGGCCCATTCATCAGTATGTACTAATCCATTCACTGCACTAAAACTCAAGCACTTACATATTCACTTAGACACAGTAGTATAATCATTCAGTTAATACCCAAGTAATCATGCAGTGAAGTAGGCCTTAGGACATGGACTGCTTGAACTCCAATGCCCTATCCATGCAGTCTTGTATCCATCTGCTCACTTATCTTTCACACCTTCAATTCCCCAGTCTGTATCCTTGCACTTCCACAAACATACTGTCACACCTGTTCCACTGTTGTAGTCACCCATTCAGCAGTATGTACGACTCCTTTCACTTCTCTAGTACTGAAGTATTTATAAATTCAGTCATGCACTCTCCTTGCAGAACTGTGATCATTGAGTTAGTACACGTACTGATGCAGAAAAGAAGGCCTTAAGACATGCACTGCTTCAAACTTCTGAGCACTATGCATGCAGACTTGAATCCACCTGCTCACTTGTGTTTCACAACTTCAATTCCACGGTCTGTATCCTAACACTTTCACCAAACACTCTGTCACTGCTCTTGAACTGTTGTAGTGACCTATTCATCAGTATGTAGTAATCCATTCAGTACATTAAAACACTAACACTTACAAATTCAACCAGGCAGTTTCACCAGCATTGTAAAAGGAAAACATATTTATGTACAAATGTGACATTCAAGTGCTTTGAAAGTACTACAGTATACTGTAAGTAAACACATTATAGACCTATGCTGTAGCACTTCCTTATATTTATGCACGTTCACATTTATCATACACTACTAATGTATTCTTTAATTCATTTATGCACTACACATTATCATACTAATATAGCTCTTTTTTTGATCAGTGAAGTAAGTTCTTAAAATAACTTTTTTTTTGTCTTTTTTGTAGTTTTGTATTTTTTTGAATTTCTTTTACCAGTTTTTAATATTTTGTTTTTTTTTTCAAAACAAAAAAGAAAATTAACGGCGGCAGCAAAGGTGGTCTTGTTTGCGCCTGCAAATCAAATCAATGGACCGTTCGCCATAACATAATGTTGCCCTGTAAAATTTGCAAAGAATTATGAGGTCTCCAAAATCAGGATGGATGTCCGGATGTGGACTTACTGGTGCTGTGGAAGTGCTGTCTACAGCTGGTAGAGGGTCTTCCCTCAGCCTGTCAAATGCAGCTCTCGTATAATTGCGGGGATAAAGAGTCTTCCCAAGTCTTACCATGCTGGCGGTTCCAAATGAATATTTTTTATTTGGATCACCACTTGAAATTATGGTTCCACACACTTTGCAGGTGACATTGGCTGCATTTACTTTCTTTTGCCTGTCTGGAAATGTAAAAAACTTCCAGATTAGAGCTTCCTTCCTTTTTGGCAGTGCATCCTCCGCAAGAAAGTCTTCTTCTGAAGAGTGTTCAGATGTATCTTCCTCCTGGCGTGCAGCCATATTAAAGATGTCTTCAAAAACTCAGAAGTTTCAGAAAACAGATGGTTGTTCAGTGAAAGTCAAAGAAGAAGAATTAAAATGGGTGGGGTCCTTCAACAGTTACAATAGGAAGTATTATAAACCAATCAAATCTCTTGTTTTGAAGTCACATTGGGTGCGCGTACGATGCGCCTAGGTATGACGTACCACACGATTTGCGTAGTTGCTTTTAAAAGAAATATACGCTTATGAAAAGTATATGAATACTATTTTCATGATAACCTCAGATAATGTCTTGCCTTAAAATTTACATTAAATACATAAATATATATTTTTAAGCATTAACAAATGTTGTGGCGTACACGTACCGTACGCCATACAGACCCACATGACGTCATGCTGAAGAGTCGATGCGACGCGTAACGGCAAAACGTTTCTGTGACGTATTCGCGCGTACGCGTACAGTATGATTACAGATCGAAAGGATGGTGCGAGGACGGTACATGCACCGTAAGTTTATCACAAAAAATGCAAATATATATATATATTCACTGAAAAAACCATAGGTTATAGACCATATATAGTTAGGAATTAGCATTTAAAAAACCTTATTTTACTCACACAAAACCATTGAAATTCCATATATAGTTAGTTGCACTAACTATATATCGCGCACCCGTAATCCACTGCTGATGATGTCACATATTACATCATTCATGACATGGTCAGTGACATCACTGATGACATCACTGATGACATCTCAAATGACATCACTGATGACAACATCCAGTGATTATGTGTTTCTGTAAAGTTTAAATATGTTTTACATATTGAAGAATGAGTGGATGTATAAGTGTCTCAATGAAGGTTTTAGTAGGTGCGTGATTGACTGTATGAGTGAGTGATTAAATGCGTCTTACTAAATGCACGGGTTAGTGACTAAACTGTCTGAAAGTGTGCATCAGCATGTCTGTTGTTGTGCAAGCTGCTGCATGTGTTGATCAGTAGCTATATAAGTAGCTATATGGGTTATTGATTGGTTGCACAAGTATTTGTATGGGAGACTGAGTGTGTGTATGACTGGCTGGGAGGTGTGTGACTCTGTGCAGATCAATGTGTACTTGTATCAGTGATTCTATAAGAGAGTAAGTATGTGTTAGTATATGTTTTAAAATGTAAGGTACTCTATGTTTAACTGTGTAGATTAGAAAATGGAACTGTGATTGATTCTTTACAGGACTGACTAGGTGTGTGAGTAACTCCATGGATGAGTGGCAGAGTGTGAGTGTCTGTATAGGTGTATGAGTGCATATGATAGTGTTGTAAAGATGAGTGATTGTATGTATGAATGATTGTATGGGTGAATGAGTGAATGTGTGTGTAGACGTAGGAATCAGTGAGTGGGTATGTAGTAACTAGTATTGGTGTGTCAATGGTTTCAAAAATTATACTCTGTATTTAACACTGGGTGTAACAGAGGTTATATTAAAGTGTGAGGAGATGCATTGTATTGTCACATTAATGATATCATCATTGATGTGACCATTGATGTCAAATGAGATATCATCAGTGATGTCATTTGAGATGTCATCAGTGATGTCATCAGTGATGTCACTGACCATGTCATGAATGATGTAATATGTGACATCATCAGCAGCGGATTACGGGTGCGCGATATATAGTTAGTGCAACTAACTATTTATGGAATTTCAATGGTTTTGTGTGAGTAAAATAAGGTTTTTTAAATGCTAATTCCTAACTATATATGGTCTATAACCTATGGTTTTTTCAGTGAATTTTCAAGGTTTTGTAAATGCTAATTCCTAACTATATATGGTCTATAACCTATGGTTTTTTCTGTGAATTTCATTGGTTTTTTAACAGCTAATATCTGTAGCTGTAAAATGTATTCTTCTTTAAATCCAAAAATATATTTTATATGTTTATGAATAATTTTTTTTTTTAAATATTTTTTTTTCTTCGTTCCCGCTTCGCGAATCGGGAAGCTTCCCGTTAGCTGACCTTGATGCCGCGAAATAGACCGCGAGCCGGTAAACGTTTCTTTACCGCAACTGCCGCGTTAGAAAACAACATCGTGACGCCTCCCGTCCGCATGACGTTTCGCGTTGTCGCGTGATACGTCATATGACGTGCTACGTTAGCGAACTCGTACGCTTACCGAGTCGCAAAGCACAGGTTTCTGGAAGCAAACCGGGAGGCCCTGCAAAGCGCGTAACGTAAACACAGCAGGTCATGTGACTTGGTAATAACACTTTTCATTGGTTCATTTCACTTTCGGTTTCCTAATGATGTAAGACTAGGTCATATGATCTAAAATGAACACTTTTCATTGGTTGAGAACTATTTTTTTTCCCAAATGGTGAAAATCCCTCCTTCTTTCCTCACTCTGACTTTCATCATTGTGAGAGAAAGACCCTTTGTTACCAGTGAGCAATGGCTTCTTTACTAGCTTCAGCTGGTGCTTCCCCACCACCTCCACCACATCCAAGGAAGAGTGGACCACCTGCTAAAGTTATAATTCAGCAAGAAGAGGAAGAAGAGGAACAGGACGACCTAGATAATCTCCCTATTATGGCCAGAAGATCTGTTGTACCGGAAGTAACGGGACCAGAGGGCAGGGAGATGGTGCCAAATATACAAACGAGATTTCGTGAAGTAAAACAAGTCTGCGTACATTGCAGTGGAATCATTTGCTACGCAGAAAGTAGCATCACTCTGATCAACAGAGCTATTAACAATCATGCTCATGTTTGTCCGAAACTCCCCAAACAATAAATTCTTTTTTTTGTTTTCTTCCTCCTGTTGAGCCCTTTACAATGAATCGTTTTCGTTGCCCCCTCCGAAAAAAAAACAAAAAAAATATAAAACTGTTCAGAAAAATTCAAAAAAAGTAAAAAAAATGTTCAGAAAAATAATAAAAAAAATATAAAACAACAAAAACAATTTAAAAAAAAGTTCTTTTCAGAACTACCTCCCCGTTATAAAAAAATTGGTACAATATTTGCAACTGTGCCAACCTCTATTTCTCTTAGTTCGCTTCCCAGTTCGCTCCCCGGTACGCGAACCGGAAGCGAACCAAAAAAAATTTTTTATAAAAAAGAACAGTAAGTATAAGGGAAGGAAACAGACAGTTATGTTAAAAGAAAGACAGCTATAGGGGAGTAAACTAGAGATACTATTACCCGTAATCCACTGCTGATGATGTCACATATTACATCATTCATGACATGCTCAGTGACATCATCAGCAGAGGATTGCGGGTAACAGTATCCCTAGTTTATTCCCTATAGCTGTGTTTCTTTTAACATAACTGTCTGTTTCCTTCCCTTATACTTACTGTTCTTTTAAAAAAAAATTTTTTAGATCTGTCAGAAACAGTGAAAGTAATGAAATATAAAAGACTACGTAGAATATGAGCACTGTATGCAACAACTTTGACACTGACAGAAGCCTCACCTTCTCCATGCCTCCTACACAGTTCTACATGTACATCATAAATGCAAACAGAACAGAATTAATTATACATGTTAAATGGTTTATTTTTGCTGTTCTCAGAATGTATCAAATTTCACTAAAACAGTGACTTGAAGGTATTCATCATATACCAGCGGGGAAAAAAAAACACAATCAAAATGATTGTGTTTAAAAAACCCATACATTACAAATCAGAATTCAGAACTCCTTAAAGTTAACTTACTTTCCATGACGGCCAAGGATGTCCTATGAACAGCTTACACTCTGTTGTGCTGTTATTACTTTCAACCCGCCACTTTCTGAAAGAAAACTTCCATCGTTTTCAAAAACATGTTACATACAATAAATGACTTCTCGCTCTCTACCACACGATTCCACAAGGCCAAATCGTGTCAGAGCCATGTATAACTCTTGGATTTCTTGTAAGCCAATCCCGTCTTTTCGCATTTCCGCAACTTTCAGAATTAAAATGTTGAAGATCATTTACACAATCCTGGACTAGTAATATCTTCCCCTTCTTGCTCAATCATGTTCTACATTTCCTATCACACTGATACTGCTTACTATGAAGCAGACTTACACTACCTTTATGACTAGTACAATTATTTAATTCTCTACATCACTTTTAATCACAAAGCAATGTAAAACAGTAGACAGCATTGCAGACTTACATTCCCTCTACTCCATGTTTTGATTCGCTGCTTCAATTAGCTTATAAAAAGAAATAGTTTTTCTGAACTCATTCAAAGTGCAGTTATTTTTCCATGACGTCCAGTCTTATGGTTAGAAGTTATGTCTCTGTACTACACTTATCCTCAAGGCCAAATAGTGTAGGAGCCATAAGAACTTCTTGAAATTCCTCAGAGCACATCCCGAGATTCTTTCCCTAAAATTTTGGTTTTAAAAACACCAGGTAAGAGTTTTTAAGGTCATATGGCAATTTTTTTTTGAAAATTAAAACAGAATCATTGCAGAATGACCAGCCATTTCTACACTTTAAATAAGCTGTATAATGTCCTGATGTTATTGAAGGACCATCATGATATATAATTGCTACAGTTACAAAAGTCCTTCCTGATATTGACAACTGTGAAGCCACAAAATTTTTAATTAAAGTTGTCAATTTTGTTCCATCAGGCCTACATCGTTGGAACATTAAAATGACATACTGGCCATATGTTCGTATAAATAAAGTGGACATCATTTCAGATTTACATTGGCTACACTCCATGTTGTGATCAGCTGCTTTTACTAGCTTATTAAAAGAGACTGATTTACTGTCTGGCAAAGTTAAATATATAAATCTTTCTGAGTCTACACTAGTAGTAGCTGATACCCTACAGTTCTCGCAGTCATGCTGCCATTGATAAGAAAGCCCAAACAGGTGATCTACATCTACACCTTCATCATGCAATACATCAAGCATATACATTAAAAACTCCTGACAATCTTGCTGACTATTTTGAGAGAATTGTGTTTGGCCTGAACATCTGTCTAACAGATTTCGAATTTCAGACACACTTTCTATGTTTGTTCTATCAGTGCTACATTTCTCTAACACAGAATTTAACAAACTGCAAAATCTTTGATCCGAATTGACCACAATCTGTTCTTTTAAAGTTTCTAGAGAAAAGACAACATTAACCACTACATTAGCATAGCAGTTGACACCAGAACTGTTTTCAAATTGAAAACCAACAACATCTTCAACAGAATCCTTTTTGTTTCTGCTTATAATTTCAGGTTCATCAACTTTTCGTCTTTTTGCTACAACCTCCCCAGTATTGGTCACATTTCTTCGTTTCCGGCCTACCACACGTTTCTCAAACAAAGGATACTGAGGCAAATGTGGCGCATACTCTCTTCTCAACCTATTGTATTCCTTAACACAATCTAGATCCGCACAAATGTTTGTGACATCACACTCAATCAAGTACAATCCCGATAAAGTCCTAACTCGTGACAATGCCACATATGCCATACCCTCCTTGAACACAGAACTGCCAATATTCACCAATGCACAGTCTACACTTAAACCTTGCGATTTATGGATTGTCACCGCATATGCCAAGCAAACAGGAAACTGCTTACGACGAACATATAAGTCTTTTACAAGCAAAAATCTAGCAGAACAACGAGCAATTAGCTGTACTTCCTCAATGCCATCAAATTTAATTTTTAAAAATTCAATTCCATCTCTATTTCTGTATTTCACAAAATCAACAACATTACCCATTGATCCATTTACCAGACCTCTTTCAACATGTAAATTCCTTCTTAAAATTATACGGCAGTTCAAGCACACATTCAGAGTCTTTTCAAAACCCGCAGTTTTAGATATACTCTTCTCTAATGAATCCAATTTTGTTTTCAGATTCTCAGACAAAATAATTGTTGATCCCATATGCTCTACTCTGTCAATAGCTTCCAATTTCACAATCTCTTGCTTTTCTAAATGCAACATTTTGTTGTTGAATTTGGCACATTCTGCAAGAGTTGGCATCAAACATATTCCAGATTTTTTCTCAGTAACTTTCTGAAAAATATTCTCAGGCACAACATCTTCGTCTGGATATAAATTTGTCAGTAATCGTGCATGTAAAGCTTCTTTCCCATGCTCGGTCACTTTTCCAATTCTAACATCTTGTAGAATAGTCTTGTAAACTTCATCCTTTGCCTGACGCATATTTTCACGCAGTTCAGCATAATTGAAGTTTAACCATATATTGACGTTGCCAATACTCCCTAAGCACTTCCTGGTATCTTCATGCGTGAGCATTTTGAACACAGGTTGCCCTTTCACTGGTGTCAGCTGCAGAAGATCTCCAAAAACAATGATGTGTTTGCCACCAAATAACACATCATACTCTGTTTTGAGAACTTCTTGCATTCTCAAATGCACAAAGGCAAGCATAACATTGGAAACCATGCTTACTTCGTCAATGATAAGAAGTTTCATTTTCCTCAAGACTCTTGAAACTTCAAAACAAGCATCTCCAGATAGCTTGTGATATTCTAATTTGTTGTCATGCTCCACTGGCAGCATCAGTAAACGATGTAAAGTAATCCCTTTAATGTTATGTGCTGCCAGTCCAGTTGGAGCGGTGACAACACAAGACAGCGATGACTCTGTCCTTTCCTGCAAATAACATGAAATTGCTTTAATAAGGAAACTTTTTCCA
This sequence comes from Lissotriton helveticus, assembly GCF_964261635.1. Classification (NCBI taxonomy): domain Eukaryota; kingdom Metazoa; phylum Chordata; class Amphibia; order Caudata; family Salamandridae; genus Lissotriton; species Lissotriton helveticus. Next base: position 43,177,815 of record NC_136063.1, read on the forward strand.
GTTCCCGCTTCTCCACTCACGTACAGTCGGACAGGCTTCAATGACGTACATGAGCACTCTTTCTTATCATGACTTAATCCATGATCAATTTGCATGGTAAGTTCGTCATATATTTTCCTCTGCTCAACGTTGAGTTGTCTTTCCAACTCTTCTAAGTTAACCGCATCCTCCTGAGCATGTGCCATGGCTCTTTCCACTTCATTCATAGCAGTGGCAGCTTCATTTTCGATAAGAGGTCCTCCTAGTGGATCCTGACTCAATGAAGCAGAACTCTGACTGTCCTGAGAACTGTCTCTGGCAATCTCGGCTGCAATCGTTGCTTCCTGCTCAATTTCCACATTCAACATTTCTACATATTTGAGAAAAGCAGGACATTCTATGGTCTCCTTGGCAGCATTGAAAGAGTCTTCGTAACAGAGGAAATCTCCAAGCAGTTCCTCTTCTGCACGCCAAGGCTTAAAAAGTTGCAAAAGTGCTAAATAGAAAAACTCCTTTTTTTCAGGAGATTCGCCACTCAATTTTCGATGGTTTATCAAGTGGCATTTTCTTTGCTTGACCAGACATCCCTCACTTCCTATTACAGCATACACTCCTTTCTCAGTATCTTCTTTGATGTTCCTCTTGAATATGTAATTTTGCAGAACCTCATACAGACAAACATTCTCGAGGTGACTGCTTCGATTTGGATAATATGTATCCAACATGTTGCTCTTCAAAATGTCGGTACTGTTTGGCTCCTTTTCCGCCAAATACTCAATTTCCCGCACAGGTTTCAGAACTCGATTACGCGTTGCAGCAAGACCAACACTCGCCCAAACGATACTCCTGGACTTGGCATAGAGACTTGCTGAAGACAACCGGTCAGAACATTCGTAAGCTCCGATTTCTCGATGCGACAACATCTTCAGACTGAAACTGTACAACTTCTTGCTGAGGCTCTTTTCATGGGAAATGTCCTCCCACATATCCTTCAATTCTGTCTTCTCTTTTTTGGTGATGTAAGATGTCACATACCTAGCCACAGCCATACAGTTATCAGCCACAAACTGTATATCCATGTTAGCATTCCACATGGACAAAATCACCGGGTTGTAGTCGTTGATGTACTTAGACTCTTCGTTCCTCTTCAAATTGTATGTGTTTTTAGGTGATTTCTTCATCACATTATGTCGCAGCGAAGACATCAAACTGTTCACTCTTCCTTTAGAAATCACCGATCGTGGAAAGCCGAAATGACATTTGGTGTAGAACTTGTCTTTGTTCCGGAATTTACGACGACAGTACTTTCCACATCGATGGCTTTGGAAACGTAGAACTTTTTCTCTTAGGCTTTTTTTCTCCTTTGCGTTTGGAACAGCACACGTAGAATACTGTTCTATGAAACTCATCACTGAGTCGTCTGCATCCGTTCCAAATTTAGGTGCATCCTTGATCCACAGCAACATATGTATATGAGGAGCACCTCTTGCTTGGTACTCCTTCCTCCAGAAGAAATCCAACACCTCTCCAAGAGGTGGATTCTTCTTATTCATGATGAAAGACATCATACCTTCAAATCTATGATTGAAGTACCTACATACATTGACTGGATCCAAAGAGCACAGTTCTCCGGGTGTCTTGAATTCGATGTTTTCTACGTTAGCATTTGCCTCTCGTAGAAATTCAAGTAAGTCTTCCCAGCCATACTCAGCACAGCTCAAAGTGAGGAACCATGTGGGAGTTCCTAAGTTCCTCAGCATACATTTTAAATCACCATGACGACGGTACCAGTACTCATTAGTACCACGCTGACACGCCATGAGATTAATCAGGTGAGAATCCAAAATACTGTCTTGGACATTGACTTTATCCATAAAGTCACTTGCCGAGATGTTTTGCATGTGTATACCACTTTTCAAGATGTGGTTCACTGCATATGACAGTCCAGACAGATCGCTTTCAAACAGGAGATGAAACAAATAAGGAATGCATTGTCGAAACCTAGGATCTCCTGCATACAATCGCAAAGTCCGGTATTCAGAAGCAGGAATTTGATGAGGTCGCTCATCATATCTTCCTCCCTGACCCGTTGGAAAAAGCTGTGGGAAACACCGAGCTTCCAAACTTTCCTCCCAAACACTAATGGGACTCCCTTTCGCTTGTTTCATTTGAAACAACTCAATAGCATTCCCCATGACTTCCTTGGAATGCAAAGGATGAACACTATAATGTTCATATATTTCTTCACTAGTACAGGGTTCTACTTTCTCAATTTGACCAGCACACAAATCGCTATCCTCTTCCTCACTTACTTCCTCTTCTGCAACATATACATTTTTATAGTATTTATTATATTTTTTCAAATACAATGTTGCCCTTTTGACTTTCCTAACATCTACTAAATCTTGCCATATTTTCTTATTCTTTGTCGGAACCCCATTAACTAAGATAACCAGAGGTTCCTCTTCCACTTTTTCTACTCCAATTGTGTTAATGTTTTTCTTCAAATCTAGAGGCAAATAAACAACTCTTCCCTTTAATCCTCTCTGTAAATCTGATGGAGGCAATTTCCCTGTCTTTGGCTCCATTCTTACAATAGCCTGAAAGGGATGGATACTTTGAATCAAAATAGATTCATAAGTATTTAAATCCTTCAATTCAGAAGGAATTTCAACCAATTCCAGATTATTATGAACTGCTCTAGCAGGCATCTGGTTTTGATTTAATTTGTTACAACAATAAGTACACACACGTTGATCCAATCCCAAATCAAAACAATTTTCTACCATCAAGTATGTTGTAAAATCCTTCCATTCACTATTATTTTCCCTTTCACTTTTTCCATATAAATCCACTAACTTAGTTTGATTCTTATAATAAGTGCGTCGACAACACACACAAGTGAAATTTGGCCTCTCACTTGATTTCACCTCAAACGTCGCAATTTCCCTCTGGAAATTATCTGTACTGGAAACCTGTACACTATCTTCCACATTACCCTCTTCTTCTGGGTCAATTTCAACATTCTCCTCTTTACTTCCAAAGTAACAAAACTCAATTTCTTCACATATATTTTTCACATCTATTTCAGAACCATGCAAAAGAGCAGCGCATAATTGTTTTAGCATAATTGCTGGACTCTTAGCATAATACAACATTCTAACTAATTTCCTCACTTTATTATGATGCACTGCTAGCATCCTGAAATGATGAAAAACACTCTGGCATACTCTCCTGGAAAGACAAGCCAGTGAATGACCATGCAAACCTATCACTTCTCTCACTCTGCAAGGATCTAATTCTTGCAACAACTTCATTTTCTGCTTCAAACTTTTCTTACTAAATGACCGTATAAAATCACAAAGCAAATTGATGGAATCCTGTCGTACACTGCAAATACTACTACACTTCCAGGTGTACACAGGACCCTTAGGACGTCTCCCTAAAACCTCATTACCTAACACCTCTTCTATCTCTGTTCTCACAAGTTTTTCTTTTTCAACTGGACAACCATCTTTCACTTCATAAGCTCGACCACTGGTGTCAACTGCATGCACCAAATCATTATCCTGGAAATAACTCTCCTCATTAAAAAATGCCTCAGAGCTTGAACTATGCATCCATTCTCCAGAAAAAACTTCACAAAAATTACTACGATTAACTATTCTCTTCCATCTACTATTTCTTTTGAAATCATAAATTACCTTGTTTAGCTTCCTAATTCTATTGATTGTCAAAATAAATAACTTACGTTTAATTTCAAAGGCCTGATCAATAACTTTCTCAACTATTTTTTTTCTCTTATAAAAAACCACTTTCTGCTGACCTTTCTTAATATTTTTTAACAAATTCCCAATTATCCTGTTGCGGAACATTCGTTTACGAATATCCCTAAACTGTTGTTTCCTTCTACTTTCATGCATAGAGTTATCTCTTACTCTAGCAGTAACATTTCTCATTGGCCTTTCCTTACCATTTGAATTCGGTCTCCTTTTCTGGAGTGAAACATTTTCTGTAGTAATATTTTTTTTACTAGACATATTTCTTATGACTGTTTTTCGACTCTTACCCGGTGCTTTCTTGGTGACTTGACAAATCTTTTTGTTAGAGGACTGCTGCAATATTCCATGCTCCTGCTGTCTTTGACGTTTTCCAGCCTTTCTTACTCTTTCTTTGCTAGGCATCCTAAAATCTTGAAATAATGTGCAGTTGAATCTGTGGTAAAATATAATAAAAAATGTTATTAACCACTATTACCCAACAGTAAATTAATAACAGTCATCAAAAACTTAACACACTACTTAAGTATATAATATACTGAAGCCTATCTTCAATTTTTCACTGAACAGGACTCATCTCTTCTTAACCTTGGATAAACCTCACCTACTCTTTGTCCCCTGCACATAATTAAATGTAAAGGGGCAGATTTATATTAACTAGCACATCCCCAGGGATGCACCAGTTAACGTGCACCGCTGCTCTGCCACCCACGGTGTGCCGCATTTACAATCAGATAGGACAAAGCTACATCAAAACCCTGCGCCTGCTTGAAGCAGGCATAGATCTTGACGCAGGTAGGCTGAAAGCTAAAGCAACAACTAAGTGTCGTGTGCAGAACTTACAAAAAAGGAAAAATGGCGTTTAAACCAGTAATGAGACCATGCTAACGTAATACAGAGTAAAAATATCCAGGATCTACATCAGTTTGGGGTTCACGAACCTGGCAGGTACAAGGCACTGAGGCTTTCCACCGTGCATGTCTCATCCCAAAACATATGTTGTTTGTGAATGAAACAATTTCCCAGACCAAATGCTTTGGATTGGCTACTTCTAAAAAATTAAACACCCCTACTATCCCGGAGTTAGAGGAATACGATGGTTGGAGTAATTTTACTCGTTGTCTATTAAAGATTTACAGGCCCTACTCCGTAATTCTTCCTTTAACATTTCCAGTATAAATCCAAAAGGTTGACTGCTTTGGCAACGTGCCTTATCCACGGTTTAATAACGCTGCCTTTTGCTTTATATAAGTTTTCAAATTGTATGAAATATATACCAATAGGTCGTTATTAACCTTTAGGTAGTGGTTTTCTTCATCAAGTCTGGTCGCTTCCATACACATACAGATTTTCAAAGATGATCAAGAACTTTATCTGAATGGAGAGGAATGCACTGAGACGCCAGATCATTCACTAATGTGTAGGCACAGACAGTTACACGGTTCATGCAACAAACACCGACCAAATATGGCTTGCGTGTTGCAAGGCACGCCAGTTCCTGCTATCATCCCCACGTTCAAGTTCTTGGAAAATGGTAGTTATTTGATGCTCAATAATGAAGATTGTTCTGGGTTAATTAAAAGTATTCATTTTATCGTAACAGTAAATGAACGGGTTATTTGCTGCAGAAATGTTCTATTTCCTCCCACACATGAACATAGGGAGTTTTCAATCTGGCCACAAATACCAACCTTGGGAGCACATTTCAACAGCATGGCAAGAATAAGAGCTCTTTTGTCTCAGAGAGAGGTGGCCTTGAGTTCGGCCCGTGAAACTTTCGTGCTTCACATAGCGAACACCCGTACAGAGGTGCAGACCCTTTTAAATACAGATTCGACTTTGCATTTCAGCAAGATTACCCATTCATTTCCATGCAGCAGGAGGCCCATAGGAATGAAGGTGCAATTTGCGATTAGCAATTACCTCATCGCAAATTACGAATTTTTCCGACGGTGCAGGGGTATCTCAAGAACACCCTGCTGCACCCCTGAAAAAAAAATTTGGGGTCATATGGCGCACATAAATTTTGAAAACATTCCTTTACCTCAAAAACGATTTTCAACTCATAATTTGAAAACACTGCACATGGGGAAATGACTTAAAATGTCCTTAAGACACATAAAAGCATTTTTTGATTGCCTTTGCAGCATGTTTCAGTCACCTTTAACATGCCTATGTAACGGAAACATTCAAAATCTAAATTTGCCATGCACAGGTGGGAGCATATTTACAAGCAATTTGCTCCACAGACAAACTTCTTACATTGAAATGGGAAAGACTCTCAATTACCTTATAAAGAAGCGGACACCATTATGTCCTTCTCATCAATATTAAAACCATTGCTTTTTCTCAAAAACGATTTACAAGTCATAATTTGAAAACACTCCACAGCTCCTATGCACATAAAAGCCCTGTCAGTACTAATACTTCACATTTTCTCCAATTACAATTTCTCAAACAAACAAAATCTATTTGTGAAACACTTGAGACAAAGCAACATTTGAAAAACACAACTTTCTTCATAATTTTCTCCTTAAAGCACACTATTTTCTATCTAAATTAAAGAAATTTTTTCTCACCTTAGCAAGTACTTTGAGTTTCAAAACAGTCTCAGAAACACACCAATTTGTCTTCAGCAGAGCAAAAGGTATGCACTCCAGAGTCTGCAGCTATCAAAAGCACAGAAATGCTGTAATTCCTCACACAGATCTCTCATGTCACCCAATCAAAACTCTTCCCTCACTTTTTTTCAAAGCAAAACCCTTCCCCCCTCTGCCCCCTCTCTGCTTTTTCTGCATAGCAACCACCTCTTGCAAGACCTCTCACACAACAATGTTGCAATTGAACTCTGAACTCTCAGTGCACCTGCATATCCAAAGCATTCTTTCATTTAATGATTTTTTCTTCGCCACTCAAAATACATCTTTCAACGAACTCATCCATGCACACTAACTTTCTGTTTTCAGCAATCAAAATCCACCAATCACTCTTACTGCTTCATTAACACAGAAACTCCTCAGTTTTTTTCATTTTACACTCTCATTTTTTCAACTGCCATTTCATTGCCACACTTCATCTGACTGCAAGAGAACCTTCTCTCGCCATGTTTTCTGTCTGGATTGTTGGACATAGCTACATCTATTGGGCTCAAAGGTACGCTGAAAACAGGAATTTACCTAACCTCAATTTACAAGATGTGGAAATTAAGTGGTTTGGCCACAGAGGATTAAAATGTCACCAATTGATACCATTGGTGAAAACCTTTATGCATTTGCCAAAACCTGACCTGTTAATTGTGCACTGTGGAGGTAATGATTTGGGCACTTTGACTGGGGTAGGTCTGGAAATGCTTTTAAAGGACACCTTTGAGCAATTGATGGCACTTTTTCCTCAGACTGCCTTGGTATATTCAAATATATGCCAAAGACAGAAATGGAGGTGGTCGAACCAATTTTGTCCACAAATTGAGAAATCGAGGAAGCATGTAAACAAATCTGTTTCAGCTTACATGAGAGACCATGGAATGGGCTCCCTGTACAACAATAACTTGCGTTACTACATGCAAGATATCTACAGAGGAGATGGAGTTCACTTCTCAGATGAGGGCAACAGAGTTTTCACTCTGAATTTAAGAATGTGCATTGGTACCTACTTATAAGTACCTAAATGTACCATAAACCCAAAAGCTCTTCTCAGAGCTACCCTACATCTGATCACTCACAATTATTATTGTACTCTAACTTTTTTCACTAATTTTCAAGAAAGTACGCTCCCCAGAACGCTTCCCGGTTCGCGAACCGAGCGCACTCCACGCAAAAAAACTAAAAAAACGGTATATATTTTTTTGCCCTGCGAGAACCTTTCAAAGCCTCCACATCAAACCTAGGGGGTCAGGGACGATCTACTATGCCCCCTTATGGTCATTTGCCCCTTCGCTTTGGCCTCCTCTTGTCTCTCGATCCTACCGAGAGACAAGATGGCGGCCGCTACGGACTGTTTGGAATGTTTACAGACGCCGAAAAACCAATCAGCTTCGCAAACCTCCGTAACGCGAAAAGTACGCGAAGCGGAGCGCTGTTACAGATATATATCTTTTTTTGAACGTTAATTTCTCAAAATCCACTGGAGCACATATATTGAGACCTAGCAAAGGCACATCGGGCTACCAGTCCCTACAATTTTGCCAAGTTTCGTGCAAATCCATTCAGCCGTTCGATTATTATTATTATTATTTTTTTTGCCCCGCGGGGCCCTTTTAAAACCTCCACATCAAACCTAGGGGGTCAGCGAGGATCTACTATTCCCCCTTATGGTCATTTGCCCCTTCGCTTTCGCCTCCTCTTGTCTCTCGATCCTACCGAGAGACAAGATGGCGGCCGCTACGGACTGTTTGGAATGTTGACAGACGCCGGAGAACCAATCAGCTTCGCTTCACAAAGCTCCGTTGCGCGAAAAGTCCGCGAACCAGACCGCTGCCTGGTCCGCGCTTACAGATATATATCTTTTTTTAAACGTTAATTTCTCAAAATCCACTGGAGCACATATATTGAGACCTACAAAAGGCACATCGGGCTACCAGTCCCTACAATTTTGCCAAGTTTCGTGCAAATCCATTCAGCCGTTCGGGCTAAAAGTGAGGCCAACCGCCCTATGGAAATTAACATGGGAAAAACGCGTTTTGGGACCCCCCTTTTTTCTCGGCCCCCCCTTGACGAACCCCCCCCAAATTTTCAAAGGCTGCTCAGAAACAAAATGTGCCATTTTCCTGAAAATTTCAGCCAATTCCGTCCACAAACGGCAAAGTTATTAGACATAGAATTTTCAAAAAACCCATAGAGAAAAAATCCTAACTATATATACCTACTGGCGACCGCCAGTAGGTAATATATGTCAAAAGGCATTTCTCCGAGCCACCTCCAGTCCCAAAGAAACCGCCGAAGAAGGAGAACAGACCACTCTCTTCGGCAAGTAGATTTCTTTCTTTCCAAATCAGCATATGGTGATGCGTTTTGGGCACTGATGCCCTTGATCACACAACGGTCACAGCACATTTTTCTTTTTTATATAAGGTGAATTGAATACTCCCACTCACACCACATGTTTGGTCACATGACCATAAACAGTAAAAACATCCTACGTGAAATCCACTTTACTGCATTTGTAACCAATTGCCTACATAATAGTGCGGTTAAGTTAAATAAATATTAAATAACAGTATAAATACATGTACACAAACGTAGAAACAATATCAGTTCATTTAAATGTTTCAATACAAAACGGATCTTTTTGCCCAAATTATATCTTATGCTCATTTCAAAACATTATCCATTGTGAGACGATGATCTCATTGGCAATTAAGTTTATAACTGTATAAATACATCAGTTGACCATAAATACTTAAGTGTATCAAATATTGCATTTCTATGGGACAAAAGGATGATCATAGAAATCCTAAAAATTATTCCTCTATCAGTACCTAATAGTCAATAAGGTCATAAGATCCTTAACATCAAAACCATCTGCTTTATGTTATTTAATTGATATATAAATTAATTTTAATATATTGGGGGGAAAAATTTAAAAATATTTTTTGAATTTTGTTTTTTTATTATTTTACATTAAAAATATGTGATGTTATTTAAAAAATATAATAGAAAAAATATTTGCAAAAAATTTAGTAAATTAGTATAAAAAAAAGTAAATATAATAATTAATACATTTAAAAATAGGCATTTACAAAACCTTTGAAATATCACTGAAAAAAAATAGGTTTTAGGCATGTTATAATTAGGAATTAGCACTAAAAAAACCTTAGAAATTCACTGAAAAAATCATAGGTTTTACAAATGTTAATAGTTAGCTGGACATTTCACTCATACAAAACCATTGAAATTCCCCTGTTATAGTTAGTTCAGCTAACTATAACTCGCGCGCCCGCAATTCACTGCTGATGACGTCACATATTACATCACTCATGACATGGTCAGTGACATCACTCATGACATCACTGATAACATCCCAGATGACATCACTGATGACATCACTGATGATACACGCATTCAAAAATACAAACAAACATTTTTATAAAAATGGAGATACCAATACCAGTTACAACTTATTCAGTAATTCTAACATTTACATACACATCCACTCATTCACCAACAGTTCTATATAGTCACTCTTACATGTACTCACTCATCATATGTACACATACACCTATACATCCTGTTATACACCAATACTCATACATAGAGTTACTCACACATATGCTCACACTTGCAAATAAACTTTCAAACATCCATTTACTTGCATATATAGCTATACACATACCACTACACTTACCACTACAGAAACATACACATACTTACTTTCTTAAACAATCACTTATAGAAACGCATACTTCTTTATACAGGAACTCTTACAATCTCTCACTCTCATATATACTCACTTATATACATCAATACTGACTTACTCATAAAGACACTATTGAGACACTCATTCACTCACTAACACACACCCATACACACAAGCATCCACCCATACAGTCCTGCACACATGCTGTCTTCAAAACACATTGTGGAGAAGTGTGGCTCACTGGTTAGAGGAGGCAGACCTGGAAGCAGAGGTCAGCCCGGGACCAGGGTTCAATTCCCGGCTCGGCGGGGTCTTGAGTCCTAAAATGTCCATGGACTTGACAATTCTCGCTCCGGTGCCTACTCGATTCACGGGTTCACACTCTGCGACTCTGGGCAATAGCTTGCTTAATCTCCACAACGGCCCCTCGCTGCGGGATGCCTGGCTTTCACCTTGCGGATACCCTGCCGGGGTTATCTCACAGGGGAATACCAGGACGGGTTCCCTAAGCAAGCGCTTAGAAACCGCTTGGTGATTTGCGCTATATAAATTCCTGTACATTTACATTTACATTTACATACAAACAATGAGTCACTCATTCATGTATCTATATGCTAAGTAATATCCCACAACAAACCATACAGACACTCAACTAATAACCCATTGTGAGGTGGCGGCCCCGCGACCCCCCCAGGAGCGCTGCACTTCCCCGCACCTACCTCAATCATCTCCGCCACCGGGACTACAACAGCGCACCCCCTGTCATGGGGCGAGGACAGAACTCGGCAATCCGGCCATAACACACGGGACTCCGCCCTTCTTTCTTCCACAAGGACCAACCAGAACCACGGGACCAGAGGAAGTATATCCCGCCGACCCAGGAAGTCCCGCCCCGGCGGCAGAGTCAGCACAGGATAAAAGCGGGATCCGAGCAGAACACCCTGTCGGCGTTTTGTGGCAGGAGATTCAGACCGGAGCTGGAGTAGGAGAGCAGACGGGTGACGAAGAGGTGTGGACCGAAGAGTGGTGGAGCCCACAGGAGGTGGCTGAAGAGCGGCCGTAACTCACTTGGAGAGTTACGGCGGACCGGGTGAGTGTCTTCAGCCTTCCTTACCCCAACTCCTTAGGAGTCCTAGTAACGCCCTGTAAATATACCCTTCTCTTTAGCAGCACGTCCCCTGCACTGTAGCATATCTTGTATAGCACTCGCACTGTTTGTAGTGGCCCCCCTGTCCCTGTTCCCACACCTCCCTTCCCGACACCCTTTCTACAAACCCCCCTTGTGTTCCGGCCTCCCTCCTCCCGCCTTTCCTCACGGCCTCTTTTCTCTTCCCGCCCCCTCACGACCCGGGTGACGGTGTTCGATTTAACTTTGGAACATAAGGAGGAGACTAACGGTCCTTTGTTTCTTTCTCTTACTGCCCTCCGTGGATCTCCTCTGCATCGGAGCTGTCGTCGGAGAAGCCCCGCCCCAGGACTGCGCCCAGGACCCTGAGCAGACGGCGAACCCGGACCTCTCCTTGTTTTCCTTTCTTTTGTTTGGGACACTGGTTCTGGCTCACTGTATAAATAAACCTACAGTATTGCACACTACCTACGGCCTCCTCGCCTGCTTTTCCGGCCCGCAGATAGCCCAGCCCTACACCCATATACACACTCATGCAGCTAATCACTAACCCATGCAGCTACTTATACAGAAAGTGAGACATGTATACAGATATTTACATATTTAACCATTACTCGCTAATACATGTATTAATTATGATACACTTAATAAGTCAGTTATACAATCAATTTTACAACAAAAATCCATTTAGACACTTAATTACCCATTTATTCTTCTATCCACCTTTCGATATACATATATAAAAAATATGTATTTTTTAGAAAGACACACATTTACTGGATGATGTCATCAGTGATGTCATTTGAGTTGTCATCAGTGATGTCATGAGTGATATCACTGACCATGTCATGAGTGATGTAATATGTGATGTCGTCAGCAGTTCATTGCGGGCGCGCGAAGTATAGTTAGCTGAACTAACTCTAACAGGGGAATTTCAATGGTTTTGTATGAGTGAAATGTCCAGCTAACTATAACATGTGTGAAACCTATGGTTTTTTCAGTGAATATATGTTATATAAAGCCAAACGTGGTGAAGTCTCCCGCGTCGGCAGTAAATCATTGACAAGATGTGTGATGAAACGGACCGCCGCGAGGCGGCATTGGACATTTTCAAGAGGAGAACACCCAATGTACGGGCCACACCTATCCAGGGGGGTGAAGGGACGAAGTCCCACAACACCCTCATAACGTTATTTAATAAATTGGAACGGTGTAGTGAAAAAGAGATTAGAAAATGGTGGGAGGCCACCTCACTACAGAATTATATGGATGTAGATAGAGTCCCTAGAGGGCTCAGAATATATACTGTTCCGGCTTATGAAAACCCGGATCCCATGTTACTGGAGCAATGGGTGGAGTTAATAGCAGCATCTTGCAAAGCAATGCTGGACTTACTTGTGAAATTTGCCTGGAGCGATCGAACAAAAGCCCTAGAAGAAATTGCCTCCTTGGAGAAAGAGCTTTTAAAGGAAGAGGATCAAAACAAAGTACAGCAATTAAGAGAGGATATGAAAAAGAGGTTGATGAAGTATGAGTTGAAAATAAGATCAAGGAAACAGGAGAAATTTGAGCGGGAAGAGCGTGATTACGCTCAGGGAAGAATACTAACATTTTCCAAAAAATATGATGGCATTAGAGCAGCCATGAAAAATAAGAACAAAAAACAGGTTACAGAGCCAGCTGTTGAAGCAGCAACCTCGGAATCGAGCGTTACAGATGAGGAGCCCTCCTGAGATGAGGAACAAGGCACCGCAAGCCAATTGCGGAAGAACCCTTTTCATTTGGAGTTCAACCTCATCCAGAAGACGTGGCTGAGAGGGGGAAAGACCAAACCCCCAGAAGACGACAACAAACCCGGAGGGGCGGCTGGCAGAGGAAGAGGAAGAGTCAAGGCAGTGAATTACAACACCCGCAAGAAGGGCAACAGGTGGTAGACTGTAGTGAAAATCTAACTATCATCAATTTAACCAACCAGGATTTAACGGAGGTTGAGAAAAACACCTTGCAAATGGGCCTCAGCTTCTGCCCTAGTGATCGACTTGAATTTACACAAACAAGGATTGACCTGTTTAAACTAGTCAGGAAAATAAAACTGCACAAATTTCACAAAATCAAACCATGTGTTGCGGACTCACGTAAATCGAAGAAGAGAGTAACTGCTCAACTCACTGATGTGTTAACTGTAAGGGACTTGAACTCAGTCCAAGTACTGGAAGAACTTAGGGAAGAACAAACCCAAACAATGGGAATTCAAACTAGTGTTGAACAACAATCACCCCGAACGAACTTTCGAGCACCTTCACAGTTCAACCCTCAAATGCCAAACGACGCTATAGATACCTTCTCAGAGGCCGTGATACAGGATTTAGTCAAATTCAGAGCTAATGCCAACAAAAGAGTGAACTGGAAAAGCAAAAACAATCTGACCAAGGAAAAAGTATCCGCCTTGGATAACATTCAGAAGAATGAAAAGATCATTCTAAAGCCATCTGATAAAGGTGGGAACATTTTTCTACTATCCAGGGATCAATACTGCCAAGAATCTCTTCGACAATTAGAAAATCAAGAGAATTATCTTGTTACTAATGAAGAGGAATATGAACAAAGTAGAAAATCATATCATGATCTTCTGACGAAATGGCGGAATAAATCCATGCTGGATATGAATGAATTTATGTTTCTACGGAATCCTGAGCCTATCACTCCTACTTTTTATCAACTTCCCAAAGTTCATAAAGACCTGGTAAACCCTCCTGGACGACCGATTGTGTCATCCAAGGGTGGATTGACAGAGAACTTATCGATTTACATTGACTCCTTTCTAGCAAAATTTGTGGTGGATTTAAAATCGTATGTAAGAGACACGAAACATTTTATCGAACAAATTGAACACATCACATGGGATAATTCATTCTTGCTCATTACTCTAGACATTACTAGCCTGTACACTTGCATACAGCATGACAAGGGGGTCGAGGCTGTTAAATACTTCCTCGATATGAGATCAGGAAAATATCGAGAGCATGGTACAATGATAATTGAGATGCTAGAGTTCTGCTTACAAAATAACATCTTTTTGTTTCAAAGTACAATGTTTAAGCAAATCTCAGGGACGGCGATGGGAACCTGCTTCGCCCCCAGCTACGCAAATTTATTCGTGGGCTGTTGGGAGGAGTGGGTGGCCCTCGCCGGTCACAACAGTAAATGGGCAGAGAACATTGTGATGTGGCGTCGTTACATTGACGACTTGTTTGTAGTGTGGAGGGGCTCCTCCACAGAAGCCAATGAATTTATCGTGGATCTTAATAGAAACGATCTTAATCTGAAATTTACAGCGGAAATTAGCAATGAGGAAGTACATTATCTGGACCTTAGAGTTTTTATCAGTGAGGACAAACTACAGACTGCTCTGTATAGAAAACCGACGGCAGGGAACAGCATATTACATGCTGAAAGTAGCCATCCACCCAGCCTAGTAAAAAGCATACCATACGGTGAACTATTGAGGCTTAAAAGAAATTGTTCCCGTGATGTAGATTTTAGGATAGCAGCCAATGAAAGCATACAGAGGTTCCGTCTGAGAGGGTATGATCAAGACATGCTAGCTCGAACCCTCAAAAAAGTGACACGGATTCCCAGATCACAACTCCTGGGATCTAGCCCTAAAAGAGCAGAAGACTCTGATAATGTAAATAAATTTAGGATGATCACGACATTTTCAGATGGTGCCAATGCACTTAGGAGTATGCTCTCAAAAAGTTGGCATATATTACGGACGGATCCAGTGATTGGATGCGATGTCCCAGATAGACCGCTCATCACTTTCCGAAAATCAAGATCTATAAAAAGATATGCTAGTCCACAGCCATCTTACACCAATTAAAACAACTGGACAGGGCACGTTGAGGGACATGGCGGGATTTTTCCCCTGTGGGAAATGCCGTGCATGCGAAAACAGCCGGAGGGTGCTCTCTTACTCTATTCCAGGTCTAGTCCAACCGAAAAAGATCAAGCATTTTATCACCTGTACAACACCATATGTGGTATATTGTCTTATGTGTCCCTGTGGTCTCAAGTATATAGGGAGTACGATTAATGGTGTAAAGATGCGAGTTTTAGAACATCAACGGGCCATAATGAATAAGGATGTGTCTTATCCTGTGGCCAGGCATTTTGCCCAAGTTCACCATAGCAATCGAGAGTTACTCCAATACTTTGGTTTAGACCACGTACCACCTAATGCCAGAGGGGGGGACAGATTAATACGTCTACGCAGACTAGAGTCGCGTCACATAATTGACATGCAGACAAAGCAGCCGGGTGGGCTTAACATCGGAGAGGAACTTGGTGTACACCTGGGAAGATAACTAGACTGTATGAAGAGACTGTTTTCGAATTGGGATATGCAAGCAGAATTTAATGAATTAAGAACTAATTTGCTTGCAGATATACTGTCCTGACCTCGACCTTTTCTGCCTTCTGTTGTACCTTGTCCTCCTGACCAATATTTCGCATAACGTTACTTCCCTGTTTTGGTTTTGTCTATATTCTCTTGCCTTTTCTCTCTTTTCCTCTTTTCTCGTTCACTTTCCTACTTTCCTTCCTTCAATTTTCTTAGGTTTATTTTTCTCTAGTTCTATAATTCTTTCTTCCAATTAGAGATATATACATCTGTTGGTTTGGCTTTCTTTATCTCTATACCCACCCACATGATTAGAAAGAAATTCTAGACCATTGGGTCTACCCTTATCCGATTATTGAATGATATATCAATGTTGATTTTAAGGATTCTAATGTGGAATTGGGACTGATTATGCAATTGTGAATTTGTAAATGCTGATTTATGGCTTAATCATGAGAGCCCGATTTGTTACAGTGTAGTGGGAGAAAAAATTGGTCGAACTTGGAAATCATGAGAATAATTGTGGTATAAAGGTGTTGGTTCATTTACACTGTGATCTTGCCCGAGTTGTACCAGTCGGTGATGCGCCGATACACGGCTAGATTCCACCAAATTTCACCGACTAGGGGATTAACTTATAATTCATAAATTTATGGGTTGACAAACAAATGATGAGAGTCACATAATTCCCCATACAACGAGGATTTGATCAAAGTATTTGATCACAGTATTTGAACAATGGGGTAGAATCTTGTAAATACATTGTAAATATTTGTAAATAGGGCCATTGAAATGCCAATTATATGCTGATACACGGCGAGATCTAATTTACTTTAGTAGTGAAATCGGCATGAGTATAACATATGGGTAAACAACACATTGTAAATATGTTATTGTGTGAAGTACAACCCACTCAGTAATGGCTGCCCCTTTTGGATGTAAAATGAGTTGTCCATTTTTCCTTTTCATGAAACAGAAAGTGCATTGTATATATTGTGCTGGGAAACGCGGCGCATGCAAACACTGACGAAGGACTTGATGTCTGAAACGCGTCTGTTTTCTTGTCTTGAAGCTGAATAAAGGATTGCTTTCAAAATAACCCTCGGGAGTGCGTTATCGTTTCTGGAGAGAGGGACGATTGGAGCTGCTATATTTATATATATATATATATATATATTACCTACTGGCTATAGCCAGTAGGTAGTTATAGTAATGATCTACTTTCCATAGGAAATCCTCAACATTCTATTCGGAATAACTTTGGCGCCGGTGGACGAATCTTCGCGAATTTCTCAAAGAAGATGGCCCGCTCCGCTCCGCTCCGCTCCTTCTCTGAAAATGTGGTGGGGATTCGTCAAGCGGGCGCCAAGATAAAAGGGGGTCCCAAAACGTGTTTTCCCCATGTTAATTTCCATAGGGTGGTTGGACTCACTTTTAGCCCGAACGGCTGAATGGATTTCCACCCAACTTGGCAAAATTGTAGGGACTGGTAGCCCGATGTGCCTTTGCTATGTCTCAAGATATGTGCTCCAGTGGATTTTGAGTGATTTAGGATAAAAAAAAAATATATATCTATGGCCGCGCCCCGGTACCCGCACCGGGGAGTGCAGGGGGCGTGCCATGCGACTTGCACACGGAAAGCTGATTGGCTCTCGGGTGTCTGTAAACATTCGAAACAATCCGGACCGGCCGCCATCTTGTGTCTCGGTAGGATTGAGACACAAGAGGTGGCAAAACAAAGGGGGAAATTACAAAAAGGGGGCAGGGTAGACCCCCCCTGACCCCCTAGGTTTGATGTGGGGGCTATAAAAGGGCCCCGCGGGGCAAAACAAATTTTTTTTTTTTGATTTGCGAGGGGGGAGCGCCCGGTACGCACACCGGGGAGCGGACCGGGGAGCGTACCATGGGGGAAAAAGAATGACAGAGTTTTAAAAAAATGTAGCCTTTATTTATAAATTGGAGGTAGTTCTAAAAAGAACTGTTTTTTTTCTTTTTTTATGTTTTATATTTTTTTAGTGTTTTTTGAACATTTTGTAAATGTTTTCGCTTTTATGAACTATTTTATATTTTTTTTGTTATTTTTATGGGGAGAAACAAAAAACAGGGAATTGAAAATGGCTCAACTGGAGCAAAAAATAAAAAAGGAAAAAATTAGGGTTTTTTGGGGCATTTGTGGTTGTCACCAGCAAGGACGATGAGCTTTATGCTCAGTTCACCATAGGAGATGGTCTTACCACAAAAAATACATGTAATTCGGAAATCCCCAAACCGTGGTTGAATGCAAGGGATCGTCTCACTTGTCTCTGGTCCCGATGGAGTGGGTTGCTTTCTTTTGGAGGTGGTGCTTGAAGATTGGGGAGGGTTACTGGCCAGTTCCCTCATCTCTGCAGCAGAATAGCTGATCGAATGCTTGCGCTGCATGTGTCTAATCATGGTTTTATTACCAAAAGAATATTTTTTGTAAGGGTTCCCCCTTGAAAGTTCCATGCCACAGATTACGTCACCTTGGCCGCATTGACTTTCTTCTTGCCCTCTGGGATAGAAAAAAACTCCCATACAATGTGTGGCTGTTATATCCAGAAAAGACAGATCCAGTCTTGTAGGTTGAAGAAGATTTATTCATAAGAACAAGTACAGCTCTCAAACTGCCAGAGTGTCTCTCTGTCAGGCTCCAGTCTCAATTGAGCAGCAAGAGCCCTAACATTCCAATATTGCTAAGCAACTATGACACAGATATGAACAGACTAAAGTAGTTCTTAAAGAAAAAACTATACATAAAGTAATATGAACAATAAGGCAAATAAACTAAAGAATGCTAAAGCAAAGGATATAACACACCTTCTCTCCTGTGAAAAGAAAATTTTAAGTCACATAGTCATCAAGATACTTTGGAGTAGCTCTCAACCTGGAACTGACTCTAATGGAAGAGTCATTCGAGACAAGCTCAGAATCATCCAAAACATCATTGGGAACTGTTAAATCATTACATACAGAAAATCCAGTGCTAGAAGAACAGCAAGGAACATTAGAATCCATATTATAAAAACCCTCATTAGAGTGTATCAACAGATCAGAATCAAAAGAAGTACCAGACTTATCACACACAACTCTATCACGAGAAGATCCAGACTTGCCATACACAACTCTAGCAACACGTCTGTTGCTCCACCATTTCCCACCTGAAACCATGACAGAATGTTTGCTAACTTTAACAATAGTAGTCTCAGGATAAAATCTTGAACCTTTTGCTTTATACGTTTTCCTTATTCTAACTTTATCCCCGACAGAAAAACATTCTTCCTTTACATGTTTACTGTCATCGTATCTAATTTTAGACTAAATTGGAGAATTTTCTACCCTGTCTCTGACTAGATCCAAATTGAGAGAACTCCCTTCACACCTGGTTTTACTGACCACCCATTCAGGAGATAGTTCATTAAAAGATTCTCTCCCACGCAACATGGCAAAGGGAGTGACACCCGTAGTGGAGTGAGGAGTATTATTATATGACCACACCCTATCACTTACAACATCTTGTACAGTTTGACTAGAGGACATGGCAAGTTGGACAGAATCCTTTAAAATGCGGTTCACCCTTTCCACTAAACCATTACCTTGTGGACTGTATAAAGCAGTAGTTAGATGTTTGATTCCGAGATTATTTAAAAAATCTCTCATGATGTGTGAGACAAATTGCACACCATTGTCTGAGATAAGAAAACCAGGGATTCCCTCGGTCCTAAATAATTTGGTCAAAAACTGATTACATTTTCAGTATTGGGATCCTTCATAAATTTGAAAGACACCCATTTAGAGTGATAGTCCACGACAGTTAAGATAAACCTAAAACCTTGGTTTAGACCCCCAATTGGTCCCAAAAAATCTATACCCAGTTTCACCCAGGGATTTTCAGGAAATTTAACTGGAGACAAAGGGGAATTGACCGTACGTAAAGATTTTTCAGCATGAGAGCACTCAACACAATTGCTCAACAATGTTTCAACTGAGACATCCATTCCCGGCCACCAGTAGTGCAGCCTTAGTCTTTTCTTTGTACTAGTAATTCCTCCATGCCCCTTGTGAGCCAAAGTAATCACTTTATCTCTGATAGACATTGGGGAACAAGTAAAGATCCTCTCATGACAAGATTTTCTTCAAGACTCAATTCATCCTTAATTTTAGAAAAAGGAATCATTTCTTTGTTAATTTGACTCTCTCTTGGCCAACCATCAGATATCAACTTCTTCAAAAGAATTTGAGAATTATCTTTTTCTGAAGCACGAAACCAGTCAGATTTAGAGATGACCCCTTCAGTCAACTTTAGACCATCAACCAAACTTATTACAACTTCCTTAACATCAAGAATAGAGTCACCTTCAGAAGTGTTTATAGGACATCTTGATAAAAAATCAGCTTTAAAGTTTTTTCCTCCAGGAATGTGTCTCATTACAACATTGAAATCATATCATTTAGAGAATAGGCGAACCGACTTAGGGCTGGCATTTCTTAGACCTTTGTCATTCCAAATGAAGACGAGAGGTTTGTGATCAGAAATAAGTACAAACTCCCTGCCCCATACATAAGTAGAAAATTGTTTCACACCCCATACACATGCTAAGGATTCCTTTTCTATAGTACTGTAGTTTTTTTCAGAAGAAGAAAGTTGTTTAGAGGCAAAAGCAATAATATTTTCATCCCCGTTATCCAACTGACTAAGTATGGCACCTAGACCAGTGTTACTGGCATCAACAGTAATGTAAGAAGTGAGAGCTTCATTAAAAGGTTTTAGTGCAGTGCCAGAAATAATGAAATCTTTTAGTTTTTCAAAAGCTGAATTTTGATCATTACCCCACACAAATTTGATTTTGTTCCTTGTTAAAAGTCTTAAACGTTCACTAACAAGGGCAAAGTTTTGTACAAACCTTGAATAAAATTCACTCAACCCCAAAAATGACCTCAATTGATCCTTATTAGATGGTTGAGCACACTCTCGAATAGCTTTAAGAAAGTCTTGTTTAGGACTGATGCCTTCTTGTGAAATGACATGACCTGAATATTCCACCTTATTAGGAAGAAATTTGCACTTTTGTTTTTTTACAGTCATACCATGTTTGTTCAAAATACCTAATACGTGATCTAACTTGGCAAGATGCTCTTGAACAGTATTAGTGGAAATTAATATGTCGTCTTGGTAAGCCAACACATCCTTAACATTGCCAAAAAGTTGGGACATTCATTTTTGAAAAACTGAAGCCGCTGAGGCTAGGCCAAAGGGTAATCTTAAGAATCTAAAAGGACCAAATGGAGTATTAAAAGCGGTAAGATTCCTAGACTCCTCATTCAGCTCAATTTGATGGTAAGCGGCTCTTAGATCTATCGTAGAGAAAACTTTTGTACCCTTAAGCTGAGCAAGCATGTCTTGAATCCGAGGCAAAGGAAAACAGTCAATCTGAATACTCTTATTTAAAGACCTGAGATCTATACAGAGCCTAATTTCGTCACAATTCTTTTTAAGAGCGACGACAATAGGAGAAATCCATAAGGATGAGTTGATTTGTTCAATCACACCTTCACTGCATAATTGATCAAGATGGGCTTTGAGTCTATCTCTAATACTTAGAGGGACATGTCTGACCTTGTGGACAACAGGAATGGCATCCGGTTTTAGTATTATTTTATGTTCGTAACCTTTGACTGAACCCAATTTATCAGAGAAGAAACCCTGATATTTATTAACAATGGTATCTAAGGAAGAGAGATCAATGGTAACAGAATTAACATTTTCAAGACGATCTAAAGAAATAGGATTATCAGTACCTGGTCTTAGTATCATTTTGAATTTTCCTTGATCTTTCCAACCTAGGATTTTATAACCTTTTTTAGAAACATAAATCTTTTTTTTTTTTTTTTTTTTATTTGTTTTTATTGCAGAATTAGAGACAAGTCCTCAAAAACAGACCAACCATTACACTTTTGGCATCACAATTGAAAATGAAGCAAATACTCTACACAGCCATTTAGCCCACATCCCGGAGGCTGGGCGGCGCGCCAAAGGTACTGATCTCCAGAAGCTGCCTCAATGTATGTCCTTCTCAAGCGTCGGGTCGGTTACACCATGTAGTATCCGCTTTCATCCCCCCAAAGCCCGTCCCCCCCGTGCACCATCAAGCCCCAGATTATTCCCTGGGCACCTATTGCAGTTCTCGTCCACATCCGTCCAGGCCTAGTTGGTTCTTCTGAATCACGACACGGTGCCTAACTACCCCTCTCAAGAACGTCCTCCCCCCCCCCTCCAACTGCTGCTAATTCGGGTACCGATAAGCCTTGCAAACACCAGAGTACACCCTCCATAGGATCCATTCACCTTCGTTCAATCCACATGGAGCCCAACTATCACCGCTCTTCCTCTTCGTCTTCCATCATATAGTCACGCAATGCCTGGACTACCATCTCCCATGCCCTCGCCAACTCCAAGCACTTCTCATTGCCAGTCCTAGTGGCCTGCCGCATTCTAAGAATACTTTCGCAACCAGACCACTTCAACAACTCATTCATCCATCGCCTCACTGACGGCCCTTCCTTAGACTTCCAGTGCCAAGTGATCTCTCTTTGAGCCAGCATGACTCCCAGGTCTAAAAATGTACTAGTAATCTTTGTCCTCTTAGTATGAGGGAACCAGAGGAGCAGGCATGCTGCCATATCAAAGTCTACCTCCCTATCCGTTACTGCGTTCAGGAGTTCCCCTACTACCGGCCAGTACGTCCCTAACTTCGGGCAGTTCCATAGCATATGATCCAGATCTACCTCGGGTGCCAAGCATCTCGGGCACACGGCATCGAGGACCTGGAAATACCGTCTCACCCTCTCCGGTGTCAGGTACGCCCTATGGATAATGAAAAAATGCACCAGTTCAAATCGCGCATTCCTCGTTCCCTTCCAAGTACGTCTCAACACTTGGCTCCAAACCGTGTCCGGTATGGGCTTTCCTATGCTGACCTCCCACCGCGATTTCAACACCAGCAGTGGAGCCAGTCCCTCACTCAGCAGTCTAGCTTGGAGACAAGTCACCGCTTTAACAGTGCCCGCCGCCATCACCACATATTGACATGCCATGGCCACTTCCGGCTCCTCCAACCCTTTCTTCCAATGTTTCTGCATCGCTGCCACCACCGCTGCGTGCAGCAGGAAAGTTCCATCCGGTAGGCCAAATTTTTCCTGTAGCGCCTGATAGGGGACTAGTGTCCCATCAACATACAGATCCCCCACTACCTGCAAGCCCAGCTCCTCCCATGCCAACAGTTGAGACCAATCGCCCCCATGAGGCAGCGCGGTCAGCATGCCCAGCGGTATCTCCGGCGCATACGGCCGGTCTCTTTTCGCTCTTTTTAAGCTCCTATCCCAACATAATTTAAGCGTCCTTTCCTCTTACTTCTAGTTTCTGTTGCATTATGATATATGACAAAACCCACCTCTGGATGCCAAGCCCCCGTCCGTGCTCAGGGCCCCTGAATTCTCTGGCGACATTCAGTGTCAATACCTGAAGTTGTGCCGCCAGGTAATATAACTCAAAGTCGGGAATGGCTAATCCCCCCTCAGGCTTGGGTCTAGTCAGGGTACCCAATGCCACCCTGCTCCGCCCATGGCCCCAAAGGAAGCCAATCACCAATGTCTTCAGATCTTTAAAAATCCGCTGCGGGATCCATATCGGTAGCGTCCGGAAATAGTAGAGCAGCCGCGGGAGTGCCACCATCTTCAACAATGCCACTCGTCCCAATACTGACAACGGAAGGGAGGCCCAGAAATCCATGCAGCCCTTCAGCGCACGAATACACCGCCCCACGTTCCCGTCCAAGAGGTCCACAGCCTCATGATAAATGCGCACCCCCAGATAGGTAAAACAGGAGGACTCCCATACCACCTCTCTCGTCAGCAGTGGACTGGGCGTACCCCTCCGCAAAGGAAATACACAGGTCTTGGTCCAATTCACCCTGAGGCCTGATAGTTGCCCAAATCTACTCAGCATATCCACTGCTCCATCCAGCGAGCGTACTGGGTCCGCTAGATATAATAATAAATCATCAGCGTACAGTGATATATAGTGTGACTCTGGTCCTTGCGCTATCCCATTGTACATGGTGCCCGACCGTGCCTGTGCCGCCAACGGCTCCATTGCCAAAGCAAACAGCAGAGGGGACAGCGAGCAACCCTGTCTCGTCCCCCTACATACTGGGTAGGCCGAAGATATAAGAGGCCCCAGCCGCACTCGCGCCTTCGCCGATGAGTAAAGCACCCTCGTCCATCTCCGAAAGCCTTCACCTATCCCAAATTTCAACAGTACTCCATCCAGGTTTTGCCCTTCGAGGCTATCAAAAGCCTTTTCGATATCAACCGCCAGCACCACGGGGTCAAGAGCCGATGCCCCGGCACCATCCATGATGCGGATCAGACGACGTATGTTCATCGAGGTGTTCCTGGTCGGGATAAATCCCGCCTGATCCCTGTGTACTAATGTGGTCATGTGGGGCAGCAACCTGGCGGCCAGGATGCGACTCAATATCTTATAGTCCACCGTCAACATAGACAGCGGGCGGTAAGAAGTCACGTCCAATGCATCCCTCCCCGGCTTCAGCAGCGGTACTACCAGCGCCTCTCTCATTGATTCAGGCAAGCACCCCACCTGCTTCGCCTCCGAGTACACCTCCAACAATCTAGGTGCTAATATATCAACAAATTTGGCATAGAATTCTATCGGAAGCCCGTCCACCCCGGGGTTTTATTCCGTGCCATATGGTTAATCGCTCCCCGTATCTCTGCCAATGTCATGGGTCCCCCCAATGCTACCGCTTCTTCGCTATCTAACACCGGCAGCGGAATCAGATCCAAGTACTCGCCTATCTCCGAGACCCCTGCTTCTAGGTGGCTTTCATACAATCCCGTGTAGTAGGACTGAAAGCGCGCCAGGACTGCTGACTGAGAATAAACCACGTCCCCATCTTCCTTTCGTACACTCATGATCAGGCACCCCCTTGGCCCTGGATCAGCTAGTTTGGCCAAGAGCGTCCCCACCTTATCACGTTCCTCATGTACCTTAGTAATATACGATTTATAATCATAGCACCGCAGCCGCTTGGTCTCCGTCGCTACCACTTCTTTAGCCTGCATCAGTTGGCCCTGCAAGTCTGGCCGCTCAGGCCTTCGCTGTTCCAGCCCTCTCAACACCTCTTCCGCTTTCGCAAGATCATTCAGTACTGTTTGTCTCGCATTCGAAAATCTGCCCATGCACACCCCTCTCACCACCACTTTCATTGCATCCCATTCCACTGATCTGGTCGAGGCCGAGCCTCCATTTTCCCCAAAATAATAGTCAATGCCCTGTCGGACCGTGTCACTAAACACCGGATCTTCCAAGGTATCAGGCCGCAGTCGCCAAGACGGGACCGCCGATCTCGCCTGCTGCCACTGCATCGAGATCAGTAGAGGGTTATGATCTGAAATGGTTCTGGTCAAGTATTCAGACTGGGTCACTGCAGCCGCCAGGGGGCCACCGCACAGCACAGAGTCCAATCTAACATGCAAATCATGAAGTGTGGAAAAGTAAGAGTAATCCCTGACCTCAGGATGTTGTTCCCTCCACACATCTATCAATCCCCACCTCTCCTGCCACTCCCTCCTGTGGGTTGCTAGCCTGCGCACCGGGGAATCGACCACTGGCGGATGTGACCTATCCAGCTGCACATCTGTGATTGAATTGAAATCTCCTGCCAGTAGGAGAGGGCCTGCCAAGAAATAGGCCAGCGAGCTTGATAGACCCTCAAAGAAGAGGGCCTGATCAGAGTTGGGGGCATATATATTGCACAGGACCACCTCCCTGCCACAAAGTCGCCCCTCAACGGCTACATATCTGCCCTCCGGATCAACCCGCTGGCTCGTCATTTGGAACGGCGTGCCCGCCCTTACCCAAATCAGCACCCCTCTGGCGAATGCTGAGTATGTCGTGCCAAATACCTGACCTCGCCACCTCCTCTGTAAAGCCCCGCACTCTGTTTTGGATAGGTGGGTCTCCTGAAGCATTGCAATTTGTACACCCCGCCTCACCAGGTAGGCATGCACCCTATGACGTTTCACCATCGTACGAAGCCCTCGGACATTCCATGTGATACATTTCAAATTAGGTAACGTCCCCATGGTGGATCACTTTGCATAATGGTACTAGCCAACAAATATCCCCCGCACTGCAGCAGTTGTATATCCCCTTCAAAACACCCCAAACAACACCCTAAACCCCTCTCCCCAGGACAGGACCTAATAACCCAGCTTCAGCCCCGTTCCAAACCACCAACACCCCACACATTAATCTAACCTGTGGTCGTCACCACAGAAGGCCTTAAGGGCCTCGGGAGGTCAATGGAACGCCGATCCGGTCTAGGCGGAGCCCCCACCCCATGCCCGCAGTCCCATAGTGCTTGTACATCTCCATACCTCATAGTCCAACAAATGTCCGGAGAGTCTGTACCAGCAATTACCTCAGGATTGTTCAACGTTCTCAGGCCTCACTCATTAAACACACCATCTGAAGTTTGTGAAGTGACTGCCGGTCCCTTCGTACTTCCCGTGTCAGAGTCGTCGCCTCCGGACCCCTCCTCCCCCTCCCCCGACTCTGATGCTCCGGGTATCCTCTCCTGTTGCGATCCTGTGATGGTCGCCGTTGCAGCCAGCGCTCCCCTCCTGTCCACCGCCATTAATGCCTCCCGTTCAGCCTGTTTGCGCCTGTTCCGGGAGCGGATGCGCTGTGACTTTCTGATCCGTACTGGGATTTGCCTTTCCCTCCCATTTCTGTGCGCACAATCAGTCCCCGCACGGTACAGTTCAAGCCACGACCAAGCCTCGTCGGGAGTCTGAAAGAAGTGGGTCTTGTCATCAATGATCACTCTCAGTTTCGCAGGGAAGAGCAAAGAGTATTGGATCCCTTCCTCTCTCAGTTCCTTCTTCACTGATAAGAAGGACGCTCTGCTTTTCTGGACTTCCTGAGTGTAATCCGGAAAGACTGTAACGTTACTATTGTCCACTTGGAAGGGGCCCTGGGATCGTGCCCTCTGTATCAACAGGTCGCGGTCTTTATAATGCAGCAATTTGACCACCATCGGCAGAGGTGGTCTGCCCTCCAGGGGTGGTCTGGCTGGTACCCTATGTGCCCTTTCCAGGGAGAAAAATAGAGACAACCCCTCCGGCGCCACCACCGTCCTGAACCAGTTCTCCATGTAGGACACAGCATCCCCTTTTTCAATTTTTTCTGGAAGGCCCACCACCCTCACATTATTCCTCCGGTTACGACTTTCCACATCCTCCGCTCGACGCTCCAGAGTCGCCAGACGATCGAGGATATCCGACAATTTATGGTCTGCTGTCACCACCGCCGGTTTCAGTTCCTGGAGCAGTTGTTCATTCGATTTTACTCTATCCGAGAGTTTGGCGTGGTCCGCCCTCAGGGGACCCAGTCCCGTGGCTACCTGCGCAATGTCCTGATGCAGCGAATCCTTGGTCGCAGTGATCGCCTCTAGGATAGAGTCAAAGCTCTGGTGTAGCCGTTGCTCTTGCGTTGATGCGTCCGGCGGGGCATGAGTGCCGCCATCCTGGGCCAGAACGACCGTACCCTCCCGCTCCTGTTGCGCATGCGGGACATCGCCCAGAGCCGCCATCGTGGTCGTAATATGTGGAGCACTCAGGCCGCCACCGAGGCCACACCAGTTCACCGTACTCACAGCGCAGGCCCCTCGGACCCAGATCCCTTCTCCGCGTCACCTAGCCAGGAAGCGCACCGTGTCCGGCAACCTCAATCACAGTCCCACCGTGTCCCTGCAGCACTATTGGGCGCCTTTCCGCTCACAGAATGGTCCTGCTAGTGTATGGCCGGGTGGTGCCCGAGGCCCATAGTGTTCAGCCCTACCAGGGCAGCAAATCCTCAGTGCCCCACTAGCAAATCGGGCGAGCACCGTCCATAGTCGATCACGCCCGCTGTCCAAGCCAGCACACCGCAGCCTCCGGGTCCGCTGTCTCCGGACTCCACCCCCGTTCGCCCAGCATCCACACTGCACGGGCCCTTCGTGGGCTGCGCCTGCCGCTGGTCCCAGGCCACCCAGGACGCCCCCACCAGTTCCAGTCGCTCCAATGGGGGCCCTACGAGCAGAGGGACCCAGGTCCAATTCGGACTCACGGCCGATGCGCAGGCCGCCACTCTTCCACAGCACCGCTCACGCTGGCAGCCGCTCTCCCTGCGACCGGCCCCTTGCAGCGCCGCCCGACCGGTCCCTCAGGCAGGAGGCCACCACCAGATGCTCACGCCGCTGCCCAGGAGCAACCCGTTGTCCCCCAAGCCCTCTCGTCAGGGCGTGCAGAAGCGGGGGGGAAGGGGGAGGGGCGCCGCACTCCCCGAGCCGCGGGGTGCTTACAGTCCCACCGCTCCTCACCGCAGTCAGCCCCGGTTCGTCCCCGCTCCGCTCACCCCGCCGGGCAGCCTCCGTCGGGTCAGAGCAGAGAACGGACGCAGCTCTCAGACCCTCCGAGCTCCGCTCGCCACCATCTTCCCTTTGTCTGCGGACCAGCGGCTCCGGGCTCAGATGTCCGATCCGCACGCTGCAAGCGAGGACCCGCTGAGGTCCAGACTCTCCCCTCCGGTGAAGTGACCACCTACACAGCAGGAGCGTGCCTCCAAGGGCACCAAAGGGCAGATTTACAGGATAAATGAAGGGACTCGGCGCGGAGCTGCAAGCTCACACAGCCATCCCGGTCAGCGCGTAAGCCACGCCTCTCTAGAAACATAAATCTTAGCATCAATAGTTCTCTCTTCAAAAGTGATATTATCAGTAAAAAATCCCATCATTTCAATGTCAAGACCATTAAAAGCTACTGTATGTATGTCAGGAGGTAATAAATCAACCCCAGGCCATTCTTTAAAAAAGAAAACATCTGGAATAATGGTAACTGGAGATCCAGAATCAACTGTAACCGTGACAAGAATCCTACCTATTTTAACATCACATACTGGATCACCACTATCTCAATCATGTTGTGAACTAATCATGTCCACAGATAGTAAAATGTTGTTTACAAAG
Source organism: Lissotriton helveticus (assembly GCF_964261635.1). Lineage (NCBI taxonomy): Eukaryota > Metazoa > Chordata > Amphibia > Caudata > Salamandridae > Lissotriton > Lissotriton helveticus. The sequence goes on from NC_136063.1 coordinate 43,206,564, forward strand.
TTCTCCTTTGTTATTAAATTCACTTCAGAGGGATTCTCAGTTACAACATACATTGTTTTAGATTTAAATTTACAAACTGAAGTAAAATGTCCAATTTTCTTGCAATTGGTGCATTGTTTCTTTAAGGCTGGACAAGTTGGGGAGTTAGCAAGATGAGATTTCGAACCACATCTAAAACATTGAAGAGATTTGTCAGACTTTTTCCATTCACTTTTGTTCAAATTTTTATCTTTTTCTCGTTGTGAAGTAGATTGTGAAGTTTGTTGAGAAACCTTGTTGACTGTTTCTGAAATAGAGGATTTATAATTGCCAAGTTCTTTAGAAGCTGAATCTGACCTTTCAATACCTCTTGCGATTTCTAAAGTCTCATAAGTGAAGGATTTCTACAACAGAGGATTCTTTTTTGAACTTCATTAGAGTGACAATTAACAACTAATTGGTCTCTCAAATATTGGTCAATAGGACCTTCAAATTCATAAGAAGCTGCTAGGACTCTTAATTCTGCCAAAAAGGTATCAATATTCTCATGTTCTCTTTGTTTCCGTGTATAAAATGTGTGCCTTTCAACGATAATGCTTGGTTCATCAATAAAATGTTTTTCTAATCTGAGTATTGCTTCTGTGTATTCATTCCAATCATCAGAGGGTGGGCGGATTATTTTAGGTTGATGATCAATAATCCTCTGACCCTCTGCACCTAAAGCATTATACAACATAGCATTTTTCCGCACAGGAGGAAACTTGATACCATCAATAGCTATAATATAGCTGTTGAAAGACTTGTACCATTGAGTCCATTTTATTTTGGGACAACCTGGTTCAGGAAGAAAAGGAGCAGGAAGAACAGCAGTTTGCGTTGCCATAATGAAGAAATAAAAGGCAAGAATTAAAAGTAACTAAATATGAGCAAAGGTAGAATGTGAATAAATTATGAGGAAATATATAATTTAAAGAGCAATATAGATAAATATTAAAGTGAGATTTAACTTAGGTGTGCCTGTCAGCGTGAAGGCAGTGAAGAAATGTTCAACAATGTTGTGGCTGTGTACATCAGCGAATGCACAATGGAGTTGCTGTGCCTGTCAGCATGAAGGCAATGAAGAAATGTTCAATGTAGTAGCTGTGCACATCAGCGAATGCACAATGGAGTTGCTGTGCCTGTCAGCGTGAAGGCAAGGTAATTGAGAATAATGTTGAAAAGTTGTAGCTGTTCACATCAGCGATTGCACTGTGGAGATGAACAAAATGCGCGTTGACGGAGATACAGGTTGTTAAGTTGACAGCTGTTGCTATGCTGTAACTGTGGAGAAGAACAAAATTGCGCGTTAAGGAAGTTGAGCGAAGATAAGTTGATAGCGGTTGCTAGGCTGCAGTTAAGATGGCGGTGACGTTACGTGAATAGTAACGTATTAGCATTTAGAGCGTTGTGGCGTGATTACGTGGAATCGTGAAGACGAAGGAAGGTTGTGGAGAGAATGGCTTCGATGAGAAGATTCTGAAAGCGCTGGTAAGGGAGGACGTCAGGGGATTCTGAAATGAGCCGGTAAGCGTTGAATAAAAGTTTCAAATGTTGCTCTGCGGTCCGAAGGAGTGTGCAAGCAAAGAAAGTCAAATCAGTACAGTATTTCAGCAAAATCGAACAACATGGGAAACAGCTGTATGGAGGACATACAGTAAAAATAAAATAAAAGTTTTTAAAAAGAGGGTAAAGTCGTGCGGGCACGAATTTGGAGAGTAGCTGATAAGGGAGATTAAAACGATGGATAAGTCAATAAATTTGAACAAGAGTTTAAAGATAAGTAAATCTATGAGCCTGTATCGAAATCAAAAGAGTTTTGAGAGGGGATTTGAAGAAAACAATGAATGTAGCGAGGCTCCCAATAGAAAGTGGAGAATAACTTATCTTAGTGACTTATCTTAGTTGAGTCTTCAATTTCATTTATCTTAGACGAATCCTCAGTTTGGATCAAATGAAGACATTTTGAAGAGTAGTAGTTGGAGAGAGGACACTGTAGTCTGGCAGTTGTAGAAAAATCTTGATAAAGTTAAAACTTTTTTAATTGGATGTGGGTCCAAAGAGGGCTGACTTGACCACCTTGTCGCCAAATTTATGTTATATCCAGAGAAGACAGATCCAGTCTTGTAGGTTGAAGAAGATTTATTCATAAGAACAAGTACAGCTCTCAAACTGCCAGAGTGTCTCTCTGTCAGGCTCCAGTCTCAATTGAGCAGCAAGAGCCCCAACATTCCAATATTGCTAAGCAACTATGACACGGATATGAACAGACTAAAGTAGTTCTTAAAGAAAACACAATACATAAAGTAATATGAACAATAAGGCAAATAAACTAAAGAATGCTAAAGCAAAGGATATAACAGTGGCCTTGGCTTGTATGGGGTATTTTCTTCTGGCAGCCACCTTCTCCTCCCCTCCTCCTCCTCCTCCTCCTCCTCCTCTTCTTGACCACCAGGTTATGACCAGTTTTGCGCGTGGATCACTAGGGCACTGGACTCCCTGATTCCTATTGTGTCTAGTAAAGTGAGTGTTAGACAATCGAGCCCTTGGTATGACAATGTGTTGCGTGCCCTGAAGGGTGCTTGTAGACGGGCGGAGAGGGCGTGGCTGAAGACGTATGGGGCTGACTTGAAAGCTGCTTATGTTGCCTCTGTCAGGACTTACCACCGTGCTATTTGTAGAGCTCGTGCGGCATTTTATGCCTTGGAGTTCCGCAATAGCCCGAACCCGTCCAAGACCATTTTTAAGGCCGTCAAGGATCTCTTGGCGAAAAGGACTTCCTCGGTGGCAGTGGGGTCCATCTCCCATTGTGAGGCCTTGGCTGCCTTTTTTCTGGAGAAGGTCCAGACTATTTACCGGGCCTTCCCCAGCTCGGGGCCCGTCCTGGAAGTTCGAGAAGGGGGTCAAAGCTTTTCCATCCTGCACTCCTTCTCCCCATTGCTCCTGGAGGGGTTTAATAAACTTGCCTCTCAGATTAAATCGGGTTCTCCGTCGGATCCAGTCAGATCTGCTCTTTTTAGAGAACAATCTTTTATGGGGAGCTCTGCAGTTTGTACCCTAGTTAATCTGTCATTGGAATCAGGGGTGGTTCCAACCAGATGGAAGCAGGCGGTGGTCTCTCCAATCATTAAGAAGCCTGCACTGGACCCCTCGAAACCGGAAAGCTATCGCCCCATATCACTCTTACCCTGGCCGGCAAAGATAGCGGAGGCCCATGTCAACCTGGCCTTGTCAGAACATCTGGCCAGGACTAAAGCCTTAGACCCTACACAGAATGGCTTCCGTGCTGGGCACAGCACGGAGACGGCTCTTCTAGCCATGGTAGAGCACCTAGGATTGGTGCTGGATGCTGGTCAGACGGTGGCGCTGTTACTATTAGATCTCAACGCCGCCTTCGACACTGTCTCCCATAGCATCTTGTTACATCGGCTAGGGGAGATTGGTGTTGGGGGACAGGCCTTACGGTGGTTCCACTCTTTCCTTGACAATCGCTCATTCTGTGTGGCTATCCCTCCCTTCAAGTCCAAATATCATCCTCTGGCCATGGGGGTTCCGCAGGGATCCTCGCTGAGCCCCACGTTATTTAACCTGTACGTGAGACCGCTGGCTGAGGTCGCTAGGCAATGGGGCCTGACTTTGGTCTCATATGCCGATGACACTCAGCTGGCGGTTACTCTCAGCGGGGATGCGGACCAAGATGCCCCCAGGTTTCAGAATGGACTGAAGGCGGTGGCTAACTGGCTGACGGCGAATTGCCTCCAGCTTAATGCCACTAAGACGGAGATTATGATTGTCGGGAAGAGAGTGGAGCTTTGGGGCGACAGGTGGTGGCCCCCAGAACTGGGTCCTGCTCCGACTCCGGTTCTGGAACTAAGAAACCTGGGAGTCTGGCTGGACGCTGGCCTTACTTTTATCGGCCATACTAAGAAAACAGCAGCTTGTTGTGTTGGCGCTCTTCGAGGCTTAAGACCCGTGCTTCGATTTTTTGATGCCCCAACTAGGCAGCTGGTGATTCAGGCTACAGTTATCTCTCGCCTGGACTATGCCAGCTCTCTCCTGGTGGGAGCTAATCAGGCAGAGATTTCTCGCTTGCAGCGGGTACAAAACGCCGCCGCAAGAGCGATAGTCGGTCTGCCCAGATTTTGTCCTGTCTCCAATGTCCTTCGTTCTTTGCACTGGTTACCTGTCAGGAAGAGAATTGATTTTAAAGTCCTCTGTCTGGCTTTTAAAATTCTGAAGGGCATGGGGCCTCAGATTTTATCTAATTTTTTGTCCCTCTATGTTCCAACTCGTGCTCTGCGTTCTGCTGGCCAGGCTCTTGCCGTGGTTCCACGTTTCAGGCTTTGTCGAGTAGGTGGACGCTCTTTCTGTGTTAAGGCCGCAAATATTTGGAACTCCCTCCCGATGGAAATTCGTCTGTTGGAGGATCTTATGCTCTTTCGGAAAGCTATTAAAACATTTTTGTTTTAGTATTCCTGTTTAGCTCTTTCTGTTTTCCAGCTGCTTGTTGTGTTGTGCTTCCCCTTGTTGGTGGCGCCAGGACGCTCCTTTGCTGGAGCAGCTGTGCGCAAAACAAATACATATAACATAACATAACATAACATAATGTTGTGGTGGTCCTCGTGGCGGTTGTGGTGGTGGTCGTGGTGCAGATGCTCCAGCTGCTGCTGCTACTGTAGCCATTTTAATGTACAAAATATAACACAAAGATATCCAAACAGGTCTTCCTCAGTCAAAGGACAAAGTCAGAATAAGGAAAAAAGGTGGGGTCTTTCATCATTTGGAAAAAAAACTGACCTGAACCAATGAAAAGTGTTATTTCCAGGTCACATGACCCGACGCGCTTACGCTACGTGCCCACGGTGCGCGCCCCGGGGCGCATCGCGTAAGCGCGTCAGATAATTACGTTGCGTGATCGTATGCGCGTGGGTGCTTCCGGGCGCGCTTACGCCGTACGTATCACGCGGACGCGGCTACGCGATACGTCACAATGATGTTTTTGTTCGCGGCAATAGCACTAACGGGACGCTCCACGGTACGCGCCCCGGGGCGCGAAGGAAAATTGCGCGGACCGCGGCGCTCCCCGGTACGCGCCCCGGGAGCGCTCCAGGGCAAAAAAAAAATATTATATAAATATACAATATAAGATTCATTATAAAAAATATTACATTTCATAGGTTTGAGGCCCTATATATAGGTAGGAATTAGCATTTTAAAAAGTTATGAAATTCACTGAAAAAACCATAGGTTTCACACCAGTTATAGTTAGGAATTAGCATTTAAAAAACCTAGCAAATTCACTGAAAAAACCATAGGTTTCACACCAGTTATAGTTAGCTGGAAATTTTACTGACATAAAATCATTGAAATTCCAAGTTATAGTTAGTTGGACTCACTATAACTGCAATGCACTGCTGATGACGTCACATATTACATCACTCATGACATGGTCAGTGACATCACTCATGACATCACTGATGACACCATCCAGTGAATGTGTGTCTTTCTGAAAAATAAATATGTTTCATATATATTTTTGTAAAGGTTGATGGAAGAATAAATGGTAAAATATGTGTCTAAATGGATGTTTATGTTTATTATGTTTTTTATAAATAAATTGTTTGGTTAACTGCCTTATTAAGTGTATTTTAGTGAATACATATATTAGCGAGTAACTTTTAAATTTTGAAATGTATGTATCAGTGTTTCACTTTGTGTAAAAGTGGCTGCATGGGTTGGTGACTGACTCACTGTTTGTATGTGTTTTGAAGACAGCATATGTGCAGGACTGTATAGGTGGATGAGTGTGTATATGTGTGTGTTAGTGAGTGAATGACTGTCTCACTATTGTCTTTATCAGTAACAACATATGTTTTAATCTAGTATATGTGAGTATTGATGTTTATAAGTGAGTATATGTGAGAGTGAGAGATTGTACGAGTTCCTATTTAAATAAGTATGTGTTTCTATAAGTGATTGTTTAAGAGAGTAAGTATGTGTAAGTTTCCTTAGAAGTGGTAGTGTGTGTATAGCTGTATATGCAAATAAATGGATGTTCAATAGTTTATTTGCATGTGTGAGTATGTGTGTGAGTACCTTTTGGATGACTGACGGTGTGTAACAGGATGTATAGGTGTATCACTACATATGATGAGTGAATATATGTATGAGTGACTATATAGAACTGTTGGTGAATGAGTGGATGTGTATATAGATGGTGGTATTACTGACTTGGTTGTTGTAACTGGTATGGGTATCTCTATTTCTTTGAAAATGTTTGTTTCTATTTTTGAAATTGTGTTTCAAGGGTTACATTACACTGAAAGGAGGTCTGTCACTCTGTCACACGGATGGTGTCATCAGTGATGTCATGAGTGATGTCACTGACCATGTCATGAGTGATGTAATATGTGACGTCATCAGCAGTGCATTGCAGGCGCGCAAGTTATAGTGAGTCCAACTAACTATAACGTGGAATTTCAATGCTTTTATGTCAGTAAAATTTCCAGCTAACTATAACTGTGAAACCTATGGTTTTTTCTGTGAATATATATATATATATATATATATATTCACTGAAAAAACCATAGGTTATAGACCATATATAGTTAGGAATTAGCATTTAAAAAACCTTATTTTACTCACACAAAACTATTGAAATTCCATATATAGTTAGTTGTACTAACTATATATCGCGCACCCGCAATCCACTGCTGATCATGTCACATATTACATCATTCATGACATGGTCAGTGACATCACTGATGACATCACTGATGACATCTCAAATGACATCACTGATGACATCACTGATGACATCTCAAATGACATCACTGATGACATCACTGATGACATCTCAAATGACATCACTGATGACAACATCCAGTGACTGTATTTTTCTGTAAAGTTAAAATATGTCTTACATATTTAAGAATGAGTGGATGTATAAATGTCTGGATGAAGGATTTAGTAGGTGCATGACTGACTGTATGAGTGAGTGATTAAATGTGTCTCACTGAGTGCATGGGTTAGTGACTAAACTGTCTTAATTTGTGCATCATTATGTCTGTTGTTCTGTAAACTGCAGCATGTGTTAATCATTAGCAATATGATTAACTATATGGGTTATTGATTGGTTGCCCAAGTATTTGTATGGGAGACTGAGTGTGTGTGTGGGTGGCTGGGAGGTGTATGACTCTGTGCATAGATGTGTGAGCAGTTGATTCACTAGATGTATGGGTTCAAAAGTGCATGTGGAAACAGCTGTATGGGCGGTTGACTGTGTGCATGAGTGTATTGCTGAGTGAATGGATATCTCAGTGCTACATGTCAAAGTAAGTACATATGTAAAACACAGTACATGTGAGAGTTGACATATATAAATAACTGTGCATAAGAGCCAGTGAATGTGTGAGTGGCTGTATGGATCATTGTGAACTTGTATCAGGGATTGTATAAGAGAGTAAATATGTGTTAGTATATGTTTGAATAAGTAAGGTGTGTATAACTGTATAGTTGAGAAAATGGAGGTGTGATTGATTCTTTGCATGACTGACTAGGTGTGTGTGTAACTCTATGGATGAGTGACAGTCTGTGAGTGTCTGTTTACACTTACTGTATCTAAGGTTATATTAGAGTCTGAAGAGCTTCATCGTATTATCACATGAATGATGTCATCAGTGATGTGATCAGTAATGTCAAATGAGATGTCATCAGTGATGTCATCAGTGATGTCATTTGAGATGTCATCAGTGATGTCATCAGTGATGTCATTTGAGATGTCATCAGTGATGTCATCAGTGATGTCACTGACCATGTCATGAATGATGTAATATGTGACATGATCAGCAGTGGATTGCGGGTGCGCGATATATAGTTAGTACAACTAACTATATATGGAATTTCAATGGTTTTGTGTGAGTAAAATAAGGTTTTTTAAATGCTAATTCCTAACTATATATGGTCTATAACCTATGTTTTTTTCAGTGAATTTTCAAGGTTTTGTAAATGCTAATTCCTAACTATATATGGTCTATAACCTATGGTTTTTTCAATGAATTTCATTGTTTTTTTAAAAGCTAATATCTATAGCTGTAAAATTTATTCTTCTTTAAATCCCAAAATATATTTTATATGTTTATTAATAATTTTTTTTAATATTTTTTTTGTTTCGCTCCCGGTCCGCGAACCGGGAAGCTTCCCGTTAGCTCAATCTGATTCCGCGATCCGGTCCGCGAACCGGTAAGAAATCAACATAGTGACGGTATCGCGTTGCCGCGTAATGCGTCTTATGACGTACTGCGTTAGCGCACCCGGAAGTGCCCCGGGGCGCGGACCGAGGCGCGAAACGCAACTCCCCGGAAGCGATCCGCGGCGCGAAAGCGCGACGTATCGCATTGCCGCGAAATGCGTCTTGTGACGTATCGCGTTAGCGCACCCGGAAGTGTCCCGGGGCGCGGACCGAGGCGCGAAGCGCAGCGAACCGGAAGCTAACCGGGGAGCGTTCCGCAGCGCGTAACATGAGCGTTAGAGGTCATGTGACTTGTTAATAAAGCTTTTCATTGGGTCATTTCACTTTTAGTTTCATAATTATGGAAGGCTAGGTCAGGTGACCTAAAAATAACACTTTTCATTGGTTGAGAAGTATTGTTTTTTCCAAATGATGAAAACCCCTCCTTCTTTCCTCACTCTGACTTTCATTATTGTGAGAGGAAGACCTATTTTGCTTCTTGGAAGACCTATTTTGGTTGTGTGAAAATGGCTTCATTGATTGCTGCAGCTGGTGCACCCCCACCACCACCTCCACCTCCTCATGGGAAGAGAGGACCACCTCCCCAGGTGGTTACCAACACTGAGGAGGAAGATGAAGAAATGGATAAGGAGGGAGAACAACCACAATTCCTGGAAGAGTTGCCCCGGGTTTCAAGAAAGAAAGCCAGTTTCATCTGGCAGTTTTTTTCCATCCCTCCTGGCCAAAAAAAGGTCAATGCCAGGTACGCAACATGCCTCATATGCAAGGAACAATTGTCCAGAGGGACGGACAAAAAATACAGTTATGGTAATCACACCATGCATAGGCACATGACGAGGAAACATCCCCTAAATTACAGCCGGGCGGAATTAAGGGATATGATGGACAATCCTAGAGCAACTCCTGTGGCGAGATCAACAACATCGGTTTCCTTAACACCAGAGGAGGCACGGGAAACTGTGCCAAATATCCAACCAAATTTTGGGCATATGATACATTTATGTATGCACTGTCGTGCATTATTAGCTTGTGGCAACATGTGCATCAATGCACTGAACCTTGCATATGAACACCATGATTGCCCTAACCGCCCCCAGTAATTTTTTTTTGCTCCTGTTGAGCCCTTTTCAACGCCTGTTTTTTGTTGTTTCCCCCCCCAAAAAAACCAAAAAAAATATAAAATCGTTGAAAAAATACAAAAAAAACAAAAAATGTTCAAAAAATACAAAAAAAAATATAAAACAACAAAAATATTAAAAAAAAGTTCTTTTCAGAACTACCTTCCCTTTCAAAAAAAATTGCTACAATGTTTAGCACTCTGGCAAGCTCTATTTCTTTTGGTTCGCTCCCGGGTTAGCTTCCCGGTACGCGGACCGGGAGCTAACCAAAACATTTAAAAAAAAAAAAAAAAGTGTAAGTATAAGGAAAGTAAACAGAGAGTGATGTTAAAAGTAAGACAGCTATAGGGAGTAAAGAAGAGATACTGTTTAATAGATCTATTTACCGAAGAAAAGACAGAAGAGGGTATAATTGTGAAAAACAAAATAGATAACGAAGTGAAAGAAAAACAAGCATTGGCATAGCCAATAGGTCTCGCCTTTGGGACCTTCTAAGTATTTAGTTATGCAGCATAATATCCTTGGTGCAGCAACATCAACTGTTGCATGTCTAAACACGTATAAGGTCCCAAAAGCGAGACCTATTGTCTATGCCAATGCTTGTTTCTTAAGTAGAATTGCAATATGTCTGACTCTTCCATGTGAAAAGATCTTATCTTGTGCTCTAAAGATTGCTAAAGTCTCGACAGAGAACAGGCTAGGCTGTAAGTAGGGTAAATTGCGCTTGGTGATCTGTTTGAGGGAGCGTCTGCTTTGCCTGGTGTCTTTGGAGAGCAATTTTGATTCTTATACTGGACAATATAGCCCTAATGTAAATAACATAGGGGCATATTATCAACATAGGCAATAAAAGTTTTACAGCTTTTATCGGCAGAAATGTGTCGCTAAAGCTGCTTTTGCGGCAGAAAACTGCCGCTAAAGCCGCTTTTGCACCAGTTTTCTGCCAATAAAAAGAGCAATAATTTTATTGGCTGTATTCATAATATGCCACTTAGTGTGCTTCAACTACACAGAGAAAGCATTATGAACAAATAGTGATACAGTGATCAGTCAAAGACACTAAGAGTAATAGAGACGGAGTGAGTGAACAAGAGTGAGGAACTATGAGAAGAGAGGGACTGAGAAAAAGAGTGGAAGGAGTTGAGTAAGTAGGTAATAGAGAAAGGAATGAGGGAAGTAGCAAAGGCAGGAAACTGAGGATTAAAGAAACGAATTAGTGGAACTAATAGTAGTTCAATGTGATAGAAATGTAACGAAAAGAGTACAAAATATTTACCTTATAATTGTCGTTAAATTACTCACTTTTTGTTTTTATACTTTCAATCTGTGAAAGAGAGAACAAACATTAGAAAAATATAAAAACATGTATTACAAAATTACAAAAGACAAGGGCAAAGATTGAAGGACAAACAGTTTTTCAACAACTTTGACACTTACAGAAGCTACACAGTCCTAAAGATATACATTTTAAACTAACACTATCTTGATGCAGATGAAGTGAGGCCTATCTTAAAACATGGTGCATATTTTGCATTGCTGTTGTTTCAGAAAAGTGTTGCAAGACACTAAAATTTTAAATAATTGCTTCAGGATGCCAATAAGATGTCTACTATCCAGAGTTTTGTTTCAGGTGAGGCCTACTCAGGGTTGCAGATGAAAATTTGAGTTGTTGAAGAGAATAGAGGACATAATACATGTGAAGGTCTACCAATGAAGTGAGTCATGTCCACTGCAATCTTCAACAAAGTCCAAACCTCCTATGTTTCCCTGGACAGACCTAAACTTGATCTGCACAATGTGATTCGTAATCATAGGAAACACAGGTGATGTAATTGAAATACATGCAATTTATTTTGCTCATTTCACAATTACATCACTTGTGTTTCCTTTGCTTAGGTATCTCATTGTGCAGATGTAGTCTAGCATATGAAAGAATACGCAGAAGTGCAGCACTGCATGCAACAACTTTGACACTTACAGAAGCCTCACCTTCTCCATGCCTCCTACAGAGTTCTACATATACATCATAAATGCAAACAGTACAGAATTAATTATACATGTTAAATGGTTTATTTTTGCTGTTCTCAGAATGTATCAAAATTCACTAAAAACAGTGACTTGAAGGTATTCATCATGTAACAGCGGGGAAAAAAAAACACAATCAAAATGATTGTGTTTAAAAAACCCATACAACATCAGAAATCAAAAATCAGAACTCCTTAAAGTTAACTTACTTTCCATGACGTCCAAAGATGTCCTATGAACGGCTTACACTCTTTTGTGCTGTTATAACTTTCAGCCCGCCACTTTCTGAAAGAAAATCTCCATCGTTTTTAAAAACATGTTACATACAATAAATGACTTCTTGCTCTCTACCACAAGATTCCACAAGGCCAAATCTTGTCAGAGCCATGTATAACTCTTGGATTTCTTGTTAGCCAATCCCGTCTTTTCACATTTCCGCAACTTTCAGAATTAAAATGTTGAAGATCATTTTCACAATCCTGGAATAGTAATATCTTCCCCTTCTTGCTCAGTCATGTTCTACTTTTCCTATGACACTGCTACAAGCAGACTTACACTACCTCTATGACTACTACAATTATTTAATTCTCTACATCACTTTTAATCACAAAGCAATGTAAAACAGTAGACAGCATTGCAGACTTACATTCTCTCTACTCCATGTTTTGATTGGCTGCTTCAATTAGCTTATAAAAAGAAACAGTTTTTCTGAACTCATTCAAAGTGCACTTATTTCTCCATGATGTCCAGTCTTGTGGTTAGAAATCATGTCTCTGAACTACACTTATCCTCAAGGCCAAATAGTGTAGGAGCCATTAGAACTTCTTGAAATTCCACAGAACACATCCCGAAATTATCTCCCTAAAATTTTGGTTTTAAAAACACCAGGTAAGAGTTTTTAAGGTCATACGGCAATTTTTTTTTGAAAATTAAAACAGAATCATTGCAGAATGACCAGCCATTTCTAGACTTTAAATAAGCTGTGTAATGTCCTGATGTTATTGAAGGGCCGTCATGATATATAATTGCTGTAGTTACAAAAGTCCTTCCTGATATTGACAACTGCGAAGCTACAAAATTTTTTATTAAAGTTGTCAATTTTGTTCCATCAGGCCTACACCGTTGGAACATTAAAATGACGTACTGGCCATATGTTCGTATAAATAATGTGGACGTCATTTCAGATTTACATTGGCTACACTCCATGTTGTGATTAGCAGCTTTTACTAGCTTATTAAAGGAGACTGATTTACTGTCTGGCAAAGTTAAATATATAAATCTTTCTGAGTCTACACTAGTAGTACTTGATACCATACAGTTCTCGCAGTCATGCTGCCATTGATAAGAAAGCCCAAACAGCTGATCTACATCTACACCTTCAGCATGTAATACATCAAGCATATACATTAAAAACTCCTGACAATCTTGCTGAATATTTTGAGAGAATTGTGTTTGGCCTGAACATCTGTCTAACAGATTTCGAATTTCAGACACACTTTCTATGTTTCTTCTATCAGTGGTACATTTCTCTAACACAGAATTTAACAAACTGCAAAATCTTTGATCAGAATTGACCACAATCTCTTCTTTTACATTTTTTAGAGAAAACAAAACATTAATTACTACATTAGCATAGCAGTTGACACCAGAACTGTTTTCAAACTGAAAACCAACAACATCTTCAACAGAATCCTTTTTGTTTCTGCTTATAATTTCAGGTTCATCGACTTTTCGTCTTTTTGCTACAACCTCCCCAGTATTGTTCTCATTTCTTCGTTTCCGGCCTACCACACGTTTCTCAAACAAAGGAAACTGAGGCAAATGTGGCGCATACTCTCTTCTTAACCTATTGTATTCCTTAACACAATCTAGATCTGCACAAATGTTTGTGACATCACACTCAATCAAGTACAATCCCGATAAAGTTCTAACTCGTGACAATGCCACATATGCCATACCCTCCTTGAACACAGAACTGCCAATATTCACCAATGCACTGTCTACACTTAAACCTTGCGATTTATGGATTGTCACCGCATATGCCAAGCAAACAGGAAACTGCTTACGGCGAACATATAAGTCTTTTACAAGCAAAAATCTAGCAGAACAACGAGCAATTAGCTGTACTTCCTCAATGCCATCAAATTTAATTTTTAAAAATTCAATTCCATCTCTATTTCTGTATTTCACAAAATCAACAACATTACCCATTGATCCATTTACCAGACCTCTTTCAACATGTAAATTCCTTCTTAAAATTATACGGCAGTTCAAGCACACATTCAGAGTCTTTTCAAAACCTGCAGTTTTAGATATACTCTTCTCTAATGAATCCAATTTTGTTTTCAGATTCTCAGACAAAATAATTGTTGATCCCATATGCTCGACTCTATCAATAGCTTCCAGTTTCACGATCTCTTGCTTTTCTAAATGCAACATTTTGTTGTTAAATTTGGCACATTCTGCAAGAGTTGGCATCAAACATATTCCAGATTTCTTTTCAGTAATTTTCTGAAAAATATTCTCAGGCACAACATCTTGTTCTGGATATAAATTTGACAGTAATCGTGCATGTAAAACTTCTTTCCCATGCTCGGTCACTTTTCCAATTCTAACATCTTGTAGAATAGTCTTGTAAACTTCATCCTTCGCCTGACGCATATTTTCATGCAGTTCAGCATAATTGAAGTTTAACCATATATTGACGTTGCCAATGCTGCCTAGGCACTTCCTGGTATCTTCATGCGTCAGCATTTTGAACACAGGTTGCCCTTTCACTGGTGTCAGCTGCAGAAGATCTCCGAAAACAATGATGTGTTTGCCACCAAATAACACATCATACTCTGTTTTGAGAACTTCTTGCATCCTCAAATGCACAAAGGCAAGCATGACATTGGAAACCATGCTTACTTCGTCAATGATAAGAAGTTTCATTTTCCTCAAGATTCTTGAAACTTCAAAACAAGCATCTCCAGATAGCTTGTGATATTCTAATTTGTTGTCATGCTCCACTGGCAGCATCAGTAAACGATGTAAAGTAATCCCTTTAATATTATGTGCTGCCAGTCCAGTTGGAGCAGTGACAACACAAGACAGCGATGACTCTGTCTTTTCCTGCAAATAGCATGAAATTGCTTTAATGAGGAAACTTTTTCCAGTTCCCGCTTCTCCACTCACGTACAGTCGGACAGGCTTCAACGACGTACATGAGCACTCTTTCTTATCATGACTTAATCCATGATCAATTTGCATGGTAACTTCGTCATATATTTTCCTCTGCTCAACGTTGAGTTGCCTTTCCAACTCTTCTAAGTTAACCGCATCCTCTTGAGCATGTGCCATGGCTCTTTCCACTTCATTCATAGCAGTGGCAGCTTCATTTTCGATAACAGGTCCTCCTAGTGGATCCTGACTCAATGAAGCAGAACTCTGACTGTCCTGAGAACTGTCTCTGGCAATCTCGGCTGCAATTGTTGCTTCCTGCTCAATTTCCGCATTCAACATTTCTACATATTTGGGAAAAGCAGGACATTCTATGGTCTCCTTGGCGGCATTGAAAGAGTCTTCGTAACAGAGAAAATCTCCAAGCAGTTCCTCTTCTGCACGCCAAGGCTTGAAAAGTTGCAAAAGTGCTAAATAGAAAAACTCCTTTTTTTCAGGAGATTCGCCACTCAATTTTCGATGGTTTACCAAGTGGCATTTTCTTTGCTTGACCAGACATCCCTCACTTCCTATTACAGCATACACTCCTTTCTCAGTATCTTCTTTGATGTTCCTCCTGAATATGTAATTTTGCAGAACCTCATACAGACAAACATTCTCGAGGTGACTGCTTCGATTTGGATAATATGTATCCAACATGTTGGTCTTCAAAATGTCGGTACTGTTTGGCTCCTTTTCCGCCAAATACTCAATTTCCCGCACAGGTTTGAGAACTCGATTACGCGTTGCAGCAAGACCAAGACTCGCCCAAACGATACTCCTGGACTTGGCATAGAGACTTGCTGAAGACAACCGGTCAGAACATTCGTACGCTCCGATTTCTCGATGCGACAACATCTTCAGACTGAAACTGTACAACTTCTTGCTGAGGCTCTTTTCATGGGAAATGTCCTCCCACATATCCTTCAATTCTGTCTTCTCTTTTTTGGTGATGTAAGACGTCACATACCGCGCCACAGCCATACAGTTATCAGCCACAAACTGTATATCCATGTTAGCATTCCACATGGACAAAATCACCGGGTTGTAGTCGTTGATGTACTTGGACTCTTCGTTCCTCTTCAAATTGTAAGTGTTTTTAGGTGATTTCTTCATGACATTGTGTCGCAACGAAGACATCAAACTGTTTACTCTTCCTTTCGAAATCACCGGTCGTGGAAAGCCGAAACGACATTTAGTGTAGAACTTGTCTTTGTTTCGGAATTTACGACGGCAGTACTTTCCACATCGATGGCTTTGGAAACGCAGAACTTTTTCTCTTAGGCTTCTCTTCTCCTTTGCGTTTGGAACAGCACACGTAGAATACTGTTGGATGAAACTCATCACTGAGTCTTCTGGATCCGTTCCAAATTTAGGTGCATCCTTGATCCACAGCAACATATGTATATGAGGAGCACCTCTTGCTTGGTACTCCTTTCTCCAGAAGAAATCCAACACCTCTCCAAGAGGTGGATTCTTCTTATTCATGATGAAAGACATCATAGCTTCAAATCTATGATTGAAGTACCTACATACATTGACTGGATCCAAAGAGCACAGTTCTCCGGGTGTCTTGAATTCGATGTTATCTACGTTAGCATTTGCCTCTCGTAGAAATTCAAGTAAGTCTTCCCAGCCATACTCGGCACAGCTCAGAGTGAGGAACCATGTGGGAGTACCTAAGTTCCTCAGCATACATTTTAAATCACCATGACGACGGTACCAGTACTCATTAGTACCACGCTGACACGCCATGAGATTAATCAGGTGAGAATCCAAAATACTATCTTGGACATTCACTTTATCCATAAAGTCACTTGCCGAGATGTTTTGCATGTGTATACCACTTTTCAAGATGTGGTTCACTGCATATGACAGTCCAGACAGATCGCTTTCAAACAGGAGATGAAACAAATAAGGAATGCATTGTCGAAACCTAGCATCTCCTGCATACAATCGCAAAGTCCGGTATTCAGAAGCAGGAATTTGATGAGGTCGCTCATCATATCTTCCTCCCTGACCTGTTGGAAAAAGCTGTGGGAAACACCGAGCTTCCAAACTTTCCTCCCAAACACTAATGGGACTCCCTTTGGCTTGTTTCATTTGAAACAACTCAATAGCATTCCCCATGACTTCCTTGGAATGCAAAGGATGAACACTATAATGTTCATATATTTCTTCACTAGTAGAGGGTTCTACTTTCTCAATTTGACCAGCACACACATCGCTATCCTCTTCCTCACTTACTTCCTCTTCTGCAACATATACATTCTTGTAGTATTTTTTTTTTTTTTTCAAATACAATGTTGCCTTTTTGACTTTCCTAACATCTACTAAATCTTGCCATATTTTCTTATTCTTTGTCGGAACCCCATTAACTAAGATAACCAGAGGTTCCTCTTCCACTTTTTCTACTCCAATTGTGTTAATGTTTTTCTTGAAATCTAGAGGCAAATAAACAACTCTTCCCTTTAATCCTCTCTGTAAATCTGATGGAGGCAATTTCCCTGTCTTTGGCTCCATTCTTACAATAGCCTGAAAGGGATGGATACTTTGAATCAAAATAGATTCATAAGTATTTAAGTCCTTCAATTCAGAAGGAATCTCAACCAATTCCAGATTATTATGAACTGCTCTAGCAGGCATCTGGTTTTGTTTTAATTTGTTACAACAATAAGTACACACACGTTGATCCAATCCCAAATCAAAACAATTTTCTACCATCAAGTATGTTGCAAAATCCTTCCATTCACTATTATTTTCCCTTTCACTTTTTGCATATAAATCCACTAACTTAGTCTGATTCTTATAATAAGTGCGTCGACAACACACACAAGTGAAATTAGGCCTCTCACTTGATTTCACCTCAAACGTCGCAATTTCCCTCTGGAAATTATCTGTACTGGAAACCTGTACACTATCTTCCACATGACCCTCTACTTCTTGCTCAATTTCAACATTCTCCTCTTTACTTCCAAAGTAACAAAACTCAATTTCTTCACATATATTCTTCACATCTATTTCAGAACCATGCAAAAGAGCAGCGCATAATTGTTTCAGCATAATTGCTGGACTCTTAGCATAATACAACATTCTAACTAATTTCCTCACTTTATTATGATGCACTGCTAGCATCCTGAAATGATGAAAAACACTCTGGCATACTCTCCTGGAAAGACAAGCCAGTGAATGACCATGCAAACCTGTCACTTCTTTTTCTCTGCAAGGATCTAATTCTTGCAACAACATCATTTTCTGCTTCAAACTTTTTTTGTTAAATGACCGTACAAAATCACAAAGCAAATTGATGGAATCCTGTCGCACACTGCAAATACTACTACACTTCCAGGTGTACACAGGACCCTTAGCACGTCTTCCTAAAACCTCATTACCTAACACCTCTTCTGCCTCTGTTGTCACAAGTTTTTCTTTTTCAACTGGACAACCATCTTTCACTTCATAAGCACGACCACTGGTGTCAACTGCATGCACCAAATCATTATCCTGGAAATAACTCTCCTCATTAAAAAATGCCTCACAGCTTGAACTATGCATCCATTCTCCAGAAAAAACTTCACAAAAATTACTACGATTAACTATTCTCTTCCATCTACTATTTCTTTTGAAATCAAAAATTGCCTTGTTTAGCTTCCTAATTCTATTGATTATCAAAATAAATAACTTACGTTTAATTTCAAATGCCTGATCAATAACTTTCTCAACTTTTTTTTTTCTCTTATAAAAAACTAGTTTCTGTTGACCTTTCTTAATATTTTTTAACAAATTGCCAATTATCCTGTTGCGGAACATTCGTTTACGAATCTCCCTAAACTGTTGTTTCCTTCTACTATCATGCACAGATTTATCTCTTGCTCTAGCAGTAACATTTTTCATTGTCCTTTTCTTTCCATTTGATTTCCTTCTCGTTTTATGGACTGAAACATTTTCTGTAGTAATTTTTTTTTTAATACAAATATTTCTTATGAAATATTTAGAGGTCTTACCCGGTGCTTTCTTCGTGGCTTGAGAAATCTTTTTGTTAGAGGACTGCTGCATTTTTTTTTTAACCTGCTGTCTTTGACGTTTTGCAGCCTTTATCTGTCTTTGTATTGTAGGCATGGTGAAATCTTGAAATGATCTGCAGTTGAATCTGTGGAAAAATATAATAAAAAATTTTATTAAACATTATTACCAAACAGTAAATCAGTAACAGTGATCAAAAACTTAACACACTACTTGACATTTTAATTTGAAGATTTTTTAGTCATTGGCAATTTTACAATACAAAAATAGCAGAAAAGAAATGACATTTATATTTATGTTACCTATGCTATTTTATATGTGAATCTGATCTAATTTTATGAGCATATTTTAATATTTTATTGAAGACACTACACATAACCTGTTTTTGAAGGTGTCTTTATTTTTAAATTAAACGGTTTACCTTTTTACTTTTTATTAATTATAAAATTTAAAAATAAATGTTTGTATTTCCAAAGGCTCAAGCAGGTCAGCTTCCCATCCTATATCATATAATTCGGACAAATCTGCATCCTCATCACGCTCTTCTTCATCCTCAGGATTTAAATCATCCAAAGGATCAACATCCACTGATGTTTCAATTACAAGTTCAATGATGAGGTCAAAATCAACTGATTGCAGATTGTCGCTCATGTTGAGGTTGTCTTTATCTTTAAAGAAAGATAACAACAATGAGATGTTGCAGAGTAAGAGAAAAATCTCAGAGATTATAATAGTAAAATTGTTTAACAAGATTAACATTTAGCAGCTATTATTTAGCCATGTCCAGCAATGCTGAGCAGGTGAAGCCTATGTCTAATTATTCACTGAACAGGACTCATCTCTTTTTAACCTTGGATAAGCCTCACCGACTCTGTGTCCCCTGCACATACTTAAATGTAAAGGGGCAGATTTATATTAAATGGCACATCCCCAGGCATGCACCAGTTAACGTGCACCACTGCTCTGCCACCCATGGTGTGCCGCATTTACAATCAGATAGGAGAAAGCTGCGTCAAAACCCTGCGCCTGCTTTAAGCAGGCATAGGTCTTGACGCAACATTGTGGAGATGGGGCACCCCTGAGCCTTGCTTGAGCTGCATCGCACTTGCGATACAACTCCAGCAATCACTACCTTTACAGCACAGATACATCACGCATCTGTGCCATTTTTGCCCCATGATGCCCCGCATTGTAAATGCAGCACACCATGGGTGGCGGAACAGCGGCGCAGGATGACTGACACATCCCTGGTGATGCGCCAGTCATCATAAATCTCTCCCTAAGCTTCTTATCTTGTTAGAGATGAACTGCCACATGTATCATCAAACTATTTTGCATTTCCTAAATAGCGAATTTTAAGGGATAAATAGCGATTCTTTACCATTCCTAATTTGCGATGAGCAAATTCCTAATTGCAAGTTACCCATTCATTTCCATGGGCTAGGAGGCTCATAGGAATGAAGGTTTAATTTGCGATTAGCAATTTGCTCATCACAAATTAGGAATTTTTCCAAGGGTGCAGGGGTGTCTCAAGAACACCCTGCTGCACCCCTGAAAAACAAATTTGGGGGCATATGGCACACATACATGCCCTAAGGGCATGTGTTGGCGTCATATGGCACCTTTTGTTTTTTTGAAAAAAAGCTTTTTGAAAAGATTTCACAAATTACCACCAATTTACCACAATAGTTTCCAAATCCTTAATGTCATTTTTTACATAGTTTTTGTTTGATACATTGCATTTACGTAGTCACAAAATTTGCAAATCCTTCAGTGCAATTGCAAAATAAGGAATAGCAAATTTTGCTACTCCTTATTTTGCATCAAACTTGTTTGATACATACCATTTGTCTAATTAACATTCACAAAGGCCGAAATTCGTAGAATTTTGATCTTTGCAAATGCTAATTAGCTTGATACATATGTCCCCAAGTGAGGCCTGTCTTGCGACATGGTGCATCTTTTGCATCACTGCTGCTTGGGTTTTATGTGGTACGTTTTTTTTACACCATGACATATCTGCCTAAATGCATCAATTTGTAATGTTGTCGCCTCATAGCAAATCTTTTGCACCACCGCTGCATCATAAAAGTGACGCACAGTGGCACAAAAGAGGCATACACCTATCATAAATCTGTCCCTACCATTTTAAATGATTAATCCAGGATGACAATAAAGTGTGTCCTATCCAGAGGTTTGTTTAAGGTGAGGCCTACTCAGGATTGCAGATTAAAGTTACGCTTGATGAAGAATACAGAGGAGATAATACATGTAAAGGCCTACCAATGAAGTAAGTAATGTGCACTGTATTGCGCTAGTCATCATAAATGTATTCCTAAGCTTCTCATCTTGTTACAGATGAACCACCATATGTACCATCAAACTATTTTGCATTTCCTAAATAGCAAATTTTAAGGAATAAATAGCAATTCTTTACTATTCCTAATTTGCAATGAGCAAATTGCTAATTGCAAATTAACCATTCATTTCCATGGGCTAGGAGGCTCATAGGAATGAAGGTTGCAATTTGTGATTAGCAATTAGCTCATCACAAAATAGGATTTTTTTCAAGCGTGCAGGGGTATCTCAAGAACACCCTGCTGCACCCCTGAAAAAGAAATTTGGGGGCATATGGCGCACATAAATTTTAACAACATTCCTTTACCTCAACAACGATTTTCAAATCATAACTTCAAAACACTACACATGGGAAAATTACTTAAATTGTCCTTAAGACACATAAAAGCGTTTTTTGATTGGCTTTCCTGCATGGTAGGGTCACTTTTAACATGGCTATGTAACACAAACATTCAAAATCTAAATTTTCCATGCACATGTGGGAGCATATTTACAAGCAATTTGCGCCACAGAGAAAGGTCTTACACTAAAATGAGAAAAATAACATCAGGGACAGTCAATTGCCTTATAAAGAAGCATACACCATTATGTCCTTGTCATGATTTTAAAAACAATTCCTTTTCCCCAAAAACGATTTTCAAATCATAATTTCTAAACACTGCACATGGGAAAATGACTTAAAATGTCATTAAAACACATGAAAGCGTTTTTTGATTGCCTTTCGAGCATGGTTGGGTCACTTTTAACATGGCTATGTAACACAAACATTCAAAATCAAAATTTTCCATGCACATGTGGAAGCATATTTACAAGCAATTTGCGCCACAGAGAAAGGTCTTACACTAAAATGAGAAAAATAACATCAGGGACAGTCAATTGCCTTATAAAGAAGCATACACCATTATGTCCTTGTCATGATTTTAAAAACAATTCCTTTTCCCCAAAAACGATTTTCAAATCATAATTTCTAAAAACTGCACATGGGAAAATGACTTAAAATGTCCTTAAGACACATAAAAGCGTTTTTTGATTGGCTTTCCTGCATGATAAGTTCACTTTTAACATGGCTATGTAACACAAACATTCAAAATCTAAATTTTCCATGCACATGTGGGAGCATATTTACAAGCAATTTGCGCCACAGAGAAAGATCTTACACTAAAATGAGAAAAATAACATCAGGGACAGTCAATTGCCTTATAAAGAAGCATACACCATTATGTCCTTGTCATGATTTTAAAAACAATTCCTTTTCCCCAAAAACGATTTTCAAATCATAATTTCTAAACACTGCACATGGGAAAATGACTTAAAATGTCATAAAAACACAAGAAAGCATTTTTTGATTGCCTTTCCAGCATGGTTGGGTCACTTTTAACATGGCTATGTAACACAAACATTCAAAATCAATAATTTCCATACACATGTGAGAGCATATTTACAAGCAATTTGCGCCACATAAATCATAATTTTCTCCTTAAAGCACACTATTCTCTATCTAAAGTAAAGAAATATTTTCTCACCTTAGCAAATACTTTGAGTTTGAAAACAGTCTCAGAAACACACCAATTTGTCTTCAGCAGAGCAAAAGGTATGCACTCCAGAGTCTGCAGCTATCAAAAGCACAGAAATGCTGTAATTCTTCACACATATTTCTCATGTCACCCAATCAAAACTCTTCCCTCACTTTTTTTCAAATGAAAACCCTTCCCCCTCTGCCCTTTCTGCCTATTTTCCATAGCAACCACCTCTTGGAAGAACTCTGGTGTTTGCAAGTTCACACAACAATGTTGCAATTGAACTCTGAACTCTCAGTGCACCTGCATATCCAGTGCATTCTTTCATTTAATGATTTTTTATTGACCACTCAAAATACATCTTTCAAAGAACACATCTGTGCACCCTAACTTTCTGTTTTCATCAATCAAAATCCACCAATCACTGTTACTGCTTCATGAACACAGAAACTCCACAGTTTTTTTTTCATTTTACACTCTTCATCTGACTGCAGGAGAACCTTCTCTCACCATGTTTTCTGTCTGGATTGTTGGTCATAGTTATATTCACTGGGCTCAAAGGTACGTTGAAAGCAGGAATTTACCTAACCTCAATTTACAAGATGTGGAAATTAAGTGGTTTGGCCACAGAGGATTAAAATGTCACCAATTGATACCATTGGTGAAAACCTTTATGCATTTGCCAAAACCTGACCTGTTAATTGTGCACTGTGGAGGTAATGACTTGGGCACTTTGACTGGTGTAGGTCTGGAAATGCTTTTAAAGGACACCTTTGAGCAATTAATGGCACTTTTTCCTCAGACTGCCTTGGTATATTCAAATATATGCCAAAGACAGAAATGGAGGTGGTCAAACCAATTTTGTCCACAAATTGAGAAGTCGAGGAAGCATGTAAACAAATCTGTTTCAGCTTACATGAGAGACCATGGAATGGGCTCCCTGTACAACAATAACTTGCGTTACTACATGCAAGATATCTACAGAGGAGATGGAGTTCACTTCTCAGATGAGGGCAACAGAATTTTCACTCTGAATTTAAAATGTGCATTGGTACCTACTTATAAGTACCTAAATGTACCATAAACCCAAAAGCTCTTCTCAGAGCTACCCTACATCAAAACACTCACAAATATTATTTAACTCTAACATTTTTCACTAATTTTCAACAAAGTACGCTACCGGGGCCGCTACCCGGTACGCGAACCGGGAGCTAACCTCGCGAAATTTTAAAAAAAAATGTTTTTTTTTCGCACATATAAGCCTCCTCAGCCACCCTCAGAAAACCTAGGGGGTCAAGATAACTCTACCGTGCCCCCTTCTACCCATTCTGAACATTATTTGCCCTCCATCTTGTATCTTAATTCGACCGAAACACAAAATGGTGGACTCCTGGAACGCTTAAGGTCCGCGAACCGAGGCGCTCAACGGTTCGCGTACCGGGTCGCTCCCTGGGAAGCGCACCATCAAAAAAGGTGGGAAAGTAGTTCACAGAAAAGCCACTGCAGACAATTTCACCAAATATAGATATGTAATAAACTAGTTAAATGTTAGAAATGTTATTACATTTTCAACCACAATCACAATAATAAATAATTGCTTAAAAAATAAAAAAAAATAAAAAATAATCAACAAAACCAACAATCAATTAACATACTGCATTTGAAAAGTCTCTCATTCATTTTTCATTGCAGTACGCTGCCCAGAACGCTTCCCGGTTCGCGGACCGGGCGCTACCCACGAGTAGCCCTTTTAAAGCCTCCACATTAAACCTAGGGGGTCAGGGAGGATCTACTATGCCCCCTTATGATCATTTCCCCCTTCGTTTTGGCCTCCTCTTGTCTCTCAATCCTACCGAGAGACAAGATGGCGGCCGCTCCGGACTGTTTAGAATGTTGACAGACACCGGAAAGCCAATCAGCTTCGCTACGCGAAGTTCTGGTACGCTCCCCGGTCCGCGAACCTGCGAACCTGCTGATGTAGGTATATATAGTTAGGATTTTTTCTCTATGGGTTTTTTGAAAATTCTATGTCTAATAACTTTGGCGTTTGTGGACGGAATCGGCTGAAATTTTCAGGAAAATGGAACATTTTGTTTCTGAGCAGCCCTTGAAAATTTGGGGGGGGTTCGTCCAGTGGGGGCCGAGAAAAAAGGGGGGTCCCAAAACGTGTTTTTAACATTGAGTTTTCCATAGGGCGGTTGGCCTCACTTTTAGCCCGAACGGCTGAATGGATTTGCACGAAACTTGGCAAAATTGTAGGGACTGGTAGCCCGATGTGCCTTTTGTAGGTCTCAATATATGTGCTCCAGTGGATTTTGAGAAATTAACGTTTAAAAAAAGATATATATCTGTAACAGCGGACCGGTTAGCGCTCTGGTTCGCGGACTTTTCGCGCAACGGAGCTTTGTGAAGCGAAGCTGATTGGTTCTCCGGCGTCTGTCAACATTCCAAACAGTCCGTAGCGGCCGCCATCTTGTCTCTCGGTAGGATCGAGAGACAAGAGGAGGTCAAAACAAAGTGGGAAATAACTATAAGGGGGCATAGTAGATCCTCGCTGACCCCCTAGGTTTGATGTGGAGGTTTTAAAAGGGCCCCGCGGGGCAAAAAAAAACCAAAATAATAATAATCGAACGGCTCAATGGATTTGCACGAAACTTGGCAAAATATTAGGGACTGGTAGCCCGATGTGCCTTTGCTAGGTCTCAATATATGTGCTCCAGTGGATTTTGAGAAATTAACGTTGAAAAAAAGATATATATCTGTAACAGCGCTCCGCTTCGCGTACTTTTCGCGTTACGGAGCTTTGCGAAGCTGATTGGTTCTCCGGCGTCTGTCAACATTCCAAACAGTCCGTAGCGGCCGCCATCTTGTCCCTCGGTAGGATTGAGAGACAAGAGGAGGCCAAAGCGAAGGGGGAAATGACCATAAGGGGGCATAGTAGATCCTTCCTGACCTCTTAGGTTTGATGTACCATTTTGCCAAGTTTGGTGTAATTCCGTTCAGCCATTCAGGCTGTAGACGTATGTAAATGTCCTATGGAAAATTGCATGGGGAAAACACATTTGAAAGTGTTGAAATTTAGAACCAATTAAAATGTTACTTTGGTTTTGTATTTGTGTGTGATGAAAGTTAATTGGTTATGTATATATGTCAAATGAGAGGAAACCACAGCCATTTTGTGATACTACTGTCTGAGGTACATTTGTGAGGAATTTTTGGTGGTGAATTTCTGGTGTTTGATTTACACAGTACTAACACTTCTGCTACTTTTAAAAAGGTGAGTTGTTAATTTGTAAGGGGAACTATGTTGTACACTTGAAGATAATTTGAAAAATGTTTTCTGTTATTTATTTGCAGTCCTTCTGTTATACTAAATACTTGATGAAGTTAGTTTTATATTATGTATTACTAAAAACGATAAATGAAAGTGATTATTTTTTTCTGCAATTTACAGCAAGCAATTTCAAAATAAAATGGCTCACAATGAAGAGACCGTGGCAATTTCTTTTGAATTGTCCACTACATTGATTGAAATTGAGAGCACCAATAATGAAATATTGTCACAAGGAGGACATGACTTGTATGATTCCATTAGATTGATTGAAATGGACAGCACCAAGAATGAAATATTGTCACAAGGAGATGACTTGAATGATTCCACTACATTGATTGAAATTGAGAGCACCAATAATGAAATATTGTCACAAGGAGGAGATGGCTTGTATGATTCCATTAGATTGATTGAAATGGACAGCACCAATAATGAAATATTGTCACAAGGAGGAGATGACTTGAATGATTCCACTACATTGATTGAAATTGAGAGCACCAATAATGAAATATTGTCACGAGGAGATGACTTGAATGATTCCACTACATTGATTGAAATGGACAGCACCAATAATGAAATATTGTCAGAAGGAGGAGATGACTTGAATGATTTTTTTGATCAATCTCTTGATGGCGAATTTATCGAGTGTTTGGAGACCATAGAGTTACAAGAATCATCATTGCAGACTTTTAATGAGGAGATTCCAGATGAGATGATTGAAGAGGAAATTACTGATGAGGACATGTTACTAGTTGTTTCAAATTTAGAAAATTCTGAAGAATACATTTATATTTAGAAATCAAAAATTGTTTGAGACATTATTTATTTTTATTTTTAATTTATGAGGTTGTAGCGAAGTGATTGTAGTATAAAATGAGACTTATAGTATAGAGTGCAACATTTTTATGTTACATGGTAAGTTTACTCATATTTACTTCCCTTCTGCCACTATATTATCTCCAATGTGTATTTGACATGTCTTCTTCATCTCCGGCCTCCTTTCTCTCAGTGTGTGTCTCCGATGCATCCTATCGCTGGTATTTTGTGTAATTACAGAAGAGAGTAAAATAAAATAGTTCGGAACGTGAAAAGGGGGCAAAGTAGAGTACTCCTCACCCCCTAGGCCTTTTTAGGCGGTCCCAAAAGGATCAGTTTCTGCTTTCCTGAGAGATTATGGTATGAGTTCCATATACCACAATAACTTGCATTACAACATGCAAGATATCTATCTCCTATTACCAACTTTTGGAGATATTCGCGCTAAGCGCGAATATCTCCAAAAAGTAACACCTGCCCTGAGCAGTTCTTAGCCATGTTATCCAATGGGAGGTGGATAACATGGCTAAGAGTATTAGCTCGGTAATGCATGAATATCGCTGAGTTTTTAGCGATATTCATGCATTGCGGCCGTTTATTATCGCATTTGCGATAAACCTTGATAATAGTAAGGTTTATCTTCGATAATTTCTGACGATGCTTAGTGGTAAAAAATTGGTTGGTAAGCATCGTTAGCGATAAATATCGCTTAACTTTGGTAATATGCCCCAACGTCTGTTAACGTTCGATTCGAAGGAAATGAGGAAGTGTTGAAAAACATTGTCTGCGCCATCTTGCCTTTTTTGAAATGCCACACTTTTGTCGTGCACGGCAGCCATTTTAGATGTCTTGACCAGACCCACTCTCTGCACGCTGTCGATTCGTAGCATGGCTCCTCACCCTCGTAAGCATCTCCCCCAGGCACTGGTCACCACCGCTCTCTGTCTTATGCATGGGCAATAAACCTTCCCCCATCTGCGCTGCTCTTCCCTGAGAATCACACTCTGTGCCCGCCCGACACCTCCCTTTCGCCCTATTCACTACCGCACCCTCTGACACTCCTCTTCCTCTGTGTCCGAATGTCCAGGCCGGTCCTAGGCTATCAGCTAGCCCTGCAGATGTAGTTTATGGCCCCAGCTGTAAAGAATCACCCCTCTTCAAAGGAGTTATAGTAGATCAAGGCCCACACCCGATGTGATCCGTCACAGCACACGCGTTCCTACTATCTGAAAACCATCCTGTATTGTGATTGGGGAGGGGACCGAGCCTGAAGCGGAAGATTCCAGGAATGACTCTTTGTACATCAAAGTTTTTACAATTATGTGTCACATTAAAAATATATAGCACTCCAACAAAGTAGTAGGAATATAAAACTTTAATAACATATAAATATATACAACAAAACAAAAACAGTAAAAACATTTAAACAACGAAGAGACCGTGGCAATTTCTTTTTAATTATCCAATAGATTTATTGAAATTGACAGCACCAATAATGAAATATTCTTGTCAGTAGCGGTCTGTTGTGCGAATAGTTCCAAGGCAGCAGAACGCGCTGAAATCTAGATGGCACGAAAGTGATGTCTAGTAAGTTGCCGCCCAGCAAAAAACGGCGTGGGGCGCCGCGGGGGTGAGTGAGTCCAGTAGGCACCACAGCTATTCTTACCGGCATTGCAGAATTACTGCTGGGGACAATGCCTGTGCTGTAGCAGGGTCACAGCAGAAACAAAAAGGATTCTGTTGAAGATGTTGTTGGTTTTCAATTTGAAAACAGTTCTGGTGTCAACTGCTATGCTAATGTAGTGGTTAATGTTTTGTTTTCTCTAGAAAATGTAAAAGAGGGGGAGGCAGTCCAAAGTTCCGTTAAAAGGGCAAAGGAAAGGATCGGTGGTTTGAACTATCAGTCAAAAAGGGGAGGGGGTGCAATAATTTTTCCTACCGGGTCACACTGTGCTTTCACCGGAAGTGAGGTCTGCAGGATTGTAGTAATTCAAAGTGAGGCTGGCGCCAGCATGGGAGCGCCGACGTCCCGCGGATACAGTTTCGTCACTCCACGGGCGATCATGGCAGTCATTCCCCATCGGGGGTCGGAGACTCCCGTGGCTCCTCTAGAATCTTCAAGGTCGTGGAGGACTACGGTGGTGGAGTCAACCAGTGACCGGGCCATTTCTTTATGTTGGGCCCGCTCTTGCCAGGTCGACCGCCATTTTGAGAGTTCGGCAGCTACCGGCGATCGCGGGGTCACATGAGCGGACGGGCTCCACCCTGCCGGGCGAGACGTTGCAGCATGGCCACAGTGGAAGAACCGTTATCTAGGTCGTTCCGAAACTGTGCAGCACTGTAGTTGTTAGGATGCCACCGCCTGGAGCGCTGAGGGTGCAGCTGGGAAGCCTCCACCTGGGGAGGCGGGAGAGGCCTGTTCGCACCGTCTCTCCCTCCCAGTGCACCCCACGGCGTCTCGCTTGAGATTTGTTATGGCCGGACCAGGCGATTAGGACGAGGGGGGGGTCGGAGGCATGTGCAAGACATCCCCCTCCAGTGTTGTCGCAGCCATTATAAAAGAAAGAAGTGTCCCGTCCGTCTTCGGGCCGGGCTTCCGGTGGATGTCGGCCGGACGCCCCTGGCTCTGGCCCCATGAACGGGTTTCTTGGTTTATTGGCTGCAGCCGGATCCCGTCGGCCTCGGCCCCCCGACCGTTGGTGGTCGGACCGGAAGAGCATGTGGCGGGACTACCTGCAACTCTCAAGGGCCACCGCGGCCGGACTGGGAGAGAGAGGGGAGGGTCGAGGAGACATTCCCCCCCCCTGCAACTGTTCAGCGTTGTAAAGGCAATCCCCTGGCCGGGTCCCGCTGGTCTCGGCCTCTCCTCCGGCTACACCCTACGTTAGGATCTCCTGGCCGAGGCGTGGCAGCAGGACCTGCCTTATATGGGCTGCTCCCGGCTGGGCGTAGCCGGAACCCTGCCCCACCTTGGAAGTTTCCAGAGTGGGGGTGGATGTTCTACTGACTTGCATTTTCCCTAGTCTATCGATTTTTTGGGCGTGGCAGGCGGTGGGACAGCGAGGGGTGATTTGGTTTCTCTTACTGTTTTTCTGGTCTCTCACCACTGGCATATTTTAACGTTTTCTTGTTTCTAGGACATTAATAGGTTTTATCATTACGTTATGTTATCGTTTCTTTGTTCGTTGTTTAATAAAAGTTCATGTTCATCAGTGGCCTACTGATTTTCGTTTTCCTATTTTTTTCTTTCCAGGTTGTTTCATGGTAAAGTTTCTGTTAACAGGATACAGTGATCACTTCGTTATTATTGCATATGTCCTTTTCACTAGGGGTGCTCTCTGGTCGGGCCAGATGACGTATCTCTAGTAAATGGTCCGGGTGAAAAAGGTGCATCAATCAGTGGGGAGTAGATAGGCATGACAGATTACAACGGGGGAGAACGGTCCGCATTACGTACCCTTTCACTACTTGCAAAGATTTTCCTACGTTTATTTGCAAACAGGGAATACCTCTAAAAGAACTAATTCCCAAACAGTCAATGTTCGGACAATCAATCAATCAATGAGGAATGAAATAGGTACGACGTGTTAAAGGCTTGCGTTACCTACCCTTCACTATCTGCAAAGGGAGATAGAATATTCCTATTCTTCCTTCGTTTGCAGGTAGAGAAGATCGTTAAGAGAATTAACTTCGAACAATTCAATGCTCGATTGAAACAATCAACAAGGGGTACTGTGAACACAAATGAACGCCGCTTATATACATACGCATTGCTATTTTCAACAGGTTGTTCCTAATGTTTCTATTTTAGCGAGGTCAAAAGAGATCCCATTAGTGGCCTACTGATTTTGCTCGATTCCTTTTGTTTTTTTACACGATTTTTCGCTATCTGCAAAGACTAAACAGAGTATTGCGACTCTGTGCTTGTTTGTAAATAGAGAATGAACCAAAGAGAACAATCAATCAAATGGAGAGAGAAGCAGGCACGACGGATTACAAAGGGGGAAAGGGCTGCGTTAACTACCCTTCACTATCTGCAAAGAGAGAGTACTCCTAATAGAAATGAGGGGTGGGGGGCAGCAATCAAAGCAGATCAGTGTGCATAAACACGAAAAAAAAAAATCTTACCACGTACTTGACATTCGACAGCTTATGATATTTGCTATTA
This sequence comes from Lissotriton helveticus, assembly GCF_964261635.1. Taxonomy (NCBI): domain Eukaryota; kingdom Metazoa; phylum Chordata; class Amphibia; order Caudata; family Salamandridae; genus Lissotriton; species Lissotriton helveticus. The sequence continues at coordinate 43,237,387 of NC_136063.1, forward strand.
AAAAACCATTGAAATTCACTGAAAAAACCATAGGTTATAGACCATATATAGTTAGGAATTAGCATTTACAAAACCTTGAAAATTCACTGAAAAAACCATAGGTTATAGACCATATATAGTTAGGAATTAGCATTTAAAAAACCTTATTTTACTCACACAAAACCATTGAAATTCCATATATAGTTAGTTGCACTAACTATATATTGCGCACCCGCAATCCACTGCTGATGATGTCACATATTACATCATTCATGACATGGTCAGTGACATCACTGATGACATCACTGATGACATCTCAAATGACATCACTGATGACATCACTGATGACAACATCCAGTGACTATGTTTCTGTAAAGTTAAAATATGTCTTACATATTGAAGAATGAGTGGATGTATAAGTGTCTGGACGAAGGATTTAGTAGGTGCATGACTGAATGTATGAGTGAGTGATTAAATGTGTCTCACTGAGTGCATGGGTTAGTGACTAAACTGTCTTAATTTGTGCATCATTATGTCTGTTGTTCTGTAAACTGCTGCATGTGTTGATCAGTAGCTATATGAGTAACTATATGGGTTATTGATTGATTGCCCAAGTATTTGCATGGGAGACTGAGTGTGTGTGTGGCTGGATGGGAGGTGTGTGACTCTGTACAGATCAATGTGTACTTGTATCAATGATTGTATAAGAGAGTAAGTATGTGTTCGTATATGGTTGAAAACGTAAGGTGCTCTATGTTTAACTGTATAGAGTAGAAAATGGAAGTGTGATTGATTCTTTACAGGACTGACTAGGTGTGTGAGTAACTCCATGGATGAGTGGCAGAGTGTGAGTGTCTGTATAGGTGTATGAGTGCATATGATTGTGTTGTAAACATGAGTGATTGTATGTATGAATGATTGTATGGGTGAATGAGTGAATGTGTGTGTAGACGTAGGAATCAGTGAGTACGTATGTAGTAACTAGTATTGGTGTGTCAATGGTTTCAAAAATTATACTCTGTTTTTAACACTGGGTGAAACAGAGGTTATATTAAAATGTGAGGAGATGCATTGTATTGTCACATGAATGATATCATCAGTGATGTGGTCATTGATGTCAAATGAGATGTCATCAGTGATGTCATCAGTGATGTCATTTGAGATGTCATCAGTGATGTCATCAGTGATGTCACTGACCATGTCATGAATGATGTAATATGTGACATCATCAGCAGTGGATTGCGGGTGCGCAATATATAGTTAGTGCAACTAACTATATATGGAATTTCAATGGTTTTGTGTGAGTAAAATAAGGTTTTTTAAATGCTAATTCCTAACTATATATGGTCTATAACCTATGGTTTTTTCAGTGAATTTTCAAGGTTTTGTAAATGCTAATTCCTAACTATATATGGTCTATAACCTATGTTTTTTTCAGTGAATATATATATATATATATATATATATATATATTACCTACTGGCGGTCGCCAGTAGGTATATATAGTTAGGATTTTTTCTCTATGGGTTTTTTGAAAATTCTATGTCTAATAACTTTGGCGTTTGTGGACGGAATTGGCTGAAATTTTCAGGAAAATGGCACATTTTGTTTCTGAGCAGCCCTTGAAAATTTGGGGGGGGTTCGTCCAGTGGGGGCCGAGAAAAAAGGGGGGTCCCAAAACGTGTTTTTAACATTGAGTTTTCCATAGGGCGGTTGGCCTCACTTTTAGCCCGAACGGCTGAATGGATTTGCACGAAACTTGGCAAAATTGTAGGGACTGGTAGCCCGATGTGCCTTTTGTAGGTCTCAATATATGTGCTCCAGTGGATTTTGAGAAATTAACGTTTAAAAAAAGATATATATCTGTAAGCGCGGACCAGGCAGCGCTCTGGTTCGCGGACTTTTCGCGCAACGGAGCTTTGTGAAGCGAAGCTGATTGGTTCTCCGGCGTCTGTCAACATTCCAAACAGTCTGTAGCGGCCGCCATCTTGTCTCTCGGTAGGATCGAGAGACAAGAGGAGGTCAAAACAAAGGGGGAAATAACTATAAGGGGGCATAGTAGATCCTCGCTGACCCCCTAGGTTTGATGTGGAGGTTTTAAAAGGGCCCCGCGGGGCAAAAAAAAATAATAAAAATAATAATTGAACGGCTGAATGGATTTGCACGAAACTTGGCAAAATATTAGGGACTGGTAGCCCGATGTGCCTTTGCTAGGTCTCAATATATGTGCTCCAGTGGATTTTGAGAAATTAACGTTCAAAAAAAGATATATATCTGTAACAGCGCTCCGCTTCGCGTACTTTTCGCGTTACGGAGCTTTGCGAAGCTGATTGGTTCTCCGGCGTCTGTCAACATTCCAAACAGTCCGTAGCGGCCGCCATCTTGTCTCTCGGTAGGATTGAGAGACAAGAGGAGGCCAAAGCGAAGGGGCAAATGACCATAAGGGGGCATAGTAGATCCTCGCTGACCCCCTAGGTTTGATGTGGAGGTTTTAAAAGGGCCCCGCGGGGCAAAAAAAAAAATAATAATAATAATCGAACGGCTGATGACCATAAGGGGGCATAGTAGATCCTCGCTGACCCCCTAGGTTTGATGTGGAGGTTTTAAAAGGGCCCCGCGGGGCAAAAAAAAATAATAATAATAATAATCGAACGGCTGAATGGATTTGCACGAAACTTGGTAAAATATTAGGGACTGGTAGCCCGATGTGCCTTTGCTATGTCTCAATATATGTGCTTCAGTGCATTTTGAGAAATTAACGTTCAAAAACAAGATATATATCTGTAACAGCGCTCCGCTTCGCGGAGATAAAATTATATGTGTATTACCTAGCTGTTGCTAACACCAGTTAGCGACGGCTAGTAGGAGATAGCGACCATCTTGGGTCCCACTTTGCATGTGAGTGATATTTATCACTAATGACATGCAAAGTGGGCATGCCAAGATGTTAGCGACTGGAAACAGTCGCTAACATCGCTATCTCCTATTATCAACTTTTGGAAATATTCGAGATAAGCGCGAATATCTCCAAAAAGTAACAGCTGCCCTGAGCAGTTCTTAGCCATGTTATCCAATGGGAGGTGGATAACATGGCTAAGAGCATTAGCTCGGTAATGCATGAATATCGCGGAGTTTTCAGCGACATTAATGCATTGCGCTCGTTTTTTATCGTATTTGCGATAAACCTTGATAATAGCAAGGTTTATCTGCGATAATTTCTGACGGTAAAAAAATCGTTGCTAAGCATCGTTAGGGATAAATATCGCTTAACCTTGGTAATATGCCCCAACGCCTGTTAACGTTCGATTCGAAGGAAATCAGGAATTGTTGAAAAACATTGTGTGCGCCATCTTGTCTTTTTTCAAATGCCACACTTTTGTCGTGCACGGCAGCCATTTTAGATGCCTTGACCAGACCCACTCTGTGCACGCTGTCGATCCTTAGCATGGCTCCCCACCCTCGCAAGCATCTCCCCCAGGCAGTGGTCACCCCCGCTCTCTGTTTTATGCATGGGTAATAAACCTCCCCCCATCTGCGCTGTTCTTCCCTGAGAATCACACCCTGTGCCCGCCCGACACCTCCCTTTCGCCCTATTCACTACCGCACCCTCTGACACTCCTTTTCCTCTGTGTCCGATTGTCCAGGCTGGTCCTAGGGTATCAGCTAGCCCTGCAGATGTAGTTTATGGCCACAGCTGTAAAGAATCACCCGTCTTCAAAGGAGTTATAGTAGATCAAGGCCCACACTCGATGAGATCCGTCACAGCAGAAGCGTTGCTATTATCTGAAAACCATTCTGTATTGTGATTGGGGAGGGGACCGAGCGTGAAGCGGAAGATTCCAGGGATGACTCTTTGTACATCAAAGTTTTTACAATTATGTGTCACATTAAAAATATATAGCACTCCGACAAAGTAGTAAGATTATAAAACTTTAATAATTTATAAATATATACAAGAAAACAAAAATAGTAATAACATATAAACATTTTTAGAGAAAAACAACGAAGTAGCGGTCGGCTGTGCGAATAGTCCCAACGCAGCACAACGTCCAGATTTCCGGCGTGGGGCGTCGCGGGGGGTGGGTGATCAGTAGCAAACTGTTGTGCGAATAGTTCCAAGGCAGCAGAACGCGCCGAAATCTAGATGACACAAAAGTGATGTCTAGTAAGTTGCCACCCAGCAAATAACGGCGTGGGGCGTCGCGGGGGGTGGGTCATCAGTAGCAAACTGTTGTGCGAATAGTTCCAAGGCAGCAGAACGATGGCACCAAGGTGATGTCCAGTAAGTTGCCGCACTGGTTTTGGTATCCTACAATGCTGCTCCGAATAACGGCGTGGGGCGCCCCGGGGGAGGCGGCGTGAACGGGCCTCTCCAGGTGGAGTCTCGTCTGTTGTAGTGGGGCGCCCCTTTACCGTTTCAGTTGCCATTCCGTCCGCTTTTGGTCCACTGTGTCAAAATCCGCCATTCAGCTGAGTTGCGCCCACTCTTGCGGTGCAGCGATAGGCGGCTGCCACAGGACTCTCAAAATGGCGGCAGGCTGTTTCCTTTTTGGGCCTGGTCCACTGAAATGGCCCTGGGACACCTTGGAAATCGGACGCTTGTCTGCTAGGTCTTGGACCCCATTCTCGAAAGCGTCCCCTCCGCCTTGAGAATTCATCAAAAGTTTTGGGGGCCCCGACTCCTGCAGGCTTCTGGTGGGGAGCGGCTGCCATGATTGCTCGCGGAATGACCACGACGGAGCTACGAGATGGTGGTGCTCTCATGGTGACGCCAGCTTCAGTCTGAAACATCCAGAAACAAGGTGGGGCTTTCATCGTTTGGGGGAAAAAAAAAGTTTTCATCCAATGAAAAGTGTTGTTTTTAGGTCATATGATCAAGCCTTCCATCATTAGGAAACCAAAAGTAAAATGAACCAATGAAAAGTTTTATAAACAAGTCACATGACCTGTTATGCGGCATAGGGTATAAAATGCGGAGAAAATACGTTGGCACGTGAGGCGGCGTCAGTAGCGGACCGATGTGCGAATAGGCCGAAGGCAATACAACGCGCCAAGATCCGGATGGCATCGAGGTGGTGTCATAGTTGAGAGTTCTGAGCAGCGGTTGTAACACTGTCTGAAGCTTATTTGCAGCTGCTGCAGCTTCACTACGCGCCAAGATCCGGATGGCACCGAGGTGGTGTGTAGGAAGTTGCCGCACTGGTGTGGCCATCCTACAATGCTGAAAGTCGGCGTGGGGCGCCCCGTTGGCCTGTGAGTTTGCGTCAGTAGCGGACCGATGTGCGAATAGGCCGAAGGCAGCACAACGCGCCAAGATCCGGATGTCACCGTGGTGGTTTCATAGTTGAGAGGCACTTCATCTGCAGTGGGGCGCCGAGATCCGGATGGCACCGAGGTGATGTCTAGCAAGTTGCTGTACTGGTGTGGTCATCCTACAATGCTGAAACTCGGCGTGGGTCGCCCCATTAGCCTGTGAGATGGCGTCAGTAGCGGACCGATGTGCGAATAGGCCGAAGGCAGCACAACGCGCCAAGATCCGGATGTCACCGTGGTGGTTTCATAGTTGAGAGGCACTTCATCTGCAGTGGGGCGCCGAGATCCGGATGGCACCGAGGTGATGTCTAGCAAGTTGCTGTACTTGTGTGGTCATCCTACAATGCTGAAACTCGGCGTGGGTCGCCCCATTAGCCTGTGAGATAGCAGTTCTTTGGATTTGGGCCTGGCTCGTCTGCTGTAGTGGGGCGCCCCTTTACCGTTTCAGTTGCCATTCAGCTGAGTTTCGGCTGCTCTTGATGCTACAGCGACAGGCGGCTGCAACAGGACTCTCAAAATGGCGGCCTGTTCTTTGGATTTGGGCCTGGTGCACTAAAATGGGCCTGGGACATCTTAGAACTCGGACGCTCGATTTTTTTTTCCTTTCCTGTACATGCAAAAAAAGGTAAATGCCCGGTACGTTACACGCTTCATCTGCCACGATGAACTCTCTAGAGGAACCGAAAAAAAATATAGTTGTGGTAACTATACCATGCATTGTCATATGGAGAGGTGGCACCAATTAATTATAGTGCTGCATAAAAGAGAGATTTGGAGGAGAACCCCTGACCTGCTAGTACATTCATCAAAGAAGTGGCACTGAGAGCTTCAGAGGCAAGGGAAACTGTCCCAAATATTTAGAAGAACTTTGGAAAGATTAAAATGACATGTTTAGATTGTGGCAAATTTATTTCATGTGGACATCTGAGTGTTACTCTAATAAATACAGCATATGAACATCATCATAGTCGATGGTTGGTAGAGACATTTTGACTATATCCTGGACCTGCCCGTCCTCGCCCAAAATGGCGCCAGAATAAATGGGACTCGTAACTCCTTGTTGTGTACTGGTTGCAGAACCTTGAAATCACGAGATACGTATGCAGTTTTGAAGCACATGGCGGGCGGGGACGAGAATTGATTGAATATTTCGACATCCCTATTGATATTAAGTTCTGATGTGTTATTGATTACTGTACTGTTGAAAGTTCGAATTAACGTCACCCATGGTACTTGCCCGCAAATGTATATCTAGATAATTTTATTGTAACTGGCCCTGTCGTATTTTAATTATAAAATGTACGTCCACCGATTCCGTAACTGTTAGACACCTTAGTTCTTGCAACCTAATGGCCCGCCCGTTACGTTCCTCTACAGTGTAAATGTCTATTTATCATATACGATTACAGTTTGCTCCGTGGCCGGCCCACGTGGTTATAGGCTCGTATTTGTATAATGAAATTTTCACAATAAAGGTTTTTAAAAGAAAACATGGTAGTAGTATATACATTGGTAAAGTTTTTAATAATAGTCACTGTTTTAGAATCATTAAAAGGCAAGTGAAATAAAGCAGACCAATTACATGAAGGGTAAAAGGTATAATACGAAGGAACGCAGTAAAGATAAATGGTCAAGGGCTGTTGTGTTTTCTATTCCTGCAACAAAGTGATCGATAAGAATCTCATATTCAGGCGTATCGGCGACTAAGACAGCAGGTCGACCCTCTTTTGCTCAACGGCTCCGTCATGGGACGAAGAAACGCTCTTTTTCTCGAAAAAAGAATATATTTTACTTGCAGGACAGTTGTAAAATTTCCGGGAAAGTACATTAGCCTGGAACATTATAACATATATTTAAGAAAAAATAATGTTCGGAAGTAATGAAAAGCGTAATTTTTAGGTCATATGACCAAGCCTTTCATCATTACAATAAGAAAAGTAAAATGAACCAATGAAAAGTTTTATTAACAAGTCACATGACTTGTTATGCTTACGTTACGCGCTGCGCGCCCCGGATGACTTCCGGATGCGCTAACGCGGCGCGTCATATGACGCATTACGCGACAACGCAGGTACAGAATATAGTCAAAATGTCTCCACCAACCAGCGGTCGGAACACAACCCCTTTCAGCAGGTTAAATAGTTCTGTTAAATGACAACAGAAGGGACAGGCAACAAGAACCATCAGTCAAAGAGGGGAGGGCTAGTTCTTCTCTACCGGGTTACATTGGGGCGCTACCGGAACTGATCGAATTGGTAGTCTACAGTGTTTCTGGATGTTTCAGACTGAAGCTGGGGTTAGCATGAGAGCAGCACCATTTCGTAGCTCCGTCGTGGTCATTCCGCAACCAATCATGGCAGCCGTTCTTTATCGTTATTTTGGGCGGGGTGGGTGGCGGAGCCGAGCTGTTTTGCAGCCATCATTGTGTGGAGTTCAGTTCATCTCACTAGTTTTGTATTTGTCATGAGGGGTTGTTCCTAATGTTTCTATTTTAGCGAGGTCAAAAAGAGATCCCATTAGTGGCCTACTGATTTTGCTCGATTCCTTTTCTTTTTTTTTACACGATTTTTCGTTATCTGCAAAGACTAAACAGAGTATTGCGACTCTGTGTTTGTTTGTAAATAGAGAATGAACCAAAGAGAACTAATTCTAAAACAGTAAATACTTGGATAACAATCAATCAAATGGAGAGAGAAGCAGGCACGACGGATTACAATGGGGGCAAAGACCTGCGTTAACTACCTTTCACTATCTGCAAAGAGAGAGTACTCCTAATAGAAATGAGGGGGGGGGGGCACCATTCAAAGCAGATCAGTGTGCATAAACACGAAAATGTTTTCACTTACCACGTACTTGACATTCGACAGCTTATGATATTTGCTATTAAAAAACCATTGAAATTCACTGAAAAAACCATAGGTTATAGACCATATATAGTTAGGAATTAGCATTTACAAAACCTTGAAAATTCACTGAAAAAACCATAGGTTATAGACCATATATAGTTAGGAATTAGCATTTAAAAAACCTTATTTTACTCACACAAAACCATTGAAATTCCATATATAGTTAGTTGCACTAACTATATATCGCGCACCCGCAATCCACTGCTGATCATGTCACATATTACATCATTCATGACATGGTCAGTGACATCACTGATGACATCTCAAATGACATCACTGATGACATCTCACTTGACATCAATGATCACATCACTGATGATATCATTCATGTGATAATACAATGCATCTCCTCACACTCTAATATAACCTCCGTTACACCCAGTGTTAAATAGAGAGTATCATTTTTGAAACCATTGACACACCAATACTAGTTACTACATACGCACTCACTGATTCCTATGTCTACACACACATTCACTCATACAATCATTCATACATACAATCACTCATCTTTACAACACTATCATATGCACTCATACACCTATACAGACACTCACACTCTGCCACTCATCCATGGAGTTACTCACACACCTAGTCAGTCCTGAAAAGAATCAATCACACTTCCATTTTCTCATCTATACAGTTAAACACAGAACACCTTACATTTTTGAAACATATACTAACACATAGTTACTCTCTTATAGAATCACTGATACAAGTACACATTGATCTGCACAGAGTCACACACCTCCCAGCCAGCCATACACACACTCAGTCTCCCATACAAATACTTGTGCAACCAATCAATAACCCATATAGCTACTTATATAGCTACTGATTAACACGTGCAGCAGCTTGCACAACAACAGACATACTGATGCACACTTTTAGACAGTTTAGTCACTAACCCGTGCATTCAGTAAGACGCATTTAATCACTCACTCATACAGTCAATCACGCACCTACTAAAACCTTTATTCAGACACTTATACATCCACTCATTCTTCAATATGTAAAACATATTTAAACTTTACAGAAACACATAATCACTGGATGTTGTCATCAGTGATGTCACTGACCATGTCATGAATGATGTAATATGTGACATGATCAGCAGTGGATTGCGGGTGCGCGATATATAGTTAGTGCAACTAACTATATATGGAATTTCAATGGTTTTGTGTGAGTAAAATAAGGTTTTTTAAATGCTAATTCCTAACTATATATGGTCTATAACCTATGGTTTTTTCAGTGAATTTTCAAGGTTTTGTAAATGCTAATTCCTAACTATATATGGTCTATAACCTATGGTTTTTTCAGTGAATATATATATATATATATATATTACCTACTGGCGGTCGCCAGTAGGTATATATAGTTAGGATTTTTTCTCTATGGGATTTTTGAAAATTCTATGTCTAATAACTTTGCCGTTTGTGGACGGAATTGGCTGAAATTTTCAGGAAAATGGCACATTTTGTTTCTGAGCAGCCTTTGAAAATTTGGGGGGGGTTCGTCAAGGGGGGGCCGAGAAAAAAGGGGGGTCCCAAAACGCGTTTTTCCCATGTTAATTTCCATAGGGCGGTTGGCCTCACTTTTAGCCCGAACGGCTGAATGGATTTGCACGAAACTTGGCAAAATTGTAGGGACTGGTAGCCCGATGTGCCTTTTGTAGGTCTCAATATATGTGCTCCAGTGGATTTTGAGAAATTAACGTTTAAAAAAAGATATATATCTGTAAGCGCGGACCGGGCAGCGGCCTAGGACGCGTACTTTTCGCGCAACGGAGCTTTGTGAAGCGAAGCTGATTGGTTCTCCGGCGTCTGTCAACATTCCAAACAGTCCGTAGTGGCCGCAAACAGTCCGTAGTGGCCGCCATCTTGTCTCTCGGTAGGATCGAGAGACAAGAGGAGGCCAAAGCGAAGGGGCAAATGACCATAAGGGGGAATAGTAGATCCTCGCTGACCCCCTAGGTTTGATGTGGAGGTTTTAAAAGGGCCCCGCGGGGCAAAAAAAAAAAATTATAATAATAATCTTACGGCTGAATGGATTTGCACGAAACTTGGCAAAATTGTAGGGACTGGTAGCCCGATGTGCCTTTGCTAGGTCTCAATATATGTGCTTCAGTGGATTTTGAGAAATTAACGTTCAAAAAAAGATATATATCTGTAACAGCGCACCGCTTCGCGTACTTTTCGCGTTACGGAGCTTTGCGAAGCGAAGCTGATTGGCTCTCCGGTGTCTGTAAACATTCCAAACAGTCCGTAGCGGCCGCCATCTTGTCTCTCGGTAGGATCGAGAGACAAGAGGAGGCCAAAGCGAAGGGGCAAATGACCATAAGGGGGCATAGTAGATCCTCGCTGATCCCCTAGGTTTGATGTGGAGGTTTTAAAAGGGCCCCGCGGGGCAAAAAAAATAAATAATAATAATAATCGAACGGCTGAATGGATTTGCACGAAACTTGGTAAAATATTAGGGACTGGTAGCCCGATGTGCCTTTGCTAGGTCTCAATATATGTGCTTCAGTGCATTTTGAGAAATTAACGTTCAAAAACAAGATATATATCTGTAACAGCGCTCCGCTTCGCGGAGATAAAATTATGTCTGTATTACCTAGCTGTTGCTAACACCAGTTAGCGACGGCTAGTAGGAGATAGCGACCATCTTGGGCCCCACTTTGCATGTGAGTGATATTTATCACTAATGACATGCAAAGTGGGCATGCCAAGATGTTAGCGACTGGAAACAGTCGCTAACATCGCTATCTCCTATTATCAACTTTTGGAAATATTCGAGATAAGCGCGAATATCTCCAAAAAGTAACAGCTGCCCTGAGCAGTTCTTAGCCATGTTATCCTATGGGAGGTGGATAACATGGCTAAGAGGATTAGCTCGGTAATGCATGAATATCGCTGAGTTTTCAGCGATATTAATGCATTGCGGTCGGTTTTTATCGTATTTGCGATAAACTTTGATAATAGCAAGGTTTATCTGCGATAATTTCTGACGGTAAAAAAATCTTTGCAATGCATCGTTAGGGATAAATATCGCTTAACTTTGGTAATATGCCCCAACGTCTGTTAACGTTCGATTCGAAGGAAATCAGGAAGTGTTGAAAAACATTGTCTGCGCCATCTTGTCTTTTTTCAAATGCCACACTTTTGTCGTGCACGGCAGCCATTTTAGATGCCTTGACCAGACCCACTCTGTGCACGCTGTCGATCCTTAGCATGGCTCCCCACCCTCGCAAGCATCTCCCCCAGGCAGTGGTCACCCCCGCTCTCTGTCTTATGCATGGGTAATAAACCTCCCCCCATCTGCGCTGCTCTTTCCTGAGAATCACACCCTGTGCCCGCCCGACACCTCCCTTTCGCCCTATTCACTACTGCACCCTCTGACACTCCTTTTCCTCTGTGTCCGATTGTCCAGGCTGGTCCTAGGGTATCAGCTAGCCCTGCAGATGTAGTTTATGGCCACAGCTGTAAAGATTCACCCCTCTTCAAAGGAGTTATAGTAGATCAAGGCCCACACTCGATGAGATCCGTCACAGCAGAAGCGTTGCTATTATCTGAAAACCATCCTGTATTGTGATTGGGGAGGGGACCGAGCGTGAAGCGGAAGATTCCAGGGATGACTCTTTGTACATCAAAGTTTTTACAATTATGTGTCACATTAAAAATATATAGCACTCCGACAAAGTAGTAAGATTATAAAACTTTAATAATTTATAAATATATACAAGAAAACAAAAATAGTAATAACATATAAACATTTTTAGGGAAAAACAACGAAGTAGCGGTCGGCTGTGCGAATAGTCCCAACGCAGCACAACGTCCAGATTTCCGGCGTGGGGCGGGTCATCAGTAGCAAACTGTTGTGCGAATAGTTCCAAGGCAGCAGAACGCGCTGAAATCTAGATGACACGAAAGTGATGTCTAGTAAGTTGCCACCCAGCAAATAACGGCGTGGGGCGTCGCGGGGGGTGGGTCTTCAGTAGCAAACTGTTGTGCGAATAGTTCCAAGGCAGCAGAACGATGGCACCAAGGTGATGTCCAGTAAGTTGCCGCACTGGTTTTGGTATCCTACAATGCTGCTCCGAATAACGGCGTGGGGCGCCCCGGGGGAGGCGGCGTGAACGGGCCTCTCCAGGTGGAGTGTCATCTGTTGTAGTGGGGCGCCCCTTTACCGTTTCAGTTGCCATTCCGTCCGTTTTTGGTCCACTGTGTCAAAAGCCGCAATTCAGCTGAGTTGCGCCCACTCTTGCGGTGCAGCGATAGGCGGCTGTCACAGGACTCTCAAAATGGCGGCAGGCTCTTTCCTTTTTGGGCCTGGTCCACTGAAATGGCCCTGGGACACCTTGGAAATCGGACGCTTGTCTGCTAGGTCTTGGACCCCATTCTCGAAAGCGTCCCCTCCGCCTTGAGAATTCATCAAAAGTTTTGGGGGCCCCGACTCCTGCAGGCTTCTGGTGGGGAGCGGCTGCCATGATTGCTCGCGGAATGACTACGACGGAGCTACGAGATGGTGGTGCTCTCATGCTGACGCCAGCTTCAGTCTGAAACATCCAGAAACAAGGTGGGGCTTTCATCGTTTGGAAAAAAAAAAAGTTTTCATCCAATGAAAAGTGTTGTTTTTAGGTCATATGATCAAGCCTTCCATCATTAGGAAACCAAAAGTAAAATGAACCAATGAAAAGTTTTATAAACAAGTCACATGACCTGTTATGCGGCATAGGGTATAAAATGCGGAGAAAATACGTTGGCACGTGAGGCGGCGTCAGTAGCGGACCGATGTGCGAATAGGCCGAAGGCAACACAGCGCGCCAAGATCCGGATGGCACCGAGGTGGTGTCCAGCAAGTTGCAGCACTGGTGTGGCCATCCTACAATGTTGAAAGTCGGCGTGGGGCGCCCCGTTGGCCTGTGAGTTTGCGTCAGTAGCGGACCGATGTGCGAATAGGCCGAAGGCAGCACAACGCGCCAAGATCCGGATGGCACCGAGGTGGTGTCTAGTAAGTTGCCGCACTGGTGTGGCCATCCTACAATGCTGAAAGTCGGCGTGGGGCGCCCTGTTGGCCTGTGAGATGGTGTCAGTAGCGGACTGATGTGCGAATGGGGCCAAAGGCAGCGCAACAATATTTTCTGACTGACACCACAAGGCGCTGAGATGCCAAGATCCGGATGGCACCGAGGTGATGTCTAAGTTGCGGACTGATGTGCGAATGGGGCCAAAGGTAGCGTAACAATATTTTCTGTATGGAAGATACCACTAGGCGTTGAGATGCCAAGATTCGGATGGCACCGAGGTGATGTCTAGCAAGTTGCTGCACTGGTGTGGTCATCCTACAATGCTGAAACTCGGCGTGGGTCGCCCCATTAGCCTGTGAGATGGCGTCAGTAGCGGACCGATGTGCGAATAGGCCGAAGGCAGCACAACGCGCCAAGATCCGGATGTCACAGTGGTGGTTTCATAGTTGAGAGGCACTTCATCTGCAGTGGGGCGCCGAGATCCGGATGGCACCGAGGTGATGTCTAGCAAGTTGCTGTACTGGTGTGGTCATCCTACAATGCTGAAAGTCGGCGTGGGGCGCCCCATTAGCCTGTGAGATGGCGTCAGTAGCGGACTGATGTGCGAATGGGGCCAAAGGCAGCACAACGCGCCAAGATCCGGATGGCACCGAGGTGGTGTCCAGCAACTTGCCGCACTGGTGTGGCCATCCTACAATGCTGCGCCGAAAGTCGGCGTGGGGCGCCCCGTTGGCCTGTGAGTTCGCGTCAGTCAGTGGGGGCTGTTTGAGGATCTGACTGCATTGGAAAGCAATGTGATGCTGTGCGTCGCCCCCAAGATGGAGGTTCCTCGGCTGCAGTGGGGCGCCCCTTGGTGTTTCACTCGCTATGCAGCTGAGTTGCGTGCGCACTTGTGGCGAATAGGCCGAAGGCAGCACAACGCGCCGAGATCTGGATGGCACCGAGGTGGTGTCCAGCAATTTGCCGCACTGGTGTGGCCATCCTACAATGCTGCGCCGAAAGTCGGCGTGGGGTGCCCCGTTGGCCTGTGAGGTGGCGTCAGTAGCGGACCGATGTGTGAATAGGCCGGAACCAGCACAAGGCGCCAAGATCCGGATGGCACCGAGGTGGTGTCATAGTTGAGAGTTCTGAGCAGCGCTTGTAACACTGTCTGAAGCTTATTTGCACCTGCTGCAGCTTCACTATTGCCCTGGTGTGGCCTAAGATCGCCCATGACATAGGCGGCCACCTCCCGGGGTCCGGCGGAACTTTTTTCCTTTTCCTTTGTGCATCTTGTCCCACAATCCGTTTGACCTGAAGACACGACCAGGTCCCTGAATGTGTGCAGGGGGACGCTATTGATTGAATCAAAATGGCGGCTTCACACAAAGCTGACTCAAGCGTTGCTGCTGATGCTATACAGAGAAAAACTGGTTTTCAGTTTGTACATTCTTCAGGATTTTTCCATCCAAGGCTGGTTGAGAGTTTGTATAACAATGGCTTCAGATTTTCAACATACTACTCTTCAACATTCTTCCTAAATGTAACAATGTGAGACTCACTAGGAGAACGGTGTAGTGAGGGCCACAAACGGCTGTTTGTCTTTCCTTTCAAAATGCTGCCAACAATATTTTCGGAATGGAAGACAACACAAGGCGCTGAGATTCGGTTGGCACCGAGGTGGTGTCCAGCAAGTTGCCGCACTGGTGTGGCCATCCTACAATGCTGCGCCGAAAGTCGGCGTGGGGTGCCCGAAGGGGGGGGGGGAGGCGGCGCAAACGAGCCTCTCCCGCTTCTCCATGTGGAGGCAGTTCATCTGCAGTGGGGCGCCGAGATCCGGATGGCACCGAGGTGGTGTCTAGCAAGTTGCCGCACTGGTGTGGCCATCCTACAATGCTGCGTCGAAAGACGGCGTGGGGTGCCCGAAGGAAGTGTCCTTATCCAGGGCATTATCGCTGTATCATGTCCTCCACTAAAATGGCCCTGGGACACCTTAGAACTCGGACGCTCGATTTTTTTTTCCTTTCCTGTACATGCAAAAAAAGGTAAATGCCCGGTACGTTACACGCTTCATCTGCCACGATGAACTCTCCAGAGGAACCGAAAAAAAATATAGTTGTGGTAACTATACCATGCATCGTCATATGGAGAGGTGGCACCAATTAATTATAGTGCTGCATAAAAGAGAGATTTGGAGGAGAACCCCTGACCTGCTAGTACATTCATCAAAGAAGTGGCACTGAGAGCTTCAGAGGCAAGGGAAACGGTCCCGAATTTTTAGAAGAACTTTGGAAAGATTAAAATGACATGTTTAGATTGTGGCAAATTAATTTCATGTGGACAGATGAGTGTTACTCTAATAAATACAGCATATGAACATCATCATAGTCGATGGTTGGTAGAGACATTTTGACTATATCCTGGACCTGCCCGTCCTCGCCCAAAATGGCGCCGGAATAAATGGGACTCGTAACTCCTTGTTGTGTACTGGTTGCAGAACCTTGAAATCACGAGATACGTATGCAGTTTTGAAGCACATGGCGGGCGGGGACGAGAATTGATTGAATATTTCGACATCCCTATTGATATTAAGTTCTGATGTGTTATTGATTACTGTACTATTGAAAGTTCGAATTAACGTCACCCATGGTACTTGCCCGCAAATGTATATCTAGATAATTTTATTGTAACTGGCCCTGTCGTATTTTAATTATAAAATGTACGTCCACCGATTCCGTAACTGTTAGACACCTTAGTTCTTGCAACCTAATGGCCCGCCCGTTACGTTCCTCTACAGTGTAAATGTCTACTCATCACATACGATTACAGTTTGCTCCGTGGCCGGCCCACGTGGTTATAGGCTCGTATTTGTATAATGAAATTTTCACAATAAAGGTTTTTAAAAGAAAACATGGTAGTAGTATATACATTGGTAAAGTTTGTAATAATAGTCACTGTTTTAGAATCATTAAAAGGCAAGTGAAATAAAGCAGACCAATTACATGAAGGGTAAAAGGTATAATACGAAGGAACGCAGTAAAGATAAATGGTCAAGGGCTGTTGTGTTTTCTATTCCTGCAACATAAAGTGATCGATAAGAATCTCATATTCAGGCGTATCGGCGACTAAGACAGCAGGTCGACCCTCTTTTGCTCAACGGCTCCATCATGGGACGAAGAAACGCTCTTTTTCTCGAAAAAAGAATATATTTTACTTGCAGGACAGTTGTAAAATTTCCGGGAAAGTACATTAGTCTGGAACATTATAACATATATTTAAGAAAAAATAATGTTCGGAAGTAATGAAAAGCGTAATTTTTAGGTCATATGACCAAGCCTTTCATCATTACAATAAGAAAAGTAAAATGAACCAATGAAAAGTTTTATTAACAAGTCACATGACTTGTTATGCTTACGTTACGCGCTGCGCGCCCCGGATGACTTCCGGATGCGCTAACGCGGCGCGTCATATGACGCATTACGCGACAACGCAGGTCCAGAATATAGTCAAAATGTCTCCACCAACCAGCGGTCGGAACACAACCCCTTTCAGCAGGCTAAATAGTTCTGTTAAATGACAACAGAAGGGACAGGCAACAAGAACCATCAGTCAAAGAGGGGAGGGCTAGTTCTTCTCTACCGGGTTACATTGGGGCGCTACCGGAACTGATCGAATTGGTAGTCTACAGTGTTTCTGGATGTTTCAGACTGAAGCTGGGGTTAGCATGAGAGCAGCATCATTTCGTAGCTCCGTCGTGGCCATTCCGCAACCAATCATGGCAGCCGCTCTTTATCGTTATTTTGGGCGGGGTGGGTGGCGGAGCCGAGCTGTTTTGCAGCCATCATTGTGTGGAGTTCAGTTCATCTCACTAGTTTTGTATTTGTCATGAGGGGTTGTTCCTAATGTTTCTATTTTAGCGAGGTCAAAAAGAGATCCCATTAGTGGCCTACTGATTTTGCTCGATTCCTTTTCTTTTTTTTACACGATTTTTCGTTATCTGCAAAGACTAAACAGAGTATTGCGACTCTGTGTTTGTTTGTAAATAGAGAATGAACCAAAGAGAACTAATTCTAAAACAGTAAATACTTGGATAACAATCAATCAAATGGAGAGAGAAGCAGGCACGACGGATTACAACGGGGGCAAAGGCCTGCGTTAACTACCTTTCACTATCTGCAAAGAGAGAGTACTCCTAATAGAAATGAGGGGGGGGGGGCACCATTCAAAGCAGATCAGTGTGCATAAACACGAAAATGTTTTCACTTACCACGTACTTGACATTCGACAGCTTATGATATTTGCTATTAAAAAACCATTGAAATTCACTGAAAAAACCATAGGTTATAGACCATATATAGTTAGGAATTAGCATTTACAAAACCTTGAAAATTCACTGAAAAAACCATAGGTTATAGACCATATATAGTTAGGAATTAGCATTTAAAAAACCTTATTTTACTCACACAAAACCATTGAAATTCCATATATAGTTAGTTGCACTAACTATATATTGCGCACCCGCAATCCACTGCTGATCATGTCACATATTACATCATTCATGACATGGTCAGTGACATCACTGATGACATCACTGATGACATCTCAAATGACATCACTGATGACATCTCATTTGACATCAATGACCACATCACTGATGATATTATTCATGTGACAATACAATGCATCTCTTCACATTTTAATATAACCTCTGTTTCACCCAGTGTTAAAAACAGAGTATAATTTTTGAAACCATTGACACACCAATACTAGTTACTACATACGTACTCACTGATTCCTACGTCTACACACACATTCACTCATTCACCCATACAATCATTCATACATACAATCACTCATGTTTACAACACAATCATATGCACTCATACACCTATACAGACACTCACACTCTGCCACTCATCCATGGAGTTACTCACACACCTAGTCAGTCCTGTAAAGAATCAATCACACTTCCATTTTCTACTCTATACAGTTAAACATAGAGCACCTTACGTTTTCAACCATATACTAACACATACTTACTCTCTTATACAATCATTGATACAAGTACACATTGATCTGTACAGAGTCACACACCTCCCATCCAGCCACACACACACTCAGTCTCCCATGCAAATACTTGGGCAATCAATCAATAACCCATATAGTTACTCATATAGCTACTGATCAACACATGCAGCAGTTTACAGAACAACAGACATAATGATGCACAAATTAAGACAGTTTAGTCACTAACCCATGCACTCAGTGAGACACATTTAATCACTCACTCATACATTCAGTCATGCACCTACTAAATCCTTCGTCCAGACACTTATACATCCACTCATTCTTCAATATGTAAGACATATTTTAACTTTACAGAAACATAGTCACTGGATGTTGTCATCAGTGATGTCATCAGTGATGTCATTTGAGATGTCATCAGTGATGTCATCAGTGATGTCACTGACCATGTCATGAATGATGTAATATGTGACATGATCAGCAGTGGATTGCGGGTGCGCAATATATAGTTAGTGCAACTAACTATATATGGAATTTCAATGGTTTTGTGTGAGTAAAATAAGGTTTTTTAAATGCTAATTCCTAACTATATATGGTCTATAACCTATGGTTTTTTCAGTGAATTTTCAAGGTTTTGTAAATGCTAATTCCTAACTATATATGGTCTATAACCTATGGTTTTTTCAGTGAATATATATATATATATATATATATATATATACCATAGGTTATAGACCATATATAGACCATATATAGTTAGGAATTAGCATTTACAAAACCTTGAAAATTCACTGAAAAAACCATAGGTTATAGACCATATATAGTTAGGAATTAGCATTTAAAAAACCTTATTTTACTCACACAAAACCATTGAAATTCCATATATAGTTAGTTGCACTAACTATATATCGCGCACCCGTAATCCACTGCTGATGATGTCACATATTACATCATTCATGACATGGTCAGTGACATCACTGATGACATCACTGATGACATCTCAAATGACATCACTGATGACAACATCCAGTGATTATGTGTTTCTGTAAAGTTTAAATATGTTTTACATATTGAAGAATGAGTGGATGTATAAGTGTCTCAATGAAGGTTTTAGTAGGTGCGTGATTGACTGTATGAGTGAGTGATTAAATGCGTCTTACTAAATGCACGGGTTAGTGACTAAACTGTCTGAAAGTGTGCATCAGCATGTCTGTTGTTGTGCAAGCTGCTGCATGTGTTGATCAGTAGCTATATAAGTAGCTATATGGGTTATTGATTGGTTGCACAAGTATTTGTATGGGAGACTGAGTGTGTGTATGACTGGCTGGGAGGTGTGTGACTCTGTGCAGATCAATGTGTACTTGTATCAGTGATTCTATAAGAGAGTAAGTATGTGTTAGTATATGTTTTAAAATGTAAGGTACTCTATGTTTAACTGTGTAGATTAGAAAATGGAACTGTGATTGATTCTTTACAGGACTGACTAGGTGTGTGAGTAACTCCATGGATGAGTGGCAGAGTGTGAGTGTCTGTATAGGTGTATGAGTGCATATGATAGTGT
Organism: Lissotriton helveticus; assembly: GCF_964261635.1. Taxonomy (NCBI): domain Eukaryota; kingdom Metazoa; phylum Chordata; class Amphibia; order Caudata; family Salamandridae; genus Lissotriton; species Lissotriton helveticus. Next base: position 43,257,176 of record NC_136063.1, read on the forward strand.
TGTAAAGATGAGTGATTGTATGTATGAATGATTGTATGGGTGAATGAGTGAATGTGTGTGTAGACGTAGGAATCAGTGAGTGGGTATGTAGTAACTAGTATTGGTGTGTCAATGGTTTCAAAAATTATACTCTGTATTTAACACTGGGTGTAACAGAGGTTATATTAAAGTGTGAGGAGATGCATTGTATTGTCACATTAATGATATCATCATTGATGTGACCATTGATGTCAAATGAGATATCATCAGTGATGTCATTTGAGATGTCATCAGTGATGTCATCAGTGATGTCACTGACCATGTCATGAATGATGTAATATGTGACATCATCAGCAGTGGATTACGGGTGCGCGATATATAGTTAGTGCAACTAACTATATATGGAATTTCAATGGTTTTGTGTGAGTAAAATAAGGTTTTTTAAATGCTAATTCCTAACTATATATGGTCTATAACCTATGGTTTTTTCAGTGAATTTTCAAGGTTTTGTAAATGCTAATTCCTAACTATATATGGTCTATAACCTATGGTTTTTTCAGTGAATTTCATTGGTTTTTTAACAGCTAATATCTGTAGCTGTAAAATGTATTCTTCTTTAAATCCAAAAATATATTTTATATGTTTATGAATAATTTTTTTTTTAAAATATTTTTTTTTCTTCGTTCCCGCTTCGTGAATCGGGAAGCTTCCCGTTAGCTGACCTTGATGCCGCGAAATAGACCGCGAGCCGGTAAACGTTTCTTTACCGCAACTGCCGCGTTAGAAAACAACATCGTGACGCCTCCCGTCCGCATGACGTTTCGCGTTGTCGCGTGATACGTCATATGACGTGCTACGTTAGCGAACTCGTACGCTTACCGAGTCGCAAAGCACAGGTTTCTGGAAGCAAACCGGGAGGCCCTGCAAAGCGCGTAACGTAAACACAGCAGGTCATGTGACTTGGTAATAACACTTTTCATTGGTTCATTTCACTTTCGGTTTCCTAATGATGTAAGACTAGGTCATATGATCTAAAATGAACACTTTTCATTGGTTGAGAACTATTTTTTTTCCCAAATGGTGAAAATCCCTCCTTCTTTCCTCACTCTGACTTTCATCATTGTGAGAGAAAGACCCTTTGTTACCAGTGAGCAATGGCTTCTTTACTAGCTTCAGCTGGTGCTTCCCCACCACCTCCACCACATCCAAGGAAGAGTGGACCACCTGCTAAAGTTATAATTCAGCAAGAAGAGGAAGAAGAGGAACAGGACGACCTAGATAATCTCCCTATTATGGCCAGAAGATCTGTTGTACCGGAAGTAACGGGACCAGAGGGCAGGGAGATGGTGCCAAATATACAAACGAGATTTCGTGAAGTAAAACAAGTCTGCGTACATTGCAGTGGAATCATTTGCTACGCAGAAAGTAGCATCACTCTGATCAACAGAGCTATTAACAATCATGCTCATGTTTGTCCGAAACTCACCAAACAATAAATTCTTTTTTTTGTTTTCTTCCTCCTGTTGAGCCCTTTACAATGAATCGTTTTCGTTGCCCCCTCCGAAAAAAAAACAAAAAAAATATAAAACTGTTCAGAAAAATTCAAAAAAAGTAAAAAAAATGTTCAGAAAAATAATAAAAAAAATATAAAACAACAAAAACAATTTAAAAAAAAGTTCTTTTCAGAACTACCTCCCCGTTATAAAAAAATTGGTACAATATTTGCAACTGTGCCAACCTCTATTTCTCTTAGTTCGCTTCCCAGTTCGCTCCCCGGTACGCAAACCGGAAGCGAACCAAAAAAATTTTTTTATAAAAAAGAACAGTAAGTATAAGGGAAGGAAACAGACAGTTATGTTAAAAGAAAGACAGCTATAGGGGAGTAAACTAGAGATACTATTACCCGTAATCCACTGCTGATGATGTCACATATTACATCATTCATGACATGCTCAGTGACATCATCAGCAGAGGATTGCGGGTAACAGTATCCCTAGTTTATTCCCTATAGCTGTGTTTCTTTTAACATAACTGTCTGTTTCCTTCCCTTATACTTACTGTTCTTTTAAAAAAAAAATGTTTAGATCTGTCAGAAACAGTTAAAGTAATGAAATATAAAAGACTACGTAGAATATGAGCACTGTATGCAACAACTTTGACACTGACAGAAGCCTCACCTTCTCCATGCCTCCTACACAGTTCTACATGTACATCATAAATGCAAACAGAACAGAATTAATTATACATGTTAAATGGTTTATTTTTGCTGTTCTCAGAATGTATCAAATTTCACTAAAACAGTGACTTGAAGGTATTCATCATATAACAGCGGGGAAAAAAAAACACAATCAAAATGATTGTGTTTAAAAAACCCATACATTACAAATCAGAATTCAGAACTCCTTAAAGTTAACTTACTTTCCATGACGGCCAAGGATGTCCTATGAACAGCTTACACTCTGTTGTGCTGTTATTACTTTCAACCCGCCACTTTCTGAAAGAAAAGCTCCATCGTTTTCAAAAACATGTTACATACAATAAATGACTTCTCGCTCTCTACCACACGATTCCACAAGGCCAAATCGTGTCAGAGCCATGTATAACTCTTGGATTTCTTGTAAGCCAATCCCGTCTTTTCGCATTTCCGCAACTTTCAGAATTAAAATGTTGAAGATCATTTACACAATCCTGGACTAGTAATATCTTCCCCTTCTTGCTCAATCATGTTCTACATTTCCTATCACACTGATACTGCTTACTATGAAGCAGACTTACACTACCTTTATGACTAGTACAATTATTTAATTCTCTACATCACTTTTAATCACAAAGCAATGTAAAACAGTAGACAGCATTGCAGACTTACATTCCCTCTACTCCATGTTTTGATTCGCTGCTTCAATTAGCTTATAAAAAGAAATAGTTTTTCTGAACTCATTCAAAGTGCAGTTATTTTTCCATGACGTCCAGTCTTATGGTTAGAAGTTATGTCTCTGTACTACACTTATCCTCAAGGCCAAATAGTGTAGGAGCCATAAGAACTTCTTGAAATTCCTCAGAGCACATCCCGAGATTCTTTCCCTAAAATTTTGGTTTTAAAAACACCAGGTAAGAGTTTTTAAGGTCATATGGCAATTTTTTTTTGAAAATTAAAACAGAATCATTGCAGAATGACCAGCCATTTCTACACTTTAAATAAGCTGTATAATGTCCTGATGTTATTGAAGGACCATCATGATATATAATTGCTACAGTTACAAAAGTCCTTCCTGATATTGACAACTGTGAAGCCACAAAATTTTTAATTAAAGTTGTCAATTTTGTTCCATCAGGCCTACATCGTTGGAACATTAAAATGACATACTGGCCATATGTTCGTATAAATAAAGTGGACATCATTTCAGATTTACATTGGCTACACTCCATGTTGTGATCAGCTGCTTTTACTAGCTTATTAAAAGAGACTGATTTACTGTCTGGCAAAGTTAAATATATAAATCTTTCTGAGTCTACACTAGTAGTAGCTGATACCCTACAGTTCTCGCAGTCATGCTGCCATTGATAAGAAAGCCCAAACAGGTGATCTACATCTACACCTTCATCATGCAATACATCAAGCATATACATTAAAAACTCCTGACAATCTTGCTGACTATTTTGAGAGAATTGTGTTTGGCCTGAACATCTGTCTAACAGATTTCGAATTTCAGACACACTTTCTATGTTTGTTCTATCAGTGCTACATTTCTCTAACACAGAATTTAACAAACTGCAAAATCTTTGATCCGAATTGACCACAATCTGTTCTTTTAAAGTTTCTAGAGAAAAGACAACATTAACCACTACATTAGCATAGCAGTTGACACCAGAACTGTTTTCAAATTGAAAACCAACAACATCTTCAACAGAATCCTTTTTGTTTCTGCTTATAATTTCAGGTTCATCAACTTTTCGTCTTTTTGCTACAACCTCCCCAGTATTGGTCACATTTCTTCGTTTCCGGCCTACCACACGTTTCTCAAACAAAGGATACTGAGGCAAATGTGGCGCATACTCTCTTCTCAACCTATTGTATTCCTTAACACAATCTAGATCCGCACAAATGTTTGTGACATCACACTCAATCAAGTACAATCCCGATAAAGTCCTAACTCGTGACAATGCCACATATGCCATACCCTCCTTGAACACAGAACTGCCAATATTCACCAATGCACAGTCTACACTTAAACCTTGCGATTTATGGATTGTCACCGCATATGCCAAGCAAACAGGAAACTGCTTACGACGAACATATAAGTCTTTTACAAGCAAAAATCTAGCAGAACAACGAGCAATTAGCTGTACTTCCTCAATGCCATCAAATTTAATTTTTAAAAATTCAATTCCATCTCTATTTCTGTATTTCACAAAATCAACAACATTACCCATTGATCCATTTACCAGACCTCTTTCAACATGTAAATTCCTTCTTAAAATTATACGGCAGTTCAAGCACACATTCAGAGTCTTTTCAAAACCCGCAGTTTTAGATATACTCTTCTCTAATGAATCCAATTTTGTTTTCAGATTCTCAGACAAAATAATTGTTGATCCCATATGCTCTACTCTGTCAATAGCTTCCAATTTCACAATCTCTTGCTTTTCTAAATGCAACATTTTGTTGTTGAATTTGGCACATTCTGCAAGAGTTGGCATCAAACATATTCCAGATTTTTTCTCAGTAACTTTCTGAAAAATATTCTCAGGCACAACATCTTCGTCTGGATATAAATTTGTCAGTAATCGTGCATGTAAAGCTTCTTTCCCATGCTCGGTCACTTTTCCAATTCTAACATCTTGTAGAATAGTCTTGTAAACTTCATCCTTTGCCTGACGCATATTTTCATGCAGTTCAGCATAATTGAAGTTTAACCATATATTGACGTTGCCAATACTCCCTAAGCACTTCCTGGTATCTTCATGCGTGAGCATTTTGAACACAGGTTGCCCTTTCACTGGTGTCAGCTGCAGAAGATCTCCAAAAACAATGATGTGTTTGCCACCAAATAACACATCATACTCTGTTTTGAGAACTTCTTGCATTCTCAAATGCACAAAGGCAAGCATAACATTGGAAACCATGCTTACTTCGTCAATGATAAGAAGTTTCATTTTCCTCAAGACTCTTGAAACTTCAAAACAAGCATCTCCAGATAGCTTGTGATATTCTAATTTGTTGTCATGCTCCACTGGCAGCATCAGTAAACGATGTAAAGTAATCCCTTTAATGTTATGTGCTGCCAGTCCAGTTGGAGCGGTGACAACACAAGACAGCGATGACTCTGTCCTTTCCTGCAAATAACATGAAATTGCTTTAATAAGGAAACTTTTTCCAGTTCCCGCTTCTCCACTCACGTACAGTCGGACAGGCTTCAACGACGTACATGAGCACTCTTTCTTATCATGACTTAATCCATGATCAATTTGCATGGTAAGTTCGTCATATATTTTCCTCTGCTCAACGTTGAGTTGTCTTTCCAACTCTTCTAAGTTAACCGCATCCTCCTGAGCATGTGCCATGGCTCTTTCCACTTCATTCATAGCAGTGGCAGCTTCATTTTCGATAAGAGGTCCTCCTAGTGGATCCTGACTCAATGAAGCAGAACTCTGACTGTCCTGAGAACTGTCTCTGGCAATCTCGGCTGCAATCGTTGCTTCCTGCTCAATTTCCACATTCAACATTTCTACATATTTGGGAAAAGCAGGACATTCTATGGTCTCCTTGGCAGCATTGAAAGAGTCTTCGTAACAGAGGAAATCTCCAAGCAGTTCCTCTTCTGCACGCCAAGGCTTAAAAAGTTGCAAAAGTGCTAAATAGAAAAACTCCTTTTTTTCAGGAGATTCGCCACTCAATTTTCGATGGTTTATCAAGTGGCATTTTCTTTGCTTGACCAGACATCCCTCACTTCCTATTACAGCATACACTCCTTTCTCAGTATCTTCTTTGATGTTCCTCTTGAATATGTAATTTTGCAGAACCTCATACAGACAAACATTCTCGAGGTGACTGCTTCGATTTGGATAATATGTATCCAACATGTTGCTCTTCAAAATGTCGGTACTGTTTGGCTCCTTTTCCGCCAAATACTCAATTTCCCGCACAGGTTTCAGAACTCGATTACGCGTTGCAGCAAGACCAACACTCGCCCAAACGATACTCCTGGACTTGGCATAGAGACTTGCTGAAGACAACCGGTCAGAACATTCGTAAGCTCCGATTTCTCGATGCGACAACATCTTCAGACTGAAACTGTACAACTTCTTGCTGAGGCTCTTTTCATGGGAAATGTCCTCCCACATATCCTTCAATTCTGTCTTCTCTTTTTTGGTGATGTAAGATGTCACATACCTAGCCACAGCCATACAGTTATCAGCCACAAACTGTATATCCATGTTAGCATTCCACATGGACAAAATCACCGGGTTGTAGTCGTTGATGTACTTAGACTCTTCGTTCCTCTTCAAATTGTATGTGTTTTTAGGTGATTTATTCATCACATTATGTCGCAGCGAAGACATCAAACTGTTCACTCTTCCTTTAGAAATCACCGATCGTGGAAAGCCGAAACGACATTTGGTGTAGAACTTGTCTTTGTTCCGGAATTTACGACGACAGTACTTTCCACATCGATGGCTTTGGAAACGTAGAACTTTTTCTCTTAGGCTTTTTTTCTCCTTTGCGTTTGGAACAGCACACGTAGAATACTGTTCTATGAAACTCATCACTGAGTCGTCTGCATCCGTTCCAAATTTAGGTGCATCCTTGATCCACAGCAACATATGTATATGAGGAGCACCTCTTGCTTGGTACTCCTTCCTCCAGAAGAAATCCAACACCTCTCCAAGAGGTGGATTCTTCTTATTCATGATGAAAGACATCATACCTTCAAATCTATGATTGAAGTACCTACATACATTGACTGGATCCAAAGAGCACAGTTCTCCGGGTGTCTTGAATTCGATGTTTTCTACGTTAGCATTTGCCTCTCGTAGAAATTCAAGTAAGTCTTCCCAGCCATACTCAGCACAGCTCAAAGTGAGGAACCATGTGGGAGTTCCTAAGTTCCTCAGCATACATTTTAAATCACCATGACGACGGTACCAGTACTCATTAGTACCACGCTGACACGCCATGAGATTAATCAGGTGAGAATCCAAAATGCTGTCTTGGACATTGACTTTATCCATAAAGTCACTTGCCGAGATGTTTTGCATGTGTATACCACTTTTCAAGATGTGGTTCACTGCATATGACAGTCCAGACAGATCGCTTTCAAACAGGAGATGAAACAAATAAGGAATGCATTGTCGAAACCTAGGATCTCCTGCATACAATCGCAAAGTCCGGTATTCAGAAGCAGGAATTTGATGAGGTCGCTCATCATATCTTCCTCCCTGACCTGTTGGAAAAAGCTGTGGGAAACACCGAGCTTCCAAACTTTCCTCCCAAACACTAATGGGACTCCCTTTCGCTTGTTTCATTTGAAACAACTCAATAGCATTCCCCATGACTTCCTTGGAATGCAAAGGATGAACACTATAATGTTCATATATTTCTTCACTAGTACAGGGTTCTACTTTCTCAATTTGACCAGCACACAAATCGCTATCCTCTTCCTCACTTACTTCCTCTTCTGCAACATATACATTTTTATAGTATTTATTATATTTTTTCAAATACAATGTTGCCCTTTTGACTTTCCTAACATCTACTAAATCTTGCCATATTTTCTTATTCTTTGTCGGAACCCCATTAACTAAGATAACCAGAGGTTCCTCTTCCACTTTTTCTACTCCAATTGTGTTAATGTTTTTCTTCAAATCTAGAGGCAAATAAACAACTCTTCCCTTTAATCCTCTCTGTAAATCTGATGGAGGCAATTTCCCTGTCTTTGGCTCCATTCTTACAATAGCCTGAAAGGGATGGATACTTTGAATCAAAATAGATTCATAAGTATTTAAATCCTTCAATTCAGAAGGAATTTCAACCAATTCCAGATTATTATGAACTGCTCTAGCAGGCATCTGGTTTTGATTTAATTTGTTACAACAATAAGTACACACACGTTGATCCAATCCCAAATCAAAACAATTTTCTACCATCAAGTATGTTGTAAAATCCTTCCATTCACTATTATTTTCCCTTTCACTTTTTCCATATAAATCCACTAACTTAGTCTGATTCTTATAATAAGTGCGTCGACAACACACACAAGTGAAATTTGGCCTCTCACTTGATTTCACCTCAAACGTCGCAATTTCCCTCTGGAAATTATCTGTACTGGAAACCTGTACACTATCTTCCACATTACTCTCTTCTTCTTGGTCAATTTCAACATTCTCCTCTTTACTTCCAAAGTAACAAAACTCAATTTCTTCACATATATTTTTCACATCTATTTCAGAACCATGCAAAAGAGCAGCGCATAATTGTTTTAGCATAATTGCTGGACTCTTAGCATAATACAACATTCTAACTAATTTCCTCACTTTATTATGATGCACTGCTAGCATCCTGAAATGATGAAAAACACTCTGGCATACTCTCCTGGAAAGACAAGCCAGTGAATGACCATGCAAACCTATCACTTCTCTCACTCTGCAAGGATCTAATTCTTGCAACAACTTCATTTTCTGCTTCAAACTTTTCTTACTAAATGACCGTATAAAATCACAAAGCAAATTGATGGAATCCTGTCGTACACTGCAAATACTACTACACTTCCAGGTGTACACAGGACCCTTAGGACGTCTCCCTAAAACCTCATTACCTAACACCTCTTCTATCTCTGTTCTCACAAGTTTTTCTTTTTCAACTGGACAACCATCTTTCACTTCATAAGCTCGACCACTGGTGTCAACTGCATGCACCAAATCATTATCCTGGAAATAACTCTCCTCATTAAAAAATGCCTCAGAGCTTGAACTATGCATCCATTCTCCAGAAAAAACTTCACAAAAATTACTACGATTAACTATTCTCTTCCATCTACTATTTCTTTTGAAATCATAAATTACCTTGTTTAGCTTCCTAATTCTATTGATTGTCAAAATAAATAACTTACGTTTAATTTCAAAGGCCTGATCAATAACTTTCTCAACTATTTTTTTTCTCTTATAAAAAACCACTTTCTGCTGACCTTTCTTAATATTTTTTAACAAATTCCCAATTATCCTGTTGCGGAACATTCGTTTACGAATATCCCTAAACTGTTGTTTCCTTCTACTTTCATGCATAGAGTTATCTCTTACTCTAGCAGTAACATTTCTCATTGGCCTTTCCTTACCATTTGAATTCGGTCTCCTTTTCTGGAGTGAAACATTTTCTGTAGTAATATTTTTTTTACTACACATATTTCTTATGACTGTTTTTCGACTCTTACCCGGTGCTTTCTTGGTGACTTGACAAATCTTTTTGTTAGAGGACTGCTGCAATATTCCATGCTCCTGCTGTCTTTGACGTTTTCCAGCCTTTCTTACTCTTTCTTTGCTAGGCATCCTAAAATCTTGAAATAATGTGCAGTTGAATCTGTGGTAAAATATAATAAAAAATGTTATTAACCACTATTACCCAACAGTAAATTAATAACAGTCATCAAAAACTTAACACACTACTTAAGTATATAATATACTGAAGCCTATCTTCAATTTTTCACTGAACAGGACTCATCTCTTCTTAACCTTGGATAAACCTCACCTACTCTGTGTCCCCTGCACATAATTAAATGTAAAGGGGCAGATTTATATTAACTAGCACATCCCCAGGGATGCACCAGTTAACGTGCACCGCTGCTCTGCCACCCACGGTGTGCCGCATTTACAATCAGATAGGACAAAGCTACATCAAAACCCTGCGCCTGCTTGAAGCAGGCATAGATCTTGACGCAGGTAGGCTGAAAGCTAAAGCAACAACTAAGTGTCGTGTGCAGAAGTTACAAAAAAGGAAAAATGGCGTTTAAACCAGTAATGAGACCATGCTAACGTAATACAGAGTAAAAATATCCAGGATCTACATCAGTTTGGGGTTCACGAACCTGGCAGGTACAAGGCACTGAGGCTTTCCACCGTGCATGTCTCATCCCAAAACATATGTTGTTTGTGAATGAAACAATTTCCCAGACCAAATGCTTTGGATTGGCTACTTCTAAAAAATTAAACACCCCTACTATCCCGGAGTTAGAGGAATACGATGGTTGGAGTAATTTTACTCGTTGTCTATTAAAGATTTACAGGCCCTACTCCGTAATTCTTCCTTTAACATTTCCAGTATAAATCCAAAAGGTTGACTGCTTTGGCAACGTGCCTTATCCACGGTTTAATAACGCTGCCTTTTGCTTTATATAAGTTTTCAAATTGTATGAAATATATACCAATAGGTCGTTATTAACCTTTAGGTAGTGGTTTTCTTCATCAAGTCTGGTCGCTTCCATACACATACAGATTTTCAAAGATGATCAAGAACTTTATCTGAATGGAGAGGAATGCACTGAGACGCCAGATCATTCACTAATGTGTAGGCACAGACAGTTACACGGTTCATGCAACAAACACCGACCAAATATGGCTTGCGTGTTGCAAGGCACGCCAGTTCCTGCTATCATCCCCACGTTCAAGTTCTTGGAAAATGGTAGTTATTTGATGCTCAATAATGAAGATTGTTCTGGGTTAATTAAAAGTATTCATTTTATCGTAACAGTAAATGAACGGGTTATTTGCTGCAGAAATGTTCTATTTCCTCCCACACATGAACATAGGGAGTTTTCAATCTGGCCACAAATACCAACCTTGGGAGCACATTTCAACAGCATGGCAAGAATAAGAGCTCTTTTGTCTCAGAGAGAGGTGGCCTTGAGTTCGGCCCGTGAAACTTTCGTGCTTCACATAGCGAACACCCGTACAGAGGTGCAGACCCTTTTAAATACAGATTCGACTTTGCATTTCAGCAAGATTACCCATTCATTTCCATGCAGCAGGAGGCCCATAGGAATGAAGGTGCAATTTGCGATTAGCAATTACCTCATCGCAAATTACGAATTTTTCCGACGGTGCAGGGGTATCTCAAGAACACCCTGCTGCACCCCTGAAAAAAAAATTTGGGGTCATATGGCGCACATAAATTTTGAAAACATTCCTTTACCTCAAAAACGATTTTCAACTCATAATTTGAAAACACTGCACATGGGGAAATGACTTAAAATGTCCTTAAGACACATAAAAGCATTTTTTGATTGCCTTTGCAGCATGTTTCAGTCACCTTTAACATGCCTATGTAACGGAAACATTCAAAATCTAAATTTGCCATGCACAGGTGGGAGCATATTTACAAGCAATTTGCTCCACAGACAAACTTCTTACATTGAAATGGGAAAGACTCTCAATTACCTTATAAAGAAGCAGACACCATTATGTCCTTCTCATCAATATTAAAACCATTGCTTTTTCTCAAAAACGATTTACAAGTCATAATTTGAAAACACTCCACAGCTCCTATGCACATAAAAGCCCTGTCAGTACTAATACTTCACATTTTCTCCAATTACAATTTCTCAAACAAACAAAATCTATTTGTGAAACACTTGAGACAAAGCAACATTTGAAAAACACAACTTTCTTCATAATTTTCTCCTTAAAGCACACTATTTTCTATCTAAATTAAAGAAATTTTTTCTCACCTTAGCAAGTACTTTGAGTTTCAAAACAGTCTCAGAAACACACCAATTTGTCTTCAGCAGAGCAAAAGGTATGCACTCCAGAGTCTGCAGCTATCAAAAGCACAGAAATGCTGTAATTCCTCACACAGATCTCTCATGTCACCCAATCAAAACTCTTCCCTCACTTTTTTTCAAAGCAAAACCCTTCCCCCCTCTGCCCCCTCTCTGCTTTTTCTGCATAGCAACCACCTCTTGCAAGACCTCTCACACAACAATGTTGCAATTGAACTCTGAACTCTCAGTGCACCTGCATATCCAAAGCATTCTTTCATTTAATGATTTTTTCTTCGCCACTCAAAATACATCTTTCAACGAACTCATCCATGCACACTAACTTTCTGTTTTCAGCAATCAAAATCCACCAATCACTCTTACTGCTTCATTAACACAGAAACTCCTCAGTTTTTTTCATTTTACACTCTCATTTTTTCAACTGCCATTTCATTGCCACACTTCATCTGACTGCAGGAGAACCTTCTCTCGCCATGTTTTCTGTCTGGATTGTTGGACATAGCTACATCTATTGGGCTCAAAGGTACGCTGAAAACAGGAATTTACCTAACCTCAATTTACAAGATGTGGAAATTAAGTGGTTTGGCCACAGAGGATTAAAATGTCACCAATTGATACCATTGGTGAAAACCTTTATGCATTTGCCAAAACCTGACCTGTTAATTGTGCACTGTGGAGGTAATGATTTGGGCACTTTGACTGGGGTAGGTCTGGAAATGCTTTTAAAGGACACCTTTGAGCAATTGATGGCACTTTTTCCTCAGACTGCCTTGGTATATTCAAATATATGCCAAAGACAGAAATGGAGGTGGTCGAACCAATTTTGTCCACAAATTGAGAAATCGAGGAAGCATGTAAACAAATCTGTTTCAGCTTACATGAGAGACCATGGAATGGGCTCCCTGTACAACAATAACTTGCGTTACTACATGCAAGATATCTACAGAGGAGATGGAGTTCACTTCTCAGATGAGGGCAACAGAGTTTTCACTCTGAATTTAAGAATGTGCATTGGTACCTACTTATAAGTACCTAAATGTACCATAAACCCAAAAGCTCTTCTCAGAGCTACCCTACATCTGATCACTCACAATTATTATTGTACTCTAACTTTTTTCACTAATTTTCAAGAAAGTACGCTCCCCAGAACGCTTCCCGGTTCGCGAACCGAGCGCACTCCACGCAAAAAAACTAAAAAAACGGTATATATTTTTTTGCCCTGCGAGAACCTTTCAAAGCCTCCACATCAAACCTAGGGGGTCAGGGACGATCTACTATGCCCCCTTATGGTCATTTGCCCCTTCGCTTTGGCCTCCTCTTGTCTCTCGATCCTACCGAGAGACAAGATGGCGGCCGCTACGGACTGTTTGGAATGTTTACAGACGCCGAAAAACCAATCAGCTTCGCAAACCTCCGTAACGCGAAAAGTACGCGAAGCGGAGCGCTGTTACAGATATATATCTTTTTTTGAACGTTAATTTCTCAAAATCCACTGGAGCACATATATTGAGACCTAGCAAAGGCACATCGGGCTACCAGTCCCTACAATTTTGCCAAGTTTCGTGCAAATCCATTCAGCCGTTCGATTATTATTATTATTTTTTTTTTTGCCCCGCGGGGCCCTTTTAAAACCTCCACATCAAACCTAGGGGGTCAGCGAGGATCTACTATTCCCCCTTATGGTCATTTGCCCCTTCGCTTTCGCCTCCTCTTGTCTCTCGATCCTACCGAGAGACAAGATGGCGGCCGCTACGGACTGTTTGGAATGTTGACAGACGCCGGAGAACCAATCAGCTTCGCTTCACAAAGCTCCGTTGCGCGAAAAGTCCGCGAACCAGACCGCTGCCTGGTCCGCGCTTACAGATATATATCTTTTTTTAAACGTTAATTTCTCAAAATCCACTGGAGCACATATATTGAGACCTACAAAAGGCACATCGGGCTACCAGTCCCTACAATTTTGCCAAGTTTCGTGCAAATCCATTCAGCCGTTCGGGCTAAAAGTGAGGCCAACCGCCCTATGGAAATTAACATGGGAAAAACGCGTTTTGGGACCCCCCTTTTTTCTCGGCCCCCCCTTGACGAACCCCCCCCAAATTTTCAAAGGCTGCTCAGAAACAAAATGTGCCATTTTCCTGAAAATTTCAGCCAATTCCGTCCACAAACGGCAAAGTTATTAGACATAGAATTTTCAAAAAACCCATAGAGAAAAAATCCTAACTCTATATACCTACTGGCGACCGCCAGTAGGTAATATATATATATATATATATTCACTGAAAAAACCATAGGTTATACACCATATATAGTTAGGAATTAGCATTTAAAAAACCTTATTTTACTCACACAAAACCATTGAAATTCCATATATAGTTAGTTGCACTAACTATATATCGCGCACCCGCAATCCACTGCTGATCATGTCACATATTACATCATTCATGACATGGTCAGTGACATCACTGATGACATCACTGATGACATCTCAAATGACATCACTGATGACAACATGCAGTGACTGTATTTTTCTGTAAAGTTAAAATATGTCTTGAGTGGATGTATAAGTGTCTGGATGAAGGATTTAGTAGGTGCATGACTGACTGTATGAGTGAGTGATTAAATGTGTCTCACTGAATGCATGGGTTAGTGACTAAACTGTCTTAATTTGTGCATCATTATGTCTGTTGTTCTGTAAACTGCTGCATGTGTTGATCATTAGCTATACGAGAGGCTATATGTGTTATTAATTGGTTGCCCAAGTATTTCTATGGGAGATTGAGTTTGTGTGGGGGTGGCTGGAAGGTGTGTGACTCTATGCATAGATGTGTGAGCAGTTTATTCACTAGGTGTATGAGTTCAAGAGTGCATGTGGAAACAGCTACATGGGCAGTTGACTGTGTGCATGAGTGTATTGATGAGTGAATGGATATCTCAATGCTACATGTCATAGTAAGTACATATGTAAAACACAGTACATGTGAGAGTTGGCATATATAAATAACTGTGCATGAGAGCCACTGAATGAGTGAGTGGTTGTATCGATCATTGTGAACTTGTATCAGGGATTGTATAAGAGAGTAAATATGTGTTAGTATATGTTTCAATAAGTAAGGTGTGTTTAACTGTATAGTTGAAGAAATGGAGGTGAGATTGTTTCTTTGCATGACTGACTGGGTGTGTGAGTAACTCCATGGATGAGTGGCAGTGTGTGAGTGTCTGTTTACACTGAGTGTATCTAAGGTTATATTAGAGTCTGAAGAGGTTTATCGTATTAGCACAAGAATGATGTCAAATGAGATGTCATCAGTGATGTCATCAGTGATGTCATTTGAGATGTCATCAGTGATGTCATCAGTGATGTCACTGACCATGTCATGAATGATGTAATATGTGACATGATCAGCAGTGGATTGCGGGTGCGCGATATATAGTTAGTGCAACTAACTATATATGGAATTTCAATGGTTTTGTGTGAGTAAAATAAGGTTTTTTAAATGCTAATTCCTAACTATATATGGTGTATAACCTATGGTTTTTTCAGTGAATTTTCAAGGTTTTGTAAATGCTAATTCCTAACTATATATAGTCTATAACCTATGGTTTTTTCAGTGAATTTCAATGGTTTTTTAATAGCAAATATCATAAGCTGTCGAATGTCAAGTACGTGGTAAGTAAAAACATTTTCGTGTTTATGCACACTGATCTGCTTTGAATACTGCCCCCCACCCCTCATTTCTATTAGGAGTACTCTCTCTTTGCAGATAGTGAAGGGTAGTTAACGCAGCCCTTTGCCCCCTTTGTAATACGTCGTGCCTGCTTCTCTCTCCATTTGATTGATTGTTCTCTTTGGTTCATTCTCTATTTACAAACAAGCACAGAGTCGCAATACTCTGTTTAGTCTTTGCAGATAGCGAAAAATCGTGTAAAAAAACAAAAGGAATCGAGCAAAATCAGTAGGCCACTAATGGGATCTCTTTTTGACCTCGCTAAAATAGAAACATTAGGAACAACCTGTTGAAAATAGCAATGCGTATGTACATAAGCGGCGTTCATTTGTGTTCACAGTACCCCTTGTTGATTGTTTCAATCGAGCATTGAATTGTTCGAAGTTAATTCTCTTAAGGATCTTCTCTACCTGCAAACGAGGAAGAATAGGAATATTCTCTCTCCCTTTGCAGATAGTGAAGGGTAGGTAACGCAAGCCTTTAACACGTCGTACCTATTTCATTCCTCATTGATTGATTGATTGTCCGAACATTGACTGTTTGGGAATTAGTTATTTTTGGAGGTATTCCCTGTTTGCATATAAACGTAGGAAAATCTTTGCAAGTAGTGAAAGGGTACGTAATGCGGACCTTTCTCCCCCGTTGTAATCTGTCATGCCTATCTACTCCCCACTGATTGATGCACCTTTTTCACCCGGACCATTTACTAGAGATACGTCATCTGGCCCGACCAGAGAGCACCCCTAGTGAAAAGGACATATGCAATAATAACGAAGTGATCACTGTATCCTGTTAACAGAAACTTTACCATGAAACAACCTGGAAAGAAAAAAATAGGAAAACGAAAATCAGTAGGCCACTGATGAACATGAACTTTTATTAAACAACAAACAAAGAAACGATAACATAACGTAATGATAAAACCTATTAATGTCCTAGAAACAAGAAAACGTTAAACTATGCCAGTGGTGAGAGACCAGAAAAACAGTCCGAGAAACCAAATCCGAGAAACCAAATCACCCCTCGCTGTCCCAACTCATGCACTCTGAAAGTTCAAAGTTTTGAGGAGTGCTTGTAACATTGTCTGAAGCCTATTTGCAATTGCTTCATCTTCACTATTCTTAAAGTAAGTGGGGGCTGTTGTGATGCGGTGCCACCCTGAACCGCTTGACGGAGGCCCCCGAGGGACGGTGTCATGTCGCGGACTCGGAGGGGGCGCTTGGCTCCGGCCCCCTCCCCAAGTCGTGTTGCCCTGGTGTGGCCTGAGATCGCCCCCGACATAGGTGGCCGGCTCCCGGGGTCAAGCGGAACTTTTTTCCTTTTGGTGACTCTTCCATTCTTCACCTTGTCCCACAATCCGTTTCACCTAAAGACACGCTGTAGTGGGGCACCCCTTTTCCGTTTCATTTGCCATTCAGCCCGCTTTTGCTACACTGTGCCTCTTCCGCTATTCAGCTGTTTACCGCCCGCTCTTTCGAATACAGCGTCTCGCTCACCATGTACTTGAGTTGCTCCCGCTCTTGCGGCGCAGCGATAGGCGGCTGCCACAGGACTCTCAAAATGGCGGCCATCTCTTCAGATTTGGGCGTGGTCCACTAAAATGGGCCTGCGACACCTTGGAACTCGGACGCTTGTCTGCTAGAGCTTGGGCTCCATTCTCGAAAGCGTCCCCTCATCCTTGAAGATTCTACAAAAGTCTTGGGGGGCCCCCGACTCCCGCAGGCTTCTGGTGGGGAGCGCCTAGCATGATTGCTCGTGGAATGGCCACGACGGAGCTACGAAATGGTGGTGCTCTCATGCTAACGCCAGCTTCAGTCTGAAACATCCAGAAACACTGTAGACTACCAATTCGATCAGTTCCGGTAGCGCTCCAACGTGACCCGGTAGAGAAGAACTTGCCCTCCCCTCTTTGACTGATGGTTCTTGTTGCCTGTCCCTTCTGTTGTCATTTAACAGAACTATTTAGCCTGCTGAAAGGGGTTGTGTGCCGTCCGCTGGTTGGTGGAGACATTTTCACTATATTCTGGACCTGCGTTGTCGCGTAATGCGTCATATGACGCGCCGCGTTAGAAAGTTTAATAAATTATTAAACACAATAAACAATCCTTAAAAAATAAAAGTCTATCATTCATTTTTCATTGCAGTACGCTGCCCAGAAAGCTTCCCGGTTCCCGGACCGGGCGCTACCCACGCAAAAAAACAAAAAAAAATTTTTTTTTTTTTGCCCCGCGGGGCCGTTTTAAAGCCTCCACATTAAACCTAGGGGGTCAGGGAGGATCTACTATGCCCCCTTATGGTTATTTGCCCCTTTGTTTTGGCCTCCTCTTGTCTCTCGATCCTACCGAGAGACAAGATGGCGGCAGCTACGGACTTTTTGGAATGTTGACAGACGCCAGAGAACCAATCAGCTTCGCTTCACAAAGCTCCGTTGCGCGAAAGGTACGCGTCCTGGAGCGCTGCCCGGTCCGCTGCTACAGATATATATCTTTTTTTAAACGTTAATTTCTCAAAATCCACTGGAGCACATATATTGAGACCTACAAAAGGCACATCGGGCTACCAGTCCCTACAATTTTGCCAAGTTTCGTGCAAATCTATTCAGCCGTTCGGGCTAAAAGTGAGGCTAACCGCCCTATGGAAAAATCAATGTTAAAAACACGTTTTGGGACCCCCCTTTTTTCTCGGCCCCCCCTTGACGAAACCCCCCCAAATTTTCAGGGGCTGCTCAGAAACAAAATGTGCCATTTTCCTGAAAATTTCAGCCAATTCCGTCCACAAACGCCAAAGTTATTAGACATAGAATTTTCAAAAAACCCATAGGGAAAAAATCCTAACTATATATACCTACTGGCGACCGCCAGTAGGTAATATATATATATATTCACTGAAAAAACCATAGGTTATAGACCATATATAGTTAGGAATTAGCATTTAAAAAACCTTATTTTACTCACACAAAACCATTGAAATTCCATATATAGTTAGTTGTACTAACTATATATCGCGCACCCGCAATCCACTGCTGATCACGTCACATATTACATCATTCATGACATGGTCAGTGACATCACTGATGACATCACTGATGACATCTCAAATGACATCACTGATGACATCTCAAATGACATCACTGATGACATCACTGATGACATCTCAAATGACATCACTGATGACAACATCCAGTGACTGTATTTTTCTGTAAAGTTAAAATATGTCTTACATATTTAAGAATGAGTGGATGTATAAATGTCTGGATGAAGGATTTAGTAGGTGCATAACTGACTGTATGAGTGAGTGATTAAATGTGTCTCACTGAGTGCATGGGTTAGTGACTAAACTGTCTTAATTTGTGCATCATTATGTCTGTTGTTCTGTAAACTGCAGCATGTGTTAATCATTAGCAATATGATTAACTATATGGGTTATTGATTGGTTGCCCAAGTATTTGTATGGGAGACTGAGTGTGTGTGTGGGTGGCTGGGAGGTGTATGACTCTGTGCATAGATGTGTGAGCATTTGATTCACTAGATGTATGGGTTCAAAAGTGCATGTGGAAACAGCTGTATGGGCGGTTGACTGTGTGCATGAGTGTATTGCTGAGTGAATGGATATCTCAGTGCTACATGTCAAAGTAAGTACATATGTAAAACACAGTACATGTGAGAGTTGACATATATAAATAACTGTGCATAAGAGCCAGTGAATGTGTGAGTGGCTGTATGGATCATTGTGAACTTGTATCAGGGATTGTATAAGAGAGTAAATATGTGTTAGTATATGTTTGAATAAGTAAGGTGTGTATAACTGTATAGTTGAGAAAATGGAGGTGTGATTGATTCTTTGCATGACTGACTAGGTGTGTGTGTAACTCTATGGATGAGTGACAGTCTGTGAGTGTCTGTTTACACTTACTGTATCTAAGGTTATATTAGAGTCTGAAGAGCTTCATCGTATTATCACATGAATGATGTCATCAGTGATGTGATCAGTAATGTCAAATGAGATGTCATCAGTGATGTCATCAGTGATGTCATTTGAGATGTCATCAGTGATGTCATCAGTGATGTCATTTGAGATGTCATCAGTGATGTCATCAGTGATGTCACTGACCATGTCATGAATGATGTAATATGTGACATGATCAGCAGTGGATTGCGGGTGCGCGATATATAGTTAATACAACTAACTATATATGGAATTTCAATGGTTTTGTGTGAGTAAAATAAGGTTTTTTAAATGCTAATTCCTAACTATATATGGTCTATAACCTATGGTTTTTTCAGTGAATTTTCAAGGTTTTGTAAATGCTAATTCCTAACTATATATGGTCTATAACCTATGGTTTTTTCAATGAATTTCATTGGTTTTTTAAAAGCTAATATCTATAGCTGTAAAATTTATTCTTCTTTAAATCCAAAAATATATTTTATATGTTTATTAATAATTTTTTTAAATATTTTTTTTGTTTCGCTCCCGGTCCGCGAACCGGGAAGCTTCCCGTTAGCTCAATCTGATTCCGCGATCCGGTCCGCGAACCGGTAAGAAATCAACATAGTGACGGTATCGCGTTGCCGCGTAATGCGTCTTATGACGTACTGCGTTAGCGCACCCGGAAGTGCCCCGGGGCGCGGACCGAGGCGCGAAACGCAACTCCCCGGAAGCGATCCGCGGCGCGAAAGCGCGACGTATCGCGTTGCCGCGAAATGCGTCTTGTGACGTATCGCGTTAGCGCACCCGGAAGTGTCCCGGGGCGCGGACCGAGGCGCGAAGCGCAGCGAACCGGAAGCTAACCGGGGAGCGTTCCGCAGCGCGTAACATGAGCGTTAGAGGTCATGTGACTTGTTAATAAAGCTTTTCATTGGTTCATTTCACTTTTAGTTTCATAATTATGGAAGGCTAGGTCAGGTGACCTAAAAATAACACTTTTCATTGGTTGAGAAGTATTGTTTTTTCCAAATGATGAAAACCCCTCCTTCTTTCCTCACTCTGACTTTCATTATTGTGAGAGGAAGACCTATTTTGCTTCTTGGAAGACCTATTTTGGTTGTGTGAAAATGGCTTCATTGATTGCTGCAGCTGGTGCACCCCCACCACCACCTCCACCTCCTCATGGGAAGAGAGGACCACCTCCCCAGGTGGTTACCAACACTGAGGAGGAAGATGAAGAAATGGATGAGGAGGGAGAACAACCACAATTCCTGGAAGAGTTGCCCCGGGTTTCAAGAAAGAAAGCCAGTTTCATCTGACAGTTTGTTTCCATCCCTCCTGGCCAAAAAAAAGTCAATGCCAGGTACGCAACATGCCTCATATGCAAGGAACAATTGTCCAGAGGGACGGACAAAAAATACAGTTATGGTAATCACACCATGCATAGGCACATGACGAGGAAACATCCCCTAAATTACAGCCGGGCGGAATTAAGGGATATGATGGACAATCCTAGAGCAACTCCTGTGGCGAGATCAACAACATCGGTTTCCTTAACACCAGAGGAGGCACGGGAAACTGTGCCAAATATCCAACCAAATTTTGGGCATATGATACATTTATGTATGCACTGTCGTGCATTATTAGCTTGTGGCAACATGAGCATCAATGCACTGAACCTTGCATATGAACACCATGATTGCCCTAACCGCCCCCAGTAATTTTTTTTTGCTCCTGTTGAGCCCTTTTCAACGCCTGTTTTTTGTTGTTCCCCCCCCCCAAAAAAACAAAAAAAATATAAAATCGTTGAAAAAATACAAAAAAACAAAAAATGTTCAAAAAATACAAAAAAATATATAAAACAACAAAAATATAAAAAAAAAAGTTCTTTTCAGAACTACCTTCCCTTTCCAAAAAAATTGCTACAATGTTTAGCACTCTGGCAAGCTCTATTTCTTTTGGTTCGCTCCCGGGTTAGCTTCCCGGTACGCGGACCGGGAGCTAACCAAAAAATTAAAAAAAAAAAAAAAAAAGTGTAAGTATAAGGAAAGTAAACAGAGAGTGATGTTAAAAGAAAGACAGCTATAGGGAGTAAAGAAGAGATACTGTTTAATAGATCTATTTACCGAAGAAAAGACAGAAGAGGGTATAATTGTGAAAAACAAAATAGATAACGAAGTGAAAGAAAAACAAGCATTGGCATAGCCAATAGGTCTCGCCTTTGGGACCTTCTAAGTATTTAGTTATGCAGCATAATATCCTTGGTGCAGCAACATCAACTGTTGCATGTCTAAACACGTATAAGGTCCCAAAAGCGAGACCTATTGTCTATGCCAATGCTTGTTTCTTAAGTAGAATTGCAATATGTCTGACTCTTCCATGTGAAAAGATCTTATCTTGTGCTCTAAAGATTGCTAAAGTCTCGACAGAGAACAGGCTAGGCTGTAAGTAGGGTAAATTGCGCTTGGTGATCTGTTTGAGGGAGCGTCTGCTTTGCCTGGTGTCTTTGGAGAGCAATTTTGATTCTTATACTGGACAATATAGCCCTAATGTAAATAACATAGGGGCATATTATCAACATAGGCAATAAAAGTTTTACAGCTTTTATCGGCAGAAATGTGTCGCTAAAGCTGCTTTTGCGGCAGAAAACTGCCGCTAAAGCCGCTTTTGCACCAGTTTTCTGCCAATAAAAAGAGCAATAATTTTATTGGCTGTATTCATAATATGCCACTTAGTGTGCTTCAACTACACAGAGAAAGCATTATGAACAAATAGTGATACAGTGATCAGTCAAAGACACTAAGAGTAATAGAGACGGAGTGAGTGAACAAGAGTGAGGAACTATGAGAAGAGAGGGACTGAGAAAAAGAGTGGAAGGAGTTGAGTAAGTAGGTAATAGAGAAAGGAATGAGGGAAGTAGCAAAGGCAGGAAACTGAGGATTAAAGAAACGAATTAGTGGAACTAATAGTAGTTCAATGTGATAGAAATGTAACGAAAAGAGTACAAAATATTTACCTTATAATTGTCGTTAAATTACTCACTTTTTGTTTTTATACTTTCAATCTGTGAAAGAGAGAACAAACATTAGAAAAATATAAAAACATGTATTACAAAATTACAATAGACAAGGGCAAAGATTGAAGGACAAACAGTTTTTCAACAACTTTGACACTTACAGAAGCTACACAGTCCTAAAGATATACATTTTAAACTAACACTATCTTGATGCAGATGAAGTGAGGCCTATCTTAAAACATGGTGCATATTTTGCATTGCTGTTGTTTCAGAAAAGTGTTGCAAGACACTAAAATTTTAAATAATTGCTTCAGGATGCCAATAAGATGTCTACTATCCAGAGTTTTGTTTCAGGTGAGGCCTACTCAGGGTTGCAGATGAAAATTCGAGTTGTTGAAGAGAATAGAGGACATAATACATGTGAAGGTCTACCAATGAAGTGAGTCATGTCCACTGCAATCTTCAACAAAGTCCAAACCTCCTATGTTTCCCTGGACAGACCTAAACTTGATCTGCACAATGTGATTCGTAATCATAGGAAACACAGGTGATGTAATTGAAATACATGCAATTTATTTTGCTCATTTCACAATCACATCACTTGTGTTTCCTTTGCTTAGGTATCTCATTTTGCAGATGTAGTCTAGCATATGAAAGAATACGCAGAAGTGCAGCACTGCATGCAACAACTTTGACACTTACAGAAGCCTCACCTTCTCCATGCCTCCTACAGAGTTCTACATATACATCATAAATGCAAACAGTACAGAATTAATTATACATGTTAAATGGTTTATTTTTGCTGTTCTCAGAATGTATCAAAATTCACTAAAAACAGTGACTTGAAGGTATTCATCATGTAACAGCGGGGAAAAAAAACACAATCAAAATGATTGTGTTTAAAAAACCCATACAACATCAGAAATCAAAAATCAGAACTCCTTAAAGTTAACTTACTTTCCATGATGTCCAAAGATGTCCTATGAACGGCTTACACTCTTTTGTGCTGTTATAACTTTCAGCCCGCCACTTTCTGAAAGAAAATCTCCATCGTTTTTAAAAACATGTTACATACAATAAATGACTTCTTGCTCTCTACCACAAGATTCCACAAGGCCAAATCTTGTCAGAGCCATGTATAACTCTTGGATTTCTTGTTAGCCAATCCCGTCTTTTCACATTTCCGCAACTTTCAGAATTAAAATGTTGAAGATCATTTTCACAATCCTGGAATAGTAATATCTTCCCCTTCTTGCTCAGTCATGTTCTACTTTTCCTATGACACTGCTACAAGCAGACTTACACTACCTCTATGACTACTACAATTATTTAATTCTCTACATCACTTTTAATCACAAAGCAATGTAAAACAGTAGACAGCATTGCAGACTTACATTCTCTCTACTCCATGTTTTGATTGGCTGCTTCAATTAGCTTATAAAAAGAAACAGTTTTTCTGAACTCATTCAAAGTGCACTTATTTCTCCATGATGTCCAGTCTTGTGGTTAGAAATCATGTCTCTGAACTACACTTATCCTCAAGGCCAAATAGTGTAGGAGCCATTAGAACTTCTTGAAATTCCACAGAACACATCCCGAAATTATCTCCCTAAAATTTTGGTTTTAAAAACACCAGGTAAGAGTTTTTAAGGTCATACGGCAATTTTTTTTTGAAAATTAAAACAGAATCATTGCAGAATGACCAGCCATTTCTAGACTTTAAATAAGCTGTGTAATGTCCTGATGTTATTGAAGGGCCGTCATGATATATAATTGCTGTAGTTACAAAAGTCCTTCCTGATATTGACAACTGCCAAGCTACAAAATTTTTTATTAAAGTTGTCAATTTTGTTCCATCAGGCCTACACCGTTGGAACATTAAAATGACGTACTGGCCATATGTTCGTATAAATAATGTGGACGTCATTTCAGATTTACATTGGCTACACTCCATGTTGTGATTAGCAGCTTTTACTAGCTTATTAAAGGAGACTGATTTACTGTCTGGCAAAGTTAAATATATAAATCTTTCTGAGTCTACACTAGTAGTACTTGATACCATACAGTTCTCGCAGTCATGCTGCCATTGATAAGAAAGCCCAAACAGCTGATCTACATCTACACCTTCAGCATGTAATACATCAAGCATATACATTAAAAACTCCTGACAATCTTGCTGAATATTTTGAGAGAATTGTGTTTGGCCTGAACATCTGTCTAACAGATTTCGAATTTCAGACACACTTTCTATGTTTCTTCTATCAGTGGTAAATTTCTCTAACACAGAATTTAACAAACTGCAAAATCTTTGATCAGAATTGACCACAATCTCTTCTTTTACATTTTTTAGAGAAAACAAAACATTAATTACTACATTAGCATAGCAGTTGACACCAGAACTGTTTTCAAACTGAAAACCAACAACATCTTCAACAGAATCCTTTTTGTTTCTGCTTATAATTTCAGGTTCATCGACTTTTCGTCTTTTTGCTACAACCTCCCCAGTATTGTTCTCATTTCTTCGTTTCCGGCCTACCACACGTTTCTCAAACAAAGGAAACTGAGGCAAATGTGGCGCATACTCTCTTCTTAACCTATTGTATTCCTTAACACAATCTAGATCTGCACAAATGTTTGTGACATCACACTCAATCAAGTACAATCCCGATAAAGTTCTAACTCGTGACAATGCCACATATGCCATACCCTCCTTGAACACAGAACTGCCAATATTCACCAATGCACTGTCTACACTTAAACCTTGCGATTTATGGATTGTCACCGCATATGCCAAGCAAACAGGAAACTGCTTACGGCGAACATATAAGTCTTTTACAAGCAAAAATCTAGCAGAACAACGAGCAATTAGCTGTACTTCCTCAATGCCATCAAATTTAATTTTTAAAAATTCAATTCCATCTCTATTTCTGTATTTCACAAAATCAACAACATTACCCATTGATCCATTTACCAGACCTCTTTCAACATGTAAATTCCTTCTTAAAATTATACGGCAGTTCAAGCACACATTCAGAGTCTTTTCAAAACCTGCAGTTTTAGATATACTCTTCTCTAATGAATCCAATTTTGTTTTCAGATTCTCAGACAAAATAATTGTTGATCCCATATGCTCGACTCTATCAATAGCTTCCAGTTTCACGATCTCTTGCTTTTCTAAATGCAACATTTTGTTGTTAAATTTGGCACATTCTGCAAGAGTTGGCATCAAACATATTCCAGATTTCTTTTCAGTAATTTTCTGAAAAATATTCTCAGGCACAACATCTTGTTCTGGATATAAATTTGACAGTAATCGTGCATGTAAAACTTCTTTCCCATGCTCGGTCACTTTTCCAATTCTAACATCTTGTAGAATAGTCTTGTAAACTTCATCCTTCGCCTGACGCATATTTTCATGCAGTTCAGCCTAATTGAAGTTTAACCATATATTGACGTTGCCAATGCTGCCTAGGCACTTCCTGGTATCTTCATGCGTCAGCATTTTGAACACAGGTTGCCCTTTCACTGGTGTCAGCTGCAGAAGATCTCCGAAAACAATGATGTGTTTGCCACCAAATAACACATCATACTCTGTTTTGAGAACTTCTTGCATCCTCAAATGCACAAAGGCAAGCATGACATTGGAAACCATGCTTACTTCGTCAATGATAAGAAGTTTCATTTTCCTCAAGATTCTTGAAACTTCAAAACAAGCATCTCCAGATAGCTTGTGATATTGTAATTTGTTGTCATGCTCCACTGGCAGCATCAGTAAACGATGTAAAGTAATCCCTTTAATATTATGTGCTGCCAGTCCAGTTGGAGCAGTGACAACACAAGACAGCGATGACTCTGTCTTTTCCTGCAAATAGCATGAAATTGCTTTAATGAGGAAACTTTTTCCAGTTCCCGCTTCTCCACTCACGTACAGTCGGACAGGCTTCAACGACGTACATGAGCACTCTTTCTTATCATGACTTAATCCATGATCAATTTGCATGGTAGCTTCGTCATATATTTTCCTCTGCTCAACGTTGAGTTGCCTTTCCAACTCTTCTAAGTTAACCGCATCCTCTTGAGCATGTGCCATGGCTCTTTCCACTTCATTCATAGCAGTGGCAGCTTCATTTTCGATAACAGGTCCTCCTAGTGGATCCTGACTCAATGAAGCAGAACTCTGACTGTCCTGAGAACTGTCTCTGGCAATCTCGGCTGCAATTGTTGCTTCCTGCTCAATTTCCGCATTCAACATTTCTACATATTTGGGAAAAGCAGGACATTCTATGGTCTCCTTGGCGGCATTGAAAGAGTCTTCGTAACAGAGAAAATCTCCAAGCAGTTCCTCTTCTGCACGCCAAGGCTTGAAAAGTTGCAAAAGTGCTAAATAGAAAAACTCCTTTTTTTCAGGAGATTCGCCACTCAATTTTCGATGGTTTACCAAGTGGCATTTTCTTTGCTTGACCAGACATCCCTCACTTCCTATTACAGCATACACTCCTTTCTCAGTATCTTCTTTGATGTTCCTCTTGAATATGTAATTTTGCAGAACCTCATACAGACAAACATTCTCGAGGTGACTGCTTCGATTTGGATAATATGTATCCAACATGTTGGTCTTCAAAATGTCGGTACTGTTTGGCTCCTTTTCCGCCAAATACTCAATTTCCCGCACAGGTTTGAGAACTCGATTACGCGTTGCAGCAAGACCAAGACTCGCCCAAACGATACTCCTGGACTTGGCATAGAGACTTGCTGAAGACAACCGGTCAGAACATTCGTACGCTCCGATTTCTCGATGCGACAACATCTTCAGACTGAAACTGTACAACTTCTTGCTGAGGCTCTTTTCATGGGAAATGTCCTCCCACATA
This sequence comes from Lissotriton helveticus, assembly GCF_964261635.1. Taxonomy (NCBI): domain Eukaryota; kingdom Metazoa; phylum Chordata; class Amphibia; order Caudata; family Salamandridae; genus Lissotriton; species Lissotriton helveticus. Next base: position 43,284,459 of record NC_136063.1, read on the forward strand.
TCCTTCAATTCTGTCTTCTCTTTTTTGGTGATGTAAGACGCCACATACCGCGCCACAGCCATACAGTTATCAGCCACAAACTGTATATCCATGTTAGCATTCCACATGGACAAAATCACCGGGTTGTAGTCGTTGATGTACTTGGACTCTTCGTTCCTCTTCAAATTGTAAGTGTTTTTAGGTGATTTCTTCATGACATTGTGTCGCAACGAAGACATCAAACTGTTTACTCTTCCTTTCGAAATCACCGGTCGTGGAAAGCCGAAACGACATTTAGTGTAGAACTTGTCTTTGTTTTGGAATTTACGACGGCAGTACTTTCCACATCGATGGCTTTGGAAACGCAGAACTTTTTCTCTTAGGCTTCTCTTCTCCTTTGCATTTGGAACAGCACACGTAGAATACTGTTGGATGAAACTCATCACTGAGTCTTCTGGATCCGTTCCAAATTTAGGTGCATCCTTGATCCACAGCAACATATGTATATGAGGAGCACCTCTTGCTTGGTACTCCTTTCTCCAGAAGAAATCCAACACCTCTCCAAGAGGTGGATTCTTCTTATTCATGATGAAAGACATCATAGCTTCAAATCTATGATTGAAGTACCTACATACATTGACTGGATCCAAAGAGCACAGTTCTCCGGGTGTCTTGAATTCGATGTTATCTACGTTAGCATTTGCCTCTCGTAGAAATTCAAGTAAGTCTTCCCAGCCATACTCGGCACAGCTCAGAGTGAGGAACCATGTGGGAGTACCTAAGTTCCTCAGCATACATTTTAAATCACCATGACGACGGTACCAGTACTCATTAGTACCACGCTGACACGCCATGAGATTAATCAGGTGAGAATCCAAAATACTATCTTGGACATTCACTTTATCCATAAAGTCACTTGCCGAGATGTTTTGCATGTGTATACCACTTTTCAAGATGTGGTTCACTGCATATGACAGTCCAGACAGATCGCTTTCAAACAGGAGATGAAACAAATAAGGAATGCATTGTCGAAACCTAGCATCTCCTGCATACAATCGCAAAGTCCGGTATTCAGAAGCAGGAATTTGATGAGGTCGCTCATCATATCTTCCTCCCTGACCTGTTGGAAAAAGCTGTGGGAAACACCGAGCTTCCAAACTTTCCTCCCAAACACTAATGGGACTCCCTTTGGCTTGTTTCATTTGAAACAACTCAATAGCATTCCCCATGACTTCCTTGGAATGCAAAGGATGAACACTATAATGTTCATATATTTCTTCACTAGTAGAGGGTTCTACTTTCTCAATTTGACCAGCACACAAATCGCTATCCTCTTCCTCACTTACTTCCTCTTCTGCAACATATACATTCTTGTAGTATTTATTATTTTTTTTCAAATACAATGTTGCCTTTTTGACTTTCCTAACATCTACTAAATCTTGCCATATTTTCTTATTCTTTGTCGGAACCCCATTAACTAAGATAACCAGAGGTTCCTCTTCCACTTTTTCTACTCCAATTGTGTTAATGTTTTTCTTCAAATCTAGAGGCAAATAAACAACTCTTCCCTTTAATCCTCTCTGTAAATCTGATGGAGGCAATTTCCCTGTCTTTGGCTCCATTCTTACAATAGCCTGAAAGGGATGGATACTTTGAATCAAAATAGATTCATAAGTATTTAAGTCCTTCAATTCAGAAGGAATCTCAACCAATTCCAGATTATTATGAACTGCTCTAGCAGGCATCTGGTTTTGATTTAATTTGTTACAACAATAAGTACACACACGTTGATCCAATCCCAAATCAAAACAATTTTCTACCATCAAGTATGTTGCGAAATCCTTCCATTCACTATTATTTTCCCTTTCACTTTTTGCATATAAATCCACTAACTTAGTCTGATTCTTATAATAAGTGCGTCGACAACACACACAAGTGAAATTAGGCCTCTCACTTGATTTCACCTCAAACGTCGCAATTTCCCTCTGGAAATTATCTGTACTGGAAACCTGTACACTATCTTCCACATGACCCTCTTCTTCTTGCTCAATTTCAACATTCTCCTCTTTACTTCCAAAGTAACAAAACTCAATTTCTTCACATATATTCTTCACATCTATTTCAGAAATTCACATATATTCACAGAAAAGCCACTGCAGACAATTTCACCAAATATAGATATGTAATAAACTAGTTAAATGTTAGAAATGTTATTACATTTTCAACCACAATCACAATAATAAATAATTGCTTAAAAAATAAAAAAAAATAAAAAATAATCAACAAAACCAACAATCAATTAACATACTGCATTTGAAAAGTCTCTCATTCATTTTTCATTGCAGTACGCTGCCCAGAACGCTTCCCGGTTCGCGGACCGGGCGCTACCCACGAAAAAAAACAAAAAAAAATATTGTTTTTTTTGCCCCGCGGGGCCCTTTTAAAGCCTCCACATTAAACCTAGGGGGTCAGGGAGGATCTACTATGCCCCCTTATGATCATTTCCCCCTTCGTTTTGGCCTCCTCTTGTCTCTCAATCCTACCGAGAGACAAGATGGTGGCCGCTCCGGACTGTTTAGAATGTTGACAGACACCGGAAAGCCAATCAGCTTCGCTACGCGAAGTTCTGGTACGCTCCCCGGTCCGCGAACCGGGGAGCTGCCCGGTCCGCTGTTACAGATATATATCTTTTTTTAAACGTTAATTTCTCAAAATCCACTGGAGCACATATATTGAGACCTACAAAAGGCACATCGGGCTACCAGTCCCTACAATTTTGCCAAGTTTCGTGCAAATCCATTCAGCCGTTCGGGCTAAAAGTGAGGCTAACCGCCCTATGGAAAAATCAATGTTAAAAACACGTTTTGGGACCCCCCTTTTTTCTCGGCCCCCCCTGGACGAACCCCCCCCAAATTTTCAGGGGCTGCTCAGAAACAAAATGTTCCATTTTCCTGAAAATTTCAGCCAATTCCGTCCACAAACGCCAAAGTTATTAGACATAGAATTTTCAAAAAACCCATAGGGAAAAAATCCTAACTATATATACCTACTGGCGACCGCCAGTAGGTAATATATATATATAGCGACCGCCAGTAGGTAATATATATATATATATATATATATTACCTACTGGCGGTCGCCAGTAGGTATATATAGTTAGGATTTTTTCCCTATGGGTTTTTTGAAAATTCTATGTCTAATAACTTTGGCGTTTGTGGACGGAATTGGCTGAAATTTTCAGGAAAATGGCACATTATGTTTCTGAGCAGCCCCTGAAAATTTGGGGGGAGTTGGTCCAGGGGGGGCCGAGAAAAAAGGGGGGTCCCAAAACGTGTTTTTAACATTGAGTTTTCCATAGGGCGGTTAGCCTCACTTTTAGCCCGAACGGCTGAATGGATTTGCACGAAACTTGGCAAAATTGTAGGGACTGGTAGCCCGATGTGCCTTTTGTAGGTCTCAATATATGTGCTGCAGTGGATTTTGAGAAAATAACGTTCAAAAAAAGATATATATCTGTAAGCGCGGACCAGGCAGCGCCCCGGTACGCGTACTTGACGCGTAACGGAACTTCGCGTAGCGAAGTTGATTGGCTCTCCGGTGTCTGTCAACATTCTAAACAGTCCGGAGCGGCCGCCATCTTGTCTCTCGGTAGGATCGAGAGACAAGAGGAGGCAAAAGCGAAGGGGCAAATGACCATAAGGGGGCATAGTAGATCCTCCCTGACCCCCTAGGTTTGATGTGGAGGCTTTAAAGGGGCCCCGCTAAGCAAAAAAAACAATTTTTTTTTTTTTTTTTTTTCGTGGTTAGCGCCCGGTACGCGAACCGGGAAGCGTTCTGGGGAGCGTATCACAATGAAAAATGAATGATAGACTTTTCAAATGCTGTATGTTAATTGATTGTTGGTTTTGTTGATTATTTTTTTTTTTTTTAAGCTTTTTTTATTGTGTTTCATAATTTATTAAACTTTCTAACATTTCATTGTCAGAAATTTCATAATCATGGAATATAGATTGTAGTCTCTGAGGTTGTAAAATGTCCTCATTTGCAAGGAGGTTATCTACTGCTTGTACACATTGCAGTAGTTCTTGGTCCCAAGTTTCATCCATAAATTCAATCTCATTTGGATCAATGATTTCTGTGTTGGACTCTGGAAGGACAATTTCAAATGAAATGTTTTGTTCACTTTCCATTTTTCCTGAAATTTGCATTAAAAAAATATATATTAGTAGAGGTAGGGCACTGTTGGGATTAATTTTAGATAGGCAGTTTTTAACAGAGAATTTATCTTTGGGCAGTGTATAGTATCAGAGTGGAAGTAGGAATATAAAAAAGTGTATCTAAATTTATAAGTACTACAGAGGGATAGTATATAACTAACAGAAAAAGTTTGCCATATTAACTTAAAGTGCACAATATACTTCAGTTTTAAAAATAACAACTTACCTTTAAATAGAAGTTGAAGTTATTAATGAAAATCCTATTGAAATGTACACCAGGAAGTAGTAGTCAAAATGGCTGTGTTTCCTTCTCTTCCTTTATATATATTCGGGTACATAACCAATCAAATGTGAGGTAAAAAAAGTAGAAAATGAAAGTAACATTTTAATTGGTTGTCAATTCCAACATTTCAGATGTGTTTTGTGAAGTAATTTACCTCACGGTATTTAGAGAGGTCTACAGGCTAAATGGCTAAATGGAATTCCAATCAAATTTGTGAAAATGGTAGGGATTGGTATGTAGTATGAGCTAATCTATATTTGGTGAAATTGTCTCCAGTGGCTTTTCTGTAAACTACTTTCCCACCTTTTTTGATGGTGCGCTTCCCAGGGAGCGACCCGGTACGCGAACCGTTGAGCGCCCCGGTTCGCGTACCTTAAGCGTTCCGGAAGTCCACCATTTTGTGTTTCGGTCGAATTAAGATACAAGATGGAGGGCAAATAATGTTCAGAATGGGTAGAAGGGGGCACGGTAGACTTATCTTGACCCCCTAGGTTTTCTGAGGGTGGCTGAGGAGGTTTATATGTGCGAAAAAAAAACATTTTTTTTAAAAATTTCGCGAGGTTAGCTCCCGGTACGCGTACCGGGTAGCGCCCCAGGGAGTGTACTTTGTTGAAAATTAGTGAAAAAAGTTAGAGTAAAATAATAATTGTGAGTGATTAGATGTAGGGTAGCTCTGAGAAGAGCTTTTGGGTTTATGGTACATTTTGGTACTTATAAGTAGGTACCAATGCACATTTTTAAATTCAGAGTGAAAACTCTGTTGCCCTCATCTGAGAAGTGAACTCCATCTCCTCTGTAGATATCTTGCATGTAGTAACGCAAGTTATTGTTGTACAGGGAGCCCATTCCATGGTCTCTCATGTAAGCTGAAACAGATTTGTTTACATGCTTCCTCGACTTCTCAATTTGTGGACAAAATTGGTTTGACCACCTCCATTTCTGTCTTTGGCATATATTTGAATATACCAAGGCAGTCTGAGGAAAAAGTGCCATTAATTGCTCAAAGGTGTCCTTTAAAAGCATTTCCAGACCTACACCAGTCAAAGTGCCCAAGTCATTACCTCCACAGTGCACAATTAACAGGTCAGGTTTTGGCAAATGCATAAAGGTTTTCACCAATGGTATCAATTGGTGACATTTTAATCCTCTGTGGCCAAACCACTTAATTTCCACATCTTGTAAATTGAGGTTAGGTAAATTCCTGCTTTCAACGTACCTTTGAGCCCAGTGAATATAACTATGACCAACAATCCAGACAGAAAACATGGTGAGAGAAGGTTCTCCTGCAGTCAGATGAAGTGTGGCAATGAAATGGCAGTTGAAAAAATGTGAGTTTGAAATGAAAAAAACTGTGGAGTTTCTGTGTTCATGAAGTAGTAACAGTGATTGGTGGATTTTGATTGATGAAAACAGAAAGTTAGGGTGCACAGATGTGTTGTTTGAAAGATGTATTTTGAGTGGTCAATAAAAAATCATTAAATGAAAGAAAGCACTGGATATGCAGGTGCACTGAGAGTTCAGAGTTCAATTGCAACATTGTTGTGTGAATTTGCAAACACCAGAGTTTCTCCAAGAGCTGGTTGCTATGGAAAATAGGCAGAAAGGGCAGAGGGGGAAGGGTTTTCATTTGAAAAAAAGTGAGGGAAGAGTTTTGATTGGGTGACACGAGAAATATGTGTGAAGAATTACACCATTTCTGTGCTTTTGATAGCTGCAGACTCTGGAGTGCATACCTTTTGCTCTGCTGAAGACAAATTGGTGTGTTTCTTAGACTGTTTTCAAACTCAAAGTATTTGCTAAGGTGAGAAAATATTTCTTTACTTTAGATAGAGAATAGTGTGCTTTAAGGAGAAAATTATGATTTATGTGGCGCAAATTGCTTGTAAATATGCTCTCACATGTGCATGGAAAATTTAGATTTTGAATGTTTGTGTTAAATAGCCATGTTAAAAGTGACCAAACCATGCTGGGAAGGCAATCAAAAAACGCTTTCATGTGTTTTAATGACATTTTAAGTCATTTTCCCATGTGCAGTGTTTAGAACTTATGGTTTTAAAATCGTTTTGGGGGAAAAGGAATTGTTTATAAAATCATGACAAGGACATAATGGTGTATGGTTCTTTATAAGGCAATTGACTGTTCCTGATGTTATTTTTCTCATTTTAGTGTAAGACCTTTCTCTGTGGCGCAAATTGCTTGTAAATATGCTCTTACATGTGCATGAAAATTTTAATTATAAATGTTTGTGTTACATAGCCATGATAAAAGTGAACCAACCATGCAGGAAAGCCAATCAAAAAACACTTTCATGTGTTTTAATGACATTTTAAGTCATTTTCTCATGTGCAGTTTTTTGAAATTATGATTTGAAAATCGTTTTTGGGAAAAAGGAATTGTTTTTAAATTCATGAGAAGGACATAATGGTGTATGGTTCTTTATAAGGCAATTGACTGTCCCTGATGTTATTTTTCCCATTTTAATGTCAGACCTTTCTTTGTGGCGCAAATTGCTTGTAAATATGCTCCCACCTGTACATGGAAATTTTTGATTTTGAATGTTTATGTTACATAGCCATGTTAAAAGTGACCCTACCATGCAGGAAAGCCAATCAAAAAACGCTTTTATGTGTCTTAAGGACAATTTAAGTAATTTTCCCATGTGTAGTGTTTTGAAGTTATGATTTGAAGTTATGATTTGAAAATCGTTTTTGAGGTAAAGGAATGTTGTTAAAATTTATGTTCGCCATATGCCCCCAAATTTCTTTTTCAGGGTTGCAGCAGGGTGTTCTTGAGACACCCCTGCACCTTTGGAATAAATTCCTAATTTGTGATGAGCAAATTGTTAATCGCAAATTGCACCTTCATTTATATGAGCCTCCTAGCCCATGGAAATGAATGGGTAATTTGCAATTAGCAATTTTCTCAAACAAATTTGGAATGGTAAAGAATCGCTATTTATTCCTTAAAATTCGCTTTTTTGGAAATGCAAAATAGTTATATGATACATATGGCGGTTGATGTCTAACAAGATAAGAAGCTTATGGATACATTTATGATGACTGGTGCAATGAAGTAGAAATCACTTACTTCATTGGTAGGCCTTTACAATAAATTATCTCCTCTGTATTCTTCATCAAGCGTAACTTTAATCTGCAATCCTGAGTAGGCCTCACCTTAAACAAACCTCTGGATAGGCCACATCTTATTGTCATCCTGATTTAATCATTTATAATGCTAGGGACAGATTTATGATAGGTGTATACCCCTTTTGTGCCACTTAGAAAACATTGTCCATGGGGAAATGACTTAAAATGTCATTAAGACACATGAATGTTTTTTTTTAAAACGTTTGCAATTTTTTTGGGTCACTTTCAACATGGCTATGTGTCTGAAACAGTCAAAATCTAAATTTGCAATGCACAGGTGGGAGCATATTTACAAGGAATGTGCTTCATGGGGAAAGGTCTTATAATGTAATATGGGAAAAATGACATTAGAGATACTGAAATGCCTTATAGAGAAGCATACACCATTATGTCCTTGTCATAAATTTGCAAACCATTACTTTTCCCCAAAAACGATTTTCAAATTATATTTTGAAAACACTGCACATGTGGAAATTACTTAAAATGTCAATAATTCAAAATTTGTGATTCCTTAAATGCAATGTATCAAAAAAAAATATGTAAAAAATGATATTAAGGATTTGGAAACTACCACCAACTTCTAGTTTGTGGTAATTTGCGAATTGTTTTCAAAAAGCATTTAAAAAAAAAAAAAAAAAAAGGTCCCATATGACGCCCATACATGCCATTAGGGCATGTAGGTGTGCCATGTGCTCCCAGATTTCTTTTTCAGGGGTGCAGCAGGGTGTTCTTGAGATACCCCTGCACGCTTGAAAAAAATCCTATTTTGTGATGAGCTAATTGCTAATCACAACTTGCAACATTAATTCCTATGAGCCTCCTAGCCTATGGAAATGAATGGGTAATTTGCAATTAGCAATTTGCTCATTGCAAATTAGGAATAGTAAAGAATCGCTATTTATTCCTTAAAATTTGCTATTTATAATATGTAAAATATTTTGATGATACATATGGCAGTTCATCTGTAACAAGATAAGAAGCTTAGGGATAGATTTATGATGAGTGGCGCATCACCAGGGATGTGACAGTCATCCTGCGCCACTGTTCCGCCACCCATGTTGTGCTGCATTTACAATGCGGCGCAGCATGGGGCAAAAACGGCACAGATGCGTGACGCATCTGTGCCGTAAAGGTGGCGCATTGCTGGAGTTGTATCGTAAGTGCGATGCAGCTCCAGCAAGGCTCAGGGGTGCCCCATCTATACAATGCTGCGTCAAGACCTATGCCAGCTTCAAGCAGGCGCAGGGTTTCGAAGCAGCTTTCTCCTATCTGATTGTAAATGCGGCACACCATGGGTGGTAAAGCAGTGGTGCACATTAACTGGTGCATGCCTGGGGATGTGCCATTTAATATAAATCTGCACTTTAACATTTGAGTATGTGCAGGGGACACAGAGTCGTTGAGGCTTATCCAAGGTTAAGAACAGATGAGTCCTGTTCAGTGAAAAATTAGACATAGGCTTCACCTGCTCAGCATCGCTGGACATGGCTAAATAATAGTTGCAAAATGTTACTCTTGTTAAATAATTTTACTATTATAATCTGTGAGATTTGTCTCTTACTCTGCAACATCTCATTGTTGTTATCTTTATTTAAAGATAAAGACAACCTCAACATGAGCGACAATCTGCAATCAGTTGATTTTGACCTCATCATTGAACTTGTAATTGAAACATCAGTGGATGTTGATCCATTGGATGATTTAAATCCTGAGGATGAAGAAGAGCGTGATGAGGATGCAGATTTGTCCGAATTATATGATATAGGATGGGAAGCTGACCTGCTTGAGCCTTTGGAATTATAAACATTTATTTTGAAAATGTATAATCAATAAAAAGTAAAAAGGTAAACCGTTTAATTTAAAAATAAAGACACCTTCAAAAACAGGTTATGTGTAGTGTCTTCAATAAAATATTAAAATATGCTCATAAAATTAGATCAGATTCACATATAAAATAGCATAGGTAACATAAATATAAATGTCATTTCTTTTCTGGTATTTCTGTATTGTAAATTTGACTAAAAAAATCTTCTATTTAAAATGTCAAGTAGTGTGTTAAGTTTTTGATCACTGTTATTGTTTTATGATAGGTGTATACCTCTTTTGTGCCACTTAGAAAACATTGTCCATGGGGAAATGACTTAAAATGTCATTAAGACACATGAATGTTTTTTTTTAAAACGTTTGCAATTTTTTTGGGTCACTTTCAACATGGCTATGTGTCTGAAACAGTCAAAATCTAAATTTGCAATGCACAGGTGGGAGCATATTTACAAGGAATGTGCTTCATGGGGAAAGGTCTTATAATGTAATATGGGAAAAATGACATTAGAGATACTGAAATGCCTTATAGAGAAGCATACACCATTATGTCCTTGTCATAAATTTGCAAACCATTACTTTTCCCAAAAAATGGCAATGACTAAAAAATCTTCAAATTAAATTGTCAAGTAGTGTGTTATGTTTTTGATCACTATTACTGATTTACTGTTTGATAATAATGTTTAATAACATTTTTTATTATATTTTTCCTCAGATTCAACTGCAGATCATTTCAAGATTTAAATATGCCTACAAAAATAAGAGAGATAAAGGCTGCAAAACGTCAAAGACAGCAGGAGAAAAAAAAACGCAGCAGTCCTCTAACAAAAAGATTTCTCAAGCCATGAAGAAAGCACCAGGTAAGAGCTCTAAATATTTCATAAGAAATATTTCTAATAAAAAAAATATTAGTACAGAAAATGTTTCAATCCATAACATGACAAGTAAATCAAATGGAAAGAAAAGGACAAATGAAAATGTTACTGCTAGAGCAAGAGATAAATCTGTGCATGATAGTAGAAGGAAACAACAGTTTAGGGAGATTCGTAAACGAATGTTCCGTAACAGGATAATTGGCAATTTGTTAAAAAATATTAAGAAAGGTCAACAGAAATTAGTTTTTTATAGGAGAAAAAAAAAAGTTGAGAAAGTTATTGATCAGGCTTTTGAAATTAAACGTAAGTTATTTATTTTGATAATCAATAGAATTAGGAAGCTAAACAAGGCAATTTTTGATTTCAAAAGAAATAGTAGATGGAAGAGAATAGTTAATCGTAGTAATTTTTGTGAAGTTTTTTCTGGAGAATGAATACATAGTTCAAGCTGTGAGGCATTTTTTAATGAAGAGAGTTATTTCCAGGATAATGATTTGGTGCATGCAGTTGACATCAGTGGTCGTGCTTATGAAGTGAAAGATGGTTGTCCAGTTGAAAAAGAAAAACTTGTGACAACAGAGGCAGAATAGTTGTTAGGTAATGAGGTTTTAGGAAGACGTGCTAAGGGTCCTGTGTACACCTGGAAGTGTAGTAGTATTTGCAGTGTGCGACAGGATTCCATCAATTTGCTTTGTGATTTTGTACGGACATTTAACAAGAAAAGTTTGAAGCAGAAAATAAGGTTGTTGCAAGAATTAGATCCTTGCAGAGTGAGAGAAGTGACAGGTTTGCATGGTCATTCACTGGCTTGTCTTTCCAGGAGAGTATGCCAGAGTGTTTTTCATCATTTCAAGATGCTAGCAGTGCATCATAACAAAGTGAGGAAGTTAGTTAGACTGTTGTATTATGCTAAGAGTCCAGCAATTATGCTGAAACAATTATGCGCTGCTCTTTTGCATGGTTCTGAAATAGATGTGAAGAATATATGTGAAGAAATTGAGTTTTGTTACTTTGGAAGTAAAGAGGAGAATGTTGAAATTGAGCAAGAAGTAGAGGGTCATTTGGAAGATAGTGTACAGGTTTCCAGTACAGATAATTTCCAGAGGGAAATTGTGACGTTTGACATGAAATCAAGTGAGAGGCCTAATTTCACTTGTGTGTGTTGTAGACGCACTTATTATAAGAATCAGACTAAGTTAGTGGATTTATATGCAAAAAGTGAAAGGGAAAATAATAGTGAATGGAAGGATTTTGCAACATACTTGATGGTAGAAAATTGTTTTGATTTGGGATTGGATCAACGTGTGTGTACTTATTGTTGTAACAAATTAAAACAAAACCAGATGCCTGCTAGAGCAGTTCATAATAATCTGGAATTGGTTGAGATTCCTTCTGAATTGAAGGACTTAAATACTTATGAATCTATTTTGATTCAAAGTATCCATCCCTTTCAGGCTATTGTAAGAATGGAGCCAAAGACAGGGAAATTGCCTCCATCAGATTTACAGAGAGGATTAAAGGGAAGAGTTGTTTATTTGCCTCTAGATTTCAAGAAAAACATTAACACAATTGGAGTAGAAAAAGTGGAAGAGGAACCTCTGGTTATCTTAGTTAATGGGGTTCCGACAAAGAATAAGAAAATATGGCAAGATTTAGTAGATGTTAGGAAAGTTAAAAAGGCAACATTGTATTTGAAAAAAAATAATAAATACTATAAGAATGTATATGTTGCAGAAGAGGAAGTAAGTGAGGAAGAGGATAGCGATTTGTGTGCTGGTCAAATTGAGAAAGTAGAACCCTCTACTAGTGAGGAAATATATGAACATTATAGTGTTCATCCTTTGCATTCAAAGGAAGTCATGGGGAATGCTATTGAGTTGTTTCAAATGAAACAAGCCAAAGGGAGTCCCATTAGTGTTTGGGAGGAAAGTTTGGAAGCTCGGTGTTTCCCACAGCTTTTTCCAACAGGTCAGGGAGGAAGATATGATGAGCGACCTCATCAAATTCCTGCTTCTGAATACCGGACTTTGCGATTGTATGCAGGAGATGCTAGGTTTCGACAATGCATTCCTTATTTGTTTCATCTCCTGTTTGAAAGCGATCTGTCTGGACTGTCATATGCAGTGAACCACATCTTGAAAAGTGGTATACACATGCAAAACATCTCGGCAAGTGATTTTATGGATAAAGTGAATGTCCAAGATAGTATTTTGGATTCTCACCTGATTAATCTCATGGCGTGTCAGCGTGGTACTAATGAGTACTGGTACCGTCGTCATGGTGATTTAAAATGTATGCTGAGGAACTTAGGTACTCCCACATGGTTCCTCACTCTGAGCTGTGCCGAGTATGGCTGGGAAGACTTACTTGAATTTCTACGAGAGGCAAATGCTAACGTAGAAAACATCGAATTCAAGACACCCGGAGAACTGTGCTCTTTGGATCCAGTCAATGTATGTAGGTACTTCAATCATAGATTTGAAGCTATGATGTCTTTCATCATGAATAAGAAGAATCCACCTCTTGGAGAGGTGTTGGATTTCTTCTGGAGAAAGGAGTACCAAGCAAGAGGTGCTCCTCATATACATATGTTGCTGTGGATCAAGGATGCACCTAAATTTGGAACGGATCCAGAAGACTCAGTGATGAGTTTCATCCAACAGTATTCTACGTGTGCTGTTCCAAACGCAAAGGAGAAGAAAAGCCTAAGAGAAAAAGTTCTGCGTTTCCAAAGCCATCGATGTGGAAAGTACTGCCGTCGTAAATTCCGAAAGAAAGACAAGTTCTACACCAAATGTCGTTTCGGCTTTCCACGACCGGTGATTTCTAAAGGAAGAGTAAACAGTTTGATGTCTTCGCTGCGACATAATGTGATGAAGAAATCACCTAAAAACACTTACAATTTGAAGAGGAACGAAGAGTCCAAGTACATCAACGACTACAACCCGGTGATTTTGTCCATGTGGAATGCTAACATGGATATACAGTTTGTGGCTGATAACTGTATGGCTGTGGCTCGGTATGTGACGTCTTACATCACCAAAAAAGAGAAGACAGAATTGAAGGATATGTGGGAGGACATTTCCCATGAAAAGAGCCTCAGCAAGAAGTTGTACAGTTTCAGTCTGAAGATGTTGTCGCATCGAGAAATCGGAGCGTACGAATGTTCTGACCGGTTGTCTTCAGCAAGTCTCTATGCCAAGTCCAGGAGTATCGTTTGGGCGAGTCTTGGTCTTGCTGCAACGCGTAATCGAGTTCTCAAACCTGTGCGGGAAATTGAGTATTTGGCGGAAAAGGAGCCAAACAGTACCGACATTTTGAAGACAAACATGTTGGATACATATTATCCAAATCGAAGCAGTCACCTAGAGAATGTTTGTCTGTATGAGGTTCTGCAAAATTACATGTTCAAGAGGAACATCAAAGAAGATACTGAGAAAGGAGTGTATGCTGTAATAGGAAGTGAGGGATGTCTGGTCAAGCAAAGAAAATGCCACTTGATAAACCATCGAAAATTGAGTGGCGAATCTCCTGAAAAAAAGGAGTTTTTCTATTTAGCACTTTTGCAACTTTTCAAGCCTTGGCGTGCAGAAGAGGAACTGCTTGGAGATTTCCTCTGTTATGAAGACTCTTTCAATGCCGCCAAGGAGACCATAGAATGTCCTGCTTTTCCCAAATATGTAGAAATGTTGAATGCGGAAATTGAGCAGGAAGCAACGATTGCAGCCGAGATTGCCAGAGACAGTTCTCAGGACAGTCAGAGTTCTGCTTCATTGAGTCAGGATCCACTAGGAGGACCTCTTATTGAAAATGAAGCTGCCACTGCTATGAATGAGGTGGAAAGAGCCATGGCACATGCTCAAGAGGATGCGGTTAACTTAGAAGAGTTGGAAAGGCAACTCAACGTTGAGCAGAGGAAAATATATGACGAAGTTACCATGCAAATTGATCATGGATTAAGTCATGATAAGAAAGAGTGCTCATGTACGTCGTTGAAGCCTGTCCGACTGTACGTGAGTGGAGAAGCGGGAACTGGAAAAAGTTTCCTCATTAAAGCAATTTCATGCTATTTGCAGGAAAGGACAGAGTCATCGCTGTCTTGTGTTGTCACTGCTCCAACTGGACTGGCAGCACATAATATTAAAGGGATTACTTTACATCGTTTACTGATGCTGCCAGTGGAGCATGACAACAAATTAGAATATCACAAGCTATCTGGAGATGCTTGTTTTGAAGTTTCAAGAATCTTGAGGAAAATGAAACTTCTTATCATTGACGAAGTAAGCATGGTTTCCAATGTCATGCTTGCCTTTGTGCATTTGAGGATGCAAGAAGTTCTCAAAACAGAGTATGATGTGTTATTTGGTGGCAAACACATCATTGTTTTCGGAGATCTTCTGCAGCTGACACCAGTGAAAGGGCAACCTGTGTTCAAAATGCTCACGCATGAAGATACCAGGAAGTGCCTAGGCAGCATTGGCAACGTCAATATATGGTTAAACTTCAATTATGCTGAACTGCATGAAAATATGCGTCAGGCGAAGGATGAAGTTTACAAGACTATTCTACAAGATGTTAGAATTGGAAAAGTGACCGAGCATGGGAAAGAAGCTTTACATGCACGATTACTGTCAAATTTATATCCAGAACAAGATGTTGTGCCTGAGAATATTTTTCAGAAAATTACTGAGAAGAAATCTGGAATATGTTTGATGCCAACTCTTGCAGAATGTGCCAAATTTAACAACAAAATGTTGCATTTAGAAAAGCAAGAGATTGTGAAACTGGAAGCTATTGACAGAGTAGAGCATATGGGATCAACAATTATTTTGTCTGAGAATCTGAAAACAAAATTGGATTCATTAGAGAAGAGTATATCTAAAACTGCAGGTTTTGAAAAGACTCTGAATGTGTGCTTGAACTGCCGTATAATTTTAAGAAGGAATTTACATGTTGAAAGAGGTCTGGTAAATGGATCAATGGGTAATGTTGTTGATTTTGTGAAATACAGAAATAGAGATGGAATTGAATTTTTAAAAATTAAATTTGATGGCATTGAGGAAGTACAGCTAATTGCTCGTTGTTCTGCTAGATTTTTGCTTGTAAAAGACTTATATGTTCGCCGTAAGCAGTTTCCTGTTTGCTTGGCATATGCGGTGACAATCCATAAATCGCAAGGTTTAAGTGTAGACAGTGCATTGGTGAATATTGGCAGTTCTGTGTTCAAGGAGGGTATGGCATATGTGGCATTGTCACGAGTTAGAACTTTATCGGGATTGTACTTGATTGAGTGTGATGTCACAAACATTTGTGCGGATCTAGATTGTGTTAAGGAATACAATAGGTTAAGAAGAGAGTATGCGCCACATTTGCCTCAGTATCCTTTGTTTGAGAAACGTGTGGTAGGCCGGAAACGAAGAAATGAGAACAATACTGGGGAGGTTGTAGCAAAAAGACAAAAAGTCAATGAACCTAAAATTACAAGCAGAAACAAAAAGGATTCTGTTGAAGATGTTGTTGGTTTTCAGTTTGAAAACAGTTCTGGTGTCAACTGCTATGCTAATGTAGTGGTTAATGTTTTGTTTTCTCTAAAAAATGTAAAAGAAGAGATTGTGGTCAATTCTGATCAAAGATTTTGCAGTTTGTTAAATTCTGTGTTAGAGAAATGTAGCACTGATAGAAGAAACATAGAAAGTGTGTCTGAAATTCGAAATCTGTTAGACAGATGTTCAGGCCAAACACAATTCTCTCAAAATATTCAGCAAGATTGTCAGGAGTTTTTAATGTATATGCTTGATGTATTACATGCTGAAGGTGTAGATGTAGATCAGCTGTTTGGGCTTTCTTATCAATGGCAGCATGACTGCGAGAACTGTATGGTATCAAGTACTACTAGTGTAGACTCAGAAAGATTTATATATTTAACTTTGCCAGACAGTAAATCAGTCTCCTTTAATAAGCTAGTAAAAGCAGCTGATCACAACATGGAGTGTAGCCAATGTAAATCTGAAATGATGTCCACATTATTTATACGAACATATGGCCAGTATGTCATTTTAATGTTCCAACGATGTAGGCCTGATGGAACAAAATTGACAACTTTAATTAAAAATTTTGTAGCTTCGCAGTTGTCAATATCAGGAAGGACTTTTGTAACTGCAGCAATTATATATCATGACGGCCCTTCAATAACATCAGGACATTACACAGCTTATTTAAAGTCTAGAAATGGCTGGTCATTCTGCAATGATTCTGTTTTAATTTTCAAAAAAAAATTGCCGTATGACCTTAAAAACTCTTACCTGGTGTTTTTAAAACCAAAATTTTAGGGAAATAATCTCGGGATGTGCTCTGTGGAATTTCAAGAAGTTCTAATGGCTCCTACACAATTTGGCCTTGAGGATAAGTGTAGTTCAGAGACATAACTTCTAACCATAGGACTGGACGTCATGGAGAAATACGTGCACTTTCAATGAGTTCAGAAAAACTGTTTCTTTTTATAAGCTAATTGAAGCAGCCAATCAAAACATGGAGTAGAGGGAATGTAAGTCTGCAATGCTGTCTACTGTTTTACATTGCTTTGTGATTAAAAGTGATGTAGAGAATTAAATAATTGTAGTAGTCATAGAGGTAGTGTAAGTCTGCTTCATAGTAAGCAGTATCAGTGTCATAGGAAATGTAGAACATGACTGAGCAAGAAGGGGAAGATATTACTATTCCAGGATTGTGAAAATGATCTTCAACATTTTAATTCTGAAAGTTGCGGAAATGCCAAATGACGGGATTGGCTTACAAGAAATCCAAGAGTTATAAATGGCTCTGACCAGATTTGGCCTTGTGGAAAATTGTGGTAGAGAGCAAGAAGTCATTTATTGCATGTAACGTGTTTTTAAAAACGATGGAGATTTTCTTTCAGAAAGTGGCGGGCTGAAAGTAATAACAGCACAAAAGAGTGTAAGCTGTTCATAGGACATCCTTGGACGTCATGGAAAGTAAGTTAACTTTAAGGAGTTCTGAATTTTGATTTCTGATGTTGTATGGGTTTTTTAAACACAATCATTTTGATTGTGTTTTTTTTTCCCCGCTGTTACATGATGAATACCTTCAAGTCACTGTTTTTAGTGAAATTTGATACATTCTGAGAACAGCAAAAATAAACCATTTAACATGTATAATTAATGTTCTACTTTTTGTACTTATGATATACATTTAGAAATGTGAGGTAGATATGGAGAAACTGAGGCTTCTGTAAGTGTCAAAGTTAATGCTTACAGTGCTGCACTTCTGGGTACTGTTTTTTTTTGAAAACTGAATAGGCCTCACCTTAAAGAAACCTCTTGAAAGGACACATCTTATTTGTATCCTGAAAGAATCATTTAAAATGTTAGACACAATTTTATGATGGCTTTACATCTTTTTTGCGCTACTATTGCATCACTATTGTGAGACATCAGCAGTGCAAAAAATGAACCATGTTCCAAAATAGGCCTCACTTCATCAGCATCAAGATACTGTTTGTTTAAAATATATATCTTTAGGATTGTGTAGGGGACGTATAGCAGCAGAGGCTTCTGTAAATCTCAAAGTTTTTGAAAAACTGTTTCTTCTTGAACCTTTTCCCTTGTCTTTTCAAATTTTTAAATACATGTTTTAATATTTTTGAAATGTTTCTTCTCTCTTTTACAGATTGAAAGTATGAAAAAATATTTGAAAAAGTTAACAAGAATTATAAGGTAAATGTTTTCTACTCTTTTAACCCGCAATCCACTGCTGATGATGTCATTGACTATGTCATGAATGATGTAATAAGTGGACATGACTTACTTCATTGGTAGGCCTTCACATGTATTAATGCATACAATGCTGCACTTCTGCGTACTGTTTCATATGCTGAACTACATCTGCACTATGAGATACCTAAGCAAAGGCAACACAGGTGATGTGATTTTGAAATGAGCAAAAGAAACTCCACGTTTTTCAATTACATTACTTGTGTTTTCTAAGTTTACGGATGACATTGTGCAGATGAACTTTAGGTCTGTCTATGGACACAGAAGAGTTCTGGCCGTTGTTCAAGAGTGAAGTGGACATGTTTTACTTCAATGGTAGGCCTTCACATGTATTATCTCCTCTGTATTCTTCAACAAGCATAAATTTGATATGCAACCCTAAGTAGGCCTCATCTTAAACAAAATTTTGGAGAGGACACACCTTATCGTCATCCTGAATCAATCATTTAATCTATCACATTTAACATCTATTAGTTCTACTGCTTCATTTCTTTAATCCTTACTTTCCTGCGTTTGCTACTTCTCTCATTCCTTTCTCTATTACTTAATTATTCTACTCCTTCCAGTATTTTTCTCAGTCCCTCTCTTCTCATACTTCTTCATTATTATTCACTCATTCTGTCTCTATTAATGTTACTGTTTCTGAATGATCTCAATTTTTTTTTAAAACAAGAACAGTAAGTATAAGGATAGGAAACAGACATTTATGTTACAAGAAAGACAGCTATAGGAAGTAAACAAAAGATACTGTTACTCGCAATCCACTGCTGATGATGTCACTGACCATGTCAAGAATGATATAATATGTGACATGATCAGAAGTGGATTGCGGGTAACAGTATGTTTTCTTTACTCCCTGTAGCTGTCTTTCTTTTAACATAACTGTCTGTTTCCTTCCCTTATACTTACTGTTCTTTTTTTTAAAAATTTTTTTTGGTTCGCTCCTGGTTCGCGTACCGGAGTGCGAACTGGAAGCGAACTAAAAGAAATAGAGGTTGGCAGAGTTTCAAAAATTCTACCAATTTTTTTTATAATGGGGAGGTAGTTCTGAAAAGAACTTTTTTTTTGGTTTTTGTTGTTTTAAATTTTTTTTATTATTTTTCTGAACATTTTTTATATATATTTTTTTTTTCTGAACATTTTGTAATTTTTTTGTTTTTTGGGGGGGAGGGGGAAAACAAAAATGATTCATTGAAAAGGGCTCAACAGGAGCAACAAAAAAAAGAAGAATTTATTTTTTGGGGCGTTTCGGGCAATCATGATTTCTGATACCTCTCATTATAAGAGTAATGCTTCTTTCTCCGTAGCAAAGTGTTTGGTTGCACCACACGCACACTTGCTTTACTTCCCCCATGTCCATTTGAATGTTCGGGATCACCTCCCTCGCCTCTGGTCCCGATACTTCTTTGACAACAGATCTTGTCGCTATTGCCAGGGGATTTTGCTGTTCATCACGAAGCTGGGCAGCACTATAATTATTTGGGTGCCACCTACTCATATGCCTGTGCATCGTATAATTGCCGAAGCTGTATTTCTTGTCAGTGCCCCTTGACAGTCGATCGTTGCAGATACGGCAAAACACATATCTGGCATTAACTTTTTTTTGCCCTGCTGGAAATTTAAAAAATTGCCAGATGTAGTTTTCTTTTCTATTGTACCTCCTGGGCTCCTCTGGCAAAAACTCAGGCTCTTCCTCCTCTTCCTCCTCTTCTTGATCTTCCTCTTCTTCAAACATTGGTTGAGAAGGTGGTCCTTTCTTCCCTTGAGGAGGTGGGGGTGGTGGTGGGGGAACACTAGATGAAGCAACAATGGAAGCCATTTCTCTATAAAGCATAAGGGTCTTTCTCTCACCAAGATGAAAGTCAGAGTGAGGAAAGAAGGAGGGGTTTTCATCATTTGGGAAAAGCAAAAGTTCTCAACCAATGAAAAGTGTTATTTTTAGGTCACCTGACCTAGCCTTCCATTATTATGAAACCAAAAGTGAAATGAACCAATGAAAAGTTTTATTACCAAGTCACATGACCTCTCACGCTCATGTTACGCGCTGCGGAACGCTCCCCGGTTAGCTTCCGGTTCGCTGCGCTTCGCGCCTCGGTCCGCGCCCCGGGACACTTCCGGGTGCGCTAACGCGATACGTCACAAGACGCATTACGCGGCAACGCGATGCGTCGCGCTTTTGCGACGCGGATCGCTTCCGGGTCGCTGTGCTTTGCGCCTCGGTCCGCGCCCCGGGGCACTTCCGGGTGCGCTAACGCGATACGTCACAAGACGCATTACGCGGCAACGCGATACGTCGCGCTTTCGCGACGCGCCGCGGATCGCTTCCGGGGAGCTGCGTTTCGCGCCTCGGTCCGCGCCCCGGGGCACTTCCGGGTGCGCTAACGCGATACGTCACAAGACGCATTTCGCGGCAACGCGATACCGTCACTATGTTGATTTCTTACCGGTTCGCGGACCGGGTCGCGGCATCTATTTGAGCTAACGGAAAGCTTCCCGGTTCGCGGACCGGGAGCGAAACAAAAAAAATATTTAAAAAAAATTATTAATAAACATATAAAATATATTTTTGGATTTAAAGAAGAATACATTTTACAGCTATAGATATTAGCTTTTAAAAAACCAATGAAATTCACTGAAAAAACCATAGGTTATAGACCATATATAGTTAGGAATTAGCATTTACAAAACCTTGAAAATTCACTGAAAAAACCATAGGTTATACACCAAATATAGTTAGGAATTAGCATTTAAAAAACCTTATTTTACTCACACAAAACCAATGAAATTCCATATATAGTTAGTTGTACTAACTATATATCGCGCACCCGCAATCCACTGCTGATCATGTCACATATTACATCATTCATGACATGGTCAGTGACATCACTGATGACATCTCAAATGACATCACTGATGACATCTCAAATGACATCACTGATGACATCACTGATGACATCTCATTTGACATTACTGATCACATCACTGATGACATCATTCATGTGATAATACGATCAACCTCTTCAGACTCTAATATAACCTTAGATACACTCAGTGAAAACAGACACTCACAGACTGTCACTCATCCATGGAGTTACTTACACACCTAGTCAGTCATGCAAAGAATCAATCACACCTCCATTTTCACAACTATACAGTTATACACACCTTACTTATTCAAACATATACTAAAACACATTTACTCACTTATACAATCCTGGATACAAGTGCACAATGATCCATACAGCCACTCACACATTCACTGGCTCTTATGCACAGTTATTTATATATGTCAACTCTCACATGTACTGTATTTTACATATGTACTTACTTTGACATGTAGCACTGAGATATCCATTCACTCACCAATACAGTAATGCACACAGTCAACCGCCCATACAGCTGTTTCCACATGCACTTTTGAACCCATACATCTATGCACAGAGTCATACACCTCCCAGCCACCCACACACACACTCAGTGTCCCATACAAATGCTTGGGCAACCAATCAATAACCCATATAGTTACTCATATAGCTACTGATCGACACATGCAGCAGTTTACAGAAGAACAGACATAATGATGCACAAATTAAGACAGTTTAGTCACTAACCCATGCACTCAGTAAGATACATTTAATCACTCACTCGTACAGTCAGTCACGCACCTACTAAATCCTTCATCCAGACACTTATACATCCACTCATTCTTAAATATGTAAGACATATTTTAACTTTACAGAAAAATACAGTCACTGGATGTTGTCATCAGTGATGTCATCAGTGATGTCATTTGAGATGTCATCAGTGATGTCTCACTGAGTGCATGGGTTAGTGACTAAACTGTCTTAATTTGTGCATCATTATGTCTGTTGTTCTGTAAACTGCTGCATGTGTTGATCATTAGCTATATGAGTAACCCCGCTTGACGAAACCCCCCCAAATTTTCAGGGGCTGCTCAGAAACAAAATGTTCCATTTTCCAGAAAATTTCAGCCAATCCGTCCTCAAACGCCAAAGTTATTCAACATAGAATTTTCAAAAATCCCATAGGAAAAAAATCCTAACTATATATACCTACTGGCGACCGCCAGTAGGTAATATATATATTACCTACTGGCGGTCGCCAGTAGGTATATATAGTTAGGATTTTTTCCCTATGGTTTTTTTGAAAATTCTATGTCTAATAACTTTGGCGTTTGTGGACGGAATTGGCTGAAATTTTCTGGAAAATGGAACATTTTGTTTCTGAGCAGCCCTTGAAAAATTGGGGGGTGTTCGTCAAGGGGGGGCCGAGAAAAAAGGGGGGTCCCAAAACGTGTTTTTAACATTGAGTTTTCCATAGGGCGGTTGGCCTCACTTTTAGCCTGAACGGCTGAATGGATTTGCACGAAACTTGGCAAAATTGTAGGGACTGGTAGCCCGATGTGCCTTTTGTAGGTCTCAATATATGTGCTCCAGTGGATTTTGAGAAATTAACGTTTAAAAAAAGATATATATCTGTAACAGCGGACCGGGCAGCTCCCCGGTTCGCGGACCGGGGCGCGTACCAGAACTTGGCGTAGCGAAGCTGATTGGCTCTCCGGTGTCTGTCAACATTCTAAACAGTCCGGAGCGGCCGCCATCTTGTCTCTCGGTAGGATTGAGAGACAAGAGGAGGCCAAAACAAAGGTGGAAATAACCATAAGGGGGCATAGTAGATCCTCCCTGACCCCCTAGGTTTAATGTGGAGGCTTTAAAAGGGCCCCGCGGGGCAAAAAAAATAATATTTTTTTTTTGTTTTTTTGCGTGGGTAGCGCCCGGTCCGCGAACCGGGTAGCGTTCTGGGCAGCGTACTACAATGAAAAATGAATGAGAGACTTTTCAAATGCAGTATGTTAATTGATTGTTGGTTTTGTTGATTATTTTTTATTTTCTTTATTTTTTAAGCATTTTTTTTTATTGTGATTGTGTTTCATAATTTATTAAACTTTCTAACATTTCATTGTCAGAAATTTCATAATTATCATGGAATATACATTGTAGTCTCTGAGGGTGTAAAATGTCCTCATTTGCAAGGAGGTTATCTACTGCTTGTACACATTGCAGTAGTTCATTGTCCCAAGTTTCATCGAAAAATTCAATGTCAATTTGATCAATTGTATCAATCAATTCTTGGCTGCTCTCTTGCAGGTCCATTTCAAAAGAAACTTGGTTTTCGCCTTCCATTTTGCCTGAAATTTGGATTAAAAAAATATATATTAGTAGAGATAGGGCAATGATGGGAATAATTTTAGATAGGCATTTTTTATCAGTGAATTTATCTTTGGGCAGTGTATAGTATCAGAGTGGAAGTAGGAATATAAAAAAGTGTATGTGATTTAACGTAAGTAAATTCATAATTATACAAGAGAAGCCTAACTCCATCCATAACTATAACAGAGAAGTCTATCTAAATCTATAACTACTACAGAGGGATAGTATATAACTATCAGAAAAAGTTTACCATATTAACTTATAGTGCACAATATACTTCAGTTTTAAAAATAACAACTTACCTTTAGAAAGAAGTTGAAGTGATTAGTGAAAATCCAATTGAAATGTACACCAGGAAGTAGTAGTCAAAATGGCTGTGTTTGATTCTCTTCCTTTATATATATTCAGGTACATAACCAATCAAATGTCAGGTAAAAAAAGTAGAAAATGAAAGTAACATTTTAATTGGTTGTCAATTCCAACACTTCAGATGTGTTTTGAGAAGTAATTTACCTCAGGGTATTTAGAGAGGTCTACAGGCTAAATGGCTCAATGGAATTCCAATCAAATTTGTGAAAATGGTAGGGATTGGTATGTAGTATGAGCTAATCTATATTTGGTGAAATTGTCTCCAGTGGCTTTTCTGTGAACTACTTTCCCACCTTTTTTGATGGTGCGCTTCCCAGGGAGCGACCCGGTACGCGAACCGTTGAGCGCCTCGGTTCGCGGACCTTAAGCGTTCCGGGAGTCCACCATTTTGTGTTTCGGTCGAATTAAGATACAAGATGGAGGGCAAATAATGTTCAGAATGGGTAGAAGGGGGCACGGTAGAGTTATCTTGACCCCCTAGGTGTTGTGAGGGTGGCTGAGGAGGCTTATATGTGCGAAAAAAAAACTTTTTTTAAAAAAATTTCACGAGGTTAGCTCCCGGTTCGCGTACCGGGTAGCGCCCCAGGGAGCGTACTTTGTTGAAAATTAGTGAAAAATGTTAGAGTAAAATAATAATTGTGAGTGATCAGATGTAGGGTAGCTCTGAGAAGAGCTTTTGGGTTTATGGTACATTTAGGTACTTATAAGTAGGTACCAATGCACATTCTTAAATTCAGAGTGAAAATTCTGTTGCCCTCATCTGAGAAGTGAACTCCATCTCCTCTGTAGATATCTTGCATGTAGTAACGCAAGTTATTGTTGTACAGGGAGCCCATTCCATGGTCTCTCATGTAAGCTGAAACAGATTTGTTTACATGCTTCCTCGACTTCTCAATTTGTGGACAAAATTGGTTTGACCACCTCCATTTCTGTCTTTGGCATATATTTGAATATACCAAGGCAGTCTGAGAAAAAAGTGCCATTAATTGCTCAAAGGTGTCCTTTAAAAGCATTTCCAGACCTACACCAGTCAAAGTGCCCAAGTCATTACCTCCACAGTGCACAATTAACAGGTCAGGTTTGGGCAAATGCATAAAGGTTTTCACCAATGGTATCAATTGGTGACATTTTAATCCTCTGTGGCCAAACCACTTAATTTCCACATCTTGTAAATTGAGGTTAGGTAAATTCCTGTTTTCAATGTACCTTTGAGCCCAGTGAATATAACTATGTCCAACAATCCAGACAGAAAACATGGTGAGAGAAGGTTCTCCTGCAGTCAGATGAAGTGTGGCAATGAAATGGCAGTTGAAAAAATGAGAGTGTAAAATGAAAAAAAACTGTGGAGTTTCTGTGTTCATGAAGCAGTAACAGTGATTGGTGGATTTTGATTGCTGAAAACAGAAAGTTAGGGTGCACGGATGTGTTCTTTGAAAGATGTATTTTGAGTGGTCAATAAAAAATCATTAAATGAAAGAATGCACTGGATATGCAGGTGCACTGAGAGTTCAGAGTTCAATTGCAACATTGTTGTGTGAATTTGCAAACACCAGAGGTCTTCCAGGAGGTGGTTGCCATGCAGAAAAAGCAGAAAGGGCAGAGGGGGGAAGGGTTTTCATTTGAAAAAAAGTGAGGGAAGAGTTTTGATTGGGTGACATGAGAGATATGTGTGAAGAATTACAGCATTTCTGTGCTTTTGATAGCTGCAGACTCTGGAGTGCATACCTTTTGCTCTGCTGAAGACAAATTGGTGTGTTTCTGAGACTGTTTTCAAACTCAAAGTATTTGCTAAGGTGAGAAAATATTTCTTTAATTTAGATAGAGAATAGTGTGCTTTAAGGAGAAAATTATGAATTATGTGGCGCAAATTGCTTGTAAATATGCTCCCACATGTGCATGGAAAATTTAGATTTTGAATGTTTGTGTTACATAGCCATGTTAAAAGTGATACTAACATGCTGCAAAGGCAATCAAAAAACGCTTTTATGTGTCTTAAGGACATTTGAAGTAATTTTCCCATGTGCAGTGTTTTGAAATTATGATTTGAAATTCGTTTTTGGGGAAAAGGAATTGTTTTTAAATTTATGACAAGGACATAATGGTGTATGCTTCTTTATACGGCAATTGACTGTCCCTGATGTTATTTTTCCCATTTTAATGTAAGACCTTTCTCTGTGGCGCAAGTTGCTTGTAAATATGCTCCGACCTGTGCATGGGAAATTTAGTTTTTAAATGTTTGTGTTAGATAGTCATGTTAAAAGTGACCCAACCATGCTGGAAAGGAAATAAAAAAACACTTTCATGTGTCTTAAGGACATTTTAAGTAATTTCCCTGTGGGCAGTGTTTTCAAATTATGAATTGAAAATCGTTTTTGAGGTAAAGGAATGTTGTTTAAATTTATGTGCGCCATATGCCCCCAAATTTCGTTTTCAGGGGTGCAGCAGGGTGTTCTTGAGACACCCCTGCACCTTTGGAAAAGTTCCTAATTTGCGATGAGCTAATTGCTAATCGCAAATTGCACCTTCATTCCTATGAGCCTCCTAGCCCATGGAAATGAATGGGTAATTTGCAATTAGCAATTTGCTCATTGCAAATTAGGAATGGTAAAGAATTGCTATTTATTCCTTAAAATGCGCTATTTAGGAAATGCAAAATAGTTTGATGGTACATATGGTGGTTCATCTGTAACAAGATAAGAAGCTTAGGGATACATTTATGATGACTGGCGCAATAAAGTGGACATTACTTACTTCATTGGTAGGCCTTTACATGTATTATCTCCTCTGTATTCTTCATCAAGCGTAACTTTAATCTGCAATCCTGAGTAGGCCTCACCTTAAACAAACCTCTGGATAGGCCACACCTTATCGTCATCCTGGATTAATCATTTAAAATGCTAGGGTCAGATTTATGATAGGTGTATGCCTCTTTTGCGCCACTTACAAAACACTGTCCACGGGGAAATGACTTAAAATGTCCTTAAGACACATGAATGTGTTTTTTTAAAGTGTTTGCAATTTTTTTGGGTGACTTTTAACATGGCTATGTGACTCAAACAGTCAAAATCTGAATTCACCATGCACAGGTGGGAGCATATTTACAAGGAATGTGCTCTATGGGGAAAGGTCTTATAATGTAATATGGGAAAAATGACATCAGAGACACTGAAATGCCTTATAAAGAAGCATACACCATTATGTCCTTGTCATAAATTTTGTGACTACTTAAATGCAATGTATCAAACAAAAAATATGTAAAAAATGACATTAAGGATTTGGAAACTATTGTGGTAAATTGGTGGTAATTTGTGAATTCTTTTCAAAAAGCTTTTTTTCAAAAAAACAAAAGGTGCCATATGACGCCAACACATGCCCTTAGGGCATGTATGTGTGCCATATGCCCCCAAATTTCTTTTTCAGGGGTGCAGCAGGGTGTTCTTGAGACACCCCTGCACCCTTGGAAAAATTCCTATTTTGTGATAGCTAATTGCTAATCGCAAATTGCACCTTCATTCCTATGAGCCTCCTAGCCCATGGAAATGAATGGGTAACTTGCAATTAGCAATTTTCTCATTGCAAATTAGGAATGGTAAAGAATTGCTATTTATTCCTTAAAATTCGCTATTTAGGAAATGCAAAATAGTTTGATGGTACATATGGTGGTTCATCTGTAACAAGATAAGAAGCTTAGGGATACATTTATGATGACTGGCGCAATAAAGTGGACATTACTTACTTCATTGGTAGGCCTTTACATGTAATATCTCCTCTGTATTCTTCATCAAGCGTAACTTTAATCTGCAATCCTGAGTAGGCCTCACCTTAAACAAACCTCTGGATAGGCTACACCTTATCGTCATCCTGGATTAATCATTTAAAATGCTAGGGACAGATTTATGATAGGTGTATGCCTCTTTTGCGCCACTGTGCGTCATTTTTATGATGCAGCGGCGGTACTAATTTGCAATTAGCAATTTGCTCATTGCAAATTAGGAATGGTAAAGAATTGCTATTTATTCCTTAAAATTTGCTATTTAGGAAATGCAAAATAGTTTGATGGTACATATGGTTGTTCATCTGTAACAAGATAAGAAGCTTAGGGATACATTTATGATGACTGGCGCAATAAAGTGCACATTACTTACTTCATTGGTAGGCCTTTACATGTATTATCTCCTCTGTATTCTTCATCAAGCGTAACTTTAATCTGCAATCCTGAGTAGGCCTCACCTTAAACAAACCTCTGGATAGGCCACACCTTATCGTCATCCTGGATTAATCATTTAAAATGCTAGGGACAGATTTATGATAGGTGTATGCCTCTTTTGTGCCACTGTGCGTCACTTTTATGATGCAGCGGCGGTGCAAAAGATTTGCTATGAGGCGACAACATTACAAATTGATGCATTTAGGCAGATATGTCATGGTGTAAAAAAACGTACCACATGAAACCGATGCAGCAGTGATGCAAAAGATGCACCATGTCGCAAGACAGGCCTCACTTGGGGCCATATGTATCAAGCTAATTAGCATTCGCAAAGATCAAAATTCTACGAATTTCGGCCTTTGCGAATGTTAATTAGACAAATGGTATGTATCAAACAAGTTTGATGCAAAATAAGGAGTAGCAAAATTTGCTATTCCTTATTTTGCAATTGCATTGAAGGATTTGCAAATGTTGTGACTACTTAAATGCAATGTATCAAACAAAAAATATGTAAAAAATGACATTAAGGATTTGGAAACTATTGTGGTAAATTGGTGGTAATTTGTGAATTCTTTTCAAAAAGCTTTTTTTCAAAAAAACAAAAGGTGCCATATGACGCCAACACATGCCCTTAGGGCATGTATGTGTGCCATATGCCCCCAAATTTCTTTTTCAGGGGTGCAGCAGTGTGTTCTTGAGACACCCCTGCACCCTTGGAAAAATTCCTAATTTGTGATGAGCAAATTGCTAATCGCAAATTAAACCTTCATTCCTATGAGCCTCCTAGCCCATGGAAATGAATGGGTAACTTGCAATTAGCAATTTGCTCATTGCAAATTAGGAATGGTAAAGAATTGCTATTTATTCCTTAAAATTCGCTATTTAGGAAATGCAAAATAGTTTCATGCTACATATGGCGGTTCATCTGTAACAAGATAAGAAGCTTAGGGATAGATTTATGATGACTGGTGCATCACCAGGGATGTGTCAGTCATCCTGCGCCGCTGTTCCGCCACCCATGGTGTGCTGCATTTAGAATGCGGGGCATCATGGGGCAAAAATGGCACAGATGCGTGATGTATCTGTGCTGTAAAGGTAGTGATTGCTGGAGTTGTATCGCAAGTGCGATGCAGCTCAAGCAAGGCTCAGGGGTGCCCCATCTCCACAATGTTGCGTCAAGACCTATGCCTGCTTAAAGCAGGCGCAGGGTTTTGACGAAGCTTTCTCCTATCTGATTGTAAATACGGCACACCATGGGTGGCAGAGTAATGGTGCACGTTAACTGGTGCATGCCTGGGGATGTGCCATTTAACATAAATCTGCCCCTTTACATTTAAGTATGTGCAGGACACACAGAGTCGGTGAGGCTTATCCAAGGTTAAGAAGAGATGAGTCCTGTTCACTGAAAATTTAGACATAGCCTTCACCTGCTCAGCATTGCTGGACATGGCTAAATAATAGCTGCAAATTTTACTCTTGTTAAACAATTTTACTATTATAATCTCTGAGATTTGTCTCTTACTCTGCAACATCTCATTGTTGTTATCTTTCTTTAAAGATAAAGACAACATCAACATGAGCGACAATCTGCAATCAGTTGATTTTGACCTCATCATTGAACTTGTAATTGAAACATCAGTGGATGTTGATCCTTTGGATGATTTAAATCCTGAGGATGAAGAAGAGCGTGATGAGGATGCAGATTTGTCCGAATTATATGACATAGGATGGGAAGCTGACCTGCTTGAGCCTATGGAAATATAAACATTTATTTTTAAAATTTATAATTAATAAAAAGTAAAAAGGTAAACCGTTTAATTTAAAAATAAAGACACCTTCAAAAACAGGTTATGTGTAGTGTCTTCAATAAAATATTAAAATATGCTCATAAAATTAGATCAGATTCACATATAAAATAGCACAGGTAACATAAATATAAATGTCATTTCTTTTCTGCTATTTCTGTATTGTAAATTTACCAACGACTAAAAAATCTTCTAATTAAAATGTCAAGTAGTGTGTTAAGTTTTTGATCACTGTTACTGATTTACTGTTTGGTAATAATGGTTAATAACATTTTTTATTATATTTTACCACAGATTCAACTGCAGATAATTTCAAGATTTCACCATGCCAACAATAGTAAGACAGAGAAAGGCTGCAAAACGTCAAAGACAGCAGGTGAAATCAAATAAGCAGCAGTCCTCTAACAAAAAGATTTGTCAAGTCACGAAGAAAGCACCGGGTAAGAGCACTAAATATTTCATAAGAAATATGTGTAGTAAAAAAAATATTACTACAGAAAATGTTTCAGTCCATAAAAAGAGAAGGAATTCAAATGGAAAGGAAAGGCCAATCAAAAATGTTACTGCTAGAGCAAGAGATAACTCTGTGCATGATAGTAGAAGGAAACAACAGTTTAGGGAGATTCGTAAACGAATGTTCCGGAACAGGATAATTGGCAATTTGTTAAAAAATATTAAGAAAGGTCAACAGAAACTGGTTTGTTATAAGAGAAAAAAAAAAGTTGAGAAAGTTATTGATCAGGCATTTGAAATTAAACGTAAGTTATTTATTTTGATAATCAATAGAATTAGGAAGCTAAACAAGGCAATTTATGATTTCAAAAGAAATAGTAGATGGAAGAGAATAGTTAATCGTAGTAATTTTTGTGAAGTTTTTTCTGGAGAATGGATGCATAGTTCAAGCTGTGAGGCATTTTTTAATGAGGAGAGTTATTTCCAGGATAATGATTTGGTGCATGCAGTTGACACCAGTGGTCGTGCTTATGAAGTGAAAGATGGTTGTCCAGTTGAAAAAGAAAAACTTGTGACAACAGAGGCAGAAGAGGTGTTAGGTAATGAGGTTTTAGGAAGACGTGCTAAGGGTCCTGTGTACACCTGGAAGTGTAGTAGTATTTGCAGTGTGCGACAGGATTCCATCAATTTGCTTTGTGATTTTGTACGGTCATTTAATAAGAAAAGTTTGAAGCAGAAAATAAGGTTGTTGCAAGAATTAGATCCTTGCAGAGTAAGAGAAGTGACAGGTTTGCATGGTCATTCACTGGCCTGTCTTTCCAGGAGAGTATGCCAGAGTGTTTTTCATCATTTCAGGATGCTAGCAGTGCATCATAATAAAGTGAGGAAATTAGTTAGAATGTTGTATTATGCTAAGAGTCCAGCAATTATGCTTAAACAATTATGCGCTGCTCTTTTGCATGGTTCTGAAATAGATGTGAAGAATATATGTGAAGAAATTGAGTTTTGTTACTTTGGAAGTAAAGAGGAGAATGTTGAAATTGAGCAAGAAGAAGAGGGTCATGTGGAAGATAGTGTACAGGTTTCCAGTACAGATAATTTCCAGAGGGAAATTGCGACGTTTGAGGTGAAATCAAGTGAGAGGCCTAATTTCACTTGTGTGTGTTGTCGACGCACTTATTATAAGAATCAGACTAAGTTAGTGGATTTATATGCAAAAAGTGAAAGGGAAAATAATAGTGAATGGAAGGAGTTCGCAACATACTTGATGGTAGAAAATTGTTTTGATTTGGGATTGGATCAACGTGTGTGTAGTTATTGTTGTTGCAAATTAAATCAAAACCTGATGCCTGCTAGAGCAGTTCATAATAATCTGGAATTGGTTGAGATTCCTTCTGAATTTGAAGGATTTAAATACTTATGAATCTATTTTGATTCAAAGTATTCATCCCTTTCAAGCTATTGTAAGAATGGAGCCAAAGACAGGGAAATTGCCTCCATCAGATTTACAGAGAGGATTAAAGGGAAGAGTTGTTTATTTGCCTCTAGATTTGAAGAAAAACATTAACACAATTGGAGTAGAAAAAATGGAAGAGGAACCTCTGGTTATCTTAGTTAATGGGGTTCCGACAAAGAATAAGAAAATATGGCAAGATTTAGTAGATGTTAGGAAAGTTAAAAAGGCAACATTGTATTTGAAAAAAAATAATAAATACTATAAGAATGTATATGTTGCAGAAGAGGAAGTAAGTGAGGAAGAGGATAGCGATTTGTGTGCTGGTCAAATTTAGAAAGTAGAACCCTCTACTAGTGAAGAAATATATGAACATTATAGTGTTCATCCTTTGCATTCCAAGGAAGTCATGGGGAATGCTATTGAGTTGTTTCAAATGAAACAAGCCAAAGGGAGTCCCATTAGTGTTTGGGAGGAAAGTTTGGAAGCTCGGTGTTTCCCACAGCTTTTTCCAACAGGTCAGGGAGGAAGATATGATGAGCGACCTCATCAAATTCCTGCTTCTGAATACCGGACTTTGCGATTGTATGCAGGAGATGCTAGGTTTCGACAATGCATTCCCTATTTGTATTATCTCCTGTTTGAAAGCGATCTGTCTGGACTGTCATATGCAGTGAACCACATCTTGAAAAGTGGTATACACATGCAAAACATCTCGGCAAGTGACTTTATGGATAAAGTCAATGTCCAAGACAGTATTTTGGATTCTCACCTGATTAATCTCATGGCGTGTCAGCGTGGTACTAATGAGTACTGGTACCGTCGTCATGGTGATTTAAAATGTATGCTGAGGAACTTAGGTACTCCCACATGGTTCCTCACTCTGAGCTGTGCCGAGTATGGCTGGGAAGACTTACTTGAATTTCTACGAGAGGCAAATGCTAACGTAGATAACATCGAATTCAAGACACCCGGAGAACTGTGCTCTTTGGATCCAGTCAATGTATGTAGGTACTTCAATCATAGATTTGAAGCTATGATGTCTTTCATCATGAATAAGAAGAATCCACCTCTTGGAGAGGTGTTGGATTTCTTCTGGAGAAAGGGGTACCAAGCAAGAGGTGCTCCTCATATACATATGTTGCTGTGGATCAAGGATGCACCTAAATTTGGAACGGATCCAGAAGACTCAGTGATGAGTTTCATCCAACAGTATTCTACGTGTGCTGTTCCAAACGCAAAGGAGAAGAAAAGCCTAAGAGAAAAAGTTCTGCGTTTCCAAAGCCATCGATGTGGAAAGTACTGCCGTCGTAAATTCCGAAACAAGGACAAGTTCTACACTAAATGTCGTTTCGGCTTTCCACGACCGGTGATTTCTAAAGGAAGAGTAAACAGTTTGATGTCTTCGCTGCGACACAATGTCATGAAGAAATCACCTAAAAACACTTACAATTTGAAGAGGAACGAAGAGTCCAAGTACATCAACGACTACAACCCGGTGATTTTGTCCATGTGGAATGCTAACATGGATATACAGTTTGTGGCTGATAACTGTATGGCTGTGGCTCGGTATGTGACGTCTTACATCACCAAAAAAGAGAAGACAGAATTGAAGGATATGTGGGAGGACATTTCCCATGAAAAGAGCCTCAGCAAGAAGTTGTACAGTTTCAGTCTGAAGATGTTGTCGCATCGAGAAATCGGAGCGTACGAATGTTCTGACCGGTTGTCTTCAGCAAGTCTCTATGCCAAGTCCAGGAGTATCGTTTGGGCGAGTCTTGGTCTTGCTGCAACGCGTAATCGAGTTCTCAAACCTGTGCGGGAAATTGAGTATTTGGCGGAAAAGGAGCCAAACAGTACCGACATTTTGAAGACCAACATGTTGGATACATATTATCCAAATCGAAGCATTCACCTCGAGAATGTTTGTCTGTATGAGGTTCTTCAAAATTACATATTCAAGAGGAACATCAAAGAAGATACTGAGAAAGGAGTGTATGCTGTAATAGGAAGTGAGGGATGTCTGGTCAAGCAAAGAAAATGCCACTTGGTAAACCATCGAAAATTGAGTGGCGAATCTCCTGAAAAAAAGGAGTTTTTCTATTTAGCACTTTTGCAACTTTTCAAGCCTTGGCGTGCAGAAGAGGAACTGCTTGGAGATTTCCTCTGTTACGAAGACTCTTTCAATGCCGCCAAGGAGACCATAGAATGTCCTGCTTTTCCCAAATATGTAGAAATGTTGAATGCGGAAATTGAGCAGGAAGCAACGATTGCAGCCGAGATTGCCAGAGACAGTTCTCAGGACAGTCAGAGTTCTGCTTCATTGAGTCAGGATCCACTAGGAGGACCTGTTATCGAAAATGAAGCTGCCACTGCTATGAATGAAGTGGAAAAAGCCATGGCACATGCTCAGGAGGATGCGGTTAACTTAGAAGAGTTGGAAAGACAACTCAACGTTGAGCAGAGGAAAATATATGACGAAGTTACCATGCAAATTGATCATGGATTAAGTCATGATAAGAAAGAGTGCTCATGTACGTCGTTGAAGCCTGTCCGACTGTAGGTGAGTGGAGAAGCGGGAACTGGAAAAAGTTTCCTCATTAAAGCAATTTCATGCTATTTGCAGGAAAGGACAGAGTCATCGCTGTCTTGTGTTGTCACTGCTCCAACTGGACTGGCAGCACATAATATTAAAGGGATTACTTTACATCGTTTACTGATGCTGCCAGTGGAGCATGACAACAAATTACAATATCACAAGCTATCTGGAGATGCTTGTTTTGAAGTTTCAAGAATCTTGAGGAAAATGAAACTTCTTATCATTGACGAAGTAAGCATGGTTTCCAATGTCATGCTTGCCTTTGTGCATTTGAGGATGCAAGAAGTTCTCAAAACAGAGTATGATGTGTTATTTGGTGGCAAACACATCATTGTTTTCGGAGATCTTCTGCAGCTGACACCAGTGAAAGGGCAACCTGTGTTCAAAATGCTCACGCATGAAGATACCAGGAAGTGCCTAGGCAGCATTGGCAACGTCAATATATGGTTAAACTTCAATTATGCTGAACTGCATGAAAATATGCGTCAGGCGAAGGATGAAGTTTACAAGACTATTCTACAAGATGTTAGAATTGGAAAAGTGACCGAGCATGGGAAAGAAGCTTTACATGCACGATTACTGTCAAATTTATATCCAGAACAAGATGTTGTGCCTGAGAATATTTTTCAGAAAATTACTGAGAAGAAATCTGGAATATGTTTGATGCCAACTCTTGCAGAATGTGCCAAATTGAACAACAAAATGTTGCATTTAGAAAAGCAAGAGATTGTGAAACTGGAAGCTATTGAGAGAGTAGAGCATATGGGATCAACAATTATTTTGTCTGAGAATCTGAAAACAAAATTGGATTCATTAGAGAAGAGTATATCTAAAACTGCAGGTTTTGAAAAGACTCTGAATGTGTGCTTGAACTGCCGTATAATTTTAAGAAGGAATTTACATGTTGAAAGAGGTCTGGTAAATGGATCAATGGGTAATGTTGTGAAATACAGAAATAGAGATGGAATTGAATTTTTAAAAATTACATTTGATGGCATTGAGGAAGTACAGCTAATTGGTCGTTGTTCTGCTAGATTTTTGCTTGTAAAAGACTTATATGTTCGCCGTAAGCAGTTTCCTGTTTGCTTGGCATATGCGGTGACAATCCATAAATCGCAAGGTTTAAGTGTAGACAGTGCATTGGTGAATATTGGCAGTTATGTGTTCAAGGAGGGTATGGCATATGTGGCATTGTCACGAGTTAGAACTTTATCGGGATTGTACTTGATTGAGTGTGATGTCACAAACATTTGTGCGGATCTAGATTGTGTTAAGGAATACAATAGGTTAAGAAGAGAGTATGCGCCACATTTGCCTCAGTATCCTTTGTTTGAGAAACGTGTGGTAGGCCGGAAACGAAGAAATGTGACCAATACTGGGGAGGTTGTAGCAAAAAGACAAAAAGTCGATGAACCTAAAATTACAAGCAGAAAGAAAAAGGATTCTGTTGAAGATGTTGTTGGTTTTCAGTTTGAAAACAGTTCTGGTGTCAACTGCTATGCTAATGTAGTGGTTAATGTTTTGTTTTCTCTAGAAAATGTAAAAGAAGAGATTGTGGTCAATTCTGATCAAAGATTTTGCAGTTTGTTAAATTCTGTGTTAGAGAAATGTAGCACTGATAAAAGAAACATAGAAAGTGTGTCTGAAATTCGAAATCTGTTAGACAGATGTTCAGGCCAAACACAATTCTCTCAAAATATTCAGCAAGATTGTCAGGAGTTTTTAATGTATATGCTTGATGTATTACATGCTGAAGGTGTAGATGTAGATCAGCTGTTTGGGCTTTCTTATCAATGGCAGCATGACTGCGAGAACTGTATGGTATCAAGTACTACTAGTGTAGACTCAGAAAGATTTATATATTTAACTTTACCAGACAGTAAATCAGTCTCCTTTAATAAGCTAGTAAAAGCAGCTGATCACAACATGGAGTGTAGCCAATGTAAATCTGAAATGATGTCCACATTATTTATACGAACATATGGCCAGTATGTCATTTTAATGTTCCAACGATGTAGGCCTGATGGAACAAAATTGACAACTTTAATAAAAAAAATTGTAGCTTCGCAGTTGTCAATATCAGGAAGGACTTTTGTAACTGCAGCAATTATATATCATGACGGCCCTTCAATAACATCAGGACATTACACAGCTTATTTAAAGTCTAGAAATGGCTGGTCATTCTGCAATGATTCTGTTTTAATTTTCAAAAAAAAATTGCCGTATGACCTTAAAAACTCTTACCTGGTGTTTTTAAAACCAAAATTTTAGGGAAATAATCTCGGGATGTGCTCTGTGGAATTTCAAGAAGTTCTAATGGCTCCTACACAATTTGGCCTTGAGGATAAGTGTAGTTCAGAGACATAACTTCTAACCATAGGACTGGACGTCATGGAGAAATACGTGCACTTTGAATGAGTTCAGAAAAACTGTTTCTTTTTATAAGCTAATTGAAGCAGCCAATCAAAACATGGAGTAGAGGGAATGTAAGTCTGCAATGCTGTCTACTGTTTTACATTGCTTTGTGATTAAAAGTGATGTAGAGAATTAAATAATTGTAGTAGTCATAGAGGTAGTGTAAGTGTGCTTCATAGTAAGCAGTATCAGTGTCATAGGAAATGTAGAACATGACTGAGCAAGAAGGGGAAGATATTACTATTCCAGGATTGTGAAAATGATCTTCAACATTTTAATTCTGAAAGTTGCGGAAATGCCAAATGACGGGATTGGCTTACAAGAAATCCAAGAGTTATAAATGGCTCTGACCAGATTTGGCCTTGTGGAAACTTGTGGTAGAGAGCAATAAGTCATTTATTGCATGTAACGTGTTTTTAAAAACGATGGAGATTTTCTTTCAGAAAGTGACGGGCTGAAAGTAATAACAGCACAAAAGAGTGTAAGCTGTTCATAGGACATCCTTGGACGTCATGGAAAGTAAGTTAACTTTAAGGAGTTCTAAATTTTGATTTCTGATGTTGTATGGGTTTTTTAAACACAATCATTTTGATTGTGTTTTTTTTTCCCCGCTGTTACATGATGAATACCTTCAAGTCACTGTTTTTAGTGAATTTTGATACATTCTGAGAACAGCAAAAATAAACCATTTAACATGTATAATTAATTCTGTACTGTTTGCATTTATGATGTATATGTAGAACTGTGTAGGAGGCATGGAGAAGGTGAGGCTTCTGTAAGTGTCAAAGTTGTTGCATGCAGTGCTGCACTTCTGCGTATTCTTTCATATGCTAGACTACATCTGCACAATGAGATACCTAAGCAAAGGAAATACAAGTGATTTGATTGTGAAATGAGCAAAATAAATTGCACGTATTTCAATTACATCACCTGTGTGTCCTATCATTACGAATCACATTGTGCAGATCAAGTTTAGGTCTGTCCAGGGAAACATAGGAGGTTTGGACTTTGTTGAAGAGTGCAGTGGACATGACTCACTTCATTGGTAGACCTTCACATGTATTATCTCCTCTGTACTCTTCAACAAGTGTAAATCTCATCTGCAACCCTGAGTAGGCCTCACCTCAAACAAACCTCTGGATAGTAGACATCTTATTGGCATCCTGAAGCAATTATTTAAAATGTTAGTGTCTTGCGACACTTTTCTGAAACAACAGCAATGCAAAAGATGCACCATGTTTTAAGATAGGCCTCACTTCATCTGCATCAAGATACTGTTAGTTTAAAATGTATATCTTTAGGACTGTGTAGGGGGCCTGGAGAAGCAGAAGCTTCTGTAAGTGTCAAAGTTGTTGAAAAACTGTTTGTCCTTCAATCATTTCCCTTGTCTTTTCTAATTTTTAAATACATGTTTTAATATTGTTCAAATGTTTGTTCTCTCTTTCACAGATTGAAAGTATAAAAACAAAAAGTGAGTAATTTAACGACAATTATAAGGTAAATATTTTGTACTCTTTTCGTTACATTTCTATCACATTTAACTACTATTAGTTCCACTGCTTCATTTCTTTAACCCTCAGATTCCTGCCTTTGCTACTTCCCTCATTCCTTTCTCTATTACCTACTTACTCAACTCCTTCCACTCTTTTTCTCAGTCCCTCTCTTCTCATAGTTCCTCACTCTTTTTCACTCACTGCGTCTCTATTACTCTTAGTGTCTTTGACTGATCACTCTATCACTACTTGTTCATAATGCTTTCTCTGTGTAGTTGAAGCACACTAAGGGGAATATTATGAACACAGCCAATAAAATTATTGCTCTTTTTATTGGCAGAAAACTGGTGCAAAAGTGGTTTTAGTGGCAGTTTTCTGCCACAAAAGCAGCTTTAGCGACACATTTCTGCCAATAAAAGCTGCAAAACTTTTATTGCCTATGTTGATGATATGGCTCTATGTTAATTACATTTCTTTGCTGTTTCAATTAATCTTTTTCTGTTATTTTTTGTTTTCTGTTTTCTATTTTTTCTCTCTGTTATTCCTCATGTTTTAATCTTATTTTGAACATTCACTCACATTCTCCAAGAAACTCTTCTTTGTTAATGTTATACTCTCTTTTTTTTTCTTTCATTTCGTTATCTATTTTGTTTTTCACAATTATACCCTCTTCTGTCTTTTCTTCGGTAAATAGATCTATTAAACAGTATCTCTTCTTTACTCCCTATAGCTGTCTTTCTTTTAACATCACTCTCTGTTTCCTTTCTTTATACTTTTTTTTTTTTTTTTTTTTGGGGTTAGCTCCCGGTCCGCGTACCGGGAAGCTAACCCGGAAGCGAACCAAAAGAAATAGAGCTTGCCAGAGTGCTAAACATTCTAGCAATTTTTTTGGAAAGGGAAGGTAGTTCTGAAAAGAACTTTTTTTTTTAAATATTTTTTTTGTATTATATTTTTTTTTTATTTTTTGAACATTTTTTGGTTTTTTTTTATTTTTTGAACGATTTTATATTTTTGGGGGTTTTTTTTGGGGGGGGAAACAACAAAAAACAGGCGTTGAAAAGGGCTCAACAGGAGCAAAAAAAAATTACTGGGGGCGGTTAGGGCAATCATGGTGTTCATACGCCAGGTTCAGTGCATTGATGCTCATGTTGCCACAAGCTAATAATGCACGACAGTGCATACATAAGTGAATCATGTGCCCAAAATTTTCTTGAATATTTGGCACAGTTTCCCGTGCCTCTTCTGGTGTTAGAGAAACCGGTATTGTTGGTCTGGCCACAGGAGTTGGTCTTGGATTGTCGTGCATATCCCTTAATTCCGCCCGGCTGTAATTTAGGGGATGTTTCCTCGTCATTTGCCTGTGCATTGTGTGATTTCCAAAGCTATATTTTTTGTCCGTCCCTCTGGACAATTGTTCCTTGCATATCAGGCAGGTGACATACCTCGCGTTGACTTTTTTTTGGCCACGAGGTATTGAAAAAAACTGCCAGATGAAACTGGCTTTCTTTCTGGAAACCAGGGGCAACTCTTCTAAAAATTGTGGTTCTTCTCCCTCCTCATCCATTTCTTCCTCTTCCTCCTCAGTGTTGGTAAGGACCTGGGGAGGTGGTCCTCTCTTCCCATGAGGAGGTGGTGGTGGTGGTGGTGGGGGTGCACCAGCTGAAGCAACCAATGAAGCCATTTTCCAACAAGCAAAATAGGTCTTCCAACAAGCAAAATAGGTCTTCCTCTCACAATGATGAAAGTCAGAGTGAGGAAAGAAGGAGGGGTTTTCATCATTTGGGAAAAACAATACTTCTCAACCAATGAAAAGTGTTATTTTTAGGTCACCTGACCTAGCCTTACATCATTATGAAACCAAAAGTGAAATGAGCCAATGAAAAGTGTTATTAACAAGTCACATGACCTGTTATGCTTACGTTACGCGCTGCGGTCCGCGCCCCGGATAGCTTCCGGGTCGCTGTGCTTCACGCCTCGGTCCGCGCCCCGGGGCACTTCCGGGTGCGCTAACGCGGTACGTCATAAGACGCATTACGCGGCAACGCAGGAGCTGCGTTTCGCGCCTCGGTCCGCTCCCCGGGTCACTTCCGGGTGCGCTAACGCAGTACGTCACAAGACGCATTACGCGGCAACGCGATACGTCGCGCTTTCGAGGCGCGCCGCGGATCGCTTCCGGGGAGCTGCGTTTCGCGCCTCGGTATATATATATATATTCACTGAAAAAACCATAGGTTATAGACCATATATAGTTAGGAATTAGCATTTACAAAACCTTGAAAATTCACTGAAAAAACCATAGGTTATAGACCATATATAGTTAGGAATTAGCATTTAAAAAACCTTATTTTACTCACACAAAACCATTGAAATTCCATATATAGTTAGTTGTACTAACTATATATCGCGCACCCGCAATCCACTGCTGATCATGTCACATATTACATCATTCATGACATGGTCAGTGACATCACTGATGACATCACTGATGACATCTCAAATGACATCACTGATGACATCACTGATGACATCTCAAATGACATCACTGATGACATCACTGATGACATCATCCAGCGACTGTGTGTTTCTATAAACTTTAAATATGTTTTACATATTGAAGAATGAATAGATGTAGAAGTGTCTGGATGAAGGTGATTCACTCCTCGCCTCTGCCTTGAGTGATCGCTCCCCTGTCTGCGCTCTGCAACGTGGTATCGTATTTTTAAAAGCTGCATTGTGACAAAGTTTGGTGATTTCATAGCGCCAGGATTATACAGCATTTTCATTGCTTGCTTGCTTTGAATTGGACCTGCGCATTGTTTGTGTGATATCCCCCGGCGCCCTGCTCTGCCCTCCCCTCCATTTTGATTTTGTTGTTGGTGTGCTCCGTTCCCTTGAGCCCGCCACGCCTCCCAGCTGAGCCGCCCTCGCCCCTCCCCCTCCACTCTCCATATATGACAGTAGTTCCCGCGCGCAGCGTCCACGCGCAGCGACCGCGCCCAATACGCGCCGAAGGTGCGCCAAAGGTAAGCCTGTCTACGCCCGTCCGCGCCTGGACCTCGCCCAGCGCCAGTCCCCCTGCCCCTCGCGCTGCCCAGCCCTCCCGCATTACCTACGATGCCTCCACCCTCCTAGCCCTTAACCCCGGTCGCGCCCCCAACTGCGTCCAAGCCGCTCCCGGACACACCCATGGACCTTTCTCCTGCCACTCCTGCAAATTCATCGGCACCGTCTACAACTCCGCTACGATCACACCTCAGATTCCCGACCCCAACCACCTACAATGCATCCTGCTCAACACCCGCTCGGTCCACAGGCACGCCATTGACCTATGGAATCTACTAGACACCATCTCTCCAGACGTCGCCTTCCTAACAGAAACATGGATGAACGCTTCCTCTGCCCCAGACATCACCATTGCCATCCCTGAAGACTATAAGATCACACGCAAGGACCGTACCGGCCACACAGGAGGAGGAATCACTATCGTCCATAAAAAATCAATCCACATCTCTACCAGCTCTGACGCCAATCTCGCCAACTCTGAACACCTTCACTTCCAGATCCACATCGACCCCAAGACCACACTCAGAGGCACCCTCCTTTACAGACCACCAGGACCCCGCGCAAAATTCAGTGAAGACATCACAGACTTCATCACTCCACACGCGCTCCCCTCCAAAGATTACATCCTTCTGGGAGACCTCAACTTTCACCTTGAAAAGAACAACGACCGCAACACCACCACCCTCTTGGACAACCTCGCCAACCTTGGACTCAAACAACTGGTCACTTCCCCCACCCACATAGCAGGTCATACTCTCGACCCTATCTTCACCTCCAGCAATCACGTCTCCTTCAGCCACACTACGGCTCTC
This sequence comes from Lissotriton helveticus, assembly GCF_964261635.1. Classification (NCBI taxonomy): domain Eukaryota; kingdom Metazoa; phylum Chordata; class Amphibia; order Caudata; family Salamandridae; genus Lissotriton; species Lissotriton helveticus. The sequence goes on from NC_136063.1 coordinate 43,326,470, forward strand.
CTCTGGACTGATCACAGCTGCGTTCACTTTACCTACAACAAGCCGAAACCCATCAACCACCCCCAACCGACTCTGCAAAGAAACTGGAACAAAATCACCAGCGACCAGATCTCCTCATCGCTCCTTCTAAACACCCCAGCCCACTCTTCCAACCCAGACCAAGCCGCCACCAACTTCACCCTATGGTTATCCAACAGCGCCGACATCCTAGCACCACTGAAAAAACGTCAAAGCAAACCTGGCAGCAAGAAGGCCTCATGGTTCAACGAGGATCTTAAGAAGTCCAAGAAACTCTGCCGCTCCCTTGAAAAGGCCTGGAAAAAAGACCCAACCACCAGCACCAAGGACGCCTTCAAAAACGCCACCCGCATACACCACCAACTAATCCGAAAGGCCAAGAAAACAGCGTTCAAGGATCGACTAGACTACAACGCCCACAACAGCAAGGAACTTTTCAACATCGTCAAGGAATTTACCAATCCCTCGGCCAACTCCAACGACATCACCCCCTCTCAAGCTCTCTGCGACTCCCTAGCCTCATTCTTCCACAACAAAATTGCAGACATCCACAACAGCTTCGACAACCAACCCGGCGACCAACCCACCCAACCATATGCTGAACATTCACCCCCCTTGAACACCCTTAACGACTGGAACCCAATCTCCACTGAGGACACCATCCGCCTGATGAACTCCATCCACTCAGGATCCCCCACAGACCCATGCCCCCCCCACATCTTCAACAAAGCAGACTCCGTCATAGCACCGCACCTCCGAGACGTCATCAACTGCTCCTTCAATTCCGCCACCTTCCCGGAAAGCTGGAAACACGCTGAACTCAGCGCCCTTCTGAAAAAACCCACAGCGGACCTACCGAACTCAAAAATTACCGCCCCATCTCGCTCCTTCCTTTCCCGGCCAAAGTCATCGAGAAAGCTGTCAACAACCAGCTCGCCGCTTTCCTCGAAGCCAACAAATCCCTCGACTCCTCACAGTCTGGCTTCCGAGCAAAACACAGCACTGAGACCGCCCTCATCGCAGCAACAGACGACATTCGAACTCTACTGGACAATGGAGACACAGTCGCCCTCATCCTCCTCGACCTCTCTGCAGCCTTCGACACAGTCTGCCACAGCACCCTTTTACAACGCCTCAGAAACATCGGAATACAAGGAAAAGCACTTGAATGGATCACCTCGTTCCTCACCGGAAGAACCCAGAGAGTCCGACTTCCACCATTCAAGTCCGAGGCCACTGAAGTCATCTGCGGCGTACCACAAGGATCTTCACTCAGTCCCACCCTCTTCAACATATACATGAGCCCCCTCGCGGCCATCGCCCGCCAACACAACCTCAACATCATCTCCTACGCGGATGACACTCAACTGATCCTTTCACTCACCAATGACCCCAGCACCGCCAAAACTAACCTACACGAAGGAATGAAAGAAGTTGCCGAATGGATGAAACACAGCCGTCTGAAACTGAACTCAGATAAAACAGAAGTCCTCATCTTAGGCACTTCCCCCTCTGCATGGGACGACTCTTGGTGGCCGGAAGCCCTTGGAAAAGCACCCATCCCGACAGACCACGCACGGAACCTAGGTGTTATCCTGGATTCTTCACTTTCAATGAACAGACAAGTCAACGCCGTCTCCTCATCCTGCTTCAACATTCTTCGCATGCTCAAAAAAACATTTCGCTGGATCCCCACCGAAACCAGAAAAACAGTCACCCATGCTCTGGTCACGAGCCGATTGGACTACGGAAACACCCTCTACGCAGGTACTACCGCTAAACTCCAGAAAAAACTCCAACGAATCCAAAACGCCTCAGCCAGGATCATATTAGACATCCCGCGTAACGAACACATCTCTGGTCACCTGAAAAACCTCCACTGGCTACCCGTCAATAAGAGGATCACTTTCCGACTTCTAACCCACGCACACAAAGCACTCTACGAAATCGGACCAGAATGCCTCAACTCACGACTGTCCTTCTACACCCCCTCCCGCCAACTACGATCTTCCAGCCAAGCCCTCGCCACTGTACCCCGTATCAACAAGACCACCATGGGAGGTAGATCCTTCTCATACCTGGCAGCTAAAACATGGAACTCACTTCCCACTCACCTTCGCCTTACCCATAACCACCTAGCATTCAGAAAGCAACTTAAAACGTGGATATTTGACAAGTAATCCTCCTCCCCTCCCTAAGCGCCTTGAGACCCTCTGGGTATGTAGTGCGCTATATAAATTTTTTGACTTGACTTGACATGAAGGATTTAGTAGGTGCGTGACTGACTGTATGAGTGAGTGATTAAATGTGTCTCACTGAGTGCATGGGTTAGTGACTAAACTGTCTTAATTTGTGCATCATTATGTCTGTTGTTCTGTAAACTGCTGCATTGGTGATCAGTACCTATATGAGTAACTATATGGGTTATTGGTTGATTGCCTAAGTATTTGTATGGGAGACTGAGTTTGTGTGTGGGTGGCTGGGAGGTGTATAACTCTGTGCATAGATGTGTGAGCAGTTGATTCACTAGATGTATGGGTTCAAAAGTGCATGAGGAAACACCTGTATGGGTGGTTGACTGAGTACATTAATGAGTGAATGGATATCTCAGTGCTACATGTGAAAGTAAGTACATATGTAAAACACAGTACATGTGAGTGTTCACATATATAAATAACTGTGCATAAGAGCCAGTGAATGTGTGAGTGGCTGTATGGATGATTGTGAACTTGTATCAGGGATTGTATAAGAGAGTAGATATGTGTTAGTATATGTTTGAATAAGTAAGGTGTGTATAACTGTATAGTTGAGGAAATGGAGGTGTGATTGATTCTTTGCATGACTGACTAGGTGTGTGAGTAACTCCATGGATGAGTGACAGTCTGTGAGTGTCTGTTTACACTGAGTGTATCTTAGGTTATATTAGAGTCTGAAGAGGTTCATCGTATTATCACATGAGTGATGTCATCAGTGATGTGATCAGTAATGTCAAATGAGATGTCATCAGTGATGTCATTTGAGATGTCATCAGTGATGTCATCAGTGATGTCATTTGAGATGTCATCAGTGATGTCATCAGTGATGTCATTTGAGATGTCATCAGTGATGTCATCAGTGATGTCATTTGAGATGTCATCAGTGATGTCATCAGTGATGTCACTGACCATGTCATGAATGATGTAATATGTGACATGATCAGCAGTGGATTGCGGGTGCGCGATATATAGTTAGTACAACTAACTATATATGGAATTTCAATGGTTTTGTGTGAGTAAAAAAAGGTTTTTTAAATGCTAATTCCTAACTATATATGGTCTATAACCTATGGTTTTTTCAGTGAATTTTCAAGGTTTTGTAAATGCTAATTCCTAACTATATATGGTCTATAACCTATGGTTTTTTCAGTGAGTTTCATTGGTTTTTTAAAAGCTAATATCTATAGCTGTAAAATGTATTTTTCTTTAAATCAAAAAATGTATTTTATATGTTTATTAATATTTTTTTTCCCGTTAGCTTAATTTGGTGCCGCGACCCGGTCCGCGAACCAGTAAACGTTCCGTTTGCGCAACTGCCGCGTTAGAAATCAACATTGTGATGCGTCGCGGAAGCGCGACGTATCGCGTTGCCGCGTAATGCGTCTTATGACGCGCCGCGTTAGCGCACCCGGAAGTGCTCCGGAGCGCGAACCGAGGCGCGAAGCGCAGCTCCCCGGAAGCGATCCGGGGCGCGTTCCGCAGCGCGTAACATAAGCGTAACAGGTCATGTGACTTGTTAATAAAACTTTTCATTGGTTCATCTCACTTTTGGTTTCCTAATGATGTAAGGCTAGGTCATGTGATCTAAAAATAACACTTTTCATTGGTTTAGACCTATTTTTTTCCAAAATGATGAAAACCCCTCCTTCTTTCCTCACTCTGACTTTCATCTTTGTGAGAGGAAGACCCTTTGTGATCACTGAGCAATGGCTTCATTGGTAGCTTCAGCTGGTCCACCCCCACCACCACCACCACCTCCTCATGGGAAGAGAGGACCACCTCCACAGTTCATTAGCAACACAGAGGAGGAAGAGGATGCACAAGAGGAAGAGGAGATACAGGGACCACAGTTTTTACAAGAGCAGCCCCGGGTTTCTCATCGGAAAACTAGTTTCATTTGGCAGTTTTTTTCAATCCCTGAAGGGCAGAAAAAAGTTAATGCTCGATATGTGACGTGCCTGATATGTAAAGAGGACTTATCTAGAGGCACCTTAAAGAAGTATAGCTTCGGCAACTACACCATGCACCGTCACATGCAGAGGTGGCATCCACTAAACTACAGCCGGGCAGAGATCCGTGACCTATATTGCGGTACATTACTGTCATGTGCCAATATGAGCATTAACTTAATCAACAGAGCATTTGAAAACCACAAGTGCTCTAAACGCCCCAGAAAGTAAATTTTTTTTTTGCTCCTGTTGAGCCCTTTCCAATGCCTGTTTTTTGTTGTTTCCCCTCCAAAGAAAACAAAAAAAACATAAAACTGTTCAAAAAATACAAAAAAAAACAAAAAATGTTCAGAAAAATGAAAAAAATATAAAACAACAAAAACATAAAAAAAAATTCTTTTCAGAACTACCTCCCCTTTCAAAAAAATTGCTAGAATGTTTAGCACTCTGGCAAGCTGTATTTCTTTTGGTTCGCTTCCTGGTTCGCTCGCCGGTACGCGAACCGGGAGCGAACCCAAAAAAAAAAACAAAAAAAAAAAGAGTAAGTATAAGGGAAGTAAACAGAGAGTAATGTTAAAACAAAGACAGCTATAGGGTCTAAACCAGAGATACTGTTTAATAGATTTATTTACCGAAGAAAAGAGGGAAGAGGATATAATTGTGAAAAACAAAATAGATAAGGAAGTGAAAGAAAAAAAGGAGAGTAGAAGAATAACAAAGAAGAGTTTCTTAGAGAATATGAGTGAATGTTCAAAATAAGATTAAAACATGTGGAATAACAGAGAGAAAAAACAGAAAGCAGAAGAAGAAGTAACAGAAAAAGAATAATTGAAACAGCAAAGAAATGTAAATAACATAGGGCCATATTATCAACATAGGCAATAAAAGTTTTGCAGCTTTTATCGGCAGAAATGTGTCGCTAAAGCCGCTTTTGCGGCAGAACACTGCCGCTAAAACCACTTTTGCAGCATTTTTCTGCCGATAAAACCAGCAATAATTTTATCGGCTGTGTTCATAATATGCCCCTTAGTGTGCTTCACTACACAGAAAAAGCATAATGAACAAGTAGTGAAAGAGTGATCAGTCAAAGACACTAAGAGTAATAGAGATGGAGTGAGTGAACAAGAGTGAGGAACTATGAGAAGAGAGGGACTGAGAAAAGGAGTGGAAGGAGTAGAGTAAGTAGGTAATAGAGAAAGGAATGAGGGAAGTAGCAAAGGCAGGAAACTGAGGGTTAAAGAAATGAAGCTGTGGAACTAATAGTAGGTGAATGTGATAGAAATGTAACGAAAAGAGTACAAAACATTTACCTTATAATTGTCGTTAAGTTAGTCACTTGTTATTTTTATACTTTCAATCTGTGAAAGAGAGAACAAACATTTGAAAAATATTAAAACATGTTTTTAAAAATTAGAAAAGACAAGGGAAAAGATTGAAGGACAAACAGTTTTTCAACAACTTTGACACTTACAGAAGCCTCTGCTTCTCCATGCCCCTACACAGTCCTAAACATATACATTTTAAACTAACAGTATCTTGATGCAGATGAAGTGAGGCCTATCTTGCAACATGGTGCATCTTTTGCATCACTGCTGCATCGGTTTCATGTGGCACGGGTTTTTTACAGCATGACACATCTGCCTAGATGCATCAATTTGTAATTTTGTCGCCTCATAGCAAATCTTTTCCACCGCCAATGCGTCACAAAAGTGACGCACAGTGGCGCAAAAGAGGCATACACCTATCATAAATCTGTCCCTAACATTTTAAATGATTAATTCAGGATGACGATAAGGTGTGGCCTCTCCAGAGGTTTGTTTAAGGTGAGGCCTACTCAGGGTTGCAGATCAAATTTACGCTTGTTGAAGAATACAAAGGAGATAATACATGTGAAAGCCTACCAATGAAGTAAGTCATGTCCACTTCACTCTTGAACAAAGGCCATACCTCTTCTGTGTCCGTGGACAGACCTAAACTTCATCTGCACAATGTCATTCGTAAACTTAGGAAACACAGGTGATGTAATTGAAAAACGTGCAATTTCTTTTGCTCATTTCACAATCACATCACTTGTGTTTCCTTTGCTTAGGTATCTCATAGTGCAGATGTAGTCCAGCATATGAAACAGTACCCAGAAGTGCAGCACTGCATGCAACAACTTTGACACTTACAAAAGCTTCAGCTTCTGCATGCCCCCTACACATTGCTAATTATATACATTTTAAACTGATGGTATCTTGCTGGAGATGAACTGAAACCTATCTTGCAACATGGTGCATCTTTTACCCAAAAGTGACCCACAGCGGCGCAAAAGAGGCGCACGGCCATCATATGCATTTGAGTGACGCATTTCTGGGTCACTTTTCACATGGCTATGTTAGTCAAAGAATTAAAATCTAAATTTGCCAAGCACAGATGGGGGCATATTTACAAGGACCTTGCTCCACGGGGAAAGGTCTTAAGTTAAAATGGGAAAAATAAAATCAGAGAGACTCAAATGCCTTATAAATATGCCCCAAGCAACCTATGAAGCTCTAGCAGTACATTTCAAGAAACCTAATATTTTTCAAAAAACGATTTTAAACACATCAACAAAATCAATGATATACCTACATTCAAGGGGAAATGACTTAAAATGGCCTAAGACACATGAAAGCGTTTTTTTAAGGCCCTTGCACCATTTCTGGGTCACTTTTAACATGGCTATGTTAGTCAAATAATTAAAATCTAAATTTGCCAAGCACAGATGGGGGCATATTTACAAGGACCTTGCTCCACGGGGAAAGGTCTTAAATTAAAATGGGAAAAATAACATCAGAGAGACTCAAATGCCTTATAAATATGCCCCAAGCAACCTATGAAGCTCTAGCAGTACATTTCAAGAAACCTAATATTTTTCAAAAAACGATTTTAAACACATCAACAAAATCAATGATATACCTACATTCAAGGGGAAATGACTTACAATGCCCTAAGACACATGAAAGCGTTTTTTTAAGGCCCTTGCACCATTTCTGGGTCACTTTTAACATAGCTATGTTAGTCAAAGAATTCAAATCTAAATTTGCCAAGCACAGATGGGGGCATATTTACAAGGACCTTGCTCCATGGGGAAAGGTCTTAAATTAAAATGGGAAAAATAACATCAGAGAGACTCAAATGCCTTATAAATATGCCCCAAGCAACCTATGAAGCACTAGCAGTACATATCAAGAAACCTAATATTTTTCAAAAAACGATTTTAAACACATCAACAAAATCAATGATATACCTACATTCATGGGGAAATGACTTACAATGCCCTAAGACACATGAAAGCGTTTTTTTAAGGCCCTTGCACCATTTCTGGGTCACTTTTAACATGGCTATGTTAGTCAAAGAATTAAAATCTAAATTTGCCAAGCACAGATGGGGGCATATTTACAAGGACCTTGCTCCACGGGGAAAGGTCTTAAATTAAAATGGGAAAAATAACATCAGAGAGACTCAAATGCCTTATAAATATGCCCCAAGCAACCTATGAAGCACTAGCAGTACATATCAAGAAACCTAATATTTTTCAAAAAACGATTTTAAACACATCATATAAATCAATTTTATACCTACATTCATCGGGACATGACTTACAATGCCCTAAGACACATGAAAGCGTTTTTTTAAGGGTCACTTTTAACATGGCTATGTAATTCAAAGAAACAAAATCTATTTGTAAAACACTTGACACAAAGCAACATTTTAAATACAGAACTTTCTTCATAATTTTCTCCTTAAAGCATACTATTCTCTGTCTAAATTAAATAAATCTTTTCTCACCTTAGCAAATACTTTATGAGTTTCAAAACAGTCTCAGAAATACACCAATTTGTCTTCAGCAGAACAAAGGGTATGCACTCCAGAGGCTGCAGCTATAGAAAGCACAGAAATGCTGTAATTCATCACACATATCTCTCATGTCACCCAATCAAAACTCTTCCCTCACTTTTTTCAAATCAAAACCCTTCCCCCCTCTGCCCTCTCTGCCTTTTTTGCATAGCAACCACCTCCTGAAAGACCTCTGGTGTTTGCAAGTTCACACAACAATGTTTCAATTGAACTCTGAACTCTCAGTGCACCTGCGTATCCACTGCAATCTTTCATTAAATGATTTTTTCTTGACCATTCAAATTACATCTTTCAAAGAACTCATCCATGCACCCTAACTTTCTGTTTTCAGCAATCAAAATCCACCAATCACTGTCACTGCTTCATTAACACAGAAACTCCACAGTTTTTTTCATTTTAAACTCTTATTTTTTCAACTGCCATTTCATTGCCACACTTCATCTGACTGCAGCAGAACCTTCTCTCACCATGTTTTCTGTCTGGATTGTTGGACATAGTTTCATCTACTGGGCTCAAAGGTATGCTGAGAACAGAAATTTACCTAACCTCAATTTACAAGATGTGGAAATTAAGTGGTTTGGCCACAGAGGATTAAAATGTCACCAATTGATACCATTGGTGAAAACCTTTATGCATTTGCCAAAACCTGACCTGTTAATTGTGCACTGTGGAGGTAATGATTTGGGCACTTTGACTGGAGTAGGTCTGGAAATGCTTTTAAAGGACACCTTTGAGCAATTAATGGCACTTTTTCCTCAAACTGCCTTGGTATATTCAAATATATGCCAAAGACAGAAATGGAGGTGGTCGAACCAATTTTGTCCACAAATTGAGAAGTCGAGGAAGCATGTAAACAAATCTGTTTCAGCTTACATGAGAGACCATGGAATGGGCTCCATGTACAACGATAACTTGCGTTACTACATGCAAGAAATCTACAGAGGAGATGTAGTTCACTTCTCAGATGAGGGCAACAGATTTTTCATTTTGAATTTAAGACTATGCATTGGTACCTACTTATAAGTACCTAAATGTACCATAAACCCAAAAGCTCTTCTCAGAGCTACCCTACATCTGATTAATCACAATTATTATTTTACTCTAACTTTTTTCACAAATTTTCAACAAAGTACGCTCCCCGGAGCGCTACCCGGTACGCGAACCGGAAGCTAACCGCGCAAAATTTCTTAAAAAAATGTTTTTTCCCGCACATATGGGCCTCCTCAGCCACCCTCAGAAAACCTAGGTGGTCAAGATACGTCTACCGTACCCCCTTCTACCCATTCTGAACATTATTTGCCCTCTATCTTGTATCTTAATTCGACTGAAACACAAAATGGTGGACTCCCGTAACGCTGCTGGTTCGCGTACCGGGGCGCTCGCCAGTTCGCGTCCCGGGGCGCTCCCCGGGACGCGCTCCATTAAAAAAGGTGGGAAAGTAATTTACAGAAGAAACCCTTGAGACACTTTCACCAAATATAGATTTGCTCATACTACATACCAATCCCTACCATTTTCACACAAATTTGGTTGGAATTCCATTTAGCCATTTAGCCTGTAGACCTCTCTAAATACCCTGAGGTAAATTACTTCACAAAACACATCTGAAGTGTTGGAATTGACAACCAATTAAAATGTTACTTTCATTTTCTATTTTTTTTACCTGACATTTGATTGGTTATGTACCCGAATATATATAAAGGAAGAGAAGGAAACACAGCCATTTTGACTACTACTTCCTGGTGTACATTTCAATAGGATTTTCATTAATAACTTCAACTTCTTTTTAAAGGTAAGTTGTTATTTTAAAAACTGAAGTATATTGTGCACTTTAAGTTAATATGGTAAACTTTTTCTGTTAGTTATATACTATCCCTCTGTAGTACTTATAAATTTAGATAGACTTCTCTGTTATAGTTATGGATGGAGTTAGGCTTCTCTTGTATAATTATGAATTTACTTACATTAAATCACATACACTTTTTTATATTCCTACTTCCACTCTGATACTATACACTGCCCAAAGATAAATTCACTGTTAAAAACTGCCTATCTAAAATTAATCCCAACAGTGCCCTACCTCTACTAATATATATATTTTTTTATGCAAATTTCAGGCAAAATGGAAGGCGAACAAAAAATTTCATTTGAAATTTTCCTTCCAGAGTCCAACCAAGAAATCATTGATCCAAATGAGATTGAATGTATGGATGAAACTTGGGACCAAGAACTACTGCAATGTGTGGAATCAGTAGATGCCCTCCTTGAAAATGAGGACATTTTACACACTCAAACATTACAAGCTATGTTCAATGAAAATAACGACATTTCAGACTGTGAAATGTTAGACATTTTATTAAATTTTGAAACACAATCAAAATAAAAAATAATTGCTTAAAAAATAAAGAAATAAAAAAAAAATCAACAAAACAAACAATCAATTAACATACAATATTTGAAAAGTCTATCATTCTTTTTTCCTTATAGTACGCTCCCCAGACCGCTTCCCGGTTCGCGAACCGGGCGCTACCCACGCAAAAAAAACTAAATTTTTTTTCTTTTTTTTTTTTGCCCCGTGGGGCCCTTTTAAAGCCTCCACATCAAACCTAGGGGGTCAGGGAGGATCTACTATGCCCCCTTATGGTCATTTCCCCCTTTGTTTTGGCCTCCTCTTGTCTCTCGATCCTACCGAGAGACAAGATGGCGGCCGCTCCGGTCTGTTTAGAATATTGACAGACACCGGAGAGTCAATCAGCTTCGCTTCGCGAAGTTCCGTTACGCGTCAAGTACGCGAACCGGAGCGCTACCCGGGACGCTGTCACAGATATATATCTTTTTTTTTACCTTAATTTCTCAAAATCCACTGGAGCACATATATTGAGACCTAGCAAAGGCACATCGGGCTAACAGTCCCTACAATTTTGCCAAGTTTCGTGCAAATCCATTCAGCCGTTCGGGCTAAAAGTGAGGCCACTCGCCCTATGGAAATTAACATTGGAAAAACGCGTTTTGGGACTCCCCTTTTTTCTCTGCCCCCCCTTGACGAACCCCCCCCCAAATTTTCAGGGGCTGCTCAGAAACAAAATGTTCCATTTTCCTGAAAATTTCAGCCAATTCGGTCCACAAAGCCAAAGTTATTAGACATAGAATTTTCAAAAATCCCACAGAGAAAAAATCCTAACTATATATACCTACTGGCGACCGCCAGTAGGTAATATATATATATATATATTACCTACTGGCGGTCGCCAGTAGGTATATATAGTTAGGATTTTTTCTCTATGGGTTTTTTGAAAATTCTATGTCTAATAACTTTGCCGTTTGTGGACGGAATTGGCTGAAATTTTCAGGAAAATGGCACATTTTGTTTCTGAGCAGCCTTTGAAAATTTGGGGGGGGTTCGTCAAGGGGGGGCCGAGAAAAAAGGGGGGTCCCAAAACGCGTTTTTCCCATGTTAATTTCCATAGGGCGGTTGGCCTCACTTTTAGCCCGAACGGCTAAATGGATTTGCACGAAACTTGGCAAAATTGTAGGGACTGGTAGCCCGATGTGCCTTTTGTAGGTCTCAATATATGTGCTCCAGTGGATTTTGAGAAATTAACGTTTAAAAAAAGATATATATCTGTAAGCGCGGACCAGGCAGCGCTCTGGTTCGCGGACTTTTCGCGCAACGGAGCTTTGTGAAGCGAAGCTGATTGGTTCTCCGGCGTCTGTCAACATTCCAAACAGTCCGTAGCGGCCGCCATCTTGTCTCTCGGTAGGATCGAGAGACAAGAGGAGGTCAAAACAAAGGGGGAAATAACTATAAGGGGGCATAGTAGATCCTCGCTGACCCCCTAGGTTTGATGTGGAGGTTTTAAAAGGGCCCCGCGGGGCAAAAAAAAATAATAATAATAATAATCGAACGGCTGAATGGATTTGCACGAAACTTGGCAAAATTGTAGGGACTGGTAGCCCGATGTGCCTTTGCTAGGTCTCAATATATGTGCTTCAGTGGATTTTGAGAAATTAACGTTCAAAAAAAGATATATATCTGTAACAGCGCACCGCTTCGCGTACTTTTCGCGTTACGGAGCTTTGCGAAGCGAAGCTGATTGGCTCTCCGGTGTCTGTAAACATTCCAAACAGTACGTAGCGGCCGCCATCTTGTCTCTCGGTAGGATCGAGAGACAAGAGGAGGCCAAAGCGAAGGGGCAAATGACCATAAGGGGGCATAGTAGATCCTCGCTGACCCCCTAGGTTTGATGTGGAGGTTTTAAAAGGGCCCCGCGGGGCAAAAAAAAAAAATAATAATAATAATCGAACGGCTGATGACCATAAGGGGGCATAGTAGATCCTCGCTGACCCCCTAGGTTTGATGTGGAGGTTTTAAAAGGGCCCCGCGGGGCAAAAAAAAAAAATAATAATAATAATCGAACGGCTGAATGGATTTGCACGAAACTTGGTAAAATATTAGGGACTGGTAGCCCGATGTGCCTTTGCTATGTCTCAATATATGTGCTTCAGTGCATTTTGAGAAATTAACGTTCAAAAACAAGATATATATCTGTAACAGCGCTCCGCTTCGCGGAGATAAAATTATATCTGTATTACCTAGCTGTTGCTAACACCAGTTAGCGACGGCTAGTAGGAGATAGCGACCATCTTGGGTCCCACTTTGCATGTGAGTGATATTTATCACTAATGACATGCAAAGTGGGCATGCCAAGATGTTAGCGACTGGAAACAGTCGCTAACATCGCTATCTCCTATTATCAACTTTTGGAAATATTCGAGATAAGCGCGAATATCTCCAAAAAGTAACAGCTGCCCTGAGCAGTTCTTAGCCATGTTATCCAATGGGAGGTGGATAACATGGCTAAGAGCATTAGCTCGGTAATGCATGAATATCGCGGAGTTTTCAGCGATATTAATGCATTGCGCTCGTTTTTTATCGTATTTGCGATAAACCTTGATAATAGCAAGGTTTATCTGCGATAATTTCTGACGGTAAAAAAATCTTTGCAATGCATCGTTAGGGATAAATATCGCTTAACTTTGGTAATATGCCCCAACGTCTGTTAACGTTCGATTCGAAGGAAATCAGGAATTGTTGAAAAACATTGTGTGCGCCATCTTGTCTTTTTTCAAATGCCACACTTTTGTCGTGCACGGCAGCCATTTTAGATGCCTTGACCAGATCCACTCTGTGCACGCTGTCGATCCTTAGCATGGCTCCCCACCCTCGCAAGCATCTCCCCCAGGCAGTGGTCACCCCCGCTCTCTGTTTTATGCATGGGTAATAAACCTCCCCCCATCTGCGCTGTTCTTCCCTGAGAATCACACCCTGTGCCCGCCCGACACCTCCCTTTCGCCCTATTCACTACCGCACCCTCTGACACTCCTTTTCCTCTGTGTCCGATTGTCCAGGCCGGTCCTAGGCTATCAGCTAGCCCTGCAGATGTAGTTTATGGCCACAGCTGTAAAGAATCACCCGTCTTCAAAGGAGTTATAGTAGATCAAGGCCCACACTCGATGAGATCCGTCACAGCAGAAGCGTTGCTATTATCTGAAAACCATCCTGTATTGTGATTGGGGAGGGGACCGAGCGTGAAGCGGAAGATTCCAGGGATGACTCTTTGTACATCAAAGTTTTTACAATTATGTGTCACATTAAAAATATATAGCACTCCGACAAAGTAGTAAGATTATAAAACTTTAATAATTTATAAATATATACAAGAAAACAAAAATAGTAATAACATATAAACATTTTTAGAGAAAAACAACGAAGTAGCGGTCGGCTGTGCGAATAGTCCCAACGCAGCACAACGTCCAGATTTCCGGCGTGGGGCGTCGCGGGGGGTGGGTCATCAGTAGCAAACTGTTGTGCGAATAGTTCCAAGGCAGCAGAACGCGCCGAAATCTAGATGACACGAAAGTGATGTCTAGTAAGTTGCCACCCAGCAAATAACGGCGTGGGGCGTCGCGGGGGGTGGGTCATCAGTAGCAAACTGTTGTGCGAATAGTTCCAAGGCAGCAGAACGATGGCACCAAGGTGATGTCCAGTAAGTTGCCGCACTGGTTTTGGTATCCTACAATGCTGCTCCGAATAACGGCGTGGAGCGCCCCGGGGGAGGCGGCGTGAACGGGCCTCTCCAGGTGGAGTCTCATCTGTTTTAGTGGGGCGCCCCTTTACCGTTTCAGTTGCCATTCCGTCCGCTTTTGGTCCACTGTGTCAAAATCCGCCATTCAGCTGAGTTGCGCCCACTCTTGCGGTGCAGCGATAGGCGGCTGTCACAGGACTCTCAAAATGGCGGCAGGCTGTTTCCTTTTTGGGCCTGGTCCACTGAAATGGCCCTGGGACACCTTGGAAATCGGACACTTGTCTGCTAGGTCTTGGACCCCATTCTCGAAAGCGTCCCCTCCGCCTTGAGAATTCATCAAACGTTTTGGGGGCCCCGAGTCCTGCAGGCTTCTGGTGGGGAGCGGCTGCCATGATTGCTCGCGGAATGACCACGACGGAGCTACGAGATGGTGGTGCTCTCATGGTGACGCCAGTTTAGTCTGAAACATCCAGAAACAAGGTGGGGCTTTCATCGTTTGGGGGAAAAAAAAAGTTTTCATCCAATGAAAAGTGTTGTTTTTAGGTCATATGATCAAGCCTTCCATCATTAGGAAACCAAAAGTAAAATGAACCAATGAAAAGTTTTATAAACAAGTCACATGACCTGTTATGCGGCATAGGGTATAAAATGCAGAGAAAATACGTTGGCACGTGAGGCGGCGTCAGTAGCGGACCGATGTGCGAATAGGCCGAAGGCAATACAACGCGCCAAGATCCGGATGGCACCGAGGTGGTGTCATAGTTGAGAGTTCTGAGCAGCGGTTGTAACACTGTCTGAAGCTTATTTGCAGCTGCTGCAGCTTCACTACGTGCCAAGATCCGGATGGCACCGAGGTGGTGTGTAGGAAGTTGCCGCACTGGTGTGGCCATCCTACAATGCTGAAAGTCGGCGTGGGGCGCCCCGTTGGCCTGTGAGTTTGCGTCAGTAGCGGACCGATGTGCGAATAGGCCGAAGGCAGCACAACGCGCCAAGATCCGGATGGCACCGAGGTGGTGTCTAGTAAGTTGTCGCACTTCTGTGGCCATCCTACAATGTTGAAAGTCGGCGTGGGGCGCCCCGTTGGCCTGTGAGATGGTGTCAGTAGCGGACTGATGTGTGAATGGGGCCAAAGGCAGCGCAACAATATTTTCTACTATATTTCCGGAGTAGAAGACACCACAAGGCGCTGAGATGCCAAGATCCGGATGGCACCGAGGTGGTGTGTAGCAAGTTGCCGCACTGGTGTGGCCATCCTACAATGCTGAAAGTCGGCGTGGGGCGCCCCGTTGGCCTGTGAGATGGCGTCAGTAGCGGACCGATGTGCGAATAGGCCGAAGGCAGCACAACAATATTTTCTGACTGACACCACAAGGCGCTGAGATGCCAAGATCCGGATGGCACCGAGGTGATGTCTAAGTTGCGGACTGATGTGCGAATGGGGCCAAAGGCAGCGTAACAATATTTTTTGTATGGAAGATACCACTAGGCGTTGAGATGCCAAGATTCGGATGGCACTGAGGTGATGTCTAGCAAGTTGGTGTGGTCATCCTACAATGCTGAAACTCGGCGTGGGTCGCCCCATTAGCCTGTGAGATGGCGTCAGTAGCGGACCGATGTGCGAATAGGCCGAAGGCAGCACAACGCGCCAAGATCCGGATGTCACCGTGGTGGTTTCATAGTTGAGAGGCACTTCATCTGCAGTGGGGCGCCGAGATCCGGATGGCACCGAGGTGATGTCTAGCAAGTTGCTGTACTGGTGTGGTCATCCTACAATGCTGAAACTCGGCGTGGGTCGCCCCATTAGCCTGTGAGATGGCGTCAGTAGCGGACCGATGTGCGAATAGGCCGAAGGCAGCACAACGCGCCAAGATCCGGATGTCACCGTGGTGGTTTCATAGTTGAGAGGCACTTCATCTGCAGTGGGGCGCCGAGATCCGGATGGCACCGAGGTGATGTCTAGTAAGTTGCTGTACTTGTGTGGTCATCCTACAATGCTGAAACTCGGCGTGAGTCGCCCCATTAGCCTGTGAGATAGCTGTTCTTTGGATTTGGGCCTGGTCCACCAAAATGGCCCTGGGACACCTTAGAACTCGGACGCTCGATTTTTTTTTCCTTTCCTGTACATGCAAAAAAAGGTAAATGCCCGGTACGTTACACGCTTCATCTGCCACGATGAACTCTCCAGAGGAACCGAAAAAAAATATAGTTGTGGTAACTATACCATGCATCGTCATATGGAGAGGTGGCACCAATTAATTATAGTGCTGCATAAAAGAGAGATTTGGAGGAGAACCCCTGACCTGCTAGTTCATTCATCAAAGAAGTGGCACTGAGAGCTTCAGAGGCAAGGGAAACGGTCCCAAATATTTAGAAGAACTTTGGAAAGATTAAAATGACATGTTTAGATTGTGGCAAATTAATTTCATGTGGACAGATGAGTGTTACTCTAATAAATACAGCATAAGAACATCATCATAGTCGATGGTTGGTAGAGACATTTTGACTATATCCTGGACCTGCCCGTCCTCGCCCAAAATGGCGCCAGAATAAATGGGACTCGTAACTCCTTGTTGTGTACTGGTTGCAGAACCTTGAAATCACGAGATACGTATGCAGTTTTGAAGCACATGGCGGGCGGGGACGAGAATTGATTGAATATTTCGACATCCCTATTGATATTAAGTTCTGATGTGTTATTGATTACTGTACTGTTGAAAGTTCGAATTAACGTCACCCATGGTACTTGCCCGCAAATGTATATCTAGATAATTTTATTGTAACTGGCCCTGTCGTATTTTAATTATAAAATGTACGTCCACCGATTCCGTAACTGTTAGACACCTTAGTTCTTGCAACCTAATGGCCCGCCCGTTACGTTCCTCTACAGTGTAAATGTCTATTCATCATATACGATTACAGTTTGCTCCGTGGCCGGCCCACGTGGTTATAGGCTCGTATTTGTATAATGAAATTTTCACAATAAAGGTTTTTAAAAGAAAACATGGTAGTAGTATATACATTGGTAAAGTTTTTAATAATAGTCACTGTTTTAGAATCATTAAAAGGCAAGTGAAATAAAGCAGACCAATTACATGAAGGGTAAAAGGTATAATACGAAGGAACGCAGTAAAGATAAATGGTCAAGGGCTGTTGTGTTTTCTATTCCTGCAACATAAAGTGATCGATAAGAATCTCATATTCAGGCGTATCGGCGACTAAGACAGCAGGTCGACCCTCTTTTGCTCAACGGCTCCGTCATGGGACGAAGAAACGCTCTTTTTCTCGAAAAAAGAATATATTTTACTTGCAGGACAGTTGTAAAATTTCCGGGAAAGTACATTAGCCTGGAACATTATAACATATATTTAAGAAAAAATAATGTTCGGAAGTAATGAAAAGCGTAATTTTTAGGTCATATGACCAAGCCTTTCATCATTACAATAAGAAAAGTAAAATGAACCAATGAAAAGTTTTATTAACAAGTCACATGACTTGTTATGCTTACGTTACGCGCTGCGCGCCCCGGATGACTTCCGGATGCGCTAACGCGGCGCGTCATATGACGCATTACGCGACAACGCAGGTACAGAATATAGTCAAAATGTCTCCACCAACCAGCGGTCGGAACACAACCCCTTTCAGCAGGCTAAATAGTTCTGTTAAATGACAACAGAAGGGACAGGCAACAAGAACCATCAGTCAAAGAGGGGAGGGCTAGTTCTTCTCTACCGGGTTACATTGGGGCGCTACCGGAACTGATCGAATTGGTAGTCTACAGTGTTTCTGGATGTTTCAGACTGAAGCTGGGGTTAGCATGAGAGCAGCACCATTTCGTAGCTCCGTCGTGGTCATTCCGCAACCAATCATGGCAGCCGTTCTTTATCGTTATTTTGGGCGGGGTGGGTGGCGGAGCCGAGCTGTTTTGCAGCCATCATTGTGTGGAGTTCAGTTCATCTCACTAGTTTTGTATTTGTCATGAGGGGTTGTTCCTAATGTTTCTATTTTAGCGAGGTCAAAAAGAGATCCCATTAGTGGCCTACTGATTTTGCTCGATTCCTTTTCTTTTTTTTTACACGATTTTTCGTTATCTGCAAAGACTAAACAGAGTATTGCGACTCTGTGTTTGTTTGTAAATAGAGAATGAACCAAAGAGAACTAATTCTAAAACAGTAAATACTTGGATAACAATGAATCAAATGGAGAGAGAAGCAGGCACGACGGATTACAATGGGGGCAAAGACCTGCGTTAACTACCTTTCACTATCTGCAAAGAGAGAGTACTCCTAATAGAAATGAGGGGGGGGGGGCACCATTCAAAGCAGATCAGTGTGCATAAACACGAAAATGTTTTCACTTACCACGTACTTGACATTCGACAGCTTATGATATTTGCTATTAAAAAACCATTGAAATTCACTGAAAAAACCATAGGTTATAGACCATATATAGTTAGGAATTAGCATTTACAAAACCTTGAAAATTCACTGAAAAAACCATAGGTTATAGACCATATATAGTTAGGAATTAGCATTTAAAAAACCTTATTTTACTCACACAAAACCATTGAAATTCCATATATAGTTAGTTGCACTAACTATATATCGCGCACCTGCAATCCACTGCTGATGATGTCACATATTACATCATTCATGACATGGTCAGTGACATCACTGATGACATCACTGATGACATCTCAAATGACATCACTGATGACATCACTAATGACATCTCATTTGACTTCATTCTTGTGCTAATACGATAAACCTCTTCAGACTCTAATATAATCTTAGATACACTCAGTGTATACAGACACTCACACACTTCCACTCATCCATGGAGTTACTCACACACCCAGTCAGTCATGCAAAGAAACAATCTCATCTCCATTTCTTCAACTATACAGTTAAACACACCTTACTTATTGAAACATATACTAACACATATTTACTCTCTTATACAATCCCTGATACAAGTTCACAATGATCGATACAACCACTCACTCATTCGGTGGCTCTCATGCACAGTTATTTATATATGCCAACTCTCACATGTACTGTGTTTTACATATGTACTTACTATGACATGTAGCATTGAGATATCCATTTACTCATCAATACACTCATGCACACAGTCAACTGCCCATGTAGCTGTTTCCACATGCACTCTTGAACTCATACACCTAGTGAATAAACTGTTCACACATCTATGCATAGAGTCACACACCTTTCAGCCACCCCCACACAAACTCAATCTCCCATAGAAATACTTGGGCAAGCAATTAATAACACATATAGCCTCTCGTATAGCTAATGATCAACACATGCAGCAGTTTACAGAACAACAGACATAATGATGCACAAATTAAGACAGTTTAGTCACTAACCCATGCATTCAGTGAGACACATTTAATCACTCACTCATACAGTCAGTCACGCACCTACTAAATCCTTCATCCAGACACTTATACATCCACTCATTCTTCAATATGTAAGATATATTTTAACTTTACAGAAACATACAGTCACTGGATGTTGTCATCAGTGATGTCATCAGTGATGTCATTTGAGATGTCATCAGTGATGTCATCAGTGATGTCACTGACCATGTCATGAATGATGTAATATGTGACATCATCAGCAGTGGATTGCAGGTGCGCGATATATAGTTAGTGCAACTAACTATATATGGAATTTCAATGGTTTTGTGTGAGTAAAATAAGGTTTTTCAAATGCTAATTCCTAACTATATATGGTCTATAACCTATGGTTTTTTCAGTGAATATATATATATATATATATATTCACAGAAAAAACCATAGGTTATAGACCATATATAGTTAGGAATTAGCATTTACAAAACCTTGAAAATTCACTGAAAAAACCATAGGTTATAGACCATATATAGTTAGGAAATAGCATTTAGAAAACCTTATTTTACTCACACAAAACCATTGAAATTCCATATATAGTTAGTTGCACTAACTATATATCGCGCACCTGCAATCCACTGCTGATGATGTCACATATTACATCATTCATGACATGGTCAGTGACATCACTGATGACATCACTGATGACATCTCAAATGACATCACTGATGACATCACTGATGACATCTCATTTGACATTACTGATCACATCACTGATGACATCATTCATGTGATGATACAATGAACCTCTTCAGACTCTAATATAACCTTAGATACACTCAGTGTAAACAGACACTCACAGACTGTCACTCATCCATGGAGTTACTCACACACCTAGTCAGTCTTGCAAAGAATCAATCACACCTCGATTTCCTCAACTATATAGTTATACACACCTTACTTATTGGAACATATAATAACACATATTTACTCTGTTATACAATCCCTGATACAAGTTCACAATAATCCATACAGCCACTCACACATTCACTGGCTCTTATGCACAGTTAATTATATATGTCAACTATCACATGTACTGTGTTTTACATATGTACTTACTTTGACATGTAGCACTGAGATATCCATTCACTCACCAATACACTCATGCACACAGTCAACCGCCCATACAGATGTTTCCACATGCACTTTTGAACCCATACATCTAGTGAATCAACTGCTCACACATCTATGCACAGAGTCATACACCTCCCAGACACCCACACACACACTTAGTCTCCCATACAAATACTTGGGCAACTAATCAATAACCCATATAGTTAGTCATATAGCTAATGATCAACACATGCATCAGATTACAAAACAACAGACACAATGATGCACAATTTAAAACAGTTTAGTCACTAACCCATGCACTCAGTGAGACACATTTAATCACTCACTTATACAGTCAGTCATGCACCTACTAAATCCTTCATCCAGACACTTATACATCCACTCATTCTTCAATATGTAAGACATATTTTAACTTTACAGAAGCATACAGTCACTGGATGTTGTCATCAGTGATGTCATCAGTGATGTCATTTGAGATGTCATCAGTGATGTCATCAGTGATGTCACTGAACATGTCATGAATGATGTAATATGTGACATCATCAGCAGTGGATTGCAGGTGCGCGATATATAGTTAGTGCAACTAACTATATATGGAATTTCAATGGTTTTGTGTGAGTAAAATAAGGTTTTCTAAATGCTATTTCCTAACTATATATGGTCTATAACCTATGGTTTTTTCAGTGAATTTTCAAGGTTTTGTAAATGCTAATTCCTAACTATATATGGTCTATAACCTATGGTTTTTTCTGTGAATTTCATTGGTTTTTTAACAGCTAATATCTGTAGCTGTAAAATGTATTCTTCTTTAAATCCAAAAATATATTTTATATGTTTATGAATATTTTTTTTTTTAAATATTTTTTTTTCTTCGTTCCCGCTTCGCGAATCAGGAAGCTTCCCGTTAGCTGACCTTGATGCCGCGAAATAGACCGCGAGCCGGTAAACGTTTCTTTACCGCAAGTGCCGCGTTAGAAAACAACATCGTGACGCCTCCCGTCCGCATGACGTTCCACGTTGTCGCTTGATACGTCATATGACGTGCTACGTTAGCGAACTGGTACGCGAAGCGAGTGCCAAAGCGCAGGTTTCTGGAAGCAAACAGGGAGGCCCTGCAAAGCGCTTAACGTAAACACAGCAAGTCATGTGACTTGGTAATAACACTTTTCATTGGTTCATTTCACTTTTGGTTTCCTAATGATGTAAGACTAGGTCATATAATCTAAAATGAACACTTTTGATTGGTTGAGAACTCTTGTTTTTCCCAAATGATGAAAATCCCTCCTTCTTTCCTCACTCTGACTTTCATCATTGTGAGAGAAAGACCCTTTGTGATCACTGAGCAATGGCTTCTTTAGTAGCTTCAGCTGGTGCTTCCCCACCACCTCCACCACATCCAAGGAAGAGTGGACCACCTGCTCAAGTTGTAATTCAACAAGAAGAAGAAGAAGAGGAACAGGAGGACGAGCACGAAGAGAGGCAGTTTTTGCCTGAGCAGCCCAAGACGTCTCACCGGAAAGAAAACTTCATTTGGCAATTTTTTAAAATTCCCAAAGGTCAGAAAAAAGTAAATGCAAGATACGTAACTTGCCTTATATGTCAAGATAGACTGTCCAGAGGGACCGACAAAAAATACAGTTTCGGAAACTACACAATGCATCGCCATATGACTAGGTGGCATCCTAACAACTACAGTGCTGCACAGTTTCGGAACGACCTAGATAATCTCCCTATTATGGCCAGAAGATCTGTTGTACCGGAAGTAACGGGACCAGAGGGCAGGGAGATGGTGCCAAATATACAAATGAGATTTGGTGAAGTAAAACACACCTGCGTATTTTGCGATGGATTCATTTCCTACGGAGAAAGAAGCATCACTCTGATCAACAGAGCTATTGACTATCATATGCAAGTTTGTCCGAAACGCCCAAAATAATAAATACTTCTTTTTTTTGTTTTGTTGCTCCTGTTGAGCCCTTTACAATGAATCGTTTTCATTGCCCCCTCCAAGAAAAACCCAAAAAAATATAAAACTGTTCCGAAAAATTCAAAAACAGTAAAAAAATGTTCAGAAAAATAAAAAAAAAAGTTCTTTTCAGAACTACCTCCCCGTTATTAAAAAATTGGTACAATATTTGGAACTGTGCCAACCTCTATTTCTCTTAGTTCGCTTCCTAGTTCGCTCGCTGGTACGCGAACTGGAAGCGAACCAAAAACAGTAAGTATAAGGGAAGGAAACACACACTTATGTTAAAAGAAAGACAGCTATAGGGGAGTAAACTAGAGATACTATTACCCATAATCCACTACTGATGATGTCACATATTACATCATTCATGACATGCTCAGTGACATCATCAGCAGAGGATTGCGGGTTTTTTGGCAACATGCCTTATCCACGGTTTAATAACGCTGCCTTTTGCTTTATATAAGTTTTCAAATTGTATGAAATATATACCAATAGGTCTTTATGAACCTTTAGGTAGTGCTTTTGTTCATGAGGTCTGGTCGCTTCCATACACATACAGATGTTTCAAAGATGATCAAGAAGTTTATCTGAATGGAGAGGAATGCACTGAGACGCCAGATCATTCACTAATGTGTAGGCACATACAGTTACACGATTCATGCAACAAACACCGACCAAATATGGCTTGCGTGTTGCAAGGCACGCCAGTTCCTGCTATCATCCCCACGTTCAAGTTGTTGGAAAATGGTAGTTATTTGATGCTCAATAATGAAGATTGTTCTGAGTTAATTAAAAGTATTCCTTTTATCGTAACAGTAAGTGAACGGGTTATTTGCTGCAGAAATGTTCTATTTCCTCCCACACATGAACATAGGGAGTTTTCAATCTGGCCACAAATACCAACCTTGGGACACGTTTCAACGGCATGACAAGAATAAGAGCTCTTTTGTCTCAGAGAGAGGTGGCCTTGAGTTTGGCCCGTGAAACTTTCGTACTTCACATAGCGAACACCCGTACACAGGTTTGCCTTTCAATTTCAGCAACATGTTTCCGACTATCTTTAACGCATCCTCCACAAAATCCCTGGCACACTTTTTTAAAGTTGTTACCAGTGGTCTCGTGACTTCATTTGAGAAAATCTTTGGAGTCATCCCTGCTCCCTTTCATTCCATTTTCTCCACTCTGGTTCGTGGATTGCATTTTTACTTGCATTACCAGCGGACGCTCTTGTGCTTTTTTACATTTTTAAATATGGATGTCCCTCCTATGCAACCTCCGACCCTGCAGCTGCTGACACTGTTCCGCAATCGCATGCTAGAATATTATGGCACAATGCCGTTGGCGATATTAAGCACGGCATATGGATTATCTTTTCGGTTCTCCTACTTCACCTGTGTCCAGCCTGTATTTCAGTGCCTGACCTGTGATTTCGATTGGGCCATTGATTTGTGTCTCTGCGGACCGGTTTCTCCTGACGTCGACTTTAATCAGCTGATGACTCCTATCATTACTCACGAGTTGATTTGTCCTGGCGAAAGGATTATGGCTGTGGCATTGATGCATGGACTACTTGGTCCCTGGAATTTACTGGCGGCAGCACAGTCTTTCTTGGAACACAGCTTTCTTGAAAACCCACCGAGCTGTCCTCTGATGGTGATAGAGGATCCGGTGCTGGGAGAGCACGTATGTTCTTTTCCGCTTTTAAATTGGATGGCTGAACTGTTTTCGGATGAAGACGGTGACTTCCTATTGGAGGCTGTTGCAGCTTATTTTGCATACACAGTTATGTCATAGACCTTTTTCATGTTTCATATGCTGAGTACTAGCATTTCATTGACAATTCATTGACTTATTTGTCAAGTTTTTATTATTTACCTTGCCTATTGGCTTAAGACTCGATAAAGTACTTGGCTGTTTTATTTTTCTTTAGCATTGAATTTTCCTAGTTTTTAATGCTTTACCTTGCGGACCGTCCACATATAAACTTGCAATCTGCTCTCATGAGATGGCACTTCTATTATCTTATTCAGTTCGTTTCCGGATCATGAGGAGGTGTCATCTAGGTCCTGGATATCTTTACACCGTGTTAAGTTAGCATGGGCTCATTACCGGTTTAAACGCCATTTTTCCTTTTTTGCAACTTCTGCACACGACACTTAGTTGTTGCTTTAGCTTTCCACCTAGTAGTTCATCGTGGTTTACATGAGAATAATATGTTATTGGTCTACTATCTGCTTTACTTGTTAAACTATATCTGTACAGCGAGTGCTAAAGTTTCAAGAACAACACGATACAGAATTGTTATGAGGTCTGATCTCCACGACTTCATACTCATAACATAAGTGCAACTTCTGCCAATTCTGGGCATGAGGCGGGTTTTATATTGCTTTGCCGAACACACATACACAACAGTTGATGCGGTTCACATGAAGAGAGAGCTGGTGTATGCTGATGTGATTCCTTCAAATCTAAGACACTAAAGTATGGGCACGCCCTAAACCAACACAAAGAGACCTTCTTAGCAAATAATATAATATGTGTATTAGGGAGGGTGAGATATAAGCAGCCGCGGGCCGTGGAGGGAGTTACGGTGAGGCAGGGAGGCGGGGAGGGGGAGAAGCAGGGTGGAGCCCTCTCTACCTTGCCCCTCCCCCTCCCCGCCTCCCTGCCCCACCGTAACTCCCTCCACGGCCCGCGGCTGCTTATAAGTGTTGCTAACTCTTATTCATTTACAGCATGTTAACATACTGTCACCATTCGCTTTTTATGTACTAGTAACTATGCTGGTAATTTTGCTACTGATAATATGTGTACTTGTATTCTCCACCCTGCTTCTCCCCCTCCCCGCCTCCCTGCCTCACCGTAACTCCCTCCACGGCCCGCGGCTGCTTATAAGTGTTGCTAACTCTTATTCATTTACAGCATGTTAACATACTATCACCATTCACTTTTTATGTACTAGTAACTATGCTGGTAATTTTGCTACTGATAATATGTGTACTTTTATTATCTAAGGTACTGCGCCTGAGAAGACGGCATTAGTAAATAAACATTTCAAATACACATGTGTTCTTCTTAACTCCATGTTCTGGTTTCTAAGAAATATATAACGACCGACTGTTCATGAGTTCCACGTATCCTGAGGTACTATAAGTTCATATTCTGGATTGTCTAAACATTGAGAGTTTGTTATATCCAATGTGACACTGTACCTAGCTTGCTAAATAGTTTTTGATTACTAACGTGAGTTTTGGGACACCCTAATTCGCCGAGGTTCCAATCCTCTGTCCACAGTTCTGTGTGAGAACAGAAACCCTGCGACAGGGGCACCCCCGACCCTTGCTGGACCTTCATCACACTTGCGATACAACTCCAGCAATGCGCCACCTTTACGGCACAGATACATCACGCATCTGTGCTGTTTTTGCCCCATGATGCGCCGCATTGTAAATGCAGCACACCATAGGTGACGGAACAGCGGCACAGAATGACTAACACATCCCTGGTGATGCGCCAGTCATCATAAATCTATCCCTATGCTTCTTATCTTGTTAGAGATGAACCGCCATATGTATCATCAAAGTTATTTGCATTTCCTAAATAGCGAACTTTAAGGAATAAATAGCGATTCTTTACCATTCCTAGTTTGCGATGAGCTATTTGCTAATTAGCCGAATGTAGCCCAATGAAGCCCAATGTAGCCCAATGTAGCCCAAAGATGGCCGCCAGACACACAAAAAAACAAATGTAGCCCAAATATCAGCCAGATGTAGCCCAACTATAGCCCAGTGACAGAATGACCAATCAGCTTCGCAAACCTCCGTTACGCGAAGCGGAGCGCTGTTACAGATATATATCTTTTTTTGAACGTTAATTTCTCAAAATCCACGGGAGCACATATATTGAGACCTAGCAAAGGCACATCGGGCTACCAGTCCCTAATATTTTGCCAAGTTTCGTGCAAATCCATTCAGCCGTTCAATTATTATTTTTATTATTTTTTTTTGCCCCGCGGGGCCCTTTTAAAACCTCCACATCAAACCTAGGGGGTCAGCGAGGATCTACTATGCCCCCTTATAGTTATTTCCCCCTTTGTTTTGACCTCCTCTTGTCTCTCGATCCTACCGAGAGACAAGATGGCGGCCGCTACGGACTGTTTGGAATGTTGACAGATGCCGGAGAACCAATCAGCTTCGCTTCACAAAGCTCCGTTGCGCGAAAAGTCCGCGAACCAGAGCGCTAACCGGTCCGCTGTTACAGATATATATCTTTTTTTAAACGTTAATTTCTCAAAATCCACTGGAGCACATATATTGAGACCTACAAAAGGCACATCGGGCTACCAGTCCCTACAATTTTGCCAAGTTTCGTGCAAATCCATTCAGCCGTTCGGGCTAAAAGTGAGGCCAACCGCCCTATGGAAAACTCAATGTTAAAAACACGTTTTGGGACCCCCCTTTTTTCTCGGCCCCCACTGGACGAACCCCCCCCAAATTTTCAAGGGCTGCTCAGAAACAAAATGTGCCATTTTCCTGAAAATTTCAGCCAATTCCGTCCACAAACGCCAAAGTTATTAGACATAGAATTTTCAAAAAACCCATAGAGAAAAAATCCTAACTATATATACCTACTGGCGACCGCCAGTAGGTTATATATATATATATATATATATATATATTCACTGAAAAAACCATAGGTTATACACCATATATAGTTAGGAATTAGCATTTAAAAAACCTTATTTTACTCACACAAAACCAATGAAATTCCATATATAGTTAGTTGTACTAACTATATATCACGCACCCGCAATCCACTGCTGATGATGTCACATATTACATCATTCATGACATGGTCAGTGACATCACTGATGACATCACTGATGACATCTCAAATGACATCACTGATGACATCACTGATGACATCTCAAATGACATCACTGATGACATCACTGATGACAACATCCAGTGACTGTATTTTTCTGTAAAGTTAAAATATGTCTTACATATTTATGAATGAGTCGATGTATAAGTGTCTGGACGAAGGATTTAGTAGGTGCATGACTGAATGTATGAGTGAGTGATTAAATGTGTCTCACTGAGTGCATGGGTTAGTGACTAAACTGTCTTAATTTGTGCATCATTATGTCTGTTGTTCTGTAAACTGCTGCATGTGTTGATCATTAGCTATATGAGTAACTATATGGGTTATTGATTGATTGCTTCAAACTTTGCTTATTAAATGACCGTACCAAATCACAAAGCAAATTGATGGAATCCTGTCGCACACTGCAAATACTACTACACTTCCAGGTGTACACAGGACCCTTAGGACGTCTTCCTAAAACCTCATTACCTAACACCTCTTCTGCCTCTGTTGTCACAAGTTTTTCTTTTTCAACTGGACAACCATCTTTCACTTCATAAGCTCGACCACTGGTGTCAACTGCATGCACCAAATCATTATCCTGGAAATAACTCTCCTCATTAAAAAATGCCTCACAGCTTGAACTATGCATCCATTCTCCAGAAAAAACTTCACAAAAATTACTACGATTAACTATTCTCTTCCATCTACTATTTCTTTTGAAATCATAAATTGCCTTGTTTAGCTTCCTAATTCTATTGATTATCAAAATAAATAACTTACGTTTAATTTCAAATGCCTCATCAATAACTTTCTCAACTATTTTTTTTCTCTTATAAAAAACCAGTTTCTGTTGACCTTTCTTAATATTTTTTAACAAATTGCCAATTATCCTGTTCCGGAACATTCGTTTACGAATCTCCCTAAACTGTTGTTTCCTTCTACTATCATGCACAGAGTTATCTCTTGCTCTAGCAGTAACATTTTTGATTGGCCTTTCCTTTCCATTTGAAATGCTTCTATTTTTATGGACTGAAACATTTTCTGTAGTAATATTTTTTTTACTACACATATTTCTTATAAAATATTTTGTGCTCTTACCCGGTGCTTTCTTCGTGACTTGACAAATCTTTTTGTTAGAGGACTGCTGCTTATTTGATTTCACCTGCTGTCTTTGACGTTTTGCAGCATTTCTCTGTCTTACTATTGTTGGCATGGTGAAATCTTGAAATGATCTGCAGTTGAATCTGTGGTAAAATATAATAAAAAATGTTATTAACCATTATTACCAAACAGTAAATCAATAACAGTGATCAAAAACTTAACACACTACTTGACATTGACCCATGGTGTGCCGTATTTACAATCAGATAGGAGAAAGCTGCGTCAAAACCCTGCGCCTGCTTTAAGCAGGCATAGGTGTTGATGCAACATTGTGGAGATGGGTCACCCCTGAGCCTTGCTTGAGCTGCATCGCACTTGCGATACAACTCCAGCAATCACTACCTTTACAGCACAGATACGTCACGCATCTGTGCCATTTTTGCCCCATGATGCCCCGCATTGTAAATGCAGCACACCATGGGTGGCGGAACAGCGGCGCAGGATGACTGACACATCCCTGGTGATGCACCAGTCATCATAAATCTATCCCTAAGCTTCTTATCTTGTTACAGATGAACCGCCATATGTACCATCAAACTATTTTGCATTTCCTAAATAGCAAATTTTAAGGAATAAATAGCAATTCTATACCATTCCTAATTTGCAATGAGCAAATTGCTAATTGCAAATTAGCACCGCCGCTGCATCATAAAAGTGACGCACAGTGGCACAAAAGAGGCATACACCTATCATAAATCTGTCCCTAGCATTTTAAATGATTAATCCAGGATGACAATAAGGTGTGGCCTATCCAAAGGTTTGTTTAAGGTGAGGCCTACTCAGGATTGCAGATTAAAGTTACGCTTGATGAAGAATACAGAGGAGATAATACATGTAAAGGCCTACCAATGAAGTAAGTAATGTCCACTTTATTGCGCCAGTCATCATAAATGTATCCCTAAGCTTCTTATCTTGTTACAGATGAACCACCATATGTACCATCAAACTATTTTGCATTTCCTAAATAGCAAATTTTAAGGAATAAATAGCAATTCTTTACCATTCCTAATTTGCAATGAGCAAATTGCTAATTGCAAATTACCCATTCATTTCCATGGGCTAGGAGGCTCATAGGAATGAAGGTTGCAATTTGCGATTAGCAATTAGCTCATCACAAAATAGGAATTTTTTCAAGCGTGCAGGAGTATCTCAAGAACACCCTGCTGCACCCCTGAAAAAGAAATTTGGGGGCATATGGCACACATACATGCCCTAATGGCATGTATGGGCGTCATATGGGACCTTTTGTTTTTTGGAAAAAATGCTTTTTGAAAAGAATTCGCAAATTACCACAAACTAGAAGTTGGTGGTAGTTTCCAAATCCTTAATATCATTTTTTACATATTTTTTGTTTGATACATTGCATTTCAGGAATCGCAAAATTTGCAAATCCTTCAGTGCAATCGCAAAATAAGGAATAGCAAATTTTTAATTAAGGACATTTTAAGTCATTTCCACATGTGCAGTGTTTTCAAATTATGATTTGAAAATCGTTTTTGGGGAAAAATAATGGTTTGCAAATTTATGACAAGGACATAATGGTGTATGCTTCTCTATAAGGCATTTCAGTGTCTCTGACGTCATTTTTCCCATATTACATTATAAGACCTTTCCCCATGGAGCACATTCCTTGTAAATATGCTCCCACCTGTGCATGGCGAATTTAGATTTTGACTGTTTGAGTCACATAGCCATGTTAAAAGTGACCCAAAAAAATTGCAAACGTTTTAAAAAAACACATTCATGTGTCTTAAGGACATTTTAAGTCATTTCCCCATGGACAGTGTTTTCTAAGTGGCGCAAAAGAGGCATACACCTATCATAAATCTGTCCCTAGCATTTTAAATGATTAATTCAGGATGACAATAAGATGTGGCCTATCCAGAGGTTTGTTTAAGGTGAGGCCTACTCAGGATTGCAGATTAAAGTTACGCTTGATGAAGAATACAGAGGACATAATACATGTAAAGCTCTACCAATGAAGTAAGTGATGTCCGCTTCATTGCGCCAGTCATCATAAATGTATCCCTAAGCTTCTTATCTTGTTAGAGATGAACCGCCATATGTATCATCATACTATTTTGCATTTCTTAAATAGCGAATTTTAAGGAATAAATAGCGATTCTTTACCATTCCTAATTTGCAATGAGCAAATTGCTAATTGCAAATTACCCATTCATTTCCATGGGCCAGGAGGCCCATAGGAATGAAGGTGCAATTTGCGATTAGCAATTAGCTCATCGCAAATTAGGAATTTTTCCAAAGGTGCAGGGGTGTCTCAAGAACACCCTGCTGCACCCCTGAAAAAGAAATTTGGGGGCATATGGCGCACATAAATTTTAACAACATTCCTTTACCTCAAAAACGATTTTCAAATCATAATTTCAAAACACTGCACATGGGAAAATTACTTAAAATGTCCTTAAGACACATAAAAGCGTTTTTTGATTGCCTTTGCAGCATGTTTGTATCACTTTTAACATGGCTATGTAACACAAACATTCAAAATCTAAATTTGCCATGCACAGGTGGGAGCATATTTACAAGCAATTTGCGCCACAGAGAAAGGTCTTACATTAAAATGGGAAAAATAACATCAGGGACAGTCAATTGCCTTATAAAGAAGCATACACCATTATGTCCTTGTCATACATTTAAAAACAATTCCTTTTCCCCAAAAACGATTTTCAAATCATAATTTCAAAACACTGCACATGGGAAAATGACTTAAAATGTCCTTAAGACACATAAAAGCGTTTTTTGATTGCCTTTCCAGCATGGTTGGGTCACTTTTAACATGGCTATGTAACACAAACATTTAAAATCTAAATTTACCATGCACAGGTGGGAGCATATTTACAAGCAATTTGCGCCACAGAGAAAGGTCTTACATTAAAATGGGAAAAATAACATCAGGGACAGTCAATTGCCTTATAAAGAAGCATACACCATTATGTCCTTGTCATAAATTTAAAAACAATTCCTTTTCCCCAAAAACGATTTTCAAATCATAATTTCAAAACACTGCACATGGGAAAATTACTTAAAATGTCCTTAAGACACATAAAAGCGTTTTTTGATTGCCTTTGCAGCATGTTTGTATCACTTTTAACATGGCTATGTAACACAAACATTCAAAATCTAAATTTTCCATGCACAGGTGGGAGCATATTTACAAGCAATTTGCGCCACATAATTCATAATTTTCTCCTTAAAGCACACTATTCTCTATCTAAATTAAAGAAATATTTTCTCACCTTAGCAAATACTTTGAGTTTGAAAACAGTCTCAGAAACACACCAATTTGTCTTCAGCAGAGCAAAAGGTATGCACTCCAGAGTCTGCAGCTATCAAAAGCACAGAAATGCTGTAATTCTTCACACATATCTCTCATGTCACCCAATCAAAAGTCTTCCCTCACTTTTTTTCAAATGAAAACCCATCCCCCCTCTGCCCTTTCTGCCTTATCTGCATGGCAACCACCTCTTGGAAGACCTCTGTTGTTTGCAAGTTCACACAACAATGTTGCAATTGAACTCTGAACTCTCAGTGCACCTGCATATCCAGTGCATTCTTTCATTTAATGATTTTTTATTGACCACTCAAAATACATCTTTCAAAGAACACATCCGTGCACCCTAACTTTCTGTTTTCAGCAATCAAAATCCACCAATCACTGTTACTGCTTCCTGAACACAGAAACTCCACAGTTTTTTTTTTCATTTTACACTCTCATTTTTTCAACTGCCATTTCATTGCCACACTTCATCTGACTGCAGGAGAACCTTCTCTCACCATGTTTTCTGTCTGGATTGTTGGACATAGTTATATTCACTGGGCTCAAAGGTACGTTGAAAACAGGAATTTACCTAACCTCAATTTACAAGATGTGGAAATTAAGTGGTTTGGCCACAGAGGATTAAAATGTCACCAATTGATACCATTGGTGAAAACCTTTATGCATTTGCCCAAACCTGACCTGTTAATTGTGCACTGTGGAGGTAATGACTTGGGCACTTTGACTGGTGTAGGTCTGGAAATGCTTTTAAAGGACACCTTTGAGCAATTAATGGCACTTTTTCCTCAGACTGCCTTGGTATATTCAAATATATGCCAAAGACAGAAATGGAGGTGGTCCAAGCAATTTTGTCCACAAATTGAGAAGTCGAGGAAGCATGTAAACAAATCTGTTTCAGCTTACATGAGAGACCATGGAATGGGCTGCCTGTACAACAATAACTTGCGTTACTACATGCAAGATATCTACAGAGGAGATGGAGTTCACTTCTCAGAATTTTCACTCTGAATTTAAGAATGTGCATTGGTACCTACTTATAAGTACCGAAATGTACCATAAACCCAAAAGCTCTTCTCAGAGCTACCCTACATCTAATCACTCACAATTATTATTTTACTCTAACATTTTTCACTAATTTTCAACAAAGTACGCTCCCTGGGGCGCTACCCGGTACGCGAACCGGGAGCTAACCTCGCGAAATTTTTTTTCGCACATATAAGCCTCCTCAGCCACCCTCACAAAACCTAGGGGGTCAAGATAACTCTACCGTGCCCCCTTCTACCCATTCTGAACATTATTTGCCCTCCATCTTGTATCTTAATTCGACCGAAACACAAAATGGTGGACTCCCGGAACGCTTAAGGTCCGCGAACCGAGGCGCTCAACGGTTCGCGTACCAGGTCGCTCCCTGGGAAGCGCACCATCAAAAAAGGTGGGAAAGTAGTTCACAGAAAAGCCACTGGAGACAATTTCACCAAATATAGATTAGCTCATACTACATACCAATCCCTACCATTTTCACAAATTTGGTTGGAATTCCATTTAGTCATTTAGCCTGTAGACCTCTCTAAATACCCTGAGGTAAATTACTTCACAAAACACATCTGAAGTGTTGGAATTGACAACCAATGAAAATGTTAGTTTCATTTTCTACTTTTTTTACCTGACATTTCATTGGTTATATACCTGAATATATATAAAGGAAGAGAAGAAAACACAGCCATTTTGACTACTACTTCTTGCTGTACATTTCAATAGTATTATCACTAATTCCTTCAACTTCTTTCTAAAGGTAAGTTTTTATTTTTAAAACTGAAGTATATAGTACACTATAAGTTAATATGGTAAACTTTTTCTGATAGATATATACTATCCCTCTGTAGTAGTTATAGATTTAGAGAGACTTCTCTGTTATAGTTATGGATGGAGTTAGGCTTCTCTTGTATAATTATGAATTTACTTACGTTAAATCACATACACTTTTTTATATTCCTATTTCCACTCTGATACTATATACTACCCAAAGATAAATTCACTGATAAAAAATACCTATCTAAAATTATTCCCAACATTGCCCTATCTCTACTAATATATATTTTTTAATCCAAATTTCAGGCAAAATGGAAGGCGAAAACCAAGTTTCTTTTGAAATGGACCTGCAAGAGAGCAGCCAAGAATTGATTGATACAATTGATCAAATTGACATTGAATTTTTCGATGAAACTTGGGACAATGAACTACTGCAATGTGTACAAGCAGTAGATAACCTCCTTGCAAATGAGGACATTTTACACCCTCAGAGACTACAATGTATATTCCATGATAATTATGAAATTTCTGACAATGAAATGATAGAAAGTTTAATAAATTATGAAACACAATCACAATAAAAAAAATGCTTAAAAAATAAAGAAAATAAAAAATAATCAACAAAACCAACAATCAATTAACATACTGCATTTTAAAAGTCTCTCATTCATTTTTCATTGCAGTACGCTGCCCAGAACCCTTCCCGGTTCGCGGACCGGGCGCTCACTTTTAGCCCGAACGGCTGAATGGATTTGCACGAAACTTGGCAAAATTGTAGGGACTGGTAGCCCGATGTGCCTTTTGTAGGTCTCAATATATGTGCTTCAGTGGATTTTGAGAAATTAATGTTCAAAAAAAGATATATATCTGTAGCAGCGGACTGGGCAGCGCTCCGCTACGCGTACTTTTCGCGCAACGGAGCTTTGTGAAGCGAAGCTGATTGGTTCTCCGGCGTCTGTCAACATTCCAAACAGTCCGTAGCGGCCGCCATCTTGTCTCTCGGTAGGATCGAGAGACAAGAGGAGGCCAAAGCGAAGGGGCAAATGACCATAAGGGGGCATAGTACATTGTCGCTCACCCCCTAGGTTTGATGTGGAGGTTTTAAAAGGGCCCCGCGGGGCAAAAAAAAATAAACATAATAATAATCGAACAGCTGAATGGATTTGCACGAAACTTGGCAAAATTGTAGGGACTGGTAGCCCGATGTGCCTTTGCTAGATCTCAATATATGTGCTCCAGTGGATTTTGAGAAATTAACGTTCAAAAAAAGGTATATATCTGTAACAGCGCACCGCTTCGCGTACTTTTCGCGTTACGGAGCTTTGCGAAGCGAAGCTGATTGGCTCTCCGGTGTCTGTAAACATTCCAAACAGTCCGTAGCGGCCGCCATCTTGTCTCTCGGTAGGATCGAACAGCTGAATGGATTTGCACGAAACTTGGCAAAATTGTAGGGACTGGTAGCCCGATGTGCCTTTGCTAGGTCTCAATATATGTGCTTCAGTGCATTTTGAGAAATTAACGTTCAGAAACAAGATATATATCTGTAACAGCGCTCCGCTTCGCGGAGATAAAATTATATGTGTATTACCTAGCTGTTGCTAACACCAGTTAGCGACGGCTAGTAGAAGATAGCGACCATCTTGGGCCCCACTTTGCATGTAAGTGATATTTATCACTAATGACATGCAAAGTGGGCATGCCAAGATGTTAGCGACTGGAAACAGTCGCTAACATCGCTATCTCCTATTATCAACTTTTGGAAATATTCGAGATAAGGGCGAATATCTCCAAAAGCTACCACCTGCCCTGAGCAGTTCTTAGCCATGTTATCCAATGGGAGGTGGATAACATGGCTAAGAGCATTAGCTCGGTAATGCATGAATATCGCTGAGTTTTCAGCGATATTAATGCATTGCGGTCGTTTTTTATCGTATTTCCGATAAACCTTGGTAATAGCAAGGTTTATCTGCGATAATTTCTGACGGTAAAAAAATCGTTGCTAAGCATCGTTAGGGATAAATATCGCTTAACTTTGGTAATATGCCCCAACGTCTGTTAACGTTCGATTCGAAGGAAATCAGGAAGTGTTGAAAAACATTGTCTGCGCCATCTTGTCTTTTTTCAAATGCCACACTTTTGTCGTGCACGGCAGCCATTTTAGATGCCTTGACCAGACCCACTCTGTGCACGCTGTCGATCCTTAGCATGGCTCCCCACCCTCGCAAGCATCTCCCCCAGGCAGTGGTCACCCCCGCTCTCTGTCTTATGCATGGGTAATAAACCTCCCCCATCTGCGCTGCTGTTCCCTGAGAATCACACCCTGTGCCCGCCCGACACCTCCCTTTCGCCCTATTCACTACCGCACCCTCTGACACTCCTTTTCCTCTGTGTCCGATTGTCCAGGCCGGTCCTAGGCTATCAGCTAGCCCTGCAGATGTAGTTTATGGCCACAGCTGTAAAGAATCACCCCTCTTCAAAGGAGTTATAGTAGATCAAGGCCCACACTCGATAAGATCCGTCACAGCAGAAGCGTTGCTATTATCTGAAAACCATCCTGTATTGTGATTGGGGAGGGGACCGAGCCTGAAGCGGAAGATTCCAGGGATGACTGTTTGTACATCAAAGTTTTTACAATTATGTGTCACATTAAAAATATATAGCACTCCGACAAAGTAGTAAGATTATAAAACTTTAATAATTTATAAATATATACAAGAAAACAAAAATAGTAATAACATATAAACATTTTTAGGGAAAAACAACGAAGTAGCGGTCGGCTGTGCGAATAGTCCCAACGCAGCACAACGTCCAGATTTCCAGCGTGGGGCGTCGCGGGGGGTGGGTCATCAGTAGCAAACTGTTGTGCGAATAGTTCCAAGGCAGCAGAACGCGCCGAAATCTAGATGACACGAAAGTGATGTCTAGTAAGTTGCCACCCAGCAAATAACGGCATGGGGCGTCGCGGGGGGTGGGTCATCAGTAGCAAACTGTTGCGCGAATAGTTCCAAGGCAGCAGAACGATGGCACCAAGGTGATGTCCAGTAAGTTGCCGCACTGGTTTTGGTATCCTACAATGCTGCTCCGAATAACGGCGTGGAGCGCCCCGGGGGAGGCGGCGTGAACGGGCCTCTCCAGGTGGAGTGTCATCTGTTGTAGTGGGGCGCCCCTTTACCGTTTCAGTTGCCATTCCGTCCGTTTTTGGTCCACTGTGTCAAAAGCCGCAATTCAGCTGAGTTGCGCCCACTCTTGCGGTGCAGCGATAGGCGGCTGTCACAGGACTCTCAAAATGGCGGCAGGCTGTTTCCTTTTTGGGCCTGGTCCACTGAAATGGCCCTGGGACACCTTGGAAATCGGACGCTTGTCTGCTAGGTCTTGGACCCCATTCTCGAAAGCGTCCCCTCCGCCTTGAGAATTCATCAAAAGTTTTGGGGGCTCCGACTCCTGCAGGCTTCTGGTGGGGAGCGGCTGCCATGATTGCTCGCGGAATGACCACGACGGAGCTACGAGATGGTGGTGCTCTCATGCTGACGCCAGTTTCAGTCTGAAACATCCAGAAACAAGGTGGGGCTTTCATCGTTTGGGAAAAAAAAAAAAGTTTTCATCCTATGAAAAGTGTTGTTTTTAGGTCACATGATCATGCCTTCCATCATTAGGAAACCAAAAGTAAAATGAACCAATGAAAAGTTTTATAAACAAGTCACATGACCTGTTATGCGGCATAGGGTATAAGATGCGGAGAAAATACGTTGGCACGTGAGGCGGCGTCAGTAGCGGACCGATGTGCGAAT
Organism: Lissotriton helveticus; assembly: GCF_964261635.1. Lineage (NCBI taxonomy): Eukaryota > Metazoa > Chordata > Amphibia > Caudata > Salamandridae > Lissotriton > Lissotriton helveticus. The sequence goes on from NC_136063.1 coordinate 43,364,056, forward strand.
AGGCCGAAGGCAACACAACGCGCCAAGATCCGGATGGCACCAAGGTGGTGTCCAGCAAGTTGCAGCACTGGTGTGGCCATCCTACAATGCTGAAAGTCGGCGTGGGGCGCCCCGTTGGCCTGTGAGTTTGCGTCAGTAGCGGACCGATGTGCGAATAGGCCGAAGGCAGCACAACGCGCCAAGATCCGGATGGCACCGAGGTGGTGTCTAGTAAGTTGCCGCACTGGTGTGGCCATCCAACAATGCTGAAAGTCGGCGTGGGGCGCCCCGTTGGCCTGTGAGTTTGCGTCAGTAGCGGACCGATGTGCGAATAGGCCGAAGGCAGCACAACGCGCCAAGATCCGGATGGCACCGAGGTGGTGTCTAGTAAGTTGCCGCACTGGTGTGGCCATCCTACAATGCTGAAAGTCGGCGTGGGGCGCCCCGTTGGCCTGTGAGATGGCGTCAGTAGCGGACCGATGTGTGAATGGGGCCGAAGGCAGCGCAACAATATTTTCTACTATATTTCCGGAGTAGAAGACACCACAAGGCGCTGAGATGCCAAGATCCGGATGGCACCGAGGTGGTGTCTAGCAAGTTGTGGCACTGGTGTGGCCATCGTACAATGGTAAAAGTCGGCGTGGGGCGCCCTGTTGGCCTGTGAGATGGTGTCAGTAGCGGACTGATGTGTGAATGGGGCCAAAGGCAGCGCAACAATATTTTCTACTATATTTTCGGAGTAGAAGACACCACAAGGCGCTGAGATGCCAAGATCCGGATGGCACCGAGGTGATGTGTAAGTTGCGGACCGATGTGCGAATGGGGCCAAAGGCAGCTCAACAAAATTTTCTGAAGAGAATACACCACAAGGCGCTGAGATGCCAAGATCCGGATGGCACCGAGGTGATGTCTAAGTTGCGGACCGATGTGCGAATGGGGCCAAAGGTAGCGTAACAAAATTTTCTGTATGGAAGATACCACTAGGCGTTGAGATGCCAAGATTCGGATGGCACCGAGGTGATGTCTAGCAAGTTGTGCCACTGGTGTGGCCATCGTACAATGGTAAAAGTCGGCGTGGGGCGCCCTATTGGCCTGTGAGATGGTGTCAGTAGCGGACTGATGTGCGAATGGGGCCAAAGGCAGCGCAACAATATTTTCTGACTGACACCACAAGGCGCTGAGATGCCAAGATCCGGATGGCATCGAGGTGATGTCTAAGTTGCGGACTGATGTGCGAATGGGGCCAAAGGCAGCGTAACAATATTTTCTGTATGGAAGATACCACTAGGCGTTGAGATGCCAAGATTCGGATGGCACCGAGTTGATGTCTAGCAAGTTGGTGTGGTCATCCTACAATGCTGAAACTCGGCGTGGGTCACCCCATTAGCCTGTGAGATGGCGTCAGTAGCGGACCGATGTGCGAATAGGCCGAAGGCAGCACAACGCGCCAAGATCCGGATGTCACCGTGGTGGTTTCATAGTTGAGAGGCACTTCATCTGCAGTGGGGCGCCGAGATCCGGATGGCACCGAGGTGATGTCTAGCAAGTTGCTGTACTTGTGTGGTCATCCTACAATGCTGAAACTCGGCGTGGGTCGCCCCATTAGCCTGTGAGATAGCTGTTCTTTGGATTTGGGCCTGGTCCACTAAAATGGCCCTGGGACACCTAAGAACTCGAACGCTCGATTTTTTTTTCCTTTCCTGTACATGCAAAAAAAGGTAAATGCCCGGTATGTTACACGCTTCATCTGCCACGATGAACTCTCCAGAGGAACCGAAAAAATATATAGTTGTGGTAACTATACCATGCATCGTCATATGGAGAGGTGGCACCAATTAATTATAGTGCTGCATAAAAGAGAGATTTGGAGGAGAACCCCTGACCTGCTAGTACATTCATTAAAGAAGTGGCACTGAGAGCTTCAGAGGCAAGGGAAACGGTCCCAAATATTTAGAAGAACTTTGGAAAGATTAAAATGACATGTTTAGATTGTGGTAAATTAATTTCATGTGGGCAGATGAGTGTTACTCTAATAAATACAGCATATGAACATCATCATAGTCGATGGTTGGTAGAGACATTTTGACTATATCCTGGACCTGCCCGTCCTCGCCCAAAATGGCGCCAGAATAAATGGGACTCGTAACTCCTTGTTGTGTACTGGTTGCACAACCTTGATATCACGAGATACGTATGCAGTTTTGAAGCACATGGCAGGCGGGGACGAGAATTGATTGAATATTTCGACATCCCTATTGATATTAAGTTCTGATGTCTTATTGATTACTGTACTGTTGAAAATTCGAATTAACGTCACCCATGGTACTTGCCCGCAAATGTATATCTAGATAATTTTATTGTAACTGGCCCTGTCGTATTTTAATTATAAAATGTACGTCCACCGATTCCGTAGCTGTTAGACACCTTAGTTTTTGCAACCTAATGGCCCGCCCGTTACGTTCCTCTACAGTGTAAATGTCTATTCATCATATACGATTACAGTTTGCTCCGTGGCAGGCCCACGTGGTTATAGGCTCGTATTTGTATAATGAAATTTTCACAATAAAGGTTTTTAAAAGAAAACATGGTAGTAGTGTATACATTGGTAAAGTTTTTAATAATAGTCACTGTTTTAGAATCAGTAAAAGGCAAGTGAAATAAAGCAGACCAATTACATGAAGGGTAAAAGGTATAATACGAAGGAACGCAGTAAAGATAAATGGTCAAGGGCTGTTGTGTTTTCTATTCCTGCAACATAAAGTGATCGATAAGAATCTCATATTCAGGCGTATCGGCGACTAAGACAGCAGGTCGACCCTCTTTTGCTCAACGGCTCCGTCATGGGACGAAGAAACGCTCTTTTTCTCGAAAAAAGAATATATTTTACTTGCAGGACAGTTGTAAAATTTCCGGGAAAGTACATTAGCCTGGAACATTATAACATATATTTAAGAGAAAATAATGTTCGGAAGTAATTAAAAGCGTAATTTTTAGGTGATATGACCAAGGCTTTCATCATTAGAATAAGAAAAGTAAAATGACCCAATGAAAAGTTTTATTAACAAGTCACATGACTTGTTATGCTTACGTTACGCGCTGCGCGCCCCGGATGACTTCCGGATGCGCTAACGCGGCGCGTCATATGACGCATTACGCGACAACGCAGGTCCAGAATATAGTCAAAATGTCTCCACCAACCTGCGGTCGAAACACAACCCCTTTCAGCAGGCTAAATAGTTCTGTTAAATGACAACAGAAGGGACAGGCAACAAGAACCATCAGTCAAAGAGGGGAGGGCTAGTTCTTCTCTACCGGGTTACATTGGGGCGCTACCGGAACTGATCGAATTGGTAGTCTACAGTGTTTCTGGATGTTTCAGACCGAAGCTGGGGTTAGCATGAGAGCAGCACCATTTCGTAGCTCCGTTGTGGCCATTCCGCAACCAATCATGGCAGCCGCTCTTTATCGTTATTTTGGGCGGGGTGGGTGGCGGAGCCGAGCTGTTTTGCAGCCATCATTGTGTGGAGTTCAGTTCATCTCACTAGTTTTGTATTTGTCATGAGGGGTTGTTCCTAATGTTTCTATTTTAGCGAGGTCAAAAAGAGATCCCATTAGTAGCCTACTGATTTTGCTTGATTCCTTTTCTTTTTTTTTACACGATTTTTCGTTATCTGCAAAGACTAAACAGAGTATTGCGACTCTGTGTTTGTTTGTAAATAGAGAATGAACCAAAGAGAACTAATTCTAAAACAGTAAATACTTGGATAACAATCAATCAAATGGAGAGAGAAGCAGGCACGACGGATTACAACGGGGGCAAAGGCCTGCGTTAACTACCTTTCACTATCTGCAAAGAGAGAGTACTCCTAATAGAAATGAGGGGGGGGGGGCACCATTCAAAGCAGATCAGTGTGCATAAACACGAAAATGTTTTCACTTACCACGTACTTGACATTCGACAGCTTATGATATTTGCTATTAAAAAACCATTGAAATTCACTGAAAAAACCATAGGTTATAGACCATATATAGTTAGGAATTAGCATTTACAAAACCTTGAAAATTCACTGAAAAAACCATAGGTTATAGACCATATATAGTTAGGAATTAGCATTTAAAAAACCTTATTTTACTCACACAAAACCATTGAAATTCCATATATAGTTAGTTGCACTAACTATATATCGTGCACCTGCAATCCACTGCTGATCATGTCACATATTACATCATTCATGACATGGTCAGTGACATCACTGATGACATCACTGATGACATCTCAAATGACATCACTGATGACATCACTGATGACAACATCCAGTGACTGTATGTTTCTGTAAAGTTAAAATATATCTTACATATTGAAGAATGAGTGGATGTATAAGTGTCTGGATGAAGGATTTAGTAGGTGCGTGACTGACTGTATGAGTGAGTGATTAAATGTGTCTCACTGAATGCATGGGTTAGTGACTAAACTGTCTTAATTTGTGCATCATTATGTCTGTTGTTCTGTAAACTGCTGCATGTGTTGATCATTAGCTATACGAGAGGCTATATGTGTTATTAATTGCTTGCCCAAGTATTTCTATGGGAGATTGAGTTTGTGTGGGGGTGGCTGGAAGGTGTGTGACTCTATGCATAGATGTGTGAACAGTTTATTCACTAGGTGTATGAGTTCAAGAGTGCATGTGGAAACAGCTACATGGGCAGTTGACTGTGTGCATGAGTGTATTGATGAGTGAATGGATATCTCAATGCTACATGTCATAGTAAGTACATATGTAAAACACAGTACATGTGAGAGTTGGCATATATAAATAACTGTGCATGAGAGCCACCGAATGAGTGAGTGGTTGTATCGATCATTGTGAACTTGTATCAGGGATTGTATAAGAGAGTAAATATGTGTTAGTATATGTTTCAATAAGTAAGGTGTGTTTAACTGTATAGTTGAAGAAATGGAGATGAGATTGTTTCTTTGCATGACTGACTGGGTGTGTGAGTAACTCCATGGATGAGTGGAAGTGTGTGAGTGTCTGTATACACTGAGTGTATCTAAGGTTATATTAGAGTCTGAAGAGGTTTATCGTATTAGCACAAGAATGATGTCAAATGAGATGTCATCAGTGATGTCATCAGTGATGTCATTTGAGATGTCATCAGTGATGTCATCAGTGATGTCACTGACCATGTCATGAATGATGTAATATGTGACATGATCAGCAGTGGATTGCAGGTGCGCGATATATAGTTAGTGCAACTAACTATATATGGAATTTCAATGGTTTTGTGTGAGTAAAATAAGGTTTTTTAAATGCTAATTCCTAACTATATATGGTCTATAACCTATGGTTTTTTCAGTGAATATATATATATATATATATATATCCACAAATTAGGCTCCAAAATCGTAGTCCAATGGCGCTCTTGTCACCGGTGCTGACTACAAAGCAGAGCCCCGCTTTCGTCTATTCTCCAAAGAGCTATCAAATGATAGCATAAGTCAGCACTCAAACAAAGGATATGTTTCCCAAATTTTCCATTTATTGTTCAAAAAGGCAGCATTCCTCGCATAGTACCAACGCGTTTCGCAACGTACTGTTGCTTGATCACGGTAAGGATACAATGTTGCAGGTCTTTCTTATATTTTTCAAAAAAACCGCCTGAGACCCATCAGTCTGATCTCACTTCCTGTCCAACAACAGGAAGTAGCTTGGGAATTGTAGTTTTTACATTAAAAAAAACGAGTGTTTGTAGTTCTGACATTGGGGTCAATACAGTCTCTTATCTCTCAATGGATGTATCAAAATAATCAAACAAATAATGCATTTCTGTACATTTCATAGACAATTTCAGGGATGACGCTTATTGTATCATGACATTTTTCACCATCTTGTCTCTCGGTAGGATTGAGAGACAAGAGGAGGCCAAAACAAAGGGGGAAATAACCAATAAGGGGGCATAGTAGATCCTCCCTGACCCCCTAGGTTTAATGTGGAGGCTTTAAAAAAATGTTTTTTGTTTTTTTGCGTGGGTAGCGCCCGGTCCGCGAACCGGGAAGCGTTCTGGGCAGCGTACTACAATGAAAAATGAATGATAGACTTTTCAAATGCTGTATGTTAATTGATTGTTGGTTTTGTTGATTATTTTTTATTTTCTTTATTTTTTAAGCATTTTTTTTATTGTGATTGTGTTTCATAATTTATTAAACTTTCTAACATTTCATTGTCAGAAATTTCATAATTATCATTGAATATACATTGTAGTCTCTGAGGGTGTAAAATGTCCTCATTTTCAAGGAAGTTATCTACTGCTTGCACACATTGCAGTAGTTCTTTGTCCCAAGTTTCATCGAAAATTTCAATATCATTTTCATCAATGATTTCTTGGCTGCTCTCTTGCAGGACAATTTGAAATTCAACTTTCTGTTTGCCTTCCATTGTGCCTGAAATTTAGATTAAAAAAAGATATATTAGTAGAGATAGGGCACTGTTGGGATTAATTTTAGATAGGCAGTTTTTATCAGTGAATTTATCTTTGGGCAGTATATAGTATCAGAGTGGAAGTAGGAATATAAAAAAGTGTATGTGATTTAACGTAAGTAAATTCATAATTATAAAAGAGAAGCCTAACTCCATCCATAACTATAACAGAGAAGTCTATCTAAATCTATAACTACTACAGAGGGATAGTATATAACTATCAGAAAAGGTTTACCATATTAACTTATAGTGCACAATATACTTCAGTTTTAAAAATAAAAACTTACCTTTAGAAAGAAGTTGAAGGAATTAGTGAAAATACTATTGAAGTGTACACCAAGAAGTAGTAGTCAAAATGGCTGTGTTTTCTTCTCTTCCTTTATATATATTCAGGTATATAACCAATGAAATGTCAGGTAAAAAAAGTAGAAAATGAAAGTAACATTTTCATTGGTTGTCAATTCCAACACTTCAGATGTGTTTTGTGAAGTAATTTACCTCACGGTATTTAGAGAGGTCTACAGGCTAAATGGCTCAATGGAATTCCAATCAAATTTGTGAAAATGGTAGGGATTGGTATGTAGTATGAGCTAATCTATATTTGGTGAAATTGTCTCCAGTGGCTTTTCTGTGAACTACTTTCCCACCTTTTTTGATGGTGCGCTTCCCAGGGAGCGACCCGGTACGCGAACCGTTGAGCGCCCCGGTTCGCGAACCTTAAGCGTTACGGGAGTCCACCATTTTGTGTCTCGGTCGAATTAAGATACAAGATGGAGGGCAAATAATGTTCAGAATGGGTAGAAGGGGGCACGGTAGACTTAGCTTGACCCCCTAGGTTTTGTGAGGGTGGCTGAGGAGGCTTATATGTGCGAAAAAAAACCATTTTTTTTAAAAAAAATCGCGAGGTTAGCTCCCGGTTCGCGTACCGGGTAGCGCCCCAGGGAGCGTACTTTGTTGAAAATTTGTGAAAAATGTTAGAGTAAAATAATAATTGTGAGTGATCAGATGTAGGGTAGCTCTGAGAAGAGCTTTTGGGTTTATGGTACATTTAGGTACTTATAAGTAGGTACCAATGCACAGTCTTAAATTCAGAGTGAAAATTCTGTTGCCCTCATCTGAGAAGTGAACTCCATCTCCTCTGTAGATATCTTGCATGTAGTAACGCAAGTTATTGTTGTACATGGAGCCCATTCCATGGTCTCTCATGTAAGCTGAAACAGATTTGTTTACATGCTTCCTCGACTTCTCAATTTGTGGACAAAATTGGTTTGACCACCTCCATTTCTGTCTTTGGCATATATTTGAATATACCAAGGCAGTCTGAGGAAAAAGTGCCATCAATTGCTCAAAGGTGTCCTTTAAAAGCATTTCCAGACCTACCCCAGTCAAAGTGCCCAAGTCATTACCTCCACAGTGCACAATTAACAGGTCAAGTTTGGGCAAATGCATAAAGGTTTTCACCAATGGTATCAATTGGTGACATTTCAATCCTCTGTGGCCAAACCACTTAATTTCCACATCTTGTAAATTGAGGTTAGGTAATTTTCTGTTCTCAGCATACCTGTGAGCCCAGTGGATATAACTATGTCCAACAATCCAGACAGAAAACATGGTGAGAGAAGGTTCTCCTGCAGTCAGATGAAGTGTGGCAATGAAATGGCAGTTGAAAAAATGAGAGTTTAAAATGAAAAAAACTGTGGAGTTTCTGTGTTCATGAAGCAGTAACAGTGATTGGTGGATTTTGATTGCTGAAAACAGAAAGTTAGGGTGCACGGATGTGTTCTTTGAAAGATGTATTTTGAGTGGTCAATAAAAAATCATTAAATGAAAGAATGCACTGGATATGCAGGTGCACTGAGAGTTCAGAGTTCAATTGCAACATTGTTGTGTGAACTTGCAAACAACAGAGGTCTTCCATGAGGTGGTTGCCATGCAGAAAAGGCATGAAATGGCAGAGGGGGGAAGGGTTTTCATTTGAAAAAAAGTGAGGGAAGAGTTTTGATTGGGTGACATGAGAGATATGTGTGAAGAATTACAGCATTTCTGTGCTTTTGATAGCTGCAGACTCTGGAGTGCATACCTTTTGCTCTGCTGAAGACAAATTGGTGTGTTTCTGAGACTGTTTTCAAACTCAAAGTATTTGCTAAGGTGAGAAAAAATTTCTTTAATTTAGATAGAGAATAGTGTGCTTTAAGGAGAAAATTATGAATTATGTGGCGCAAATTGCTTGTAAATATGCTCCCACCTGTGCATGGAAAATTTAGATTTTTAATGTTTGTGTTACATAGCCATGTTAAAAGTGATACAAACATGCTGCAAAGGCAATCAAAAAACGTTTTTATGTGTCTTAAGGACATTTTAAGTAATTTCCCCATGTGCAGTGTTTTGAAATTATGATTTGAAAATCGTTTTTGGGGAAAAGGAATTGTTTTTAAATTTATGACAAGGACATAATGGTGTATGCTTCTTTATACGGCAATTGAGTGTCCCTGATGTTATTTTTCCCATTTTAATGTAAGACCTTTCTCTGTGGCGCAAGTTGCTTGTAAATATGCTCTGACCTGTGCATGGCAAATTTAGATTTTAAATGTTTGTGTTACATAGCCATGTTAAAAGTGACCCAACCATGCTGGAAAGGCAATAAAAAAACACTTTCATGTGTCTTAAGGACATTTTAAGTAATTTCCCTGTGGGCAGTGTTTTCAAATTATGAATTGAAAATCGTTTTTGAGGTAAAGGAATGTTGTTAAAATTTATGTGCGTCATATGCCCCCAAATTTCTTTTTCAGGGGTGCAGCAGGGTGTTATTGAGACACCCCTGCACCCTTGGAAAAATTCCTAATTTGTGATGAGCTAATTGCTAATCGCAAATTGCACCTTCATTCCTATGGGCCTCCTGGCCCATGGAAATGAATGGGTAATTTGCAATTAGCAATTTGCTCATTGCAAATTAGGAATGGTAAAGAATTGCTATTTATTCCTTAAAATTCGCTATTTAGGAAATGCAAAATAGTTTGATGGTACATATGGTGGTTCATCTGTAACAAGATAAGAAGCTTAGGGATACATTTATGATGACTGGCGAAATAAAGTGCAAATCACTTACTTCATTGGTAGGCCTTTACATGTATTATCTCCTCTGTATTCTTCATCAAGCGTAACTTTAATCTGCAATCCTGAGTAGGCCTCACCTTAAACAAACCTTTGGATAGGCCACACCTTATCGTCATCCTGGATTAATCATTTAAAATGCTAGGGACAGATTTATGATAGGTGTATGCCTCTTTTGCGCCACTTTGCGTCACTTTTATGATGCAGCGGCGGTGCAAAAGATTTGCTATGAGGCGACAAAATTACAAATTGATGCATTTAGGCAGATATGTCATGGTGTAAAAAAAACGTACCACATGAAACCGATGCAGCAGTGATGCAAAAGATGCACCATGTTGCAAGACAGGCCTCACTTGGGGCCATATGTATCAAGCTAATTAGCATTCGCAAAGATCAAAATTCTGCGAATTTCGGCCTTTGCGAATGCTAATTAGACAAATGGTATGTATCAAACAAGTTTGATGCAAAATAAGGAATAGCAAAATGTGCTATTCCTTATTTTGCGATTGCACTGAAGGATTTGCAAATTTTGCGATTACTTAAATGCAATGTATCAAACAAAAAATATGTAAAAAAATGACATTAAGGATTTGGAAACTACCACCAACTTCTAGTTGGTGGTAATCTGTGAATTCTTTTCAAAAAGCTTTTTTTCCAAAAAACAAAAGGTCCCATATGATGCCCATACATGCCCTTAGGGCATGTATGTGCGCCATATGCCCCCAAATTTCTTTTTCAGGGGGTGCAGCAGGGTGTTCTTGAGACACCCCTGCACCCTTGGAAAAATTCCTATTTTGTGATGAGCTAATTGCTAATCGCAAATTGCACCTTCATTCCTATGAGCCTCCTAGCCCATGGAAATGAATGGGTAATTTGCAATTAGCAATTTGCTCATCGCAAATTAGGAATGGTAAAGAATCGCTATTTATTCCTTAAAATTCGCTATTTAGGAAATGCAAAATAGTTTGATGGTACATATGGTGGTTCATCTGTAACAAGATAAGAAGCTTAGGGATACATTTATGATGACTGGCGAAATAAAGTGCAAATCACTTACTTCATTGGTAGGCCTTTACATGTATTATCTCTTCTGAATTCTTCATCAAGCGTAACTTTAATCTGCAAACCTGAGTAGGCCTCACCTTAAACAAACCTCTGGATAGGCCACACCTTATCGTTATCATGAATTAATCATTTAAAATGCTAGGGACAGATTTATGATAGGTGTATGACTCTTTTGCGCCACTTACAAAACACTGTCCACGGGGAAATGACTTAAAATGTCCTTAAGACACATGAATGTGTTTTTTTAAAGCGTTTCCAATTTTTTTGGGTCACTTTTAACATGGCTATGTGACTCAAACAGTCAAAATCTAAATTCACCATGCACAGGTGGGAGCATATTTACAAGGAATGTGCTCCATGGGGAAAGGTCTTATAATGTAATATGGGAAAAATGACATCAGAGACACTGAAATGCCTTATAGAGAAGCATACACCATTATGTCCTTGTCATAAATTTGCAAACCATTACTTTTCCCCAAAAACGATTTTCAAATCATAATTTGAAAACACTGCACATGTGGAAATGACTTAAAATGTCCTTAATTCAAAATTTGCTATTCATTATTTTGCGATTGCACTTAAGGATTTGCAAATTTTGCGATTCCTTAAATGCAATGTATCAAACAAAAAATATGTAAAAAATAACATTAAGGATTTGGAAACTACCACCAACTTCTAGTTTGTGGTAATTTGCAAATTCTTTTCAAAAAGCATTTTTTACCAAAAAACAAAAGGTTGCCATATGACGCCAATACATGTCCTTAGGGCATGTATGTGCGCCATATGCCCCCAAATTTCTTTTTCAGGGGTGCAGCAGGGTGTTCTTGAGATACCCCTGCACCCTTGAAAAAATTCCTAATTTGCGATGAGCAAATTGCTAATCGCAAATTAAACCTTCATTCCTATGAGCCTCCTAGCCCATGGAAATGAATGGGTAATTTGCAATTAGCAATTTGCTTATTGCAAATTAGGAATGGTAAAGAATTGCTATTTATTCCTTAAAATTCGCTATTTAGGAAATGCAAAATAGTTTGATGGTACATATGGTGGTTCATCTGTAACAAGATAAGAAGCTTAGGGATACATTTATGATGACTGGCGCAATAAAGTGGACATAACTTACTTCATTGGTAGGCCTTTACATGTATTATCTCCTCTGTATTCTTCATCAAGCGTAACTTTAATCTGCAATCCTGAGTAGGCCTCACCTTAAACAAACTTTTGGATAGGCCACACCTTATCGTCATCCTGGATTAATCATTTAAAATGCTAGGGACAGATTTATGATAGGTGTATGCCTCTTTTGTGCCACTGTGCGTCACTTTTATGATGCAGCGGCGGTGCAAAAGATTTGCTATGAGGCGGCAAATTACAAATTGATGCATTTAGGCAGATATGTCATGGTGTAAAAAAAACGTAGCACATGAAACCGATGCAGCAGTGATGCAAAAGATGCACCATGTTGCAAGACAGGCCTCACTTGGGGCCATATGTATCAAGCTAATTAGCATTCGCAAAGATCAAAATTCTGCGAATTTCGGCCTTTGCGAATGTTAATCAGACAAATGGTATGTATCAAACAAGTTTGATGCAAAATAAGGAGTAGCAAAATTTGCTATTCCTTATTTTGCGATTGCACTGAAGGATTTGCATATTTTCCGATTACTTAAATGCAATGTATCAAACATAAAATATGTAAAAAATGACATTAAGGATTTGGAAACTATTGTGGTAAATTGGTGGTAATTTGTGAATTCTTTTCAAAAAGCTTTTTTTCAAAAAAACAAAAGGTCCCATATGACGCCAACACATGCCCTTAGGGCATGTACGTGTGCCATATGCCCCCAAATTTCTTTTTCAGGGGTGCAGCAGGGTGTTCTTGAGACACCCCTGCACCCTTGGAAAAATTCCTAATTTGTGATGAGCAAATTGCTAATCGCAAATAAAACCTTCATTCCTATGAGCCTCCTAGCCTATGGAAATGAATGGGTAACTTGCAATTAGCAATTTGCTCATTGCAAATTAGGAATGGTAAAGAATTGCTATTTATTCCTTAAAATTCGCTATTTAGGAAATGCAAAATAGTTTGATGGTACATATGGCGGTTCATCTGTAACAAGATAAGAAGCTTAGGGATAGATTTATGATGACTGGTGCATCACCAGGGATGTGTCAGTCATCCTGCGCCGCTGTTCCGCCACCCATGGTGTGCTGCATTTACAATGCGGGGCATCATGGGGCAAAAATGGCACAGATGCGTGACGTATCTGTGCTGTAAAGGTAGTGATTGCTGGAGTTGTATCGCAAGTGCGATGCAGCTCAAGCAAGGCTCAGGGGTGCCCCATCTCCACAATGTTGCGTCAAGACCTATGCCTGTTTAAAGCAGGCGCAGGGTTTTGACGCAGCTTTCTCCTATCTGATTGTAAATACGGCACACCATGGGTGGCAGAGCAGCGGTGCACGTTAACTGGTGCATGCCTGGGGATGTGCCATTTAACATAAATCTGCCCCTTTACATTTAAGTATGTGCAGGACACACAGAGTCGGTGAGGCTTATCCAAGGTTAAGAAGAGATGAGTCCTGTTCACTGAAAAATTAGACATAGTCTTCACCTGCTCAGCATTGCTGGACATGGCTAAATAATAGCTGCAAAATATTACTCTTGTTAAACAATTTTACTATTATAATCTGTGAGATTTGTCTCTTACTCTGCAACATCTCATTGTTGTTATCTTTCTTTAAAGATAAAGACAACATCAACATGAGCGACAATCTGCAATCAGTTGATTTTGACCTCATCATTGAACTTGTAATTGAAACATCAGTGGATGTTGATCCCTTGGATGATTTAAATCCTGAGGATGAAGAAGAGCGTGATGAGGATGCAGATTTGTCCGAATTATATGACATAGGGTGGGAAGCTGACCTGCTTAAGCCTATGGAAATATAAACATTTATTTTTAAAATTTATAATTAATAAAAAGTAAAAATGTAAACCGTTTAATTTAAAAATAAAGACACCTTCAAAAACAGGTTATGTGTAGTGTCTTCAATAAAATATTAAAATATGCTTATAAAATTAGATCAGATTCACATATAAAATAGCACAGGTAACATAAATATAAATGTCATTTCTTTTCTGCTATTTCTGTATTGTAAATGTGCCAAGGACTAAAAAATCTTCTATTTAAAATGTCAAGTAGTGTGTTAAGTTTTTGATCACTGTTATTGATTTACTGTTTGGTAATAATGGTTAATAACATTTTTTATTATATTTTACCACAGATTCAACTGCAGATCATTTCAAGATTTCACCATGCCAACAATAGAAAGACAGAGAAAGGCTGCAAAACGTCAAAGACAGCAGGTGAAACAAAATAAGCAGCAGTCCTCTAACAAAAAGATTTGTCAAGTCACGAAGAAAGCACCGGGTAAGAGCACAAAATATTTCATAAGAAATATGTGTAGTAAAAAAAATATTACTACAGAAAATGTTTCAGTCCATAAAAAGACAAGCAATTCAAATGGAAAGGAAAGGCCAATCAAAAATGTTACTGCTAGAGCTAGAGATAACTCTGTGCATGATAGTAGAAGGAAACAACAGTTTAGGGACATTCGTAAACGAATGTTCCGGAACAGGATAATTGGCAATTTGTTAAAAAATATTAAGAAAGGTCAACAGAAACTGGTTTTTTATAAGAGAAAAAAAAAAGTTGAGAAAGTTATTGATCAGGCATTTGAAATTAAACGTAAGTTATTCATTTTGATAATCAATAGAATTAGGAAGCTAAACAAGGCAATTTATGATTTCAAAAGAAATAGTAGATGGAAGAGAATAGTTAATCGTAGTAATTTTTGTGAAGTTTTTTCTGGAGAATGGATGCATATTTCAAGCTGTGAGGCATTTTTTAATGAGGAGAGTTATTTCCAGGATAATGATTTGGTGCATGCAGTTGACACCAGTGGTCGAGCTTATGAAGTGAAAGATGGTTGTCCAGTTGAAAAAGAAAAACTTGTGACAACAGAGACAGAAGAGGTGTTAGGTAATGAGGTTTTAGGAAGACGTGCTAAGGGTCCTGTGTACACCTGGAAGTGTAGTAGTATTTGTAGTGTGCGACAGGATTCCATCAATTTGCTTTGTGATTTTGTACGGTCATTTAATAAGAAAAGTGTGAAGCAGAAAATAAGGTTGTTGCAAGAATTAGATCCTTGTAGAGTGAGAGAAGTGACAGGTTTGCATGGTCATTCACTGGCTTGTCTTTCCAGGAGAGTATGCCAGAGTGTTTTTCATCATTTCAGGATGCTAGCAGTGCATCATAATAAAGTGAGGAAATTAGTTAGAATGTTGTATTATGCTAAGAGTCCAGCAATTATGCTTAAACAATTATGCGCTGCTCTTTTGCATGGTTCTGAAATAGATGTGAAGAATATATGTGAAGAAATTGAGTTTTGTTACTTTGGAAGTAAAGAGGAGAATGTTGAAATTGACCAAGAAGAAGAGGGTAATGTGGAAGATAGTGTACAGGTTTCCAGTACAGATAATTTTCAGAAGGAAATTGCGACGTTTCAGGTGAAATCAAGTGAGAGGCCTAATTTCACTTGTGTGTGTTGTCGACGCACTTATTATAAGAATCAGACTAAGTTAGTGGATTTATATGCAAAAAGTGAAAGGGAAAATAATAGTGAATGGAAGGATTTTGCAACATACTTGATGGTAGAAAATTGTTTTGATTTGGGATTCGATCAACGTGTGTGTACTTATTGTTGTTGCAAATTAAATCAAAACCAGATGTCTGCTAGAGCAGTTCATAATAATCTGGAATTGGTTGAGATTCCTTCTGAATTGAACGATTTAAATACTTATGAATCTATTTTGATTCAAAGTATCCATCCCTTTCAGGCTATTGTAAGAATGGAGCCAAAGACAGGGAAATTGCCTCCATCAGATTTACAGAGAGGATTAAAGGGAAGAGTTGTTTATTTGCCTCTAGATTTGAAGAAAAACATTAACACAATTGGAGTAGAAAAAGTGGAAGAGGAACCTCTGGTTATCTTAGTTAATGGGGTTCCGACAAAGAATAAGAAAATATGGCAAGATTTAGTAGATGTTAGGAAAGTTAAAAAGGCAACATTGTATTTGAAAAAAAATAATAAATAGTATAAGAATGTATATGTTGCAGAAGAGGAAGTAAGTGAGGAAGAGGATAGCGATTTGTGTGCTAGTCAAATTGAGAAAGTAGAACCCTCTACTAGTGAAGAAATATATGAACATTATAGTGTTCATCCTTTGCATTCCAAGGAAGTCATGGGGAATGCTATTGAGTTGTTTCAAATGAAACAAGCCAAAGGGAGTCCCATTAGTGTTTGGGAGGAAAGTTTGGAAGCTCGGTGTTTCCCACAGCTTTTTCCAACAGGTCAGGGAGGAAGATATGATGAGCGACCTCATCAAATTCCTGCTTCTGAATACCGGACTTTGCGATTGTATGCAGGAGATGCTAGGTTTCGACAATGCATTCCTTATTTGTTTCATCTCCTGTTTGAAAGCGATCTGTCTGGACTGTCATATGCAGTGAACCACATCTTGAAAAGTGGTATACACATGCAAAACATCTCGGCAAGTGACTTTATGGATAAAGTCAATGTCCAAGACAGTATTTTGGATTCTCACCTGATTAATCTCATGGCGTGTCAGCGTGGTACTAATGAGTACTGGTACCGTCGTCATGGTGATTTAAAATGTATGCTGAGGAACTTAGGTACTCCCACATGGTTCCTCACTCCTCACTGTGCCGAGTATGGCTGGGAAGACTTACTTGAATTTCTACGAGAGGCAAATGCTAACGTAGATAACATCGAATTCAAGACACCCGGAGAACTGTGCTCTTTGGATCCATTCAATGTATGTAGGTACTTCAATCATAGATTTGAAGCTATGATGTCTTTCATCATGAATAAGAAGAATCCACCTCTTGGAGAGGTGTTGGATTTCTTCTGGAGAAAGGAGTACCAAGCAAGAGGTGCTCCTCATATACATATGTTGCTGTGGATCAAGGATGCACCTAAATTTGGAACGGATCCAGAAGACTCAGTGATGAGTTTCATCCAACAGTATTCTACGTGTGCTGTTCCAAACGCAAAGGAGAAGAAAAGCCTAAGAGAAAAAGTTCTGCGTTTCCAAAGCCATCGATGTGGAAAGTACTGCCGTCGTAAATTCCGAAACAAGGACAAGTTCTACACCAAATGTCGTTTCGGCTTTCCACGACCGGTGATTTCTAAAGGAAGAGTAAACAGTTTGATGTCTTCGCTGCGACACAATGTCATGAAGAAATCACCTAAAAACACATACAATTTGAAGAGGAACGAAGAGTCCAAGTACATCAATGACTACAACCCGGTGATTTTGTCCATGTGGAATGCTAACATGGATATACAGTTTGTGGCTGATAACTGTATGGCTGTGGCTCGGTATGTGACGTCTTACATCACCAAAAAAGAGAAGACAGAATTGAAGGATATGTGGGAGGACATTTTCCATGAAAAGAGCCTCAGCAAGAAGTTGTACAGTTTCAGTCTGAAGATGTTGTCGCATCGAGAAATCGGAGCTTACGAATGTTCTGACCGGTTGTCTTCAGCAAGTCTCTATGCCAAGTCCAGGAGTATCGTTTGGGCGAGTCTTGGTCTTGCTGCAACGCGTAATCGAGTTCTCAAACCTGTCCGGGAAATTGAGTATTTGGCGGAAAAGGAGCCAAACAGTACCGACATTTTGAAGACCAACATGTTGGATACATATTATCCAAATCGAAGCATTCACCTCGAGAATGTTTGTCTGTATGAGGTTCTTCAAAATTACATATTCAAGAGGAACATCAAAGAAGATACTGAGAAAGGAGTGTATGCTGTAATAGGAAGTGAGGGATGTCTGGTCAAGCAAAGAAAATGCCACTTGGTAAACCATTGAAAATTGAGTGGCGAATCTCCTGAAAAAAAGGAGTTTTACTATTTAGCACTTTTGCAACTTTTCAAGCCTTGGCGTGCAGAAGAGGAACTGCTTGGAGATTTTCTCTGTTACGCAGACTCTTTCAATGCCGCCAAGGAGACCATAGAATGTCCTGCTTTTCCCAAATATGTAGAAATGTTGAATGCGGAAATTGAGCAGGAAGCAACTATTGCAGCCGAGATTGCCAGAGACAGTTCTCAGGACAGTCAGAGTTCTGCTTCATTGAGTCAGGATCCACTAGGAGGACCTGTTATTGAAAATGAAGCTGCCACTGCTATGAATGAAGTGGAAAGAGCCATGGCACATGCTCAAGAGGATGCGGTTAACTTAGAAGAGTTGGAAAGACAACTCAACGTTGAGCAGAGGAAAATATATGACGAAGTTACCATGCAAATTGATCATGGATTAAGTCATGATAAGAAAGAGTGCTCATGTACGTCGTTGAAGCCTGTCCGACTGTACGTGAGTGGAGAAGCGGGAACTGGAAAAAGTTTCCTCATTAAAGCAATTTCATGCTATTTGCAGGAAAGGACAGAGTCATCGCTGTCTTGTGTTGTCACTGCTCCAACTGGACTGGCAGCACATAATATTAAAGGGATTACTTTACATCGTTTACTGATGCTGCCAGTGGAGCATGACAACAAATTACAATATCACAAGCTATCTGGAGATGCTTGTTTTGAAGTTTCAAGAATCTTGAGGAAAATGAAACTTCTTATCATTGACGAAGTAAGCATGGTTTCCAATGTCATGCTTGCCTTTGTGCATTTGAGAATGCAAGAAGTTCTCAAAACAGAGTATGATGTGTTATTTGGTGCCAAACACATCATTGTTTTCGGAGATCTTCTGCAGCTGACACCAGTGAAAGGGCAACCTGTGTTCAAAATGCTCACGCATGAAGATACCAGGAAGTGCCTAGGCAGCATTGGCAACGTCAATATATGGTTAAACTTCAATTATGCTGAACTGCATGAAAATATGCGTCAGGCGAAGGATGAAGTTTACAAGACTATTCTACAAGATGTTAGAATTGGAAAAGTGACCGAGCATGGGAAAGAAGCTTTACATGCACGATTACTGTCAAATTTATATCCAGAACAAGATGTTGTGCCTGAGAATATTTTTCAGAAAATTACTGAGAAGAAATCTGGAATATGTTTGATGCCAACTCTTGCAGAATGTGCCAAATTTAACAACAAAATGTTGCATTTAGAAAAGCAAGAGATTGTGAAACTGGAAGCTATTGACAGAGTAGAGCATATGGGATCAACAATTATTTTGTCTGAGAATCTGAAAACAAAATTGGATTCATTAGAGAAGAGTATATCTAAAACTGCAGGTTTTGAAAAGACTCTGAATGTGTGCTTGAACTGCCGTATAATTTTAAGAAGGAATTTACATGTTGAAAGAGGTCTGGTAAATGGATCAATGGGTAATGTTGTTGATTTTGTGAAATACAGAAATAGAGATGGAATTGAATTTTTAAAAATTAAATTTGATGGCATTGAGGAAGTACAGCTAATTGGTCGTTGTTCTGCTAGATTTTTGCTTGTAAAAGACTTATATGTTCGCCGTAAGCAGTTTCCTGTTTGCTTGGCATATGCGGTGACAATCCATAAATCGCAAGGTTTAAGTGTAGACAGTGCATTGGTGAATATTGGCAGTTCTGTGTTCAAGGAGGGTATGGCATATGTGGCATTGTCACGAGTTAGAACTTTATCGGGATTGTACTTGATTGAGTGTGATGTCACAAACATTTGTGCGGATCTAGATTGTGTTAAGGAATACAATAGGTTAAGAAGAGAGTATGCGCCACATTTGCCTCAGTATCCTTTGTTTGAGAAACGTGTGGTAGGCCGGAAACGAAGAAATGTGACCAATACTGGGGAGGTTGTAGCAAAAAGACAAAAAGTCAATGAACCTAAAATTACAAGCAGAAAGAAAAAGGATTCTGTTGAAGATGTTGTTGGTTTTCAGTTTGAAAACAGTTCTGGTGTCAACTGCTATGCTAATGTAGTGGTTAATGTTTTGTTTTCTCTAGAAAATGTAAAAGAAGAGATTATGGTCAATTCTGATCAAAGATTTTGCAGTTTGTTAAATTCTGTGTTAGAGAAATGTAGCACTGATAGAAGAAACATAGAAAGTGTGTCTGAAATTCGAAATCTGTTAGACAGATGTTCAGGCCAAACACAATTCTCTCAAAATATTCAGCAAGATTGTCAGGAGTTTTTCATGTATATGCTTGATGTATTACATGCTGAAGGTGTAGATGTAGATCAGCTGTTTGGGCTTTCTTATCAATGGCAGCATGACTGCGAGAACTGTATGGTATCAAGTACTACTAGTGTAGACTCAGAAAGATTTATATATTTAACTTTGCCAGACAGTAAATCAGTCTCCTTTAATAAGCTAGTAAAAGCAGCTGATCACAACATGGAGTGTAGCCAATGTAAATCTGAAATGATGTCCACATTATTTATACAAACATATGGCCAGTATGTCATTTTAATGTTCCAACGATGTAGGCCTGATGGAACAAAATTGACAACTTTAATTAAAATTTTTGTAGCTTCGCAGTTGTCAATATCAGGAAGGACTTTTGTAACTGCAGCAATTATATATCATGATGGCCCTTCAATAACATCAGGACATTACACAGCTTATTTAAAGTCTAGAAATGGCTGGTCATTCTGCAATGATTCTGTTTTAATTAAAAAAAAAAAAATTGCCGTATGACCTTAAAAACTCTTACCTGGTGTTTTTAAAACCAAAATTTAAGGGAAATAATCTCGGGATGTGCTCTGTGGAATTTCAAGAAGTTCTAACGGCTCCTACACAATTTGGCCTTGAGGATAAGTGTAGTTCAGAGACATAACTTCTAACCATAAGACTGGACGTCATGGAGAAATACGTGCACTTTGAATGAGTTCAGAAAAACTGTTTCTTTTTATAAGCTAATTGAAGCAGCCAATCAAAACATGGAGTAGAGGGAATGTAAGTCTGCAATGCTGTCTACTGTTTTACATTGCTTTGTGATTAAAAGTGATGTAGAGAATTAAATAATTGTAGTAGTCATAGAGGTAGTGTAAGTTTGCTTCATAGTAAGCAGTATCAGTGTCATAGGAAATGTAGAACATGACTGAGCAAGAAGGGGAAGATATTACTAGTAACTAAAATAACAATGAAGGGAGGTAGAGTAAAAAGATAGGATTCCTACTCCACAGGCACTGATAAATAAACAAGGAGAATCCTACTTCCAGTGTGCACCACAAGGATGGGGGACACTCAGTGTTGTGTAAAATACCCCTCACACACCAACAGGCCCCTTGGTGTCATGCTTCATCATCGGGGTCTTCGCACCCCGCTAAGGGGATACGACCTGCGACTACGCGGGAGCAATAACAAGTAATGACTATGTGTGGTGTGTGTTGAGTGCACGTGAGGGGATTAATGTGAGTGAAGGGTGTAGTGAAAAATTTAAAAAGTACCTGGCTAGTGGGTGTTGCAAAAAAAAAATTTATTCCATACCCCTAGCTGGTGCTATTAAAAAGGTGTGCAAAAAACGAGGTTCAATGTCTTAATTAGGGGCAGAACCTCTGGTGTGCGTCGACATGTTTCGGAACTGGTGTTCCTTCTTCAGGACGGGGCACAACTTCCCAACCCTACTCACGTATTTCTATTAAAAAGTGTTATTCTACTTATCAAAAAGTGATACTAATCTCACGAAGGCTAACAATGTGCCTACAGCGGTATCTTCGGTTCATGCAATTGCATGCCCTGAAAAAAAGAAAAATTTACTTTTAGTTTGGTTGCCAAGTAGGACTGGCTCAGACAGGTGCAGTCACCTGGAGCCCCAAACAGTCAAATTGACCTGTAAAAAAGAGGGACATACATAACACACAACATATAAGACACACTAGAAGGTTTTTTGTATGTGTTTTTTCTTTGGACATACTCATATTCACTGTTGTAAATTGCGTCATGAGCATATCCAGAAACATCAGGGTAGGTAGGTGGATCCACAATCTGTGAGGGTAAAGAAGTGGTTGCAGTACTGTTACTCCTATTACTCACTGTTGGACTCCACACTAGATCTGGATATCTGAGAGTTGTTTTCGTGTTTCATATGTATACTCACGAAATCCGCCTAAATTGGCCTCCTTCTACCACCCTGTGCTGCTCCGCCGTGAATGCGATAGCGAGCAACGTTGTGGTATATATTGGGGATTTAGGTGGTGTCTCATTCGTTAATTAGCGGAAATAGGAAGATGGCCTTGAAAGGGTACATCCGTGTACCCGCCTATCATGTACCTTTACACGCTCTCAGTGTGACATGTATCCTTTTATCATTGGTTAATTGCCGGGTTTCTTTGCAGACCAAATATGGAGTGTCCGCTTGCCTGCCTATTGCGAGCCCGGACATCAGTACTTGTCGACCAAGGTCCTACTACGCATGCCTCATTGTTGAACTGGTTCCAAACCGGACGCGCATGCGCCTATAGTTGTTGTTGTGCCCTTGATTTGCTAGTTACCAGCGCATGCGCGGATGCGTCCCACTGATCGTGCGGTGTATCGGAAATGCTATTGCTTTCCACCAACTTGGAATACTGTTTTTCCCTCCATTCTGGGTCATCCCATCGGGCCATCATTTTTCCAAAAGGCATGCGCATGCGTATTTCGTGTTTGGTGCGCCCTGGGTTGCTAGTTACCAGCGCATGCGCAGATGTGTGAATCGCACTGATCTCGTGCGGTGTATCTGGAAAAATGTTGCTTGACTCGAACTTTGAGTGTTATTTATTACTTATTTACTTCAGATCCGGGGCATCCCATAGGGGCATCATTTAATCTGTTTGTCATGACGGAAAAATGGAAAAAAGGGCATGTACACAAAAATATTAGTACTGTCCTGGTCCATTTGTGTGCGTGTTTTTTTCTTTTCCATGATTATTTATACCATTCTAAGGGTAAAAGACATATCAGGATCATATTGGTTTTATAGGTTCTTATTTACCCAACCCAAAAGAATGATAAAATGAAATGTTTTCAATTATGGTCCAGTAAGATATTACTAGTCCAGGATTGTGAAAATGATCTTCAACATTTTAATTCTGAAAGTTGCGGAAATGCCAAATGACGGGATTGGCTTACAAGAAATCCAAGAGTTATAAATGGGTCTGACAAGATTTGGCCTTTTGGAAACTTGTGGTAGAGAGCAAGAAGTCATTTATTGCATGTAACATGTTTTTAAAAACGATGGAGATTTTCTTTCAGAAAGTGGCGGGCTGAAAGTAATAACAGCACAAAAGAGTGTAAGCTGTTCATAGGACATCCTTTGACGTCATGGAAAGTAAGTTAACTTTAAGGAGTTCTGAATTCTGATTTCTTATGTTGTATGGGTTTTTTAAACACAATCATTTTGATTGTGTTTTTTTTTCCCCGCTGTTATATGATGAATACCTTCAAGTCACTGTTTTTAGTGAATTTTGATACATTCTGAGAACAGCAAAAATAAACCATTTAACATGTATAATTAATTCTGTACTGTTTGCATTTATGATGTATATGTAGAACTGTGTAGGAGGCATGGAGAAGGTGAGGCTTCTGTAAGTGTCAAAGTTGTTGCATGCAGTGCTGCACTTCTGCGTATTCTTTCATATGCTAGACTACATCTGCACAATGAGATACCTAAGCAAAGGAAACACAAGTGATGTGATTGTGAAATGAGCAAAATAAATTGCACGTATTTCAATTACATCACCTGTGTTTCCTATCATTACGAATCACATTGTGCAGATCAAGTTTAGGTCTGTCCAGGGAAACATAGGAGGTTTGGACTTTGTTGAAGAGTGCAGTGGACATGACTCACTTCATTGGTAGACCTTCACATATATTATCTCCTCTGTACTCTTCAACAAGTGTAAATCTCATCTGCAACCCTGAGTAGGCCTCACCTCAAACAAACCTCTGGATAGGAGACATCTTATTGGCATCCTGAAGCAATTATTTAAAATTTTAGTGTCTTGCGACACTTTTCTGAAACAACAGCAATGCAAAATATGTACCATGTTTTAAGATAGGCCTCACTTCATCTGCATCAAGATACTGTTAGTTTAAAATGTATATCTTTAGGACTGTGTAGGGGGCCTGGAGAAGCAGAAGCTTCTGTAAGTGTCAAAGTTGTTGAAAAACTGTTTGTCCTTCAATCTTTTCCCTTGTCTTTTGTAATTTTTAAATACATGTTTTAATATTTTTCAAATGTTTGTTCTCTCTTTCACAGATTGAAAGTATAAAAACAAAAAGTGAGTAATTTAACGACAATTATAAGGTAAATGTTTTGTACTCTTTTCGTTACATTTCTATCACATTTAACTACTATTAGTTCCACTGCTTCATTTCTTTAACCCTCAGTTTCCTGCCTTTGCTACTTCCCTCATTCCTTTCTCTATTACCTACTTACTCAACTCCTTCCACTCTTTTTGCCAGTCCCTCTCTTCTCATAGTTCCTCACTCTTGTTCACTCACTCCGTCTCTATTACTCTTAGTGTCTTTGACTGATCACTCTATCACTATTTGTTCATAATGCTTTCTCTGTGTAGTTGAAGCACAGTAAGGGGCATATTATGAACACAGCCAATAAAATTATTGCTCTTTTTATTGGCAGAAAACTGGTGCAAAAGTGGTTTTAGCGGCAGTTTTCTGCCGCAAAAGCAGCTTTAGCGACACATTTCTGCCAATAAAAGCTGCAAAACTTTTATTGCCTATGTTGATGATATGGCTCTATGTTACTTACATTTCTTTGCTGTTTCAATTAATCTTTTTCTGTTATTTTTTGTTTTCTGTTTTCTATTTTTTCTCTCTGTTATTCCTCATGTTTTAATCTTATTTTGAACATTCACTCACATTCTCCAAGAAACTCTTCTTTGTTAATGTTATACTCTCTTTTTTTTTCTTTCACTTCGTTATCTATTATATCTCTTTTGGTTTCATAATGATGGAAAGCTAGGTCAGGTGACCTAAAAATAACACTTTTCATTGGTTGAGAAGTATTGTTTTTCCCAAATGATGAAAACCCCTCCTTCTTTCCTCACTCTGACTTTCATCATTGTGAGAGGAAGACCTTTTTTGATCATCTAGAAATGGCAAGTCTTGTAGCTGCAGCTGGTGCACCCCCACCACCACCTCCACCTCCTCATGGGAAGAGAGGACCACCTCCCCAGGTGATTACCAACACTGAGGAGGAAGATGAAGAAATGGATGAGGAGGGAGAAGAACCACAGTTCCTAGAAGAGTTGCCCGGGGTTTCCAGAAAGAAAGCCAGTTTCATCTGGCAGTTTTTTTCGATGCCTCGTGGACAAAAAAAAGTCAACGCGAGGTATGTCACCTGCCTCATATGCAAGGAACAATTGTCCAGAGGGACGGACAAAAAATACAGTTATGGTAATCACACCATGCACAGGCATATGACAAGAAAGCATCCGCTCAATTACAGCCGGGCGGAAATAAGGGATATGCAGGACAATCCTAGACCAACTCCTGTGGCCAGACCAACAATACCGGTTTCTCTAACACCAGAGGAGGCACGGGAAACTGTGCCAAATATTCAACAAAATTTTGGGCACATGATACATTTATGTATGCACTGTCGTGCATTATTAGCTTGTGGCAACATGAGCATCAATGCACTCAACCTTGCATATGAACACCATGATTGCCCTAACCGCCCCCAGTAAATTTTTTTTGCTCCTGTTGAGCCCTTTTCAACGCCTGTTTTTTGTTGTTTCCCCCCCAAAAAAAAAACAAAAAAAATATAAAATCGTTAAAAAAATACAAAAAAAACAAAAAAATTTCAAAAAAAAAAAAATATATAAAACAACAAAAATATTAAAAAAAAAGTTCTTTTCAGAACTACCTTCCCTTTCAAAAAAAATTGCTACAATGTTTAGCACTCTGGCAAGCTCTATTTCTTTTGGTTTGCTCCCGGGTTAGCTTCCCGGTACGCGGACCGGGAGCTAACCAAAAAAAAAAAAATAAATAAATAAAAAGTGTAAGTATAAGGAAAGTAAACAGAGAGTGATGTTAAAAGAAAGACAGCTATAGGGAGTAAAGAAGAGATACTGTTTAATAGATCTATTTACCGAAGAAAAGACAGAAGAGGGTATAATTGTGAAAAACAAAATAGATAACGAAGTGAAAGAAAAACAAGCATTGGCATAGCCAATAGGTCTCGCCTTTGGGACCTTCTAAGTATTTAGTTATGCAGCATAATATCCTTGGTGCAGCAACATCAACTGTTGCATGGCTAAACACGTATAAGGTCCCAAAGGCGAGACCTATTGTCTATGCCAATGCTTGTTTCTTAAGTAGTGTTGCAATACGTCTGACTCTTCCATGTGAAAAGATCTTATCTTGTGCTCTAAAGATTGCTCAAGTCTCGACAGAGAACAGGCTAGGCTGTAAGTAGGGTAAATTGCGCTTGGTGATCTGTTTGAGGGAGCGTCTGCTTTGCCTGGTGTCTTTGGAGAGCAATTTTGATTGGTATACTGGACAATGTTAGTTTTATTGGTCCAGTAGACAATTAAACTGCTGCATGACCACACTGTGTGATCCTGGGCACACTTTACAAATCCTACCTACCATCCAGCGGCTGAAGTGCAAATTGTAAAACCTGATAGCTGGGCACAATTACAGTGTCATTGCAGGCACACCCTGTGTGATCTTGGACATTTATCACATCTCAAAGTACTTTTAAATGCTTGAGCTTGGGATAAACCCTAGAAAAATACTCTCATGCATTTGACCTACCCAGGTGTTTGCTGCTACGTGCTTGATAAGAAATAATGCAACACACAATTGCAACTTCTGTGCCCCTTCCAAATAAACACTAGAAATCAGAGTTGTAATTAGTCTCTAGAATGAGTAAGATGCCCTCCAGCCTCCACTTGAAAGCAGGGGTGTATAGTTTGAGGGGAGTGAGGGGGGGGCGAGGGAGGCATGCAATACTTTAACGCAGGTAAAAGTGTCCAAAGTCACACCATCTGCCCACTAAAGAGCGGCTCGCAGTGGCCGGCTGGCCCGGCTGATTAGGGGAGCTGTTGGTGCCGAGCCTGGTGGGGCAGGTCCCAGCTGTGCTCTGCCGGGCTGCAGGCAGCTCAGTTATTAGGCAGCTGGTGGCGTGGGGACCACTGCTATTCCGTCTGTAATGTGCCCGAGCCTCCCGGCAGGCGGGGGATCACAAGAGCGACCGCTCCCACCCTCGGAGGCTAATTAATTGGCAGAACAAGAGCGCATTAAGGCGGATATAGGAGGGAGCCCCGTGCTGGCACCTTCTGAGTCTATGAGCTAAAGGCAGGTGGTTGTGTGTTTCAAATGCCTCTCAGACTACAAAACGCAGCGAATGCTACGTCCAAATCTGAAATTAGGAGTGCTCGTGTGCACGTCCCTAGGTATGTCTATCTAAGTGTGTGTGCTTTATAGTAATAGTCTATGTGTCACTGCATCTTAGACTGTGTGCCACTTTAAGCATGTAACAGTGTGAGGGTATGCACTACTGCGCTTGTGAGTCACGCTGTTTGCGAGTGGGTTTGTACCTGACAATTACTGACCTTGCAGTTGTGTGTGACTCACTCTGTGTCTGTGCCACTTTATGCGTGTGCATTTAACCTTGAGTGCCTGTGTATGTGGAGCGTGATGTACTGGGTGTGTGTGCGCGTGTGTGTACAGCGAGTTACTGTATGTGGCCTACTGTGAGTGTGCGTGTGTGAGCCACTGTGTTTGTGTGCGTGTCCCACGCTGTGCTGTGTATCTATCTATGTTTGTTAGTGTGTGTGCGCTGCTGTGTAGGTACCACTGTATGTGTAAGCGGGTGCTGGAGTGTATAGACAAACACACGTGAATCCTCAGTTTGTATGCAATGTACGTCACACGTAATTTACGGTCCTGTTCCGCTTTATTTTATTTTGATTGCAGTATAAAAAATGCTTGTTTATATTAGACTGGGGAATACAAACAGGAATCTAGTCTTCAAAGGGAGGGCTGCATGCCAATGTAGAACAAGCACCGGCCAGCTTATAACCCTACTCTGCGATGTTCTTGACTCCCATGCCATTGTTCACCATTTGAGTGAAGTCATGACCCCGCCTACCGAGCGGGGTAAGAAATGCTGTTCACAAGCGTGGTTGTAGCTGTCTGGGCACTTAAATATGTTGCAGCTGTCACGTTACTTAAAAACATTGTGAGAGCCTAAGTAAAACTAGAGTGAATTATCGCATGGCATTTTATGTACAGCCCTAATGCTGCTGCGGCAGAATGGCACCATGTCCTGGAAATACAATAACAGAGACCAGAGCGTCTGTAAATGTCCATGAATCGGGCACCACGCTGAGCCAGGGAAACACTCGAACAATAACAAGGAGAAACACAAGAGATGGCCTGCGGCCGTCAAAGTGAAAGTACGGCCGGCGGAGGAGAAATGCGACACAGCGGGCAGGGGAGGGGGCGGAGCGGGGAGAGCGGCATGAGGGTGTGAAGCAGCAGGGGCCTGAGACGAGGCCGCCTTGCCTTTGATGTGGTAATGCGAGGCAAGCGGCTGGTGGCATTGTGCACGCGCTTTCACGTGCACTGGAAGAAATCGCCTGGGAATCGCCTGATCTCGGTAAGCTCTGTTTAAGCCGCAATAGATCGAGCTCCCGCTCTCAATGCGCACATGCGCATTGAGATAGGTCGCTAGACCTAAAAAAGAGAGTATAACATTAACAAAGAAGAGTTTCTTGGAGAATGTGAGTGAATGTTCAAAATAAGATTAAAACATGGGGAATAACAGAGAGAAAAAATAGAAAACAGAAAACAAAAAATAACAGAAAAAGATTAATTGAAACAGCAAAGAAATGTAAGTAACATAGAGCCATATCATCAACATAGGCAATAAAAGTTTTGCAGCTTTTATTGGCAGAAATGTGTCGCTAAAGCTGCTTTTGCGGCAGAAAACTGCCACTAAAACCACTTTTGCACCAGTTTTCTGCCAATAAAAACAGCAATAATTTTATTGGCTGTGTTCATAATATGCCCCTTAGTGTGCTTCAACTACACAGAGAAAGCATTATGAACAAATAGTGATACAGTGATCAGTCAAAGACACTAAGAGTAATAGAGACGGAGTGAGTGAACAAGAGTGAGGAACTATGAGAAGAGAGGGACTGAGAAAAAGAGTGGAAGGAGTTGAGTAAGTAGGTAATAGAGAAAGGAATGAGGGAAGTAGCAAAGGTAGGAAACTGAGGATTAAAGAAATGAAGCAGTGGAACTAATAGTAGTTCAATGTGATAGAAATGTAACGAAAAGAGTACAAAATATTTACCTTATAATTGTCGTTAAATTACTCACTTTTTGTTTTTATATTTTCAATCTGTGAAAGAGAGAACAAACATTTGAAAAATATTAAAACATGTATTTAAAAATTACAAAAGACAAGGGCAAAGATTGAAGGACAAACAGTTTTTCAACAACTTTGACACTTACAGAAGCTTCTGCTTCTCCAGGCCCCCTACACAGTCCTAAAGATATACATTTTAAACTAACAGTATCTTGATGCAGATGAAGTGAGGCCTATCTTAAAACATGGTGCATATTTTGCATTGCTGTTGTTTCAGAAAAGTGTCGCAAGACACTAAAATTTTAAATAATTGCTTCAGGATGCCAATAAGATGTCTACTATCCAGAGGTTTGTTTGAGGTGAGGCCTACTCAGGGTTGCAGATGAGATTTACACTTGTTGAAGAGTACAGAGGAGATAATACATGTGAAGGTCTACCAATGAAGTGAGTCATGTCAACTGCACTCTTCAACAAAGTCCAAACCTCCTATGTTTCCCTGGACAGACCTAAACTTGATCTGCACAATGTGATTCGTAATGATAGGAAACACAGGTGATGTAATTGAAATACGTGCAATTTATTTTGGTCATTTCACAATCACATCACTTGTGTTTCCTTTGCTTAGGTATCTCATTGTGCAGATGTAGTCTAGCATATGAAAGAATACACAGAAGTGCAGCACTGCATGCAACAACTTTGACACTTACAGAAGCCTCACCTTCTCCATGCCTCCTACACAGTTCTACATATACATCATAAATGCAAACAGTACAGAATTAATTATACATGTTAAATGGTTTATTTTTGCTGTTCTCAGAATGTATCAAAATTCACTAAAACAGTGACTTGAAGGTATTCATCATATAACAGCGGGGAAAAAAAAACACAATCAAAATGATTGTGTTTAAAAAACCCATACAACATAAGAAATCAGAATTCAGAACTCCTTAAAGTTAACTTACTTTCCATGACGTCCAAGGATGTCCTATGAACAGCTTACACTCTTTTGTGCTGTTATTACTTTCAGCCCGCCACTTTCTGAAAGAAAATCTCCATCGTTTTTAAAAACACGTTACATGCAATAAATGACTTCTTGCTCTCTACCACAAGTTTCCACAAGGCCAAATCTGGTCAGAGCCATTTATAACTCTTGGATTTCTTGTAAGCCAATCCCGTCATTTGGCATTTCCGCAACTTTCAGAATTAAAATGTTGAAGATCATTTTCACAATCCTGGAATAGTAATATCTTCCCCTTCTTGCTCAGTCATGTTCTACATTTCCTATGACACTGATACTGCTTACTATGAAGCAGACTTACACTACCTCTATGACTACTACAATTATTTAATTCTCTACATCACTTTTAATCACAAAGCAATGTAAAACAGTAGACAGCATTGCAGACTTACATTCCCTCTACTCCATGTTTTGATTGGCTGCTTCAATTAGCTTATAAAAAGAAACAGTTTTTCTGAACTCATTCAAAGTGCACATATTTCTCCATGACGTCCAGTCCTATGGTTAGAAGTTATGTCTCTGAACTACCCTTATCCTCAAGGCCAAATTGTGTAGGAGCCATTAGAACTTCTTGAAATTCCACAGAGCACATCCCGAGATTATTTCCCTAAAATTTTGGTTTTAAAAACACCAGGTAAGAGTTTTTAAGGTCATACGGCAATTTTTTTTTGAAAATTAAAACAGAATCATTGCAGAATGACCAGCCATTTCTAGACTTTAAATAAGCTGTGTAATGTCCTGATGTTATTGAAGGGCCGTCATGATATATAATTGCTGCAGTTACAAAAGTCCTTCCTGATATTGACAACTGCGAAGCTACAAAATTTTTAATTAAAGTTGTCAATTTTGTTCCATCAGGCCTACATCGTTGGAACATTAAAATGACGTACTGGCCATATGTTCGTATAAATAATGTGGACATCATTTCAGATTTACATTGGCTACACTCCATGTTGTGATCAGCTGCTTTTACTAGCTTATTAAAGGAGACTGATTTACTGTCTGGCAAAGTTAAATATATAAATCTTTCTGAGTCTACACTAGTAGTACTTGATACCATACAGTTCTCGCAGTCATGCTGCCATTGATAAGAAAGCCCAAACAGCTGATCTACATCTACACCTTCAGCATGTAATACATCAAGCATATACATTAAAAACTCCTGACAATCTTGCTGAATATTTTGAGAGAATTGTGTTTGGCCTGAACATCTGTCTAACAGATTTCGAATTTCAGACACACTTTCTATGTTTCTTCTATCAGTGCTACATTTCTCTAACACAGAATTTAACAAACTGCAAAATCTTTGATCAGAATTGACCACAATCTCTTCTTTTACATTTTCTAGAGAAAACAAAACATTAACCACTACATTAGCATAGCAGTTGACACCAGAACTGTTTTCAAATTGAAAACCAACAACATCTTCAACAGAATCCTTTTTGTTTCTGCTTGTAATTTTAGGTTCATTGACTTTTTGTCTTTTTGCTACAACCTCCCCAGTATTGGTCACATTTCTTCGTTTCCGGCCTACCACACGTTTCTGAAACAAAGGATACTGAGGCAAATGTGGCGCATACTCTCTTCTTAACCTATTGTATTCCTTAACACAATCTAGATCCGCACAAATGTTTGTGACATCACACTCAATCAAGTACAATCCCGATAAAGTTCTAACTCGTGACAATGCCACATATGCCATACCCTCCTTGAACACAGAACTGCCAATATTCACCAATGCACTGTCTACACTTAAACCTTGCGATTTATGGATTGTCACCGCATATGCCAAGCAAACAGGAAACTGCTTACGGCGAACATATAAGTCTTTTACAAGCAAAAATCTAGCAGAACAACGAGCAATTAGCTGTACTTCCTCAATGCCATCAAATTTAATTTTTAAAAATTCAATTCCATCTCTATTTCTGTATTTCACAAAATCAACAACATTACCCATTGATCCATTTACCAGACCTCTTTCAACATGTAAATTCCTTCTTAAAATTATACGGCAGTTCAAGCACACATTCAGAGTCTTTTCAAAACCTGCACTTTTAGATATACTCTTCTCTAATGAATCCAATTTTGTTTTCAGATTCTCAGACAAAATAATTGTTGATCCCATATGCTCTACTCTGTCAATAGCTTCCAGTTTCACAATCTCTTGCTTTTCTAAATGCAACATTTTGTTGTTAAATTTGGCACATTCTGCAAGAGTTGGCATCAAACATATTCCAGATTTCTTCTCAGTAATTTTCTGAAAAATATTCTCAGGCACAACATCTTGTTCTGGATATAAATTAGACAGTAATCGTGCATGTAAAGCTTCTTTCCCATGCTCGGTCACTTTTCCAATTCTAACATCTTGTAGAATAGTCTTGTAAACTTCATCCTTCGCCTGACGCATATTTTCATGCAGTTCAGCATAATTGAAGTTTAACCATATATTGACGTTGCCAATGCTGCCTAGGCACTTCCTGGTATCTTCATGCGTGAGCATTTTGAACACAGGTTGCCCTTTCACTGGTGTCAGCTGCAGAAGATCTCCGAAAACAATGATGTGTTTGCCACCAAATAACACATTATACTCTGTTTTGAGAACTTCTTGCATTCTCAAATGCACAAAGGCAAGCATGACATTGGAAACCATGCTTACTTCGTCAATGATAAGAAGTTTCATTTTTCTCAAGATTCTTGAAACTTCAAAACAAGCATCTCCAGATAGCTTGTGATATTGTAATTTGTTGTCATGCTCCACTGGCAGCATCAGTAAACGATGTAAAGTAATCCCTTTAATATTATGTGCTGCCAGTCCAGTTGGAGCAGTGACAACACAAGACAGCGATGACTCTGTCCTTTCCTGCAAATAGCATGAAATTGCTTTAATGAGGAAACTTTTTCCAGTTCCCGCTTCTCCACTCACGTACAGTCGGACAGGCTTCAACGACGTACATGAGCACTCTTTCTTATCATGACTTAATCCATGATCAATTTGCATGGTAACTTCGTCATATATTTTCCTCTGCTCAACGTTGAGTTGTCTTTCCAACTCTTCTAAGTTAACCGCATCCTCTTGAGCATGTGCCATGGCTCTTTCCACTTCATTCATAGCAGTGGCAGCTTCATTTTCGATAACAGGTCCTCCTAGTGGATCCTGACTCAATGAAGCAGAACTCTGACTGTCCTGAGAACTGTCTCTGGCAATCTCGGCTGCAATCGTTGCTTCCTGCTCAATTTCCGCATTCAACATTTCTACATATTTGGGAAAAGCAGGACATTCTATGGTCTCCTTGGCGGCATTGAAAGAGTCTTCGTAACAGAGGAAATCTCCAAGCAGTTCCTCTTCTGCACGCCAAGGCTTGAAAAGTTGCAAAAGTGCTAAATAGAAAAACTCCTTTTTTTTCAGGAGATTCGCCACTCAATTTTCGATGGTTTACCAAGTGGCATTTTCTTTGCTTGACCAGACATCCCTCACTTCCTATTACAGCATACACTCCTTTCTCAGTATCTTCTTTGATGTTCCTCTTGAATATGTAATTTTGAAGAACCTCATACAGACAAACATTCTCGAGGTGAATGCTTCGATTTGGATAATATGTATCCAACATGTTGGTCTTCAAAATGTCGGTACTGTTTGGCTCCTTTTCCGCCAAATACTCAATTTCCCGCACAGGTTTGAGAACTCGATTACGCGTTGCAGCAAGACCAAGACTCGCCCAAACGATACTCCTGGACTTGGCATAGAGACTTGCTGAAGACAACCGGTCAGAACATTCGTACGCTCCGATTTCTCGATGCGACAACATCTTCAGACTGAAACTGTACAACTTCTTGCTGAGGCTCTTTTCATGGGAAATGTCCTCCCACATATCCTTCAATTCTGTCTTCTCTTTTTTGGTGATGTAAGACGTCACATACCGAGCCACAGCCATACAGTTATCAGCCACAAACTGTATATCCATGTTAGCATTCCACATGGACAAAATCACCGGGTTGTAGTCGTTGATGTACTTGGACTCTTCGTTCCTCTTCAAATTGTAAGTGTTTTTAGGTGATTTCTTCATGACATTGTGTCGCAGCGAAGACATCAAACTGTTTACTCTTCCTTTAGAAATCACTGGTCGTGGAAAGCCGAAACGACATTTAGTGTAGAACTTGTCCTTGTTTCGGAATTTACGACGGCAGTACTTTCCACATCGATGGCTTTGGAAACGCAGAACTTTTTCTCTTAGGCTTTTCTTCTCCTTTGCATTTGGAACAGCACACGTAGAATACTGTTGGATGAAACTCATCACTGAGTCATCCGGATCTGTTCCAAATTTAGGTGCATCCTTGATCCACAGCAACATATGTATATGAGGAGCACCTCTTGCTTGGTACTCCTTTCTCCAGAAGAAATCCAACACCTCTCCAAGAGGTGGATTCTTCTTATTCATGATGAAAGACATCATAGCTTCAAATCTATGATTGAAGTACCTACATACATTGACTGGATCCAAAGAGCACAGTTCTCCGGGTGTCTTGAATTCGATGTTATCTACGTTAGCATTTGCCTCTCGTAGAAATTCAAGTAAGTCTTCCCAGCCATACTCGGCACAGCTCAGAGTGAGGAACCATGTGGGAGTACCTAAGTTCCTCAGCATACATTTTAAATCACCATGACGACGGTACCAGTACTCATTAGTACCACGCTGACACGCCATGAGATTAATCAGGTGAGAATCCAAAATACTGTCTTGGACATTGACTTTATCCATAAAGTCACTTGCCGAGATGTTTTGCATGTGTATACCACTTTTCAAGATGTGGTTCACTGCATATGACAGTCCAGACAGATCGCTTTCAAACAGGAGATGAAACAAATAAGGAATGCATTGTCGAAACCTAGCATCTCCTGCATACAATCGCAAAGTCCGGTATTCAGAAGCAGGAATTTGATGAGGTCGCTCATCATATCTTCCTCCCTGACCTGTTGGAAAAAGCTGTGGGAAACACCGAGCTTCCAAACTTTCCTCCCAAACACTAATGGGACTCCCTTTGGCTTGTTTCATTTGAAACAACTCAATAGCATTCCCCATGACTTCCTTGGAATGCAAAGGATGAACACTATAATGTTCATATATTTCTTCACTAGTAGAGGGTTCTACTTTCTCAATTTGACCAGCACACAAATCGCTATCCTCTTCCTCACTTACTTCCTCTTCTGCAACATATACATTCTTATAGTATTTATTATTTTTTTTCAAATACAATGTTGCCTTTTTAACTTTCCTAACATCTACTAAATCTTGCCATATTTTCTTATTCTTTGTCAGAACCCCATTAACTAAGATAACCAGAGGTTCCTCTTCCACTTTTTCTACTCCAATTGTGTTAATGTTTTTCTTCAAATCTAGAGGCAAATAAACAACTCTTCCCTTTAATCCTCTCTGTAAATCTGATGGAGGCAATTTCCCTGTCTTTGGCTCCATTCTTACAATAGCCTGGAAGGGATGGATACTTTGAATCAAAATAGATTCATAAGTATTTAAATCCTTCAATTCAGAAGGAATCTCAACCAATTCCAGATTATTATGAACTGCTCTAGCAGGCATCTGGTTTTGATTTAATTTGCAACAACAATAACTACACACACGTTGATCCAATCCCAAATCAAAACAATTTTCTACCATCAAGTATGTTGCGAAATCCTTCCATTTACTATTATTTTCCCTTTCACTTTTTGCATATAAATCCACTAACTTAGTCTGATTCTTATAATAAGTGCGTCGACAACACACACAAGTGAAATTAGGCCTCTCACTTGATTTCACCTCAAACGTCGCAATTTCCCTCTGGAAATTATCTGTACTGGAAACCTGTTCACTATCTTCCACATGACCCTCTTCTTCTTGCTCAATTTCAACATTCTCCTCTTTACTTCCAAAGTAACAAAACTCAATTTCTTCACATATATTCTTCACATCTATTTCAGAACCATGCAAAAGAGCAGCGCATAATTGTTTAAGCATAATTGCTGGACTCTTAGCATAATACAACATTCTAACTAATTTCCTCACTTTATTATGATGCACTGCTAGCATCCTGAAATGATGAAAAACACTCTGGCATACTCTCCTGGAAAGACAAGCCAGTGAATGACCATGCAAACCTGTCACTTCTCTTACTCTGCAAGGATCTAATTCTTGCAACAACCTTATTTTCTGCTTCAAACTTTTCTTATTAAATGACCGTACAAAATCACAAAGCAAATTGATGGAATCCTGTCGCACACTGCAAATACTACTACACTTCCAGGTGTACACAGGACCCTTAGCACGTCTTCCTAAAACCTCATTACCTAACACCTCTTCTGCCTCTGTTGTCACAAGTTTTTCTTTTTCAACTGGACAACCATCTTTCACTTCATAAGCACGACCACTGGTGTCAACTGCATGCACCAAATCATTATCCTGGAAATAACTCTCCTCATTAAAAAATGCCTCACAGCTTGAACTATGCATCCATTCTCCAGAAAAAACTTCACAAAAATTACTACGATTAACTATTCTCTTCCATCTACTATTTCTTTTGAAATCATAAATTGCCTTGTTTAGCTTCCTAATTTTATTGATTATCAAAATAAATAACTTACGTTTAATTTCAAATGCCTGATCAATAACTTTCTCAACTTTTTTTTTCTCTTATAAAAAACCAGTTTCTGTTGACCTTTCTTAATATTTTTTAACAAATTGCCAATTATCCTGTTCCGGAACATTCGTTTACGAATCTCCCTAAACTGTTGTTTCCTTCGACTATCATGCACAGAGTTATCTCTTGCTCTAGCAGTAACATTTTTCATTGGCCTTTCCTTTCCATTTGATTTCCTTCTCGTTTTATGGACTGAAACATTTTCTGTAGTAATATTTTTTTTACTACACATATTTCTTATGAATTGTTTTGTGCTCTTACCCGGTGCTTTCTTCGTGACTTGACAAATCTTTTTGTTAGAGGACTGCTGCGTATTTTTTTTCACCTGCTGTCTTTGACGTTTTGCAGCCTTTCTCTGTCTTTCTATTGTAGGCATGGTGAAATCTTGAAATGATCTGCAGTTGAATCTGTGGTAAAATATAATAAAAAATGTTATTAACCATTATTACCAAACAGTAAATCATTAACAGTGATCAAAAACTTAACACACTACTTGACATTTTAATTAGAAGATTTTTTAGTCGTTGGCAAATTTACAATACAGAAATAGCAGAAAAGAAATGACATTTATATTTATGTTACCTGTGCTATTTTATATGTGAATCTGATCTAATTTTATGAGCATATTTTAATATTTTATTGAAGACACTACACATAACCTGTTTTTGAAGGTGTCTTTATTTTTAAATTAAATGGTTTACCTTTTTACTTTTTATTAATTATAAATTTTAAAAATAAATGTTTATATTTCCATAGGCTCAAGCAGGTCAGCTTCCCATCCTATGTCATATAATTCGGACAAATCTGCATCCTCATCACGCTCTTCTTCATCCTCAGGATTTAAATCATCCAAAGGATCAACATCCACTGATGTTTCAATTACAAGTTCAATGATGAGGTCAAATTCATCTGATTGCAGATTGTCGCTCATGTTGATGTTGTCTTTATCTTTAAAGAAAGATAACAACAATGAGATGTTGCAGAGTAAGAGACAAATCTCAGAGATTATAATAGTAAAATTTTTTAACAAGAGTAATATTTTGCAGCTATTATTTAGCCATGTCCAGCAATGCTGAGCAGGTGAAGACTATGTCTAAATTTTCAGTGAACAGGACTCATCTCTTCTTAACCTTGGATAAGCCTCACCGACTCTGTGTGTCCTGCACATACTTAAATGTAAAGGGGCAGATTTATGTTAAATGGCACATCCCCAGGCATGCACCAGTTAACGTGTACCATTACTCTGCCACCCATGGTGTGCCGTATTTACAATCAGATAGGAGAAAGCTTCGTCAAAACCCTGCGCCTGCTTTAAGCAGGCATAGGTCTTGACGCAACATTGTGGAGATGGGGCACCCCTGAGCCTTGCTTGAGCTGCATCGCACTTGCGATACAACTCCAGCAATCACTACCTTTACAGCACAGATACATCACGCATCTGTGCCATTTTTGCCCCATGATGCCCCGCATTCTAAATGCAGCACACCATGGGTGGCGGAACAGCGGCGCAGGATGACTGACACATCCCTGGTGATGCACCAGTCATCATAAATCTATCCCTAAGCTTCTTATCTTGTTACAGATGAACCGCCATATGTAGCATGAAACTATTTTGCATTTCCTAAATAGCGAATTTTAAGGAATAAATAGCAATTCTTTACCATTCCTAATTTGCAATGAGCAAATTGCTAATTGCAAGTTACCCATTCATTTCCATGGGCTAGGAGGCTCATAGGAATGAAGGTTTAATTTGCGATTAGCAATTTGCTCATCACAAATTAGGAATTTTTCCAAGGGTGCAGGGGTGTCTCAAGAACACCCTGCTGCACCCCTGAAAAAGAAATTTGGGGGCATATGGCACACATACATGCCCTAAGGGCATGTGTTGGCGTCATATGGCACCTTTTGTTTTTTTGAAAAAAAGCTTTTTGAAAAGAATTCACAAATTACCACCAATTTACCACAATAGTTTCCAAATCCTTAATGTCATTTTTTACATATTTTTTGTTTGATACATTGCATTTAAGTAGTCACAACATTTGCAAATCCTTCAATGCAATTGCAAAATAAGGAATAGCAAATTTTGCTACTCCTTATTTTGCATCAAACTTGTTTGATACATACCATTTGTCTAATTAACATTCGCAAAGGCCGAAATTCGTAGAATTTTGATCTTTGCGAATGCTAATTTGCTTGATACATATGGCCCCAAGTGAGGCCTGTCTTGCGACATGGTGCATCTTTTGCATCACTGCTGCATCGGTTTCATGTGGTACGTTTTTTTTACACCATGACCTATCTGCCTAAATGCATCAATTTGTAATGTTGTCGCCTCATAGCAAATCTTTTGCACCGCCGCTGCATCATAAAAGTGACGCACAGTGGCACAAAAGAGGCATACACCTATCATAAATCTGTCCCTAGCATTTTAAATGATTAATCCAGGATGACGATAAGGTGTGGCCTATCCAGAGGTTTGTTTAAGGTGAGGCCTACTCAGGATTGCAGATTAAAGTTACGCTTGATGAAGAATACAGAGGAGATAATACATGTAAAGGCCTACCAATGAAGTAAGTAATGTCCACTTCATTGCGCCAGTCATCATAAATGTATCCCTAAGCTTCTTATCTTGTTAGACATCAACCGCCATATGTATCATATAACTATTTTGCATTTCCTAAATAGCAAATTTTAAGAAATAAATAGCAATTCTTTACCATTCCTAATTTGCAATGAGCAAATTGCTAATTGCAAATTAGCACCGCCGCTGCATCATAAAAGTGACACACAGTGGCGCAAAAGAGGCATACAACTATCATAAATCTGTCCCTAGCATTTTAAATGATTAATCCAAGATGACGATAAGGTGTGGCCTATCCAGAGGTTTGTTTAAGGTGAGGCCTACTCAGGATTGCAGATTAAAGTTACGCTTGATGAAGAATACAGAGGAGATAATACATGTAAAGGCCTACCAATGAAGTAAGTAATGTGCACTTTATTGCGCCAGTCATCATAAATGTATCCCTAAGCTTCTTATCTTGTTACAGATTAACCACCATATGTACCATCAAACTATTTAGCATTTCCTAAATAGCAAATTTTAAGGAATAAATAGCAATTCTTTACCATTCCTAATTTGCGATGAGCAAATTGCTAATTGCAAGTTACCCATTCATTTCCATGGGCTAGGAGGCTCATAGGAATGAAGGTTGCAATTTGCGATTAGCAATTAGCTCATCACAAATTAGGAATTTTTTCAAGCGTGCAGGGGTATCTCAAGAACACCCTGCTACACCCCTGAAAAAGAAATTTGGGGGCATATGGCACACATACATGCCCTAAGGACATGTATAGGCGTCATATGGCACCTTTTGTTTTTTGGAAAAAAATGCTGTTTGAAAAGAATTCGCAAATTACCACAAACTAGAAGTTGGTGGTAGTTTCAAAATCCTTAATATCATTTTTTACATATTTTTTGTTTGATACATTGCATTTAAGGAATCGCAAAATTTGCAAATCCTTCAGTGGAATCATAAAATAAGGAATAGCAAATTTTGAATTAAGGACATTTTAAGTCATTTCCACATGTGCAGTTTTTTCAAATTATGATTTGAAAATCGTTTTTGGGGAAAAGTAATGGTTTGCAAATTTATCACAAGGACATAATGGTGTATGCTTCTCTATAAGGCATTTCAGTGTCTCTGATGTCATTTTTCCCATATTACATTATAAGACCTTTCCCCATGGAGCACATTCCTTGTAAATATGCTCCCACCTGTGCATGGTGAATTTAGATTTTGACTGTTTGAGTCACATAGCCATGTTAAAAGTGACCCAAAAAAATTGCAAACGCTTTAAAAAAAACACATTCATGTGTCTTAAGGACATTTTAAGTCATTTCCCCGTGAACAGTGTTTTGTAAGTGGCGCAAAAGAGGCATACACCTATCATAAATCTGTCCCTAGCATTTTAAATGATTAATCCAGGATGACGATAAGGTGTGGCCTATCCAGAGGTTTGTTTAAGGTGAGGCCTACTCAGGATTGCAGATTAAAGTTACGCTTGATGAAGAATACAGAGGACATAATACATGTAAAGCTCTACCAATGAAGTAAGTGATGTCCACTTCATTGCGCCAGTCATCATAAATGTATCCCTAAGCTTCTTATCTTGTTAGACATCAACCGCCATATGTATCATATAACTATTTTGCATTTCCAAAATAGCGAATTTTAAGGAATAAATAGCGATTCTTTACCATTCCTAATTTGCGATGAGCAAATTGCTAATTGCAAATTACCCATTCATTTCCATGGAGCAGGAGGCCCATAGGAATGAAGGTGCAATTTGCGATGAGCAATTAGCTCATCGCAAATTAGGAATTTTTCCAAAGGTGCAGGGGTGTCTCAAGAACACCCTGCTGCACCCCTGAAAACGAAATTTGGGGGCATATGGCGCACATAAATTTTAACAACATTCCTTTACCTCAAAAACGATTTTCAATTCATAATTTGAAAACACTGCCCACAGGGAAATTACTTAAAATGTCCTTAAGACACATGAAAGTGTTTTTTTTATTGCCTTTCCAGCATGGTTGGGTCACTTTTAACATGGCTATGTAACACAAACATTTAAAATCTAAATTTCCCATGCACAGGTCGGAGCATATTTACAAGCAACTTGCGCCACAGAGAAAGGTCTTACATTAAAATGGGAAAAATAACATCAGGGACAGTCAATTGCCGTATAAAGAAGCATACACCATTATGTCCTTGTCATAAATTTAAAAACAATTCCTTTTCCCCAAAAACGATTTTCAAATCATAATTTCAAAACACTGCACATGGCAAAATTACTTAAAATGTCCTTAAGACACATAAAAGCGTTTTTTCATTGCCTTTGCAGCATGTTTGTATCACTTTTAACATGGCTATGTAACACAAACATTCAAAATCTAAATTTTCCATGCACATGTGGGAGCATATTTACAAGCAATTTGCGCCACATAATTCATAATTTTCTCCTTAAAGCACACTATTCTCTATCTAAATTAAAGAAATATTTTCTCACCTTAGCAAATACTTTGAGTTTGAAAACAGTCTCAGAAATACACCAATTTGTCTTCAGCAGAGCAAAAGGTATGCACTCCAGAGTCTGCAGCTATCAAAAGCACAGAAATGCTGTAATTCTTCACACATATCTCTCATGTCACCCAATCAAAACTCTTCCCTCACTTTTTTTCAAATGAAAACCCTTCCCCCCTCTGCCATTTCATGCCTTTTCTGCATGGCAACCACCTCTTGGAAGACCTCTGTTGTTTGCAAGTTCACACAACAATGTTGCAATTGAACTCTGAACTCTCAGTGCACCTGCATATCCAGTGCATTCTTTCATTTAATGATTTTTTATTGACCATTCAAAATACATCTTTCAAAGAACACATCCGTGCACCCTAACTTTCTGTTTTCAGCAATCAAAATCCACCAATCACTGTTACTGCTTCATGAACACAGAAACTCCACAGTTTTTTTCATTTTAAACTCTCATTTTTTCAACTGCCATTTCATTGCCACACTTCATCTGACTGCAGGAGAACCTTCTCTCACCATGTTTTCTGTCTGGATTGTTGGACATAGTTATATTCACTGGGCTCAAAGGTACGTTGAAAACAGGAAATTACCTAACCTCAATTTACAAGATGTGGAAATTAAGTGGTTTGGCCACAGAGGATTAAAATGTCACCAATTGATACCATTGGTGAAAACCTTTATGCATTTGCCCAAACCTGACCTGTTAATTGTGCACTGTGGAGGTAATGACTTGGGCACTTTGACTGGTGTAGGTCTGGAAATGCTTTTAAAGGACACCTTTGAGCAATTAATGGCACTTTTTCCTCAGACTGCCTTGGTATATTCAAATGTATGCCAAAGACAGAAATGGAGGTGGTCAAACCAATTTTGTCCACAAATTGAGAAGTCGAGGAAGCATGTAAACAAATCTGTTTCAGCTTACATGAGAGACCATGGAATGGGCTCCCTGTACAACAATAACTTGCGTTACTACATGCAAGATATCTACAGAGGAGATGGAGTTCACTTCTCAGATGAGGGCAACAGAATTTTCACTCTGAATTTAAGAATGTGCATTGGTACCTACTTATAAGTACCTAAATGTACCATAAACCCAAAAGCTCTTCTCAGAGCTACCCTACATCTGATCACTCACAATTATTATTTTACTCTAACATTTTTCACTAATTTTCAACAAAGTACGCTCCCTGGGGCGCTACCCGGTACGCGAACCGGGAGCTAACCTCGCGA
This sequence comes from Lissotriton helveticus, assembly GCF_964261635.1. Lineage (NCBI taxonomy): Eukaryota > Metazoa > Chordata > Amphibia > Caudata > Salamandridae > Lissotriton > Lissotriton helveticus. The sequence continues at coordinate 43,407,080 of NC_136063.1, forward strand.
ATTTTTTTTAAAAAATGTTTTTTTTTCGCACATATGGGCCTCCTCAGCCACCCTCACAAAACCTAGGGGGTAAAGATAAGTCTACCGTGCCCCCTTCTACCCATTCTGAACATTATTTGCCCTCCATCTTGTATCTTAATTCGACCGAAACACAAAATGGTGGACTCCCGGAACGCTTAAGGTCCGCGAACCGAGGCGCTCAACGGTTCGCGTACCGGGTCGCTCCCTGGGAAGCGCACCATCAAAAAAGGTGGGAAAGTAGTTCACAGAAAAGCCACTGGAGACAATTTCACCAAATATAGATTAGCTCATACTACATACCAATCCCTACCATTTTCACAAATTTGATTGGAATTCCATTTAGCCATTTAGCCTGTAGACCTCTCTAAATACCCTGAGGTAAATTACTTCACAAAACACATCTGAAGTGTTGGAATTGACAACCAATGAAAATGTTACTTTCATTTTCTACTTTTTTTACCTGACATTTCATTGGTTATATACCTGAATATATATAAAGGAAGAGAAGAAAACACAGCCATTTTGAATACTACTTCTTGCTGTACATTTCAATAGTATTTTCACTAATTCCTTCAACTTCTTTCTAAAGGTAAGTTTTTATTTTTAAATCTGAAGTATATTGTGCACTATAAGTTAATATGGTAAACTTTTTCTGATAGATATATACTATCCCTCTGTAGTAGTTATAGATTTAGAGAGACTTCTCTGTTATAGTTATGGATGGAGTTAGGCTTCTCTTGTATAATTATGAATTTACTTACGTTATTCACTGATAAAAAATGCCTATCTAAAATTATTCCCAACATTGCCCTATCTCTACTAATATATATTTTTTTAATCCAAATTTCAGGCAAAATGGAAGGCGAAAACCAAGTTTCTTTTGAAATGGACCTGCAAGAGAGCAGCCAAGAATTGATTGATACAATTGATCAAATTGACATTGAATTTTACGATGAAACTTGGGACAATGAACTACTGCAATGTGTACAAGCAGTAGATAACCTCCTTGCAAATGAGGACATTTTACACCCTCAGAGACTACAATGTATATTCCATGATAATTATGAAATTTCTGAGAATGAAATGTTAGAAAGTTTAATAAATTATGAAACACAATAAAAAAAATGCTTAAAAAAAAAAAAAAAAAAAAATAATCAATAAAACCAACAATCAATTAACATACAGCATTTGAAAAGTCTATCATTCATTTTTCATTGCAGTACGCTGCCCAGAACGCTTCCCGGTTCGCGGACCGGGCGCTACCCACGCAAAAAAACAAAAAAAAAATAATTTTTTTTTTGCCCCGCGGGGCCCTTTTAAAGCCTCCACATTAAACCTAGGGGGTCAGGGAGGATCTACTATGCCCCCTTATGGTTATTTCCACCTTTGTTTTGGCCTCCTCTTGTCTCTCAATCCTTCCGAGAGACAAGATGGCGGCCGCTCCGGACTGTTTAGAATGTTGACAGACACCGGAGAGCCAATCAGCTTCACTACGCGAAGTTCTGGTACGCGCCCCGGTCCGCGAACCGGGAGCTGCCCGGTCCGCTGTTACAGATATATATCTTTTTTTAAACGTTAATTTCTCAAAATCCACTGGAGCACATATATTAAGACCTACAAAAGGCACATCGGGCTACCAGTCTCTACAATTTTGCCAAGTTTCGTGCAAATCCATTCAGCCGTTCGGGCTAAAAGTGAGGCCAACCGCCCTATGGAAAACTCAATGTTAAAAACACGTTTTGGGACCCCCCTTTTTTCTCAGCCCCCCTTGACGAAACCCCCCCAAATTTTCAGGGGCTGCTCAGAAACAAAATGTTCCATTTTCCAGAAAATTTCAGCCAATTCCGTCCTCAAACGCCAAAGTTATTAGACATAGAATTTTCAAAAATCCCATAGGGAAAAAATCCTAACTATATATACCTACTGGCGACCGCCAGTAGGTAATATATATATTACCTACTGGCGGTCGCCAGTAGGTATATATAGTTAGGATTTTTTCTCTATGGGTTTTTTGAAAATTCTATGTCTAATAACTTTGGCGTTTGTGGACGGAATTGGCTGAAACTTTCAGGAAAATGGAACATTTTGTTTCTGAGCAGCCCTTGAAAATTTGGGGGGGGTTCGTCAAGGGGGGGCTGAGAAAAAAGGGGGGTCCCAAAACGTGTTTTTAACATTGAGTTTTCCATAGGGCGGTTGGCCTCACTTTTAGCCCGAACGGCTGAATGGATTTGCACGAAACTTGGCAAAATTGTAGGGACTGGTAGCCCGATGTGCCTTTTGTAGGTCTCAATATATGTGCTACAGTGGATTTTGAGAAATTAACGTTTAAAAAAAGATATATATCTGTAACAGCGGACCGGGCAGCGCTCCAGGACGCGTACTTTTCGCGCAACGGAGCTTTGTGAAGCGAAGCTGATTGGTTCTCCGGCGTCTGTCAACATTCCAAACAGTCCGTAGCGGCCGCCATCTTGTCTCTCGGTAGGATCGAGAGACAAGAGGAGGCCAAAGCGAAGGGGCAAATGACCATAAGGGGGAATAGTAGATCCTCGCTGACCCCCTACGTTTGATGTGGAGGTTTTAAAAGGGCTCCGCGGGGCAAAAAAAAAATAAAATAATAATAATCGAACGGCTGAATGGATTTGCACGAAACTTTGCAAAATATTAGGGACTGGTAGCCCGATGTGCCTTTGCTAGGTCTCAATATATGTGCTCCAGTGGATTTTGAGAAATTAACGTTCAAAAAAAGATATATATCTGTAACAGCGCTCCGCTTCGCGTACTTTTCGCGTTACGGAGCTTCGCGAAGCTGATTGGTTCTCCGGCGTCTGTCAACATTCCAAACAGTCCGTAGCGGCCGCCATCTTGTCTCTCGGTAGGATTGAGAGACAAGAGGAGGCCAAAGCGAAGGGGGAAATGACCATAAGGGGGCATAGTAGATCCTTCCTGACCTCTTAGGTTTGATGTACCATTTTGTCAAGTTTGGTGTAATTCCGTTCAGCCATTCAGGCTGTAGACGTATGTAAATGTCCTATGGAAAATTGCATGGGGAAAACACATTTGAAAGTGTTGAAATTTAGAACCAATTAAAATGTTACTTTGGTTTTGTATTTGTGTGTGATGAAAGTTAATTGGTTATGTATATATGTCAAATGAGAGGAAACCACAGCCATTTTGTGATACTACTGTCTGAGGTACATTTGTGAGGAATTTTTGGTGGTGAATTTCTGGTGTTTGATTTACACAGTACTAACACTTTTCCTACTTTTGAAAAGGTGAGTTGTTAATTTGTAAGGGGAACTATGTTGTACACTTGAAGATAATTTGAAAAATGTTTTCTGTTATTTATTTGCAGTCCTTCTGTTATACTAAATACTTGATAAAGTTAGTTTTATATTATGTATTACTAAAAACGATAAATGAAAGTGATTATTTTTTTCTGCAATTTACAGCAAGCAATTTCAAAATAAAATGGCTCACAATGAAGAGACCGTGGCAATTTCTTTTGAATTGTCCACTACATTGATTGAAATTGAGAGCACCAATAATGAAATATTGTCACAAGGAGGACATGACTTGTATGATTCCATTAGATTGATTGAAATGGACAGCACCAAGAATGAAATATTGTCACAAGGAGATGACTTGAATGATTCCACTACATTGATTGAAATTGAGAGCACCAATAATGAAATATTGTCACAAGGAGGAGATGGCTTGTATGATTCCATTAGATTGATTGAAATGGACAGCACCAATAATGAAATATTGTCACAAGGAGGAGATGACTTGAATGATTCCACTACATTGATTGAAATTGAGAGCACCAATAATGAAATATTGTCACGAGGAGATGACTTGAATGATTCCACTACATTGATTGAAATGGACAGCACCAATAATGAAATATTGTCAGAAGGAGGAGATGACTTGAATGATTTTTTTGATCAATCTCTTGATGGCGAATTTATCGAGTGTTTGGAGACCATAGAGTTACAAGAATCATCATTGCAGACTTTTAATGAGGAGATTCCAGATGAGATGATTGAAGAGGAAATTACTGATGAGGACATGTTACTAGTTGTTTCAAATTTAGAAAATTCTGAAGAATAAATTTATATTTAGAAATCAAAAATTGTTTGAGACATTATTTATTTTTATTTTTAATTTATGAGGTTGTAGCGAAGTGATTGTAGTATAAAATGAGACTTATAGTATAGAGTGCAACATTTTTATGTTACATGGTAAGTTTACTCATATTTACTTCCCTTCTGCCACTATATTATCTCCAATGTGTATTTGACATGTCTTCTTCATCTCCGGCCTCCTTTCTCTCAGTGTGTGTCTCCGATGCATCTTATCGCTGGTATTTTGTGTAATTACAGAAGAGAGTAAAATAAAATAGTTCGGAACGTGAAAAGGGGGCAAAGTAGAGTACTCCTCACCCCCTAGGCCTTTTTAGGCGGTCCCAAAAGGATCAGTTTCTGCTTTCCTGAGAGATTATGGTATGAGTTCCATATACCACAATAACTTGCATTACAACATGCAAGATATCTATCTCCTATTACCAACTTTTGGAGATATTCGCGCTAAGCGCGAATATCTCCAAAAAGTAACACCTGCCCTGAGCAGTTCTTAGCCATGTTATCCAATGGGAGGTGGATAACATGGCTAAGAGCATTAGCTCGGTAATGTATGAATATCGCTGAGTTTTTAGCGATATTCATGCATTGCGGCCGTTTATTATCGCATTTGTGATAAACCTTGATAATAGCAAGGTTTATCTTCGGTAATTTCTGATGATGCTTAGCGGTAAAAAATTCGTTGGTAAGCATCGTTAGCGATAAATATCGCTTAACTTTGGTAATATGCCCCAACGTCTGTTAACGTTCGATTCGAAGGAAATGAGGAAGTGTTGAAAAACATTGTCTGCGCCATCTTGCCTTTTTTGAAATGCCACACTTTTGTCGTGCACGGCAGCCATTTTAGATGTCTTGACCAGACCCACTCTCTGCACGCTGTCGATTCGTAGCATGGCTCCTCACCCTCGCAAGCATCTTCCCCAGGCACTGGTCACCCCCGCTCTCTGTCTTATGCATGGGCAATAAACCTCCCCCCATCTGCGCTGCTCTTCCCTGAGAATCACACTGTGCCCGCCCGACACCTCCCTTTCGCCCTATTCACTACCGCACCCTCTGACACTCCTCTTCCTCTGTGTCCGATTGTCCAGGCTATCAGCTAGCCCTGCAGATGTAGTTTATGGCCCCAGCTGTAAAGAATCACCCCTCTTCAAAGGAGTTATAGTAGATCAAGGCCCACACCCGATGAGATCCGTCACACCACACGTGTTCCTACTATCTGAAAACTATCCTGTATTGTGATTGGGGAGGGGACAGAGCCTGAAGCGGAAGATTCCAGGAATGACTCTTTGTACATCAAAGTTTTTACAATTATGTGTCACATTAAAAATATATAGCACTCCAACAAAGTAGTAGGAATATAAAACTTTAATAACATATAAATATATACAAGAAAACAAAAACAGTAAAAACATTTAAACAACGAAGAGACCGTGGCAATTTCTTTTGAATTATCCAATAGATTTATTGAAATTGACAGCACCAATAATGAAATATTCTTGTCAGTAGCGGTCTGTTGTGCGAATAGTTCCAAGGCAGCAGAACGCGCTGAAATCTAGATGGCACGAAAGTGATGTCTAGCAAGTTGCCGCCCAGCAAATAACGGCGTGGGGCGCCGCGGGGGTGAGTGAGTCCAGTAGGCACCACAGCTATTCTTAGCGGCATTGCAGAATTACTGCTGGGGACAATGGCTGTGCTGTAGCAGGGTCACAGCAGAAACAAAAAGGATTCTGTTGAAGATGTTGTTGGTTTTCAATTTGAAAACAGTTCTGGTGTCAACTGCTATGCTATTGTAGTGGTTAATGTTTTGTTTTCTCTAGAAAATGTAAAAGAGGGGGAGGCAGTCCAAAGTTCCGTTAAAAGGGCAAAGGAAAGGATCGGTGGTTTGAACTATCAGTCAAAAAGGGGAGGGGGTGCAACAATTTTTCCTACCGGGTCACACTGTGCTTTCACCGGAAGTGAGGTCTGCAGGATTCTAGTAATTCAAAGTGAGGCTGGCGCCGACGTCCCGCGGATACAGTTTCGTCACTCCACGGGTGATCATGGCAGTCATTCCCCATCGGGGGTCGGAGACTCCCGCGGCTCCTCTAGAATCTTCAAGGTCGTGGAGGACTACGGTGGTGGAGTCAACCAGTGACCGGGCCATTTCTTTATGCTGGGCCCGCTCTTGCCAGGTCGACCGCCATTTTGAGAGTTCGGTAGCTACTGGCGATCGCGGGGTCAAATGAGCGGACGGGCTCCACCCTGCCGGGCGAGACGTTGCAGCATAGCCACAGTGGAAGAACCCTTTTCCGGGCGCCTGGAGCGCTGAGGGTGCAGCTGGGAAGCCTCCACCTGGGGAGGCGGGAGAGGCCTGTTCGCACCGTCTCTCCCTGCCAGTGCATCCCACGGCGTCTCGCTTGAGATTTGTTATGGCCGGACCAGGCGATGAGGACGAGGGGGGGGGGGGTCGGAGGCATGTGCAAGACATCCCCCCCCCAGTGTTGTCGCAGCCATTTTTCAAGAAAGAAGAAGTGTCCCGTCCGTCTTCGGGCCGGGCTTCCGGTAGATGTCGGCCGGACGCCCCTGGCTCTGGCCCCATTAACGGGTTTCTTGGTTTATTGGCTGCAGCCGGATCCCGTCGGCCTCGGCCCCCCGACCGTTGGTGGCCGGACCGGAAGAGCATGTGGCGGGACTACCTGCAACTCTCAAGGGCCACCGCGGCCGGACTGGGAGAGAGAGGGGAGGGTCGAGGAGACATTCCCCCCCCCCTGCAACTGTTCAGCGTTGTAAAGGCAATCCCCTGGCCGGGTCCCGCTGGTCTCGGCCTCTCCTCCGGCTACACCCTACGTTAGGATCTCCTGGCCGAGGCGTGGCAGCAGGACCTGCTTTATATGGGCTGCTCCCGGCTGGGCGTAGCCGGAACCCTGCCCCACCTTGGAAGTTTCCAGAGTGGGGGCGGATGTTCTACTGACTTGCATTTTCCCTAGTCTATCGATTTTTTGGGCGTGGCAGGCGGTGGGACAGCGAGGGGTGATTTGGTTTCTCTTACTGTTTTTCTGGTCTCTCACCACTGGCATATTTCTAACGTTTTCTTGTTTCTAGGACATTAATAGGTTTTATCATTACGTTATGTTATCGTTTCTTTGTTCGTTGTTTAATAAAAGTTCATGTTCATCAGTGGCCTACTGATTTTCGATTTCCTATTCTTTTCTTTCCAGGTTGTTTCATGCTAAAGTTTCTGTTAACAGGATACAGTGATCACTTCGTTATTATTGCATATGTCTTTTTCACTAGGGGTGCTCTCTGGTCGGGCCAGATGACGTATGTCTAGTAAATGGTCCGGGTGAAACAGGTGCATCAATCAATCAATCAATGAGGAATGAAATAGGTACGACGTGTTAAAGGCTTGCGTTACCTACCCTTCACTATCTGCAAAGGGAGAGAGAATATTCCTATTCTTCCTCGTTTGCAGGCAGAGAAGATCCTTAAGAGAACCAACTTCGAACAATTCAATGCTCGATTCAAACAATCAACAAGGGGTACTGTGAACACAAATGAACGCCGCTTATGTACATACGCATTGCTATTTTCAACAGGTTGTTCCTAATGTTTCTATTTTAGCGAGGTCAAAAAGAGATCCCATTAGTGGCCTACTGATTTTGCTCGATTCCTTTTGTTTTTTTACACGGTTTTTCGCTATCTGCAAAGACTAAACAGAGTATTTTGACTCTGTGCTTGTTTGTAAATAGAGAATGAACCAAAGAGAACAATCAATCAAATGGAGAGAGAAGCAGGCACGACGGATTACAAAGGGGGCAAAGGGCTGCGTTAACTACCCTTCACTATCTGCAAAGAGAGAGTACTCCTAATAGAAATGAGGGGTGGGGGGTAGCATTCAAAGCAGATCAGTGTGCATAAACACGAAAATGTTTTTACTTACCACGTACTTGACATTCGACAGCTTATGATATTTGCTATTAAAAAACCATTGAAATTCACTGAAAAAACCATAGGTTATAGACCATATATAGCTAGGAATTAGCATTTACAAAACCTTGAAAATTCACTGAAAAAACCATAGGTTATAGACCATATATAGTTAGGAATTAGCATTTAAAAAACCTTATTTTACTCACACAAAACCATTGAAATTCCATATATAGTTAGTTGCACTAACTATATATCGCGCACCCGCAATCCACTGCTGATGATGTCACATATTACATCATTCATGACATGGTCAGTGACATCACTGATGACATCACTGATGACATCTCAAATGACATCACTGATGATATCTCATTTGACATCAATGGTCACATCAATGATGATATCATTAATGTGACAATACAATGCATCTCCTCACACTTTAATATAACCTCTGTTACACCCAGTGTTAAATACAGAGTATAATTTTTGAAACCATTGACACACCAATACTAGTTACTACATACGCACTCACTGATTCCTACGTCTACACACACATTCACTCATTCACCCATACAATCATTCATACATACAATCACTCATCTTTACAACACTATCATATGCACTCATACACCTATACAGACACTCACACTCTGCCACTCATCCATGGAGTTACTCACACACCTAGTCAGTCCTGTAAAGAATCAATCACAGTTCCATTTTCTAATCTATACAGTTAAACATAGAGTACCTTACATTTTAAAACATATACTAACACATACTTACTCTCTTATAGAATCACTGATACAAGTACACATTGATCTGCACAGAGTCACACACCTCCCAGCCAGCCATACACACACTCAGTCTCCCATACAAATACTTGTGCAACCAATCAATAACCCATATAGCTACTTATATAGCTACTGATCAACACATGCAGCAGCTTGCACAACAACAGACATGCTGATGCACACTTTCAGACAGTTTAGTCACTAACCCGTGCATTTAGTAAGACGCATTTAATCACTCACTCATACAGTCAATCACGCACCTACTAAAACCTTCATTCAGACACTTATACATCCACTCATTCTTCAATATGTAAAACATATTTAAACTTTACAGAAACACATAATCACTGGATGTTGTCATCAGTGATGTCATTTGAGATGTCATCAGTGATGTCATCAGTGATGTCATTTGAGATGTCATCAGTGATGTCATCAGTGATGTCACTGACCATGTCATGAATGATGTAATATGTGACATCATCAGCAGTGGATTGCGGGTGCGCGATATATAGTTAGTGCAACTAACTATATATGGAATTTCAATGGTTTTGTGTGAGTAAAATAAGGTTTTTTAAATGCTAATTCCTAACTATATATGGTCTATAACCTATGGTTTTTTCAGTGAATATATATATATATATTACCTACTGGCGGTCGCCATAGAATTTTCAAAAATCCCATAGGGAAAAAATCCTAACTATATATACCTACTGGCGACCGCCAGTAGGTAATATATATATATTACCTAGGTATATATAGTTAGGATTTTTTCTCTATGGGTTTTTTGAAAATTCTATGTCTAATAACTTTGGCGTTTGTGGACGGAATTGGCTGAAATTTTCAGGAAAATGGCACATTTTGTTTCTGAGCAGCCCTTGAAAATTTGGGGGGGGTTCGTCCGGTGGGGGCCGAGAAAAAAGGGGGGTCCCAAAACGTGTTTTTAACATTGAGTTTTCCATAGGGCGGTTGGCCTCACTTTTAGCCCGAACGGCTGAATGGATTTGCACGAAACTTGGCAAAATTGTACGGACTGGTAGCCCGATGTGCCTTTTGTAGGTCTCAATATATGTGCTCCAGTGGATTTTGAGAAATTAACGTTTAAAAAAAGATATATATCTGTAACAGCGGACCAGTTAGCGCACTGGTTCGCGGACTTTTCGCGCAACGGAGCTTTGTGAAGCGAAGCTGATTGGTTCTCTGGCGTCTGTCAACATTCCAAAAAGTCCGTAGCGGCCGCCATCTTGTCTCTCGGTAGGATCGAGAGACAAGAGGAGGCCAAAGCGAAGGGGCAAATGACCATAAGGGGGAATAGTAGATCCTCGCTGACCCCCTAGGTTTGATGTGGAGGTTTTAAAAGGGCCCCGCGGGGCAAAAAAAAAAAATTATAATAATAATCTTACGGCTGAATGGATTTGCACGAAACTTGGCAAAATTGTAGGGACTGGTAGCCCGATGTGCCTTTGCTAGGTCTCAATATATGTGCTTCAGTGGATTTTGAGAAATTAACGTTCAAAAAAAGATATATATCTGTAACAGCGGACCGCTTCGCGTACTTTTCGCGTTACGGAGCTTTGCGAAGCGAAGCTGATTGGCTCTCCGGTGTCTGTAAACATTCCAAACAGTCCGTAGCGGCCGCCATCTTGTCTCTCGGTAGGATCGAGAGACAAGAGGAGGCCAAAGCGAAGGGGCAAATGACCATAAGGGGGCATAGTAGATCCTCGCTGATCCCCTAGGTTTGATGTGGAGGTTTTAAAAGGGCCCCGCGGGGCAAAAAAAATAAATAATAATAATAATCGAACGGCTGAATGGATTTGCACGAAACTTGGTAAAATATTAGGGACTGGTAGCCCGATGTGCCTTTGCTAGGTCTCAATATATGTGCTTCAGTGCATTTTGAGAAATTAACGTTCAAAAACAAGATATATATCTGTAACAGCGCTCCGCTTCGCGGAGATAAAATTATATCTGTATTACCTAGCTGTTGCTAACACCAGTTAGCGACGGCTAGTACGAGATAGCGACCATCTTGGGCCCCACTTTGCATGTGAGTGATATTTATCACTAATGACATGCAAAGTGGGCATGCCAAGATGTTAGCGACTGGAAACAGTCCTATTATCAACTTTTGGAAATATTCGAGATAAGCGCGAATATCTCCAAAAAGTAACAGCTGCCCTGAGCAGTTCTTAGCCATGTTATCCTATGGGAGGTGGATAACATGGCTAAGAGGATTAGCTCGGTAATGCATGAATATCGCTGAGTTTTCAGCGATATTAATGCATTGCGGTCGGTTTTTATCGTATTTGCGATAAACTTTGATAATAGCAACGTTTATCTGCGATAATTTCTGACGGTAAAAAAATCTTTGCAATGCATCGTTAGGGATAAATATCGCTTAACTTTGGTAATATGCCCCAACGTCTGTTAACGTTCGATTCGAAGGAAATCAGGAAGTGTTGAAAAACATTGTCTGCGCCATCTTGTCTTTTTTCAAATGCCACACTTTTGTCGTGCACGGCAGCCATTTTAGATGCCTTGACCAGACCCACTCTGTGCACGCTGTCGATCCTTAGCATGGCTCCCCACCCTCGCAAGCATCTCCCCCAGGCAGTGGTCACCCCCGCTCTCTGTCTTATGCATGGGTAATAAACCTCCCCCCATCTGCGCTGCTCTTTCCTGAGAATCACACCCTGTGCCCGCCCGACACCTCCCTTTCGCCCTATTCACTACTGCACCCTCTGACACTCCTTTTCCTCTGTGTCCGATTGTCCAGGATGGTCCTAGGGTATCAGCTAGCCCTGCAGATGTAGTTTATGGCCACAGCTGTAAAGATTCACCCCTCTTCAAAGGAGTTATAGTAGATCAAGGCCCACACTCGATGAGATCCGTCACAGCAGAAGCGTTGCTATTATCTGAAAACCATCCTGTATTGTGATTGGGGAGGGGACCGAGCGTGAAGCGGAAGATTCCAGGGATGACTCTTTGTACATCAAAGTTTTTACAATTATGTGTCACATTAAAAATATATAGCACTCCGACAAAGTAGTAAGATTATAAAACTTTAATAATTTATAAATATATACAAGAAAACAAAAATAGTAATAACATATAAACATTTTTAGGGAAAAACAACGAAGTAGCGGTCGGCTGTGCGAATAGTCCCAACGCAGCACAACGTCCAGATTTCCGGCGTGGGGCGGGTCATCAGTAGCAAACTGTTGTGCGAATAGTTCCAAGGCAGCAGAACGCGCTGAAATCTACATGACACGAAAGTGATGTCTAGTAAGTTGCCACCCAGCAAATAACGGCGTGGGGCGTCGCGGGGGGTGGGTCTTCAGTAGCAAACTGTTGTGCGAATAGTTCCAAGGCAGCAGAACGATGGCACCAAGGTGATGTCCAGTAAGTTGCCGCACTGGTTTTGGTATCCTACAATGCTGCTCCGAATAACGGCGTGGAGCGCCCCGGGGGAGGCGGCGTGAACGGGCCTCTCCAGGTGGAGTGTCATCTGTTGTAGTGGGGCGCCCCTTTACCGTTTCAGTTGCCATTCCGTCCGTTTTTGGTCCACTGTGTCAAAAGCCGCAATTCAGCTGAGTTGCGCCCACTCTTGCGGTGCAGCGATAGTCGGCTGCCACAGGACTCTCAAAATGGCGGCAGGCTCTTTCCTTTTTGGGCCTGGTCCACTGAAATGGCCCTGGGACACCTTGGAAATCGGACGCTTGTCTGCTAGGTCTTGGACCCCATTCTCGAAAGCGTCCCCTCCGCTTTGAGAATTCATCAAAAGTTTTGGGGGCCCCGACTCCTGCAGGCTTCTGGTGGGGAGCGGCTGCCATGATTGCTCGCGGAATGACCACGACGGAGCTACGAGATGGTGGTGCTCTCATGCTGACGCCAGCTTCAGTCTGAAACATCCAGAAACAAGGTGGGGCTTTCATCGTTTGGAAAAAAAAAAAAGTTTTCATCCAATGAAAAGTGTTGTTTTTAGGTCATATGATCAAGCCTTCCATCATTAGGAAACCAAAAGTAAAATGAACCAATGAAAAGTTTTATAAACAAGTCACATGACCTGTTATGCGGCATAGGGTATAAAATGCGGAGAAAATACGTTGGCACGTGAGGCGGCGTCAGTAGCGGACCGATGTGCGAATAGGCCGAAGGCAACACAGCGCGCCAAGATCCGGATGGCACGAGGTGGTGTCCAGCAAGTTGCAGCACTGGTGTGGCCATCCTACAATGTTGAAAGTCGGCGTGGGGCGCCCCGTTGGCCTGTGAGTTTGCGTCAGTAGCGGACCGATGTGCGAATAGGCCGAAGGCAGCACAACGCGCCAAGATCCGGATGGCACCGAGGTGGTGTCTAGTAAGTTGCCGCACTGGTGTGGCCATCCTACAATGCTGAAAGTCGGCGTGGGGCGCCCTGTTGGCCTGTGAGATGGTGTCAGTAGCGGACTGATGTGCGAATGGGGCCAAAGGCAGCGCAACAATATTTTCTGACGAGAAGACACCACAAGGCGCTGAGATGCCAAGATCCGGATGGCACCGAGGTGATGTCTAAGTTGCGGACTGATGTGCGAATGGGGCCAAAGGTAGCGTAACAATATTTTCTGTATGGAAGATACCACTAGGCGTTGAGATGCCAAGATTCGGATGGCACCGAGGTGATGTCTAGCAAGTTGCTGCACTGGTGTGGTCATCCTACAATGCTGAAACTCGGCGTGGGTCGCCCCATTAGCCTGTGAGATGGCGTCAGTAGCGGACCGATGTGCGAATAGGCCGAAGGCAGCACAACGCGCCAAGATCCGGATGTCACAGTGGTGGTTTCATAGTTGAGAGGCACTTCATCTGCAGTGGGGCGCCGAGATCCGGATGGCACCGAGGTGATGTCTAGCAAGTTGCTGTACTGGTGTGGTCATCCTACAATGCTGAAAGTCGGCGTGGGGCGCCCCATTAGCCTGTGAGATGGCGTCAGTAGCGGACTGATGTGCGAATGGGGCCAAAGGCAGCACAACGCGCCAAGATCCGGATGGCACCGAGGTGGTGTCCAGCAACTTGCCGCACTGGTGTGGCCATCCTACAATGCTGCGCCGAAAGTCGGCGTGGGGCGCCCCGTTGGCCTGTGAGTTCGCGTCAGTCAGTGGGGGCTGTTTGAGGATCTGACTGCATTGGAAAGCAATGTGATGCTGTGCGTCGCCCCCAAGATGGAGGTTCCTCGGCTGCAGTGGGGCGCCCCTTGGTGTTTCACTCGCTATGCAGCTGAGTTGCGTGCGCACTTGTGGCGAATAGGCCGAAGGCAGCACAACGCGCCGAGATCTGGATGGCACCGAGGTGGTGTCCAGCAAATTGCCGCACTGGTGTGGCCATCCTACAATGCTGCGCCGAAAGTCGGCGTGGGGTGCCCCGTTGGCCTGTGAGGTGGCGTCAGTAGCGGACCGATGTGTGAATAGGCCGGAACCAGCACAAGGCGCCAAGATCCGGATGGCACCGAGGTGGTGTCATAGTTGAGAGTTCTGAGCAGCGCTTGTAACACTGTCTGAAGCTTATTTGCACCTGCTGCAGCTTCACTATTGCCCTGGTGTGGCCTAAGATCGCCCATGACATAGGCGGCCACCTCCCGGGGTCCGGCGGAACTTTTTTCCTTTTCCTTTCTGCATCTTGTCCCAAATTCGTTTGACCTGAAGACACGACCAGGTCCCTGAATGTGTGCAGGGGGACGCTATTGATTGAATCAAAATGGCGGCTTCACACAAAGCTGACTCAAGCGTTTTCTGGTGGTTTCATAGTTGAGAGGCACTTCATCTGCAGTGGGGCGCCGAGATCCGGATGGCACCGAGGTGATGTCTAGCAAGTTGCTGTACTTGCGTGGTCATCCTACAATGCTGAAACTCGGCGTGGGTCGCCCCATTAGCCTGTGAGATAGCTGTTCTTTGGATTTGGGCCTGGTCCACTAAAATGGCCCTGGGACACCTAAGAACTCGAACGCTCGATTTTTTTTTCCTTTCCTGTACATGCAAAAAAAGGTAAATGCCCGGTATGTTACACGCTTCATCTGCCACGATGAACTCTCCAGAGGAACCGAAAAAATATATAGTTGTGGTAACTATACCATGCATCGTCATATGGAGAGGTGGCACCAATTAATTATAGTGCTGCATAAAAGAGAGATTTGGAGGAGAACCCCTGACCTGCTAGTACATTCATCAAAGAAGTGGCACTGAGAGCTTCAGAGGCAAGGGAAACGGTCCCAAATATTTAGAAGAACTTTGGAAAGATTAAAATGACATGTTTAGATTGTGGTAAATTAATTTCATGTGGGCAGATGAGTGTTACTCTAATAAATACAGCATATGAACATCATCATAGTCGATGGTTGGTAGAGACATTTTGACTATATCCTGGACCTGCCCGTCCTCGCCCAAAATGGCGCCGGAATAAATGGGACTCGTAACTCCTTGTTGTGTACTGGTTGCAGAACCTTGAAATCACGAGATACGTATGCAGTTTTGAAGCACATGGCGGGCGGGGACGAGAATTGATTGAATATTTCGACATCCCTATTGATATTAAGTTCTGATGTGTTATTGATTACTGTACTGTTGAAAGTTCGAATTAACGTCACCCATGGTACTTGCCCGCAAATGTATATCTAGATAATTTTATTGTAACTGGCCCTGTCGTATTTTAATTATAAAATGTACGTCCACCGATTCCGTAACTGTTAGACACCTTAGTTCTTGCAACCTAATGGCCCGCCCGTTACGTTCCTCTACAGTGTAAATGTCTACTCATCACATACGATTACAGTTTGCTCCGTGGCCGGCCCACGTGGTTATAGGCTCGTATTTGTATAATGAAATTTTCACAATAAAGGTTTTTAAAAGAAAACATGGTAGTAGTATATACATTGGTAAAGTTTGTAATAATAGTCACTGTTTTAGAATCATTAAAAGGCAAGTGAAATAAAGCAGACCAATTACATGAAGGGTAAAAGGTATAATACGAAGGAACGCAGTAAAGATAAATGGTCAAGGGCTGTTGTGTTTTCTATTCCTGCAACATAAAGTGATCGATAAGAATCTCATATTCAGGCGTATCGGCGACTAAGACAGCAGGTCGACCCTCTTTTGCTCAACGGCTCCATCATGGGACGAAGAAACGCTCTTTTTCTCGAAAAAAGAATATATTTTACTTGCAGGACAGTTGTAAAATTTCCGGGAAAGTACATTAGCCTGGAACATTATAACATATATTTAAGAAAAAATAATGTTCGGAAGTAATGAAAAGCGTAATTTTTAGGTCATATGAGCAAGCCTTTCATCATTACAATAAGAAAAGTAAAATGAACCAATGAAAAGTTTTATTAACAAGTCACATGACTTGTTATGCTTACGTTACGCGCTGCGCGCCCCGGATGACTTCCGGATGCGCTAACGCGGCGCGTCATATGACGCATTACGCGACAACGCAGGTCCAGAATATAGTCAAAATGTCTCCACCAACCAGCGGTCGGAACACAACCCCTTTCAGCAGGCTAAATAGTTCTGTTAAATGAGAACAGAAGGGACAGGCAACAAGAACCATCAGTGAAAGAGGGGAGGGCTAGTTCTTCTCTACCGGGTTACATTGGGGCGCTACCGGAACTGATCGAATTGGTAGTCTGCAGTGTTTCTGGATGTTTCAGACTGAAGCTGGGGTTAGCATGAGAGCAGCATCATTTCGTAGCTCCGTCGTGGCCATTCCGCAACCAATCATGGCAGCCGCTCTTTATCGTTATTTTGGGCGGGGTGGGTGGCGGAGCCGAGCTGTTTTGCAGCCATCATTGTGTGGAGTTCAGTTCATCTCACTAGTTTTGTATTTGTCATGAGGGGTTGTTCCTAATGTTTCTATTTTAGCGAGGTCAAAAAGAGATCCCATTAGTGGCCTACTGATTTTGCTCGATTCCTTTTCTTTTTTTTTACACGATTTTTCGTTATCTGCAAAGACTAAACAGAGTATTGCGACTCTGTGTTTGTTTGTAAATAGAGAATGAACCAAAGAGAACTAATTCTAAAACAGTAAATACTTGGATAACAATCAATCAAATGGAGAGAGAAGCAGGCACGACGGATTACAACGGGGGCAAAGGCCTGCGTTAACTACCTTTCACTATCTGCAAAGAGAGAGTACTCCTAATAGAAATGAGGGGGGGGGCACCATTCAAAGCAGATCAGTGTGCATAAACACGAAAATGTTTTCACTTACCACGTACTTAACATTCGACAGCTTATGATATTTGCTATTAAAAAACCATTGAAATTCACTGAAAAAACCATAGGTTATAGACCATATATAGTTAGGAATTAGCATTTACAAAACCTTGAAAATTCACTGAAAAAACCATAGGTTATAGACCATATATAGTTAGGAATTAGCATTTAAAAAACCTTATTTTACTCACACAAAACCATTGAAATTCCATATATAGTTAGTTGCACTAACTATATATCGCGCACCTGCAATCCACTGCTGATCATGTCACATATTACATCATTCATGACATGGTCAGTGACATCACTGATGACATCACTGATGACATCTCAAATGACATCACTGATGACATCACTGATGACAACATCCAGTGACTGTATGTTTCTGTAAAGTTAAAATATATCTTACATATTGAAGAATGAGTGGATGTATAAGTGTCTGGATGAAGGATTTAGTAGGTGCGTGACTGACTGTATGAGTGAGTGATTAAATGTGTCTCACTCAATGCATGGGTTAGTGACTAAACTGTCTTAATTTGTGCATCATTATGTCTGTTGTTCTGTAAACTGCTGCATGTGTTGATCATTAGCTATACGAGAGGCTATATGTGTTATTAATTGCTTGCCGAAGTATTTCTATGGGAGATTGAGTTTGTGTGGGGGTGGCTGGAAGGTGTGTGACTCTATGCATAGATGTGTGAACAGTTTATTCACTAGGTGTATGAGTTCAAGAGTGCATGTGGAAACAGCTACATGGGCAGTTGACTGTGTGCATGAGTGTATTGATGAGTGAATGGATATCTCAATGCTACATGTCATAGTAAGTACATATGTAAAACACAGTACATGTGAGAGTTGGCATATATAAATAACTGTGCATGAGAGCCACCGAATGAGTGAGTGGTTGTATCGATCATTGTGAACTTGTATCAGGGATTGTATAAGAGAGTAAATATGTGTTAGTATATGTTTCAATAAGTAAGGTGTGTTTAACTGTATAGTTGAAGAAATGGAGATGAGATTGTTTCTTTGCATGACTGACTGGGTGTGTGAGTAACTCCATGGATGAGTGGAAGTGTGTGTGTCTGTATACACTGAGTGTATCTAAGGTTATATTAGAGTCTGAAGAGGTTTATCGTATTAGCACAAGAATGATGTCAAATGAGATGTCATCAGTGATGTCATCAGTGATGTCATTTGAGATGTCATCAGTGATGTCATCAGTGATGTCACTGACCATGTCATGAATGATGTAATATGTGACATGATCAGCAGTGGATTGCAGGTGCGCGATATATAGTTAGTGCAACTAACTATATATGGAATTTCAATGGTTTTGTGTGAGTAAAATAAGGTTTTTTAAATGCTAATTCCTAACTATATATGGTCTATAACCTATGGTTTTTTCAGTGAATTTTCAAGGTTTTGTAAATGCTAATTCCTAACTATATATGGTCTATAACCTATGGTTTTTTCAGTGAATATATATATATATATTACCTACTGGCGGTCGCCAGTAGGTATATATAGTTAGGATTTTTTCTCTATGGGATTTTTGAAAATTCTATGTCTAATAACTTTGGCGTTTGTGGACGGAATTGGCTGAAATTTTCAGGAAAATTGAACATTTTGTTTCTGAGCAGCCCCTGAAAATTTGGGGGGGTTTAGTCAAGCGGGGGCCGAGAAAAAAGGGGGGTCCCAAAACGTGTTTTTAACATTGAGTTTTCCATAGGGCGGTTGGACTCACTTTTAGCTCGAACGGCTGAATGGATTTCCACGAAACTTGGCAAAATTGTAGGGACTGGTAGCCCGACGTGCCTTTGCTATGTCTCAAGATATATGCTCCAGTGGTTTTTACGATAATTAACTTTGAAAAATATATATTGGGCTACATTGGGCTATATATATGTTGGAGCCCAAATGTAGCCCAATGTAGCCCAATGAAGCCCAATGAAGCCCAATGTAGCCCAAAGATGGCCGCCAGACACAAAAAAAACAAATGTAGCCCAAATATCAGCCAGATGTAGCCCAACTATAGCCCAGTGACAGAATGTCCCAGAGTGTTTTAAAGAACAACTAGAACGCTAACAGTCTTACTTATGACAAAAGTATGGCACACCTGAAGTCATCTTGATTGGAATAAAGTGGTAACACTTAATACATTTAATTTGAAAAGGAACAAAATAAGGGGTTTCATTTTGCCATAGAAATATATATATATATATAGATATAATATATATATATATATATTCACTGAAAAAACCATAGGTTATAGACCATATATAGTTAGGAATTAGCATTTACAAAACCTTGAAAATTCACTGAAAAAACCATAGGTTATAGACCATATATAGTTAGGAATTAGCATTTAAAAAACCTTATTTTACTCACACAAAACCATTGAAATTCCATATATAGTTAGTTGCACTAACTATATATCGCGCACCTGCAATCCACTGCTGATGATGTCACATATTACATCATTCATGACATGGTCAGTGACATCACTGATGACATCACTGATGACATCTCAAATGACATCACTGATGACATCACTGATGACATCTCATTTGACATCAATGACCACATCACTGATGATATCATTCATGTGACAATACAATGCATCTCCTCACATTTTAATATAACCTCTGTTTCACCCAGTGTTAAATACAGAATATAATTTTTGAAACCATTGACACACCAATACTAGTTACTACATACGCACTCACTGATTCCTACGTCTACACACACCTTCACTCATTCACCCATACTATCATTCATACATACAATCACTCATCTTTACAACACTATCATATGCACTCATACACCTATACAGACACTCACAGTCTGCCACTCATCCATGGAGTTACTCACACACCTAGTCAGTCCTGTA
Organism: Lissotriton helveticus; assembly: GCF_964261635.1. Lineage (NCBI taxonomy): Eukaryota > Metazoa > Chordata > Amphibia > Caudata > Salamandridae > Lissotriton > Lissotriton helveticus. Next base: position 43,427,070 of record NC_136063.1, read on the forward strand.
AAGAATCAATGACACTTCCATTTTCTTGTCTATACAGTTAAACATAGAGCACCTTACATTTTCAAACATATACTAACACATACTTACCTTGTTATACAATCATTGATACAAGTACACATTGATCTGCACAGAGTCACACACCTCCCAGCCAGCCACACACACACTCAGTCTCCCATACAAATACTTGGACAATCAATCAGTAACCCATATAGTTAATCATATAGCTACTGATCAAAACATGCAGCAGTTTACAGAACAACAGACATAATGATGCACAAATTAAGACACTTTAGTCACTAACCCATGCACTCAGTGAGACACATTTAATCACTCACTCATGCATTCAGTCATGCACCTACTAAATCCTTTGTCCAGACACTTATACTTCCACTCATTCTTCAATATGTAAGACACATTTTAACTTTACAGAAACATACAGTCACTGGATGTTGTCATCAGTGATGTCATCAGTGATGTCATTTGAGATGTCATCAGTGATGTCATCAGTGATGTCACTGACCATGTCATGAATGATGTAATATGTGACATCATCAGCAGTGGATTGCAGGTGCGCGATATATAGTTAGTGCAACTAACTATATATGGAATTTCAATGGTTTTGTGTGAGTAAAATAAGGTTTTTTAAATGCTAATTCCTAACTATATATGGTCTATAACCTATGGTTTTTTCAGTGAATTTTCAAGGTTTTGTAAATGCTAATTCCTAACTATATATGGTCTATAACCTATGGTTTTTTCAGTGAATTTCAATGGTTTTTTAATAGCAAATATCATAAGCTGTCGAATGTCAAGTACGTGGTAAGTGAAAACATTTTCGTGTTTATGCACACTGATCTGCTTTGAATGGTGCCCCCCCCCCCTCATTTCTATTAGGAGTACTCTCTCTTTGCAGATAGTGAAAGGTAGTTAACGCAGGTCTTTGCCCCCATTGTAATCCGTCGTGCCTGCTTCTCTCTCCATTTGATTCATTGTTATCCAAGTATTTACTGTTTTAGAATTAGTTCTCTTTGGTTCATTCTCTATTTACAAACAAACACAGAGTCGCAATACTCTGTTTAGTCTTTGCAGATAACGAAAAATCGTGTAAAAAAAAAGAAAAGGAATCGAGCAAAATCAGTAGGCCACTAATGGGATCTCTTTTTGACCTCGCTAAAATAGAAACATTAGGAACAACCCCTCATGACAAATACAAAACTAGTGAGATGAACTGAACTCCACACAATGATGGCTGCAAAACAGCTCTGCTCCGCCACCCACCCCGCCCAAAATAACGATAAAGAACGGCTGCCATGATTGGTTGCGGAATGACCACGACGGAGCTACGAAATGGTGCTGCTCTCATGCTAACCCCAGCTTCAGTCTGAAACATCCAGACACACTGTAGACTACCAATTCGATCAGTTCCGGTAGCGCCCCAATGTAACCCGGTAGAGAAGAACTAGCCCTCCCCTCTTTGACTGATGGTTCTTGTTGCCTGTCCCTTCTGTTGTCATTTAACAGAACTATTTAGCCTGCTGAAAGGGGTTGTGTTCCGACCGCTGGTTGGTGGAGACATTTTGACTATATTCTGTACCTGCGTTGTCGCGTAATGCGTCATATGACGCGCCGCGTTAGCGCATCCGGAAGTCATCCGGGGCGCGCAGCGCGTAACGTAAGCATAACAAGTCATGTGACTTGTTAATAAAACTTTTCATTGGTTCATTTTACTTTTCTTATTGTAATGATGAAAGGCTTGATCATATGACCTAAAAATTACGCTTTTCATTACTTCCGAACATTATTTTTTCTTAAATATATGTTATAATGTTCCAGGCTAATGTACTTTCCCGGAAATTTTACAACTGTCCTGCAAGTAAAATATATTCTTTTTTCGAGAAAAAGAGCGTTTCTTCGTCCCATGACGGAGCCGTTGAGCAAAAGAGGGTCGACCTGCTGTCTTAGTCGCCGATACGCCTGAATATGAGATTCTTATCGATCACTTTATGTTGCAGGAATAGAAAACACAACAGCCCTTGACCATTTATCTTTACTGCGTTCCTTCGTATTATACCTTTTACCCTTCATGTAATTGGTCTGCTTTATTTCACTTGCCTTTTAATGATTCTAAAACAGTGACTATTATTAAAAACTTTACCAATGTATATACTACTACCATGTTTTCTTTTAAAAACCTTTATTGTGAAAATTTCATTATACAAATACGAGCCTATAACCACGTGGGCCGGCCACGGAGCAAACTGTAATCGTATATGATAAATAGACATTTACACTGTAGAGGAACGTAACGGGCGGGCCATTAGGTTGCAAGAACTAAGGTGTCTAACAGTTACGGAATCGGTGGACGTACATTTTATAATTAAAATACGACAGGGCCAGTTACAATAAAATTATCTAGATATACATTTGCGGGCAAGTACCATGGGTGACGTTAATTCGAACTTTCAACAGTACAGTAATCAATAACACATCAGAACTTAATATCAATAGGGATGTCGAAATATTCAATCAATTCTCGTCCCCGCCCGCCATGTGCTTCAAAACTGCATACGTATCTCGTGATTTCAAGGTTCTGCAACCAGTACACAACAAGGAGTTACGAGTCCCATTTATTCTGGCGCCATTTTGGGCGAGGACGGGCAGGTCCAGGATATAGTCAAAATGTCTCTACCAACCATCGACTATGATGATGTTCATATGCTGTATTTATTAGAGTAACACTCAGATGTCCACATGAAATAAATTTGCCACAATCTAAACATGTCATTTTAATCTTTCCAAAGTTCTTCTAAATATTTGGGACCGTTTCCCTTGCCTCTGAAGCTCTCAGTGCCACTTCTTTGATGAATGTACTAGCAGGTCAGGGGTTCTCCTCCAAATCTCTCTTTTATGCAGCACTATAATTAATTGTTGCCACCTCTCCATATGACGATGCATGGTATAGTTACCACAACTATATTTTTTTTCGGTTCCTCTAGAGAGTTCATCGTGGCAGATGAAGCGTGTAACGTACCGGGCATTTACCTTTTTTTGCATGTACAGGAAAGGAAAAAAAAATCGAGCGTCCGAGTTCTAAGGTGTCCCAGGGCCATTTTAGTGGACCAGGCCCAAATCCAAAGAACAGGCCGCCATTTTGAGAGTCCTGTTGCAGCCGCCTGTCGCTGTAGCATCAAGAGCAGCCGAAACTCAGCTGAATGGCAACTGAAACGGTAAAGGGGCGCCCCACTACAGCAGACGAGCCAGGCCCAAATCCAAAGAACTGCTATCTCACAGGCTAATGGGGCGACCCACGCCGAGTTTCAGCATTGTAGGATGACCACACAAGTACAGCAACTTGCTAGACATCACCTCGGTGCCATCCGGATCTCGGCGCCCCACTGCAGATGAAGTGCCTCTCAACTATGAAACCACCACGGTGACATCCGGATCTTGGCGCGTTGTGCTGCCTTCGGCCTATTCGCACATCGGTCCGCTACTGACGCCATCTCACAGGCTAATGGGGTGACCCACGCCGAGTTTCAGCATTGTAGGATGACCACACCAACTTGCTAGACATCACCTCAGTGCCATCCGAATCTTGGCATCTCAACGCCTAGTGGTATCTTCCATACAAAAAATATTGTTACGCTGCCTTTGGCCCCATTCGCACACCAGTCCGCAACTTAGACATCACCTCGGTGCCATCCGGATCTTGGCATCTCAGCGCCTTGTGGTGTCAGTCAGAAAATATTGTTGTGCTGCCTTCGGCCTATTCGCACATCGGTCCGCTACTGACGCCATCTCACAGGCCAACGGGGCGCCCCACGCCGACTTTCAGCATTGTAGGATGGCCACACCAGTACCACAACTTGCAAGACACCACCTCGGTGCCATCCGGATCTTGGCATCTCAGCGCCTTGTGGTCTCTTCTACACCGGAAATATAGTAGAAAATATTGTTGCGCTGCCTTTGGCCCCATTCACACATCAGTCCGCTACTGACACCATCTCACAGGCCAACGGGGCGCCCCACGCCGACTTTCAACATTGTAGGATGGCCACAGAAGTGCGACAACTTACTAGACACCACCTCGGTGCCATCCGGATCTTGGCGCGTTGTGCTGCCTTCGGCCTATTCGCACATCGGTCCGCTACTGACGCAAACTCACAGGCCAACGGGGCGCCCCACGCCGACTTTCAGCATTGTAGGATGGCCACACCAGTGCGGCAACTTCCTACACACCACCTCGGTGCCATCCGGATCTTCGCGCGTAGTGAAGCTGCAGCAGCTGCAAATAAGCTTCAGACAGTGTTACAACCGCTGCTCAGAACTCTCAACTATGACACCACCTCGATGCCATCCGGATCTTGGCGCGTTGTATTGCCTTCGGCCTATTCGCACATCGGTCCGCTACTGACACCGCCTCACGTGCCAACGTATTTTCTCCGCATTTTATACCCTATGCCGCATAACAGGTCATGTGACTTGTTTATAAAACTTTTCATTGGTTCATTTTACTTTTGGTTTCCTAATGATGGAAGGCTTGATCATATGACCTAAAAACAACACTTTTCATTGGATGAAAACTTTTTTTTCCCCCCAAACGATGAAAGCCCCACCTTGTTTCTGGATGTTTCAGACTGAAGCTGGCGTCACCATGAGAGCACCACCATCTCGTAGCTCCGTCGTGGTCATTCCGCGAGCAATCATGGCAGCCGCTCCCCACCAGAAGCCTGCAGGAGTCGGGGCCCCCAAAACTTTTGATGAATTCTCAAGGCGGAGGGGACGCTTTCGAGAATGGGGTCCAAGACCTAGCAGACAAGCGTCCGATTTCCAAGGTGTCCCAGGGCCATTTCAGTGGACCAGGCCCAAAAAGGAAACAGCCTGCCGCCATTTTGAGAGTCCTGTGACAGCCGCCTATCGCTGCACCGCAAGAGTGGGCGCAACTCAGCTGAATGGCGGATTTTGACACAGTGGACCAAAAGCGGACGGAATGGCAACTGAAACGGTAAAGGGGCGCCCCACTACAACAGACGAGACTCCACCTGGAGAGGCCCGTTCACGCCGCCTCCCCCGGGGCGCTCCACGCCGTTATTCGGAGCAGCATTGTAGGATACCAAAACCAGTGCGGCAACTTACTGGACATCACCTTGGTGCCATCGTTCTGCTGCCTTGGAACTATTCGCACAACAGTTTGCTACTGATGACCCACCCCCCGCGACGCCCCACGCCGTTATTTGCTGGGTGGCAACTTACTAGACATCACTTTTGTGTCATCTAGATTTCGGCGCGTTCTGCTGCCTTGGAACTATTCGCACAACAGTTTGCTACTGATCACCCACCCCCCGCGACGCCCCACGCCGGAAATCTGGACGTTGTGCTGCGTTGGGACTATTCGCACAGCCGACCGCTACTTCGTTGTTTTTCTCTAAAAATGTTTATATGTTATTACTATTTTTGTTTTCTTGTATATATTTATAAATTATTAAAGTTTTATAATCTTACTACTTTGTCGGAGTGCTATATATTTTTAATGTGACACATAATTGTAAAAACTTTGATGTACAAAGAGTCATCCCTGGAATCTTCCGCTTCACGCTCGGTCCCCTCCCCAATCACAATACAGGATGGTTTTCAGATAATAGCAACGCTTCTGCTGTGACGGATCTCATCGAGTGTGGGCCTTGATCTACTATAACTCCTTTGAAGACGGGTGATTCTTTACAGCTGTGGCCATAAACTACATCTGCAGGGCTAGCTGATAGCCTAGGACCGGCCTGGACAATCGGACACAGAGGAAAAGGAGTGTCAGAGGGTGCGGTAGTGAATAGGGCGAAAGGGAGGTGTCGGGCGGGCACAGGGTGTGATTCTCAGGGAAGAACAGCGCAGATGGGGGGAGGTTTATTACCCATGCATAAAACAGAGAGCGGGGGTGACCACTGCCTGGGGGAGATGCTTGCGAGGGTGGGGAGCCATGGTAAGGATCGACAGCGTTCACAGAGTGGATCTGGTCAAGGCATCTAAAATGGCTGCCGTGCACGACAAAAGTGTGGCATTTGAAAAAAGACAAGATGGCGCACACAATGTTTTTCAACAATTCCTGATTTCCTTCGAATCGAACGTTAACAGACGTTGGGGCATATTACCAAAGTTAAGCGATATTTATCCCTAACGATGCATTGCAAAGATTTTTTTACCGTCAGAAATTATCGCAGATAAACCTTGCTATTATCAAGGTTTATCGCAAATACGATAAAAAACGAGCGCAATGCATTAATGTCGCTGAAAACTCCGCGATATTCATGCATTACCGAGCTAATGCTCTTAGCCATGTTATCCACCTCCCATTGGATAACATGGCTAAGAACTGCTCAGGGCAGCTGTTACTTTTTGGAGATATTCGCGCTTATCTCGAATATTTCCAAAAGTTGATAATAGGAGATAGCGATGTTAGCGACTGTTTCCAGTCGCTAACATCTTGGCATGCCCACTTTGCATGTCATTAGTGATAAATATCACTCACATGCAAAGTGGGACCCAAGATGGTCGCTATCTCCTACTAGCCGTCGCTAACTGGTGTTAGCAACAGCTAGGTAATACACATATAATTTTATCTCCGCGAAGCGGAGCGCTGTTACAGATATATATCTTGTTTTTGAACGTTAATTTCTCAAAATGCACTGAAGCACATATATTGAGACATAGCAAAGGCACATCGGGCTACCAGTCCCTAATATTTTACCAAGTTTCGTGCAAATCCATTCAGCCGTTCGATTATTATTATTATTATTTTTTTTTGCCCCGCGGGGCCCTTTTAAAACCTCCACATCAAACCTAGGGGGTCAGCGAGGATCTACTATGCCCCCTTATGGTCATCAGCCGTTCGATTATTATTATTATTTTTTTTTTTGCCCCGCGGGGCCCTTTTAAAACCTCCACATCAAACCTAGGGGGTCAGCGAGGATCTACTATGCCCCCTTATGGTCATTTGCCCCTTCGCTTTGGCCTCCTCTTGTCTCTCGATCCTACCGAGAGACAAGATGGCGGCCGCTACGTACTGTTTGGAATGTTTACAGACACCGGAGAGCCAATCAGCTTCACTTCGCAAAGCTCCGTAACGCGAAAAGTACGCGAAGCGGTGCGCTGTTACAGATATATATCTTTTTTTGAACGTTAATTTCTCAAAATCCACTGAAGCACATATATTGAGACCTAGCAAAGGCACATCGGGCTACCAGTCCCTACAATTTTGCCAAGTTTCGTGCAAATCCATTCAGCCGTTCGATTATTATTATTATTATTTTTTTTTGCCCCGCGGGGCCCTTTTAAAACCTCCACATCAAACCTAGGGGGTCAGCGAGGATCTACTATGCCCCTTATAGTTATTTCCCCCTTTGTTTTGACCTCCTCTTGTCTCTCGATCCTACCGAGAGACAAGATGGCGGCCGCTACGGACTGTTTGGAATGTTGACAGACGCCGGAGAACCAATCAGCTTCGCTTCACAAAGCTCCGTTGCGCGAAAAGTACGCGTCCTGGGACGCTGCCCGGTCCGCTGTTACAGATATATATCTTTTTTTAAACGTTAATTTCTCAAAATCCACTGGAGCACATATATTGAGACCTACAAAAGGCACATCGGGCTACCAGTCCCTACAATTTTGCCAAGTTTCGTGCAAATCCATTCAGCCGTTCGGGCTAAAAGTGAGGCCAACCGCCCTATGGAAAACTCAATGTTAAAAACACGTTTTGGGACCCCCCTTTTTTCTCGACCCCCCCTGGACGAAACCCCCCCCAATTTTCAGGGGCTGCTCAGAAACAAAATGTGCCATTTTCCTGAAAATTTCAGCCAATTCCTTCCACAAACGCCAAAGTTATTAGACATAGAATTTTCAAAAATCCCATAGAGAAAAAATCCTAACTATATATACCTACTGGCGACCGCCAGTAGGTAATATATTACCTACTGGCGGTCGCCAGTAGGTATATATAGTTAGGATTTTTTCCCTATGGGTTTTTTGAAAATTCTATGTCTAATAACTTTGGCGTTTGTGGACGGAATTGGCTGAAATTTTCTGGAAAATGGAACATTTTGTTTCTGAGCAGCCCTTGAAAATTTGGGGGGTGTTCGTCAAGGGGGGGCCGAGAAAAAAGGGGGGTCCCAAAACGTGTTTTTAACATTGAGTTTTCCATAGGGCGGTTGGCCTCACTTTTAGCCCGAACGGCTGAATGGATTTGCACGAAACTTGGCAAAATTGTAGGGACTGGTAGACCGATGTGCCTTTTGTAGGTCTCAATATATGTGCTCCAGTGGATTTTGAGAAATTAACGTTTAAAAAAAGCTATATATCTGTAACAGCGGACCGGGCAGCTCCCCGGTTCGCGGACCGGGGCGCGTACCAGAACTTGGCGTAGCGAAGCTGATTGGCTCTCCGGTGTCTGTCAACATTCTAAACAGTCCGGAGCGGCCGCCATCTTGTCTCTCGGTAGGATTGAGAGACAAGAGGAGGCCAAAACAAAGGTGGAAATAACCATAAGGGGGCATAGTAGATCCTCCCTGACCCCCTAGGTTTAATGTGGAGGCTTTAAAAGGGCCCCGCGGGGCAAAAAAATAAATATTTTTTTTTTGTTTTTTTGCGTGGGTAGCGCCCGGTCCGCGAACCGGGTAGCGTTCTGGGCAGCGTACTACAATGAAAAATGAATGAGAGACTTTTCAAATGCAGTATGTTAATTGATTGTTGGTTTTGTTGATTATTTTTTATTTTCCTTATTTTTTAAGCATTTTTTTTATTGTGATTGTGTTTCATAATTTATTAAACTTTCTAACATTTCATTGTCAGAAATTTCATAATTATCATGGAATATACATTGTAGTCTCTGAGGGTGTAAAATGTCCTCATTTGCAAGGAGGTTATCTACTGCTTGTACACATTGCAGTAGTTCATTGTCCCAAGTTTCATCGAAAAATTCAATGTCAATTTGATCAATTGTATCAATCAATTCTTGGCTGCTCTCTTGCAGGTCCATTTCAAAAGAAACTTGGTTTTCGCCTTCCATTTTGCCTGAAATTTGGATTAAAAAAATATATATTAGTAGAGATAGGGCAATGATGGGAATAATTTTAGATAGGCATTTTTTATCAGTGAATTTATCTTTGGGCAGTGTATAGTATCAGAGTGGAAGTAGGAATATAAAAAAGTGTATGTGATTTAACGTAAGTAAATTCATAATTATACAAGAGAAGCCTAACTCCATCCATAACTATAACAGAGAAGTCTATCTAAATCTATAACTACTACAGAGGGATAGTATATAACTATCAGAAAAAGTTTACCATATTAACTTATAGTGCACAATATACTTCAGTTTTAAAAATAACAACTTACCTTTAGAAAGAAGTTGAAGTGATTAGTGAAAATCCAATTGAAATGTACACCAGGAAGTAGTAGTCAAAATGGCTGTGTTTCATTCTCTTCCTTTATATATATTCAGGTACATAACCAATCAAATGTCAGGTAAAAAAAGTAGAAAATGAAAGTAACATTTTAATTGGTTGTCAATTCCAACACTTCAGATGTGTTTTGAGAAGTAATTTACCTCAGGGTATTTAGAGAGGTCTACAGGCTAAATGGCTCAATGGAATTCCAATCAAATTTGTGAAAATGGTAGGGATTGGTATGTAGTATGAGCTAATCTATATTTGGTGAAATTGTCTCCAGTGGCTTTTCTGTGAACTACTTTCCCACCTTTTTTGATGGTGCGCTTCCCAGGGAGCGACCCGGTACGCGAACCGTTGAGCGCCTCGGTTCGCGGACCTTAAGCGTTCCGGGAGTCCACCATTTTGTGTTTCGGTCGAATTAAGATACAAGATGGAGGGCAAATAATGTTCAGAATGGGTAGAAGGGGGCACGGTAGAGTTACCCCCTAGGTTTTGTGAGGGTGGCTGAGGAGGCTTATATGTGCGAAAAAAAAAAAAAATTTAAAAAAATTTCGCGAGGTTAGCTCCCGGTTCGCGTACCGGGTAGCGCCCCAGGGAGCGTACTTTGTTGAAAATTAGTGAAAAATGTTAGAGTAAAATAATAATTGTGAGTGATCAGATGTAGGGTAGCTCTGAGAAGAGCTTTTGGGTTTATGGTACATTTAGGTACTTATAAGTAGGTACCAATGCACATTCTTAAATTCAGAGTGAAAATTCTGTTGCCCTCATCTGAGAAGTGAACTCCATCTCCTCTGTAGATATCTTGCATGTAGTAACGCAAGTTATTGTTGTACAGGGAGCCCATTCCATGGTCTCTCATGTAAGCTGAAACAGATTTGTTTACATGCTTCCTCGACTTCTCAATTTGTGGACAAAATTGGTTTGACCACCTCCATTTCTGTCTTTGGCATATATTTGAATATACCAAGGCAGTCTGAGGAAAAAGTGCCATTAATTGCTCAAAGGTGTCCTTTAAAAGCATTTCCAGACCTACACCAGTCAAAGTGCCCAAGTCATTACCTCCACAGTGCACAATTAACAGGTCAGGTTTGGGCAAATGCATAAAGGTTTTCACCAATGGTATCAATTGGTGACATTTTATTCCTCTGTGGCCAAACCACTTAATTTCCACATCTTGTAAATTGAGGTTAGGTAAATTCCTGTTTTCAACGTACCTTTGAGCCCAGTGAATATAACTATGTCCAACAATCCAGACAGAAAACATGGTGAGAGAAGGTTCTCCTGCAGTCAGATGAAGTGTGGCAATGAAATGGCAGTTGAAAAAATGAGAGTGTAAAATGAAAAAAAACTGTGGAGTTTCTGTGTTCATGAAGCAGTAACAGTGATTGGTGGATTTTGATTGCTGAAAACAGAAAGTTAGGGTGCACGGATGTGTTCTTTGAAAGATGTATTTTGAGTGGTCAATAAAAAATCATTAAATGAAAGAATGCACTGGATATGCAGGTGCACTGAGAGTTCAGAGTTCAATTGCAACATTGTTGTGTGAATTTGCAAACACCAGAGGTCTTCCAGGAGGTGGTTGCCATGCAGAAAAAGCAGAAAGGGCAGAGGGGGGAAGGGTTTTCATTTGAAAAAAAGTGAGGGAAGAGTTTTGATTGGGTGACATGAGAGATATGTGTGAAGAATTACAGCATTTCTGTGCTTTTGATAGCTGCAGACTCTGGAGTGCATACCTTTTGCTCTGCTGAAGACAAATTGGTGTGTTTCTGAGACCGTTTTCAAACTCAAAGTATTTGCTAAGGTGAGAAAATATTTCTTTAATTTAGATAGAGAATAGTGTGCTTTAAGGAGAAAATTATGAATTATGTGGCGCAAATTGCTTGTAAATATGCTCCCACATGTGCATGGAAAATTTAGATTTTGAATGTTTGTGTTACATAGCCATGTTAAAAGTGATACTAACATGCTGCAAAGGCAATCAAAAAACGCTTTTATGTGTCTTAAGGACATTTTAAGTAATTTTCCCATGTGCAGTGTTTTGAAATTATGATTTGAAATTCGTTTTTGGGGAAAAGGAATTGTTTTTAAATTTATGACAAGGACATAATGGTGTATGCTTCTTTATACGGCAATTGACTGTCCCTGATGTTATTTTTCCCATTTTAATGTAAGACCTTTCTCTGTGGCGCAAGTTGCTTGTAAATATGCTCCGACCTGTGCATGGGAAATTTAGTTTTTAAATGTTTGTGTTAGATAGTCATGTTAAAAGTGACCCAACCATGCTGGAAAGGAAATAAAAAAACACTTTCATGTGTCTTAAGGACATTTTAAGTAATTTCCCTGTGGGCAGTGTTTTCAAATTATGAATTGAAAATCGTTTTTGAGGTAAAGGAATGTTGTTTAAATTTATGTGCGCCATATGCCCCCAAATTTCGTTTTCAGGGGTGCAGCAGGGTGTTCTTGAGACACCCCTGCACCTTTGGAAAAATTCCTAATTTGCGATGAGCTAATTGCTAATCGCAAATTGTACCTTCATTCCTATGAGCCTCCTAGCCCATGGAAATGAATGGGTAATTTGCAATTAGCAATTTGCTCATTGCAAATTAGGAATGGTAAAGAATTGCTATTTATTCCTTAAAATTCGCTATTTAGGAAATGCAAAATAGTTTGATGGTACATATGGTGGTTCATCTGTAACAAGATAAGAAGCTTAGGGATACATTTATGATGACTGGCGCAATAAAGTGGACATTACTTACTTCATTGGTAGGCCTTTACATGTATTATCTCCTCTGTATTCTTCATCAAGCGTAACTTTAATCTGCAATCCTGAGTAGGCCTCACCTTAAACAAACCTCTGGATAGGCCACACCTTATTGTCATCCTGGATTAATCATTTAAAATGCTAGGGTCAGATTTATGATAGGTGTATGCCTCTTTTGCGCCACTTACAAAACACTGTCCACGGGGAAATGACTTAAAATGTCCTTAAGACACATGAATGTGTTTTTTTAAAGTGTTTGCAATTTTTTTGGGTGACTTTTAACATGGCTATGTGACTCAAACAGTCAAAATCTGAATTCACCATGCACAGGTGGGAGCATATTTACAAGGAATGTGCTCTATGGGGAAAGGTCTTATAATGTAATATGGGAAAAATGACATCAGAGACACTGAAATGCCTTATAAAGAAGCATACACCATTATGTCCTTGTCATAAATTTTGTGACTACTTAAATGCAATGTATCAAACAAAAAATATGTAAAAAATGACATTAAGGATTTGGAAACTATTGTGGTAAATTGGTGGTAATTTGTGAATTCTTTTCAAAAAGCTTTTTTTCAAAAAAACAAAAGGTGCCATATGACGCCAACACATGCCCTTAGGGCATGTATGTGTGCCATATGCCCCCAAATTTCTTTTTCAGGGGTGCAGCAGGGTGTTCTTGAGACACCCCTGCACCCTTGGAAAAATTCCTAATTTGCGATGAGCAAATTGCTAATCGCAAATTAAACCTTCATTCCTATGAGCCTCCTAGCCCATGGAAATGAATGGGTAACTTGCAATTAGCAATTTGCTCATTGCAAATTAGGAATGGTAAAGAATTGCTATTTATTCCTTAAAATTCGCTATTTAGGAAATGCAAAATAGTTTGATGGTACATATGGTGGTTCATCTGTAACAAGATAAGAAGCTTAGGGATACATTTATGATGACTGGCGCAATAAAGTGGACATTACTTACTTCATTGGTAGGCCTTTACATGTATTATCTCCTCTGTATTCTTCATCAAGCGTAACTTTAATCTGCAATCCTGAGTAGGCCTCACCTTAAACAAACCTCTGGATAGGCCACACCTTATTGTCATCCTGGATTAATCATTTAAAATGCTAGGGACAGATTTATGATAGGTGTATGCCTTTTTTGTGCCACTGTGCGTCACTTTTATGATGCAGCGGCGGTGCAAAAGATTTGCTATGAGGCGACAACATTACAAATTGATGCATTTAGGCAGATATGTCATGGTGTAAAAAAAACGTACCACATGAAACCGATGCAGCAGTGATGCAAAAGATGCACCATGTCGCAAGACAGGCCTCACTTGGGGCCATATGTATCAAGCTAATTAGCATTCGCAAAGATCAAAATTCTACGAATTTCGGCCTTTGCGAATGTTAATTAGACAAATGGTATGTATCAAACAAGTTTGATGCAAAATAAGGAGTAGCAAAATTTGCTATTCCTTATTTTGCAATTGCACTGAAGGATTTGCAAATTTTGTGACTACTTAAATGCAATGTATCAAACAAAAAATATGTAAAAAATGATATTAAGGATTTGGAAACTATTGTGGTAAATTGGTGGTAATTTGTGAATTCTTTTCAAAAAGCTTTTTTTCAAAAAAACAAAAGGTGCCATATGACGCCAACACATGCCCTTAGGGCATGTATGTGTGCCATATGCCCCCAAATTTCTTTTTCAGGGGTGCAGCAGGGTGTTCTTGAGACACCCCTGCACCCTTGGAAAAATTCCTATTTTGTGATAGCTAATTGCTAATCACAAATTGCACCTTCATTCCTATGAGCCTCCTAGCCCATGGAAATGAATGGGTAACTTGCAATTAGCAATTTGCTCATTGCAAATTAGGAATGGTAAAGAATTGCTATTTATTCCTTAAAATTCGCTATTTAGGAAATGCAAAATAGTTTGATGGTACATATGGTGGTTCATCTGTAACAAGATAAGAAGCTTAGGGATACATTTATGATGACTGGCGCAATAAAGTGGACATTACTTACTTCATTGGTAGGCCTTTACATGTATTATCTCCTCTGTATTCTTCATCAAGCGTAACTTTAATCTGCAATCCTGAGTAGGCCTCACCTTAAACAAACCTTTGGATAGGCCACACCTTATTGTCATCCTGGATTAATCATTTAAAATGCTAGGGACAGATTTATGATAGGTGTATGCCTCTTTTGCGCCACTGTGCGTCACTTTTATGATGCAGCGGCGGTGCTAATTTGCAATTAGCAATTTGCTCATTGCAAATTAGGAATGGTAAAGAATTGCTATTTATTTCTTAAAATTTGCTATTTAGGAAATGCAAAATAGTTATATGATACATATGGCGGTTGATGTCTACCAAGATAAGAAGCTTAGGGATACATTTATGATGACTGGCGCAATGAAGTGGACATTACTTACTTCATTGGTAGGCCTTTACATGTATTATCTCCTCTGTATTCTTCATCAAGCGTAACTTTAATCTGCAATCCTGAGTAGGCCTCACCTTAAACAAACCTCTGGATAGGCTACACCTTATCGTCATCCTGGATTAATCATTTAAAATGCTAGGGACAGATTTATGATAGGTGTATGCCTCTTTTGCGCCACTGTGCGTAATTTTTATGATGCAGCGGCGGTACTAATTTGCAATTAGCAATTTGCTCATTGCAAATTAGGAATGGTAAAGAATTGCTATTTATTCCTTAAAATTTGCTATTTAGGAAATGCAAAATAGTTTGATGGTACATATGGTTGTTCATCTGTAACAAGATAAGAAGCTTAGGGATACATTTATGATGACTGGCGCAATAAAGTGCACATTACTTACTTCATTGGTAGGCCTTTACATGTATTATCTCCTCTGTATTCTTCATCAAGCGTAACTTTAATCTGCAATCCTGAGTAGGCCTCACCTTAAACAAACCTCTGGATAGGCCACACCTTATCGTCATCCTGGATTAATCATTTAAAATGCTAGGGACAGATTTATGATTGGTGTATGCCTCTTTTGTGCCACTGTGCGTCACTTTTATGATGCAGCGGCGGTGCAAAAGATTTGCTATGAGGCGACAACATTACAAATTGATGCATTTAGGCAGATATGTCATGGTGTAAAAAAAACGTACCACATGAAACCGATGCAGCACTGATGCAAAAGATGCACCATGTCGCAAGACAGGCCTCACTTGGGGCCATATGTATCAAGCTAATTAGCATTCGCAAAGATCAAAATTCTACGAATTTCGGCCTTTGCGAATGTTAATTAGACAAATGGTATGTATCAAACAAGTTTGATGCAAAATAAGGAGTAGCAAAATTTGCTATTCCTTATTTTGCAATTGCATTGAAGGATTTGCAAATTTTGTGACTACTTAAATGCAATGTATCAAACAAAAAATATGTAAAAAATGACATTAAGGATTTGGAAACTATTGTGGTAAATTGGTGGTAATTTGTGAATTCTTTTCAAAAAGCTTTTTTTCAAAAAAACAAAAGGTGCCATATGACGCCAACACATGCCCTTAGGACATGTATGTGTGCCATATGCCCCCAAAATTCTTTTTCAGGGGTGCAGCAGGGTGTTCTTGAGACACCCCTGCACCCTTGGAAAAATTCCTAATTTGTGATGAGCAAATTGCTAATCGCAAATTAAACCTTCATTCCTATGAGCCTCCTAGCCCATGGAAATGAATGGGTAACTTGCAATTAGCACTTTGCTCATTGCAAATTAGGAATGGTAAAGAATTGCTATTTATTCCTTAAAATTCGCTATTTAGGAAATGCAAAATAGTTTCATGCTACATATGGCGGTTCATCTGTAACAAGATAAGAAGCTTAGGGATAGATTTATGATGACTGGTGCATCACCAGGGATGTGTCAGTCATCCTGCGCCGCTGTTCCGCCACCCATGGTGTGCTGCATTTAGAATGCGGGGCATCATGGGGCAAAAATGGCACAGATGCGTGATGTATCTGTGCTGTAAATGTAGTGATTGCTGGAGTTGTATCGCAAGTGCGATGCAGCTCAAGCAAGGCTCAGGGGTGCCCCATCTCCACAATGTTGCGTCAAGACCTATGCCTGCTTAAAGCAGGCGCAGGGTTTTGACGAAGCTTTCTCCTATCTGATTGTAAATACGGCACACCATGGGTGGCAGAGTAATGGTGCACGTTAACTGGTGCATGCCTGGGGATGTGCCATTTAACATAAATCTGCCCCTTTACATTTAAGTATGTGCAGGACACACAGAGTCGGTGAGGCTTATCCAAGGTTAAGAAGAGATGAGTCCTGTTCACTGAAAATTTAGACATAGTCTTCACCTGCTCAGTATTGCTGGACATGGCTAAATAATAGCTGCAAATTTTACTCTTGTTAAACAATTTTACTATTATAATCTCTGAGATTTGTCTCTTACTCTGCAACATCTCATTGTTGTTATCTTTCTTTAAAGATAAAGACAACATCAACATGAGCGACAATCTGCAATCAGTTGATTTTGACCTCATCATTGAACTTGTAATTGAAACATCAGTGGATGTTGATCCTTTGGATGATTTAAATCCTGAGGATGAAGAAGAGCGTGATGAGGATGCAGATTTGTCCGAATTATATGACATAGGATGGGAAGCTGACCTGCTTGAGCCTATGGAAATATAAACATTTATTTTTAAAATTTATAATTAATAAAAAGTAAAAAGGTAAACCGTTTAATTTAAAAATAAAGACACCTTCAAAAACAGGTTATGTGTAGTGTCTTCAATAAAATATTAAAATATGCTCATAAAATTAGATCAGATTCACATATAAAATAGCACAGGTAACATAAATATAAATGTCATTTCTTTTCTGCTATTTCTGTATTGTAAATTTACCAACGACTAAAAAATCTTCTAATTAAAATGTCAAGTAGTGTGTTAAGTTTTTGATCACTGTTACTGATTTACTGTTTGGTAATAATGGTTAATAACATTTTTTATTATATTTTACCACAGATTCAACTGCAGATCATTTCAAGATTTCACCATGCCAACAATAGTAAGACAGAGAAAGGCTGCAAAACGTCAAAGACAGCAGGTGAAATCAAATAAGCAGCAGTGCTCTAACAAAAAGATTTGTCAAGTCACGAAGAAAGCACCGGGTAAGAGCACTAAATATTTCATAAGAAATATGTGTAGTAAAAAAAATATTACTACAGAAAATGTTTCAGTCCATAAAACGAGAAGGAATTCAAATGGAAAGGAAAGGCCAATCAAAAATGTTACTGCTAGAGCAAGAGATAACTCTGTGCATGATAGTAGAAGGAAACAACAGTTTAGGGAGATTCGTAAACGAATGTTCCGGAACAGGATAATTGGCAATTTGTTAAAAAATATTAAGAAAGGTCAACAGAAACTGGTTTTTTATAAGAGAAAAAAAAAAGTTGAGAAAGTTATTGATCAGGCATTTGAAATTAAACGTAAGTTATTTATTTTGATAATCAATAGAATTAGGAAGCTAAACAAGGCAATTTATGATTTCAAAAGAAATAGTAGATGGAAGAGAATAGTTAATCGTAGTAATTTTTGTGAAGTTTTTTCTGGAGAATGGATGCATAGTTCAAGCTGTGAGGCATTTTTTAATGAGGAGAGTTATTTCCAGGATAATGATTTGGTGCATGCAGTTGACACCAGTGGTCGTGCTTATGAAGTGAAAGATGGTTGTCCAGTTGAAAAAGAAAAACTTGTGACAACAGAGGCAGAAGAGGTGTTAGGTAATGAGGTTTTAGGAAGACGTGCTAAGGGTCCTGTGTACACCTGGAAGTGTAGTAGTATTTGCAGTGTGCGACAGGATTCCATCAATTTGCTTTGTGATTTTGTACGGTCATTTAATAAGAAAAGTTTGAAGCAGAAAATAAGGTTGTTGCAAGAATTAGATCCTTGCAGAGTAAGAGAAGTGACAGGTTTGCATGGTCATTCACTGGCCTGTCTTTCCAGGAGAGTATGCCAGAGTGTTTTTCATCATTTCAGGATGCTAGCAGTGCATCATAATAAAGTGAGGAAATTAGTTAGAATGTTGTATTATGCTAAGAGTCCAGCAATTATGCTTAAACAATTATGTGCTGCTCTTTTGCATGGTTCTGAAATAGATGTGAAGAATATATGTGAAGAAATTGAGTTTTGTTACTTTGGAAGTAAAGAGGAGAATGTTGAAATTGAGCAAGAAGAAGAGGGTCATGTGGAAGATAGTGTACAGGTTTCCAGTACAGATAATTTCCAGAGGGAAATTGCGACGTTTGAGGTGAAATCAAGTGAGAGGCCTAATTTCACTTGATGCAAAAAGTGAAAGGGAAAATAATAGTGAATGGAAGGAGTTCGCAACATACTTGATGGTAGAAAATTGTTTTGATTTGGGATTGGATCAACGTGTGTGTAGTTATTGTTGTTGCAAATTAAATCAAAACCAGATGCCTGCTAGAGCAGTTCATAATAATCTGGAATTGGTTGAGATTCCTTCTGAATTGAAGGATTTAAATACTTATGAATCTATTTTGATTCAAAGTATTCATCCCTTTCAAGCTATTGTAAGAATGGAGCCAAAGACAGGGAAATTGCCTCTATCAGATTTACAGAGAGGATTAAAGGGAAGAGTTGTTTATTTGCCTCTAGATTTGAAGAAAAACATTAACACAATTGGAGTAGAAAAAGTGGAAGAGGAACCTCTGGTTATCTTAGTTAATGGGGTTCCGACAAAGAATAAGAAAATATGGCAAGATTTAGTAGATGTTAGGAAAGTTAAAAAGGCAACATTGTATTTGAAAAAAAATAATAAATACTATAAGAATGTATATGTTGCAGAAGAGGAAGTAAGTGAGGAAGAGGATAGCGATTTGTGTGCTGGTCAAATTGAGAAAGTAGAACCCTCTACTAGTGAAGAAATATATGAACATTATAGTGTTCATCCTTTGCATTCCAAGGAAGTCATGGGGAATGCTATTGAGTTGTTTCAAATGAAACAAGCCAAAGGGAGTCCCATTAGTGTTTGGGAGGAAAGTTTGGAAGCTTGGTGTTTCCCACAGCTTTTTCCAACAGGTCAGGGAGGAAGATATGATGAGCGACCTCATCAAATTCCTGCTTCTGAATACCGGACTTTGCGATTGTATGCAGGAGATGCTAGGTTTCGACAATGCATTCCCTATTTGTTTCATCTCCTGTTTGAAAGCGATCTGTCTGGACTGTCATATGCAGTGAACCACATCTTGAAAAGTGGTATACACATGCAAAACATCTCGGCAAGTGACTTTATGGATAAAGTCAATGTCCAAGACAGTATTTTGGATTCTCACCTGATTAATCTCATGGCGTGTCAGCGTGGTACTAATGAGTACTGGTACCGTCGTCATGGTGATTTAAAATGTATGCTGAGGAACTTAGGTACTCCCACATGGTTCCTCACTCTGAGCTGTGCCGAGTATGGCTGGGAAGACTTACTTGAATTTCTACGAGAGGCAAATGCTAACGTAGATAACATCGAATTCAAGACACCCGGAGAACTGTGCTCTTTGGATCCAGTCAATGTATGTAGGTACTTCAATCATAGATTTGAAGCTATGATGTCTTTCATCATGAATAAGAAGAATCCACCTCTTGGAGAGGTGTTGGATTTCTTCTGGAGAAAGGAGTACCAAGCAAGAGGTGCTCCTCATATACATATGTTGCTGTGGATCAAGGATGCACCTAAATTTGGAACGGATCCAGAAGACTCAGTGATGAGTTTCATCCAACAGTATTCTACGTGTGCTGTTCCAAACGCAAAGGAGAAGAAAAGCCTAAGAGAAAAAGTTCTGCGTTTCCAAAGCCATCGATGTGGAAAGTACTGCCGTCGTAAATTCAGAAACAAGGACAAGTTCTACACTAAATGTCGTTTCGGCTTTCCACGACCGGTGATTTCTAAAGGAAGAGTAAACAGTTTGATGTCTTCGCTGCGACACAATGTCATGAAGAAATCACCTAAAAACACTTACAATTTGAAGAGGAACGAAGAGTCCAAGTACATCAACGACTACAACCCGGTGATTTTGTCCATGTGGAATGCTAACATGGATATACAGTTTGTGGCTGATAACTGTATGGCTGTGGCTCGGTATGTGACGTCTTACATCACCAAAAAAGAGAAGACAGAATTGAAGGATATGTGGGAGGACATTTCCCATGAAAAGAGCCTCAGCAAGAAGTTGTACAGTTTCAGTCTGAAGATGTTGTCGCATCGAGAAATCGGAGCGTACGAATGTTCTGACCGGTTGTCTTCAGCAAGTCTCTATGCCAAGTCCAGGAGTATCGTTTGGGCGAGTCTTGGTCTTGCTGCAACGCGTAATCGAGTTCTCAAACCTGTGCGGGAAATTGAGTATTTGGCGGAAAAGGAGCCAAACAGTACCGACATTTTGAAGACCAACATGTTGGATACATATTATCCAAATCGAAGCATTCACCTCGAGAATGTTTGTCTGTATGAGGTTCTTCAAAATTACATATTCAAGAGGAACATCAAAGAAGATACTGAGAAAGGAGTGTATGCTGTAATAGGAAGTGAGGGATGTCTGGTCAAGCAAAGAAAATGCCACTTGGTAAACCATCGAAAATTGAGTGGCGAATCTCCTGAAAAAAAGGAGTTTTTCTATTTAGCACTTTTGCAACTTTTCAAGCCTTGGCGTGCAGAAGAGGAACTGCTTGGAGATTTCCTCTGTTACGAAGACTCTTTCAATGCCGCCAAGGAGACCATAGAATGTCCTGCTTTTCCCAAATATGTAGAAATGTTGAATGCGGAAATTGAGCAGGAAGCAACGATTGCAGCCGAGATTGCCAGAGACAGTTCTCAGGACAGTCAGAGTTCTGCTTCATTGAGTCAGGATCCACTAGGAGGACCTGTTATCGAAAATGAAGCTGCCACTGCTATGAATGAAGTGGAAAGAGCCATGGCACATGCTCAGGAGGATGCGGTTAACTTAGAAGAGTTGGAAAGACAACTCAACGTTGAGCAGAGGAAAATATATGACGAAGTTACCATGCAAATTGATCATGGATTAAGTCATGATAAGAAAGAGTGCTCATGTACGTCGTTGAAGCCTGTCCGACTGTACGTGAGTGGAGAAGCGGGAACTGGAAAAAGTTTCCTCATTAAAGCAATTTCATGCTATTTGCAGGAAAGGACAGAGTCATCGCTGTCTTGTGTTGTCACTGCTCCAACTGGACTGGCAGCACATAATATTAAAGGGATTACTTTACATCGTTTACTGATGCTGCCAGTGGAGCATGACAACAAATTACAATATCACAAGCTATCTGGAGATGCTTGTTTTGAAGTTTCAAGAATCTTGAGGAAAATGAAACTTCTTATCATTGACGAAGTAAGCATGGTTTCCAATGTCATGCTTGCCTTCGTGCATTTGAGGATGCAAGAAGTTCTCAAACAGAGTATGATGTGTTATTTGGTGGCAAACACATCATTGTTTTCGGAGATCTTCTGCAGCTGACACCAGTGAAAGGGCAACCTGTGTTCAAAATGCTCATGCATGAAGATACCAGGAAGTGTCTAGGCAGCATTGGCAACGTCAATATATGGTTAAACTTCAATTATGCTGAACTGCATGAAAATATGCGTCAGGCGAAGGATGAAGTTTACAAGACTATTCTACAAGATGTTAGAATTGGAAAAGTGACCGAGCATGGGAAAGAAGCTTTACATGCACGATTACTGTCAAATTTATATCCAGAACAAGATGTTGTGCCTGAGAATATTTTTCAGAAAATTACTGAGAAGAAATCTGGAATATGTTTGATGCCAACTCTTGCAGAATGTGCCAAATTTAACAACAAAATGTTGCATTTAGAAAAGCAAGAGATTGTGAAACTGGAAGCTATTGACAGAGTAGAGCATATGGGATCAACAATTATTTTGTCTGAGAATCTGAAAACAAAATTGGATTCATTAGAGAAGAGTATATCTAAAACTGCAGGTTTTGAAAAGACTCTGAATGTGTGCTTGAACTGCCGTATAATTTTAAGAAGGAATTTACATGTTGAAAGAGGTCTGGTAAATGGATCAATGGGTAATGTTGTTGATTTTGTGAAATACAGAAATAGAGATGGAATTGAATTTTTAAAAATTAAATTTGATGGCATTCAGGAAGTACAGCTAATTGCTCGTTGTTCTGCTAGATTTTTGCTTGTAAAAGACTTATATGTTCGCCGTAAGCAGTTTCCTGTTTGCTTGGCATATGCGGTGACAATCCATAAATCGCAAGGTTTAAGTGTAGACAGTGCATTGGTGAATATTGACAGTTCTGTGTTCAAGGAGGGTATGGCATATGTGGCATTGTCACGAGTTAGAACTTTATCGGGATTGTACTTGATTGAGTGTGATGTCACAAACATTTGTGCTGATCTAGATTGTGTTAAGGAATACAATAGGTTAAGAAGAGAGTATGCGCCACATTTGCCTCAGTATCCTTTGTTTGAGAAACGTGTGGTAGGCCGGAAACGAAGAAATGTGACCAATACTGGGGAGGTTGTAGCAAAAAGACGAAAAGTCGATGAACCTAAAATTACTAGCAGAAACAAAAAGGATTCTGTTGAAGATGTTGTTGGTTTTCAGTTTGAAAACAGTTCTGGTGTCAACTGCTATGCTAATGTAGTGGTTAATGTTTTGTTTTCTCTAGAAAATGTAAAAGAAGAGATTGTGGTCAATTCTGATCAAAGATTTTGCAGTTTGTTAAATTCTGTGTTAGAGAAATGTAGCACTGATAGAAGAAACATAGAAAGTGTGTCTGAAATTCGAAATCTGTTAGACAGATGTTCAGGCCAAACACAATTCTCTCAAAATATTCAGCAAGATTGTCAGGAGTTTTTAATGTATATGCTTGATGTATTACATGCTGAAGGTGTAGATGTAGATCAGCTGTTTGGGCTTTCTTATCAATGGCAGCATGACTGCGAGAACTGTATGGTATCAAGTACTACTAGTGTAGACTCAGAAAGATTTATATATTTAACTTTGCCAGACAGTAAATCAGTCTCCTTTAATAAGCTAGTAAAAGCAGCTGATCACAACATGGAGTGTAGCCAATGTAAATCTGAAATGATGTCCACATTATTTATACGAACATATGGCCAGTATGTAATTTTAATGTTCCAACGATGTAGGCCTGATGGAACAAAATTGACAACTTTAATAAAAAAATTTGTAGCTTCGCAGTTGTCAATATCAGGAAGGACTTTTGTAACTGCAGCAATTATATATCATGACGGCCCTTCAATAACATCAGGACATTACACAGCTTATTTAAAGTCTAGAAATGGCTGGTCATTCTGCAATGATTCTGTTTTAATTTTCAAAAAAAAATTGCCGTATGACCGTAAAAACTCTTACCTGGTGTTTTTAAAACCAAAATTTTAGGGAAATATTCTCGGGATGTGCTCTGTGGAATTTCAAGAAGTTCTAATGGCTCCTACACAATTTGGCCTTGAGGATAAGTGTAGTTCAGAGACATAACTTCTAACCATAGGACTGGACGTCATGGAGAAATACGTGCACTTTGAATGAGTTCAGAAACACTGTTTCTTTTTATTAGCTAATTGAAGCAGCCAATCAAAACATGGAGTAGAGGGAATGTAAGTCTGCAATGCTGTCTACTGTTTTACATTGCTTTGTGATTAAAAGTGATGTAGAGAATTAAATAATTGTAGTAGTCATAGAGGTAGTGTAAGTCTGCTTCATAGTAAGCAGTATCAGTGTCATAGGAAATGTAGAACATGACTGAGCAAGAAGGGGAAGATATTACTATTCCAGGATTGTGAAAATGATCTTCAACATTTTAATTCTGAAAGTTGCGGAAATTCCAAATGACGGGATTGGCTTACAAGAAATCCAAGAGTTATAAATGGCTCTGACAAGATTTGGCCTTGTGGAATCTTGTGGTAGAGAGCAAGAAGTCATTTATTGCATGTAACGTGTTTTTAAAAACGATGGAGATTTTCTTTCAGAAAGTGGCGGGCTGAAAGTAATAACAGCACAAAAGAGTGTAAGCTGTTCATAGGACATCCTTGGACGTCATGGAAAGTAAGTTAACTTTAAGGAGTTCTGAATTTTGATTTCTTATGTTGTATGGGTTTTTTAAACACAATCATTTTGATTGTATTTTTTTTTCCCCGCTGTTATATGATGAATACCTTCAAGTCACTGTTTTTAGTGAATTTTGATACATTCTGAGAACAGCAAAAATAAACCATTTAACATGTATAATTAATTCTGTACTGTTTGCATTTATGATGTACATGTAGAACTGTGTAGGAGGCATGGAGAAGGTGAGGCTTCTGTAAGTGTCAAAGGTGTTGCATACAGTGCTGCACTTCTGCGTATTCTTTCATATGCTAGACTACATCTGCACAATGAGATACCTAAGCAAAGGAAACACAAGTGATGTGATTGTGAAATGAGCAAAATAAATTGCACGTATTTCAATTACATCACCTGTGTTTCCTATCATTACGAATCACATTGTGCAGATCAAGTTTAGGTCTGTCCAGGGAAACATAGGAGGTTTGTACTTTGTTGAAGAGTGCAGTGGACATGACTCACTTCATTGGTAGACTTTCACAGATATTATCTCCTCTGTACACTTCAACAAGTGTAAATCTCATCTTGAACTCTGAGTAGGCCTCACCTCAAACAAACCTCTGGATAGGAGACATGTTATTGGCATCCTGAAGCGACACTATTCTGAAACAAGAGCAATGCAAAAGATGCACCATGTTTTAAGATAGGCCTCACTTCATCTGCATCAAGATACTGTTAGTTTAAAATGTATATCTTTAGGACTGTGTAGGGGGCCTGGAGAAGCAGAAGCTTCTGTCAGTGTCAAAGTTGTTGAAAAACTATTTGTCCTTCAATCTTTTCCCTTGTCTTTTGTAATTTTTAAATACATGTTTTAATATTTTTCAAATGTTGGTTCTCTCTTTCACAGATTGAAAGTATAAAAACAAAAAGTGAGTAATTTAACGGCAATTATAAGGTAAATATTTTGTACTCTTTTCGTTACATTTCTATCACATTCACCTACTATTAGTTCCACTGCTTCATTTCTTTAACCCTCAGTTTCCTGCCTTTGCTACTTTCCTCATTCCTTTCTCTATTACCTACTTACTCAACTTACTCAACTCCTTCCACTCTTTTTCTCAGTCCCTCTCTTCTCATAGTTCCTCAGTCTTGTTCACTCACTCCGTCTCTATTACTCTTAGTGTCTGTGAATTACTTTCCCACCTTTTTTTTTGGACCGCTTCCCGGGAAGCGGCCCGGTTCGCAAACCAGCAGCGTTACGGGAGTCCACCATTTTGTGTTTCGGTCGAATCAAGATACAAGATGGAGGGCAAATAATGTTCAGAATGGGTAGAAGGGGGCACGGTAGATGTATCTTGACCCCCTTGGTTTTCTGAGGGTGGCTGAGGAGGACCATAGTTCTTCACTCTTGTTCACTCTCTCTGTTTCTATTAATGTCACTGTTTCTGACTGATCAAAATTTTTTTTTTTTAAAAAGAACAGTAACTATAAGGGAAGGAAACAGACAGTTATGTTAAAAGAAAGACAGCTATAGGGAGTAAACTAAGGATACTGTTACCCGCAATCCACTGCTGATGATGTTACTGACCATGTCATGAATGATGTAATATGTGACATCATCAGCAGTGGATTGTGGGTAACAGTATCTCTTGTTTACTCCCTAGAGCTGTCTTTCTTTTCACATAACTGTCTGTTTCCTTCCCTTATACTTACTGTTCTTTTTTTTAAAAATAATTTTTTGGGTTAGCTTCCGGTTCGCGTACCGGGTAGCGCTCCGGGGAGCGAACTAAGAGAAATAGAGGTTGGCAGAGTTCCAAATATTCTACCAATTTTTTTATAACGGGGAGGTAGTTCTGAAAAGAACTTTTTTTTTTAATGTTTTTGTTGTTTTATATTTTTTTTAGTATTTTTTGAACATTTTTTTACTTTTTTTGTATTTTCTGAACGTTTTTATATTTTTTTTGGTTTTTTTTGGGGGGGGAAACGAAAACGATCCATTGTAAAGGGCTCAACAGGAGCAACAAAAAAAAAAGAATTTATTTTTTGGGGCGTTTCGGGCAAACATGATTTTCAATAGCTCTCATAATCAAAATGATGCTACTTTCCCTGTAGCAAATGAATTGGTTGCAGTGCACGCACACTTGCTTCACTTCCCCAAACAACATTTGAATGTTTGGGATCATCTCCCTCGCCTCTGGTCCCGACACTTCTGGAACAACCGATCTTCTTGCCATCGCAGGGGGATTTTGTTGCTCATCACGTAGCTGGGCAGCACTATAATTATTAGGATGCCACCTACTCATATGCCGATGCATAGTGTAATTGCCGTAACTGTACTTTTTTTCAGTCCCCCTTGACAGTCTATCACCGCATATACGGCAAAACACGTAGCGTGCATTTACTTTTTTTTGCCCCTCAGGAAATTTAAAGAATTGCCAAATGTAGTTCTCTTTTCGATTAAACCTCCTGGGCTCCTCTGGCAAAAACCTTGGCTCTTCCTCCTCTTCCTCCTCTTCCTGTTCTTCCTCTTCTTGTTGTAAAATTACTTCAGCAGGTGGTCCTCTCTTCTTTGGATTTGGTGGAGGTGGTGGGTTAGAACCAGCTGAAGCTACTAATGAAGCCATGTCACAATGTAAATAAAGGGTCTTTCTCTCACCAAGATGAAAGTCAGAGTGAGGAAAGAAGGAGGGGTTTTCATCATTTGGGAAAAGCAAAAGTTCTAAACCAATGAAAAGTGTTAATTTTAGATCACATGACCTAGTATTACATCATTAGGAAACCAAAAGTGAAATGAACCAATGAAAAGTGTTATTACCGAGTCACATGACCTGCTGTGTTTACGTTACGCGGTCCGCGCCGCGCCGCAGATCGCTTCCGGTTCGCGTACTGCTGCGCTTCCGGGTACGCTAACGTAGCACGTCATATGACGTATCACGCGACAACGCGAAACGTCATGCTGACGCGACGCATCACGATGTTGTTTTCTAACGCGACAGTTGCGCAAACGGAACGTTTACCGGTTCGCGGACCGGGTCGCGGCTCCGAATTGAGCTAACGGGAAGCTAACCGGTTCGCGTACCGGGAGCGAAACAATAAAAATAATTAAAAAAAAAAATTGTATTAAAAACATGTAAAAAATATTTTTCGATTTAAAGAAGAATACATTGTAAAGGTTTTGATATTTGCTATTAAAAAACCATTGAAATTCACTGAAAAAACCATAGGTTATAGACCATATATAATTAGGAATTAGCATTTACAAAACCTTGAAAATTCACTGAAAAAAACATAGGTTATAGACCATATATAGTTAGGGATTAGCATTTACAAAACCTTATTTTACTCACACAAAACCATTGAAATTCCATATATAGTTAGTTGTACTAACTATATATCGCGCACCCGCAATCCACTGCTGATCATGTCACATATTACATCATTCATGACATGGTCAGTGACATCACTGATGACATCACTGATGACATCTCACGTGACATCACTGATGACATCACTGATGACATCTCAATGACATGACTGATGACATCACTGATGACATCTCATTTGACATTACTGATGACATCACTGATGACATCATTCATGTGATAATACGATGAACTTCTTCAGACTCTAAAATAACCTTAGATACACTCAGTGTAAACAGACACTCACAGACTGTCACTCATCCATGGAGTTACTCACACACCTACTCAGTCATGCAAAGAATCAATTACACCTCCATTTCCTCAACTATACAGTTATACATACCTTACTTATTCAAACATATACTAACACATATTTACTCTCTTTTACAATCCCTGATACAAGTTCACAATGATCAATACAGCCACTCACACATTCACTGGCTCTTATGCACAGTTATTTATATATGTCAACTCTCACATGTACTGTGTTTTACATATGTTCTTACTTTGACATGTAGCACTCAGATATCCATTCACTCACCAATGCACTCAGTCAACCGCCCATACACCTGTTTCCACATGCACTTTTGAATCCATATATCTAGTGAATCAACTGCTTACACATCTATGCACAGAGTCATACACCTCCCAGCCACCCACACACACACTCAGTCTCCCATACAAATACTTGGGCAACCAATAAATAACCCATATACTTACTCATATAGCTACTGATCAACACATGCAGCAGTTTACAGAACAACAGACATAATGATGCACAAATTAAGACAGTTTACTCACTAACCCATGCACTCGGTGACACACATTTAATCACTCACTCATACAGTCAGTCACGCACCTACTAAATCCTTCATCCAGACACTTATACATCCACTCATTCTTCAATATGTAAGACATTTGAGATGTCATCAGTGATGTCATTTGAGATGTCATCAGTGATGTCATCAGTCATGTCATTGAGATGTCATCAGTGATGTCATTTGAGATGTCATCAGTGATGTCATCAGTGATGTCACTGACCATGTCATGAATGATGTAATATGTGACATGATCAGCAGTGGATTGCGGGTGCGCGATATATAGTTAGTACAACTAACTATATATGGAATTTCAATGGTTTTGAGTGAGTAAAATAAGGTTTTGTAAATGCTAATCCCTAACTATATATGGTCTATAACCTATGGTTTTTTCAGTGAATATATATATATATTACCTACTGGCGGTCGCCAGTAGGTATATATAGTTAGGATTTTTTCTCTATGGGATTTTTGAAAATTCTATGTCTAATAACTTTGGCGTTTGTGGACGGAATTGGCTGAAATTTTCAGGGAAATGGAACATTTTGTTTCTGAGCAGCCCCTGGAAATTTGGGGAGGGGTCGTCAAAGGGGGGCCGAGAAAAAAGGGGGGTCCCAAAACGTGTTTTTAACATTGAGTTTTCCATAGGGCGGTTGGCCTCACTTTTAGCCCGAACGGCTGAATGGATTTGCACGAAACTTGGCAAAATTGTAGGGACTGGTAGCCCGATGTGCCTTTGCTAGGTCTCAATATATGTGCTCCAGTGGATTTTGAGAAATTAACATTTAAAAAAAGATATATATCTGTAACAGCGGACCGGGCAGCGTTCCAGTTCGTGTACTTTTCGCGGTACGGAGCTTTGTGAAGCCAAGCTGATTGGTTCTCCGGCGTCTGTAAACATTCCAAACAGTCCGTAGCGGCCGCCATCTTGTCTCTCGGTAGGATCGAGAGACAAGAGGAGGCCAAAGCGAAGGGGCAAATGACCATAAGGGGGCATAGTAGATCCTCGCTGACCCCCTAGGTTTGATGTGGAGGTTTTAAAAGGGCCCCGCGGGGCAAAAAATAAATAAATAAAAAATAACCGAACGGCTGAATGGATTTGCACGAAACTTGGCAAAATATTAGGGACTGGTAGCCCGACGTGCCTTTGCTAGGTCTCAATATATGTGCTCCAGTGGATTTTGAGAAATTAACGTTCAAAAAAAGATATATATCTGTAACAGCCGCTCCGCTTCGCGTACTTTTCGCGTTACGGAGCTTTGCGAAGCTGATTGGTTCTCCGGCGTCTGTAAACATTCCAAACAGTCCGTAGCGGCCGCCATCTTGTCTCTCGGTAGGATCGAGAGACAAGAGGAGGCCAAAGCGAAGGGGCAAATGACCATAAGGGGGCATAGTAGATCCTCCCTGACCTCTTAGGTTTGATGTACCATTTTGCCAAGTTTGGTGTGGCGTCTGTAAACATTGCAAACCGTCCGTAGCGGCCGCCATCTTGTCTCTCGGTAGGATCGAGAGACAAGAGGAGGCCAAAGCGAAGGGGCAAATGACCATAAGGGGGCATAGTAGATCCTCCCTGACCTCTTAGGTTTGATGTATCATTTTGCCAAGTTTGGTGTAATTCCGTTCAGCCATTCAGGCTGTAGACGTATCTAAATGTCCTATGGAAAATTGCATGGGGAAAACACATTTGAAAGTGTTGAAATTTAGAACCAATTAAAATGTTACTTTGGTTTTGTATTTGTGTGTGATGAAAGTTAATTGGTTATGTATATATCTAAAATGAGAGGAAACCACAGCCATTTTGTGATACTACTGTCTGAGGTACATTTGTGAGGAATTTTTGGTGGTCAATTTCTGGTGTTTGATTTACACAGTACTAACACTTCTCCTACTTTTAAAAAGGTGAGTTGTTAATTTGTAAGGGGAACTATGTTGTACACTTGAAGATAATTTGAAAAATGTTTTCTGTTATTTATTTACAGTCCTTCTGTTATACTAAATACTTGATAAAGTTAGTTTTATATTATGTAGTACTAAAAACGATAAATGAAAGTGATTATTTTTTTCTGCAATTTACAGCAAGCAATTTCAAAATAAAATGGCTCACAATGAAGAGACCTTGGCAATTTCTTTTGAATTATCCACTACATTTATTGAAATTGAGAGCACCAATAATGAAATATTGTCACAAGGAGGAGATGGCGAATTTATCGAATGTTTGGAGACCATAGAGTTACAAGATTCATCATTGCAGACTTTTCATGAGGAGATTCCAGATGAGATGATTGAAGAGGAAATTCCTGATGAGGACATGTTACTACTTCTTTCAAATTTTGAAAATTTAGAAGAATAAATTTATATTTAGAAATCAAAAGTTGTTTGAGACATTATTCATTTTTATTTTTAATTTATGAGGTTGTAGCGAAGTGATTGTAGTATAAAATGAGACTTATAGTATAGAGTGCAACATTTTTATGTTACATGGTAAGTTTACTCATATTTACTTCCCTTCTCCCACTATATTATCTCCAATGTGTATTTGACATCTCTTCTTCATCTCCGGCCTCCTTTCTCTCACTGTCTGTCTCTGATGCATCTTATCGCTGCCATTTTGTGTAATTACAGAAGAGAGTAAAAAAAAATAGTTCGGAACGTGAAAAGGGGGCAAAGTAGAGTACCCCTCACCCCCTAGGCCTTCTCAGGCGGTCCCAAAAGGATCAGTTTCTGCTTTCCTGAGAGATTATGGTATGAGTTCCATATACCACAATAACTTGCATTACAACATGCAAGATATCTATCTCCTATTACCAACTTTTGGAGATATTCGCGCTAAGCGCGAATATCTCCAAAAACTAACACCTGCCCTGAGCAGTTCTTTGCCATGTTATCCAATGGGAGGTGGATAACATGGCTAAGAGCATTAGCTCGGTAATGCATGAATATCGCTGACTTTTTAGCGATATTCATGCATTGCGGCCGTTTTTTATCGCATTTGCGATAAACCTTGATAATAGCAAGGTTTATCTTCGATAATTTCTGACGATGCTTAGCGGTAAAAAATTCGTTGCTAAGCATCGTTAGCGATAAATATCACTTAACTTTGGTAATATGCACCAACGTCTGTTAACGTTCGATTCGAAGGAAATGAGGAAGTGTTGAAAAACATTGTCTGCGCCATCTTGCCTTTTTTGAAATGCCACACTTTTGTCGTGCACGGCAGCCATTTTAGATGCCTTGACCAGGCCCACTCTCTGCACGCTGTCGATTCGTAGCATGGCTCCCCACCCTCGCAAGCATCTTCCCCAGGCACTGGTCACCCCCGCTCTCTGTCTTATGCATGGGCAATAAACCTCCCCCCATCTGCGCTGCTCTTCCCTGAGAATCACACTCTGTGCCCGCCCGACACCTCCCTTTCGCCCTATTCACTACCGCACCCTCTGACACTCCTCTTCCTCTGTGTCCGATTGTCCAGGCTATCAGCTAGCCCTGCAGATGTAGTTTATGGCCCCAGCTGTAAAGAATCACCCCTCTTCAAAGGAGTTATAGTAGATCAAGGCCCACACCCGATGAGATCCGTCACACCACACGTGTTCCTACTATCTGAAAACCATCCTGTATTGTGATTGGGGAGGGGACCGAGCCTGAAGCGGAAGATTCCAGGGATGACTCTTTGTACATCAAAGTTTTTACAATTATGTGTCATATTAAAAATATATAGCACTTCAACAAAGTAGTAGGATTATAAAACTTTAATAACTTATAAATATATACAACAAAACAAAAACAGTAAAAACATTTAAACAACAAAGAGACCGTGGCAATTTCTTTTGAATTATCCAATACATTTATTGAAATTGACAGCACCAATAATGAAATATTCTCACAAGGAGGAGATGACTTGAATGATTTTTTTGATCAATCTCTTGATGGCGAATTTATCGAATGTTTGGAGACCATAGAGTTACAAGAATCATCATTGCAGAGTTTTCATGAGGAAATTCCTGATGAGGACATGTTACTAGTTCTTTCAAATTATGAAAATTCAGAAGATGTTGCCTGGGTGCCGCACTGATTTGGGTATCCGGCGTGGGGCGTCCCGGGGGGTGGATTGTCAGCAGCGGTCTGTTGTGCGAATAGTTCCAAGGCAGCAGAAAGCGCTGAAATCTGGATGTCACGAAGGTGATGTCTAGTAAGTTGCCGCACAGCAAATAACGGCGTGGGGCGCCGCGGGGGTGAGTGAGTCCAGTAGGCACCACAGCTATACTTACCGGCATTGCAGAATTACTGCTGGGGACAATGCCTGTGCTGTAGCAGGGTCACAGCAGAAACAAAAAGGATTCTGTTGAAGATGTTGTTGGTTTTCAATTTGAAAACAGTTCTGGTGTCAACTGCTATGCTAATGTAGTGGTTAATGTTTTGTTTTCTCTAGAAAATGTAAAAGAGGGGGAGGCAGTCCAAAGTTCCGGTAAAAGGGCAAAGGAAAGGATCGGTGGTTTGAACTATCAGTCAAAAAGGGGAGGGGGTGCAACAATTTTTCCTACCGGGTCACACTGTGCTTTCACCGGAACTGAGGTCTGCAGGATTCTAGTCATTCAAACTGAGGCTGGCGCCAGCATGGGAGCGCCGACGTCCCGCGGATACAGTTTCGTCACTCCACGGGCGATCATGGCAGTCATTCCCCATCGGGGTGTCTGCGGGGGTCGGAGACTCCCGCGGCTCCTCTAGAATCTTCAAGGTCGTGGAGGACTACGGTGGTGGAGTCAACCAGTGACCGGGCCATTTCTTTATGCTGGGCCCGCTCTTGCCAGGTCGACCGCCATTTTGAGAGTTCGGTA
Source organism: Lissotriton helveticus (assembly GCF_964261635.1). Taxonomy (NCBI): domain Eukaryota; kingdom Metazoa; phylum Chordata; class Amphibia; order Caudata; family Salamandridae; genus Lissotriton; species Lissotriton helveticus. Next base: position 43,460,452 of record NC_136063.1, read on the forward strand.
GCTATTGGCGATCGCGGGGTCAAATGAGCGGACGGGCTCCACCCTGCCGGGCGAGACGTTGCAGCATCGCCACAGTGGAAGAACCCTTTTCCGGTCGCCTGGAGCGCTGAGGGTGCAGCTGGGAAGCCTCCACCTGGGGAGGCGGGAGAGGCCTGTTCGCACCGTCTCTCCCTCCCAGTGCACCCCACGGCGTCTCGCTTGACATTTGTTATGGCCGGACCAGGCGATGAGGACGAGGGGGGGGGGTCGGAGGCATGTGCAAGACATCCCCCCCGTGTTGTCAAAGCCATTATTGAAGAAAGAAGAAATGTCCCGTCCGTCTTTGGGCCGGACCTCCGGTGGATGGCGGCCGGACGCCCTTTGCTCTGGCCCCATGAACGGGTTCCTTGGCTCATCGGCTGCAGCCGGATCCTTTTCCGGGCGCCTGGAGCGCTGAGGGTGCAGCTGGGAAGCCTCCACCTGGGGAGGCGGGAGAGGCCTGTTTGCACCGTCTCTCCCTCCCAGTGCACCCCACGGCGTCTCGCTTGACATTTGTTATGGCCGGACCAGGCAATGAGGACGAGGGGGGGGGGGTCGGAGGCATGTGTAAGACATCCCCCCCCCCAGGGTTGTTGAAGCAATTATAGAAGAAAGAAGAAATGTCCAGTCCATCTTCGGGCCGGACCTCCGGTGGATGGCGGCCGGACGCCCTTTGCTCTGGCCTCATGAACGGGTTCCTTGGCTCATCGGCTGCAGCCGGATCCCGTCGGCCCCAGCCCCCGGCCGTTGGTGGCCGGACCGGGAGAGAGTGTGGGGGGACAACCTGCAACTCTCAAGGGCCACCGCGGCCGGACTGGGAGAGAGAGGGGAGGGTCGAGGACACGGACATTCCCCCACCTAAAACTGTCCAGTGTTGTAAATCCCCTTGGCCGGGTCCTGCTGGCCTCGGCCTCTCCTCCGGCTACACCCTACGTGATGATCTCCTGGCCGAGGCGTGGCAGGAGGACCCGCCTGATATGTGTTGCTTCCGGCTGGGCGTAGCCGAAAACCTGTTGCACTTTGGAAGTTTCTAGAATGGGGTGGATGTCTGCTGACTTGTATCTTTCCCAGTTTGCCGTTATTTGGCCGTGGCAGGCGGTGGGACAGACAGGTTTTGGGGCAGTGAGGGGCGATGTTTTCAGGTTTCTTATTACAGGCTTACTTCTAACGTTTCTTGTTTCTAGGACAATAATAGGTTTTATCATTACGTATTGTTATTGTTTCTTTGTTTGTTATTTAATAAAAAGTTCATCAGTGGCCTACTGATTTTCGTTTTCCTATTCTTTTCTTTCCAGGTTGTTTCATGCTAAAGTTTCTGTTAACAGGATACAGTGATCACTTCGTTATTATTGCATATGTCCTTTTCACTAGGGGTGCTCTCTGGTCGGGCTAGATGACGTATCTCTAGTAAATGGTCCGGGTGAAACAGGTGCATCAATCAGTGGGGAGTAGATAGGCATGACAGATTACAACGGGGAGAAAGGTCCGCATTACGTACCCTTCCACTACTTGCAAAGATTTTCCTACGTATATTTGCAAACAGGGAATACCTCCAAAAAGAACCAATTCCCAAACAGTCAATGTTTGGGCAAACAATCAATCAATGAGGAACGAAATAGGCACGACGTGTTAAAGGTTTGCGTTACCTACCCTTCACTATCTGCAAAGGGAGAGAGAATATTCCTATTCTTCCTCGTTTGCAGGCAGAGAAGATCCTTAAGAGAACCAACTTCGAACAATTCAATGCTCGATTCAAACAATCAACAAGGGGTATTGTGAACACAAATGAACGCCGCTTATGTACATACACATTGCTATTTTCAACAGGTTGTTCCTAATGTTTCTATTTTAGCGAGGTCAAAAAGAGATCCCATTAGTGGCCTACTGATTTTGCTCGATTCCTTTTGTTTTTTACACGATTTTTCGCTATCTGCAAAGACTAAACAGAGTATTGCGACTCTGTGCTTGTTTGTAAATAGAGAATGAACCAAAGAGAACAATCAATCAAATGGAGAGAGAAGCAGGCACGACGGATTACAACGGGGGCAAAGGCCTGCGTTAACTACCCTTCACTATCTGCAAAGAGAGAGTACTCCTAATAGAAATGAGGGGTGGGGGGCAGCATTCAAAGCAGATCAGTGTGCATAAACACGAAAATGTTTTTACTTACCACGTACTTGACATTCGACAGCTTATGATATTTGCTATTAAAAAACCATTGAAATTCACTGAAAAAACCATAGGTTATAGACCATATATAGTTAGGAATAAGCATTTACAAAACCTTGAAAATTCACTGAAAAAACCATAGGTTATAGACCATATATAGTTAGGAATTAGCATTTACAAAACCTTGAAAATTCACTGAAAAAACCATAGGTTATAGACCACATATATTGTTAGGAATTAGCATTTAAAAAACCTTATTTTACTCACACAAAACCATTGAAATTCCATATATAGTTAGTTGCACTAACTATATATCGCGCACCGACCATGTCATGAATGATGTAATATGTGACATCATCAGCAGTGGATTGCGGGTGCGCGATATATAGTTAGTGCAACTAACTATATATGGAATTTCAATGGTTTTGTGTGAGTAAAATAAGGTTTTTTAAATGCTAATTCCTAACGATATATGTGGTCTATAACCTATGGTTTTTTCAGTGAATTTTCAAGGTTTTGTAAATGCTAATTCCTAACTATATATGGTCTATAACCTATGGTTTTTTCAGTGAATTTTCAAGGTTTTGTAAATGCTAATTCCTAACTATATATGGTCTATAACCTATGGTTTTTTCAGTGAATATATATATATATTACCTACTGGCGGTCGCCAGTAGGTATATATAGTTAGGATTTTTTCCCTATGGGTTTTTTGAAAATTCTATGTCTAATAACTTTGGCGTTTGTGGACGGAATTGGCTGAAATTTTCTGGAAAATGGAACATTTTGTTTCTGAGCAGCCCTTGAAAATTTGGGGGGTGTTCGTCAAGGGGGGGCCGAGAAAAAATGGGGGTCCCAAAACGTGTTTTTAACATTGAGTTTTCCATAGGGCGGTTGGCCTCACTTTTAGCCCGAACGGCTGAATGGATTTGCACGAAACTTGGCAAAATTGTAGGGACTGGTAGCCCGATGTGCCTTTTGTAGGTCTCAATATATGTGCTCCAGTGGATTTTGAGAAATTAACGTTTAAAAAAAGATATATATCTGTAACAGCGGACCGGGCAGCTCCCCGGTTCGCGGACCGGGGCGCGTACCAGAACTTCGCGTAGCGAAGCTGATTGGCTCTCCGGTGTCTGTCAACATTCTAAACAGTCCGGAGCGGCCGCCATCTTGTCTCTCGGTAGGATTGAGAGACAAGAGGAGGCCAACACAAAGGTGGAAATAACCATAAGGGGGCATAGTAGATCCTCCCTGACCCCCTAGGTTTAATGTGGAGGCTTTAAAAGGGCCCCGCGGGGCAAAAAAAAAAAAATAATATTTGTTTTTTTGCGTGGGTAGCGCCCGGTCCGCGAACCGGGAAGCGTTCTGGGCAGCGTACTACAATGAAAAATGAATGAGAGACTTTTCAAATGCAGTATGTTAATTGATTGTTGGTTTTGTTGATTATTTTTTATTTTCTTTATTTTTTAAGCATTTTTTTTTATTGTGATTGTGTTTCATAATTTATTAAACTTTCTAACATTTCATTGTCAGAAATTTCATAATTATCATGGAATATACATTGTAGTCTCTGAGGGTGTAAAATGTCCTCATTTGCAAGGAGGTTATCTACTGCTTGTACACATTGCAGTAGTTCATTGTCCCAAGTTTCATCGAAAAATTCAATGTCAATTTGATCAATTGTATCAATCAATTCTTGGCTGCTCTCTTGCAGGTCCATTTCAAAAGAAACTTGGTTTTCGCCTTCCATTTTGCCTGAAATTTGGATTAAAAAAATATATATTAGTAGAGATAGGGCAATGTTGGGAATAATTTTAGATAGGCATTTTTTATCAGTGAATTTATCTTTGGGCAGTGTATAGTATCAGAGTGGAAGTAGGAATATAAAAAAGTGTATGTGATTTAACGTAAGTAAATTCATAATTATACAAGAGAAGCCTAACTCCATCCATAACTATAACAGAGAAGTCTCTCTAAATCTATAACTACTACAGAGGGATAGTATATATCTATCAGAAAAAGTTTACCATATTAACTTATAGTGCACAATATACTTCAGTTTTAAAAATAAAAACTTACCTTTAGAAAGAAGTTGAAGGAATTAGTGAAAATACTATTGAAATGTACAGCAAGAAGTAGTAGTCAAAATGGCTGTGTTTTCTTCTCTTCCTTTATATATATTCAGGTATATAACCAATGAAATGTCAGGTAAAAAAAGTAGAAAATGAAAGTAACATTTTCATTGGTTGTCAATTCCAACACTTCAGATGTGTTTTGTGAAGTAATTTACCTCAGGGTATTTAGAGAGGTCTACAGGCTAAATGACTAAATGGAATTCCAATCAAATTTGTGAAAATGGTAGGGATTGGTATGTAGTATGAGCTAATCTATATTTGGTGAAATTGTCTCCAGTGGCTTTTCTGTGAACTACTTTCCCACCTTTTTTGATGGTGCGCTTCCCAGGGAGCGACCCGGTACGCGAACCGTTGAGCGCCCCGGTTCGCGAACCTTAAGCGTAACGGGAGTCCACCATTTTGTGTTTCGGTCGAATTAAGATACAAGATGGAGGGCAAATAATGTTCAGAATGGGTAGAAGGGGGCACAGTAGACTTATCTTGACCCCCTAGGTTTTGTGAGGGTGGCTGAGGAGGCCCATATGTGCGAAAAAAAAACATTTTTTAAAAAAAATTCGCGAGGTTAGCTCCCAGTTCGCGTACCGGGTAGCGCCCCAGGGAGCGTACTTTGTTGAAAATTAGTGAAAAATGTTAGAGTAAAATAATAATTGTGAGTGATCAGATGTAGGGTAGCTCTGAGAAGAGCTTTTGGGTTTATGGTACATTTAGGTACTTATAAGTAGGTACCAATGCACATTCTTAAATTCAGAGTGAAAATTCTGTTGCCCTCATCTGAGAAGTGAACTCCATCTCCTCTGTAGATATCTTGCATGTAGTAACGCAAGTTATTGTTGTACAGGGAGCCCATTCCATGGTCTCTCATGTAAGCTGAAACAGATTTGTTTACATGCTTCCTCGACTTCTCAATTTGTGGACAAAATTGGTTTGACCACCTCCATTTCTGTCTTTGGCATATATTTGAATATACCAAGGCAGTCTGAGGAAAAAGTGCCATTAATTGCTCAAAGGTGTCCTTTAAAAGCATTTCCAGACCTACACCAGTCAAAGTGCCCAAGTCATTACCTCCACAGTGCACAATTAACAGGTCAGGTTTGGGCAAATGCATAAAGGTTTTCACCAATGGTATCAATTGGTGACATTTTAATCCTCTGTGGCCAAACCACTTAATTTCCACATCTTGTAAATTGAGGTTAGGTAATTTCCTGTTTTCAACGTACCTTTGAGCCCAGTGAATATAACTATGTCCAACAATCCAGACAGAAAACATGGTGAGAGAAGGTTCTCCTGCAGTCAGATGAAGTGTGGCAATGAAATGGCAGTTGAAAAAATGAGAGTTTAAAATGAAAAAAACTGTGGAGTTTCTGTGTTCATGAAGCAGTAACAGTGATTGGTGGATTTTGATTGCTGAAAACAGAAAGTTAGGGTGCACGGATGTGTTCTTTGAAAGATGTATTTTGAATGGTCAATAAAAAATCATTAAATGAAAGAATGCACTGGATATGCAGGTGCACTGAGAGTTCAGAGTTCAATTGCAACATTGTTGTGTGAACTTGCAAACACCAGAAGTCTTCCAAGAGGTGGTTGCCATGCAGAAAAGGCAGAAAGGGCAGAGGGGGGAAGGGTTTTCATTTGAAAAAAAGTGAGGGAAGAGTTTTGATTGGGTGACATGAGAGATATGTGTGAAGAAATACAGCATTTCTGTGCTTTTGATAGCTGCAGACTCTGGAGTGCATACCTTTTGCTCTGCTGAAGACAAATTGGTGTGTTTCTGAGACTGTTTTCAAACTCAAAGTATTTGCTAAGGTGAGAAAATATTTCTTTAATTTAGATAGAGAATAGTGTGCTTTAAGGAGAAAATTATGAATTATGTGGCGCAAATTGCTTGTAAATATGCTCCCACATGTGCATGGAAAATTTAGATTTTGAATGTTTGTGTTACATAGCCATGTTAAGAGTGAGACAAACATGCTGCAAAGGCAATCAAAAAACGCTTTTATGTGTCTTAAGGTCATTTTAAGTAATTTTGCCATGTGCAGTGTTTTGAAATTATGATTTGAAAATCGTTTTTGGGGAAAAGGAATTGTTTTTAAATTTATGACAAGGACATAATGGTGTATGCTTCTTTATACGGCAATTGACTGTCCCTGATGTTATTTTTCCCATTTTAATGTAAGACCTTTCTCTGTGGCGCAAGTTGCTTGTAAATATGCTCCGACCTGTGCATGGGAAATTTAGATTTTAAATGTTTGTGTTACATAGCCATGTTAAAAGTGACCCAACCATGCTGGAAAGGCAATAAAAAAACACGTTCATGTGTCTTAAGGACATTTTAAGTAATTTCCCTGTGGGCAGTGTTTTCAAATTATGAATTGAAAATCGTTTTTGAGGTTAAGGAATGTTGTTTAAATTTATGTGCGCCATATGCCCCCAAATTTCGTTTTCAGGGGTGCAGCAGGGTGTTCTTGAGACACCCCTGCACCTTTGGAAAAATTCCTAATTTGCGATGAGCTAATTGCTAATCGCAAATTGCACCTTCATTCCTATGGGCCTCCTGCTCCATGGAAATGAATGGGTAATTTGCAATTAGCAATTTGCTCATCGCAAATTAGGAATGGTAAAGAATCGCTATTTATTCCTTAAAATTCGCTATTTTGGAAATGCAAAATAGTTATATGATACATATGGCGGTTGATGTCTAACAAGATAAGAAGCTTAGGGATACATTTATGATGACTGGCGCAATGAAGTGGACATCACTTACTTCATTGGTAGAGCTTTACATGTATTATGTCCTCTGTATTCTTCATCAAGCGTAACTTTAATCTGCAATCCTGAGTAGGCCTCACCTTAAACAAACCTCTGGATAGGCCACACCTTATCGTCATCCTGAATTAATCATTTAAAATGCTAGGGACAGATTTATGATAGGTGTATGCCTCTTTTGCGCCACTTACAAAACACTGTCCACGGGGAAATGACTTAAAATGTCCTTAAGACACATGAATGTGTTTTTTTAAAGCGTTTGCAATTTTTTTGGGTGACTTTTAACATGGCTATGTGACTCAAACAGTCAAAATCTAAATTCACCATGCACAGGTGGGAGCATATTTACAAGGAATGTGCTCTATGGGGAAAGGTCTTATAATGTAATATGGGAAAAATTACATCAGAGACACTGAAATGCCTTATAAAGAAGCATACACCATTATGTCCTTGTCATAAATTTTGTGACTACTTAAATGCAATGTATCAAACAAAAAATATGTAAAAAATGACATTAAGGATTTGGAAACTATTGTGGTAAATTGGTGGTAATTTGTGAATTCTTTTCAAAAAGCTTTTTTTCAAAAAAACAAAAGGTGCCATATGACGCCAACACATGCCCTTAGGGCATGTATGTGTGCCATATGCCCCCAAATTTCTTTTTCAGGGGTGCAGCAGGGTGTTCTTGAGACACCCCTGCACCCTTGGAAAAATTCCTATTTTGTGATGAGCTAATTGCTAATCGCAAATTGCAACCTTCATTCCTATGAGCCTCCTAGCCCATGGAAATGAATGGGTAACTTGCAATTAGCAATTTGCTCATTGCAAATTAGGAATGGTAAAGAATTGCTATTTATTCCTTAAAATTTGCTATTTAGGAAATGCAAAATAGTTTGATGGTACATATGGTGGTTCATCTGTAACAAGATAAGAAGCTTAGGGATACATTTATGATGACTGGCGCAATAAAGTGGACATTACTTACTTCATTGGTAGGCCTTTACATGTATTATCTCCTCTGTATTCTTCATCAAGCGTAACTTTAATCTGCAATCCTGAGTAGGCCTCACCTTAAACAAACCTTTGGATAGGCCACACCTTATTGTCATCCTGGATTAATCATTTAAAATGCTAGGGACAGATTTATGATAGGTGTATGCCTCTTTTGTGCCACTGTGCGTCACTTTTATGATGCAGCGGCGGTGCTAATTTGCAATTAGCAATTTGCTCATTGCAAATTAGGAATGGTAAAGAATTGCTATTTATTCCTTAAAATTTGCTATTTAGGAAATGCAAAATAGTTTGATGGTACATATGGTGGTTCATCTGTAACAAGATAAGAAGCTTAGGGATACATTTATGATGACTGGCGCAATAAAGTGCACATTACTTACTTCATGGGTAGGCCTTTACATGTATTATCTCCTCTGTATTCTTCATCAAGCGTAACTTTAATCTGCAATCCTGAGTAGGCCTCACCTTAAACAAACCTCTGGATAGGCCACACCTTATCGTCATCCTGGATTAATCATTTAAAATGCTAGGGACAGATTTATGATAGGTGTATGCCTCTTTTGTGCCACTGTGCGTCACTTTTATGATGCAGCGGCGGTGCAAAAGATTTGCTATGAGGCGACAACATTACAAATTGATGCATTTAGGCAGATATGTCATGGTGTAAAAAAAACATACCACATGAAAGCGATGCAGCAGTGATGCAAAAGATGCACCATGTCGCAAGACAGGCCTCACTTGGGGCCATATGTATCAAGCTAATTAGCATTCGCAAAGATCAAAATTCTACGAATTTCGGCCTTTGCGAATGTTAATTAGACAAATGGTATGTATCAAACAAGTTTGATGCAAAATAAGGAGTAGCAAAATTTGCTATTCCTTATTTTGCAATTGCACTGAAGGATTTGCAAATTTTGTGACTACTTAAATGCAATGTATCAAACAAAAAATATGTAAAAAATGACATTAAGGATTTGGAAACTATTGTGGTAAATTGGTGGTAATTTGTGAATTCTTTTCAAAAAGCTTTTTTTCAAAAAAACAAAAGGTGCCATATGACGCCAACACATGCCCTTAGGGCATGTATGTGTACCATATGCCCCCAAATTTCTTTTTCAGGGGTGCAGCAGGGTGTTCTTGAGACTCCCCTGCACCCTTGGAAAAATTCCTAATTTGTGATGAGCAAATTGCTAATCGCAAATTAAACCTTCATTCCTATGAGCCTCCTAGCCCATGGAAATGAATGGGTAACTTGCAATTAGCAATTTGCTCATTGCAAATTAGGAATGGTAAAGAATTGCTATTTATTCCTTAAAATTCGCTATTTAGGAAATGCAAAATAGTTTGATGGTACATATGGTGGTTCATCTGTAACAAGATAAGAAGCTTAGGGATACATTTATGATGACTGGCGCAATAAAGTGCACATTACTTACTTCATTGGTAGGCCTTTACATGTATTATCTCCTCTGTATTCTTCATCAAGCGTAACTTTAATCTGCAATCCTGAGTAGGCCTCACCTTAAACAAACCTCTGGATAGGCCACACCTTATCGTCATCCTGGATTAATCATTTAAAATGCTAGGGACAGATTTATGATAGGTGTATGCCTCTTTTGTGCCACTGTGCGTCACTTTTATGATGCAGCGGCGGTGCAAAAGATTTGCTATGAGGCGACAACATTACAAATTGATGCATTTAGGCAGATATGTCATGGTGTAAAAAAAACGTACCACATGAAACCGATGCAGCAGTGATGCAAAAGATGCACCATGTCGCAAGACAGGCCTCACTTGGGGCCATATGTATCAATTGCTATTTATTCCTTAAAATTCGCTATTTAGGAAATGCAAAATAGTTTCATGCTACATATGGCGGTTCATCTGTAACAAGATAAGAAGCTTAGGGATAGATTTATGATGACTGGTGCATCACCAGGGATGTGTCAGTCATCCTGCGCCGCTGTTCCGCCACCCATGGTGTGCTGCATTTAGAATGCGGGGCATCATGGGGCAAAAATGGCACAGATGCGTGACGTATCTGTGCTGTAAAGGTAGTGATTGCTGGAGTTGTATCGCAAGTGCGATGCAGCTCAAGCAAGGCTCAGGGGTGCCCCATCTCCACAATGTTGCGTCAAGACCTATGCCTGCTTAAAGCAGGCGCAGGGTTTTGACGAAGCTTTCTCCTATCTGATTGTAAATACGGCACACCATGGGTGGCAGAGTAGTGGTGCACGTTAACTGGTGCATGCCTGGGGATGTGCCATTTAACATAAATCTGCCCCTTTACATTTAAGTATGTGCAGGACACACAGAGTCGGTGAGGCTTATCCAAGGTTAAGAAGAGATGAGTCCTGTTCACTGAAAATTTAGACATAGTCTTCACCTGCTCAGCATTGCTGGACATGGCTAAATAATAGCTGCAAAATATTACTCTTGTTAAACAATTTTACTATTATAATCTCTGAGATTTGTCTCTTACTCTGCAACATCTCATTGTTGTTATCTTTCTTTAAAGATAAAGACAACCTCAACATGAGCGACAATCTGCAATCAGTTGATTTTGACCTCATCATTGAACTTGTAATTGAAACATCAGTGGATGTTGATCCCTTGGATGATTTAAATCCTGAGGATGAAGAAGAGCGTGATGAGGATGCAGATTTGTCCGAATTATATGACATAGGATGGGAAGCTGACCTGCTTGAGCCTATGGAAATATAAACATTTATTTTTAAAATTTATAATTAATAAAAAGTAAAAAGGTAAACCGTTTAATTTAAAAATAAAGACACCTTCAAAAGCAGGTTATGTGTAGTGTCTTCAATAAAATATTAAAATATGCTCATAAAATTAGATCAGATTCACATATAAAATAGCACAGGTAACATAAATATAAATGTCATTTCTTTTCTGCTATTTCTGTATTGTAAATTTGCAAGGACTAAAAAATCTTCTATTTAAAATGTCAAGTAGTGTGTTAAGTTTTTGATGACTGTTATTGATTTACTGTTTGGTAATAATGGTTAATAACATTTTTTATTATATTTTACCACAGATTCAACTGCAGATCATTTCAAGATTTCACCATGCCAACAATAGAAAGACAGAGAAAGGCTGCAAAACGTCAAAGACAGCAGGTGAAAGAAAATAAGCAGCAGTCCTCTAACAAAAAGATTTGTCAAGTCACGAAGAAAGCACCGGGTAAGAGCACAAAATATTTCATAAGAAATATGTGTAGTAAAAAAAATATTACTACAGAAAATGTTTCAGTCCATAAAACGAGAAGGAATTCAAATGGAAAGGAAAGGCCAATCAAAAATGTTACTGCTAGAGCAAGAGATAACTCTGTGCATGATAGTAGAAGGAAACAACAGTTTAGGGAGATTCGTAAACGAATGTTCCGGAACAGGATAATTGGCAATTTGTTAAAAAATATTAAGAAAGGTCAACAGAAACTGGTTTTTTATAAGAGAAAAAAAAAAGTTGAGAAAGTTATTGATCAGGCATTTGAAATTAAACGTAAGTTATTTATTTTGATAATCAATAGAATTAGGAAGCTAAACAAGGCAATTTATGATTTCAAAAGAAATAGTAGATGGAAGAGAATAGTTAATCGTAGTAATTTTTGTGAAGTTTTTTCTGGAGAATGGATGCATAGTTCAAGCTGTGAGGCATTTTTTAATGAGGAGAGTTATTTCCAGGATAATGATTTGGTGCATGCAGTTGACACCAGTGGTCGTGCTTATGAAGTGAAAGATGGTTGTCCAGTTGAAAAAGAAAAACTTGTGACAACAGAGGCAGAAGAGGTGTTAGGTAATGAGGTTTTAGGAAGACGTGCTAAGGGTCCTGTGTACACCTGGAAGTGTAGTAGTATTTGCAGTGTGCGACAGGATTCCATCAATTTGCTTTGTGATTTTGTACGGTCATTTAATAAGAAAAGTTTGAAGCAGAAAATAAGGTTGTTGCAAGAATTAGATCCTTGCAGAGTAAGAGAAGTGACAGGTTTGCATGGTCATTCACTGGCTTGTCTTTCCAGGAGAGTATGCCAGAGTGTTTTTCATCATTTCAGGATGCTAGCAGTGCATCATAATAAAGTGAGGAAATTAGTTAGAATGTTGTATTATGCTAAGAGTCCAGCAATTATGCTTAAACAATTATGCGCTGCTCTTTTGCATGGTTCTGAAATAGATGTGAAGAATATATGTGAAGAAATTGAGTTTTGTTACTTTGGAAGTAAAGAGGAGAATGTTGAAATTGAGCAAGAAGAAGAGGGTCATGTGGAAGATAGTGTACAGGTTTCCAGTACAGATAATTTCCAGAGGGAAATTGCGACGTTTGAGGTGAAATCAAGTGAGAGGCCTAATTTCACTTGTGTGTGTTGTCGACGCACTTATTATAAGAATCAGACTAAGTTAGTGGATTTATATGCAAAAAGTGAAAGGGAAAATAATAGTGAATGGAAGGATTTCGCAACATACTTGATGGTAGAAAATTGTTTTGATTTGGGATTGGATCAACGTGTGTGTAGTTATTGTTGTTGCAAATTAAATCAAAACCAGATGCCTGCTAGAGCAGTTCATAATAATCTGGAATTGGTTGAGATTCCTTCTGAATTGAAGGATTTAAATACTTATGAATCTATTTTGATTCAAAGTATCCATCCCTTTCAGGCTATTGTAAGAATGGAGCCAAAGACAGGGAAATTGCCTCCATCAGATTTACAGAGAGGATTAAAGGGAAGAGTTGTTTATTTGCCTCTAGATTTGAAGAAAAACATTAACACAATTGGAGTAGAAAAAGTGGAAGAGGAACCTCTGGTTATCTTAGTTAATGGGGTTCCGACAAAGAATAAGAAAATATGGCAAGATTTAGTAGATGTTAGGAAAGTTAAAAAGGCAACATTGTATTTGAAAAAAAATAATAAATACTATAAGAATGTATATGTTGCAGAAGAGGAAGTAAGTGAGGAAGAGGATAGCGATTTGTGTGCTGGTCAAATTGAGAAAGTAGAACCCTCTACTAGTGAAGAAATATATGAACATTATAGTGTTCATCCTTTGCATTCCAAGGAAGTCATGGGGAATGCTATTGAGTTGTTTCAAATGAAACAAGCCAAAGGGAGTCCCATTAGTGTTTGGGAGGAAAGTTTGGAAGCTCGGTGTTTCCCACAGCTTTTTCCAACAGGTCAGGGAGGAAGATATGATGAGCGACCTCATCAAATTCCTGCTTCTGAATACCGGACTTTGCGATTGTATGCAGGAGATGCTAGGTTTCGACAATGCATTCCTTATTTGTTTCATCTCCTGTTTGAAAGCGATCTGTCTGGACTGTCATATGCAGTGAACCACATCTTGAAAAGTGGTATACACATGCAAAACATCTCGGCAAGTGACTTTATGGATAAAGTCAATGTCCAAGACAGTATTTTGGATTCTCACCTGATTAATCTCATGGCGTGTCAGCGTGGTACTAATGAGTACTGGTACCGTCGTCATGGTGATTTAAAATGTATGCTGAGGAACTTAGGTACTCCCACATGGTTCCTCACTCTGAGCTGTGCCGAGTATGGCTGGGAAGACTTACTTGAATTTCTACGAGAGGCAAATGCTAACGTAGATAACATCGAATTCAAGACACCCGGAGAACTGTGCTCTTTGGATCCAGTCAATGTATGTAGGTACTTCAATCATAGATTTGAAGCTATGATGTCTTTCATCATGAATAAGAAGAATCCACCTCTTGGAGAGGTGTTGGATTTCTTCTGGAGAAAGGAGTACCAAGCAAGAGGTGCTCCTCATATACATATGTTGCTGTGGATCAAGGATGCACCTAAATTTGGAACGGATCCAGAAGACTCAGTGATGAGTTTCATCCAACAGTATTCTACGTGTGCTGTTCCAAACGCAAAGGAGAAGAAAAGCCTAAGAGAAAAAGTTCTGCGTTTCCAAAGCCATCGATGTGGAAAGTACTGCCGTCGTAAATTCCGAAACAAGGACAAGTTCTACACTAAATGTCGTTTCGGCTTTCCACGACCGGTGATTTCTAAAGGAAGAGTAAACAGTTTGATGTCTTCGCTGCGACACAATGTCATGAAGAAATCACCTAAAAACACTTACAATTTGAAGAGGAACGAAGAGTCCAAGTACATCAACGACTACAACCCGGTGATTTTGTCCATGTGGAATGCTAACATGGATATACAGTTTGTGGCTGATAACTGTATGGCTGTGGCTCGGTATGTGACGTCTTACATCACCAAAAAAGAGAAGACAGAATTGAAGGATATGTGGGAGGACATTTCCCATGAAAAGAGCCTCAGCAAGAAGTTGTACAGTTTCAGTCTGAAGATGTTGTTGCATCGAGAAATCGGAGCATACGAATGTTCTGACCGGTTGTCTTCAGCAAGTCTCTATGCCAAGTCCAGGAGTATCGTTTGGGCGAGTCTTGGTCTTGCTGCAACGCGTAATCGAGTTCTCAAACCTGTCCGGGAAATTGAGTATTTGGCGGAAAAGGAGCCAAACAGTACCGACATTTTGAAGACCAACATGTTGGATACATGTTATCCAAATCGAAGCATTCACCTCGAGAATGTTTGTCTGTATGAGGTTCTTCAAAATTACATATTCAAGAGGAACATCAAAGAAGATACTGAGAAAGGAGTGTATGCTGTAATAGGAAGTGAGGGATGTCTGGTCAAGCAAAGAAAATGCCACTTGGTAAACCATCGAAAATTGAGTGGCGAATCTCCTGAAAAAAAGGAGTTTTTCTATTTAGCACTTTTGCAACTTTTCAAGCCTTGGCGTGCAGAAGAGGAACTGCTTGGAGATTTCCTCTGTTACGAAGACTCTTTCAATGCCGCCAAGGAGACCATAGAATGTCCTGCTTTTCCCAAATATGTAGAAATGTTGAATGCGGAAATTGAGCAGGAAGCAACGATTGCAGCCGAGATTGCCAGAGACAGTTCTCAGGACAGTCAGAGTTCTGCTTCATTGAGTCAGGATCCACTAGGAGGACCTGTTATTGAAAATGAAGCTGCCACTGCTATGAATGAAGTGGAAAGAGCCATGGCACATGCTCAAGAGGATGCGGTTAACTTAGAAGAGTTGGAAAGACAACTCAACGTTGAGCAGAGGAAAATATATGACGAAGTTACCATGCAAATTGATCATGGATTAAGTCATGATAAGAAAGAGTGCTCATGTACGTCGTTGAAGCCTGTCCGACTGTACGTGAGTGGAGAAGCGGGAACTGGAAAAAGTTTCCTCATTAAAGCAATTTCATGCTATTTGCAGGAGAGGACAGAGTCATCGCTGTCTTGTGTTGTCACTGCTCCAACTGGACTGGCAGCACATAATATTAAAGGGATTACTTTACATCGTTTACTGATGCTGCCAGTGGAGCATGACAACAAATTACAATATCACAAGCTATCTGGAGATGCTTGTTTTGAAGTTTCAAGAATCTTGAGGAAAATAAAACTTCTTATCATTGACGAAGTAAGCATGGTTTCCAATGTCAGGCTTGCCTTTGTGCATTTGAGGATGCAAGAAGTTCTCAAAACAGAGTATGATGTGTTATTTGGTGGCAAACACATCATTGTTTTCGGAGATCTTCTGCAGCTGACACCAGTGAAAGGGCAACCTGTGTTCAAAATGCTCACGCATGAAGATACCAGGAAGTGCCTAGGCAGCATTGGCAACGTCAATATATGGTTAAACTTCAATTATGCTGAACTGCATGAAAATATGCGTCAGGCGAAGGATGAAGTTTACAAGACTATTCTACAAGATGTTAGAATTGGAAAAGTGACCGAGCATGGGAAAGAAGCTTTACATGCACGATTACTGTCAAATTTATATCCAGAACAAGATGTTGTGCCTGAGAATATTTTTCAGAAAATTACTGAGAAGAAATCTGGAATATGTTTGATGCCAACTCTTGCAGAATGTGCCAAATTTAACAACAAAATGTTGCATTTAGAAAAGCAAGAGATTGTGAAACTGGAAGCTATTGATAGAGTAGAGCATATGGGATCAACAATTATTTTGTCTGAGAATCTGAAAACAAAATTGGATTCATTAGAGAAGAGTATATCTAAAACTGCAGGTTTTGAAAAGACTCTGAATGTGTGCTTGAACTGCCGTATGATTTTAAGAAGGAATTTACATGTTGAAAGAGGTCTGGTAAATGGATCAATGGGTAATGTTGTTGATTTTGTGAAATACAGAAATAGAGATGGAATTGAATTTTTAAAAATTAAATTTGATGGCATTGAGGAAGTACAGCTAATTGGTCGTTGTTCTGCTAGATTTTTGCTTGTAAAAGACTTATATGTTCGCCGTAAGCAGTTTCCTGTTTGCTTGGCATATGCGGTGACAATTCATAAATCGCAAGGTTTAAGTGTAGACAGTGCATTGGTGAATATTGGCAGTTCTGTGTTCAAGGAGGGTATGGCATATGTGGCATTGTCACGAGTTAGAACTTTATCGGGATTGTACTTGATTGAGTGTGATGTCACAAACATTTGTGCGGATCTAGATTGTGTTAAGGAATACAATAGGTTAAGAAGAAAGTATGCGCCACATTTGCCTCAGTATCCTTTGTTTGAGAAACGTGTGGTAGGCCGGAAACGAAGACATGTGACCAATACTGGGGAGGTTGTAGCAAAAAGACAAAAAGTCAATGAACCTAAAATTACAAGCAGAAACAAAAAGGATTCTGTTGAAGATGTTGTTGGTTTTCAGTTTGAAAACAGTTCTGGTGTCAACTGCTATGCTAATGTAGTGGTTAATGTTTTGTTTTCTCTAGAAAATGTAAAAGAAGAGATTGTGGTCAATTCTGATCAAAGATTTTGCAGTTTGTTAAATTCTGTGTTAGAGAAATGTAGCACTGATAGAAGAAACATAGAAAGTGTGTCTGAAATTCGAAATCTGTTAGACAGATGTTCAGGGCAAACACAATTCTCTCAAAATATTCAGCAAGATTGTCAAGAGTTTTTAATGTATATGCTTGATGTATTACATGCTGAAGGTGTAGATGTAGATCAGCTGTTTGGGCTTTCTTATCAATGGCAGCATGACTGCGAGAACTGTATGGCATCAAGTACTACTAGTGTAGACTCAGAAAGATTTATATATTTAACTTTGCCAGACAGTAAATCAGTCTCCTTTAATAAGCTAGTAAAAGCAGCTGATCACAACATGGAGTGTAGCCAATGTAAATCTGAAATGATGTCCAAATTATTTATACGAACATATGGCCAGTATGTCATTTTAATGTTCCAACGATGTAGGCCTGATGGAACAAAATTGACAACTTTAATTAAAAATTTTGTAGCTTCGCAGTTGTCAATATCAGGAAGAACTTTTGTAACTGCAGCAATTATATATCATGACGGCCCTTCAATAACATCAGGACATTACACAGCTTATTTAAAGTCTAGAAATGGCTGGTCATTCTGTAACGATTCTGTTTTAATTTTCAAAAAAAAATTGCCGTATGACCTTAAAAACTCTTACCTGGTGTTTTTAAAACCAAAATTTTAGGGAAATAATCTTGGGATGTGCTCTGTGGAATTTCAAGAAGTTCTAATGGCTCCTACACAATTTGGCCTTGAGGATAAGTGTAGTTCAGAGACATAACTTCTAACCATAAGACTGGACGTCATGGAGAAATACGTGCACTTTGAATGAGTTAAGAAAAACTGTTTCTTTTTATAAGCTAATTGAAGCAGCCAATCAAAACATGGAGTAGAGGGAATGTAAGTCTGCAATGCTGTTTACTGTTTTACATTGCTTTGTGATTAAAAGTGATGTAGAAAATTAAATAATTGTAGTAGTCATAGAGGTAGTGTAAGTCTGCTTCATAGTAAGCAGTATCAGTGTCATAGGAAATGTAGAACATGACTGAGCAAGAAGGGGAAGATATTACTATTCCAGGATTGTGAAAATGATCTTCAACATTTTAATTCTGAAAGTTGCAGAAATGCCAAATGACGGGATTGGCTTACAAGAAATCCAAGAGTTATAAATGAGTCTGACAAGATTTGGCCTTGTGGAAACTTGTGGTAGAGAGCAAGAAGTCATTTATTGCATGTAACATGTTTTTAAAAACGATGGAGATTTTCTTTCAGAAAGTGGCGGGCTGAAAGTAATAACATCACAAAAGAGTGCAAGCTGTTCATAGGACATCCTTTGACATCATGGAAAGTAAGTTAACTTTAAGGAGTTCTGAATTCTGATTTCTTATGTTGTATGGGTTTTTTAAACACAATCATTTTGATTGTGTTTTTTTTTCCCCGCTGTTACATGATGAATACCTTCAAGTCACTGATTTAAGTGAAATTTGATACATTCTGAGAACAGCAAAAATAAACCATTTAACATGTATAATTAATGTTCTACTTTTTGTACTTATGATATACATTTAAATATGTGAGGTAGATATGGAGAAACTGAGGCTTCTGTAAGTGTCAAAGTTAATGCTTACAGTGCTGCACTTCTGGGTACTGTTTTTTTTAAAAAACTGAATAGGCCTCACCTTAAAGAAACCTCTTGAAAGGACACATCTTATTTGTATCCTGAAAGAATCATTTAAAATGTTAGACACAATTTTATGATGGCTTTACATCTTTTTTGCGCTGCTATTGCATCACTATTGTGAGACATCAGCAGTGCAAAAGATGCACCATGTTCCAAAATAGGCCTCACTTCATCAGCATCAAGATACTGTTTGTTTAAAATATATATCTTTAGGATTGTGTAGGGGACGTATAGCAGCAGAGGCTTCTGTAAATCTCAAAGTTTTTGAAAAACTGTTTCTTCTTGAACCTTTTCCCTTGTCTTTTCAAATTTTTAAATACATGTTTTAATATTTTTTAAATGTTTCTTCTCTCTTTTACAGATTGAAAGTATGAAAAAATATTTGAAAAAGTTAACAAGAATTATAAGGTAAATGTTTTCTACTCTTTTAACCCGCAATCCACTGCTGATGATGTCACGGACTATGTCATGAATGATGTAAAAAGTGGACATGACTTACTTCATTGGTAGGCCTTCACATGTATTAATGCATACACTGCTGCACTTCTGCGTACTGTTTCATATGCTGAACTACATCTGCACTATGAGATACCTAAGCAAAGGCAACACGGGTGATGTGATTGTGAAATGAGCAAAAGAAACTCCACGTTTTTCAATTACATTACTTGTGTTTTCTAAGTTTACGGATGACATTGTGCAGATGAACTTTAGGTCTGTCTATGGACACAGAAGAGGTCTGGCCGTTGTTCAAGAGTGAAGTGGACATGTTTTACTTCAATGGTAGGCCTTCACATGTATTATCTCCTCTGTATTCTTCAACAAGCATAAATTTGATATGCAACCCTGAGTAGGCCTCATCTTAAACAAACTTTTGGAGAGGACACACCTTATCGTCATCCTGAATCAATCATTTAATCTATCACATTTAACATCTATTAGTTCTACTGCTTCATTTCTTTAATCCTTACTTTCCTGCGTTTGCTACTTCTCTCATTCCTTTCTCTATTACTTAATTATTCTACTCCTTCCAGTATTTTTCTCAGTCCCTCTCTTCTCATACTTCTTCATTATTATTCACTCATTCTGTCTCTATTAATGTTACTGTTTCTGAATGATCTCAAATTTTTTTTAAAACAAGAACAGTAAGTATAAGGATAGGAAACAGACATTTATGTTACAAGAAAGACAGCTATAGGAAGTAAACAAAAGATACTGTTACTCGCAATCCACTGCTGATGATGTCACTGACCATGTCAAGAATGATATAATATGTGACATGATCAGAAGTGGATTGCGGGTAACAGTATGTTTTCTTTACTCCCTGTAGCTGTCTTTCTTGTAACATAACTGTCTGTTTCCTTCCCTTATACTTACTGTTCTTTTTAAAAAAAAATTTTTTTGGTTCGCTCCTGGTTCGCGTACCGGAGTGCGAACTGGAAGCGAACTAAAAGAAATAGAGAGTGGCAGAGTTTCAAAAATTCTACCAATTTTTTTTATAATGGGGAGGTAGTTCTGAAAATAACTTTTTTTTTTGGTTTTTGTTGTTTTAAATTTTTTTTATTATTTTTCTGAACATTTTTTATATTTTTTTTGTTTTTTCTGAACATTTTGTATTTTTTTTGGTTTTTGGGGGTAGGGGGGAAACAAAAATGATTCATTGAAAAGGGCTCAACAGGAGCAACGAAAAAAAGAAGAATTAATTTTTTGGGGCGTTTCGGGCAAACATGATTATTGATAGCTCTCATTATAAGAGTAATGCTACTTTCTCGGTAGCAAAGTGTTTGGCTGCACCACACGCACACTTGCTTTACTTCCCCCATGTCCATTTGAATGTTCGGGATCACCTCCCTCGCCTCTGGTCCCGATACTTCTTTGACAACAGATCTTCTCGCCATTGCCGGGGGATTTTGCTGTTCATCACGAAGCTGGGCAGCACTATAATTATTTGGGTGCCACCTACTCATATGTCTGTGCATCGTATAATTTCCGAAGCTGTATTTCTTGTCAGTGCTCCTTGAAAGTCGATCGTCGCAAATACGGCAAAACACATATCTGGCATTGACTTTTTTTTGCCCTGCTGGAAATTTAAAAAATTGCCAGATGTAGTTTTCTTTTCTATTGTATCTTCTGGGCTCCTCTCGCAAAAACTCAGGCTCTTCCTCCTCTTGCTCCTCTTCTTGATCTTCCTCTTCTTCTATGATTGCTTGAGCAGGTGGTCCTTTCTTCCCTTGAGGAGGTGGGGGTGGTGGTGGGGGAACACTAGCTGAAGCAACAATGGAAGCCATTTCTCTAGAATGTAAAAGGGTCTTTCTCTCACCAAGATGAAAGTCAGAGTGAGGAAAGAAGGAGGGGTTTTCATCATTTGGGAAAAGCAAAAGTTCTCAACCAATGAAAAGTGTTATTTTTAGGTCACCTGACCTAGCCTTCCATCATTATGAAACCAAAAGTGAAATGAACCAATGAAAAGTTTTATTACCAAGTCACATGACCTCTCACGCTCATGTTACGCGCTGCGGAACGCTCCCCGGTTAGCTTCCGGGTCGCTGCGCTTCGCGCCTCGGTCCGCGCCCCGGGACACTTCCGGGTGCGCTAACGCGATACGTCACAAGACGCATTTCCCGGCAACGCGATACGTCGCGCTTTCGCGACGCGCCGCGGATCGCTTCCGGGGAGCTGCGTTTCGCGCCTCGGTCCGCGCCCCGGGGCACTTCCGGGTGCGCTAACGCAGTACGTCATAAGACGCATTACGCGGCAACGCAATACCGTCACTATGTTGATTTCTTATCGGTTCGCGGACCGGGTCGCGGCATCTATTTGAGCTAACGGAAAGCTTCCCGGTTCGCGGACCGGGAGCGAAACAAAAAAAATATTTTAAAAAAATTATTAATAAACATATAAAATATATTTTTGTATTTAAAGAAGAATACATTTTACAGCTATAGATATTAGCTTTTAAAAAACCAATGAAATTCATTGAAAAAACCATAGGTTATAGACCATATATAGTTAGGAATTTGCATTTACAAAACCTTGAAAATTCACTGAAAAAACCATAGGTTATACACCATATATAGTTAGGAATTAGCATTTAAAAAACCTTATTTTACTCACACAAAACCAATGAAATTCCATATATAGTTAGTTGTACTAACTATATATCACGCACCCGCAATCCACTGCTGATCATGTCACATATGACATCATTCATGACATGGTCAGTGACATCACTGATGACATCACTGATGACATCTCAAATGACATCACTGATGACATCACTGATGACATCTCAAATGACATCACTGATGACATCACTGATAAAATCTCATTTGACATTAATGATCACATCACTGATGACATCATTCATGTGATAATACGATGAACCTCTTCAGACTCTAATATAACCTTAGATACACTCAGTGTAAACAGACACTCACAGACTGTCACTCATCCATGGAGTTACTTACACACCTAGTCAGTCATGCAAAGAATCAATCACAGCTCCATTTTCACAACTATACAGTTATACACACCTTACTTATTCAAACATATACTAAAACATATTTACTCACTTATACAATCCTGGATACAAGAGCACAATGATCCATACAGCCACTCACACATTCACTGGCTCCTATGCACAGTTATTTATATATGTCAACTCTCACATGTACTGTATTTTACATATGTACTTACTTTGACATGTAGCACTGAGATATCCATTCACTCACCAATACACTCATGCACACAGTCAACCGCCCATACAGCTGTTTCCACATGCACTTTTGAACCCATACATCTAGTGAATCAACTGCTCACACATATATGCACAGAGTCATACACCTCCCAGCCACCCACACACACACTCAGTCTCCCATACAAATGCTTGGGCAACCAATCAATAACCCATATAGTTACTCATATAGCTACTGATCAACACATGCAGCAGTTTACAGAACAACAGACATAATGATGCACAAATTAAGACAGTTTAGTC
The DNA here is from genome assembly GCF_964261635.1 of Lissotriton helveticus. Classification (NCBI taxonomy): domain Eukaryota; kingdom Metazoa; phylum Chordata; class Amphibia; order Caudata; family Salamandridae; genus Lissotriton; species Lissotriton helveticus. The sequence goes on from NC_136063.1 coordinate 43,483,089, forward strand.
ACTAACCCATGCATTCAGTGAGACACATTTAATCACTCACTCATACAGTCAGTCATGCACCTACTAAATCCTTCATCCAGACACTTCTACATCTACTCATTCTTCAATATGTAAAACATATTTAAACTTTACAGAAACACACAGTCACTGGATGATGTCATCAGTGATGTCATTTGAGATGTCATCAGTGATGTCATCAGTGATGTCATTTGAGATGTCATCAGTGATGTCATCAGTGATGTCACTGACCATGTCATGAATGATGTAATATGTGACATGATCAGCAGTGGATTGCGGGTACGCGATATATAGTTAGTACAACTAACTATATATGGAATTTCAATGGTTTTGTGTGAGTAAAAAAAGGTTTTTTAAATGCTAATTCCTAACTATATATGGTCTATAACCTATGGTTTTTTCAGTGAATATATATATATTACCTACTGGCGGTCGCCAGTAGGTATATATAGTTAGGATTTTTTCTCTATGGGTTTTTTGAAAATTCTATGTCTAATAACTTTGGCGTTTGTGGACGGAATTGGCTGAAATTTTCAGGAAAATGGCACATTTTGTTTCTGAGCAGCCCTTGAAAATTTGGGGGGGGTTCGTCAAGGGGGGGCCGAGAAAAAAGGGGGGTCCCAAAACGTGTTTTTAACATTGAGTTTTCCATAGGGCGGTTGGCCTCACTTTTAGCCCGAACGGCTGAATGGATTTGCACGAAACTTGGCAAAATTGTAGGGACTGGTAGCCCGATGTGCCTTTTGTAGGTCTCAATATATGTGCTCCAGTGGATTTTGAGAAATTAACGTTTAAAAAAAGATATATATCTGTAACAGCGGACCGGGCAGCGTCCTAGGACGCGTACTTTTCGCGCAACGGAGCTTTGTGAAGCGAAGCTGATTGGTTCTCCGGCGTCTGTCAACATTCCAAACAGTCCGTAGCGGCCGCCATCTTGTCTCTCGGTAGGATCGAGAGACAAGAGGAGGCCAAAGCGAAGGGGCAAATGACCATAAGGGGGAATAGTAGATCCTCGCTGACCCCCTAGGTTTGATGTGGAGGTTTTAAAAGGGCCCCGCGGGGCAAAAAAAAATAATAATAATAATAATCGAACACCTGAATGGATTTGCACGAAACTTGGCAAAATATTAGGGACTGGTAGCCCGATGTGCCTTTGCTAGGTCTCAATATATGTGCTCCAGTGGATTTTGAGAAATTAACGTTCAAAAAAAGATATATATCTGTAACAGCGCTCCGCTTCGCGTACTTTTCGCGTTACGGAGCTTTGCGAAGCTGATTGGTTCTCCGGCGTCTGTCAACATTCCAAACAGTCCGTAGCGGCCGCCATCTTGTCTCTCGGTAGGATTGAGAGACAAGAGGAGGCCAAAGCGAAGGGGGAAATGACCATAAGGGGGCATAGTAGATCCTTCCTGACCTCTTAGGTTTGATGTACCATTTTGCCAAGTTTGGTGTAATTCCGTTCAGCCATTCAGGCTGTAGACGTATGTAAATGTCCTATGGAAAATTGCATGGGGAAAACACATTTGAAAGTGTTGAAATTTAGAACCAATTAAAATGTTACTTTGGTTTTGTATTTGTGTGTGATGAAAGTTAATTGGTTATGTATATATGTCAAATGAGAGGAAACCACAGCCATTTTGTGATACTACTGTCTGAGGTACATTTGTGAGGAATTTTTGGTGGTGAATTTCTGGTGTTTGATTTACACAGTACTAACACTTCTGCTACTTTTAAAAAGGTGAGTTGTTAATTTGTAAGGGGAACTATGTTGTACACTTGAAGATAATTTGAAAAATGTTTTCTGTTATTTATTTGCAGTCCTTCTGTTATACTAAATACTTGATGAAGTTAGTTTTATATTATGTATTACTAAAAACGATAAATGAAAGTGATTATTTTTTTCTGCAATTTACAGCAAGCAATTTCAAAATAAAATGGCTCACAATGAAGAGACCGTGGCAATTTCTTTTGAATTGTCCACTACATTGATTGAAATTGAGAGCACCAATAATGAAATATTGTCACAAGGAGGACATGACTTGTATGATTCCATTAGATTGATTGAAATGGACAGCACCAAGAATGAAATATTGTCACAAGGAGATGACTTGAATGATTCCACTACATTGATTGAAATTGAGAGCACCAATAATGAAATATTGTCACAAGGAGGAGATGGCTTGTATGATTCCATTAGATTGATTGAAATGGACAGGACCAATAATGAAATATTGTCACAAGGAGGAGATGACTTGAATGATTCCACTACATTGATTGAAATTGAGAGCACCAATAATGAAATATTGTCACGAGGAGATGACTTGAATGATTCCACTACATTGATTGAAATGGACAGCACCAATAATGAAATATTGTCAGAAGGAGGAGATGACTTGAATGATTTTTTTGATCAATCTCTTGATGGCGAATTTATCGAGTGTTTGGAGACCATAGAGTTACAAGAATCATCATTGCAGACTTTTAATGAGGAGATTCCAGATGAGATGATTGAAGAGGAAATTACTGATGAGGACATGTTACTAGTTGTTTCAAATTTAGAAAATTTTGAAGAATAAATTTATATTTAGAAATCAAAAATTGTTTGAGACATTATTTATTTTTATTTTTAATTTATGAGGTTGTAGCGAAGTGATTGTAGTATAAAATGAGACTTATAGTATAGAGTGCAACATTTTTATGTTACATGGTAAGTTTACTCATATTTACTTCCCTTCTGCCACTATATTATCTCCAATGTGTATTTGACATGTCTTCTTCATCTCCGGCCTCCTTTCTCTCACTGTGTGTCTCCGATGCATCTTATCGCTGGTATTTTGTGTAATTACAGAAGAGAGTAAAATAAAATAGTTCGGAACGTGAAAAGGGGGCAAAGTAGAGTACTCCTCACCCCCTAGGCCTTTTTAGGCGGTCCCAAAAGGATCAGTTTCTGCTTTCCTGAGAGATTATGGTATGAGTTCCATATACCACAATAACTTGCATTACAACATGCAAGATATCTATCTCCTATTACCAACTTTTGGAGATATTCGCGCTAAGCGCGAATATCTCCAAAAAGTAACACCTGCCCTGAGCAGTTCTTAGCCATGTTATCCAATGGGAGGTGGATAACATGGCTAAGAGTATTAGCTCGGTAATGCATGAATATCGCTGAGTTTTTAGCGATATTCATGCATTGCGGCCGTTTATTATCGCATTTGCGATAAACCTTGATAATAGTAAGGTTTATCTTCGATAATTTCTGACGATGCTTAGTGGTAAAAAATTGGTTGGTAAGCATCGTTAGCGATAAATATCGCTTAACTTTGGTAATATGCCCCAACGTCTGTTAACGTTCGATTCGAAGGAAATGAGGAAGTGTTGAAAAACATTGTCTGCGCCATCTTGCCTTTTTTGAAATGCCACACTTTTGTCGTGCACGGCAGCCATTTTAGATGTCTTGACCAGACCCACTCTCTGCACGCTGTCGATTCGTAGCATGGCTCCTCACCCTCGCAAGCATCTTCCCCAGGCACTGGTCACCCCCGCTCTCTGTCTTATGCATGGGCAATAAACCTCCCCCCATCTGCGCTGCTCTTCCCTGAGAATCACACTGTGCCCGCCCGACACCTCCCTTTCGCCCTATTCACTACCGCACCCTGTGACACTCCTCTTCCTCTGTGTCCGATTGTCCAGGCTATCAGCTAGCCCTGCAGATGTAGTTTATGGCCCCAGCTGTAAAGAATCACCCCTCTTCAAAGGAGTTATAGTAGATCAAGGCCCACACCCGATGAGATCCGTCACACCACACGTGTTCCTACTATCTGAAAACTATCCTGTATTGTGATTGGGGAGGGGACCGAGCCTGAAGCGGAAGATTCCAGGAATGACTCTTTGTACATCAAAGTTTTTACAATTATGTGTCACATAAAAAATATATAGCACTCCAACAAAGTAGTAGGAATATAAAACTTTAATAACATATAAATATATACAACAAAACAAAAACAGTAAAAACATTTAAACAACGAAGAGACCGTGGCAATTTATTTTGAATTATCCAATAGATTTATTGAAATTGACAGCACCAATAATGAAATATTCTTGTCAGTAGCGGTCTGTTGTGCGAATAGTTCCAAGGCAGCAGAACGCGCTGAAATCTGGATGTCACGAAGGTGATGTCTAGCAAGTTGCCGCCCAGCAAATAACGGCGTGGGGCGCCGCGGGGGTGAGTGAGTCCAGTAGGCACCACAGCTATTCTTACCGGCATTGCAGAATTACTGCTGGGGACAATGCCTGTGCTGGAGCAGGGTCACAGCAGAAACAAAAAGGATTCTGTTGAAGATGTTGTTGGTTTTCAATTTGAAAACAGTTCTGGTGTCAACTGCTATGCTAATGTAGTGGTTAATGTTTTGTTTTCTCTAGAAAATGTAAAAGAGGGGGAGGCAGTCCAAAGTTCCGTTAAAAGGGCAAAGGAAAGGATCGGTGGTTTGAACTATCAGTCAAAAAGGGGAGGGGGTGCAACAATTTTTCCTACCGGGTCACACTGTGCTTTCACCGGAAGTGAGGTCTGCAGGATTCTAGTAATTCAAAGTGAGGCTGGCGCCGACGTCCCGCGGATACAGTTTCGTCACTCCACGGGTGATCATGGCAGTCATTCCCCATCGGGGGTGGGAGACTCCCGCGGCTCCTCTAGAATCTTCAAGGTCGTGGAGGACTACGGTGGTGGAGTCAACCAGTGACCGGGCCATTTCTTTATGCTGGGCCCGCTCTTGCCAGGTCGACCGCCATTTTGAGAGTTCGGTAGCTACTGGCGATCGCGGGGTCAAATGAACGGACGGGCTCCACCCTGCCGGGCGAGACGTTGCAGCATGGCCACAGTGGAAGAACTCTTTTCCGGGCGCCTGGACCGCTGAGGGTGCAGCTGGGAAGCCTACACTGGGGAGGCGGGAGAGGCCTGTTCGCACCGTCTCTCCCTCCCAGTGCACCCCACGGCGTCTCGCTTGAGATTTGTTATGGCCGGACCAGGCGATGAGGACGAGGGGGGGGTCGGAGGCATGTGCAAGACATCCCCCCCCAGTGTTGTCGCAGCCATTATAAAAGAAAGAAGTGTCCCGTCCGTCTTCGGGCCGGGCTTCCGGTGGATGTCGGCCGGACGCCCCTGGCTCTGGCCCCATGAACGGGTTTCTTGGTTTATCGGCTGCAGCCGGATTCCGTCGGCCTCGGCCCCCCGACCGTTGGTGGCCGGACCGGAAGAGCATGTGGCGGGACTACCTGCAACTCTCAAGGGCCACCGCGGCCGGACTGGGAGAGAGAGGGGAGGGTCGAGGAGACATTCCCCCCCCCCTGCAACTGTTCAGCGTTGTAAAGGCAATCCCCTGGCCGGGTCCCGTTGGTCTCGGCCTCTCCTCCGGCTACACCCTACGTTAGGATCTCCTGGCCGAGGCGTGGCAGCAGGACCTGCCTTATATGGGCTGCTCCCGGCTGGGCGTAGCCGGAACCCTGCCCCACCTTGGAAGTTTCCAGAGTGGGGGCGGATGTTCTACTGACTTGCATTTTCCCTAGTCTATCGATTTTTTTGGCGTGGCAGGCGGTGGGACAGCGAGGGGTGATTTGGTTTCTCTTACTGTTTTTCTGGTCTCTCACCACTGGCATATTTTAACGTTTTCTTGTTTCTAGGACATTAATAGGTTTTATCATTACGTTATGTTATCGTTTCTTTGTTCGTTGTTTAATAAAAGTTCATGTTCATCAGTGGCCTACTGATTTTCGTTTTCCTATTCTTTTCTTTCCAGGTTGTTTCATGCTAAAGTTTCTGTTAACAGGATACAGTGATCACTTCGTTATTATTGCATATGTCCTTTTCACTAGGGGTGCTCTCTGGTCGGGCCAGATGACGTATGTCTAGTAAATGGTCCGGGTGAAACAGGTGCATCAATCAGTGGGGATAGGCATGATAGATTACAACGGGGGAGAAAGGTCCGCATTACGTACCCTTTCACTACTTGCAAAGATTTTCCTACGTTTATTTGCAAACAGGGAATACCTCCAAAAAGAACTAATTCCCAAACAGTCAATGTTCGGACAATCAATCAATCAATGAGGAATGAAATAGGTACGACGTGTTAAAGGCTTGCGTTACCTACCCTTCACTATCTGCAAAGGGAGAGAGAATATTCCTATTCTTCCTCGTTTGCAGGTAGAGAAGATCCTTAAGAGAATTAACATCGAACAATTCAATGCTCGATTGAAACAATCAACAAGGGGTACTGTGAACACAAATGAACGCCGCTTATGTACATACGCATTGCTATTTTCAACAGGTTGTTCCTAATGTTTCTATTTTAGCGAGGTCAAAAAGAGATCCCATTAGTGGCCTACTGATTTTGCTCGATTCCTTTTGTTTTTTTACACGATTTTTCGCTATCTGCAAAGACTAAACAGAGTATTGCGACTCTGTGCTTGTTTGTAAATAGAGAATGAACCAAAGAGAACAATCAATCAAATGGAGAGAGAAGCAGGCACGACGGATTACAAAGGGGGAAAGGGCTGCGTTAACTACCCTTCACTATCTGCAAAGAGAGAGTACTCCTAATAGAAATGAGGGGTGGGGGGCAGCAATCAAAGCAGATCAGTGTGCATAAACACGAAAAAAAAAATTCTTACCACGTACTTGACATTCGACAGCTTATGATATTTGCTATTAAAAAACCATTGAAATTCACTGAAAAAACCATAGGTTATAGACCATATATAGTTAGGAATTAGCATTTACAAAACCTTGAAAATTCACTGAAAAAACCATAGGTTATAGACCATATATAGTTAGGAATTAGCATTTAAAAAACCTTATTTTACTCACACAAAACCATTGAAATTCCATATATAGTTAGTTGCACTAACTATATATTGCGCACCCGCAATCCACTGCTGATGATGTCACATATTACATCATTCATGACATGGTCAGTGACATCACTGATGACATCACTGATGACATCTCAAATGACATCACTGATGACATCTCATTTGACATCAATGACCACATCACTGATGATATCATTCATGTGACAATACAATGCATCTCCTCACATTTTAATATAACCTCTGTTTCACCCAGTGTTAAAAACAGAGTATAATTTTTGAAACCATTGACACACCAATACTAGTTACTACATACGTACTCACTGATTCCTACGTCTACACACACATTCACTCATTCACCCATACAATCATTCATACATACAATCACTCATGTTTACAACACAATCATATGCACTCATACACCTATACAGACACTCACGCTCTGCCACTCATCCATGGAGTTACTCACACACCTAGTCAGTCCTGTAAAGAATCAATCACACTTCCATTTTCTACTCTATACAGTTAAACATAGAGCACCTTACGTTTTCAACCATATACTAACACATACTTACTCTCTTATACAATCATTGATACAAGTACACATTGATCTGTACAGAGTCACACACCTCCCATCCAGCCACACACACACTCAGTCTCCCATGCAAATACTTGGGCAATCAATCAATAACCCATATAGTTACTCATATAGCTACTGATCAACACATGCAGCAGTTTACAGAACAACAGACATAATGATGCACAAATTAAGACAGTTTAGTCACTAACCCATGCACTCAGTGAGACACATTTAATCACTCACTCATACATTCAGTCATGCACCTACTAAATCCTTCGTCCAGACACTTATACATCCACTCATTCTTCAATATGTAAGACATATTTTAACTTTACAGAAACATAGTCACTGGATGTTGTCATCAGTGATGTCACTGACCATGTCATGAATGATGTAATATGTGACATCATCAGCAGTGGATTGCGGGTGCGCAATATATAGTTAGTGCAACTAACTATATATGGAATTTCAATGGTTTTGTGTGAGTAAAATAAGGTTTTTTAAATGCTAATTCCTAACTATATATGGTCTATAACCTATGGTTTTTTCAGTGAATTTTCAAGGTTTTGTAAATGCTAATTCCTAACTATATATGGTCTATAACCTATGGTTTTTTCAGTGAATATATATATATATATATAAAAATATGTATAGATATATTGTCCAACTATTGTGCCCAGGCATGGTTTTTAATATACTGTTTACCACATTAAGGGGCCGATTATGATAGAGGATTTTCCGCCTCCTCCGGGCAGGCGGTAGCCACCGCCGGCCCGGAGGAGGCGGAAAATCCTCTGCGGAGTCACCAAAGACCCACCGCCGCATTACGATGGCTGGTGGGTCTTGGATTCTGTCCGCTGCTTTTCCGCCGCGGTCGGATTACAACCGCGGCGGAAAAGCTCTCCTTTGGCTGGCAGTGTCTATCAGACACCGCCAGCCAAATTAGGAAGCATTAGTAAACATGCTTTTCCGCGGCGGTTTTTCCGCCGTGGAAAAGCATGTGTACTTTTGCTTTTGGGGGCCCGTTGCGGGCCCCCAGGGCGTAGGCGGGTGGGGGGTGCACATGGGGGGTACCTATGGTACCCCCCAGCATTTACATGAACAAAGCGGCAGGCACCGCACGGTGCCTGCCGCTTTGTGCATGTAAATGTTACACATGCACTTTTTACATTGCGGCGGGTGCTGCTTGAAGCAGCACCCGCCGCAATGTTAAATATCCAGGATGTGACCGCCAGGGTGGCGGTCACATCCTGATTTGCATGGAGGGACCTCCGCAGTCCATGCGGACGGTCCCTCCACCTCTGGGATGGCGGACGGACGCAAGTCCGTCCGCCATCCTAATCGGCCCCAAAGTACTGTATGAAATTAGCTTATATAAAATGTGTCTTGAAATAGACTCTACTAAACACCTATGAAAATGTCTTTTCCCCTCTCCCCTATTTTGTCCATCTCCCCATTTTTCCCTCACTGTCAAGTATCTGAAATCTCTATGCACCAGTCACTTTTGAATAAATTGCACTATAGCACAAGGTCATTTTATAAGCTACTCAATATATGCTACCCTCGTGGTAATGCATGATATGCAAAATAGGTATATAAGCAAAATACGGTTATATGATGAATGTTGAGACAATGATGATCCTTTAGAATACGTATTATTAAATATACCTATGGACTGGATAACTATTCATACTTTAACATATCTTCTGCATAGTCCTATGATATTAGTTGATCACTTTATGTTCTAATTTATTTCTATGTAACAGTAGAATATACTGGTTTTTTTCTTAGTCATGATTTTGAGCACGTATTGGTGAGCACGTGTTTTAGAATGGATTTTTAGATATGTAGTGTCAGATGGATGAGGATAAAATAACTTAGATATGTTTTGGAGATTGGACCCAGCATTCATGCAGGTATTATGTAATAGCGCCATTTGATTGTAACACGCTAATTCTATTCCAAAACACTCTATAGACATTTTTGATTATATTATATAAAAATGTCTAAAATGAACATAAAAGTTTTTTTTTCTGTATTTATACAGCTAGCAATGTAACTATAATTACAAAGCATATGTATTTATACTGATAGTATTTCCTCTATATACATAAAATGACATGTGACTGCATTGTGCACTTTAAATAGGGCTGAGCATATTGTAACACCATGTGACCAAGGCCGCTGGGATGGCCGAAACGCGTCATGGCAGACTGTCTGTTTGACAATAAATAATGTATGCTGTTACAAGTTGGTCCTTGCCTCGTATTTCACTAAAGTGAGCGCAGCTGCGAGGTATTGCAGATATATATATATATATATATATATATATATATATATATATATTCACTGAAAAAACCATAGGTTATAGACCATATATAGTTAGGAATTAGCATTTACAAAACCTTGAAAATTCACTGAAAAAACCATAGGTTATAGACCATATATAGTTAGGAATTAGCATTTACTAAACCTTATTTTACTCACACAAAACCATTGAAATTCCATATATAGTTAGTTGCACTAACTATATATCGCGCACCCGCAATCCACTGCTGATGATGTCACATATTACATCATTCATGACATGGTCAGTGACATCACTGATGACATCACTGATGACATCTCAAATGACATCACTGATGACATCACTGATAACAACATCCAGTGATTTTTTGTTTCTATAAAGTTTAAATATGTCTTACATATTGAAGAATGAGTGGATGTGTAAGTGTCTGGACGAAGGATTTAGTAGGTGCATGACTGACTGTATGAGTGAGTGATTAAATGTGTCTCACTGACTGCATGGGTTAGTGACTAAACTGTCTTAATTTGTGCATCATTATGTCTGTTGTTCTGTAAACTGCTGCATGTGTTGATCAGTAGCTATATGAGTAACTATATGGGTTATTGATTGATTGCCCAAGTATTTGTATGGGAGACTGAGTGTGTGTGTGGCTGGCTGGGAGGTGTGTGACTCTGTGCAGATCAATCTGTACTTGTATCAATGATTGTATAAGAAGGTAAGTATGTGTTAGTATATGTTTGAAAATGTAAGGTGCTCTATGTTTAACTGTATAGACAAGAAAATGGAAGTGTCATTGATTCTTTACAGGACTGACTAGGTGTGTGAGTAACTCCATGGATGCGTGGCAGACTGTGAGTGTCTGTATAGGTGTATGAGTGCATATGATAGTGTTGTAAAGATGAGTGATTGTATGTATGAATGATTGTATGGGTGAATGAGTGAAGGTGTGTGTAGACGTAGCAATCAGTGAGTGCGTATGTAGTAACTAGTATTGGTGTGTCAATGGTTTCAAAAATTATACTCTCTTTTTAACACTGGGTGAAACAGAGGTTATATTAAAATGTGAGGAGATGCATTGTATTGTCACATGAATGATATCATCAGTGATGTGGTCATTGATGTCAAATGAGATGTCATCAGTGATGTCATCAGTGATGTCATTTGAGATGTCATCAGTGATGTCATCAGTGATGTCACTGACCATGTCATGAATGATGTAATATGTGACATCATCAGCAGTGGATTGCGGGTGCGCGATATATAGTTAGTGCAACTAACTATATATGGAATTTCAATGGTTTTGTGTGAGTAAAATAAGGTTTAGTAAATGCTAATTCCTAACTATATATGGTCTATAACCTATGGTTTTTTCAGTGAATTTTCAAGGTTTTGTAAATGCTAATTCCTAACTATATATGGTCTATAACCTATGGTTTTTTCAGTGAATTTCATTGGTTTTTTAACAGCTAATATCTGTAGCTGTAAAATTTATTCTTCTTTAAATCCAAAAATATATTTTATATGTTTATGAATAATTATTTTTTTAAATATTTTTTTTTCTTCGTTCCCGCTTCGCGAATCGGGAACCTTACAGTAAAAAAATGTTCAGAAAAATAAAAAAAAAAGTTCTTTTCAGAACTACCTCCCCGTTATTAAAAAATTGGTACAATATTTGGAACTGTGCCAACCTCTATTTCTCTTAGTTCGCTTCCTAGTTCGCTCGCTGGTACGCGAACTGGAAGCGAACCAAAAACAGTAAGTATAAGGGAAGGAAACACACACTTATGTTAAAAGAAAGACAGCTATAGGGGAGTAAACTAGAGATACTATTACCCATAATCCACTACTGATGATGTCACATATTACATCATTCATGACATGCTCAGTGACATCATCAGCAGAGGATTGCGGGTTTTTTGGCAACATGCCTTATCGACGGTTTAATAACGCTGCCTTTTGCTTTATATAAGTTTTCAAATTGTATGAAATATATACCAATAGGTCTTTATGAACCTTTAGGTAGTGCTTTTGTTCATGAGGTCTGGTCGCTTCCATACACATACAGATGTTTCAAAGATGATCAAGAAGTTTATCTGAATGGAGAGGAATGCACTGAGACGCCAGATCATTCACTAATGTGTAGGCACATACAGTTACACGATTCATGCAACAAACACCGACCAAATATGGCTTGCGTGATGCAAGGCACGCCAGTTCCTGCTATCATCCCCACGTTCAAGTTGTTGGAAAATGGTAGTTATTTGATGCTCAATAATGAAGATTGTTCTGAGTTAATTAAAAGTGTTCCTTTTATCGTAACAGTAAGTGAACGGGTTATTTGCTGCAGAAATGTTCTATTTCCTCCCACACATGAACATAGGGAGTTTTCAATCTGGCCACAAATACCAACCTTGGGACACGTTTCAACGGCATGACAAGAATAAGAGCTCTTTTGTCTCAGAGAGAGGTGGCCTTGAGTTCGGCCCGTGAAACTTTCGTACTTCACATAGCGAACACCCGTACACAGGTTTGCCTTTCAATTTCAGCAACATGTTTCCGACTATCTTTAACGCATCCTCCACAAAATCCCTGGCACACTTTTTTAAAGTTGTTACCAGTGGTCTCGTGACTTCATTTGAGAAAATCTTTGGAGTCATCCCTGCTCCCTTTCATTCCATTTTCTCCACTCTGGTTCGTGGATTGCATTTTTACTTGCATTACCAGCGGACGCTCTTGTGCTTTTTTACATTTTTAAATATGGATGTCCCTCCTATGCAACCTCCGACCCTGCAGCTGCTGACACTGTTCCGCAATCGCATGCTAGAATATTATGGCACAATGCCGTTGGCGATATTAAGCACGGCATATGGATTATCTTTTCGGTTCTCCTACTTCACCTGTGTCCAGCCTGTATTTCACTGCCTGACCTGTGATTTCGATTGGGCCATTGATTTGTGTCTCTGCGGACCGGTTTCTCCTGACGTCGACTTTAATCAGCTGATGACTCCTATCATTACTCACGAGTTGATTTGTCCTGGCGAAAGGATTATGGCTGTGGCATTGATGCATGGACTACTTGGTCCCTGGAATTTACTGGCGGCAGCACAGTCTTTCTTGGAACACAGCTTTCTTGAAAACCCACCGAGCTGTCCTCTGATGGTGATAGAGGATCCGGTGCTGGGAGAGCACGTATGTTCTTTTCCGCTTTTAAATTGGATGGCTGAACTGTTTTCGGATGAAGACGGTGACTTCCTGTTGGAGGCTGTTGCAGCTTATTTTGCATACACAGTTATGTCATAGACCTTTTTCATGTTTCATATGCTGAGTACTAGCATTTCATTGACAATTCATTGACTTAATTGTCAAGTTTTTATTATTTACCTTGCCTATTGGCTTAAGACTCGATAAAGTACTTGGCTGTTTTATTTTTCTTTAGCATTGAATTTTCCTAGTTTTTAATGCTTTACCTTGCGGACCGTCCACATATAAACTTGCAATCTGCTCTCATGAGATGGCACTTCTATTATCTTATTTAGTTCGTTTCCGGATCATGAGGAGGTGTCATCTAGGTCCTGGATATCTTTACACCGTGTTAAGTTAGCATGGGCTCATTACCGGTTTAAACGCCATTTTTCCTTTTTTGCAACTTCTGCACACGACATTTAGTTGTTGCTTTAGCTTTCCACCTAGTAGTTCATCGTGGTTTACATGAGAATAATATGTTATTGGTCTACTATCTGCTTTACTTGTTAAACTATATCTGTACAGCGAGTGCTAAAGTTTCAAGAACAACACGGTACAGAATTGTTATGAGGTCTGATCTCCACGACTTCATACTCATAACATAAGTGCAACTTCTGCCAATTCTGGGCATGAGGCGGGTTTTATATTGCTTTGCCGAACACACATACACAACAGTTGATGCGGTTCACATGAAGAGAGAGCTGGTGTATGCTGATGTGATTCCTTCAAATCTAAGACACTAAAGTATGGGCACGCCCTAAACCAACACAAAGAGACCTTCTTAGCAAATAATATAATATGTGTATTAGGGAGGGTGAGATATAAGCAGCCGCGGGCCGTGGAGGGAGTTACGGTGAGGCAGGGAGGCGGGGAGGGGGAGAAGCAGGGTGGAGCCCTCTCTACCTTGCCCCTCCCCCTCCCCGCCTCCCTGCCCCACCGTAACTCCCTCCACGGCCCGCGGCTGCTTATAAGTGTTGCTAACTCTTATTCATTTACAGCATGTTAACATACTGTCACCATTCGCTTTTTATGTACTAGTAACTATGCTGGTAATTTTGCTACTGATAATATGTGTACTTGTATTCTCCACCCTGCTTCTCCCCCTCCCCGCCTCCCTGCCTCACCGTAACTCCCTCCACGGCCCGCGGCTGCTTATAAGTGTTGCTAACTCTTATTCATTTACAGCATGTTAACATACTATCACCATTCACTTTTTATGTACTAGTAACTATGCTGGTAATTTTGCTACTGATAATATGTGTACTTTTATTATCTAAGGTACTACGCCTGAGAAGACGGCATTAGTAAATAAACATTTCAAATACACATGTGTTCTTCTTAACTCCATGTTCTGGTTTCTAAGAAATATATAACGACCGACTGTTCATGAGTTCCACGTATCCTGAGGTACTATAAGTTCATATTCTGGATTGTCTAAACATTGAGAGTTTGTTATATCCAATGTGACACTGTACCTAGCTTGCTAAATAGTTTTTGATTACTAACGTGAGTTTTGGGACACCCTAATTCGCCGAGGTTCCAATCCTCTGTCCACAGTTCTGTGTGAGAACAGAAACCCTGCGACAGGGGCACCCCCGACCCTTGCTGGAGCTTCATCACACTTGCGATACAACTCCAGCAATGCGCCACCTTTACGGCACAGATACATCACGCATCTGTGCTGTTTTTGCCCCGTGATGCGCCGCATTGTAAATGCAGCACACCATAGGTGACGGAACAGCGGCACAGAATGACTAACACATCCCTGGTGATGCGCCAGTCATCATAAATCTATCCCTATGCTTCTTATCTTGTTAGAGATGAACCGCCATATGTATCATCAAAGTTATTTGCATTTCCTAAATAGCGAACTTTAAGGAATAAATAGCGATTCTTTACCATTCCTAGTTTGCGATGAGCTATTTGCTAATTAGCCGAATGTAGCCCAATGAAGCCCAATGTAGCCCAATGTAGCCCAAAGATGGCCGCCAGACACACAAAAAAACAAATGTAGCCCAAATATCAGCCAGATGTAGCCCAACTATAGCCCAGTGACAGAATGACCAATCAGCTTCGCAAACCTCCGTTACGCGAAGCGGAGCGCTGTTACAGATATATATCTTTTTTTGAACGTTAATTTCTCAAAATCCACTGGAGCACATATATTGAGACCTAGCAAAGGCACATCGGGCTACCAGTCCCTAATATTTTGCCAAGTTTCGTGCAAATCCATTCAGCCGTTCAATTATTATTTTTATTATTTTTTTTTGCCCCGCGGGGCCCTTTTAAAACCTCCACATCAAACCTAGGGGGTCAGCGAGGATCTACTATGCCCCCTTATAGTTATTTCCCCCTTTGTTTTGACCTCCTCTTGTCTCTCGATCCTACCGAGAGACAAGATGGCGGCCGCTACGGACTGTTTGGAATGTTGACAGACGCCGGAGAACCAATCAGCTTCGCTTCACAAAGCTCCGTTGCGCGAAAAGTACGCGTCCTGGGCCGCTGCCCAGTCCGCTGTTACAGATATATATCTTTTTTTAAACGTTAATTTCTCAAAATCCACTGGAGCACATATATTGAGACCTACAAAAGGCACATCGGGCTACCAGTCCCTACAATTTTGCCAAGTTTCGTGCAAATCCATTCAGCCGTTCGGGCTAAAAGTGAGGCCAACCGCCCTATGGAAAACTCAATGTTAAAAACACGTTTTGGGACCCCCCTTTTTTCTCGGCCCCCACTGGACGAACCCCCCCCAAATTTTCAAGGGCTGCTCAGAAACAAAATGTGCCATTTTCCTGAAAATTTCAGCCAATTCCGTCCACAAACGCCAAAGTTATTAGACATAGAATTTTCAAAAATCCCATAGAGAAAAAATCCTAACTATATATACCTACTGGCGACCGCCAGTAGGTAATATATATATATATATATATATATATATATATATATATATATATATATTCACTGAAAAAACCATAGGTTATAGACCATATATAGTTAGGGATTAGCATTTACAAAACCTTATTTTACTCACACAAAACCATTGAAATTCCATATATAGTTAGTTGTACTAACTATATATCGCGCACCCGCAATCCACTGCTGATCATGTCACATATTACATCATTCATGACATGGTCAGTGACATCACTGATGACATCTCAAATGACATCACTGATGACATCACTGAGTGCATGGGTTAGTGACTAAACTGTCTTAATTTGTGCATCATTATGTCTGTTGTTCTGTAAACTGCTGCATGTGTTGATCAGTAGCTATATGAGTAACTATATGGGTTATTGATTGGTTGCCCAAGCATTTGTATGGGAGACTGAGTGTGTGTGTGGGTGGCTGGGAGGTGTATGACTCTGTGCATAGATGTGTGAGCAGTTGATTCACTAGATGTATGGGTTCAAAAGTGCATGTGGAAACAGCTGTATGGGCGGTTGACTGTGTGCATGAGTGTATTGGTGAGTGAATGGATATCTCAGTGCTACATGTCAAAGTAAGTACATATGTAAAATACAGTACATGTGAGAGTTGACATATATAAATAACTGTGCATAAGAGCCAGTGAATGTGTGAGTGGCTGTATGGATCATTGTGAACTTGTATCCAGGATTGTATAAGTGAGTAAGTATGTTTTATTATATGTTTGAATAAGTAAGGTGTGTATAACTGTATAGTTGAGGAAATGGAGGTGTGATTGATTCTTTGCATGACTGACTAGGTGTGTGAGTAACTCCATGGATGAGTGACAGTCTGTGAGTGTATGTTTACACTGAGTGTATCTAAGGTTATATAAGAGTCTGAAGAGGTTCATCATGATATCACATGAATGATGTCATCAGTGATGTGATCAGTAATGTCAAATGAGATGTCATCAGTGATGTCATTTGAGATGTCATTTGAGATGTCATCAGTGATGTCAGCTTCCCGTTAGCTCAATTCGGAGCCGCGACCCGGTCCGCGAACCGGTAAACGTTCCGTTTGCGCAACTGTCGCGTTAGAAAACAACATCGTGACGCGTCGCGTCAGCATGACGTTTCGCGTTCTCGCGTGATACGTCATATGACGTGCTACGTTAGCGTACCCGGAAGCGCAGCGGTACGCGAACCGGAAGCGATCCGCGGCGCGGCGCCGACAGCGTAACGTAAACACAGCAGGTCATGTGACTCGGTAATAACACTTTTCATTGGTTCATTTCACTTTTGGTTTCCTAATGATGTAATACTAGGTCATGTGATCTAAAATGAACACTTTTCATTGGTTTAGAACTTTTGCTTTTCCCAAATGATGAAAACCCCTCCTTCTTTCCTCACTCTGACTTTCATCTTGGTGAGAGAAAGACCCTTTATTTACATTTTGACATGGCTTCATTAGTAGCTTCAGCTGGTTCTAACCCACCACCTCCACCAAATCCAAAGAAGAGAGGACCACCTGCTGAAGTAATTTTACAACAAGAAGAGGAAGAACAGGAAGAGGAGGAAGAGGAGGAAGAGCCAAGGTTTTTGCCAGAGGAGCCCAGGAGGTATAATCGAAAAGAGAACTACATTTGGCAATTCTTTAAATTTCCTGAGGGGCAAAAAAAAGTAAATGCACGCTACGTGTTTTGCCGTATATGCGGTGATAGACTGTCAAGGGGAACTGAAAAAAAGTACAGTTACGGCAATTACACTATGCATCGGCATATGAGTAGGTGGCATCCTAATAATTATAGTGCTGCCCAGCTACGTGATGAGCAACAAAATCCCCTTCCGATGGCAAGAAGATCGGTTGTTCCAGAGGTGTCGGGACCAGAGGCGAGGGAGATGATCCCAAACATTCAAATGTTGTTTGGGCACGTGAAGCAAATGTGCGTGCACTGTGG
The DNA here is from genome assembly GCF_964261635.1 of Lissotriton helveticus. NCBI lineage: Eukaryota > Metazoa > Chordata > Amphibia > Caudata > Salamandridae > Lissotriton > Lissotriton helveticus. The sequence continues at coordinate 43,500,969 of NC_136063.1, forward strand.
CGAATTCATTTGCTACAGGGAAAGTAGCATCATTTCGATTATGAGAGCTATTCAGAATCATGTTAATATTTGTCCGAAATGCCCCAAAAAATAAATTCTTTTTTTTTTGTTGCTCCTGTTGAGCCCTTTACAATGGATCGTTTTTGTTTCCCCCCCCCCAAAAAAAACCAAAAAAAATATAAAAACGTTCAGAAAATACAAAAAAAGTAAAAAAATGTTAAAAAAATACAAAAAAAAATATAAAACAACAAAAACATTAAAAAAAAAGTTCTTTTCAGAACTACCTCCCCGTTATAAAAAAATTGGTAGAATATTTGGAACTCTGCCAACCTCTATTTCTCTTAGTTCGCTCCCCGGAGCGCTACCCGGTACGCGAACCGGAAGCTAACCAAAAAAAATATTTTTTTAAAAAAAGAACAGTAACTATAAGGGAAGGAAACAGACAGTTATGTGAAAAGAAAGACAGCTCTAGGGAGTAAACAAGAGATACTGTTACCCACAATCCACTGCTGATGATGTCACATATTACATCATTCATGACATGGTCAGTAACATCATCAGCAGTGGATTGCGGGTAACAGTATTCTTAGTTTACTCCCTATAGCTGTCTTTCTTTTAACATAACTGTCTGTTTCCTTCCCTTATAGTTACTGTTCTTTTTAAAAAAAATGTTTTTTGATCAGTCAGAAACAGTGACATTAATAGAAACAGAGAGAGTGAACAAGAGTGAAGAACTATGGTCCTCCTCAGCCACCCTCAGAAAACCAAGGGGGTCAAGATACATCTACCGTGCCCCCTTCTACCCATTCTGAACATTATTTGCCCTCCATCTTGTATCTTGATTCGACCGAAACACAAAATGGTGGACTCCCGTAACGCTGCTGGTTTGCGAACCGGGCCACTTCCCGGGAAGCGGTCCAAAAAAAAAGGTGGGAAAGTAATTCACAGACACTAAGAGTAATAGAGACGGAGTGAGTGAACAAGACTGAGGAACTATGAGAAGAGAGGGACTGAGAAAAAGAGTGGAAGGAGTTGAGTAAGTAGGTAATAGAGAAAGGAATGAGGAAAGTAGCAAAGGCAGGAAACTGAGGGTTAAAGAAGTGAAGCAGTGGAACTAATAGTAGGTGAATGTGATAGAAATGTAACGAAAAGAGTACAAAATATTTACCTTATAATTGCCGTTAAATTACTCACTTTTTGTTTTTATACTTTCAATCTGTGAAAGAGAGAACCAACATTTGAAAAATATTAAAACATGTATTTAAAAATTACAAAAGACAAGGGAAAAGATTGAAGGACAAATAGTTTTTCAACAACTTTGACACTGACAGAAGCTTCTGCTTCTCCAGGCCCCCTACACAGTCCTAAAGATATACATTTTAAACTAACAGTATCTTGATACAGATGAAGTGAGGCCTATCTTAAAACATGGTGCATCTTTTGCATTGCTCTTGTTTCAGAAAAGTGTCGCTTCAGGATGCCAATAACATGTCTCCTATCCAGAGGTTTGTTTGAGGTGAGGCCTACTCAGAGTTCAAGATGAGATTTACACTTGTTGAAGTGTACAGAGGAGATAATATCTGTGAAAGTCTACCAATGAAGTGAGTCATGTCCACTGCACTCTTCAACAAAGTACAAACCTCCTATGTTTCCCTGGACAGACCTAAACTTGATCTGCACAATGTGATTCGTAATGATAGGAAACACAGGTGATGTAATTGAAATACGTGCAATTTATTTTGCTCATTTCTCAATCACATCACTTGCGTTTCCTTTGCTTAGGTATCTCATTGTGCAGATGTAGTCTAGCATATGAAAGAATACGCAGAAGTGCAGCACTGTATGCAACACCTTTGACACTTACAGAAGCCTCACCTTCTCCATGCCTCCTACACAGTTCTACATGTATATCATAAATGCAAACAGTACAGAATTAATTATACATGTTAAATGGTTTATTTTTGCTGTTCTCAGAATGTATCAAATTTCACTAAAAACAGTGACTTGAAGGTATTCATCATGTAACAGCGGGGAAAAAAAAACACAATAAAAATGATTGTGTTTAAAAAACCCATACAACATCAGAAATCAAAATTCAGAACTCCTTAAAGTTAACTTACTTTCCATGACGTCCAAGGATGTCCTATGAACAGCTTACACTCTTTTGTGCTGTTATTACTTTCAGCCCGCCACTTTCTGAAAGAAAATCTCCATCGTTTTTAAAAACACGTTACATCGAATAAATGACTTCTTGCTCTGTACCACAAGTTTCCTCAAGGCCAAATTTGGTCAGAGCCATTTATAACTCTTGGATTTCTTGTAAGCCAATCCCGTCATTTGGCATTTCCGCAACTTTCAGAATTAAAATGTTGAAGATCATTTTCACAATCCTGGAATAGTAATATCTTCCCCTTCTTGCTCAGTCATGTTCTACATTTCCTATGACACTGATACTGCTTACTATGAAGCAGACTTACACTACCTCTATGACTACTACAATTATTTAATTCTCTACATCACTTTTAATCACAAAGCAATGTAAAACAGTAGACAGCATTGCAGACTTACATTCCCTCTACTCCATGTTTTCATTGGCTGCTTCAATTAGCTTATAAAAAGAAACAGTTTTTCTGAACTCATTCAAAGTGCACGTATTTCTCCATGACGTCCAGTCCTATGGTTAGAAGTTATGTCTCTGAACTACACTTATCCTCAAGGCCAAATTGTGTAGGAGCCATTAGAACTTCTTGAAATTCCACAGAGCACATCCCGAGATTATTTCCCTAAAATTTTGGTTTTAAAAACACCAGGTAAGAGTTTTTAAGGTCATACGGCAATTTTTTTTTGAAAATTAAAACAGAATCATTGCAGAATGACCAGCCATTTCTAGACTTTAAATAAGCTGTGTAATGTCCTGATGTTATTGAAGGGCCGTCATGATATATAATTGCTGCAGTTACAAAAGTCCTTCCTGATATTGACAACTGCGAAGCTACAAAATTTTTAATTAAAGTTGTCAATTTTGTTCCATCAGGCCTACATCGTTGGAACATTAAAATGACGTACTGGCCATATGTTCGTATAAATAATGTGGACATCATTTCAGATTTACATTGGCTACACTCCATGTTGTGATCAGCTGCTTTTACTAGCTTATTAAAGGAGACTGATTTACTGTCTGGCAAACTTAAATATATAAATCTTTCTGAGTCTACACTAGTAGTACTTGATACCATACAATTCTCGCAGTCATGCTGCCATTGATAAGAAAGCCCAAACAGCTGATCTACATCTACACCTTCAGCATGTAATACATCAAGCATGTACATTAAAAACTCCTGACAATCTTGCTGAATATTTTGAGAGAATTGTGTTTGGCCTGAACATCTGTCTAACAGATTTCGAATTTCAGACACACTTTCTATGTTTCTTCTATCAGTGCTACATTTTTCTAAGACAGAATTTAACAAACTGCAAAATCTTTGATCAGAATTGACCACAATCTCTTCTTTTACATTTTCTAGAGAAAACAAAACATTAACCACTACATTAGCATAGCAGTTGACACCAGAACTGTTTTCAAACTGAAAACCAACAACATCTTCAACAGAATCCTTTTTGTTTCTGCTTGTAATTTTAGGTTCATTGACTTTTTGTCTTTTTGCTACAACCTCCCCAGTATTGTTCTCATTTCTTAGTTTCCGGCCTACCACACGTTTCTCAAACAAAGGATACTGAGGCAAATGTGGCGCATACTCTCTTCTTAACCTATTGTATTCCTTAACACAATCTAGATCCGCACAAATGTTTGTGACATCACACTCAATCAAGTACAATCCCGATAAAGTTCTAACTCGTGACAATGCCACATATGCCATACCCTCCTTGAATACAGAACTGCCAATATTCACCAATGCACTGTCTACACTTAAACCTTGCGATTTATGGATTGTCACCGCATATGCCAAGCAAACAGGAAACTGCTTACGGCGAACATATAAGTCTTTTACAAGCAAAAATCTAGCAGAACAACGACCAATTAGCTGTATTTCCTCAATGCCATCAAATTTAATTTTTAAAAATTCAATTCCATCTCTATTTCTGTATTTCACAAAATCAACAACATTACCCATTGATCCATTTACCAGACCTCTTTCAACATGTAAATTCCTTCTTAAAATTATACGGCAGTTCAAGCACACATTCAGAGTCTTTTCAAAACCTGCAGTTTTAGATATACTCTTCTCTAATGAATCCAATTTTGTTTTCAGATTCTCAGACAAAATAATTGTTGATCCCATATGCTCTACTCTATCAATAGCTTCCAGTTTCACAATCTCTTGCTTTTCTAAATGCAACATTTTGTTGTTAAATTTGGCACATTCTGCAAGAGTTGGCATCAAACATATTCCAGATTTCTTCTCAGTAATTTTCTGAAAAATATTCTCAGGCACAACATCTTGTTCTGGATATAAATTTGACAGTAATCGTGCATGTAAAGCTTCTTTCCCATGCTCGGTCACTTTTCCAATTCTAACATCTTGAAGAATAGTCTTGTAAACTTCATCCTTCGCCTGACGCATATTTTCATGCAGTTCAGCATAATTGAAGTTTAACCATATATTGACGTTGCCAATGCTGCCTAGGCACTTCCTGGTATCTTCATGCGTGAGCATTTTGAACACAGGTTGCCCTTTCACTGTTGTCAGCTGCAAAAGATCTCCGAAAACAATGATGTGTTTGCCACCAAATAACACATCATACTCTGTTTTGAGAACTTCTTGCATCCTCAAATGCACAAAGGCAAGCATGACATTGGAAACCATGCTTACTTCGTCAATGATAAGAAGTTTTATTTTTCTCAAGATTCTTGAAACTTCAAAACAAGCATCTCCAGATAGCTTGTGATATTGTAATTTGTTGTCATGCTCCACTGGCAGCATCAGTAAACGATGTAAAGTAATCCCTTTAATATTATGTGCTGCCAGTCCAGTTGGAGCGGTGACAACACAAGACAGCGATGACTCTGTCCTTTCCTGCAAATAGCATGAAATTGCTTTAATGAGGAAACTTTTTCCAGTTCCCGCTTCTCCACTCACGTACAGTCGGACAGGCTTCAACGACGTACATGAGCACTCTTTCTTATCATGACTTAATCCATGATCAATTTGCATGGTAACTTCGTCATATATTTTCCTCTGCTCAACGTTGAGTTGTCTTTCCAACTCTTCTAAGTTAACCGCATCCTCTTGAGCATGTGCCATGGCTCTTTCCACTTCATTCATAGCAGTGGCAGCTTCATTTTCGATAACAGGTCCTCCTAGTGGATCCTGACTCAATGAAGCAGAACTCTGACTGTCCTGAGAACTGTCTCTGGCAATCTCGGCTGCAATCGTTGCTTCCTGCTCAATTTCCGCATTCAACATTTCTACATATTTGGGAAAAGCAGGACATTCTATGGTCTCCTTGGCGGCATTGAAAGAGTCTTCGTAACAGAGGAAATCTGCTTCGATTTGGATAATATGTATCCAACATGTTTGTCTTCAAAATGTCGGTACTGTTTGGCTCCTTTTCCGCCAAATACTCAATTTCCCGCACAGGTTCGAGAACTCGATTACGTGTTGCAGCAAGACCAAGACTCGCCCAAACGATACTCCTGGACTTGGCATAGAGACTTGCTGAAGACAACCGGTCAGAACATTCATACGCTCCGATTTCTCGATGCGACAACATCTTCAGACTGAAACTGTACAACTTCTTGCTGAGGCTCTTTTCATGGGAAATGTCCTCCCACATATCCTTCAATTCTGTCTTCTCTTTTTTGGTGATGTAAGACGTCACATACCGAGCCACAGCCATACAGTTATCAGCCACAAACTGTATATCCATGTTAGCATTCCACATGGACAAAATCACCGGGTTGTAGTCGTTGATGTACTTGGACTCTTCGTTCCTCTTCAAATTGTAAGTGTTTTTAGGTGATTTCTTCATGACATTGTGTCGCAGCGAAGACATCAAACTGTTTACTCTTCCTTTAGAAATCACCGGTCGTGGAAAGCCGAAACGACATTTAGTGTAGAACTTGTCCTTGTTTCGGAATTTACGACGGCAGTACTTTCCACATCGATGGCTTTGGAAACGCAGAACTTTTTCTCTTAGGCTTTTCTTCTCCTTTGCGTTTGGAACAGCACACGTAGAATACTGTTGGATGAAACTCATCACTGAGTCATCCGGATCTGTTCCAAATTTAGGTGCATCCTTGATCCACAGCAACATATGTATATGAGGAGCACCTCTTGCTTGGTACTCCTTTCTCCAGAAGAAATCCAACACCTCTCCAAGAGGTGGATTCTTCTTATTCATGATGAAAGACATCATAGCTTCAAATCTATGATTGAAGTACCTACATACATTGACTGGATCCAAAGAGCACAGTTCTCCGGGTGTCTTGAATTCGATGTTATCTACGTTAGCATTTGCCTCTCGTAGAAATTCAAGTAAGTCTTCCCAGCCATACTCGGCACAGCTCAGAGTGAGGAACCATGTGGGAGTACCTAAGTTCCTCAGCATACATTTTAAATCACCATGACGACGGTACCAGTACTCATTAGTACCACGCTGACACGCCATGAGATTAATCAGGTGAGAATCCAAAATACTGTCTTGGACATTGACTTTATCCATAAAGTCACTTGCCGAGATGTTTTGCATGTGTATACCACTTTTCAAGATGTGGTTCACTGCATATGACAGTCCAGACAGATCGCTTTCAAACAGGAGATGAAACAAATAAGGAATGCTTTCTCGAAACCTAGCATCTCCTGCATACAATCGCAAAGTCCGGTATTCAGAAGCAGGAATTTGATGAGGTCGCTCATCATATCTTCCTCCCTGACCTGTTGGGAAAAGCTGTGGGAAACACCGAGCTTCCAAACTTTCCTCCCAAACACTAATGGGACTCCCTTTGGCTTGTTTCATTTGAAACAACTCAATAGCATTCCCCATGACTTCCTTGGAATGCAAAGGATGAACACTATAATGTTCATATATTTCTTCACTAGTAGAGGGTTCTACTTTCTCAATTTGACCAGCACACAAATCGCTATCCTCTTCCTCACTTACTTCCTCTTCTGCAACATATGCATTCTTATAGTATTTATTATTTTTTTTCAAATACAATGTTGCCTTTTTAACTTTCCTAACATCTACTAAATCTTGCCATATTTTCTTATTCTTTGTCGGAACCCCATTAACTAAGATAACCAGAGGTTCCTCTTCCACTTTTTCTACTCCAATTGTGTTAATATTTTTCTTCAAATCTAGAGGCAAATAAACAACTCTTCCCTTTAATCCTCTCTGTAAATCTGATGGAGGCAATTTCCCTGTCTTTGGCTCCATTCTTACAATGGCCTGGAAGGGATGGATACTTTGAATCAAAATAGATTCATAAGTATTTAAATCCTTCAATTCAGAAGGAATCTCAACCAATTCCAGATTATTATGAACTGCTCTAGCAGGCATCTGGTTTTGATTTAATTTGCAACAACAATAAGTACACACACGTTGATCCAATCCCAAATCAAAACAATTTTCTACCATCAAGTATGTTGCAAAATCCTTCCATTCACTATTATTTTCCCTTTCACTTTTTGCATATAAATCCACTAACTTAGTCTGATTCTTATAATAAGTGCGTCGACAACACACACAAGTGAAATTAGGCCTCTCACTTGATTTCACCTCAAACGTCGCAATTTCCCTCTGGAAATTATCTGTACTGGAAACCTGTACACTATCTTCCACATGACCCTCTTCTTCTTGCTCAATTTCAACATTCTCCTCTTTACTTCCAAAGTAACAAAACTCAATTTCTTCACATATATTCTTCACATCTATTTCAGAACCATGCAAAAGAGCAGCGCATAATTGTTTAAGCATAATTGCTGGACTCTTAGCATAATACAACATTCTAACTAATTTCCTCACTTTGTTATGATGCACTGCTAGCATCCTGAAATGATGAAAAACACTCTGGCATACTCTCCTGGAAAGACAAGCCAGTGAATGACCATGCAAACCTGTCACTTCTCTTACTCTGCAAGGATCTAATTCTTGCAACAACATCATTTTCTGCTTCAAACTTTGCTTATTAAATGACCGTACCAAATCACAAAGCAAATTGATGGAATCCTGTCGCACACTGCAAATACTACTACACTTCCAGGTGTACACAGGACCCTTACCACGTCTTCCTAAAACCTCATTACCTAACACCTCTTCTGCCTCTGTTGTCACAAGTTTTTCTTTTTCAACTGGACAACCATCTTTCACTTCATAAGCACGACCACTGGTGTCAACTGCATGCACCAAATCATTATCCTGGAAATAACTCTCCTCATTAAAAAATGCCTCACAGCTTGAACTATGCATCCATTCTCCAGAAAAAACTTCACAAAAATTACTACGATTAACTATTCTCTTCCATCTACTATTTCTTTTGAAATCAAAAATTGCCTTGTTTAGCTTCCTAATTCTATTGATTATCAAAATAAATAACTTACGTTTAATTTCAAATGCCTGATCAATAACTTTCTCAACTTTTTTTTTTCTCTTATAAAAAACTAGTTTCTGTTGACCTTTCTTAATATTTTTTAACAAATTGCCAATTATCCTGTTCCGGAACATTCGTTTACGAATCTCCCTAAACTGTTGTTTCCTTCTACTATCATGCACAGAGTTATCTCTTGCTCTAGCAGTAACATTTTTCATTGGCCTTTCCTTTCCATTTGATTTCCTTCTCGTTTTATGGACTGAAACATTTTCTGTAGTAATATTTTTTTTACTACACATATTTCTTATGAAATATTTAGTGCTCTTACCCGGTGCTTTCTTCGTGACTTGACAAATCTTTTTATTAGAGGACTGCTGCGTATTTTTTTTCACCTGCTGTCTTTGACGTTTTGCAGCCTTTATCTGTCTTTCTATTGTAGGCATGGTGAAATCTTGAAATGATCTGCAGTTGAATCTGTGGAAAAATATAATAAAAAATGTTATTAACCATTATTACCAAACAGTAAATCAGTAACAGTGATCAAAAACTTAACACACTACTTGACATTTTAATTAGAAGATTTTTTAGTCGTTGACAAATTTACAATACAGAAATACCAGAAAAGAAATGACATTTATATTTATGTTACCTATGCTATTTTATATGTGAATCTGATCTAATTTTATGAGCATATTTTAATATTTTATTGAAGACACTACACATAACCTGCTTTTGAAGGTGTCTTTATTTTTAAATTAAACGGTTTACCTTTTTACTTTTTATTAATTATAAATTTTAAAAATAAATGTTTATATTTCCAAAGGCTCAAGCAGGTCAGCTTCCCATCCTATATCATATAATTCGGACAAATCTGCATCCTCATCACGCTCTTCTTCATCCTCAGGATTTAAATCATCCAAGGGATCAACATCCACTGATGTTTCAATTACAAGTTCAATGATGAGGTCAAAATCAACTGATTGCAGATTGTCGCTTATGTTGATGTTGTCTTTATCTTTAAAGAAAGATAACAACAATGAGATGTTGCAGAGTAAGAGACAAATCTCAGAGATTATAATAGTAACATTTTTTAACAAGAGTAATATTTTGCAGCTATTATTTAGCCATGTCCAGCAATGCTGAGCAGGTGAAGCCTATGTCTAATTTTTCACTGAACAGGACTCATCTCTTCTTAACCTTGGATAAGCCTCACCGACTCTGTGTCCCCTGCACATACTTAAATGTAAAGGGGCAGATTTATGTTAAATGGCACATCCCCAGGCATGCACCAGTTAACGTGCACCACTGCTCTGCCACCCATGGTGTGCCGCATTTACAATCAGATAGGAGAAACCTGCGTCAAAACCCTGCGCCTGCTTGAAGCAGGCATAGGTCTTGACGCAACATTGTGGAGATGGTGCACCCCTGAGCCTTGCTGGAGCTGCATCGCACTTGCGATACAACTCCAGCAATCACTACCTTTACAGCACAGATACGTCACGCATCTGTGCCATTTTTGCCCCATGATGCCCCGCATTGTAAATGCAGCACACCATGGGTGGCGGATCTTTTGCACCGCCGCTGCATCATAAAAGTGACGCACAGTGGCACAAAAGAGGCATACACCTATCATAAATCTGTCCCTACCATTTTAAATGATTAATCCAGGATGACGATAAGGTGTGGCCTATCCAAAGGTTTGTTTAAGTTGAGGCCTACTCAGGATTGCAGATTAAAGTTACGCTTGATGAAGAATACAGAGGAGATAATACATGTAAAGGCCTACCAATGAAGTAAGTAATGTCCACTTTATTGCGCCAGTCATCATAAATGTATCCCTAAGCTTCTTATCTTGTTACAGATGAACCACCATATGTACCATCAAACTATTTTGCATTTCCTAAATAGCAAATTTTAAGGAATAAATAGCAATTTTTTGCTATTCCTAATTTGCAATGAGCAAATTGCTAATTGCAAATTACCCATTCATTTCCATGGGCTAGGAGGCTCATAGGAATGAAGGTTGCAATTTGCGATTAGCAATTAGCTCATCACAAAATAGGAATTTTTTCAAGCGTGCAGGGGTATCTCAAGAACACCCTGCTGCACCCCTGAAAAATAAATTTGGGGGCATATGGCACACCTACATGCCCTAAGGGCATGTATGGGCGTCATATGGGACCTTTTGTTTTTTGGAAAAAAATGCTTTTTGAAAAGAATTCGCAATTCACCACAAACTAGAAGTTGGTGGTAGTTTCCAAATCCTTAATATCATTTTTTACATATTTTTTGTTTGATACATTGCATTTAAGGAATCGCAAATTTTGAATTAAGGACATTTTAAGTCATTTCCACATGTGCAGTGTTTTCAAATTATGATTTGAAAATCGTTTTTGGGGAAAAGTAATGGTTTGCAAATTTATGACAAGGACATAATGGTGTATGCTTCTCTATAAGGCATTTCAGTGTCTCTGATGTCATTTTTCCCATATTACATTATAAGACCTTTCCCCATGGAGCACATTCCTTGTAAATATGCTCCCACCTGTGCATGGCGAATTTAGATTTTGACTGTTTGAGTCACATAGCCATGTTAAAAGTGACCCCAAAAAATTGCAAACGTTTTAAAAAAAACACATTCATGTGTCTTAAGGACATTTTAAGTCATTTCCCCATGGACAATGTTTTCTAAGTGGCGCAAAAGAGGCATACACCTATCATAAATCTGTCCCTAGCATTTTAAATGATTAATTCAGGATAACAATAAGATGTGGCCTATCCAGAGGTTTGTTTAAAGTGAGGCCTACTCAGGATTGCAGATTAAAGTTACGCTTGATGAAGAATACAGAGGAGATAATACATGTAAAGCTCTACCAATGAAGTAAGTGATTTCTACTTCATTGCGCCAGTCTTCATAAATGTATCCCTAAGCTTCTTATCTTGTTAGACATCAACCGCCATATGTATCATATAACTATTTTGCATTTCCAAAAAAGCGAATTTTAAGGAATAAATAGCGATTCTTTACCATTCCAAATTTGCGATGAGAAAATTGCTAATTGCAAATTACCCATTCATTTCCATGGGCTAGGAGGCTCATTTAAATGAAGGTGCAATTTGCGATTAACAATTTGCTCATCACAAATTAGGAATTTTTCCAAAGCTGCAGGGGTGTCTCAATAACACCCTGCTGCACCCCTGAAAAAGAAATTTGGGGGCATATGGCGCACATAAATTTTAACAACATTCCTTTACCTCAAAAACGATTTTCAAATCATAATTTCAAAACACTACACATGGGAAAATTACTTAAAATGTCCTTAAGACACATAAAAGCGTTTTTTGATTGCCTTTCCTGCATGGTTGGGTCACTTTTAACATGGCTATGTAACACAAACATTAAAAATCTAAATTTTCCATGCACATGTGGGAGCATATTTACAAGCAATTTGCGCCACAGAGAAAGGTCTTACACTAAAATGAGAAAAATAACATCAGGGACAGTCAATTGCCTTATAAAGAAGCATACACCATTATGTCCTTGTCATGAATTTAAAAACAATTCCTTTTCCCCAAAAACGATTTTCAAATCATAATTTCGAAACACTGCACATGGGAAAATGACTTAAAATGTCATTAAGACACATGAAAGCGTTTTTTGATTGCCTTTCCAGCATGGTTGGGTCACTTTTAACATGGCTATGTAACACAAACATTTAAAATCTAAATTTACCATGCACATGTGGGAGCATATTTACCAGCAATTTGCGCCACAGAGAAAGGTCTTACACTAAAATGAGAAAAATAACATCAGGGACAGTCAATTGCCTTATAAAGAAGCATACACCATTATGTCCTTGTCATGAATTTAAAAACAATTCCTTTTCCCCAAAAACGATTTTCAAATCATAATTTCAAAACACTGCACATGGGAAAATGACTTAAAATGTCATTAAGACACATGAAAGCGTTTTTTGATTGCCTTTCCAGCATGGTTGGGTCACTTTTAACATGGCTATGTAACACAAACATTTAAAATCTAAATTTACCATGCACAGGTGGGAGCATATTTACAAGCAATTTGCGCCACAGAGAAAAGTCTTACATTAAAATGGGAAAAATAACATCAGGGACAGTCAATTGTCTTATAAAGAAGCATACACCATTATGTCCTTGTCATAAATTTAAAAACAATTCCTTTACCTCAAAAACGATTTTCAATTCATAATTTCAAAACACTGCACATGGGAAAATTACTTAAAATGTCCTTAAGACACATAAAAGCGTTTTTTGATTGCCTTTCCTGCATGGTTGGGTCACTTTTAACATGGCTATGTAACACAAACATTCAAAATCTAAATTTTCCATGCACAGGTGGGAGCATATTTACAAAAAATTTACGCCACATAATTCATAATTTTCTCCTTAAAGCACACTATTCTCTATCTAAATTAAAGAAATATTTTCTCACCTTAGCAAATACTTTGAGTTTGAAAACAGTCTCAGAAACACACCAATTTGTCTTCAGCAGAGCAAAAGGTATGCACTCCAGAGTCTGCAGCTATCAAAAGGACAGAAATGCTGTAATTCTTCACACATATCTCTCATGTCACCCAATCAAAACTCTTCCCTCACTTTTTTTCAAATGAAAACCCTTCCCCCCTCTGCAATTTCATGCCTTTTCTGCATGGCAACCACCTCTTGGAAGGCCTCTGTTGTTTGCAAGTTCACACAACAATGTTGCAATTGAACTCTGAACTCTCAGTGCACCTGCATATCCAGTGCATTCTTTCATTTAATGATTTTTTATTGACCACTCAAAATACATCTTTCAAAGAACACATCCGTGCACCCTAACTTTCTGTTTTCAGCAAACAAAATCCACCAATCACTGTTACTGCTTCATGAACACAGAAAATCCTCAGTTTTTTTCATTTTAAACTCTCATTTTTTCAACTGCCATTTCATTGCCACACTTCATCTGACTGCAGGAGAACCTTCTCTCACCATGTTTTCTGTCTGGATTGTTGGACATAGTTATATTCACTGGGCTCAAAGGTACGTTGAAAACAGAAAATTACCTAACCTCAATTTAAAAGATGTGGAAATTAAGTGGTTTGGCCACAGAGGATTAAAATGTCACCAATTGATACCATTGGTGAAAACCTTTATGCATTTGCCCAAACCTGACCTGTTAATTGTGCACTGTGGAGGTAATGACTTGGGCACTTTGACTGGTGTAGGTCTGGAAATGCTTTTAAAGGACACCTTTGAGCAATTAATGGCACTTTTTACTCAGACTGCCTTGGTATATTCAAATATATGCCAAAGACAGAAATGGAGGTGGTCAAACCAATTTTGTCCACAAATTGAGAAGTCGAGGAAGCATGTAAACAAATCTGTTTCAGCTTACATGAGAGACCATGGAATGGGCTCCCTGTACAACAATAACTTGCGTTACTACATGCAAGATATCTACAGAGGAGATGGAGTTCACTTCTCAGATGAGGGCAACAGAATTTTCACTCTGAATTTAAAAATGTGCATTGGTACCTACTTATAAGTACCTAAATGTACCATAAACCCAAAAGCTCTTCTCAGAGCTACCCTACATCTAATCACTCACAATTATTTTTTTACTCTAACATTTTTCACTAATTTTCAACAAAGTACGCGCCAGTAGGTATATATAGTTAGGATTTTTTCCCTATGGGATTTTTGAAAATTCTATGTCTAATAACTTTGGCGTTTGTGGACGGAATTGGCTGAAATTTTCTGGAAAATGGAACATTTTGTTTCTGAGCAGCCCCTGGAAATTTGGGGGGGGTTCGTCAAGAGGGGGCCGAGAAAAAAGGGGGGTCCCAAAACGTGTTTTTAACATTGAGTTTTCCATAGGGCGGTTGGCCTCACTTTTAGCCCGAACGGCTGAATGGATTTCCACGAAACTTGGCAAAATTGTAGGGACTGGTAGCCCGATGTGCCTTTGCTAGGTCTCAATATATGTGCTTCAGTGGATTTTGAGAAATTAACGTTCAAAAAAAGATATATATCTGTAACAGCGGACCGGGCAGCGCTCCGGTTCGCGGACTTTACGCGTAACGGAACTTCGCGTAGCGAAGCTGATTGGCTCTCCGGTGTCTGTCAACATTCTAAACAGTCCGGAGCGGCCGCCATCTTGTCTCTCGGTAGGATTGAGAGACAAGAGGAGGCCAAAACAAAGGGGGAAATGACCATAAGGGGGCATAGTAGATCCTCCCTGACCCCCTAGGTTTAATGTGGAGGCTTTAAAAGGGCCCCGCGGGGCAAAAAAAAATATATTTTTTTTTTGTTTTTTTGCGTGGGATGCGCCCGGTTCGCGAACCGGGAAGCGTTCTGGGCAGCGTACTATAAGGAAAAAAGATGGATAGACTTTTCAAATACTGTATGTTAATTGATTGTTGGTTTTGTTGATTATTTTTTAATTTTTTTATTTTTTAAGCAATTATTTATTATTGTGATTGTGTTTCAAAATTTAATACCATTTCTAACATTTAACTAGTTTATGAATTACATATAAAAATGATTAAAGACTCAAACAATTTTTTAATATTACATACAATTTTATTTTTCGGATTGTTTTTCAAAATTTAATAGAACGTCTAGCATTTGACTGTCCGATATGTCCTCTTGTTGAGTGAACATAAGTTCCCACATTTGACCGTCATCATAATGAAGTAAATGATCCACAGATTCTACACATTGAACTAATTCATGGTCCCGTGACTCATCCATGAAATCTGAGTCATCATTGTCCTCAATATCTTTTTCTGTGTTGTTCTCCAGAACAATTTCGAAGGAAACATTCTGCTCACCTTCCATTTTATTGCTGTAATTTGCATAAAAAATAAATATATCAGTAGAGATAGGGCACTGTTGGGTTTAAGTTCAGACAGGTACTTGTGAGTTTATAACAGAGAAGTAATCTATGGGCACTGTATGGTTTCAGGCGTGAAGTAGTACTATTAAAAAGTGCCTGTGAAGAAGCCTAAGTAAATTCATAATTATACCACAGAAACCTAAATCAATCCATAATTATAATAAAGAAGCCTTTCTCAATGTCTAACTCTTACAGAGGGATAGTATATAACTATCTGAAAATGTTTTCAAATTTATAAAATAATATCTCACCTTCTAAAAACAAGTTTAAGTTGTGAGTGAAAATGATCTTGCAATGTAGTTCAGGAAGTAGTAGTCAAAATGGCTGTGTTTCTCTCTCTTCCTTTATATATATTCAGGTACATAACCAATCAAATGTCAGGTAAAAAAAAGTAGAAAATGAAAGTAACATTTTAATTGGTTGTCAATTCCAACACTTCAGATGTGTTTTGTGAAGTAATTTACCTCAGGGTATTTAGAGAGGTCTACAGGCTAAATGGTTAAATGGAATTTCAATCAAATTTGTGAAAATGGTAGGCATTGGTATGTAGTATGAGCTAATCTATATTTGGTGAAATTGTCTCCAGTCGCTTTTCTGTAAACTACTTTCCCACCTTTTTTGATGGTGCGCTTCCCAGGGAGCGACCCGGTACGCGAACTGGGGAGCGCCCCGGTTCGCGAACCTTAAGCGTTACGGGAGTCCACCATTTTGTGTTTCGGTCGAATTAAGATACAAGATGGAGGGCAAATAATGTTCAGAATGGGTAGAAGGGGGCACGGTAGACTTATCTTGACCCCCTAGGTTTTCTGAGGGTGGCTGAGGAGGCCCATATGTGCGAAATTTTTTTTTTTTTTTTAAATTTAGCGAGGTTAGCTCCCGGTTCGCGTACCGGGTAGCGCCCCAGGGAGCGTACTTTGTTGAAAATTAGTGAAAAATGTTAGAGTAAAATAATAATTGTGAGTGATCAGATGTAGGGTAGCTCTGAGAAGAGCTTTTGGGTTTATGGTACATTTAGGTACTTATAAGTAGGTACCAATGCACAGTCTTAAATTCAGAATGAAAATTCTGTTGCCCTCATCTGAGAAGTGAACTCCATCTCCTCTGTAGATATCTTGCATGTAGTAACGCAAGTTATTGTTGTACACGGAGCCCATTCCATGGTCTCTCATGTAAGCTGAAACAGATTTGTTTACATGCTTCCTCGACTTCTCAATTTGTGGACAAAATTGGTTTGACCACCTCCATTTCTGTCTTTGGCATATATTTGAATATACCAAGGCAGTCTGAGGAAAAAGTGCCATCAATTGCTCAAAGGTGTCCTTTAAAAGCATTTCCAGACCTACCCCAGTCAAAGTGCCCAAATCATTACCTCCACAGTGCACAATTAACAGGTCAGGTTTTGGCAAATGCATAAAGGTTTTCACCAATGGTATCAATTGGTGACATTTTAATCCTCTGTGGCCAAACCACTTAATTTCCACATCTTGTAAATTGAGGTTAGGTAAATTTCTGTTCTCAGCATACCTCTCAGCCCAATAGATGTAACTATGTCCAACAATCCAGACAGAAAACATTGTGAGAGAAAGTTTAAAATTAAAAAAACTGTGGAGTTTCTGTGTTAATGAAGCAGTAACAGTGATTGGTGGATTTTGATTACTGAAAACAGAAAGTTAGGGTGCATGGATGAGTTGTTTGAAAGATGTATTTTGAGTGGTCAAGAAAAAATCATTAAATGAAAGAATGCACTGGATATGAGGTGCCCTGAGAGTTCAGAGTTCAATTGCAACATTGTTGTGTGAACTTACAAACACCAGAGGTCTTCCAAGAGGTGGTTGCCATGGAAAAAAGGCAGAAAGGGCAGAGGGGGGAAGGGTTTTCATTTGAAAAAAAGTGAGGGAAGAGTTTTGATTGGGTGACATGAGAGATATGTGTGAAGAATTACAGCATTTCTGTGCTTTTGATAGCTGCAGACTCTGGAGTGCATACCTTTTGCTCTGCTGAAGACAAATTGGTGTGTTTCTGAGACTGTTTTGAAACTCAAAGTATTTGCTAAGGTGAGAAAAGATTTCTTTAATTTAGATAGAGAATAGTGTGCTTTAAGGAGAAAATTATGAAGAAAGTTGTGTTTTTCAAATGTTGCTTTGTCTCAAGTGTTTTACAAATAGATGTTGTTTCTTTGAGAAAATGTAATTGGAGAAAATGTGAAGTATTAGTACTGACAGGGTGTTTTTGTGGATAGGAGCTGTGGAGTCTTTTCAAATTATGACTTGAAAATCGTTTTTGAGGAAAATGAATGGTTATAATATTTATGACAAGGACATAATGGTGTATGCTTCTTTATAAGGCAATTGAGTGTCTCTGATGTTATTTTTCCCATTTTAATGTAAGACCTTTCTCTGTGGAGCAAATTGCTTGTAAATATGCTCCCACCTGTGCATGGCAAATTTAGATTTTGAATGTTTGCGTTACATAGCCATGTTAAAAGTGACACAAACATGCTGCAAAGGCAATCAAAAAACGCTTTTATGTGTCTTAAGGACATTTTAAGTCATTTCTCCATGTGCAGTGTTTTGAAATTATGATTTGAAAATCGTTTTTGGGGAAAAGGAATGGTTTTTAAATTTATGACAAGGACATAATGGTGTATGCTTCTTTATAAGGCATTTCAGTGTCTCTGATGTCATTTTTCCCATATTACATTAAAAGACTTTTCCCCGTGGGGCACATTCCTTGTAAATATGCTCCCACCTGTGCATGGCAAATTTAGATTTTGAATGTTTGTGTTACATAGCCATGTTAAAAGTGACCCAACCATGCTGGAAAGGCAATCAAAAAACGCTTTCATGTGTCTTAAGGACATTTTAAGTCATTTCCCCATGTGCAGTGTTTTCAAATTATGATTTGAAAATCGTTTTTGGGGAAAAGGAATGGTTTGTAAATTTATGACAAGGATATAATGGTGTATGCTTCTTTATAAGGCATTTCAGTGTCTCTGATGTCATTTTTCCCATATTACATTAAAAGACCTTTCCCCGTGGGGCACATTCCTTGTAAATATGGTCCCACCTGTGCATGGTAAATTTAGATTTTGACTGTTTGAGTTACATAGCCATGTTAAAAGTGACCCAAAAACTTGCAAAGGCTTTAAAAAAACACTTTCATGTGTCTTAAGGACATTTTAAGTCATTTCCCCGTGGGCAGTGTTTTCAAATTATGACTTGAAAATCGTTTTTGAGGTAAAGGAATGTTGTTAAAATTTATGTGCGCCATATGCCCCCAAATTTCTTTTTCAGGGGGTGCAGCAGGGTGTTCTTGAGACACCCATGCACCCTTGGAAAAATTCCTAATTTGCGATGAGCTAATTGCTAATCGCAAATTGCACCTTCATTCCTATGGGCCTCCTGGCCCATGGAAATGAATGAGTAATTTGCAATTAGCAATTTGCTCATTGCAAATTAGGAATGGTAAAGAATCGCTATTTATTCCTTAAAATTCGCTATTTAGGAAATGCAAAATAGTTTGATGATACATATTCATCTCTAACAAGATAAGAAGCATAGGGATAGATTTATGATGACTGGCACAATGAAGTGGACATAACTTACTTCATTGGTAGGCCTTTACATGTATTATCTCCTCTGTATTGTTCATCAAGTGTAACTTTGATCTGCAATCCTGAGTAGGCCTCACCTTAAACAAACCTCTGGATAGGCCACACCTTATCGTCATCCTGAATTAATCATTTAAAATGCTAGGGACAGATTTATGATAGGTGTATGCCTCTATTGCGCCACTGTGCATCACTTTTCTGATGCAGCGGCGGTGCAAAAGATTTGCTATGAGGCGACAAAATTACAAATTGATGCATTTAGGCAGATGTGTCATGGTGTAAAAAAAACGTGCGACATGAAACCGATGCAGCAGTGATGCAAAAGATGCACCATGTTGCAAGACAGGCCTCACTTGGGGCCATATGTATCAAGCTAATTAGCATTCGCAAAGGCCAAAATTCTGCGAATTTCAGCCTTTGCGAATGCTAATTAGACAAATGGTATGTATCAAACAAGTTTGATGCAAAATAAGGAATAGCAAAATTTGCTATTCCTTATTTTGCGATTGCACTGAAGGATTTGCAAATTTTGCGATTCCTTAAATGCAATGTATCAAACAAAAAATATGCAAAAAATGCCATTAAGGATTTGCAAATTACCACCAACTTCTAGTTGGTGGTAATTTACGAATTCTTTTCAAAAAGCTTTTTTTCCAAAAAACAAAAGGTGCCATATGACGCCCATACATGCCCTTAGGGCATGTATGTGCGCCATATGCCCCCAAATTTCTTTTTCAGGGGTGCAGCAGGGTGTTCTTGAGACACCCCTGCACCCTTGGAAAAATTCCTAATTTGCGATGAGCTAATTGCTAATCGCAAATTGCACCTTCATTCCTATGGGCCTCCTGGCCCATGGAAATGAATGGGTAATTTGCAATTAGCAATTTGCTCATTGCAAATTATGAATGGTAAAGAATCGCTATTTATTCCTTAAAATTCGCTATTTAGGAAATGCAAAATAGTTTGATGATACATATGGCGGTTCATCTGTAACAAGATAAGAAGCTTAGGGATACATTTATGATGACTGGCGCAATGAAGTGGACATTACTTACTTCATTGGTAGGCCTTTACATGTATTATCTCCTCTGTATTCTTCATCAAGCGTAACTTTAATCTGCAATCCTGAGTAGGCCTCACCTTAAACAAACCTCTGGATAGGCCACACCTTATCGTCATCCTGAATTAATCATTTAAAATGCTAGGGACAGATTTATGATAGGTGTATGCCTCTTTTGCGCCACTTACAAAACACTGCCCACGGGGAAATGACTTAAAATGTGCTTAAGACACATGAAAGTGTTTTTTTAAAGCCTTTGCAACTTTTTTGGGTCACTTTTAACATGGCTATGTAACTCAAACAGTCAAAATCTAAATTTACCATGCACAGGTGGGAGCATATTTACAAGGAATGTGCTCCACGGGGAAAGGTCTTTTAATGTAATATGGGAAAAATGACATCAGAGACACTGAAATGCCTTATAAAGAAGCATACACCATTATGTCCTTGTCATAAATTTAAAAACCATTCCTTTTCCCCAAAAACGATTTTCAAATCATAATTTGAAAACACTGCACATGGGGAAATGACTTAAAATGTCCTTAATTCAAAATTTGCTATTCCTTATTTTGCGATTGCACTGAAGGATTTGCAAATTTTGCGATTCCTTAAATGCAATGTATCAAACAAAAAATATGCAAAAAATGCCATTAAGGATTTGCAAATTACCACCAACTTCTAGTTCGTGGTAATTTGCGAATTCTTTTCAAAAAGCTTTTTTTCCAAAAAACAAAAGGTGCCATATGACGCCCATACATGCCCTTAGGGCATGTATGTGCACCATATGCCCCCAAATTTCTTTTTGAGGGGTGCAGCAGGGTGTTCTTGAGACCCCCCTGCACCCTTAGAAAAATTCCTAATTTGTGATGAGCTAATTGCTAATCACAAATTGCACCTTCATTCCTATGGGCCTCCTGGCCCATGGAAATGAATGGGTAATTTGCAATTAGCAATTTGCTCATTGCAAATTAGGATTGGTAAAGAATCGCTATTTATTCCTTAAAATTCGCTATTTAGGAAATGCAAAATAGTTTGATGATACATATGGCGGTTCATCTGTAACAAGATAAGAAACTTAGGGATACATTTATGATGACTGGCGCAATAAAGTGGACATTACTTACTTCATTGGTAGGCCTTTACATGTATTATCTCCTCTGTATTCTTCATCAAGCGTAACTTTAATCTGCAATCCTGAGTAGGCCTCACCTTAAACAAACCTCTGGATAGGCCACACCCTATCGTCATCCTGAATTAATCATTTAAAATGCTAGGGACAGATTTATGATAGGTGTATGCCTCTTTTGCGCCACTGTGCGTCACTTTTCTGATGCAGTGGCGGTGCAAAAGATTTGCTATGAGGCGACAAAATTACAAATTGATGCATTTAGGCAGATGTGTCATGGTGTAAAAAAAACGTGCCACATGAAACCGATGCAGCAGTGATGCAAAAGATGCACCATGTTGCAAGACAGGCCTCACTTGGGGCCATATGTATCAAGCTAATTAGCATTCGCAAAGGTCAAAATTCTGCGAATTTCGGCCTTTGCGAATGCTAATTAGACAAATGGTATGTATCAAACAAGTTTGATGCAAAATAAGGAATAGCAAAATTTGCTATTCCTTATTTTGCGATTGCACTGAAGGATTTGCAAATTTTGCGATTCCTTAAATGCAATGTATCAAACAAAAAATATGCAAAAAATGCCATTAAGGATTTGCAAATTACCACCAACTTCTAGTTGGTGGTAATTTACGAATTCTTTTCAAAAAGCTTTTTTTCCAAAAAACAAAAGGTGCCATATGACGCCCATACATGCCCTTAGGGCATGTATGTGCGCCATGTGCCCCCAAATTTCTTTTTCAGGGGTGCAGCAGGGTGTTCTTGAGACACCCCTGCACCTTTGGAAAAATTCCTAATTTGCGATGAGCTAATTGCTAATCGCAAATTGCACCTTCATTCCTATGGGCCTCCTGGCCCATGGAAATGAATGGGTATTTTGCATTTAGCAATTTGCTCATCGCAAATTAGGAATGGTAAAGAATCGCTATTTATCCCTTAAAATTTGCTATTTAGGAAATGCAAAATAGTTTTATGATACATATGGCGGTTCATCTCTAACAAGATAAGAAGCTTAGGGATAGATTTATGATGACTGGCGCATCACCAGGGATGTGCCAGTCATCCTGCGCTGCTGTTCCGCCACCCATGGTGTGCTGCATTTACAATGCGGCGCAGCATGGGGCAAAAATGGCACAGATGCGTGACGCATCTGTGCCGTAAAGGTGGCGCATTGCTGGAGTTGTATCGCAAGTGTGATGCAGCTCCAGCAAGGCTCAGGGGTGCCCCATCTCCACAATGTTGCGTCAAGACCTATGCCTGCTTCAAACAGGCGCAGGGTTTTGATGTAGCTTTCTCCTATCTGATTGTAAATGCGGCACACCATGGGTGGCAGAGCAGCGGTGCACGTTACCTGGTGCATGCCTGGGGATGTGCCATTTAACATAAATCTGCCCCTTTACATTTAAGTATATGCAGGGGACACAGAGTCGGTGAGGCTTATCCAAGGTTAAGAAGAGATGAGTCCTGTTCACTGAAAAATTAGACATAGGCTTCACCTGCTCAGCATCGCTGGACATGGCTATATAATAGCTGCAAAATGTTACTCTTGTTAAACAATTTTACTATTATGATCTCTGAGATTTGTCTCTTACTCTGCAACATCTCATTGTTGTTATCTTTCTTTAAAGATAAAGACAACATGAACATGAGCAACAATCAGCAATCAGTTGATTTTGACCTCATCATTGAACTCGTAATTGAAACATCAGTGGATGTTGATCCTTTGGATGATTTAAATCCTGAGGATGAAGAAGAACGTGATGAGGATGCAGATTTGTCCGAATTATATGACATAGGATGGGAAGCTGATGTGCTTGAGCCTATGGAACTATAAACATTTATTTTAAAAATGTATAATAAATAAAAAGTAAAAATGTAAACCGTTTAATTTAAAAATAAAGACACCTTCAAAAACAGGTTATGTGTAGTGTCTTCAATAAAATATTAAAATATGCTCATAAAATTAGATCAGATTCACATATAAAATAGCACAGGTAACATGAATATAAATTCCATTTATTTTCTGCTATTTCTGTATTCTAAATTTGCCAAGCACTAAAAAATCTTCTATGTAAAAATGTCAAGTAGTGTTTTAAGATTTTGATTACTGTTATTGATTTACTGTTGGTTAATAGTGGTTAATACCATTTTTAAATATATTTTACCACAGATTCAACTGCAGATCATTTCAAGATTTCACCATGCCAACGAAAGAAAGACTGAGAAAGGCTGCAAAACGTCAAAGACAGCAGGTCAATGAAAAAAAGCAGCAGTCCTCTAACAAAAAGATTTGTCAAGTCACCAAGAAAGCACCGGGTAAGAGTACAAAAACATTCATAAGAAATATTTGTAGTAAAAAAAATATTACTACAGAAAATGTTTCAGTCCAGAAAAAGAGAAGCAATTCAAACGGAAAGGAAAGGCCAATGAAAAATGTTACTGCTAGAGCAAGAGATAACTCTGTGCATGATATTAGAAGGAAACAACAGTTTAGGGACATTCGTAAACGAATGTTCCGCAACAGGATAATTGGCAATTTGTTAAAAAATATTAAGAAAGGTCAACAGAAAGTGTTTTTTTATAAGAGAAAAAAAAAGTTGAGAAAGTTATTGATCAGGCATTTGAAATAAAGCGAAAGTTATTTATTTTGATAATCAATAGAATTAGGAAGCTAAACAAGGCAATTTATGATTTCAAAAGAAATAGTAGATGGAAGAGAATAGTTAATCGTAGTAATTTTTGTGAAGTTTTTTTCTGGAGAATGGATGCATAGTTCAAGCTGTGAGGCATTTTTTAATGAGGAGAGTTATTTCCAGGATAATGATTTGGTGCATGCAGTTGACACCAGTGGTCGTGCTTATGAAGTGAAAGATGGTTGTCCAGTTGAAAAAGAAAAACTTGTGACAACAGAGGCAGAAGAGGTGTTAGGTAATGAGGTTTTAGGAAGACGTGCTAAGGGTCCTGTGTACACCTGGAAGTGTAGTAGTATTTGCAGTGTGCGACAGGATTCCATCAATTTGCTTTGTGATTTTGTACGGTCATTTAATAAGAAAAGTTTGAAGCAGAAAATGAGGTTGTTGCAAGAATTAGATCCTTGCAGAGTGAGAGAAGTGACAGGTTTGCATGGTCATTCACTGGCTTGTCTTTCCAGGAGAGTATGCCAGAGTGTTTTTCATCATTTCAGGATGCTAGCAGTGCATCATAATAAAGTGAGGAAATTAGTTAGAATGTTGTATTATGCTAAGAGTCCAGCAATTATGCTTAAACAATTATGTGCTGCTCTTTTGCATGGTTCTGAAATAGATGTGAAGAATATATGTGAAGAAATTGAGTTTTGTTACTTTGGAAGTAAAGAGGAGAATGTTGAAATTGACCAAGAAGAAGTGGGTAATGTGGAAGATAGTGTACAGGTTTCCAGTACAGATAATTTCCAGAGGGAAATTGCGACGTTTCAGGTCAAATCAAGTGAGAGGCCAAATTTCACTTGTGTGTGTTGTCGACGCACTTATTATAAGAATCAGACTAAGTTAGTGGATTTATATGCAAAAAGTGAAAGGGAAAATAATAGTGAATGGAAGGATTTCACAACATACTTGATGGTAGAAAATTGTTGTTTCAAATGAAACAAGCCAAAGGGAGTCCCATTAGAGTTTGGGAGGAAAGTTTGGAAGCTCGGTGTTTCCCACAGCTTTTTCCAACAGGTCAGGGAGGAAGATATGATGAGCGACCTCATCAAATTCCTGCTTCTGAATACCGGACTTTGCGATTGTATGCAGGAGATGCTAGGTTTCGACAATGCATTCCTTATTTGTTTCATCTCCTGTTTGAAAGCGATCTGTCTGGACTGTCATATGCAGTGAACCACATCTTGAAAAGTGGTATACACATGCAAAACATCTCGGCAAGTGACTTTATGGATAAAGTCAATGTCCAAGACAATATTTTGGATTCTCACCTGATTAATCTCATGGCGTGTCAGCGTGGTACTAATGAGTACTGGTACCGTCGTCATGGTGATTTAAAATGTATGCTGAGGAACTTAGGAACTCCCACATGGTTCCTCACTCTGAGCTGTGCCGAGTATGGCTGGGAAGACTTACTTGAATTTCTACGAGAGGCAAATGCTAACGTAGAAAACATCGAATTCAAGACACCCGGAGAACTGTGCTCTTTGGATCCAGTCAATGTATGTAGGTACTTCAATCATAGATTTGAAGCTATGATGTCTTTCATCATGAATAAGAAGAATCCACCTCTTGGAGAGGTGTTGGATTTCTTCTGGAGAAAGGAGTACCAAGCAAGAGGTGCTCCTCATATACATATGTTGCTGTGGATCAAGGATGCACCTAAATTTGGAACGGATCCAGAAGAATCAGTGATGAGTTTCATACAACAGTATTCTACGTGTGCTGTTCCAAACGCAAAGGAGAAGAAAAGCCTAAGAGAAAAAGTTCTGCGTTTCCAAAGCCATCGATGTGGAAAGTACTGTCGTCGTAAATTCCGAAACAAGGACAAGTTCTACACCAAATGTCGTTTCGGCTTTCCACGACCGGTGATTTCTAAAGGAAGAGTAAACAGTTTGATGTCTTCGCTGCGACATAATGTGATGAAGAAATCACCTAAAAACACATACAATTTGAAGAGGAACGAAGAGTCTAAGTACATCAACGACTACAACCCGGTGATTTTGTCCATGTGGAATGCTAACATGGATATACAGTTTGTGGCTGATAACTGTATGGCTGTGGCTCGGTATGTGACATCTTACATCACCAAAAAATAGAAGACAGAATTGAAGGATATGTGGGAGGACATTTCCCATGAAAAGAGCCTCAGCAAGAAGTTGTACAGTTTCAGTCTGAAGATGTTGTCGCATCGAGAAATCGGAGCGTACGAATGTTCTGACCGGTTGTCTTCAGCAAGTCTCTATGCCAAGTCCAGGAGTATCGTTTGGGCGAGTCTTGGTCTTGCTGCAACGCGTAATCGAGTTCTCAAACCTGTGCGGGAAATTGAGTATTTGGCGGAAAAGGAGCCAAACAGTACCGACATTTTGAAGACCAACATGTTGGATACATATTATCCAAATCGAAGCATTCACCTCGAGAATGTTTGTCTGTATGAGGTTCTTCTAATTACATATTCAAGAGTACCATCAAAGAAGATACTGAGAAAGGAGTGTATGCTGTAATAGGAAGTGAGGGATGTCTGGTCAAGCAAAGAAAATGCCACTTGGTAAACCATCGAAAATTAAGTGGCGAATCTCCTGAAAAAAAGGAGTTTTTCTATTTAGCACTTTTGCAACTTTTCAAGCCTTGGCGTGCAGAAGAGCAACTGCTTGGAGCTTTTCTCTGTTACGAAGACTCTTTCAATGCCGCCAAGGAGACCATAGAATGTCCTGCTTTTCCCAAATATGTAGAAATGTTGAATGTGGAAATTGAGCAGGAAGCAACGATTGCAGCCGAGATTGCCAGAGACAGTTCTCAGGACAGTCAGAGTTCTGCTTCATTGAGTCAGGATCCACTAGGAGGACCTGTTATCGAAAATGAAGCTGCCACTGCTATGAATGATGTGGAAAGAGCCATGGCACATGCTCAGGAGGATGCGGTTAACTTAGAAGAGTTGGAAAGACAACTCAACGTTGAGCAGAGGAAAATATATGACAAAGTTACCATGCAAATTGATCATGGATTAAGTCATGACAAGAAAGAGTGCTCATGTACGTCGTTGAAGCCTGTCCGACTGTACGTGAGTGGAGAAGCGGGAACTGGAAAAAGTTTCCTTATTAAAGCAATTTCATGTTATTTGCAGGAAAGGACAGAGTCATCGCTGTCTTGTGTTGTCACCACTCCAACTGGACTGGCAGCACATAACATTAAAGGGATTACTTTACATCGTTTACTGATGCTGCCAGTGGAGCATGACAACAAATTACAATATCACAAGCTATCTGGAGATGCTTGTTTTGAAGTTTCAAGAATCTTGAGGAAAATGAAACTTCTTATCATTGATGAAGTAAGCATGGTTTCCAATGTCATGCTTGCCTTTGTGCATTTGAGAATGCAAGAAGTTCTCAAAACAGAGTATGATGTGTTATTTGGTGGCAAACACATCATTGTTTTCGGAGATCTTCTGCAGCTGACATCAGTGAAAGGGCAACCTGTGTTCAAAATGCTCACGCATGAAGATACCAGGAAGTGCCTAGGCAGCATTGGCAACGTCAATATATTATGGTTAAACTTCAATTATGCTGAACTGCATGAAAATATGCGTCAGGCGAAGGATGAAGTTTACAAGACTATTCTACAAGATGTTAGAATTGGAAAAGTGACCGAGCATGGGAAAGAAGCTTTACATGCACGATTACTGTCAAATTTATATCCAGAACAAGATGTTGTGCCTGAGAATATTTTTCAGAAAATTACTGAGAAGAAATCTGTAATATGTTTGATGCCAACTCTTGCAGAATGTGCCAAATTCAACAACAAAATGTTGCATTTAGAAAAGCAAGAGATTGTGAAACTGGAAGCTATTGACAGAGTAGAGCATATGGGATCAACAATTATTTTGTCTGAGAATCTGAAAACAAAATTGGATTCATTAGAGAAGAGTATATCTAAAACTGCAGGTTTTGAAAAGACTCTGAATGTGTGCTTGAACTGCCGTATAATTTTAAGAAGGAATTTACATGTTGAAAGAGGTCTGGTAAATGGATCAATGGGTAATGTTGTTGATTTTGTAAAATACAGAAATAGAGATGGAATTGAATTTTTAAAAATTTAATTTGATGGCATTGAGGAAGTACAGCTAATTGGTCGTTGTTCTGCTAGATTTTTGCTTGTAAAAGACTTATATGTTCGCCGTAAGCAGTTTCCTGTTTGCTTGGCATATGCGGTGACAATCCATAAATCGCAAGGTTTAAGTGTAGACAGTGCATTGGTGAATATTGTCAGTTCTGTGTTCAAGGAGGGTATGGCATATGTGGCATTGTCACGAGTTAGAACTTTATCGGGATTGTACTTGATTGAGTGTGATGTCACAAGCATTTGTGCGGATCTAGATTGTGTTAAGGAATACAATAAATATCCTTTGTTTGAGAAACGTGTGGTAGGCCGGAAACGAAGAAATGTGACCAATACTGGGGAGGTTGTAGCAAAAAGACGAAAAGTCGATGAACCTGAAATTATAAGCAGAAACAAAAAGGATTCTGTTGAAGATGTTGTTGGTTTTCAATTTGAAAACAGTTCTGGTGTCAACTGCTATGCTAATGTAGTGGTTAATGTTTTGTTTTCTCTAGAAAATGTAAAAGAAGAGATTGTGGTCAATTCTGATCAAAGATTTAGCAGTTTGTTAAATTCTGTCTTAGAAAAATGTAGCACTGATAGAACAAACATAGAAAGTGTGTCTGAAATTCGAAATCTGTTAGACAGATGTTCAGGCCAAACACAATTCTCTCAAAATATTCAGCAAGATTGTCAGGAGTTTTTAATGTATATGCTTGATGTATTGCATGCTGAAGGTGTAGATGTAGATCAGCTGTTTGGGCTTTCTTATCAATGGCAGCATGACTGCGAGAACTGTAGGGTATCAAGTACTACTAGTGTAGACTCAGAAAGATTTATATATTTAACTTTGCCAGACAGTAAATCAGTCTCCTTTAATAAGCTAGTAAAAGCAGCTGATCACAACATGGAGTGTAACCAATGTAAATCTGAAATGATGTCCACATTATTTATACGAACATATGGCCAGTATGTCATTTTAATGTTCCAACGATGTAGGCCTAATGGAACAAAATTGACAACTTTAATTAAAAATTTTGTGGCTTCGCAGTTGTCAATATCAGGAAGGACTTTTGTAACTGCAGCAATTATATATCATGACGGTCCTTCAATAACATCAGGACATTACACAGCTTTTTTAAAGTCTAGAAATGGCTGGTCATTCTGCAATGATTCTGTTTTAATTTTCAAAAAAAAATTGCCGTATGACCTTAAAAACTCTTACCTGGTGTTTTTAAAACCAAAATTTTAGGGAAAGAATCTCGGGATGTGCTCTGAGGAATTTCAAGAAGTTCTAATGGCTCCTACACGATTTGGCCTTGAGGATAAGTGTAGTACAGAGACATAACTTCTAACCATAAGACTGGACGTCATGGAGAAATAAGTGCACTTTGAATGAGTTCAGAAAAACTATTTCTTTTTATAAGCTAATTGGAGCAGCCAATCAAAACATAGAGTAGAGGGAATGTAAGTCTGCAATGCTGTCTACTGTTTTACATTGCTTTGTGATTAAAAGTGATGTAGAGAATTAAATAATTGTAGTAGTCATAGAGGTAGTGTAAGTCTGCTTCATAGTAAGCAGTATCAGTGTCATAGGAAATGTAGAACATGACTGAGGAAGAAGGGGAAGATATTACTAGTCCAGGATTGTGAAAATGATCTTCAACATTTTAATTCTGAAAGTTGCGGAAATGCCAAATGACGGGATTGGCTTACAAGAAATCCAAGAGTTATAAATGGCTCTGACAAGATTTGGCCTTGTGGAAACTTGTGGTAGAGAGCAAGAAGTCATTTATTGTATGTAACATGTTTTTCAAAACGATGGAGGTTTTCTTTCAGAAAGTGGCGGGCTGAAAGTAATAACAGCACAACAGAGTGTAAGCTGTTCATAGGACATCCTTTGACGTCATGGAAAGTAAGTTAACTTTAAGGAGTTCTGAATTCTGATTTGTTATGTTGTATGGGTTTTTTAAACACAATCATTTTGATTGTGTTTTTTTTTCCCCGCTGTTATATGATGAATACCTTCAAGTCACTGTTTTTAGTGAAATTTGATACATTCTGAGAACAGCAAAAATAAACCATTTAACATGTGTAATTAATTCTGTACTGTTTCCATTTATGATGTACATTTAGAACTGTGTAGGAGGCATGGAGAAGGAGAGGCTTCTGTAAGTGTCAAAATTCTTGCATACAGTGCTCATATTCTACGTAGTCTTTCATATGATAGACTACATTTCCACAATGAGATACCTAAGCAAAGGAAACACAGGTCATATGATTGTGGAATGAGCAAAAAAATGTGCATGTTTTTCAATTATATTACCTGTGTTTCCTAACATTACACACCACATTGTGTAGATGAGGTTTAGGCCTGTTCCTGGAGACAGAGGAGGTCTGACATTTGTTCAAGAGTGCAGTGGACATTACTCACTTCGTTGGTAGGCTTCCACATGTATTATCTTCTCTGTATTCTTCAACAAACCTAAATTCCATCTGCAACCCTGAGTAGGACTTACCTGAAACAAATCTGTGGATAGGTTACACCTTATTGGCATCTTGAAACAATCATTTAAAATGTTAGGGTCAGATTTATGGTGGCCGTGCGCCTCTTTTGCTCCATTGTGGGTCACTTTTGTGTAAAAGATGCACCATGTTGCAAGATAGGTTTCAGTTCATCTCCAGCAAGATACCATCAGTTTAAAATGTATATAATTAGCATTGTGTAGGGGGCATGCAGAAGCAAAAGCTTTTATAAGTGTCAAAGTTGTTGCATGCAGTGCTGCACTTCTAGGTACTGTTTAATATGCTGGACTACATCTGCACTATGAGATACCTAAGCAAAGGCAACACAGGTGATGTGATTGTGAAATGAGGAAAAGAAACTCCACATTTTTCAATTACATCACCTGTGTTTCCTAAGTTTATGAATGACATTGTGCAGATGAAGTTTAGGTCTGTCCACGGACACAGAAGAGGTCTGGCCTTTGTTCAAGAGTGAAGTGGACATGACTTACTTCATTGGTAGGCCTTCACATGTATTATGTCCTCTGTTCTCTTCAAACAACTCGAAATTTCATTTGGAACCCTGAGTAGGTCTCACCTCAAACAAACCTCTGGATAGGACACATCTTATTGGCATCCTGAAGCAATCATTTAAAATGTTAGTGTCTTGCGACACTTTTCTGAGACAACAGCAGTGCAAAAGATGCAACATGTTTTAAGATAGGCCTCACTTCATCTGCATCAAGATACTGTTAGTTTAAAATGTATATCTTTAGGACTGTGTAGGGGGCCTGGAGAAGCAGAAGCTTCTGTCAGTGTCAAAGTTGTTGAAAAACTGTTTGTCCTTCAATCTTTTCCCTTGTCTTTTCTAATTTTTAAATACATGTTTTAATATTTTTCAAATGTTTGTTCTCTCTTTCACAGATTGAAAGTATAAAAACAAAAAGTGAGTAATTTAACGACAATTATAAGGTAAATGTTTTGTATTCTTTTCGTTACATTTCTATCACATTCACCTACTATTAGTTCCACAGCTTCATTTCTTTAACCCTCAGTTTCCTGCCTTTGCTACTTTCCTCATTCCTTTCTCTATTACCTACTTACTCAACTCCTTCCACTCTTTTTCTCAGTCCCTCTCTTCTCATAGTTCCTCACTCTTGTTCACTCACTCCGTCTCTATTACTCTTAGTGTCTTTGACTGATCACTCTTTCACTACTTGTTCATAATGCTTTCTCTGTGTAGTTGAAGCACACTAAGGGGCATATTATGAACACAGCCAATAAAATGATTGCTGTTTTTATTGGCAGAAAACTGGTGCAAAAGTGGTTTTAGCGGCAGTTTTCTGCCGCAAAAGCGGCTTTGGTGACATATTTCTGCCGATAAAAGCTGCAAAACTTTTACTGCCTATGTTGATGATATGGCTCTATGTTATTTACATTTCTTTGCTGTTTCAATTAATCTTTTTCTGTTATTTTTTGTTTTCTGTTTTCTATTTTTTCTCTCTGTTATTCCCCATGTTTTAATCTTATTTTGAACATTCACTCACATTCTCCAAGAAACTCTTCTTTGTTATTGTTCTACTCTCTTTTTTTTCTTTCACTTCCTTATCTATTTTGTTTTTCACAATTATACCCTCTTCCGTCTTTTCTTCGGTAAATAGATCTATTAAACAGTATCTCTGGTTTACTCCCTATAGCTGTCTTTCTTTTAACATCACTCTCTGTTTACTTTCCTTATACTTACTCTTCTTTTTTTTTTTTTTTTTTTTTTTGGTTAGCTCCCGGTTCGCGTACCGGGAAGCGAACCGGGAAGCGAACCAAAAGAAATAGAGCTTGCCAGAGTGCTAAACATTCTAGCAATTTTTTTTGAAAGGGGAGGTAGTTCTGAAAAGAACTTTTTTTTAAATGTTTTTGTTGTTTTATATTTTTTTAATTTTTTGAACATTTTTTGTTTTTTTTGTATTTTTTGAACAATTTTATATATTTTATGTTTTTTTTGGGGGGAAACAACAAAAAACAGGCATTGAAAAGGGCTCAACAGGAGCAAAAAAAAAATTACTGTCTGGGGCGGTTAGGGCAATCGTGATTGTTATAAGCTAGGTTGATTGAATTAATGCTCATGTTACCACATGATATCAATGCACCGCAGTGCAGACAAGTATATTTCATATGCCCAAAATTCTCCTGGATGTTTGGCACGGTTTCCCGTGCCTCTACTGCTGTCAACGATATTAGCGATGTTGACCTGGCCACAGGAGTTGCTGTTGGGTTTTGTTCCATGTCTCGTATCTCCGCCCGGCTGTAGTTCAATGGATGCTTCCTGGTCATGTGCCGATGCATGGTATAGTTCCCATAGCTATACTTTTTATCAGTCCCTCTTGATAACTTGTCTTTGCAAATGAGGCAGGTGACATACCTCGCATTCACTTTCTTCTGCCCTGGAGGGAGTGAATAAAACTGCCAAATGAAACTGGCTTTCCTATGGGAAACCCGGGGCACCTCTTCCAAGAACTGTGGTCCTTCAGTCTCCTCTTCCTCTAGTTCTTCCTCTTCCTCCTCTGTGTTGGTGATCACCTGGGGAGGTGGTCCTCTGTTCCCATGAGGAGGTGGAGGTGGTGGTGGGGGTGCACTAGCTGAAGCAACTACTGAAGCCATTGCTCTACTATGAATAAAGGTCTTCCTCTCACAATGATGAAAGTCAGAGTGAGGAAAGAAGGAGGGGTTTTCATCATTTGGGAAAAACAATAGTTCTAAACCAATGAAAAGTGTTATTTTTAGGTCACCTGACCTAGCCTTACATGATTATGAAACCAAAAGTTAAATGAACCAATGAAAAGTTTTATTAACAAGTCACATGACCTCTCACGCTTATGTTACGCGCTGCGGAACGCGCCCCGGATCGCTTCCGGGTCGGCAATGCGATACGTCGCGCTTTCGCGACGCGGATCGCTTCCGGGGAGCTGCGCTTCGCGCCTCGGTTCGCGCCCCGGAGCACTTCCGGGTGCGCTAACGCGGCGCATCATAAGATGCATTACACGACAACGTGATACGTCACGCTTCCGCGACGCGTCACAATGTTGATTTCTGACGCGGCAGTTGCGCAAACGGAACGTTTACCGGTTCGCGGACCGGGTCGCGGCATCAAATTGAGCTAACGGAAAGCTTCCCGGTTCGCGAACCGGGAGCGAACAAAAAAAATATATAAAAAAAAAAAATTATTAATAAACATATAAAATATCTTTTTGGATTTAAAGAAGAATACATTTTACAGCTATAGATATTAGCTTTTAAAAAACCAATGAAATTCACTGAAAAAACCATAGGTTATAGACCATATATAGTTAGGAATTAGCATTTACAAAACCTTGATGTCATTTGAGATGTCATCAGTGATGTCATCAGTGATGTCACTGACCATGTCATGAATGATGTAATATGTGACATGATCAGCAGTGGATTGCGGGTGCGCGATATATAGTTAGTACAACTAACTATATATGGAATTTCAATGGTTTTGTGTGAGTAAAATAAGGTTTTTTAAATGCTAATTCCTAACTATATATGGTCTATAACCTATGGTTTGTTCAGTGAATATATATATACATATATATATTCACTGAAAAAACCATAGGTTTCACACCAGTTATAGTTAGGAATTAGCATTTAAAAAACCTATTAAATTCACTGAAAAAACCATAGGTTTCACACCAGTTATAGTTAGCTGGAAGTTTTACTCGCATAAAACCATTGAAATTTCCACGTTATAGTTAGTTGGACTCACTATAACTTGCGCGTGCAATGCACTGCTGATGACGTTACATATTACATCGCTCATGACATGGTCAGTGACATCACTCATGACATCACTGATGACACCATCCAGTGAATGTGTGTCTTTGTGAAAAATAAATATTAGTTAGTAATGGTTAAATATTTAAATATATGTATTAGTGTTTCACTTTGTGTATAAGTGGCTGCATGGGTTGGTGAGTAGCTACATGTGTATGTATATGGGTTATTAGATGTTTTTCTTGGTATCAGTATGAGTGTTTGTATGGTTTAGTGGGGGTATTACTTAGCACATAGATGCATGAATGACTGACTCTCTCTTTGTATGTGTTTTGAAGACAGCATATGTGCAGGACTGTATGGGTGGATGAGTGTGTATATGTGTGTGTTAGTGAGTGAATGACTGTCTCACTAGTGTCTTTATCAGTAACTACATATGTTTTTATCTAGTATATGTGAATATTGATGTATATAAGTGAGTATATGTGAGAGTGAGGGATTGTAAGAGTTCCTGTTTAAATATTTATGTGTTTCTATAAGTGATTGTTTAAGAGAGTAAGTATGTGTAAGTTTCCTTAGAAGTAAGGTGGTAGTGTGTGTATAGTTGTATATGCACATAAATGGATGTTTAATAGTTTATTTGGATGTGTGAGTATGTGTGAGAGTAACTTTTGGATGACTATCGGTGTGTAACAGGATGTATAGGTGTATCACTACATATGATGAGTAAGTATATGTATGAGTGACTATATAGAACTGTTTGTGAATGAGTGGATGTGTATATAGATGGTGGAATTACTGAATTGGTTGTTATAACTGGTATGGGTATCTGCATTTTTTTGAAAATGTTATTTTTTATTTTTGAATATGGGTTTCAAGGGTTACATTACAGTGAAAGGAGATCTGTCACTCTGTCACAAGGATGGTGTCATCAGTGATGTCATGAGTGATGTCACTGACCATGTCATGAGTGATGTAATATGTGACGTCATCAGCAGTGCATTGCACGCGCAAGTTATAGTGAGTCCAACTAACTATAACGTGGAAATTTCAATAGTTTTATGCGACTAAAACTTCCAGCTAACTATAACTGGTGTGAAACCAATGTTTTTTTCAGTGAATTTAATAGGTTTTTTAAATGCTAATTCCTAACTATAACTGGTGTGAAACCTATGGTTTTTTCAGTGAATTTCATATTTTTTTTTATGCTAATTCCTAACTATAACTGCTGTGAAACCTATGTTTTTTTCAGTGAATTTCAATGGTTTTTTAGGTTTAAAGCATTTTATTAAGACATAAAAACACGGGGGAGGGGAATTAGGAGGTCAAGGTTACATACAGTACAAAAGAAGACATGTTGCAGCGATTCTGGCGGAAAGCGGGGAGGTCGGCAGTCCCGGAGGGGGAAAAAAGGCAAACGCCGTAGGGCAAGAAAGCCATGCGGATAACCCTCCAGTAGTCCCCAACCCCTCAATCAAAGCTAAGCATGAATAGCAACCCGCAACACAGCATAAACAACATAGTCCCTCCAAGCCCCCCATCCCCTGAATAAGGAAAAGGAAGAAAACAATACCCCAACATCCCCGTCCAGTAGCCCATTACAGAAACATTGTCCCTAGCCTCCCATCCCCAGCCCCCAGCCCCCCCGATCCCATCCCTCTCAATCCGCTGGAGCCGCCGGCGGCGTCAGCCTAAGAAGGCGCAGGTACCTCGGACATGTGATCTCCCGAAATTCCATGGACAACAGCGCCAAGAAAGGGTGCCAGAGTTCCTCGAACTGGTCAACATTACCAGCCACCGTGAGCGACATCTTCTCCATACCCAGTACCTGCCAGAGCCTGTGTAACCAGCCAGTGATAGAGGGGGCAGTGGGGGTGCGCCAGTGCACAAGGATATTCTGAACCGCTGAGCCTAGCGCAATAGCAATCTGCCTACCCCTGCGGGACTTCAGCGGGTACATCAAATCGTTGGGGAGGCCTAGCAGGACATACGCCGGGAGGCGCGGGAGTTCAACCTCGAAGTGCCTGTCCACCTCATCTAAGACCTCCTTCCAATAAGCAGATAATATCGGGCACCCCCAAAGAATGTGCGATAGAGTACCCTCTTGTCCGCAGCCTCGCCAGCAACCCTTGTCGGTGAGTTTGTGCATCTCGTAGAGCCTCTCCGGGGTGTAATACCAGTAGGTGGACACCTTGGTAAAAGTCTCCGTCAGCCCAGTGTGGTATGCAGAGTGCCTCGCCCGATATGCGATCCCGTCCCACTCCTTGTGGCTCAGGGTCCTGCCCAATTCTCTGTGCCAGCGCTCCCTCCCCGGGTTGTGGTAATGAAACGGCGGGGGTTGGAGAAATTTGTACAGATCAGTGATAAGCTTGGCATCCGAGGTCCGAGTCACCAGCCACCGCTCGTAAGGTGTGATTTGGCGGGCTGCGACGTCACGCACCTGGGGTTGGAGAGCCCAGTGACGGACCTGCATATAACGCAGTCTGTCCTCCTCCGTCAGACCAAATTCCTGCCGGAGTTGTTGGAAAGGGAGCACGCCCTCCGGCCCGTAAATCTGAAAGAGTGCCCTGCAGCCCGCCCGCACCCAGTGAGAAAAAGCTCCTGGGGCCATGCCTGGAGTAAAGTCTGGGTTACCAACTATGGGCGAGAACGGTGATGGGAAAGTAGTGAGCTCGCGGAGTTCACAAACCGCATCCCACACCCGTAGCGGAACCCGAGTGACAAAGGAGGCGTAGAGATTAGCCGGGCGGTGTGCGCGCCGCAGGAATGGAATCTCTTGAAGGGTGCGACCAGCAACCGCCTGGTCTTGAAAAAGCCAGTGCTTGTCCGATTCCCACCTGCTCCATTCCACCAAATATCGGAGTTGCGCCGCTTGAAAATACTTCCGAAGGTCCGGAACACCGAGACCCCCCGCCTCCGGCGCAAGCATGGAAAGAGCCCTCTTCATCCGAGGCCTGCGGCCCTGCCACACGAAACGGGAGATGTCAGCTTGCGCTTCCTGTATCCAACCCACAGGGGGCTGGAGAGGTAAGGCGCGAAAAAGATACAAAATCTGGGGCAGCACCGTCATCTTCACCGCCGCGATACGGCCCAGCCACGAGAGCAGGCCCTTGCCCCATCGGCCGAGTTCCTCTTTAATCTTCTTGCTAAGGGAAGAATAGTTGGCCTTGACCATCTCGGGCAGCGAAGGTGCAAGCAGGATCCCCAGGTACGGCACCGTGGAAGAGGACCACTGCATAGGGAAAAGACGCTGGAGGTCTCGCCTGGTGTCCGCGGAGAGCGACACATCTAGAGCGGCCGATTTAGACATGTTCATTTTAAAGCCGGCCACGCGTGCAAAGGCGTCCAGTTCGCGAACGCAGGCAGGGAGTGACCGCCTGGGGTCATCCAGGGTCAGCAGGACATCATCCGCATATAGGCTAACAGTATGGGTATACCGACCCATTTCAACCCCAATAGCGTCCGAATTGTCGCGAATCCTCTGGGCGAACGGCTCCATATAAAGGGCGAACAAAAGCGGCGAGAGGGGGCATCCCTGTCTCGTACCACGCTCAATGACAAAACTACTAGAGCTGTGTCCGTTGACTCGCACCGATGCTGACGGTCTCCTATAACAATTGAAGACCATGGAGCGGAACTTCTCGCCGATCCCCAGTTTCCTGAGAACCAGCTCAAGATACGGCCAATGAACCCTATCAAAGGCCTTCTCCGCATCAACCGACAGCAACATCCGTTCCCCCGGGATGCGTGAGGCCTTTTCTAACACGTGCGTCACCCTTTTGGTGTTGTCGACTGTCTGCCTACCGGGTACAAAACCAGCCTGGTCCACTTCCACCAGGCCCGGTAGGTGCAGGCCAAGTCTGGCCGCCAGGATCCCCGTGTAGAGCTTAAGGTCCACATTCAAAAGCGAAATAGGCCGATATGAACCGCACAGGGTCCGGTCCTTCCCGGGTTTCGGAATAACCGACACCGTCGCGGAAAGAAGGTCCGGCGGAATGGCCCCCGGCACAGAGAAGGAGTTGAACAGGCGAGCCAGTATAGGCGCCAGAGTGGAGCAGAAGGTCTTGTAGAACAAGGCCGTGTAGCCATCCGGGCCCGGGGCCTTACCGTGCTTCAATCGCGCGATAGCGGAGATGACTTCCACCACATGGATGTCCCTCTCCAGATGGTCTGCCTGGGCGGGCTCCAGAGACGGGAGGGTCACAGACTCCAGATAGGCCTCAGCTTCTCCCGGCGGGGAGGGCTCCGCGGCGTATAGCTCCTCGTAGAAGCTACGGAAACAATCCGCCACATCCGCGTCACCGGAAACCGGGACCCCATCCGCGCCCACTAACTCCTTCACCACATTGCGTTGCCGCGCAGCCCTGAGCCGGTGGGCTAGGAGCTTACTGCATCTGTCTCCGCCCGTATAAAAGGCATGCTTCAGATGCAACGCTGCGTATTCCGCCCGGTCCAAATCTAGCGCAGAGAGGAGTTTCCTCGCCGCTTTCAGCTGCCTCCAGACCCGAGGAGCTCCCGTGCGGCGGTGAACCTGCTCAAGTTCCCTGACTTGCGCCGTCAGTTCGTCCCTCTTACATTGCCGCTCCCTGTTCTCCGCCGAGGAAATGGAAATGAATTCCCCCCTGAGGACCGCCTTCAAGGCTGCCCATTGCGTCGCGAGGGACGTGTCGGAGTTGCCATTGTGGACCAGGTATTCCTGAATGACCTCCTCCACTCGCGTCACCACCGACTTCCTATGTAGAAGCGTATCCCGAAGCCGCCACATCCCTCTAGAGGGGGGGGCTGCCGGCCAAGCAAAGACTCCCGAAACCGGCGCATGATCGGACAGGGACAGGACCCCGATGTCTGCCGCCGTGGCGGCCGAGCGAAGCGGACCGCTCACCAAGAGGTAGTCCAACCGCGAGTAAGTGCGGTGCGCATGGGAGAAGTATGAATAGTCCCTATCGGCGGGGTGCATAGTGCGCCAGAGGTCATGCAGATCCATCTCAGCAATCTGGTCTCGCACCGCTCGAGAAAGCTCCCCCGTCTGCGGGAAGCGTTGGGCAGACCTATCCAAAGCGGAGTCAAAGACCATATTTAGGTCTCCCCCCAGGACAACATGGCGATCGGGCGAGGCAGTGACGTCCACCAACACTGATGCCAGGAAACGATCCTGGTGGTCATTCGGGCTATAAACGGAGCCAACCGTGAAGGTGATACCCCCAAGCCGCATGCGATACACTAGGAGCCTCCCCTTCTGCTCAGCATATTTATACAACACTTCACCCCTGAAGGAGCTGGCTAAAAGAATGGCAACACCCGCAGTCTTGGTCGCCGCCGAAGAGAAGAATTGGGTGGGGAACTTGGCAGAGCGCAACCTATGACAATCATTGGAGAGTAAATGGGTTTCCTGCAAAAGGCAAATATCCGCCTTCGTCCCCTCTAGCAGGGAAAGGATCGCCCTACGCTTCACAGGGTTGTTTAGACCCTTAACATTAAGGGTCACCACCCTCAAGGACGGCATCACTCCCAGGGGCTCGAAGCGCCAAGCAGCAAGCGAAGGAACAGCGGAGGGGGCGCGCGGGGCATGGGTGCAGGGAAGGCCAGAACCGGCCTCGTGCATTCATGGGCAGCATCGGACGGGACCCCACCAACAACAAACCAACCCCTAAACCCTCCCTGAACCAACCCACGGCAACTAGCCAAAAATAGAAACAAAGAAAAACATCCCATTGTCTCAGTCCGGCCCGAACGGGCAAGTCTGCAGTAATCAATCAAGTGGACGTTCAGCCACTCACCTCCGACCAACCCCCCCCCAACCCCCCCAGTCCCAACCCAGCATCGCAGAGGCTAAGAATCTCTCCCCCCGGAGTGAAATTAGGCCGTCAAGGCCACACCGCTGGATTCAGGCGAGGTCCCGGCCGCCGCCCTCAGGGCCTCCGCCATCTCAGCCCTGACGGTAGGGGAATCAGGGCGACTCGCAGTCGCTGGTGATTGTCGTCTCCTCGATCTTCGCCGGCCCCGTCTCTCGGGACGCCTCCATGCGGGCGTTGCTCCATTCTCCTCCGTGGCTGTGAGTCCCAACACCCCGCAGATGTCTTGGAGGGAGCGCAGCTGGTGTAACACTCCATTCCATCGGAAGATTAGACGGAAGGGGTGACCCCAAGAGTAGGGCGTCTCATGTTCCCGCAGAAAGTCTGTAGCGATCCGGAAGGACCTACGCTTCTGCAGCGTAATGGCGGACAGGTCCTGGTAGAGCGCCACGGGCCGCTCTCTGAAGGTTAAAGGCTGCTTCCTGCGGGCCTCCGTCATAATGCGCTCCTTCAACGGGAAGTCCGGCAGGAACGCCAGAATATCAGGGGGGGGTGCTGATGACTGGCGCTGGCTGCCCACCCTGTGCGCTCTGTCTATGCGAATCGGAAAGTCCGTGTCCTCTCCCAGAACCTCCCGGAACAGGTCCTGCAGAAAGGCCACCAGGTCCGATCCCGCATCAGTGGATGAAACACCCCGCACCCGGATATTGTTCCGCCTGGACCTGTTCTCAAGGTCCTCAGAGTGGGCCTGAAGCTCGACACATTGCTCCCGTAGGCGGAGAACATCCTGCTGGAGATGGACAATCTCCTCATCGCGGCGCTGGGCTGCCGTCTCCACCGTGTCAACTCGCTCGTCAAGGCCCTCGACCTCTCTGCGCACCTCACGGACCTCGCTGGCCACCTCGCTCTTGAGCGTCTGGAAGTCATCCCTGAGGGAGCTGAATAGGCCCTCCATGAAGGACCTCGTGACCGGTGGTTCGCCTCCAGTGGCGTCTGCCGAGGCCCGAGAGGGCCCCGGGGATGGTTGCGTCCTGTCCCGCTGCTGCTGGGCCCTGCTGAGCATGTCCGGCAGGGTGCGGTCCCCTTTTTTTGCGCCCCCTCTCCCAGACATCCCGGCCTCCTCAATGGGCAAAGCTCAGGGCTGGCCGCTGCAGATGTGTCCAGCCACTCGTGTGCACCAAATGTGAAGGCCCCGCCAGGGACGAGGGTAATGCGTCACAGATGACAAAATGGCGGCACAGTCCAGGGCGAGACGATCACCGCACCGACCAGAGCGGGAAGTAGGGCCAAAATCAGGATCCCATAGTAGGTCACTCTCAGGGAAGTTGGAGAGGGAGCTAGGGCGAAAGGAGGCACTCGGTCAGCAAGGGCGCCGGGTGGGCCGCTAGTTCCAGCCCCTCGGCGACAGGATGGCGGGAGAGCGGGACCCGGGAGGGCGGCCCAGGCCGACAAGACCGCCGCAGGCCGCCGGGCTGCAATGGGTCAGGAAAGTACAGAGCAGGTGCCCCCCAGATCGGTCGCCGCTGAATCGCCTCCGTCCCCCGCCTCCAGGGCCGGGATCAACGTCGCTTCGCTCACCGGCACCAGCGGCGAAGAATCAGAGCACCAGCGAGGGTCCAGGGTCCGCCGCCCATCGGCGATTCCAGTCGCGTAGGCTCCGGCCAGAGGGCCCCGTACTCAGCGAAGCACTTCGGGTCCGGACCCTCGGGAGCACCAGCACTCCGCAGTCAGCCCAGCCAAGGCGCCCGGACAGCGCCGCAACACGCTCCGCCCCCAGGCTCCTCTTCGCGGCCCGAGCCCTTCTCCGTGGAGCGAACTGCGAGGCAGACTTTAGGGCACTTCCTCCGGGGCGACAGGAGCCAGAGTTGCTTCAAGAGGTGCCCCAGGAACTCCGGTACGGTCCCCTCGCCCGCAAAGCAGCCGCGGGGGGAGAGAAGCGCAGGAACCGGGGCTCGAGCTGAGCCGGGACGGGGGAGCGACGGGAGGAAGCGTCCGCTCACACCGCCATCTTGGCCACGCCCCTCAATGGTTTTTTAATAGCAAATCTTTATAGGTATAGAAAGTGAAAAATTTTAAAACAAATTTTATATTGTATAAATATGTTATTTTTTTATTTATTTTTTTTAACCTCGGGGCGCGTACCGGTGAACGCACGGGTAAGCGCAATATTACAGCGCGCCCCGAGGCGCGTACCGGGGAGCGTCCCGGGAGCGCTATTTTCACGAACGAAAACAACATCGTGACGTATCGCGTAGACGCGTGATGCGTCATATGACGCACAGCGTAAGCGCACCCGGAAGCACGCATGCACATAAGATCACGGAACGTCTCGATGCACTTATGCTACGCACCCGCGGGCGCGCTCCGGAGCGCGACTACGGGCGCGCCCCGGGCGCGTAGCGTAAGCGCGTCGGGTCATGTGACCAGAAAATAACACTTTCTATTGGTGCAGAACAGTTTTGGTTTCCAAATGAGTAAAGCCTCGGTCTTGTGATCTGACAATAACACTTCTGATTGATTCAGGACAGTTGTTTTTCCCAAATGAGTAAAGCCTAGGTCTTGTGACCTGAAAATAACACTTCTGATTGGTTGAGGACAGTTTTTTTTCCCAAATGATGAAAAAATCCACCTTTCTTCCTTATTCTGACTTTGTCCTTTGACTGAGGAAGACCTGTTTCATCTATAGAGACAAATATTTTGTACTTTAAAATGCTACTGTAGCAGCAAAAGCTGGAGCATCTGCACCACCACCACCACCATCACCAAGAGGACCACCACAGCAATACATTAGTGGTGAAGAAGAGGAGGAGGAGGAAGAAGAGGAGGAGGAGGGGAGAAGATGGCTGCCTGAACAAAATACCCCATACAAGCCAAAAGAACACATTGTATGGGAGTTTTTTTCACTTCCAGAGGGTAAGAAAAAAGTTAATGCGGCCAAGGGAACTTGTCGAATCTGTGGCGCAGAACTCTCAAGGGGCAATCCAGAGAAAAAATATTCATTTGGCAATAATACCATGATTCGACATATGACCCGGAAGCATCCTAACAACTGTTCTCGTGCAGAGATCAGGGAACTGGCCAGTCACCTCCCCCAGTGTTCAAGGACCAGCTCCAAAAGAAAGCAACCCACTCAATCGGGACCAGAAACAACAGAGATGATGCCTTGTATTCAGCAATGATTTGCTGATTTTAGAATCACCTGTATTGCATGTGGCAAGCTCATCGCCTATGGTGAAAAGAGCATGAAGCTCGTCGTCCTTGCTGGTGACAATCACAAATGCCCCAAAAAACAGTAATTTTTTCAGTTTTTTGCTTTTTGCTCCTGTTGAGCCATTTACAATTCCCTGTTTTTTGTTTCTCCCCATAAAAAATACAAAAAAATATAAAACTGTTTTGAAAAGCCAAAAAAAGTACAAAATGTTCAAAAAAATATAAAACAACAAAAAGAAGAAAAAAACAGTTCTTTTTAGAACTACCTTTTATTTATAAAAATAAACCTATATTTTTAATGACTCTCTGTCAATTTTTTTTTCTTAGGGTACGCGTACCGGGGCGCGCCCCCCCAAAAAATAGAAAAAAAAATGTAATGAACGAGTTAGCATGAGGGAAGAACACAAAGAGAGTAATGTTAAGAGAAAGAGAGCTACAGGATGAACACAGAGGGATTGTTTATTACATAGTAAAAAACAGAGAAGGTGTAATAGGGTGAAAGTGAGAAAAGTAAAATGACTAAAGGAGCGAAAGAAGGGAAGACAGAGGAAGAAGACTAAAGTAGAGATAGTGGGAGAATGTGAGTGGGTGTTGAAAGAAAAAGAAAGGACCGTAAAAAATTGAGAATGAAGGGTAGTGGCGTAACTGGGATAAATGAAGAACGGTGAG
Organism: Lissotriton helveticus; assembly: GCF_964261635.1. NCBI lineage: Eukaryota > Metazoa > Chordata > Amphibia > Caudata > Salamandridae > Lissotriton > Lissotriton helveticus. The sequence goes on from NC_136063.1 coordinate 43,544,973, forward strand.
TGAGGGTAAGAAAAGACCAGTTAGTGTAAGTAAAGAGGGTTGAAAGAGGGTGAACAATTCAATTAGGATAAGACATGGGGAGTGACAAAGAGGAAAAACAAAGAGAGTAAAGAAACAGTACCTGAATGGATTTGAGTGAAACAGCAAAGAAAGATAAGTAATACAGGGTGTGTGACTTATAGGGAGTCAGTGGCTGTAGGTCTGGGTGTGGGTGTGTAAGGTGTGTCTGTGGGTGTGGCTCTGTGGGGTGTTTTGGTGTGGGTGGAGTTGAGGGTATGTGAAGTATGTGTGAGGAGTGTATGGGTGTGGGGTGTATATGTGTGCGATGTATGTGTTTGTATGGAATGTGTGTATGTATGTGAAGAGTGTGTGTGGGGGGATTTTTTGTGTGTATGAGGTGTGTGCGTGGTGTGTGTGTGGGGTGTATGTTAGAGGTGTGTGTATGTGTTGAGAGGGGTATGAGGTGTGTGTGTAGGAGTAAGATAAATAATTAAGAAAAACAAAATGAGTGAATAAGCAAAGGAAGGGAACAGAGGGTAAGTGAAGTAAAGAATAGGGATTGAAAGAAGTTGAATATGAGAGGGAAAATAGGGAAATTGGAGTAAACATGGAGAATAAGAATAAGTGAGGGAAGCAGAATAAAGACACAGGAGTGAGGTTGGTTGAGAAAATATTAGTAAGCTTAAAGCAAAGGTAGATGACAAACTACATTTGTTTAGTCATACTTACCATATAATAAATGAAACTTTAATTATTTCTTTTTACTGCACTTTGTGTCTGTGAAAGAGAGAAGAAAAAATAAGTTATAATTAGTAAAATGTGTATTTTAAATTAAAATATACAAATGAAGAGGTTAAAAATCATAACAGTGTATCTAGAAATAAAGTAAGAGTGAAGGACACAGAAAGGGAAATAAAGTAAGGTAGAAGGATAAAAAGAGAAAAAAGAAATAGAATGAGAGCAAATTACTAAAAGTAAGGCATATAGATTCACTGACAGAGAGGAAGAGAAGAACAGAGAAATGAACTGAAGGTAAGAAAGATACTAAAACAATGTGACTTAGCAAAACTAAATCAGGAAACAGTAGTAAGTAAAAAGATAATGACTGAGATGGAAAAGATAAACACAAGTGAACATAACACAAGGAGAATGAGGCACTGAAGACATAGAAGTAGTGAACGAAAAATAGAGAGAAAAGGTCAAAAGTAAGGAGCAAAGAAAGATAAGCTAGGGAGAGTGGGTGATTTATAGTGATAGAGTGCGATAATACTGCTGAGTGAGTAAACAGGAATTACTAAAAGAGCAAAGGAGGAAAATACGGAAATGGGAAGTAAAGCAGAGAGACTGAAAGCTGAAAACGTATGCAAGGGAGAGAGGGGATGCAGACAGTTGAAATGAGAATGATGGCTTGTCAAAGAAGTGGAGTAAAGGAACGGGGGTTAAAGAGAGTGATAGAAAGACATTATAAGTGAGTAAAAAGAGCTGACAGAGGATGGAAAAAGGAAAGTGAGTGTCAGAGAATGGGAATACAATTTAATTTACACAATCCAAAGTATAGAATAACTTTTACAACATGTTACATAGTTTATTTTTGCTGTTCTCAGAATATATTAAATTTCACTTAAAACAGTGAGTTCAAATTACTCATCATATGACAGCGGGAAAAAAAGAACACAATCTAAAAGATTGTGTTTTAAAAAAAAACTTAGATACTGACAAATGACAAATGTACACTAATCTTTGATTGACTTACTTTTCCTTGAGGCCAAATAGTATATCATAGAGGTCCTTTTCTCGTTGCAAAGTACTTTGCTGTTCAGTAAAAAATCCATTTCATCGACTTTCTAGAAGAAAAGCTCCAAGAACATCTGAAATATTTTCATTATTTTCATATACCCCTTTTTTCAGTCATGACTCTTTACTCATTGCTGTACCTTTCCTTTTGGCCAAATAGTGTCAGATGTATAAGTATATTTTCAAATGAATTCAAAGAAACTCTGAAATTACCTTTTTTCCGACGTTCTGAAAGAAAGCCTCTACAACATTTTCACAATATTTAAGTATTTGTAAAACCATCTCTGACTCACTCATGTTCCTCATTTTGTATAGTACTAATATCACTTACTATGAGATCCACTTACAGTACCAATATGACAAGTCAATTTTTTATATTACCTGGATCACTTTTACTCAGAATATATTTTTAAACAGCAAAATAACCTTTATTAACTGATCCCGTCTTCATAGGCCAATTACCTTTACCTAAATTTTGGTTCTAACAACACTAGGTATGAATTTTTTAAGCCAAAAGGCAAACGTTGTTTGAAAGTCAAATGAGTGTCGTTACATTGGGTCCAACCTTTACAATTTTTTAAATAGCATGTGTAATGCCCTGATGTTGTAGAAGGACCTTCATGAAAAATAATAGCTGCAGTTGCAAAGGTTCTTCCTGATATCGATAACTGTGAAGCCACAACATTTTTAATAGAAGTTGTCAATTTAGTTCCATCAGGTCTACATCGTTGGAACATTAAAATGACATACTGACCATAATTTTGTAAAAATAATGTGGACAGCATTGTAGACTTACATTGGGTACACACCATATTGTGATCAGCTGCTTTAACTAGATTATTAAAAGGCACTGATTTGCAGTCTGGTAAAGTCAAATATATAAATCTTTCAGTGTCTATTCTAGTAGTACTTGATAAAGTACAGGTGTCACAGTCATGCTCCCATTGATAAGAAAGGCTAAAAAGATTTTTTATATCTACACCTTCATCTTCCAATACATCAAACATATACATTAAAAATTCCTGACAATCCTGCTGAATATTCTGTGAAAATTGATTTTGACCAGTACACATGTCTAGAAGATTTCGAATTTCTGAAACACTTTCTATTTTTGCTCTATCACTGGTACATTTGTCAAACACGGAATTCAACAAACAACAAAATCTTTGATCCCGATTTTCAACAATCTGTTCTTGTATATTTTGAAGAAAAAAAACAACATTAAGCACTATATTAGCATAGCAGTTGACACCAGACCTGTTTTCAAACCGAAATCCAACAACATCTTCAACAGAATCCTTTTTCCTTCTGCTTACAATTATAGTTTTGTCTACTTTTTGTCTTTGTGCAACTACCTCACTGCAATTACTCTCATTTCTTCTTTTTCGACCTACCACACGTTTTTCAATAAGAGGATATTGAGGCAAATGTGGAGCATACTCTCTTCTTAACCTATTGTATTCTTTAACACAATGTAGATCTGCACAAATCTTTGTTTCATCACACTCAATCAAGTACAATCCTGATAAAGTTCTGACTCGTGATAATGCCACATATGCCATACCCTCTTTAAACACAGAACTTCCAATGTTCACCAAAGCGCTATCTACACTTAAACCTTGAGACTTATGAATTGTCACCGCATATGCCAAACAAATAGGAAACTGTTTTCGGGGAACATATAAGTCTTTCACGAGCAAAAATCTAGCTGAACAACGACAAATTTGTTCTATTTCATCAATGCCATCAAATTTAATTTTTAAAATTTCAATTCCATCTCTAGTTCTGTAATTCACAAAACCAACAACATGACCCATTGCTCCATTTACCAGACCTCTTTCAACATTTAAATTCCTTCTCAAAATGATACGAAAATTTAAACACACATTCAGAGTCTTTTCAAAACCAGCAGTTTTAGATATAGTCTTCTCTAATGAATCCAATTTTGATTTTAAATTTTCAGACAAAATAATTGTTGCTCCCATATGCTCTATTTTATCTGTAGCTTCCAGTTTCACTATCTCTTCATTTTCTAACTTTAACATTTTGTTGTTGAACATGGAACATTCTTTCAGAGTTGGCATCAAGCATATGCCAGATTTCTTCTCGTTAATTTTCTTAAAAATATTCTCTGGAAGAATGTTTTCATTTGGGTGCAAATTTGAAATTAATCGTCCATGTAAAGCTTCTTTCCCTTGCTGACTTACTTTTCCGAATCTTACGTCTTGTAAAATAGGTTTATAATCTTCATCTTTTGCCTGCCGCATATTTTGAAGCAGATCTGCATATTTGAAGTTTAACCATATATTAACGTTTCCAATGCTGCCTAGGCACTTCCTGGTATCTTCATGAGTGAGCATTTTGAACACAGGTTGTCCTTTCACTGGAGTCAACTGCAGTAGATCTCCAAAAACAATAATGTGTTTTCCTCCAAATAAGACATCATAGTCTGTTCTAAGAATTTCTTGCATTCTCAAATGCACAAAAGCAAGCATTATATTTGACACCATGCTTACTTCATCAATGATTAGAAGTTTCTTTTTCTTCAGGACTCTCGAAACTTCGGAACACGCATCTCCAGATAGCTTGTGATATTGCAATTTGTTATCATGCTCCACTGGCAGCATCAGTAAAACAATGTAAAGTAATCCCTTTAATGTTATGTGCAGCCAGCCCAGTTGGAGCAGGAACAACACAAGACAGCGGTGATCAGTCCTTTTCTGCAGATAAGTTGCAATTGCTTTAATCAGAAAACTTTTTCCAGTTCCCGCATCTCCACTCACGTACAGTTGGACAGGCTTAAATGATGTACATGAGCACTCTTTTTTCTCATGACTGAATCCATGTTCAATCTGTTCTGTGACTTGGTCATATATCTGTTTCTGCTCAAGGTTTAGTTGTTTCACCAAATCTTCTAAGTTAACTACATCATCTTGAGCTTGTTCCATAGCTCTTTCCACCTCATCCATGGCAGTGGCAGCTTCATTTTGTATAATTGGTCCTCCAAGTGGATCCTGACTCAATGAAGCAGAACTCTGACTGTCTTGAGAACTGTCTCTAGCAATCTCCGCAGCAATTGTGGCTTATTGCTCTATTTCTTCGTTCAACATTTGCAGATAATTTGGAAAAACAGAGCATTCTATGGTATCCTTGATTGCATTAAAAGAATCTTCGTAACACAGAAAATCTCCAAGTAGTTCCTCTTCTGTACGCCATGGCTTAAAGAGTTGCAAAAGAGCCAAATAGTAAAATTCTCTTTTGTCTGGATTTTCACAACTCAATTGTCGATGATTAATCAAATGACCTTTTCTCTGTTTCACTAGACATCCTTCACATCCAATGACAGCATATATTCCATTATTGATATCTTCTCTGATGTTCCTCTTATAAATATATCTTTGCAGAACTTCATAGAGACAAGCGTTCTCAAGATAAGGACTTCTATTTGGATAGTATGTATCCAACATGTTTGTCTTCACAAAATATCTGTACTTGCTGGTTCTTTCTCCGCCAAATACTCTATTTCCTGTAAGGATTTCAAAACTCGGTTTCGTGTTGCAGCAAGACCTAGACTCACCCAAATGATGGTTCTATATTTGGCATAGAGACTTGCTGATGACAATCGATCAGAGCATTCATATGCTCCAATTTCTCGATGCGACAACATCTTCAGACTGTAACTGTATAATTTCTTGCTTAGACTCTTTTCATGTGAAATGCCCTCCCACATTTCCTTCAGTTCTGTCTTTTCTTTTTTTGTGATGTAAGACGTCACATATCGAGCCACAGCAATAGAGTTGTCAGCAACAAATTGAATATCCATGTTAGCATTCCACATGGACAAAATCACTGGGTTGTAATCGTTGATGTACTTGGACTCTTCGTTTCTTTTTAAATTGTATGTATTTTTTGGTGATTTCCTCGTCACAGTATGTCGCAGAGAAGACATCAAATTATTTACTCTTCCTTTAGAAATTACAGGGCGTGGAAAGCTGAAACGACATTTTGTGTAGAACTTGTCCTTGTTTCTGAATTTTCGACGACAGTACTTTCCACAACGATGGGATTGAAAGCGTAAAACTTGTTGCCTCAAACTATTTTCTTCGGTAGTTTTCGGAACAGCACATGTTGAGTACTCTTCAATGAAGCTCATCACTGTCTCATCCGATTCTGTTCCAAATTTGGGTGCATCTTTAATCCACAACAACATATGTATGTGAGGAGCACCTCTCGCTTGATACTCCTTTCTCCAAAAGAAATCCAAAACCTCTCCAAGGAGAGGATTTTTTTTGTTGGTAATAAAAGACATCATAGCTTCAAATCTATGATTGAAATATCTGCATACATTCACTGGATCCAAAGAACACAGTTCTCCAGGTGTTTTGAATTTTATATTTTGTATATTTGCATTTGCCTCTCGTAGAAATTGAAGTAAGTCGTCCCATGCATACTCAGCACAGCTAAGAGTGAGGGACCATGTAGGAGTTCCTAAGTTTCTTAGCATACATTTCAATTCCCCACGACGACGGTACCAATACTCGTTTGTACCACGCTGACATGCCATGAGATTGATTAAATGAGATTCCAAAATATTATCTTGCAGATTCACTTTCTCCATAAAGTCCCTCGCCGAAACATTTTGCAGATGTGCTCCACTTTTCAGTGTATGGTTTACTGCATAAGAAAGCCCAGAAAAGTAACTTTCATACAGTAAATGAAACAAATAGGGAATGCATTGACGAAACCTTGGATCTTCAGCATATAATCTTACAGTTCGATATTCAGATGCAGGAATTTGAAGTGGTCGATCGTCATATCGTCCACCTCGACCTGTTGCAAATAGCTGTGGAAAACAACGAGCTTCCAAACTTTCTTCCCATACACTAATGGTACTTCCTTTTGCTGCTTTCATTTGAAACAATTCATTTGCATTCCCCATTACTTCTTTGGAATGCAAAGGATGAACAGTATAATGTTCATATATTTCTTCACTTCTAGACACATCAACTTTTTCAATTTGGCCGCCTGAACAATCACTGTCTTCATATGCAGCTGTTTCCTCTGCTGCAACACATACATCTTTGTAAAAGTCATTGTTTTTGACTAAATACAACGTTGCCTTTTTGACTTTCCTAACATCCACTAAATCTTGCCAGATTTTCTTACTCTTTGTCGGAACCCCATTAACTAGAATAACTAAAGGTTCCTCTTCTACTTGTTCTATACCAATTATATCAATATTTTTTGGGAAATCTAGAGGCAAATAAACAACTCTTCCCTTTAATCCTCTCTGCAAATCTGTAGGAGGCAATTTCCCTATCTTAGGCTCCATGCGAACAATTGCCTGAAAAGGATGGACACATTGAATCAAAATAGACTCATATGTATTTAAATCCATCAATTCACGGGGAATGTCTACCAACTCCAGATTATTATGAACAGCTCTAGCAGGCATTCTGTTTTGATTTAATTTATCATAACAATATTTACAAATACGCTGATCAGAACTCAAATCAAAACAATTCTCCACCCACAAATAAGTTGCAAAATCCTTCCACTCATAATTATTCATCTTTTCACTTTTTACGTATAAATCAACTAATCTAGTTTGATGTTTATAATGACTCCGTCGACAACACACACAAGTAAAATTCGGCCTTTCACTTGATTTCACCTTAAACCTGGTAATTTCCTGCTCAAACTTTTCTGTACTTGAAATCTGTAAATTGTCTTCCACATTACCTTGAATTGCTGTGTCAATTTCTACACTGTCCTCTTTTTCACCAAAATAACAAATCTCAATTTCTTCACAAATCTTCTTAACATCTAAGTCAGTTCCATGCAAAAGAGCACTGTTTAATTGTTTAAGCTTAAGTGCTGGACTTTTTGCATAATACAACATTCTCACTAATTTCCTCATTTTGGTATGATGCACTGCTAACATCCTAAAATGATGAAAAACACTCTGACAGACTTTTCTAGAAAGACAAGCCAGTGAATGGCCTTGCAAACCTGTGTTTTCTCTCACTCTGCAAGGATCTAAGTCTTGCAATAACTACACTTTCTGCTTTAGACTTTTCTTACTATATGTACGTTAGAAATTACAAAACAAATCAATTGATTCCTGTCGCACACTACAAATACGACTACACTTCCAAGTGTACACTGGACCCTTAGTACGTCTCCCTAAAACTTAATCAGTTAACACCTCTTCTGGTTCTATAGGCACAAGTTTCTCTTTTTCAATCGGACAACCGTCTTTCACTTCATACGCTCGACCACTGGTGTCAATTGCATGCACTAAATCATTCTCCTGGAAGTTACTCTCCTCATTAAAAAATGGCTCACAACTTGTACTGTGCATCCATTCTCCTGAAAAAACTTTACAAAAATTAGTCCGATTAATTACTCTTTTCCATCTACTGTTTGATTTGAAAACATCAATTGTCTTGTTAAGTGTCCTAATTTTATTGATTATTAAAATAAATAATATTTTCTTAACTTCAAAAGCCTGATCAACAATCTTCTCTACACTTTTCGTTTTCTTATAAAAAGCAGCTCTCTGTTTACCTTTCCTAATGTTTTTTAACAAATTTAAAACCACCCTATTGCGAAACATTCATTTACGAATGTCTCTAAACTGATTCTGCCTTCTATTCCTATACATATTATTCTCTCCTGCTCCAGTTGTAGGATTCTTTGAGGTTCTCTCCTTCCTTTTCAAATTTACTCTCTCATTCTCTTTTTCTACATGCTGTCCAACAATTTTTTATTAAGTACATATGTTGCGTATGAAAGACTTAGTTGTCCTACCAAGAGCTTGGTTCCTGTTTTTTGAAGTATTTTTTGTGGAAGAGTGCTGTAATTCCGGTGTTGGTTTTTTTTTTTAGCGGTTATGTTGTTTTCTTCTCCTTTCCCTTGGGGGCATGTTTGCTTACTCTTGAAATCTTGATTTCAATCTTTGTTAAACAAAAAAATAGCACATTATAGACCACTATTACCAAACAATAAAGCAATGACAAAAAGCAAACGATCTATTCAGGGTTACAGATCAGGTGAGGATTCTCCAGGGGTGCACAAAAGGTGAGGCCTGTATTGAAGAGTATAGTGGAAGACATATGAGACCTGTGTCTAAGAGTCCAGTAGGGGATAGAATTCATGAAGTCTAGTCCACTGCACTCTTATACACAGGCTTCACCAAATATGCTTCCCAGGAAAGGCCTCTCTCCCACTACAGTCTTGATCATAAACCTCACCTCCTCTGTCCATCTGGACATGTCTCACCTCATCTGCACAATCTACTTCCTAATCTCAGGTAACACAGGTGACATAATTGGGAAAAGGTCAAATGTTTTTATGTAATCATGCACACACTTTTAATTTTTTCTCAAAAATGTAAAAGCTATTAATTTGCACCAAAATCGATTTTTCAATAACATTTTAGAAACACAGTGCAGGTCCTACTATTTAAACTTTCTCAAAAATGTAAAATTCATTAATTTGCAGCAAAAATATTTTAGTAGTGTAATGAAAAGCTTATACATATGACCTTTTCATTGTTTTTCAAATGTTATTCTAAAAAAAATGTATAAGGCCTGAGCAGGAATACTCATGTGATGAAGCCTGTCCAGGGGAGCACAAAACGTGAGGCTTGTGTCCAAGAGTGCAGTCGACAGGACTAAACTGGAGTAGTGTGTAAGAAAAAGATGAGCCTTATTTATCAACCCCTGCGTCAGTTTTGCGCTACTGATGCGTCATTTTTTGTGACGCATTGGCGGCATAAAACATGTGCCTTGTTGCGCCATATTTAAAAAGTGACGCATGTAGGTAGATGCGTCATTTTTTAAACCTCTGCGCCACATTATACCTCTGTCAAGTATAATGTACACAGAGGGGTCATTTCTCCGCAAAAAGCCTCGTAATAATGACGCAGTGAAATCTATGAGATTTCACTGCGTCACTTTTAGGACACTGTTACGTCAAAATCTTGCACCTGCCTCACAGCAGGGATAAGACTGAGGCAAACGCTTTCACATGGGGCTTTCCCCATGTGATAGGATTCTGACACCTAAGCAGGAGTTCAGATGAGATGAAGACTGTCCAGGGGAGCACAAAACGTGAGGCTTGTGTCCAAGAGTGCAGTGGACAGGACTAAACTGGAGGAGTGTGCAAGAAAAAGATGAGCCTCATTTATAAAGCCCTGCGTCAGTTTTGCGCTACTGATGCGTCACTTTTTGTGACGCATTGGTGGCATAAAACATGTGCCTTGTTGCGCCATATTTAAAAAGTGACGCATGTAGGTAGATGCGTCATTTTTTAAACCTCTGCGCCACATTATACCTCTTTCAAGTGTAATGTACACAGAGGGGTCATTTCTCTGCAAAAAGCCTCGTAATAATGACGCAGTGAAATCTATGAGATTTCACTGCGTCACTTTTAGGACACTGTTACGTCAAAATCTTGCACCTGCCTGACAGCAGGGATAAGACTGAGGCAAACGCTTTCACATGGAGCTTTCCCCATGTGATAGCATTCTGACACCTAAGCAGGAGTGCAGATGAGATGAAGACTGTCCAGGGGAGCACAAAAGGTGAGGCTTGTGTCCAAGAGAGCAGTGGACAGGACTAAACTGGAGTAGTGTGCAAAAAAAAAAGAACCTCATTTATGAGGCCCTGCGTCAGTTTTGCACTGCTGATGCGTCACTTTTTGTGACGAATCAGCGGCATAAAACATGTACCTTATTGCGCCATATTTAAAAAGTGACGCATGTAGGCATATGCGTCATTTTTTAAACCTCTGCGCCACATTATACGTCTCTCAGGTATAATGTACACAGAGGGGTCATTTCTCCGCAAAAAGCCTCGTAATAGTAACGCAGTGAAATCTATGAGATTTCACTGCGTCACTTTTAGGACACTGTTACATCAAAATCTTGCACCTGCCTCACAGCAGGCATAAGACTGAGGCAAACGCTTTCACATAGGGCTTTCCCCATGTGATAGCATTCTGACACCTAAACAGGAGTACAGATGAGATGAAGCCTGTCCAGGAGAGCACAAAAGGTGAGGCTTGTGTCCAAGAGTGCAATGGACAGGACTAAACTGGAGTAGTGTGCAAAAAAAGATGAACCTCATTTATGAGGCCCTGTGTCAGTTTTGCACTGCTAATGCGTCACTTTTTGTGACGCATCGGCGGCATAAAACATGTACCTTTTTGCGCCATATTTAAAAAGTGACGCATGTAGGTAGATGCGTCACTTTTTAAACCTCTCCGCCACATTATACTTCTGTCAGGTGTAATGTACACAGAGGGGGCATTCCCCCGCAAAAAGCCTCATAATAGTGACACAGTAAAATCTATGAGATTTCACTGCATCACTTTTAGGACGCTATTACGTCAAAATCTTGCGCCTGCCTTACAGCAAGCGTAAGATTGAGGCAAACGCTTTCACATGCAGCTTTCCCCAATGTGAAAGGATGCATTGCCGGAGTACAAGCATTCCATTTCATTTCTGAAAACTCACTATTTTACAAAATACATTTCCTCTCTCTTGCAAACAATGCTACCAAACATTACCCCCAAAAATGTTTTGTAGGTAGATGCGTCATTTTTTAAACCTCTGCACCACTTTATACGTCTGTCAGGTGTAATGTACACAGAGGGGTCATTTCTCCGCAAAAAGCCTCGTAATAGTGACGCAGTGAAATCTATGAGATTTCACTGCGTCACTTTTAGGACACTGTTACATCAAAATCTTGCACCTGCCTCACAGCAGGCATAAGACTGAGGCAAACGCATTCACATAGGGCTTTCCCCATGTGATAGGATTCTGACACCTAAGCAGGAGGACAGATGAGATGAAGCCTGTCCAGGGGAGCACAAAAGGTGAGGCTTGTGTCAAAGAGTGCAATGTTCAGGACTAAACTGGAGTAGTGTGCAAAAAAATATGAACCTCATTTATGAGGCCCTGATTCAGTTTTGCACTGCTAATGCGTCACTTTTTGTGACGCATCAGCGGCATAAAACATGTACCTTTTTGCCCCATATTTAAAAAGTGACGCATGTAGGCAGATGCGTCACTTTTTAAATCTCTGCGCCAAAATATACTTCTGTCAGGTGAATTGTATGTATTGTATATATGTAATGTACACAGAGGGGGCATTCCCCCGCAAAAAGCCTCATAATAGTGACACAGTAAAATCTGTGAGATTTCACTGCATCACTTTTAGGACACTGTTACGTCAAAATCTTGCGCCTGCCTTACAGCAAGCGTAAGACTGAGGCAAACGCTTTCACATGCAGCTTTCCCCATCTGAAAGGATGCATTGCTGGAGTACAAGCATTCCATTTCATTACTGACAACTCACTATTTTACAAAATACATTTCCTCTCTCTTGCAAACAATGCTACCAAGCATTACCAAAAAAATAACACAAACAAACAGCAAACAAGCTCGGTGTGCTTCCTAATCGTTTTCCAATTACCATTTAATGAACAGAACACAGGTCCTATGTACAAGCATTCATTTTCACTACTAAAAGCCATTAATTTACCTTAAAATCGTTTTTTATTTAAAATGTTATGAACAGAGCACAGATCCTATTTACAAGCATTCATTTTCACTACTAAAACCCATTGTTTTGCACTAAAATCGTTTTTCAATCAACATTTTAGAAACACTGCACAAATCCTATATACAAGCATTCATTTTCACTACTCAAACCCATTGATTTGCACTAAAATTAATTTTTAAAATAACATTTTAGATACTAAGTGCAAGTCCTATGTACAACCATTCAACTTCACTACTGAAACATCACTATTTCACAAAATAAAAATCCTCTATTTTGCAAATATAGAAACAATGTATTTTTTAAAAGCATCACACAAACCAAAAGCAAAGAAAATCGATGTGCTTCTGAATCTAAACTCTCTATCTAAATGAATCATAACTCACCTTTACAAATGCTTTGAGAGATTCAGAACAGTGTCAGATAAACACACCAATATTTCTATAGCAGAGCAAAAGGTATGTTCTCCAGGCACTGCAAGCATTAATTGCACAGAAAATCTCTAAATCTACCCAGATATTGCTAATGGTAACCAATCAAAACTCTTCCCTCTGTATTTTCAAACCAACACCCTTCCCCCCCTCAGCCCTTTCTACCTGTTACCATAGCAACTCCCTCCTCACTGAGCTCTCAGGTTTAAAAGTGTATCCTACAATGTTGCAAATCACCTCAGCAAGGATGTTTGACCTGCGAATACACCAGCTTATCTGGTGCAATGTTTTTTTTAAATGACTTTTTTTTAACCATTCAAATTACTTCTTACACAGAACACAACCATGCACCCTTACTTACAGTTTTCAACTATCTCAATCCACCAATTATTGCTTGTGATTCAAGAGCACTGAAACTCCACAGGTTTTTTTTTTTGCAAACTCCTACTGTTCCAACTGCCCTTTTATTCCTACACTTCATCTGACTGCACCAGAACCTCCTCTACCATGTATTCTGTCTGGATTATTGGCCATAGCTATATCCACTGGGCTCAAAGGTATGCAGCTACCAGAAATTTTCACAACCTTGATTTACCAAATGTGAACATTAAAGGGATTGGCCAGAGAGGATTGAGATGTCACCAATTGATACCATTGGTGAAAACCTTTTTGCATTTGCCACACCCTAACCTCATAATTCTGCACTGTGGTGGAAATGACTTAGGCACTTTGACTGGGGTAGGTCTGGAAATGCTTTTAAAGGACACCTTTGAACAATTGAATGGCACTTTTTCCTCAAACTGCCTTGGTATTTTCCAATATATGCCAAAGACAGAAATGGAACTGGTCAAACCAATTTTGTCCACAATTTGAGAAAACACGGAAACATGTGAATAAATCTGTTTCTGCTTACATGAGAGACTATGGAATGGGTTCAATATACAACAACAACTTGCGTTACAACATTCAAGATATCTACAGAGGAGATGGTGTGCACTTCTCAGATGAGGGGAATAGAATATTCCTCCTGAATTTAAGACTGTGCATTGGTACCTACTTGTAGGTACCTAAATCAGCCACAGAACCCAAAAGCCCTTTTCAGGGCTACCCTATCTCTGATCACTCCAAATGACTATCTTTTTCTAACTTTTTTCACTTTTTTTCACCAAAGTACGCTCCCCGGTACGCTCCCCGGTGCGCGTACCAGGCGCTCCCCCCGCGGATTTTTTTTTCCGCCTATATGGGCCTCCTAAGACCCCCTCAGAAAACCTAGAGGGTCAGCGAGTGCCTATGATGCCCCCTTATACCCTTTCCCAACGTTGTTTGTCCTCCATTTTCTGTCTCAAATCTACCGAAACACAAAATGGAGGACTCCCGTAGCGCTGCCGGTACGCGTATCGGGGCGCGCACCGGGAAGCGCTCCCAAAACATTTTAAAAGTTAATTTACATAAAAACCACCGGAGACACTTTCACCAAATATAGAATAGGCCATACTACATACCAGTCCCTACCATTTTCCTAAATTTGGTGGAATTCCATTGAGCCATTTAGCCTGTAGACCTCTCTAAATATCCTGAGGTGAATTACTTCACAAAAACACATCTGAAGTGTTAGAATTTCAACCAATTAAAATGTTACTTTCATTTTCTACTATTATTTCATGACATTTGATTGGTTATGTACATGAATATATATAAACAAAGAGAGGGAAACACAGCCATTTTGACTACTACTTCCTGAAGTACATTTCAAAAGCATTTCCACTGAGAACTTAAACTTCTTTTTGAAAGGTAAGATGTTATTTTGAAAACTGAAGTATGTTGTGCACTTTAAGTTAATTTGGAAAACATTTTCTGATAGTTATATACTATCCCTCTTTAATAGTTATAGATTGAGATACGCTTCTCTGTTATGGATGGAGTTAGGCTTGTCTTGTATAATTATGAATTTACTTAGGCTTCATGATATACACTTTTTTATATTTCTACTTCCAGCCTGATACCATACACTGCCCAAAGATAACTTCACTGTTTAAAAAATCAAAACTACCTGTATGAACTTAAACCCAACAGTGCCCTATCTCTACTGATATATTTATTTTTTATTTATGCAAATTACAGCAAGAAAATGGAAGGAGAGAAAAATATTTCCTTTGAAATTGTACAGGACAGCAACAATGAACAAGTTATTGAACCCAACGAAGACTTAGAATTCATGGATCAATCACGGGACTATGAATTAGTTCAATGTGTGGAAGCGGTAGATTTGCTAATTCAAAATGAGGACATTTCCGACAATCTGTTAATGGAAGTTATGTTAAATTTGGAAAAAGAATCTGAAAAATAAATTTATATTTAATAATTCTAAACTTGTTTCAGACATTATTCATTTTTATATGTAATTCATAAACTAGTACCAAATTGATTATAATGTAAAGTCGATTTATAGTAAACTGTGCAACTTTTTTATGTTACATAGTAATTTTTCTCATAGATACTTCCTTTCTCCCAATATATTATCTCCAATGTCTATTTGACATCTCTTTTTCATCTCCTGCCTACATGTTGTTTCTGCTTTCCTGACAGACTATGATGTGGATTCCATATAGCACAATAACTTCTGTAACAACATGCAAGATATCTACAGAGGAAACGGTGTACATTAAATTTAAGACTCAGCATTGGTACCTACATGTTGGTACTTAAAACACCCAAACAACACAACAACTCTATGCAGAGCTACCCTACCTCTAATCACTTTAAATTATTATTTTCCTGTTTCACTGGGTTTTCCCATTATACGCTCCCCGGTATGCTCCCTGGTGCGCGTACCGGGCGCTCCCCCCGCGAAAACCGAAAAAAATTAAAACATTTTTTTACCCTTTCATGGCCCCCATATCAAACCTAGGGGGTCAGTGGTGGTCTACCCTGCCCCCTTTTGGTTATTTCCCCCTTTGTTTTTACCACCTCTTGTGTCTCGATCCTACCGAGACACAAGATGGCGGCCGCTCCGGACTGTTTCGAATGTTTACAGACACCCGAGAGCCAATCAGCTTTCCGTGCGCAAGTCGCGTGGCGTGCCCGGAGCGCTCCCCGGTGCGCGTACCGGGGCGCGGCTATAGATATATAAATTTTTTTGAACCTAAATTACTCTAAATCCTCTGGAGCACATATCTTGAGACATAGCAAAGGCACATCGGGCTACCAGTCCCTGCAATTCTGCCAAGTTTGGTGAAAATCCATTCAGCCGCTCGAGCTAAAAGTGCGACCGACCGCCCAATGGAAATTAACATGGGGAAAACATGTTTTGGGACCCCCCTTTTATCTCGGCCCCCGCTTGACGAATCCCCCCCAAACTTTCAGGGAAGGACCGGAGCGCCGCGAGGCCAAGTTGAGGAAAGATTCAGGTAGATTCCTCAACCGGCGCGAAAGTTATTCCCAATAGAATGTTGCGATTTCCCTATGGAAATCAATCCTAACTATAACTACCTACTGGCGACCGCCAGCAGGCAATATTATATATATATATATATATATATATATATATATATATATATATATATATATATATATATATATATATTCACTGAAAAAACCATAGGTTATAGACCATATATAGTTAGGAATTAGCATTTAAAAAACCTTTTTTTACTCACACAAAACCATTGAAATTCCATATATAGTTAGTAGTACTAACTATATATCGCGCACCCGCAATCCACTGCTGATCATGTCACATATTACATCATTCATGACATGGTCAGTGACATCACTGATGACATCACTGATGACATCTCAAATGACATCACTGATGACATCACTGATGACATCTCATTTGACATCAATGATCACATCACTGATGATATCATTCATGTGACAATACAATGCATCTCCTCACACTTTAATATAACCTCTGTTCCACCCAGTGTTAAATACAGAGTATAATTTTTGAAACCTTTGACACACCAATACTAGTTACTACATACGCACTCACTAATTCCTACGTCTACACACACATTCACTCATTCACCCATACAATCATTCATACATACAATCACTCATCTTTACAACACTATCATATGCACTCATACATCTATACAGACACTCACACTCTACCACTCATCCATGGAGTTACTCACACACCTAGTCAGTCCTGTAAAGAATCAATCACACTTCCATTATACTTTTTGTTGCCCGATCCGGCTAGCTGAATCGATCGAGCATGAAACTCATGCACTCTGATAATTCAAAGTTTTGAGGAGTGCTTGTAACACTGTCTGAAGCCTATTTGCACTTGCTTCAGCTTCACTATTCTTAATGTAAGTGGGGGCTGTTTGAGGACGTGACTGCATTTGAAAACAATGTGATGCGGTGCCACCCTGAACCGCTTGACGGAGGCGCCCGAGGGACGGTGTCATGGCGCGGACTCGGAGGGGGCGCTTGGGTCCGGCCCCCTCCGCAAGTCGTGTTGCCCTGGTGTGGCCTGAGATCGCCCCCGACATAGGTAGCCTGCTCCCGGGGTCAAGCGGAACTTTTTGCCTTTTGGTGACTCTTCCATTCTTCACCTTGTCCCACAATCCGTTTCACCTAAAGACACGCTGTAGTGGGGCGCCCCTTTTCCGTTTCAGTTGCCATCAGCCAGCTTTTGCTACACTGTGCCTCTTCCGCTATTCAGCTGTTTACCGCCCGCTCTTTCGACTACAGCGTCTCGCTCACCATGTACTTGAGTTGCTCCCGCTCTTGCGGTGCAGCAATAGGCGGCTGCCACAGGACTCTCAAAATGGCAGCCGGCTCTTCAGATTTGGGCATGGTCCACTAAAATGGGCCTGCGACACCTTGGAACTCGGACGCTTGTCTGCTAGAGCTTGGGCTCCATTCTCGAAAGCGTCCCCTCAGCCTTGAAGATTCTACAAAAGTCTTGGGGGCCCCCGACTGCCGCAGGCTTCTGGTGGGGAGCGCCTAGCATGATTGCTCGTGGAATGGCCACGACGGAGCTACGAAATGGTGGTGCTCTCATGCTAACGACAGCTTCAGTCTGAAACATCCAGAAACACTGTAGACTACCAATTCGATCAGTTCCGGTAGCGCCCCAACGTGACCCGGTAGAGAAGAACTTGCCCTCCCCTCTTTGACTGATGGTTCTTGTTGCCTGTCCCTTCTGTTGTCATTTAACAGAACTATTTAGCCTGCTGAAAGGGGTTGTGTTCCGACCGCTGGTTGGTGGAGACATTTTGACTATATTCTGGACCTGCGTTGTCGCGTAATGCGTCATATGACGCGCCGCGTTAGCGCACCCGGAAGTGCTCCGGTGCGCGAAGCGCAGCTTCCCGGAAGCGATCCGGGGTGCGGCGCGCAGTGCGTAACGTAAGCATAACAGGTCATGTGACTTGTTAATAAAACTTTTCATTGGTTCATTTTACTTTTCTTATTCTAATGATGAAAGGCTTGGTCATATGACCTAAAAATTACGCTTTTTATTACTTTCGAACATTATTTTTTCTTAAACATATAGTTCAAGTTCAGGCATTTATAAAGCGCACTACTCACCCATAGGGTCTCAAGGCGCTAGAGGGAGGGGTTCACTGTTTGTCGAATAGCCATGTTTTCAGTTCTTTTCTGAAGGAGATGTGGCTCTGAGTAAGGCGGAGGTGGGTGGGTTCCAGGTCTTGGCAGCCAGGAAGGAGAAGGATCTGCCGCCCATGGTGGTTTTTCGGATGCGCGGGACTGCGGCGAGGGCTTGATTGGATGATCTTAGTTGGCGGGTGGGGTAGTAGAAGGACAGTCGGGTGTTGAGGCATTCGGGTCCTAGATTATAAAGGGCCTTGTGTGCGTGGGTAAGAAGGCGGAAAGTAATTCTTTTGTTGACGGGAAGCCAGTGGAGGTTTTTTAAGTGACCGGTGATGTGCTCTTGGCGCGGGAGGTCTAATATGATTCTTGCTGATGCGTTTTGGATGCGCTGGAGCTTTTTCTGTAATTTTGTTGTAATTCCGGGGTAGAGTGTGTTGCCATAGTCCAGTCGACTTGTGACCAGTGCATGGGTGACAGTTTTTCTTGTTTCGAGGGGGATCCAGCGGAAGATCTTTTTGAGAATGCAAAGGACGATGAAGCAGGAGGACCATACGGCGTTGACTTGTCTGGACATTGAGAGAGAGGAGTCTAGAATGAAGCCGAGGTTGTGTGCATGGTCTGTGGGTGTGGGCGCTGATCCTAAAGCAGAAGGCCACCAGGAGTCGTCCCAAGCTGAAGGGGAGGATCCTAGGATGAGCACTTCCGTTTTGTCTGAGTTGAGTTTTAAGCGGCTCTGTTTCATCCATTCGGCTACTTCTTTCATACCTTCGTGAAGGTTGTTTTTGGCGGTATTGGGGTCCTTGGTGAGGGAAAGGATCAGCTGGGTGTCGTCGGCGTAGGAGATGATGTTGAGGTTGTGCTGACGTGCGATGGAGGCGAGGGGACTCATGTAGACGTTGAAGAGGGTGGGACTGAGCGAGGAGCCTTGAGGTACGCCGCAGATGACTTCGGTGGGCTCTGAATAGAAAGGGGGGAGTCGGACTCTTTGGGTTCTCCCGGCTAGGAAAGAGATGATCCAGTCCAAGGCTTTTCCTTGAATGCCGATGCTGTTGAGGCGTTGTATTAGGGTGTTATGACAGACAGTGTCGAAAGCGGCGGAGAGGTCGAGTAGAATGAGGGCCACAGTTTCACCGTTGTCCAGGAGTGCTCGGATGTCGTCGGTCGCCGCAATGAGGGCGGTTTCGGTGCTGTGTTTGGCTCGAAAGCCATTCTGTGAGGGATCCAGGGAGTTGTTGGATTCAAGGAAGGCTGCGAGTTGGCTGTTGACGGCCTTCTCGATGACTTTGGCCGGGAAAGGGAGGAGGGAAATGGGTCGGTAGTTTTTCAGTTCTGAGGGGTCTGCTGTTGGTTTTTTCAGAAGGGCGCTGAGTTCGGCGTGTTTCCATATTTCAGGGAAGGTGGCGGAGTTGAAGGAGCAGTTGATGACATCGCGGAGTTGGGGAGCGATGATGGAGTCAGCTTTGTTGAAGATGTAGTGGGGACAGGGGTCAGAAGGTGAGCCAGAGTGGATTGAGTGCATGAGGCGAATGGTGTCTTCATTGGTGATTGGGTTCCAAGTGTTAAGGTAGTTAGTTGGAAGGGTGGGATTTGAAGGGGGTGGGGTGAGTTGTTCATTGGGAGTGTTCTTGAAGCTGTTGTGGATGTCGGCAATTTTGTTGTAGAAGAAGGAGGATAGCGCATCGCAGAGGTCTTGGGAGTTAGTGATGTCGTTGGATGCCGTGGGAGGGTTGGTGAATTCTTTGACGATATTGAAGAGTTCCTTCCTGTTATGGGAATTGTTGTCGAGACGGTCCTTGAATGCTGCTTTCTTGGTGTGTCGAATCAGTTGGTGGTGTTTGCGGATGGCTGTCTTGAGGGAGGTCATGTTGTCTGGGGTTGGTTCTATTCTCCAATTCTTCTCCAGGGTGCGGCATGTCTTCTTGGATTTTTTAAGGTCATCATTGAACCAGGGAGCCTTTTTGCTGGATGATTTCAACTGGTGTTTATTCAGGGGTGCTAGTTCGTCTGCACTGTGGGTAATCCATTGCCTGAAGTTGGTGGCCGCTTGGTCTGGGTCCGTTGCTAGTGTGGGAGTATTTTGGCTGAGTGATGTGAGGAGTTGGTCGGTGGTGATTTTGTTCCATTTTCCTCGGGGAATGGGTTGTGGACGGTTGTGGGTCATGGTTGTTTTGTAGCTGAAGTGAACACAGCTGTGATCCGTCCAGTGGAGAGCTGTAGTGTGATCGAAGGAGATGTGCTTGCTGGAGGTGAAGATAGGGTCGAGCGTGTGTCCGGCTGTGTGAGTGGGGGTGTCAACAAGTTTTTTGAGTCCAAGATTGGACAGGTTGTCCAGAAGAGTGGTGGTATTGTTGTCGAGAATGTTGTCAAGGTGGTAGTTGAGGTCTCCTAGAAGAATGTAGTTCTCTGAGGCTTGTGGGACACCCCCGCGCCGCACGGCCACCAGCTGCTGCGTGTGCCCCCTGCCTGCCCTCTGCCTCGCTGCTGCCTCGTTTGCCGGTTGCCGGCTGCCTCCGCTGCGGGGATTGTTTTGCCTGGTTTTGTCGAGCATTTGTGCCTGTTTTGCTAAACTTCGTGTATCTTCTTTTTTCCCCTTGTTTTGTCAAGTAGTTGTGCCTGTTTTGTTTAACTCCGTGTAACTTCATTTTTTCCCCTTTTTTCCCTTGTTTTGTCGTAGATTTGTGCCTGTTTTTGTTTAATCACATTTTGCCCGTGTTTCTGGCTCTCCTTCCTTGTTGTCCGCCGCCCTCCGCCCTCCCTTCCCGCCACCGCCGCTTGTCCCCGCCCCTTTTTTCTCTTCTGTAACCCTCCCCGCTCCCGCCTCCCAGCTGCTCCGCCCACCCGCGCACTTCGCCTTAAATGGCGACCGTGCGTACGCGCAGCGGTCAAGCGCAGCGGGCGCGCCGATTGTGCGCCGAAGGCGCGCCAAAGGTAAGCCCGTCCGCGACCGGATCGCGACCAGCGCCAGGACCCCTGGACCTCGAAGATCCCGACCGACCCGCAGGACGTACTCAGCCGCCACCCTCTGCGCACTCAACACCGGCCGACGCCCAGAGTGCCACCAAGCCACACCACGACGCACCCAGGGACCCTTCAGCTGCCACGCCTGCAAGTTCTCCTGCATCCGGACCTGCCTCGCACCAACACCCGCCAAGTCGAACTCCAGCAGCACCCACCTCAAGTGCATCCTGCTCAACACCCGCTCCGTCCACAGACACGCCATCGAACTCTGGAACCTCCTAGACGCCACAGCCCCTGACGTTACCTTCCTCACGGAGACCTGGATGAACACCTCCTCAGCTCCAGACATCGCCATCGCTATCCCAGAGGGCTACAAGATCGTCCGGAGGGACCGAAACGCCAACCAGATGGGAGGAGGCATCGCCATCGTCCACAGGAGCACCATCCGCCTCACGACCAGCACCGACAACACCCTGACCAGCGCCGAACACCTGCATTTCCAGATCCACACCAACCCGAACACCACCCTCAGAGGCACCCTGATCTACCGACCTCCTGGACCACGCACGCAATTCAGCGAGGACATCGCCGACTTCGTCAGCCCGCATGCCCTCCCCTCCGCTGACTACATCCTCCTGGGAGACCTCAACTTCCACCTGGAGAACAACAACGACCGCAACACCAGCACCCTGCTCGACAACCTCGCCAACCTGGGACTTAAGCAACTGGTGTCCACCCCCACCCATCTCGCCGGACACACACTCGACGCAGTCTTCTCGTCCAGCACAGACATCGACTTCAGCCACGCCACTGAGCTTCAATGGACGGACCACAGCTGCGTCCACTTCACCTTCAAGAGAACGACGACTCACCACCACCAGCAACAGGCGGCCCGCAGAAGCTGGAACAAGATCACAGCACACCAGCTCGCCACCTCCCTGGGCCAGCACCCTCCTGCCAGCTCAGCGAACCCCAGCCAGGCCGCCGACAACCTCACGACGTGGATCAGCAACTGCGCGGACGAACTCGCCCCACTGAGGACCCCGCCTAGCAGACCCGGCAGCAAGAAGGCCCCATGGTTCACCGATGAACTCAAGAGCTCCAAGAAGAACTGCCGAGCCCTCGAGAAAGTCTGGAGAAGGGAACCGACACCGGACAACAGGACCTCCCTCAAAATTGCCACCCGGAAACACCACCAGCTGATCCGCGCCGCCAAGAAAACAGCATTCAAGGACCGGTTGGACAACAACGCACACAACTGCAAGGAACTCTTCAACATCGTGAAAGAGCTTTCCAACCCCAGCGCAGGAAACAACGACATCACCCCATCGCAAGACCTCTGCAACTCCCTCGCTTCATACTTCCACAACAAGATCACGGACATACACAACAGCTTCAACAACCAACCAACGCACACCATGCCCGATCAACCACCCCCCACCACCACCCTCCACGCCTGGACCCCGATCAGCACCGAAGACACCATCCGCACGATGAACTCCATCCACTCCGGTTCACCGACCGACCCCTGCCCTCACCACGTCTTCAACAAGGCCGACGCCGTCATCGCACCCCACCTGCGAGACATCATCAACACATCCTTCGACACCACCATCTTCCCGGAGAGCTGGAAACACGCCGAACTCAGCGCTCTACTCAAGAAACCAACAGCGGACCCCACCGACCTCAAGAATTACCGCCCCATCTCGCTCCTCCCGTTTCCAGCCAAAGTCATCGAGAAGACCGTCAACAAACAGATGGCCGCCTTCCTCGAGACGAACGGATCCCTCGACCCCTCACAGTCCAGCTTCCGAGCCAACCACAGCACCGAGACCGCCCTCATCGCCGCCAACGATGACATCCGAGCCCTGATGGACAATGGAGAAACAGCGGCCCTCATCCTCCTAGACCTCTCCGCGGCATTCGACACGGTCTGCCACCGCACCCTAGTACGGCGCCTCAGCAACATCGGAATCCAGGACAAGGCACTGGAATGGATCATCTCCTTCCTCGACGGAAGAACACAGAGAGTCCGCCTACCACCGTACAAGTCAGAGGCCTCCGATGTCATCTGCGGCGTCCCCCAAGGATCATCTCTGAGCCCCACCCTCTTCAACGTCTACATGAGCCCCCTCGCGGCCATCGTACGCAAACACAACCTCAGCATAATCTCCTACGCCGACGACACCCAGCTGATCCTCTCCCTGACCCACGACCCCGCCGCCGCCAGAGCCAACCTGCACGAAGGGATGAAAGAGGTAGCCGAGTGGATGACGACCAGCCGCCTGAAGCTGAACTCGGACAAGACGGAGGTCCTCATCCTGGGCTCCTCACCCTCCGCCTGGGACGACTCCTGGTGGCCTCCCGCCCTGGGCACCGCACCCAAACCGACAGACCATGCACGAAACCTGGGCTTCATCCTGGACTCCTCCCTCTCCATGACCAGGCAAGTCAACAACGTCTCCTCGGCGTGCTTCAACATCCTACGCATGCTACGGAAGATCTTCTGGTGGATCCCCACCGAGACCAGGAAGACCGTCACCCAGGCCCTCGTCACCAGCCGACTGGACTACGGCAACGCCCTCTACGCCGGTACCACCGCCAAGCTCCAGAAGAGACTCCAGCGGATCCAGAACGCCTCAGCCAGACTCATCCTCGACATCCCACGAACCAGCCACATCTCCGGACATCTGAGAGACCTTCACTGGCTCCCCGTCAACAAAAGAATCACCTTCCGCCTCCTCACCCACGCACACAAAGCCCTACACGACCAAGGCCCGAGCTACCTCAACAGTCGAGTCAACTTCTACGCTCCGAAACGCCACCTCCGATCAGCCAACCACGCCCTCGCCGCCGTCCCCCGCATCCGAAGAGCGACGACAGGAGGAAGGTCCTTCTCCTACCTGGCCGCCAAGACCTGGAACTCCCTCCCGACCGACCTGCGCCTGACCCAAGACCACCTCTCCTTCAGGAAGAAGCTGAAGACCTGGCTGTTCCAGCGCCTTGAGACCCTACGGGTATGTAGCGCGCTCTATAAGTGCCACTGATTGATTGATTGATTGAGGCCAGGGCGTGCGGGCTGATGAAGTCAGTGATGTCGTCGCAGAATTGAGATCGGGAGCCTGGGGGCCTGTACATGAGGGTTCCTCTAAATGTGGTCCTGGGGTCGGTGTGGATCTGAAAGTGGAGGTGTTCGGCGGTAGCAAGGTTGTCGTCAGAGCTGGTTGTAATTTTGATGGTGTTTCTATGGACGATGGCGATGCCTCCTCCAGTTTTTTTATTGGTGCGGTCTTTTCGAATGATCTTGTAAGCGTCCGGTATGGCTATGGCGATGTCGGGGGCAGAAGATGCATTCATCCATGTTTCAGTAAGGAAGGCGATGTCAGGTGACGCAGTGTCGATTAGGTCCCAGAGTTCGGTTGCATGTCTGTGGACCGAGCGGGTGTTGAGTAGGATGCATTTCAAGTCGTTGGGTTTGGAGCTGTGAGTGGGGGAAGTGTGTTTGTTGAGGGTCCTGACGCAGTTGAACTTACAGGAGAGGCAGGAGAATGGGCCGTGGGTACGTCCTGGGGTAGCTGCGCAGCAAAGAGGGGTGCGTCCGGCGTTGAAGGCGAGGAGAGTAGCGGCATCATAAGTTACTCTGGGGGGTTGGGAGCGGCTTTGAGCAGGGGGACGGGCGCTGGGCGCGGTCCAGGCGTGGATGGGCGAAGACGGGCTTACCTTTGGCGCACCTTCGGCGCGGCCGCAGCGCGTGGACGCTGCGCGTTGGGACGTCACTCTTAAATGGATAGTGGAGGGGGCGGAGCGTGGGAGGGGCCGCTGGGAGGTGGTCTCGGGGAGGTAGAGGCGGGCCAGGAGAGCTGATAACAACAACAAGATGGTGGCGGGCTGAATCAAAACGAGATCAAGGCACAGTCCGAGTCAAGCCTGAGCAAATACTACAAAGTTACACACCACTGGTGGGTCCGGCTAGAAGCGCTAAGAAAAACAAATGCCAGGCGGCTCACGTGTAATTGTAAGCTCTAGCTGCGTGCAGAAGCGCTATGTTAATTAATATGTGCAGCAGGCAGCAGCTATTAAAGGAACCAGTTCAGTGCAGGAGCGCAGTATGCAGTCAATGCTAGCAGCGCTGAAATGATTTAAAATGAGCAGTTAACGATACCAATACTCCTTCAAGGGCCAAGGGAGCGTGGGGAGCGACCGTGCAGGAGCGAGTCCAGGCGGTCAACATATGTTATAATGTTCCAGGCTAATGTACTTTCCCGGAAAATTTACAACTGTCCTGCAAGTAAAATATATTCCTTTTTCTAGAAAAAGGGCGTTTCTTCGTCCCATGACGGAGCCGTTGAGCAAAAGAGGCTCGGCCTGTTGTCTTAGTCGCCGATACGCCTGAATATCAGATTCTTATCGATCACTTTATGTTGCAGAAGTAGAAAACACAACAGCCCTTGACCATTTATCTTTACTGCGTTCCTGCGTATTATACCTTTTACCCTTCATGTAATTGGACTGCTTTATTTCACTTGCCTTTTACTGATTCTAAAACAGTGACTATTATTAAAAACTTTACCAATGTAAATACTACTACCATGTTTTCTTTTAAAAACCTTTATTGTGAAAACGTCAGTATACAAATACGGGCCCATAACCATGTGGGCCGGCCACGGAGCAAACTGTAATCGTATATGATGAGTAGACATTTACACTGTAGAGGAACGTAACGGGCGGGCCATTAGGTTGCAAGAACTAAGGTGTCTAACAGTTGCGGAATTGGTGGACGTACATTTAATAATTAAAATACGACAGAGCCAGTTACAATAAAATTATCTAGATATACATTTGCGGGCAAGTACCATGGGTGACGTTAATTCGAACTTTCAATAGTACAGTAATCAATAACACATCAGAACTTAATATCAATAGGGATGTCAAAATATTCAATCAATTCTCGTCCCCGCCCGCCATGTGCTTCAAAACTGCATACGAATCTCATGATTCCAAGGTTCAGCAACCAGTACACAACAAGGAGTTACGAGTCCCATTTATTCCGGCGCCATTTTGGGCGAGGACGGGCAGGTCCAGGATATAGTCAAAATGTCTCTACCAACCATCGACTATGATGATGTTCATATGCTGTATTTATTAGAGTAACACTCATCTGTCCACATGAAATTAATTTGCCACAATCTAAACATGTAATTTTAATCTTTCCAAAGTTCTTCTAAATATTTGGGACCGTTTCCCTTGCCTCTGATGCTGTCAGTGCCACTTCTTTGGTGAATGTACTGGCAGGTCGGGGGTTCTCCTCCAAATCTCTCTTTTGTGCAGCACTATAATTAATCGGTGCCACCTCTCCATATGACGATGCATGGTATAGTTACCATAACTATATTTTTTTTCGGTTCCTCTGGAGAGTACATTGTGGCAGATGAGGCAGGTAACGTACCGGGCATTTACCTTTTTTTGCATGTAGAGGAAAGGAAAAAAAATTTGAGCGTCCGAGTTCTAAGGTGTCCCAGGGTTATTTTAGTGGACCAGGCCCAAATCCAAAGAACAGGCCGCCATTTTGAGAGTCCTGTTGCAGCCGCCTGTCGCTGTAGCATCAAGAGCGGCCGAACCTCAGCTGAATGGCAACTGAAATGGTAAAGGGGCGCCCCACTACAGCAGACGAGCCTCCACCTGGGAAGGCCCGTTCACGCCGCCTCCTCCCCCCCCCCTTCGGGCACCCCACGCCGTTATTCGGAGCAGGATTGTAGGATGGCCACACCAGTGCGGCAACTTGCTAGACACCACCTCGGTGCCAACCGAATCTCAGCGCCTTGTGGTGTCTTCTATTCAGAAAATATTGTTGTGCTGCCTTCGACCTATTCGCCGCAAGTGCGCACGCAACTCAGCTGCATAGCGAGTGAAACACCGAGGGGCGCCCCACTGCAGCCGAGGAACCTTCATCTTGGGGGCGACGCACAGCATCACATTGCTTTCCAATGCAGTCAGATCCTCAAACAACCCCCACTGACTGACGCGAACTCACAGGCCAACGGAGCGCCCCACGCCGACTTTCGGTGCAGCATTGTAGGATGGCCACACCAGTGCGGCAACTTGCTAGACACCACCTCGGTGCCATCCGGATCTTGGCGCGTTGCGCTGCCTTTGGCCCTATTCGCACATCGGTCCGCTACTGACGCCACCTCACAGGCCAACGGGGCGCCGCACGCCGACTTTCAGCATTGTAGGATGGCCACACCAGTGCGGCAACTTGCTGGACACCACCTCGGTGCCATCCGGATCTTGGCACATTGTGCTGCCTTCGGCCTATTCGCACATCGGTCCGCTACTGACGCCGCCTCACGTGCCAACGTATTTTCTCCGCATAACAGGTCATGTGACTTGTTTATAAAACTTTTCATTGGTTCATTTTACTTTTGGTTTCCTAATGATGGAAGGCTTGATCATATGACCTAAAAACAACACTTTTCATTGGATGAAAACTTTTTTTTTTCCCAAACGATGAAAGCCCCACCTTGTTTCTGGATGTTTCAGACTGAAGCTGGCGTCAGCATGAGAGCACCACCATCTTGTAGCTCCGTCGTGGTCATTCCGCGAGCAATCATGGCAGCCGCTCCCCACCAGAAGCCTGCAGGAGTCGGGGCCCCCAAAACTTTTGATGAATTCTCAAGGCGGAGGGGACGCTTTCGAGAATGGGGTCCAAGACCTAGCAGACAAGCGTCCGATTTCCAAGGTGTCCCAGGGCCATTTCAGTGGACCAGGCCCAAAAAGGAAAGAGCCTGCCGCCATTTTGAGAGTCCTGTGACAGCCGCCTATCGCTGCACCGCAAGAGTGGGCGCAACTCAGCTGAATTGCGGCTTTTGATACAGTGGACCAAAAACGGACGGAATGGCAACTGAAACGGTAAAGGGGCGCCCCACTACAACAGATGACACTCCACCTGGAGAGGCCCGTTCACGCCGCCTCCCCCGGGGCGCCCCACGCCGTTATTCGGAGCAGCATTGTAGGATACCAAAACCAGTGCGGCAACTTACTGGACATCACCTTGGTGCCATCGTTCTGCTGCCTTGGAACTATTCGCACAACAGTTTGCTACTGATGACCCACCCCCCGCGACGCCCCACGCCGTTATTTGCTGGGTGGCAACTTACTAGACATCACTTTCGTGTCATCTAGATTTCAGCGCGTTCTGCTGCCTTGGAAC
Source organism: Lissotriton helveticus (assembly GCF_964261635.1). Lineage (NCBI taxonomy): Eukaryota > Metazoa > Chordata > Amphibia > Caudata > Salamandridae > Lissotriton > Lissotriton helveticus. The sequence goes on from NC_136063.1 coordinate 43,573,505, forward strand.
TATTCGCACAACAGTTTGCTACTGATGACCCACCCCCCGCGACGCCCCACGCCGGAAATCTGGTCGTTGTGCTGCGTTGGGACTATTCGCACAGCCGACCGCTACTTCGTTGTTTTTCCCTAAAAATGTTTATATGTTATTACTATTTTTGTTTTCTTGTATATATTTATAAATTATTAAAGTTTTATAATCTTACTACTTTGTCGGAGTGCTATATATTTTTAATGTGACACATAATTGTAAAAACTTTGATGTACAAAGAGTCATCCCTGGAATCTTCCGCTTCAGGCTCGGTCCCCTCCCCAATCACAATACAGGATGGTTTTCAGATAATAGCAACGCTTCTGCTGTGACGGATCTCATCGAGTGTGGGCCTTGATCTACTATAACTCCTTTGAAGAGGGGTGATTCTTTACAGCTGGGGCCATAAACTACATCTGCAGGGCTAGCTGATACCCTAGGACCAGCCTGGACAATCGGACACAGAGGAAAAGGAGTGTCAGAGGGTGCGGTAGTGAATAGGGCGAAAGGGAGGTGTCGGGCAGGCACAGGGTGTGATTCTCAGGGAAGAGCAGCGCACATGGGGGGAGGTTTATTACCCATGCATAAGACAGAGAGCGGGGGTGACCACTGCCTGGGGGAGATGCTTGCGAGGGTGGGGAGCCATGCTAAGCAGAGTGGGTCTGGTCAAGGCATCTAAAATGGCTGCCGTGCACGACAAAAGTGTAGCATTTGAAAAAAGACAAGATGGAGCAGACAATGTTTTTCAACACTTCCTGATTTCCTTCGAATCGAACGTTAACAGACGTTGGGGCATATTACCAAAGTTAAGCGATATTTATCCCTAACGATGCTTAGCAACGATTTTTTTACCGCTAAGCATCGTCAGAAATTATCGCAGATAAACCTTGCTATTATCAAGGTTTATCGCAAATACGATAAAAAACGACCGCAATGCATTAATATCGCTGAAAACTCAGTGATATTCATGCATTACCGAGCTAATGCTCTTAGCCATGTTATCCACCTCCCATTGGATAACATGGCTAAGAACTGCTCAGGGCAGGTGCTAGCTTTTGGAGATATTCGCGCTTATCTCGAATATTTCCAAAAGTTGATAATAGGAGATAGCGATGTTAGCGACTGTTTCCAGTCGCTAACATCTTGGCATGCCCACTTTGCATGTCATTAGTGATAAATATCACTCACATGCAAAGTGGGGCCCAAGATGGTCGCTATCTCCTACTAGCCGTCGCTAACTGGTGTTAGCAACAGCTAGGTAATACAGATATAATTTTATCTCCGCGAAGCGGAGTGCTGTTACAGATATATATCTTGTTTTTGAACGTTAATTTCTCAAAATGCACTGAAGCACATATATTGAGACCTAGCAAAGGCACATCGAGCTACCAGTCCCTACAATTTTGCCAAGTTTCGTGCAAATCCATTCAGCCGTTCGATTATTATTATTATTATTTTTTTGCCCCGCGGGGCCCTTTTAAAACCTCCACATCAAACCTAAGAGGTCAAGGAGGATCTACTATGCCCCCTTATGGTCATTTGCCCCTTCGCTTTGGCCTCCTCTTGTCTCTCGATCCTACCGAGAGACAAGATGGCGGCCGCTACGGACTGTTTGGAATGTTTACAGACACCGGAGAGCCAATCAGCTTCGCTTCGCAAAGCTCCGTAACGCGAAAAGTACGCGAAGCGGTCCGCTGTTACAGATATATATCTTTTTTTGAACGTTAATTTCTCAAAATCCACTGGAGCACATATATTGAGACCTAGCAAAGGCACATCGGGCTACCAGTCCCTAATATTTTGCCAAGTTTCGTGCAAATCCATTCAGCCGTTCGATTATTATTATTATTATTTTTTTTTGCCCCGCGGGGCCCTTTTAAAACCTCCACATCAAACCTAGGGGGTCAGCGAGGATCTACTATGCCCCCTTATGGTTATTTCCCCCTTTGTTTTGGCCTCCTCTTGTCTCTCGATCCTACCGAGAGACAAGATGGCGGCCGCTACGGACTGTTTGGAATGTTGACAGACGCCGGAGAACCAATCAGCTTCGCTTCACAAAGCTCCGTTGCGCGAAAAGTACGCGTCCTGGGACGCTGACCGGTCCGCTGTTACAGATATATATCTTTTTTAAAACGTTAATTTCTCAAAATCCACTGGAGCACATATATTGAGACCTACAAAAGGCACATCGGGCTACCAGTCCCTACAATTTTGGCAAGTTTCGTGCAAATCCATTCAGCCGTTCGGGCTAAAAGTGAGGCCAACCGCCCTATGGAAAACTCAATGTTAAAAACACGTTTTGGGACCCCCCTTTTTTCTCGGCCCCCCCTTGACGAACCCCCCCCAAAATATTAAGGGCTGCTCAGAAACAAAATGTGCCATTTTCCTGAAAATTTCAGCCAATTCCATCCACAAACGCCAAAGTTATTAGACATAGAATTTTCAAAAATCCCATAGAGAAAAAATCCTAACTATATATACCTACTGGCGACCGCCAGTAGGTAATATATATATATATATATATATATATATTCACTGAAAAAACCATAGGTTATAGACCATATATAGTTAGGAATTAGCATTTAAAAAACCTTATTTTACTCACACAAAACCAATGAAATTCCATATATAGTTAGTTGCACTAACTATATATCGCGCACCCGCAATCCACTGCTGATGATGTCACATATTACATCATTCATGACATGGTCAGTGACATCACTGATGACATCACTGATGACATCTCAAATGACATCACTGATGACATCACTGATGATATCTCATTTGACATCAATGGTCACATCACTGATGATATCATTAATGTGACAATACAATGCATCTCCTCACACTTTAATATAACCTCTGTTACACCCAGTGTTAAATACAGAATATAATTTTTGAAACCATTGACACACCAATACTAGTTACTACATTCGCACTCACTGATTCCTACACACACATTCACTCATTCACCCATACAATCATTCATACATACAATCACTCATCTTTACAACACTATCATACGCACTCATACACCTATACAGACACTCACACTCTGCCACTCATCCATGGAGTTACTCACACACCTAGTCAGTCCTGTAAAGAATCAATCACACTTCCAATTTCTCATCTATACAGTTAAACATAGAGCACCTTACATTTTCAAACATATACTACACACATACATACTCTCTTATACAATCACTGATACAAGTACACATTAATCTGCACAGAGTCACACACCTCCCAGCCAGCCACACACACACTCAGTCTCCCATACAAATACTTGGGCAATCAATCAATAACCCATATAGTTACTCATATAGCTACTGATGAACACATGCAGCAGTTTACAGAACAACAGACATAATGATGCACAAATTAAGACAGTTTAGTCACTAACCCATGCACTCAGTGAGACACATTTAATCACTCACTCATACAGTCAGTCATGCACCTACTAAATCCTTCGTCCAGACACTTATACATCCACTCATTCTTCAATATGTAAGACATATTTAAACTTTACAGAAACAAAAAATCACTGGATGTTGTTATCAATGATGTCATCAGTGATGTCATTTGAGATGTCATCAGTGATGTCATCAGTGATGTCACTGACCATGTCATGAATGATGTAATATGTGACATCATCAGCAGTGGATTGCGGGTGCGCGATATATAGTTAGTGCAACTAACTATATATGGAATTTCAATGGTTTTGTGTGAGTAAAATAAGGTTTTGTAAATGCTACTTCCTAACTATATATGGTCTATAACCTATGGTTTTTTCAGTGAATTTTCAAGGTTTTGTAAATGCTAATTCCTAACTATATATGGTCTATAACCTATTTTTTTTCAGTGAATTTCTTTTTTTAAATTATATTTTATTTTAGATTTCAAAGGAAAGCACACATTACAGAACAATGTAAGTACCAAATTTTGCCTCCTACATATGTTCGCCCCAATATTGCCGGGAGATTTAAATCAACTACACTTTAAGCATCATATTATAACATTTCAAAGAAACACAATCATAAAAAATAAAAAACCAGCTAAAAAGAAAAGACAAATTAGCAAATTGGCAAAATGGATCATCCTATTCTTGTTCTCCATTTCTCCAATGGTCCCCATATCTTAATACCTCGAGCTCTCCCTACCCTACCCTTCCTTGCATATATATATTTCTCTAAATTATGTATAGCAATAAGATTTGATAACCACACTTGCATGGTTGGGGGATTCTTATCTAGCCATACCCTGGCTAACATTAATCTAAAGACAGCCGCTGCCATAAACATAAACATTACATCACCTGAATCCATTTGGACATTTCCTGCGTCTACTCCCAACATAATTAAGCTTACTGTAAAGGTTGTCCTTATTTTTAATGAGTTGACTAGAAATTGTTTGATGTCCTTAATTAGCGTATATAGTTGAGGACATGTAGCAAACATGTGAACGATGTCTGCCTCTGTAGAATTGCATCTGGGACATATAATACCCTCTGTACCCCCCCATTTCGCAATCCTGGCTGGGGTATGGTACAGCGAGAATAGTGTTTTATAGTGCTGGGATTGCAAGGGGGCAGAACATAGCATGGACCGCCCTAATTCCATTGATTCGTTAAATGATTCAGGAGCAGCCTCTATCCTATCCCCCCATTTGGCCCTGTGCTTATCCAAATCATCTGCTCTATTTTTTGCCAGTGCAGCATATATTAGCCTAATGGAGTATTCCTCCCCAGTACTTAGCCCTTCCATCAGGTCATTTGTGTGAAAGCCCAACGGCCCCCCTTGTTTATTCCTAAGAAAACTCCTAATCTGAAGGTATTTGAAGAAGTCCCTTCTATTTATTTTATATTTTCTGACCAGTTCCTCAAATTGTACAATCCCCTCTGAATTTAATAAATCCCCAATTTGATGTATCCCTTTATTCTCCCAGTCCGCCATCACTGAATCCGCAAAAATCTCTTCAGGGAAGGATTTATTTTTATAAACTTTCGTGTACCTGTTGAATCTACCCATACCTATCTTTTTCTGAAAAGTACTCCAGATTTTAAGTGCCGCCCTAAGAGTCTTATATGCCTGCCTTCTAAGGTAACCCAAATCCGTAAAGTACAGGAAACAGTTTGCGGAATTTCGTCCTAGTACCACTGAGTAGGCTTCGATTGACATGGTGACGGCCTTTGATGACCCCACACCTCCTCCTATCATTCCCTGCATATACTGGAGAGCGGCAGCCAAATAATATAATCTAAAATCTGGAGCACCCCAGCCCCCTCTATCCCTTGGCAGAGTGATAAATTTGTAAGCCCTACGGGTTTTTCCTCGTGCCCAGATAAATCTATTAGCTATGCTCTCCAGCCTATTGAACCATTTGTTCTCAAAACTTAAAGGTATTGATCTGAATAGGTACAAAAATTTAGGCAAAACCATCATCTTCAACACATTTGTACAACCGACCAAAGACAGATGTAGATTGTTTATCCTTTCCAGGTCGCTATTAACCTTTGCTACCAGTGGTTCCATATTGCGCTCGACTAACTCCTCCAGTTTTACAGATATATCAATCCCTAGGTATGTTGCATTGTTGACCACCCTACTATCTGAGCTTGTAGCAAACCTGTTAATGATAATCTGGGTTTTAGTTTTATTCAAGCAATATCCTGAAATCAGCCCAAATGCATGTGCTTCTGCTTCTACTCCCACCATGGCTATATCCGGATTTGGGGTCAATATAGCGACATCGTCCGCATAGGCGAGAGTTTTCACAGTACAGCCGTTTAGTACCATAGGTTGGATATCACGGTTTCCCTCTAACTTGCGTAATAGTGGCTCTATATACAGGGCAAATAACAATGGAGAAGACGGGCAGCCCTGACGAGTCCCCCTTTGTATATGTACTAAATCCGTATGCCCTCCGTTTACTCTAATTTTAACAACCGGGTCTCTATACAGGGCTTGTATTGCTCCTATATACCCTGGACCAATACCACACCACTTCATAACTTCCCATAGATATTCCCAGGCGACCCTATCAAAAGCTTTCTCAGCGTCTAGAAACAATGCTGAAATAGGGTCGCCTGTGACTTCTGCCACATCAATCATGGTGATCAGAGTTCTGACGTGCTGTGTCGTGCCCTTCCCAGGTATGAAACCATGCTGCGATGGACTCACCAAGTGTTCAATACAACCTGCTAATCTCTTTGCCAACATCTTAGAATAAACCTTGCTGTCTGAATTCATTAGCGTAATGGGTCTGTAGGAACCAGGGAGGGTTGCGGGCTTCCCTTTTTTAGCTATAACAATTATATCTGCCCCACGCCATGAATCTGGTGACTGCCCCCCTTGTTGTACAAATAGCATAACCTCAAACATATACATTAACAAATAATCACGAAACACTTTATAAAATTCAACCGGAATTTGATCAGGTCCGGTCGCCTTCCCTGATGGTAGACTATTTAGTGCATCGATACATTCCTCCAGCCTTAAGGTAGATTCTAGCATTTCTCCTTCTTCTCTTGTGACAGAGGGTGAGCACATACCTCTAAGGTAATTCCTTATTTCCACTATTCCCTCTGTGTCTTCCTGTATATACAATTTTTCGTAAAAACTTCTAAAGACATCTCTGATCTTATCTGAGCCTGTGACAATGACACCCATTGGGTCCATTATCTCTTTTATCTCCGCGGCTGCACTCTGTTGTCTAACTTTAACCGCAAGTATGTGGCCCACTTTCTCACTGCACTCAAAGGCCTCTTCCTTCTTAGCCAGGTATTTTTCCGCAAGTTTTTTCAAGAAACTTTCTACTGCGTCTGCCCTCAATGCTACTAGTGCTAATAATATGTTTTCCAAGCTAGATTTGGATTGTACTGCAGCAACTAGTTTTGCTTCCTCAGTAATTATCCTTTGTCGGATAGCTTCATTCTTTACCCTCTCTTTCTTGTGTCTGGTCAACACATAGCTCAATGTCTCCCCTCTGACACCTGCTTTAAAGCAATCCCAGGTTTGCCCTACAGAGGCAGTTCCGTGATTGATCTCCCAAAAGGACCTGATCCACCCTTCCATGTGTTTCCTATACTCGAGGTCTTGAAGAAGACTCCTCTCAAATGTCCAAGTGGGCCTCTTACTCTGTACTTGTGGGACCTTAACTGTCAGTATTAGCGGACTGTGGTCAGAAATAATCCTTGGCTGTTTTTCAATCTGTGTCCCCAAAACCAAAGACCTTGAGACTAAAAAATAATCTAATCTCACCAACACCTGATGAGGTGCCGAAAAGAAAGTGCTCCCATCTAACAGTGGGTGCTGCATTATCCAGGGGTCTTCCAAGAGATTATTTTTAACCATGTTTGCAATAGCCCTATTTACTTTTCTTTTCCTGCCATTATATGCCACTCCTGTACCCGTAAATGAGCTTGTAGGGTCATGCATATTAAAATCACCACAACATATTACTGATTCGGGCCATTGTGGTAGTTCTGTATCTAAAAACTGCCATATCTCCGGATCATCCTCGGTGGAACCATATACATTTACTAATGTTACATTGAGGCCTTTAATACTTAACTCCACCATAGCCCATCTCCCCCACCGGTCCTCTTTCTTTCTTCTAACCCTCACATCCCTTCTCCTCCCCAGTATCGCAACACCTCTTGTCCTAGATCCTTGCCTGCTGGCAGCAAGTACATCAAACCCTAGTTGATTCATCAGGTAAATCTGCTTTTCCTCTATATGCGTTTCTTGTAGGCATACTAGGTCCACTTGCAAGGTTTTTATATAAGCTGCTACATTCGCCCTTTTCCTCGAATCATTCAGCCCACATACATTTATAGAGACTAACCTACATGACATTGTGTATTAAAGAAAACAAAACCATCCCTTCCTAACCCAACTGTTCCTTCGCTCCTTCTCTCCCCCCCTCCGCACTTTCTCCCTCTTCCTTTACTCAGAAATATAGTCAATGAAAAAAATAGATAATCAATGTGTGCTAACTGCCATATCAAAACCATACATTTCAGCTGCTTTTTGGTTCCCCCCTTCCCCCTCTCCCCCCTCCCCTGTCTTCCCCCCCCTCCCTTCCCCCTGCAGGCAAATAGGTCAGCAATGACCTATGTGTGACGCTTCCTGGTTGTGTTAGTCGCACCCCTCTCCCATCATCTCCCGTGTGCCCCCCTCTCTACAACCTAATAACTTTCAAATCCCATAGCAATGCCTTACCCCTCAGTGCCCCTCTTTCTTCGCCCTTCTTAGTTCCTGAATAAACTCCTGTGCTTTCACTTCTGACATAAACATCCTGACCCTGCCCTTTGTGACAACCTTCAACCTGGCTGGGAATAACAAATACGCCTCAGATCCTAAAGCCTGAAACTCTGAAATCATTTTCCTCAGCCTCCACCTCCTTTCTACTGTCACGTGACAAAAGTCAGGCCTAGTAAAAAAAGTAACACCCTCCGCCGTTCTTCTGCTGTCTGGTCTGGCTTTCTGGATAAGTTCCTCTCGGAGTAGAAAGTTTCCAACGTTCACTAGTATTGCTCGGGGGAGTGGCGCTTTGGACCCTCCTTCAGCTCCATATGGTTTTCGCTGGACAAAGGGGAACCTATGTGCCCTCTGTACCTCTGCCTCCCACTGCCACTGGGACTCCGGGAAAGCACCCCTTAGTAGCTTGACCACAAAACCCCTTGGATCTTGCCCTTCCAGCCCTTCTGCCACTCCCAAAATTCGAACGTTATTGCGCCGCTGGCGATTCTCGAAATCCTCCATCTTCCAGAGGATATCATCCGCCTTTTTTTCCTGCTGTATTTTGAATTCGCTAAAACTGCGAAAGTCATCCTCAATCTTGCCTGTTCTCTCCTCCACCTCAGAAACTCTCCCAGCCAGACCTTCATACAGTTTATTTGTCTTCCTAAGCGTCGTTTGAATTTTCTTGAAGTCTTGTCTCGTTTTACGACTTGTGGATCTTGCTTCGGATTGTATTTGTTTCAGCATACAAAATACTTTCCCCAGAGCATCATCCTGATTTAGACCTGATTCTGACTCCTCTTGGTACGTCTGTGATGTCGCCGAATAATCCCAGTCCAGCTTCCTCTCAGCACCTCTTTCGTGCCTTCGTCGCAAAGACTGTTTCTTTTTTAATGTAGACTCTTTGTCTTTGTCTTTGTCTATGTCGGTCTCAGAAGAGGTAGAGGCCGCCCAAGATTCATCCTCCTCCTCTTCTTCAACCTCCTCCTTCTCCGCCTCTCCTTCCTCCTCTGAATCTGATATCTCCCTCTCCTGCTGAGTGGAGTCAGAGTCCTCGCCCACTGAAAAGAAGCGCTCCCCCTCCACCGAGCATAGATCTTCCCTCTCTTTCTCCGTGGGGTGATCAAATGTTAAGTTGTCTGCCACCAAGCTAACCGAGCTCCCCCATGTGGGATTAGGGGATTTAGCCCTTAGTTCTGCCTCCACCTGGATTATAGCCTGTAGCATGTCGGCATTTTCTTGCCCTTTCGCCCCACTTGTCGCTTATTGCCCGCTCTTACCGTTTTCACTGTCCGCGGTAGTCTTTTCTGTGGGCAGACCCCTCAAAGATATTTCCTTTAATCCCCTCTTTCCAGCGCCCATCTCCGCTCCATCTGCTGCCTCCTGGCTGCTTCTGCTGGCGTCCTGCACGGGGCTCGTGGGAAGCGGAGAAGTCAGCCCGACCGGTCGCTTGGCAACCACTGCCTCAGCGTCCCTCACGCTCTCAGCTCCTGTTCCTGCCTCCGCTGCTGGCGCTGCTGTTGCGTCCACGAGGACGTTCTGTTGACATCCTACAACCTCAGGCTCTCCTTCTGCTCCTGTAACACTGCGGGCACTGGAGACACATGGACTTCTGCTGGTGAATCCGTCTGGGTTGCCTGGATTGCCTGGGCGGGTGAAAGATTCTGGTAAGGTGGGCTGTCTGGAAGGGGTCCCTTTGTTTTTAGACATCCCAGGCTTTTCATTCCTTTTGGTGCGCTCTTTCGCCGTAGCGCTCTCCTCTCTGCCCAGCTGATTTCCTTTTAAATCCGTCTTCTTTCTGACAGCGGGCTCGATCACCTTCCTTATGGCGCCAGGGTTCTTTGCCGGTAACTGCGATTTCAGCATGTTAGGAGTTGCTGCAGCGGCGGGAGTTAGATTGCTCGCCTCGCTGGGGTCTTTCGCTTTCTTCTTATCAGGCTTTACAGGTTTTGGCGGCATTGTGTACAACACGCTCCACTCTTTAACTCTCAGCGCTGCTCTATTCACCGCGCTATTCACTGCTCGCTTGAGCAGGTTGGCTGCAAAACCTCTCAACCTCCACGTTAATCTCCTTGCCAGCTTCCCAAGCTCGGCTGCCACCAGGTCTCCGAGGTCTCCCGGGTACCTGATATCTGTCCGTGCAATCTCTAGCATCCCATCGCCTTGATTAATGGGATCCAGCCTTGCATTCCTGTCCGTGCAGATTTAGGAACAAAGTCTAAAGGTCAGTGCCATCCGAGGGGGGGCTAATACTATCGCTCCAGTGCCAGCGCCAGCTTTCTCAAGCTAGCATGCCAGATAGGAGAGAGGTTCTGGTGCGACTGCTCACCACAACCCACCCGTGGCCATCTTGCCTCCCAAATTCAGTTTTTTCAGTGAATTTCAATGTTTTTTTAATAGCAAATATCAAAAGCCGTAAAATGTATTCTTCTTGAAATCAAAAAATATATTTTATATGTTTATTTATAATTTTTTTTATTATTATTTTTTTTTGTTCGCTCCCGGTTCGCGAACCGGGAAGCTTCCCGTTAGCTCAATTTGGTGCCGCGACCCGGTCCGCGAACCGGTAAACGTTCCGTTTGCGCAACTGCCGCGTTAGAAATCAACATCGTGACGCGTCGCGGAAGCGCGACGTATCACATTGTCGCGTAATGCGTCTTATGACGCCACGCGTTAGCGCACCCGGAAGTGCTCCGGTACGCGAACTGAGACGCGAAGCGCAGCTCCCCGGAAGCGATCCGGGGCGCGTCGCGAAAGCGCGACGTATCGCGTTGCCGCGTAATGCATCTTATGACGCGCCGCGTTAGCGCACCCGGAAGTGCTCCGGAGCGCGAACCGGAAGCGATCCGGGGCGCGTTCCGCAGCGCGTAACATAAGCGTAACAGGTCATGTGACTTGTTAATAAAACTTTTCATTGGTTCATTTCACTTTTGGTTTCCTAATGATGTAAGGCTAGGTCAGGTGACCTAAAAATAACACTTTTCATTGGTTTAGAACTATTTTTTTTCCAAAATGATGAAAGCCCCCACCTTTTTTCTCACTCTGACTTTCAACTTTGTGAAAGGAAGACCTATTTTGCTGAGTGGAAAATGGCTTCACTAGTAGCTGCAGCTGGTGGACCCCCACCACCACCACCACCTCCTCATAGGAAGAGAGGACCACCTCCACAGTTCCTTCCCAACACAGAGGAGGAAGAGGATCAAGAAGAGGAAGAGGAAATACAGGCAACACATTTTTTACAAGAGGAGCCCCGGGTATCTCATCATAAAAATAGTTTCATTTGGCAGTTTTTTTCTTTCCCTGAAGGACATAAAAAAGTTAATGCTCGGTATGTGACGTGCCTCATATGCAAAGAGGACTTATCTAGAGGCACAGATAAGAAGTATAGTTACGGCAACTATACTATGCACCGTCACATGCAGAGGTGGCATCCACTAAATTACAGCCGGGCAGAGATGCGTGACCTCCAGGACAACCCACCAACTCCTGTGGCCAGGACATCGGCACAGGTATCTCTGTCGGGGCCAGAGGCACGGGAAACAGTGCCAAACATTCAGGAAAACTTTGTCCACATGAAGATAGTCTGTATATATTGCGGTACCTTACTCTCATGTGGCAATATGAGTGTTAATTTAATAAACAGAGCATTTGAAAACCACAAGTGCTCTAAACGCCCCAAAAATTAATTTATTTTTTTGCTCCTGTTGAGCCCTTTCCAATGCCTGTTTTTTGTTGTTTCCCCCCCAAAAAAACCAAAAAAAACATAAAATTGTTCAAAAAATACAAAAAAACAAAAAATGTTCAGAAAAAAAAAAATATATATAAAACAACAAAAACATAAAAAAAGTTCTTTTCAGAACTACCTCCCCTTTATAAAAAAATTGCTAGAATGTTTAGCACTCTGGCAATCTCTATTTCTTTTGGTTCGCTTCCCCGTTCGCTCCCCGGTACGCGAACCGGGAGCAAACCAAAAAAAAAAAAAAAAAAAAAAAGAAGAGTAAGTATAAGGGAAGTAAACAGAGAGTAATGTTAAAAGAAAGACAGCTATAGGGAGTAAACCAGAGATACTGTTTAATAGATTTATTTACCGAAGAAAAGATGGAAGAGGGTATAATTGTGAAAAACAAAATAGATAAGGAAGTGAAAGAAAAAAAGGACAGTAGAAGAATAACAAAGAAGAGTTTCTTAGAGAATATGAGGGAATGTTCAAAATAAGATTAAAACATGTGGAATAACAGAGAGAAAAAACAGAAAGCAGAAAAGAAGAAGTAACAGAAAAAGGATAATTGAAACAGCAAAGAAATCTAAATAACATAGGGGCATATTATCAACATAGGCAATAAAAGTTTTGCAGCTTTTATCGGCAGAAATGTGTCGCTAAAGCTGCTTTTGCGGCAGAAAACTGCCGCTAAAACCGCTTTTGCAGCAGTTTTCTGCCGATAAAAACAGCAATAATTTTATTGGCTGTGTTCATAATATGCCCCTTAGTGTGCTTCAACTACACAGAGAAAGCATAATGAACAAGTAGTGAAACAGTGATCAGTCAGAGACACTAAGAGTAATAGAGACGGAGTGAGTGAACAAGAGTGAGGAACTATGAGAAGAGAAAGACTGAGAAAAGGAGTGGAAGGAGTAGAGTAAGTAAGTAATAGAGAAAGGAATGAGGGAAGTAGCAAAGGCAGGAAAGTGAGGGTTAAAGAAATGAAGCAGTGGAACTAATAGTAGTTAAATGTGATAGAAATGAAACGAAAAGAGTACAAAACATTTACCTTATAATTGTCGTTAACTTAGTCACTTGTTATTTTTATACTTTCAATCTGTGAAAGAGATAACAAACATTTGAAAAATATTAAAACATATATTTAAAAATTAGAAAAGACAAGGGAAAAGATTGAAAGACAAACAGTTTTTCAACAACTTTGACACTTACAGAAGCTTCTGCTTCTCCAGACCCCCTACACAGTCCTAAAGATATACATTTTAAACTAACAGTATCTTGATGCAGATGAAGTAAGGCCTATCTTGGAACATGGTGCATCTTTTGCACTGCTGTTGTCTCACAAAAGTGACGCAATGGCAGCGCAAAAGAGGTGCACAATCATCATAAAACTGTTCCTAACATTTTAAATGATTGTTTCAGGATGGCAATAAGGTGTGTCCTATCCAGACGTTTGTTTCAGGTGAGGCCTACTCAGGGTTGCAGATCAAATTTAGGCTTGTTCAAGAGTACAGAGGAGATAATACATGTGCAGGCCAACCAATAAAGTTCAGACTTCCTCTGTTTCCCTGGACAGGCCTAAACTTCATCTGCACAATGTGATTCGTAATGTTAGGAAACACAGGTAATGTATTTCAAAAACGTGCAATTTCTTTTGCTCATTTCACAATCACATCACTTGTGTTTCCTTTAGTTAGGTATCTCATTGTGCAGATGTAGTCCAGCATATGAAAGAGTACGCACTGCATGCAACAACTTTGACACTTACTGAAGCCTCAGCTTCTCCATACCCCCTACACAGTCCTAATTATATACATTTTAAACTGACGGTATCTTGCTGGAAATGAACTGAGGCCTATCTTGCAACATGGTGCATCTTTTACACAAAAGTGACGGAACAGCGGCGTAAAAGAGGCACACAGCCTTCATAAAACTGCCCTTAACATTTTAAATAATTGTTTCTAGATGCGGATAAGGTGTAACCTATCCACAGATTTGTTTCAGGTAAGTCCTACTCAGGGTTGCAGATGAAATTTAGGCTTGTTGAAGAGTATAGAGGAGATAATACATGTGCAGGCCTACTAACGAAGTGAGTCATGTCCACTGCACTCTTGAACAAATGTCAGACCTCCTCTGTCTCCTGGAACAGGCCTAAACCTCATCTACACAATGTGATGTGTAATGTTAGGAAACACAGGTAATATAATTGAAAAACGTGCAATTTTTTTTGCTCATTCCACAATCACATAACCTGTGTTTCCTTTGCTTAGGTATCTCATTGTGGAAATGTAGTCTATCATATGAAAGACTACTTAGAATGTGAGCACTGTATGCAACAACTTTGACACTTACAGAAGCCTCACCTTCTCCATGCCTCCTACACAGTTCTAAATGTACATCATAAATACAAACAGTACAGAATTAATTATACATGTTAAATGGTTTATTTTTGCTGTTCTCAGAATGTATCAAATTTCACTAAAAACAGTGACTTGAAGGTATTCATCATATAACAGCGGGGAAAAAAAACACAATCAAAAGGATTGTGTTTAAAAAACCCATATAACATAACCAATCAGAAATCAGAACTCCTCAAAAGTAACTTACTTTCCATGACGTCGAAGGATGTCCTATGAACAGCTTACACTCGGTTGTGCTGTTTTTATTTTCAGCCCGCCACTTTCTGAAAGAAAACCTCCATCGTTTTGAAAAATATGTTACATACAATAAATTACTTCTCGCTCTCTACCACACGTTTCCACAAGGCTAAATCATGTAAGAGCCATTTATAACTCCTGGAATTCTTGTAAGCAAATCCCGTCATTTTCTATTTCCGCAACTTTCAGAAAGAAAACGTTCAAGATCACTTTCACAATCCTGGACTAGTAATATCTTACCCTTCTTGCTCACTCATGTTCTACATTTCCTATGACACTGATACTGCTTACTATGAAGCAGACTTACACTACCTCTATGACTACTACAAATATTTAATTCTCTACATCACTTTTAATCACAAAGCAATATAAAACAGTAGATAAAATTATATCAACCCCTAGAATCATTATACGCCAGTTACCTACCCTAAATTCTCTTTTCTGAAAACAGAAAGTAAGAATATTTTTAAGTAAAAAGGCAACATTGTATCGTAGTCAAATGGGAATAATTTCCGAAACAGCAAATTTTTTTACATTTTCAATAATCTGTGTGATACGCGGATCTTGTCAAATGACCATCATGCCATATAATAGCTGCAGTTACAAATGTTCTTCCTAAAATCAACGACTGTGTAGCCACAACATTTGTAATTAAAGTTGAAGACTTACTTTCATCAGGTTTATATAGTTGGATTTTTAAAATGACATTATAATCAAAAGTTTGGACAAATAATCTAGACAGCATTGCAGACTTACATTCACTCTACTCCATGTCTTGATTGGCTGCTTGAATTAGCTTATAAAAAGAAACAGTTTTTCTGAACTCATTCAAAGTGCAGTTATTTTTCCATGACGTCAAGTGTTATGGTAAGAACACCGTTTGCTTTGGGAAATACTCTGTTGTCCTTCAACTAATCTCTGCCCACCACTTTCTATAAGAAAATCTTCTTTTTTTCCAGGAACTATTTAAAACTCAAAAATAACTTTTGACTCTGTACTACACTTATCCTCAAGGCCAAATTGTGTAGGAGCCATTAGAACCTCTTGAAATTCCTCAGAGCAAATCCCGAGATTCCTTCTCTAAAATTTTGGTTTTAAAAACACCAGGTAAGAATTTTTAAGGTCAAAGGGTAATTTTTTTTTGAAAATTAAAACAGAATCGTTGCAGAATGACCAGCCATTTCTAGACTTTAAATAAGCTGTGTAATGTCCTGATGTTATTGAAGGACCATCATGATATATAATTGCTGCTGTTACAAAAGTCCTTCCTGATATTGACAACTGCGAAGCAACAACATTTTTAATTAAAGTTGTCAATTTTGTTCCATCAGGCCTACATCGTTGGAACATTAAAATGACATACTGGCCATATGTTCGTATAAATAATGTTGACATCATTTCAGATTTACATTGGCTACACTCCATGTTGTGATCAGCTGCTTTTACTAGCTTATTAAAGGAGACTGATTTACTGTCTGGCAAAGTTAAATATATAAATCTTTCTGAGTCTACACTAGTAGTACTTGATACCCTACAGTTCTCGCAGTCATGCTGCCATTGATAAGAAAGCCCAAACAGGTGATCTACATCTACACCTTCAGCATGCAATACATCAAGCATATACATTAAAAACTCCTGACAATCTTGCTGAATATTTTGAGAGACCTGAACATCTGTCTAACAGATTTCGAATTTCAGACACACTTTCTATTTTTGTTCTATCAGTGCTACATTTCTCTAACACAGAATTTAACAAACTGCAAAATCTTTGATCAGAATTGACCACAATCTCTTCTTTTACATTTTCTAGAGAAAACAAAACATTAACCACTACATTAGCATAGCAGTTGACACCAGAACTGTTTTCAAATTGAAAACCAACAACATCTTCAACAGAATCCTTTTTGTTTCTGCTTATAATTTCAGGTTCATCGACTTTTCGTCTTTTTGCTACAACCTCCCTAGTATTGGTCACCTTTCTTCGTTTCCGGCCTACCACACGTTTCTCAAACAAAGGATATTGAGGCAAATGTGGCGCATACTCTCTTCTTAACCTATTGTATTCCTTAACACAATCTAGATCCGCACAAATGTTTGTGACATCACACTCAATCAAGTACAATCCCGATAAAGTTCTAACTCGTGACAATGCCACATATGCCATACCCTCCTTGAACACAGAACTGCCAATATTCACCAATGCACTGTCTACACTTAAACCTTGCGATTTATGGATTGTCACCGCATATGCCAAGCAAACAGGATACTGCTTAC
Source organism: Lissotriton helveticus (assembly GCF_964261635.1). Taxonomy (NCBI): domain Eukaryota; kingdom Metazoa; phylum Chordata; class Amphibia; order Caudata; family Salamandridae; genus Lissotriton; species Lissotriton helveticus. The sequence continues at coordinate 43,590,418 of NC_136063.1, forward strand.
GGCGAACATATAAGTCTTTTACAAGCAAAAATCTAGCAGAACAACGACCAATTAGCTGTACTTCCTCAATGCCATCAAATTTAATTTTTAAAAATTCAATTCCATCTCTATTTCTGTATTTCACAAAATCAACAACATTACCCATTGATCCATTTACCAGACCTCTTTCAACATGTAAATTCCTTCTTAAAATTATACGGCAGTTTAAGCACACATTCAGAGTCTTTTCAAAACCTGCAGTTTTAGATATAGTCTTCTCTAATGAATCCAATTTTGTTTTCAAATTCTCAGACAAAATAATTGTTGATCTCATATGCTCTACTCTGTCAATAGCTTCCAGTTTCACAATCTCTTGGTTTTCTAAATGCAACATTTTGTTGTTGAAGATGGCACATTCTGCAAGAGTTGGCATCAAACATATTCCAGATTTCTTCTCAGTAATTTTCTGAAAAATATTCTCAGGCACAACATCTTGTTCTGGATATACATTTGACAGTAATCGTGCATGTAAAGCTTCTTTCCCATGCTCGGTCACTTTTCCAATTCTAACATCTTGTAGAATATTCTTGTAATCTTCATCCTTCGCCTGACGCATATTTTCATGCAGTTCAGCATAATTGAAGTTTAACCATATATTGACGTTGCCAATGCTCCCTAGGCACTTCCTGGTATCTTCATGCGTGAGCATTTTGAACACAGGTTGTCCTTTCACTGGTGTCAGCTGCAGAAGATCTCCAAAAACAATGATGTGTTTGCCACCAAATAACACATCATACTCTGTTTTGAGAACTTCTTGCATTCTCAAATGCACAAAGGCAAGCATGACATTGGAAACCATGCTTACTTCGTCAATGATAAGAAGTTTCATTTTCCTCAAGACTCTTGAAACTTCACAACAAGCATCTCCAGATAACTTGTGGTATTGTAATTTGTTGTCATGTTCCACTGGCAGCATCAGTAGACGATGCAAAGTAATACCTTTAATGTTATGTGCTGCCAGTCCAGTTGGAGCGGTGACAACACAAGACAGCGATGACTCAGTCCTTTCCTGCAAATAACATGAAATTGCTTTAATGAGGAAACTTTTTCCAGTTCCCACTTCTCCACTCACGTACAGTCGAACAGGCTTCAACGACGTACATGAGCACTCTTTCTTCTCATGACTTAATCCATGATCAATTTGCTTGGTAACTTCGTCATATATTTTCCTCTGCTCAACGTTGAGTTTTCTTTCCAAGTCTTCTAAGTTAACCGCATCCTCCTGAACATGTGCCATAGCTCTTTCCACTTCATTCATGGCAGTGGCAGCTTCATTTTTGATAACAGGTCCTCCTAGTGGATCCTGACTCAATGAAACAGAACTCTGACTGTCCTGAGAACTGTCTCTGGCAATCTCGGCTGCAATTGTTGCTTCCTGCTCGATTTCCGCATTCAACATTTCTAGATATTTGGGAAAAGCAGGACATTCTATGGTCTCCTCGGCGGCAGTGAAAGAGTCTTCGTAACAGAGGAAATCTCCAAGCAGTTCCTCTTCTGCACGCAAAGGCTTGAAAAGTTGCAAAAGTGCTAAATAGAAAAACTCCTTTTTTTCAGGAGATTCGCCACTCAATTTTCGATGGTTTACCAAGTGGCATTTTCTTTGCTTGACCAGACATCCCTCACTTCCAATTACAGCATACACTCCTTTCTCAATATCTTCTTTGATGTTCCTCTTGAATATGTAATTTTGTAGAACCTCATACAGACAAACATTCTCGAGGTGACTGCTTCGATTTGGATAATATGTATCCAACATGTTGGTCTTCAAAATATCGGTACTGTTTGGCTCCTTTTCCGCCAAATACTCAATTTCCCGCACAGGTTTCAGAACTCGATTACGCGTTGCAGCAAGACCAAGACTCGCCCAAACGATACTCCTGGATTTGGCATAGAGACTTGCTGAAGACAACCGGTCAGAACATTCGTAAGCTCCGATTTCTCGATGTGACAACATCTTCAGACTGAAACTGTACAACTTCTTACTGAGGCTGTTTTCATGCGAAATGTCCTCCCACATATCCTTCAATTCTGTCTTTTCTTTTTTGGTGATGTAAGATGTCACATACCGAGCCACAGCCATACAGTTATCAGCCACAAACTGTATATCCATGTTAGCATTCCACATGGACAAAATCACTGGGTTGTAGTCGTTGATGTACTTGGACTCTTCGTTCCTCTTCAAATTGTATGTGTTTTTAGGTGATTTCTTCATCACATTATGTCGCAGCGAAGACATCAAACTGTTTACTCTTCCTTTAGAAATCACCGGTCGTGGAAAGCCGAAACGACATTTGGTGTAGAACTTGTCCTTGTTTCTGAATTTACGACGACAGTACTTTCCACAACGATGGCTTTGGAAACTTAGAACTTTTTCTCTTAGGCTTTTCTTCTCCTTTGCTTTTGGAACAGCACACGTAGAATACTGTTGTATGAAACTCATCACTAAGTCTTCTGGATCTGTTCCAAATTTAGGTGCATCCTTGATCCGCAGCAGCATATGTATATGAGGAGCACCTCTTGCTTGGTACTCCTTTCTCCAGAAGAAATCCAACACCTCTCCAAGAGGTGGATTCTTCTTATTCATGATGAAAGACATCATAGCTTCAAATCTATGATTGAAGTACCTGCATACATTGACTGGATCCAAAGAGCACAGTTCTCCGGGTGTCTTGAATTCGATGTTTTCAATGTTTCCATTTGCCTCTCGTAGAAATTCAAGTAAGTCTTCCCAGCCATACTCGGCACAGCTCAGAGTGAGGAACCATGTGGGAGTTCCTAAGTTCCTCAGCATACATTTTAAATCACCATGACGACGGTACCAGTACTCATTAGTACCACGCTGACACGCCATGAGATTAATCAGGTGACAATCCAAAATACTGTCTTGGACATTGACTTTATCCATAAAGTCACTTGCCGAGATGTTTTGCATCTGTATACCCCTTTTCAAGATGTGGTTCACTGCATATGACAGTCCAGACAGATCGCTTTCAAACAGGAGATGAAACAAATAGGGAATGCATTGTCGAAACCTAGCATCTTCTGCATACAATCGTAAAGTCCGGTATTCAGAAGCAGGAATTTGATGAGGTCGCTCATCATATGTTCCTCCTTGACCTGTTGGAAATAACTGTGGGAAACACCGAGCTTCCAAACTTTCCTCCCAAACACTAATGGGACTCCCTTTGGCTTGTTTCATTTGAAACAACTCAATAGCATTCCCCATGACTTCCTTGGAATGCAAAGGATGAACACTATAATGTTCATATATTTCTTCACTTTCTCAATTTGACCAGCACACAAATCGCTATCCTCTTCCTCACTTACTCCCTCTTCTGCAACATTTACATTCTTATAGTACTTATTATTTTTTTTCAAATACAATGTTGCCTTTTTGACTTTCCTAACATCCACTAAATCTTGCCATATTTTCTTATTCTTTGTCGGAACCCCATTAACTAAGATAACCAGAGGTTCCTCTTCCACTTTTTCTACTCCAATTGTGTTAATGTTTTTCTTCAAATCTAGAGGCAAATAAACAACTCTTCCCTTTAATCCTCTCTGTAAATCTGATGGAGGCAATTTCCCTGCCTTTGGCTCCATTCTTACAATAGCCTGAAAGGGATGGATACTTTGAATCAAAATAGATTCATAAGTATTTAAATCCTTCAATTCAGAAGGAATCTCAACCAATTCCAGATTATTATGAACCGCTCTAGCAGGCATCTGGTTTTGATTTAATTTGTTACAACAATAAGTACACACACGTTGATCCGATCCCAAATCAAAACAATTTTCTACCATCAAATATGTTGCGAAATCCTTCCATTCACTATTATTTTCCCTTTCACTTTTTGCATATAAATCCACTAACTTAGTCTGATTCTTATAATAAGTGCGTCGACAACACACACAAGTGAAATTAGGCCTCTCACTTGATTTAACCTGAAACGTGGCAATTTCCTTCTGAAAATGATCTGTACTGGAAACCTGTACACTGTCTACCACATTACCCTCTTCTTCTGGGTCAATTTCAACATTCTCCTCTTTACTTCCAAAGTAACAAAACTCAATTTCTTCACAAATATTCTTCACATCTATTTCAGAACCTGCAAAAGAGCAGCGCATAATTGTTTAAGCATAATTGCTGGACTCTTAGCATAATACAACATTCTAACTAATTTCCTCACTTTATTATGATGCACTGCTAGTATCCTGAAATGATGAAAAACACTCTGGCATACTCTCCTGGAAAGACATGCCAGTGAATGACCATGCAAACCTGTCACTTCTCTCACTCTGCAAGGATCTAATTCTTGCAACAACATCATTTTCTGCTTCAAACTTTTCTTATTAAATGTCCGTACAAAATCACAAAGCAAATTGATGGAATCCTGTCGTACACTGCAAATACTACTACACTTCCAGGTGTACACAGGACCCTTAGGACGTCTTCCTAAAACCTCATTACCTAACACCTCTTCTGTCTCTGTTGTCACAAGTTTTTCTTTTTCAACTGGACAACCATCTTTCACCTCATAAGCTCGACCACTGGTGTCAACTGCATGCACCAAATCATTATCCTGGAAATAACTCTCCTCATTGAAAAATGCCTCACAACTTGAACTATGCATCCATTCTCCGGAAAAAACTTCACAAAAATTACTACGATTAACTATTCTCTTCCATCTACTATTTCTTTTGAAATCATAAATTGCCTTGTTTAGCTTCCTAATTCTATTGATTATCAAAATAAATAACTTTCGCTTTATTTCAAATGCCTGATCAATAACTTTCTCAACTTTTTTTTTCTCTTATAAAAAACCACTTTCTGTTGACCTTTCTTAATATTTTTTAACAAATTGCAAATTATCCTGTTGCGGAACATTCGTCTACGAATGTCCCTAAACTGTTGTTTCCTTCTACTATCATGCACAGAGTTATCTCTTGCTCTAGCAGTAACATTTTTGATTGGCCTTTCCTTTCCGTTTAAATTGCTTCTCTTTTTATGGACTAAAACATTTTCTGTAGTACTACTTTTTTTTCTACAAATGTTTCTTATGAATGTTTTCGTGGTCTTACCCGGTGCTTTCTTGGTGACTTGACAAGTTTTTTTTGTAGAGGACTGCTGCAATATTTGATGGACCTGCTGTCTTTGACGTTTTGTAGCCTTTCTAATTCTATCCTTAGTTGGCATTCTCAAATTTTGAAATGATCTGCAGTTGAATCTGTGGTAAAATATAATAAAAAATGTTATTAACCACTATTACCAAACAGTAAATCAATAACAGTCATCAAAAACTTAACACACTACTTGTTATTTTTACATAGAACAATTTTTAGTGCATTGTCAAGTTTAGAAATCACAAATAGTAGCAAAGAAATAGAATGCTTCTACATTTTACCTGTGTTGTTTTATATGTGAATCTGAACTAATTTTATGAGCATATTTTAATATTTTATTGAAGACACTACACATAACCTTTTTTTGAAGGTGTGTTTAATTTTAAATGAAACGGTTTACATTTTTACTTTTCATTTCTTGTTATTTTTAAAAATAAATGTTTATAGTTCCATAGGCTCAAGCAGGTCAGCTTCCCACCCTATGTCATACAATTCTGACAAATCGGCATCCTCATCATATTCTTCATCATCCTCAGGATTTAAATCATCCAAGGGATCTACTTCCACTGATGTTTCAATCACAATTTCAATGATAAGATCGACATCAACTGATTGCTCATTATCACTCATGCTTGATGTTGTCGTTATCTTTAAAAAAAGAGAACAACAATGAGATGTTGCAGAGTAAGGCACAAATCTCAGAGACTATAATAGTAAATTTTTTTAACAAGAGTATCATTTTGCAGCTATTATTTAGCCATGTCCAGCGATGCTGAAGAGATGAGGCCTATGTCCAAGTTTTCAGTAAACAGGACTCATCTCTTCTTAACCTTGGATAAGCCTCCCCGACTCTGTGTCCCCTGCACATACTTAAATGTAAAGGGGCAGATTTATGTTAACTGGCACATCCCCAGGGATGCACCAGTTAACGTGCACCGCTGCTCTGCCACCCATGGTGTGCCGCATTTACAATGTGGAGCACCATTGAGTAAAAACAGCACAGATGCGTCACGTATCTGTGCCGCAAAAGCAACACATTGCACGAGTCACGTCATAAACACGACATGTCTACTGGAATGCACAGGAGGAAGCCACACATTGCATGGTGCTTCACTCCATATGCCTGTTTCAAACAGCCATAAGGATTTGATTCAGCAATGCTATAAAGCTGACTCAGTGAAATCTTCTAAATTTCACTGTGTTAGTTTTACAGGGCTTTCATGCAAATGAATGCCCACCCTGCAACAAAACACCTATATGAAACCTGACGCAGGTTTCATGTGGCACGGGACTTTACAGCATAACACATCTGCCTAGATGCATCAAGTTGTAAATATATCACAACATAGAAAATCTTTTGCACCGCCGCTGCGTCACAAAAGTGACGCACAGTGACGCAAAAGAGTCATACACCTATCATAAATCTGTCCCTAACATGTTAAATGATTGATTCAGGATGACATTAAGGTGTGGCCTATCCAGAGGTTTGTTTAAGGTGAGGCCTACTCAGGGTTGCAGATTAAATTTACGCTTGTTGAAGAGTATAGAGGAGATAATACATGTGAAGACCTACCAATGGAGTAAGTCATGTCCACTTCACTCTTGAACAAAGGCCAGACCTCTTCTGTGTCCGCGGACAGACCTAAACCTCATCTGCACAATGTAATTCGTAAACTTAGGAAACACAGGTGATGTAATTGAAAAATGTGGAGTTTCTTTTCCTCATTTCACAATTACATCACCTGTGTTTCCTTTGCTTAGGTATCTCATAGTGCAGATGGACTCTAGCATATGAAAGAGTACACATAAGTTGAGCAGTGTATACAACAATTTTGACATTTACAGAAGATTCAGCTTCTTATCTTGTTGGAGATGAAATGAGGCCTGTCTTGCAACATGGTGCATGTTTTGCATCACTGCTGCATCGGTTTCATGTGGCACGGGACTTTACAGCATGACACATCTGCCTAGATGCATCAAGTTGTAAATATGTCGCCACATAGCAAATCTTTTGCACCGCCGCTGCGTCACAAAAGTGACGCACAGTGATGCAAAAGAGGCACACACCTATCATAAATCTGTCCCTAACATTTTAAATGATTGATTCAGGATGACGATAAGGTGTGGCCTATCCAGAGGTTTGTTTGAGGTGAGGCCTACTCAGGGTTGCAGATGAGATTTACACTTGTTGAAGAGTACAGAGGAGATAATATATGTGAAGGCCTACCAATGAAGTAAGTCATGTCCACTTCACTCTTGAACAAAGGCCAGACCTCTTCTGTGTCCGTGGACCGACCTAAACCTCATCTGCACAATGTCATTCGTAAACTTAGGAAACACAGGTGATGTAATTGAAAAATGTGGAGTTTCTTTTCCTCATTTCACAATCACATCACCTGTGTTTCCTTTGCTTAGGTATCTCATAGTACAGATGGACTCTAGCATATCAAAGAGTACACATAAGCTGAGCAGTGTATACAACAATTTTGACATTTACAGAAGATTCAGCTTCTTATCTTGTTGGAGATGAAATGAGGCCTGTCTTGCAACATGGTGCATGTTTTGCATCACTGCTGCATCGGTTTCATGTGGCACGGGACTTTACAGCATGACACATCTGCCTAGATGCATCAATTTTTAAATATGTCGCCACATAGCAAATCTTTTGCACCGCCGCTGCATCACAAAAGTGACGCACAGTGACGCAAAAGAGTCATACACCTATCATAAATCTGTCCCTAACATGTTAAATGATTGATTCAGGATGACATTAAGGTGTGGCCTATCCAGAAGTTTGTTTAAGGTGAGGCCTACTCAGGGTTGCAGATTAAATTTACGCTTGTTGAAGAGTATAGAGGAGATAATACATGTGAAGACCTACCAATGAAGTAAGTCATGTCCACTTCACTCTTGAACAAAGGCCAGACCTCTTCTGTGTCCGTGGACAGACCTAAACCTCATCTGCACAATGTCATTCGTAAACTTAGGAAACACAGGTGATGTAATTGAAAAATGTGGAGTTTCTTTTCCTCATTTCACAATCACATCACCTGTGTTTCCTTTGCTTAGGTATCTCATAGTGCAGATGGACTCTAGCATATGAAAGAGTACACATAAGTTGAGCAGTGTATACAACAATTTTGACATTTACAGAAGATTCAGCTTCTTATCTTGTTGAAGATGAAATGAGGCCTGTCTTGCAACATGGTGCATGTTTTACATCACTGCTGCATCGGTTTCATGTGGCACGGGACTTTACAGCATGACACATCTGCCTAGATGCATCAAGTTGTAAATATGTCGCCACATAGCAAATCTTTTGCACCGCCGCTGCGTCACAAAAGTGACGCACAGCGGCGCAAAAGAGGCACACACCTATCATAAATCTGTCCCTAACATTTTAAATGATTGATTCAGGATGACGATAAGGTGTGGCCTATCCAGAGGTTTGTTTGAGGTGAGGCCTACTCAGGGTTGCAGATTAAATTTACGCTTGTTGAAGAGTATAGAGGAGATAATACATGTGAAGACCTACCAATGAAGTAAGTCATGTCCACTTCACTCTTGAACAAAGGCCAGACCTCTTCTGTGTCCGTGGACAGACCTAAACCTCATCTGCACAATGTCATTCGTAAACTTAGGAAACACAGGTGATGTAATTGAAAAAGGTGGAGTTTCTTTTCCTCATTTCACAATCACATCACCTGTGTTTCCTTTGCTTAGGTATCTCATAGTGCAGATGGACTCTAGCATATCAAAGAGTACACATAAGCTGAGCAGTGTATACAACAATTTTGACATTTACATAAGATTCAGCTTCTTATCTTGTTGGAGATGAAATGAGGCCTGTATTGCAACATGGTGCATCTTTTCCATCACTGCTGCATCGGTTTCATGTGGCACGGGACTTTACAGCATGACACATCTGCCTAGATGCATCAATTTTTAAATATGTCGCCACATAGCAAATCTTTTGCACCGCCGCTGCGTCACAAAAGTGACGCACAGTGATGCAAAAGAGGCATACATGGCTATGTAAGTTAAATAATCAAAATCTAAATTTGCCAAGCACACATGGGTGTGTATTTACAAGGACCTTCCACCACGAGGAAATGTCTTTAATTAAAATGGGAGAAATAACATCAAAGGGACTCAAATGCCTTTTAAATGTACCCCAAGCAACCTATGAAACTCTAGCAGTACATATCAAGAAACCTAATTGATTTCAGAAATCGTTTTTAAACACATCATCTAAATCAATGATGTACCTACATTCAAGGGGAAATGACTTAAAATGGCCTAAGACACATGAAAGCGTTTTTTTAAGGTCCTTGCATCATTTTTGGGTCACTTTTAACATGGCTATGTTAGTCAAAGAATTAAAATCTAAATGTGCCAAGCACAGATGGGGGCGTATTTACAAGGACCTTGCACCACGGGGAAAGGTCTTTAAATAAAATGAGAAAAATAACATCAGAGAGACTCAAATGCCTTTTAAATATACCCCAAGCAACCTATGAAACTCTAGCACTACATATCAAGTAAACTAATTGATTTCAAAAATCGTTTTTAAACACATCATCTAAATCAATGATATACCTACATTCAAGGGGAAATGACTTAAAATGGCCTAAGACACATGAAAGCGTTTTTTTAAGGCCCTTGCACCATTTCTGGGTCACTTTTAACATGGCTATGTTAGTCAAAGAATTAAAATCTAAATTTGCCAAGCACAGATGCGGGCATATTTACAAGGACCTTGCTCGACGGGGAAAGGTCTTAAATTAAAATGGGAAAAATAACATCAGAGAGACTCAAATGCCTTATAAATATGCCCCAAGCAACCTATGAAGCTCTAGCAGTACATATCAAGAAACCTAATATTTTTCAAAAAACGATTTTAAACACATCATATAAATCAATTATATACCTACATTCATCGGGAAATGACTTACAATGCCCTAAGACACATGAAAGCGTTTTTTTAAGGGTCACTTTTAACATGGCTATGTAACTCAAAGAAACAAAATCTATTTGTAAAACACTTGACACAAAGCAACATTTTAAATACAGAACTTTCTTCATAATTTTCTCCCTAAAGCATACTATTGTCTATCTAAATTAAATGAATCTTTTCTCACCTTAGCAAATACTTTATGAGTTTCAAAACAGTCTCAGAAACACACCAATTTGTCTTTAGCAGAGCAAAAGGTATGCACTCCAGAGTCTGCAGCTATGAAAAGCACAGAAATGCTGTAACTCATCACACATATCTCTCATGTCACCCAATCAAAACTCTTCCCTCACTTTTTTCAAATCAACACCCTTCCCCCCTCTGCCCTCCCTGCCTTTTTTGCATAGCAACCACCTCCTGAAAGACCTCTGATGTTTGCAAGTTCACACAACAATGTTTCAATTGAACTCTGAACTCTCAGTGCACCTGCATATCCAGTGCAATCTTTCATTAAATGATTTTTTCTTGACCATTCAAATTACATCTTTCAAAGAACTCATCCATGCACCCTAACTTTCTGTTTTCAGCAATCAAAATCCACCAATCACTGCTACTGCTTCCTTAACACAGAAACTCCACAGTTTTTTTCATTTTAAACTCTTATTTTTCCAACTGCCATTTCATTGCCACACTTCATCTGACTGCAGCAGAACCTTCTCTCACCATGTTTTCTGTCTGGATTGTGGAGTGGAGAAGCGTGGCTCAGTGGTTAGAGGCGGCAGACCCGGAAGCAGAGATCGACCGTGGACCAGGGTTCGATTCCCCGCCTCGGCGGGTCTCGGGCTCAAAATTCCACGGACTCGACAATTCTCGCTCTGGTGCCTACTCAACTCACGGGGTCTGGGCAATAGCTTGCTTAATCTCCACTACGGCCCCTCGCAGCGGGATGCCTGGCTTTCACCTTGTGGACACCCTGCTGGGGTTTCTCACAGGGGAATACCAGGACGGGTTCCCTAAGCAAGCGCCGGGACGCTTACGGGCAGCCGTGCGCTTTACAAGTCCAATACATTTACATTTACATTTACATTGTTGGACATAGTTACATCTACTGGGCTCAAAGGTATGTTGAGAACAGAAATTTACCTAACCTCAATTTACAAGATGTGGAAATTAAGTGGTTTGGCCACAGAGGATTAAAATGTCACCAATTGATACCATTGGTGAAAACCTTTATGCATTTGCCTAAACCTGACCTGTTAATTTTGCACTGTGGAGGTAATGACTTGGGCACTTTGACTGGTGTAGGTCTGGAAATGCTTTTAAAGGACAACTTTGAGCAATTGATGGCACTTTTTCCTCAAACTGCCTTGGTATGTTCAAATATATGCCAAAGACAGAAATGGAGGTGGTTGAACCAATTTTGTCCACAAATTGAGAAATCGAGGAAGCATGTAAACAAATCTGTTTCAGCTTACATGAGAGACCATGGAATGGGCTCCATGTACAACAATAACTTGCGTTACTACATGCAAGATATCTACAGAGGAGATGGAGTTCACTTCTCAGATGAAGGGAACAGAGTTTTCATTCTGAATTTAAAACTGTGCATTGGTACCTACTTATAAGTACCTAAATGTACCATAAACCCAAAAGCTCTTCTCAGAGCCACCCTACATCTGATCACTCACAATTATTATTTTACTCTAACTTTTTTCACTAATTTTCAACAAAGTACGCTACCCGAAGCGCTACCCGGTACGCGAACCGGAAGCTAACCGCGCAACATTTTTAAAAAAAATGGTTTTTTTTCGCACATATGGGCCTCCTCAGCCATCCTCAGAAAACCTAGGGGGTCAAAATACGTCTACCGTGTCCCATTCTACCCATTCTGAACATTATTTGCCCTCCATCTTGTATCCTAATTCGACCGAAACACAAAATGGGGGACTCCCGTAACGCTGCAGGTTCGCGTACCGGGGCGCTCCCCGGGAAGCGCTCCATTAAAAAAGGTGGGAAAGTAATTTACAGAAGAAACCCTAGAGACACTTTCACCAAATATAGATTTGCTCATACTACATACCAATCCCTACCATTTTCACAAATTTGGTTGGAATTCCATTTAGCCATTTAGCCTGTAGACCTCTCTAAATACCCTGAAGTAAATTACTTCACAAAACACATCTGAAGTGTTGGAATTGACAACCAATGAAAATGTTACTTTCTTTTCCATTTTTTTTTACCTGACATTTGATTGGTTATGTACCCGAATATAAAGGAAGAGAAGGAAACACAGCCATTTTGACTACTACTTCCTGGTATACATTTCAATAGGATTTTCACTAATAACTTCAACTTCTTTTTAAAGGTAAGTTGTTATTTTAAAAACTGAAGTATATTGTGCACTTTAAGTTAATATGGTAAACTTTTTCTGATAGTTATATACTATCCCTCTGTAGTAGTTATAGATTTAGATAGACTTCTCTGTTATAGTTATGGATGGAGTTAGGCTTGTCTTTTATAATTATGAATTTACTTACGTTAAATCACATACACTTTTTTATATTCCTACTTCCACTCTGATACTTGTAAATATGAAGGAGTGTCTGGCGCCATCACTATATTACAAAAAGTGACATATTGTTGGGACAGGATGCTTCTAAATCTGACCCATTAGTGCTTAGGTATAGGCAAACTATCACAATAAAACATATTGCCAGAAAAAGTGCATGAGAGTGACAGAAGGTAAGCACAGAGATATCTCTCCAAAGATGCTCCAAAAATAATGATTGAAATGGTTGCAGTCCTTCAATAGTTACAATGACATATGTTATGAACCAATCACATTTTTTTTTCAGGTCACATGGGATTCTATGACAGAGTGATTCCAAAACTACATAGATATAAACTGAGCATTTTGAAGACTGTATTAAAACTTTGTAGCTTCTTGTAGGTCTGTATACATACTATATTAAGCAATTGATTTGTACTAGAGTTAGTGACTAGGCCAATCTTAAAGTAAATGACTAATAACTAGAGTAATTTCAGTACTGCAAAGAGAGTGCACAGTACATTTATAAGACTTACATTTTAGCAAAGTGATAGGATAGATACATAGTGCTGGATGGATGAATGGACAACTGGTTGGGACAGACTTAGAACTCTTAGGATTCAAGGTGACTTAATCTCATAATATAAAAAGGTTATAGGGCGTGTTAACAGAGTGGTGAATGGAGGGGATGGGGCTTGATGTGACATGTGCACCCACCACGGGTTTTCCAGTTTGCTGTGGAGGGCGCCAGCATCCATTCTTAGGCTTCACGATCTGCCCAGTGCGTGCTGGCTGTAATACTACCGAGTGTCGTGTTTTGGCAGCTCCTGAGTTAGCGTTTAGCACAGCTACACGGTCTTTTCTGTTAACTTGACCAAAACGAACAGGGGCCATTTTGAATCCCTCTGACTTCCGTTTCCTATGAAACACGCTGCCTCGTGGTCAGTGTGCCCTTTCGTCCTTTTTCGATACCCATGGTCACTAGTCTGCTCGGCAACAGGCTATTTTTAGTACTGGTCAAGCGCACATGCGCATTACGCACCAATTGGTCACTCTTTAGGAATGTTCACACTAACTGACCAGTGCTGTTGAAACTCCTCCCACATGTTGGCTGTGTTCCAAAAAATGACCTTATATGTACCTAAAATGTGTAACTTGTACCCGCCTATCTTCTTATTGCTATTAAACTGTATAAAAGGGGTCGCGCATCGATGTTCGGTGTGCTACTTCTTACATTACCGAAGGGTGCTGTAGGAATGTATCACCACCCCATGGGGTCTTAATAAACTTGTCTTTTACCTTTTCCAGTGTCCGTGCCAACTTCTATACCATTAGGGTTCGAGAGTTTAACAGAGTATGTAGGCCTGATTTGAACCCAACACCACAATTGGCGACCACGAAGGGACTCATCGGCGACTCGGATGCCCGAAGGAGAGGTCGTGACGAAGGTCAGGAAACTCGCCATGGACGCGTACGCTGCCACTGAGTGACCCGAGTCTCGGCACCCACGGTGTGTTTTCCCGTCCTTCCGATCTGACCTTCCAGGTGGCGCCGGTCTTCGACTGAGATTCTGATCTTGGATTGTCGTGATGTGCCGTTTTGGCTGATTTGACCACAGAACTTGGCAGTTGGACTTTGGACGTTTGAAAAGAAAATTGGTAAGCTTTTGATTGGTGAGGTAGTCTACTGACACTTACTGTGGCTTTTTGAAACTTTGAATTTGAATTTGAATTTGTTAGCTAACGTTTTGAATCTTTGAATTTGAATTTGAATATGTGAAGTGCACCTCACATAGGCAGGCATGTAGGGATATTTCTCTGATTTATTTGATTTGAACGGTACACCGCGTTAGGTGTCATTTTTGTAGTATCGTGCTTTCATGGTACTTTTTGAAACATGCCTGTTTTTAGCACACTCCGTAGGATGTGCTGTTCTGAAAATGGTACCAATTATCGATTAAGTGAAAAACAGCCGGCTCCCCCAGAGGGGACTCCAAATCGTGAAATGTATGTCAAATTCGGTATTCCACCTATAATGTATAGTACATTATGGCATAAGTATACTAAAACTGATCATGAATTACAGTGGCCACTATATGGGTCGTTTGACCTTCGAAAGGTACAATATGTAGAGCAGTGTTTGTTTCAGCGAAGGTCTAGACAAGATATGTTTGATTGTGTGCGTATGTGGGAGAAAGAGGTGCGTGAACGAGCGAAGCGTGAGGAAGCCTTGGCGGAGAAAGTGCAGCGGAAGGCTGCACATGACAAAGCTTTACAGCTACAGGAGAAGGAATTACAGGAAAAGAAAGAGAGGGAGAGACGAGAACGCAATTTACAGGTTAATGGTCAATTCCCTATCAGGCGTCCTCTCTATCCAGTCCTTACTAATGAAACGGATGATTTTTCATTACTAGATCGTTGTCCGCCCCCGTACGTCGCACCAACGGCTCCGAGCGAGGAATCAGACGAGGATAGTGATCGAACACAGCGTACCAGGTTACATGCGGAACGAGCTGCGGATTTACGTTCATTTGCACGAAAATTAAATATTAATACTGTTACTGTTTCTGACGTTACTGAACAAATGGAACAGTGGCCTGATAAGGAACGACTGTATTTTTTAGATCATTTTGGAGATGAAGTTGTTGAGCGGTATAGAAAATATTCTCTCGAGTTAGAACCAAAGGAGATATCCAAAGGTCGTGAGTATTTTCGTAAAGGTCTTTTTGTTCTTTCAGATGCGGACGACTTCTTCAAGCGTTTGATTGAACTGCGTAATGAGGCGACACGACTACGGGAGTTGGAAATGTCGAAGAATTCGTCTACGTCCGGAGCGACGGGGATATCCAAAGAATGCCCTATTTTTGAAACAGATAAGATCGCTGCGATTAATGTTAGACCTATGCGAGAAGCTGCGCCTTTATATGTCCCTCATAAAGGGGATGGCACAGATGATGATAAAAGATCCAAAGACGCGAAAGGGTATTTTGTATATAATTGGTTTATACGCCTTGGAATAGGGCAGATGTCATGGCGCTTAAGAACGCTTTACCTGATCCCCGTAAAAACCCTGCGGCTTTTTATGAAAATGTTGAAAGTGCAATTTCTTCATGTATCATGACGTTAGTTGATATTGATCTATTTTTCGGGTTGATATTGCCCCCTGATATGTGGAGAGTAATTCGTAGGTTTGATGACCTCACGACTCTCGGGGCCACTTGGAAAGATCTTGTTCAGGCTGATTTAGATAGAGAACCAGCATGTAAGCCGTGTCAATTAATATTAGACCTTCCAGGGGCCATACTAACAAAACTAAAGACTCTTGCTCCCGCTAAAAAGATTGATTGGACTATATTAGCCTCTTGTAAGCAGAAAGCGGATGAATCAGTTTCCGATTTTTTCTCTCGCTTCGAGGAAGCGTTCCATGATTACAGTGGTCAATTATTGACAGAAGATACTGGCAGGCATCTATTCGTTGATAAGTATGTAGCTAATCTCCTACCGGAGATTGCGAAACGATTAAAAGCGAGTGAAAGTTCATGGACCACAGCAACCCCTGCTTCTTTATTGACTATGGCTCAATATTATGAAAGACAGGAATTAGAGGCGAAAGAAAGTAGTGACAAGAAGGCGAAGGATTTGAAGACGAAGGTAATGTTAGCTCAGGTTCAGGCTACGAGAGGAAACAGTAGAGGAGGGCGAGGATCATACAGTAATGCTCCTCCCCCTCGTTCTGACATTTCTGTGAATCAATGTGCATACTGCAAACAGTTTGGGCATTGGATCGCAGACTGTCCGGTGTTTCGAGAGCAGCGTAATTTGAGGGGACGAGGAAGTGGGAGATCTAGGAATTATTATGGAGGGTCAAGAGGAGGTTATGGCACGAATGATCGTGGAGGATATGGAGCAAGGGGTCGTGGTCAGTCAGATTATAATACGTTTGATAATCGCAATCAATATCAGATAAATGAGGGTGGTCCTGCTGAACCACGGGATGAGCATTACGCATAGGATTGCGTAGGATGGGGTGTGGAATCGGTTGAGGTACCAGTTGATCAGAGGGGTCCATACATAGAAGCACATGTTCTGGGTTCTACTGATCAATTTCTGGTCGATACAGGAGCTACTCGTAGCGCTTTGTCCAAATACTTGGTTCCAAGGGCTCCCCTGTCTGGCGAGGTAATTACAGCAATAGGGTTCGATGGAACACCTACTTCTAGCCCATTGTCTCAACCAGTTGCATTTCATGTTGATAAATTTGCTGCCCCTTGTCCCTTTTTGTTGTCTCCAAATACACCAGATAATATTATTGGACTCGATATGTTAAAACACTTTCGAGCTACTATTCGCTGTGCCCCAGAAGGAGTGCGAGTTGTGTTGAATGAGAATTACCCAGACTTTGAGCGAGTGTGTTTTCTCCATGAATCTGAAGTATTGGCCTCCTTACCAAAAACGTTGTGGGCCACTTCTGACACGGATGTGGGGCAGATGTTAATCCCTCCAGTACGTATTACTGTAAAGGAGGGAGTGTCTCTACCACGTGTCCCACAGTATAAGATTTCCAGAGAAGGAGAACTTGCTTTGATGCACATTGTGAATGATTTGATTTTGGCAGGAGTAGTTGAGGAAGTCCCCTACAATGTTTGCAATAGCCCAATTTTACCGATCCTTAAAAGAGATACAGATGCTAAGGTTTACCGTTTCATTATTGATTTGAGGGAAATAAACAAGATAGTAGTGCCTCAGTACCCGGTGGTGTCTGACATCACCACGTTGCTTACGTTGGTTCCATCGACGGCAACTACTTTTACAGTCATCGATTTGAAGAACGCCTTCTTTTCGATCCCTGTACATCCTGACAGTCGATATCTATTCGGCTTTACATTAAATAATAAATCGTACATATTCTGTCGAGTTCCTCAAGGCTATACTGAAAGTCCTAGCATTTATAGTCAGGCATTAAAAAGACAGCTTGATTCCTTTGACTTACAAGAGGGAGTGGTTCTCATTCAATATGTAGACGATATCTTACTTGCTGCAGACACGCCAGAACAATGTGAGAAGAGTACCTTTTCCTTGCTTTCCTTCCTGGCTAAACATAATCATAAAGTTTCGAAGAAAAAGCTACAATATTGTAGACCAAAGGTGACCTACCTCGGTCATCTTTTGTCTAAGGAGGGCCGTGCATTGACACCAGATCGAATTCAAGCAATCCTAGATACTCCAGTCCCTCGCACTCAGAAGGATATTCGCGCCTTTATAGGTTTGACGTCTTTTTGTAGGCAATGGATATTGGGTTTTTCGCATATTGTTAAACCATTGTTAGCATTGTTGTCTAAAGATATACCGATTCCCATTGAATGGACGGATGAATGTCAGAACGCTTTTGAACAACTGAGACAAGCTCTTTGTTCTGCACCAGTGTTAGGTACACCTGATTACACGAAGATTTTTACATTATATGTACACGAGAAGGATGGGTGTGCATTGTCAGTGTTAGTGCAGACACACGGAGACAAACAGAGGCCTTGTGCATACTTCTCGGCGGTACTCGACCCTGTGGCTCGAGGGTTGCCTGGATGTTTTCGAGCAGTTGCAGCAACAGCAGTTGCGATACGACAAAGTGAGGGAATAGTTTTGTCACACAAATTGTTGGTGCTAGTCCCCCATGCGGTAGATGCGTTACTGAATCAAACAAAAACGCAGCATCTAACCAGTGCCCGTTTGACAGGATATGAGCTAACGTTGTTGGCGCCGCACATCACACTAAAGCGATGTGCGACACTGAATCCTGCTACTTTACTGCCGGATCCTGTTGCTGAGACCCAGAAGGAAGAACAACATGATTGTGTTTTCCTGACTGAGGAACAGACAAAGGGTCGTATCGATTTACAGGATACGCCATTTCCAGATGTAGATGGGGAACTGTGGGTTGATGGATCGTGCGTGAGGTTACCAGATGGTACGACTTCCGCAGCTTATGCGATCACGACACTTAAGACCGTGGTAGAAGCAGCACGGATACCCCAAAAATCGGCTCAAGCGGCTGAGTTGATAGCCTTAACGAAAGCATGCGAGTTAAGTGCTGGGCTATGTGTGAACATTTACACGGATAGTCGTTACGCTTTTGGAGTAGTGCATGATTTTGGCCTACTTTGGAAGGAACGAGGATTCCTGACTTCACACGGAGTACACATCATGCATGGAGAATTGGTACGCGATCTCCTTAATGCACTGTTATGCCCAGAGAAAGTTGCAATAGTCAAGTGCAGTGCACACAAAAAGGTGACGGACAAAATAGGGCAAGGCAATGCTTTCGCAGACCGCATTGCGAGAGAGACCGCTATGCTGCAAAATAATTTCCCCATGTATGTGGTGAAGTCACAAGCTGAGCGGTGGCATGATGCTAGAGAAGAAATACTAGATATACAGAAGTCAGCATCAGAGGCAGAACGTGTGAAATGGGCCACTGAAGGAGTATTAGATGATGAGGGTTGCTGGCGTAGTAAAGATATGGAGAGATGGAAACTACCCATGGCCTATTTACAAACAATGGTGCAAATGACACACGGGCTGGCACACATTGGAGCTCTCGCAATTACTAAATACTAAATTGCTTACACGAGTTTGGGAAAATGCTGACATTGCTAGCACGGCTAAGAGAGTAGTGCAGACCTGTCTGATATGCTTGCAGCACAATCCTGGACAAGGGACTCATACTCCTAAAGGTGGGTTTGTTCCACCTACTGCACCATTCGAAGTACTACAAATGGATTACATCCAGCTGGAGCGATGTAATAATCTCAAGTATGTCCTAGTAGCATTGACAACAGCTAAGGTGTTACTTCCCGCGCTACGGTGTTTGTAAACTTATGTGGAGTGATAATGGCCCTCATTTCATCGGGAAAGTAGTGGAATACGTCCTGAAAGGATTGGGAATCAAGCAACGATTCCATGCTGTCTTTCATCCGCAATCAGCAGGTTTAGTAGAACGATACAATGCAACTCTGAAGCTGAAGTTAGCAAAGATAGTGGCATCTACATCTCTGAAATGGCCGGACGCTTTGCCTCTGGCATTGCTGTCCATTCGATCAGTGCCACATTCTCGATCTGGCCTCACACCCTACGAAGTGGTGTTTGGAAGGCCTATGAATATTTGGGGAGTTCCAAAACCTCGTTTGATACATGATATGCCTTGTATAATGATGAACGATTATCTGGCACGATTGACAAATGATTTGCTTTCTATTCATCAACAGGTTCGAGAGGCGCTCCCTGATAACTCCACTGGTGAGGCTCACGATCTCCGCCCTGGGGACCACGTGATGGTCAAAGTCTTTGAGCGATCCAGCAGTTTGGAACCGAGATGGCATGGCCCTGAGCAAGTGCTGCTGGCTACGCGAACTGCTGTGAGAGTCACCAACAAGAAGCGGTGGATACATTCAACGCACTGCCGACGTGTCTCTCCGGATCTGGTGAGCCCTGTGGTGCTATCCGACTACAGAAAGATTTTGGATACAGAAAAGAGCCCAGCTGTCACGCCTGATGAATTGGAGGGAGCCTTCCCGGACCACGTTGTTTCTGATAAAGTGAAGTACAATCTACGGCCCAGGAAATAAGATTCCTTTTGTGTTTTTGAAACTGGTTGGTAACCGCTCTGAGGTTTGTGAAACGGAAGCCGGGAATATCAAGGGGGGGGGATCAGTTCTGCCCAGTGTAGCGACACCCGTCTTGAATCCCGGAGAACAAATCAACGGCAGCCTCGGTTCAGAACCATCGTTTTATTTTTTCTCGCTTAGTGTTGCTTGTGAAGAGTATTGTTTTGTGAACTATGGCATCTCCTTCGACACAAAAAGGGAGAATTCTTGGTGCTGTTTTGTTTGTCCTGACCGTAGTGGTGATCGCAGTATTAGCCTGGACTATAGAACTGTTGTTTCCTGTACGAGAACATTTACTGCCCACCACTCCAAGTCCGTCTGAACATTTTCATTTCACTCTGCCTTTTCACGAAGAAAGACATAGGCAGACTTATTTGAATAACAGCTTTATTAAGATTCTGCATCATACTCATAACATGACCAACACGTCCAATTGTTGGGTATGTGGGATGTTGCCCGGACATCAGAAGAAGGGAGGAACACCACTCATTCCTCTCCCGTTTTCTCATAATGGTTCTTGTCATGCTTGGTACACTCTTCTTTTTACTCTGCGATGGCCAACGAAAGGTGGACTACTTTTTCGGTTGAATAAAATATGTTATAACGACAAAGACGGCTATCCACATGCTGAAGGAACTAAATTTGAATGGGAAGAGTACCATCCGGACAATGTTTCTACACCTCGTGTATATACGAATCAAAGACTTATAAATGTGACGAGCTCGCATATGATAACAGTCATTGATACAAAAGCAGATTTGTGTATTAGAAATAAAGGTACAATCCCTGTAGGCCGCAGTGAATGTAATATTACACTTACCTTTGATACACCAACTGGAATTGCATTTGTAGCTTCACGTAACACATATTTCATTTGTGGAAATAAGGGATACCATCGTCTACCATTGGGTTGGTTAGGAACGTGTTATATAGCTTTTGTATTACCACCTGTATTTATTGCTCCTCCCATGTACCACAATGATTACGTTCTGTACCATGATTTCATACTGAACAGGGTCAAGCGAACAATAGATTTTGATGAAATAGACCAGACTGATACCACATTACAACAATATGTAGATTTCAATTTGGGGTTATTTTCATTCGTAGGAGCTGCACTGAATAACAGGAAGATAAGGCGGCTTACACGTGTGGTGGAAGCTGTCGCTAATGAAACTGCCTCCGCTTTAGGGAATATTACTGAGGAATTGCAAATTACCAGAATTGTGGCGCTCCAGAATCGAATGGTTCTAGATGTGATACTAGCTGATAGAGGTGGAGCATGCCGCGTCATCGGAAGTAGTTGTTGCGTTTACGTACCAGATAACTCACCTTCTGTATATGATTCGATTACAAAATTACATAAAATAGCTGCTGAGATCCACCCAGAAAATGGAACATGGACCTTTTCTGGTTGGTTCTGGACCCTGCTTAGTACTTGGGGTTGGAAATTATTAACGATTCTCTGTGTTTTTATTGGAGTACTATTTTTTCTTTGTCTATGTATTCAATGTGGCCCTACACTATGTTCTGTATGTATCACAGCCTGTATTCCGTCCAAACGAGCTTTTGTTAAGCAAGAGAAACTGATCAATGATGAAGTATTGAAAATAATGGCTATTAACATTGAGGATGAACATTCTGACTACGTCCACTATGAGGTAGCTTTTGCTAAACGCTAAAAGGGCCGTCTGTCGTGTTTTGGCAGCTCCTGAGTTAGCGTTTAGCACAGCTACACGGTCTTTTCTGTTAACTTGACCAAAACGAACAGGGGCCATTTTGAATCCCTCTGACTTCCGTTTCCTATGAAACACGCTGCCTCGTGGTCAGTGTGCCCTTTCGTCCTTTTTCGATACCCATGGTCACTAGTCTGCTCGGCAACAGGCTATTTTTAGTACTGGTCAAGCGCACATGCGCATTACGCACCAATTGGTCACTCTTTAGGAATGTTCACACTAACTGACCAGTGCTGTTGAAACTCCTCCCACATGTTGGCTGTGTTCCAAAAAATGACCTTATATGTACCTAAAATGTGTAACTTGTACCCGCCTATCTTCTTATTGCTATTAAACTGTATAAAAGGGGTCGCGCATCGATGTTCGGTGTGCTACTTCTTACATTACCGAAGGGTGCTGTAGGAATGTATCACCACCCCATGGGGTCTTAATAAACTTGTCTTTTACCTTTTCCAGTGTCCGTGCCAACTTCTATACCATTAGGGTTCGAGAGTTTAACAGAGTATGTAGGCCTGATTTGAACCCAACACCACACGAGTGCATGATTACTATGCTTCGCTTTTAAATTGCTGTTTTAAAAAAAAAACTTTGCTCTATTTGCACATTATACTGTTGGTAATTACCTTGTCAAAGGCTTGCTGCACCTCGCATCTCGCTACCTTTTGCCTGCCCCCCGGTCCACCACGGGTTTTCCCGTTTGCTGTGGAGGGCGCCGGCATACATTCTTAATCTCTGGCCTCATTGGACACGGAGGGTCGTGCGCTGCTTTCCACTTAGATGCCACCCTATTTAGGCTTCATGATCTGCCCAGTGCATGCTGGCTGTAATACTACCAAGTGCATGATTACTATGCTTTGCTTTTAAATTGCTGTTTTTAAAAAACTTTGCTCTATTTGCATATTATTCTGTTGGTACCTACCTTGTCAAAGGCTCGCTGCACCTCGCATCTCGCTACCTTTTGCCAGCAACCCGGTCCACCACGGGTTTTTCCATTTGCTGTGGAGGGTACCGGCATACATTCTTAGTCTCTGGCCTCATTTGAGATGGAGGGTCACGCGCTGCCCTATTTAGGCTTCATGATCTCCTACGCGCTCAGCGGAAGCGTGCAGCGGGTGCGCACCGAAGTCAAGCCCGTCTGCACCTGTCCATGCTGAGTTCGCACCAGGGGCCAGGGATAATGGTTCTTCTTCCGTCCGCCCTCAAGTAAGTGCCTACTACTCTAGACAAGCGCTTCTGGCTCTAAAACCGCTAAAAAAGCCCTGTCATCACACTTTTCGCCCTGAGGCATTTTCGGGTACGTTCAGCTGCAGATGTCAACGTAGCTGCTTTAGAAAAGCGAATCCCCTGAAGGCACAGCCGTTCATTGGGGTGTCTAAGCCCTCCCCCAACCAGGTCATCAAAGAGGGCTTTCTGATTAATGCAAGGTCTCTAATCAAAAATAATATTGCCTTTGGGGACTTTCTCTCATTGAGAAAGCCTTCCTGGGTGTTCAGTATTGAAACCTGGGGTTTGGAATCCTCAGGACCTGAACTTGTAAGTGCAATCACTAATGGCTATGTCCTGACAAGGATGGATAGAATTGGTCGCAGAGGAGGAGGGCTAGGAATACTACATAAAAACTCCTCTATCTGCCGTACTGAATGTCTTTCTATCCCTTCAAACTCCTTTCAGGCCATGTATTTTTCCATTAATTCTACTTCCTCTGTTTCCTTTTCTGGCCTCCTGTTTATAGGCCGCCAGGTCCAAGATCCGCCTTTAGCCAAGTTGTCATCAAGGTATTAGAACCATTTATTGACAGACCCAACATCACTCTTCTGGGAGACTTTAATTTTCACCTGGAAAACATGAGCTCCAGAGATACTGTCTCTTTGGTGGAAACTCTGGATTCCTGCGGCTTGACACAGCTGGTGGCTAACCCCACCCATCTGACTGGCCACACCCTTGACAGAGTTTTCTCCAATGATTCCAGATTGAAGGCAGGTACCCCAGTTCCGCTTGCCTGGTCCGATCATATGGCCGTTCCTTTGGAGTTAAAATATCAACATAATGCCCCTCCCCTTTTGGATGCTAGGAAATGGGAACATAGAAGGAAACTTTAGGCGATTAATAACGAAGCACGTTCCCCCTTTATGAATAAACTAAGGTCCACTGAAATGCAGGATGTTAACTCTGCTGCTCTTGAATTTTCAAGAACCATTTCTGGGGCTTTGGACATTCTGTCCCCCGTTAAACAGCATTCTTCTGCTAGAAAAAGCCCTTAGGCCCCCTGGTTTTTGGATAAACTTAGGCTGCTGAGGCAGGGATGCCGAAAACAGGAGAGGCTTTGGCTGGTTCGACTCAATCCTTCGGAGAAGTAACAACATAAACTTCTCCTAAAAGAATATAAACTAGCTATTATGGAGGAAAAGAGGGCCCATTTTGCTAACTTGACTGCTTCCCTTAATTCCCCCAGAGACCTTTTTAAGATTATAGATTCCCTCTCCTCCCCTCAGACAGTCGACCCTATAGTGGAAACCCAGGAGTTGTGTGATAAAATCTCGATCTTTTTCCTTTCTAAAATTGTGGATATCTAGGACACCCTTGAATCCCTTAACCTTGAGTTGGGATCTCCTTCAACCCCCGCCCTTCCTACAGTGGGGTGTCTGTTGGAAGGACCGCCTACTATCTTCCTGCATTTCCCTCTCTTCACCCCGGAACGGATCAATCAGCTTCTCGATAACACTAAATCTGGCTCCCCTTTAGACCCATGTCCGCCTAAGGTCTTGAAGGCCTGTAGGGAAGTGGTTATTGCTCCCCTTATGGAGGTTATGCATACTGCAATCACGGAGGGAATCTTCCCTCTCTCATGGAAGATGGTGGTCATCAAACCCCTCCTAAAGAAGTCCACTCTGGATCCACGGGTTTTGAAAAACTTCCGGCCGATTTCACTTTTACCTACTCCTGCAAAAATATTGGAATCACATCTTAACCGTCACCTCAGTACCTTTATTGATGAGTACACCCTCGGAGCCGCGTGAAGGGGGAGGAAGCCAGACAGCCCTGAGAGTAACCGTTGCCATATCGGGTAGAACGGACCCCCCAACACGCTGTGGCTCATGAGGCCATATAACCTCTTTTCATAAGTGTCTTGAATCGCCAATTGGGCGCAACGGACCTTACCATAAACATAGATAGGTACATTTTCACCTTATCTAATTTTTGTAGAGCACACTTTTAAATCTACACACATGTGAGTAAGGTGGGGATAAGTAGTGCACATCCTCGTCCTGAAGAAGGAGTTCTTCAAACTCCGAAACATGTCGACGCACTGACATGGTTGGGTTACCCTAATTAGTAGACCACAACCATCCCAGCACTCTTTTAACAATACCAGCCGGAGACTTAATAAAACAAATTTTCAGTACTCACGTGCCAGGTATTTTTTATTTTTTTCACTTTCACCTCACCACTCACATCGTTTACCCACACACACCAAAACACATAGTTCACCATTTAAAGTGCTCCTGCGTAGTCGTGAAGTCGTAGCACGCCGCATCCCGTAGAGGTTTGCGAAGACCCCGATGATGAAGCATGACACCAAGGGGCCTGTTGGTGTGTGAGGGGTATTTTAACAACACTGGTTGCTCCCCACCATTGTGGTAACAAATGCCTTCCACCTAGTGGATTCCACTTTGTTTATGATACTCGCTAGGGGAGACAGAATCCACTACTCCCTCTCCCTTCCTCTTCTGTTAAGGATTATCACCCTCCTAGACCCATCACAACATGGCTTTAGGAGATTTCACAGTACCAAATCTGCCCTTACCGTGGTCATTAACAGCATTTGTTCTAAGGTCGATAAGGGCTATACTACCCTCTTGGTCCTGCTTGACCTCACGGAGGCCTTCGATACCCTGTCTCCCTCAATCCTGGTTACTCGTCTCAGGGAAATAGGGGTCAGAGGTCCAGCCTTGAGCCTTTTGGCCTCCTTTCTCAACCAATGAGAACAAAGGGTGAAGTTGGGCGAGTTTCTTTCTCCCCCGAAACCTGTGCCGTGTGGGGTCCCTCAGGGCTCCTCACCAAGCCCCACATTATTTAACATCTATGTGGCCCCACTTGCCAGTGTAGTCAGATCTTTTGGGCTCGAGGTGTTGTTGTACGCTGACGACACCCAAATTATGGTCTCTCTCACACAGCCTGTGAGGGATTCAGCCCTGAACTTCAGGAACTGTATGGAGGCGGTATCACAATGGATGATCCAAAACTTCCTGAAGTTAAATGGGGAGAAGATGGAGGTCTTGATCTTCGGGGGCAATCAGGACATCTGGTCAAATGACTGGTGGCCAGCCTCACTTGGGGACTGTCCCCCTCCTTGTCAATTTGCCAGGAAACTAGGGGTGCTCATAGATACCTTGCTTTCTCTTGACTGTCAGGTCAGCAGGACTGTTTCCACCTGCTGCGGTATCATCATGGTCCTCAGAAAGATTGCTCACTATCTTTCCCCCGATGCTCGAAAGCAAGCCACTATGGCATTAGTTTCCTCAAAACTGACTACTGCAACGCCATCTATGTGGGTATTAATACAATTCTTATCCATCGTTTGCAGATAGTCCAGAATGCGGCGGCAAAGATTGTCCTTAATCTCCCCAGGCTCTCCTTGGCCTCGCTGGCCAGAAGAGACCTGCATTGGTTGCCCATCCGAGCCAGGAACTCTTTTAAGATCCTTTGTCTTGCTCATGGGGCTCTTTACGCCACTGGCTCAGAGGGTATTAGGTCCCTCATTCACTCCTACTCCCCCAGTAGAGCTCTTTGCTTAGCCAATAAAAATCTTCTTGTTGTTCCTAGATTTATAAAAGCAACATGGGGAGGTGGAGCTTTCTCCACGTTGGCACCCAGGCTATGGATCTTTCTTCCCCCTGAACTTGCAGGGCAACCCTCCCTTGCGCTGTTTCGTAAAGCATTAAAAACGTGTTTTTTTACTGAGGCATATCCGTAATGTTACACATGGAGAATTACAGATTGGATGACCTGTTTGGCGCCTTGATGCCCTTGGGCTAAGTTGCGCGATATAAGATTCCCTTCATTCATTCATTCATTCACACTCTGTGGCGTGTTTTAAATTGACGAATTAAGTCTCTTTTAATCCTGAAAGTCCCTGGGTCCTACTAGCCCACCATGTCCCTCTATTAAACATCATAGAGCTGCGTTGTAGAGAGGTCGTCCAAAGCCATGCCCCATTTTACACCTCTCTACAATGCAACTCTCTGGCACTTTCTGCACATATCTGCTGGGTTAGTTGGCCCCCAGGGACCCTCAGATTCAAGGAGAGTTTATCCCGTAACTTAAAAGGCCCACAGAACACGTTTCCACATATATAAACTCAGTCCATCCCCCCTTTATTCACCAGTGTGCAAACACAGCCCATTGTGCAGTTTAATACTTAGTTGTAATTTGTATTTGGATTTGTGGAGCGCATAAATCACCCATAGGTCTCAGAGCACTGGCAGAGTGCAGATGAAAAAGACAGATGGACAGGCAGAGCTTGAAAAGCCAGGTTTTTAAGTTTCTTCAGAATTTCTGGTGGTTGGGTTCCACTCGGATGTGTGGAGGCAGACTATTCCAGGTTTCCCGGGCTGTTTTAGAGAAGGATCTGTCACTGTTTCTAACTGTGCGGACCTTAGGAACAGTTAGAAGACGCTTGCTGGTGAAACGGAGGGTTCTGGTTGGGAGGTAGTCCGTAAGTTCTTTTCTTAGATATTTTGGCCCTGGACCGTTGATGGTCTTGTGGACTCGACAGCATCATTTGAAATCAAGGCGTCTCTTTATGGGAAGCCATTGTAGTGTCCTGAGGCAAGGCAAAGATGGAGTGCGGGGGGAGGTTGAGCACCATCCTTGCTGCGGTGTTTTGCAAGCTTTCATTTATAGAGGCAAGCAGTGCATTGCCATAATCCATATGGCTTATGATTAAGCCTTGGATTAGGGGCATTCGGGATGGGAGGGGATCCATTCAAAAATGTTCTTAAGGCTGTGCATCAGTTCAAAACTGGTGTGCACTACTTTGTTAACATGATCAGTCATGGACAGATTGTTATCAATAGTAGCCCCCAAGTTCTGGGCCGTGGTCTTGGGAGGGGGGCATAGACCTAATGTTAGTGGTCACCATTCATCTGTCCAGTGTTTGTGAGAATTTCCAAAGAGCATTATCTCAGTTTTGCCAGCATTGAGCATCAAATTGTTGTTGGTCATCCAGTCCTTTATTGAAATCATACATTGTAGGAATCTTAGTTTGGTGTCATTGGGGTCTGGTCCAAGGGTGATTAGCAGCTGTGTGACATCTGCGTAGGACATGGTTTCGAAACCATGTGCTCTAATTATCTTTGCCAATGGGGATAAGTATAAATTAAAAAGTGTAGGGCTCAGTATTGAACCCTGGGGGACACCCTTGTTGTTTTCCTGGTTAGCTGAGAAAAAATACCCTATTTGGACCTTTGATTGCCTTCCAGTCAGACAGCTTTTGATCCAGGGTAGGGCTGAGCCTTCAACACGCTGATAGATCGAGCAAGATCAGGATGGCAGATTGTCTTGCATCGAGGATCAGCCTAATGTTGTCCACGATCTTGAGTAAGGCAATTTCAGTACAATGAAACGCTCTGATTCCTGATTGGGATGTATCTAGCAGCTTGCTGTCTTCCAGGTGTTTGGATAGTTTATTTATTAGGGATTCCATGACCTTACCGAACAGTGGCAGGAGGTAGATCCGTTGATTGTTGAGGAGCTGTTTTCGGTCAGCGTTGTTTTTTATTTAAGATTGGTTTAATTATGGCCTCTTTTGAGTGGAAGAGAACAGTAGAATGAGACAGTGATAGGTTAAGGGTTTTAGTCAGGTCAGGGATCAGAGCAACCACAAATTTAGAATTTGGGAAGAGGGTAGGTCGACTGGAGACCCTGATTTGATTTTGGTAATTCTGATGGCTACTTCTTTGTCTGAAAATGTATGAAATTCTTTAAGAACAATGGAGTGGGGGAGAAGATTTGTTGGAAATCTGCTGGGATGGTATGTTGGTTAAGGTCGTGTTGGTTGGTTGAGACAAGAGCTTGTGGATGTCATTGATTTTGTCATTTAGGAAGGATAAGAGAGAGTTGACCCATTCTTGGGACTCAGTGAGGGGGGTAGATATGCTGGGGGGCTTGTAAATTATTTGACTATTTTATATAGCTCTCTGTGTGAGTTTGCTGCCTGATTTATCCTGTTCCCTAAGTAAGCTATTTGTGCTACAGCTATCTCATTCATATAAAGTCTGTGTGCTGCTTTATATTGATGTCTGTCAGTTGGATTTTTTGTTTTTCGCCATTTGCGTTCGGCTGACCTGGCGGCGAGTTTGATTATTTTTAGATTAGGGGTGAACCAAGGGGAGAGTTTATTAGGACATCTGGTTACCATCTTAGGGAAAATTACCGGAAGCCAGGACATGTGGAGCTATGATGTCCATGAGCTTGGAGGCAACATTTGCTTTATTGCCAGGGGGCCTGTAGAGAAGGGCACCTTTCCATGACTCCTCATTCCTCATATCTTTGCTAAAGATGCCTTCACAGTAGTAGATATAAAAA
Organism: Lissotriton helveticus; assembly: GCF_964261635.1. NCBI lineage: Eukaryota > Metazoa > Chordata > Amphibia > Caudata > Salamandridae > Lissotriton > Lissotriton helveticus. The sequence goes on from NC_136063.1 coordinate 43,620,063, forward strand.
AACGCAAACCATTTTTTCAGTTGTTTTTTATAATTTAAATTTCTCAAAATGTCATATTTTAGAATTAGGATCTGTGAAAGAGAAGAAAAAATACAGTTATAATGTGTAATTTTAATTGTTTTACAATACAACATATTTTTAACATTATATAATTTTATTTCCTTGCCTTTTCTGCTGTTCTCACAATATATTGAATTTCACTACAAACAGTGATTTCAATGTTACTCATCACATAAAAACTACATCCTAAATAACATACCATATGATACAAATCACACATATATAAAATACTTCCTTCTACGAGATTTTTCTTACTTGAATATGAAATACCTCAAATAATATTTCAATGAAAAATTATTTAAAATTTGCATACAAAGTCCTTAGTTCAAATGTATACCTTTCATCTAGGCCAAATGGTATTCCTGAAATTCTTTATACTGACATTGTCCAATTGTAATCATAATATTACATTTTCATAAATTCCTCATAGGCCGAATTATGTCCTTTAAACTTTGGTTTAAAAAATATTAGGTAGGAATTTGGTAATTCATGAGGCAAACAATGTTTAAAAAGCAAATGTGCATCATTACAGTATGTCCATCGTTTATTAAATTTTAAATAAACAGTGTAATGTCCAGATGTTGTGGAAGGACCATCATGGAAAATAATTCCTACTGTTACAAAGGTTCATCCTGATATTGATACTTGACTTGCTACAAAATGTTTAATTAAAGTTTCCAGTTTTTTCCATCAGCTGTACAATGTTGTATCGTTAAAATTATATATTGTCCATATCTTCATAGTAAAAAATTATGATAACATTTCGGATTTGCATTGGCTACACTCCATTTTTTGATTTTCTGCTTTAACTAGTTTGTTGAAATACACTGTTTTACAGTCTTGTAATGTCAAATATATAACTCTTTCAGTAATCTATGTTAGTGCTACATGTAAACATACAATTTTCACATTGATGTTCCCATTTATAACAAAGGCCAAAAAGATTTTCAATTTCTATTCCTTCATTTTCCAATACGGCAAGCATATACAATAGAAATTCCTGAGCATCTTGTTGGATATTCTGCGTAAATGGTGTAGAACCAGAACATATATCCAAAAGATTACGAATATCAGAAACGCTTTGCATTTTACTTTTTTCATAAATACAATGCAACAAGGAACACAAATTTTTTTCACGATTCTCCATTGACCACTAAATAGCATAGCAGTTGATAACTGAACTATTTTCTAACTGATAACTAACAATCTGTTCAATAGTGTCCTTTTTCTTTTTGCTTGCAATCTCAACATTATCTTGATTTTTTTCTTCTCTATAACTACACTACAGATATTCTTATATCTTCTTTTCTGACTTACTTCACGTTTTTCAAATACAGGATATTCACTTAAATTGGGAGCATACCAACTTGTTTTACTTATTCAATTTGATCAAATTTGATTTAAAAAAATTCAATTCCATCTCTATTTTGATCATTAACAAAATTAACAACTTTACCCATTGCCCCATTTACTAAACCTTTTTTTTACATTCAAAATTACACCTTGAAATTACCCGACCGTTTACACATACATATAGATTGTTTTCTAAACCAGCAGTAACTGGTCAATACTTTAATTAAGAAAATGTTTCCTGTTCCAGCTTGACCACTGACATGCATTCAGATAAGTTGAAATGATGTGCATGTGCATTCTTTCTTTTCATGAAGAAATCCATGGTCAATCTGTTGTATCACTTGCTGATATATTTCTTTCTATTCAACATTTAGTTGTTCTTCCAAATTTCCTAAGTCCATAATATATTCTTGAGCTTGATGCGTTGCTGTTTCCACTTCATTTATGGCAATTGCCGCTTCATTTTCAAGAATTGGTTGTCCTAATGGATCTTGGCTCAGTGGAGCAGAACTTTGACTGTCTTGAGAACTGTCTCTAGCAATCCCAGCTGCAATAGTGTCAAGAATTCCCCCCGCACCCTTATCGCTCACGGAAAGCAGCGCGAGAGAGTCACGAGAATGTCAGGAGCAACTGGCACACAAAGATTACAGGCACCAGCATGCCTAGCGCGTGTAGCGCGTAGTCAAGGAACGCCCATAAAAAGAGTTAACGCCAGAGGGAAGGCGTCGAATATTCTGATCCTTGCCAGCCTTCTTGTTCCCGATTCCTATGGACCCATGCCCGTTGTAAACTAACGCCAACCTGTTTCCAGCGTCATCATCATTACGGAGGTGAGAGAAGCAGCTGCTCTCTTCACCACCCCCTTGTGAGTCAATCGGCAGAGACGCACACCGCGGAGGTGTTTGTCGCGTCTCTGCTTGTCTCGTTAAATAACTTTCAGTCTCAGCGGAGACGTACACCACGGAGGTGTTTGCTGCGTCTCCGCCTGAATTCACTGATACTCTTGGCCAGTGTAATAGCGGCACGAGGGGCGCAGGTAGCCTTGCCATTCTGTAGTGGCGTGGGGTACACAGAGGTCGAGCGGCTGCTCCCTTGGTCAATGGCCCAATCACACGGTCGAGTGCCCGGCTGGGCATTCCCGAACTTACTTCCACTGTAGAGCGCATCCTCGTACGAGGTACTGTGATCACACGGCCAAATCCACATTAGCAACAGCCATCTAACGGCATTTTTGGCCGTTACTCAGCACAGTGCCCTCCGTTGGGGAATATCGGGACCGGTATTCATGCGAAGGATGGTTGGACCGTAAGATTACGTGTGGAGCTGGCTGCTAATGGGTATCGTTAATATAACTTTATTGTTTATACTTTATTGTACTGAAGGCTGTGGACCAACCGCAAAGTAGCGGACCTACCATGTTTTCCTTCCTCGTTTCTTCTATTTAGTAAACCATTAAACCTATATTCGAAAGCACCGTAGTGAAGCCTTCCTTTTTTGTTCTGTTCTGTCCTTCCCCAATCCCGAGACTCTTGGTTGATTACATAATATCCGACCTCTCAACATACTATCATTCTCCTATTCAGGTGGAAGGCATTATGGCTACCTTGGATGATGTTCTGGCAGCTTTGGCATCTGTACAAAATGAACTTGCTGCTTCCAGGCAGGAAACAACGGAGTTAAGGGCCAGGCTCGACACCATGCAAAGGAACCCCTTTGATGCCGCACCCCCAACAGGAAATCCCTCTCCTGCGGTGGTGGTGGAGATGCCCGTCGCCATACCTTTGGCCACAACCGAGAAATACAGCGGAGACCCCAACACAGTACAGGCTTTCCTGACTCAAGTGGCTTTGCACCTTTCATGTAAACCCAAGGCTTTCCCCACCATCCAGGCAAGGGTGGCTTTTCTTATATTGTACCTGGCAGAGAACGCCGCCGAATGGGCTGTTCCATTGGTGAGTCGAGACGACCCGCTCCTATGCGACTGGGGAGCCTTCCGTGTTTGACAGACAGGCTGATTCCTATACCGCTGACAGGGAAATGCTGGAACTCCTTCAGGGCAACAGTGATCTCCTACAGTACCTGAACGCATTCAGACGTCTGGTGGCTGAGACCAAGTGGCCCATCACAAAACAAACGGCACTCTTCCATCAAGGGTTGAGCAACGAACTCAAAGACGTGGTAGCACAGATCGACCCACAGCCCAAGACCTATGAGGGGCTCATTAATCTGGTTCTCCGATTGGATCACCGGTTGAGTGAATGGAAGGGTGATCACAAAAGAAAAGGAAGCCCATGCCTTCCTATGTATCGATGGGAACCCCCGAAACCAGCACCGCCGCGAAAGCAGAACCGATGGATATAGTAGCCATCAGAGCCAGCCTGATCTCATCCGAAAAAGAATCTCGCAGCAAACAAGGCCTCTGTTTGTATTGCGGGAAGAAGGGGCATTATGTCCGTGAATGCCCGGCCAAGCCGAAGACCAGTCGCTTTCGGGCCAACAGAACTGTGACGGCAGCAGTGGACGTGCATGCGCAGCGAAGGGGACTCTCGGAGTCACGTATGTATCCCTTCCTTATCACGCCTGGATCAGGAACAACTACAGCATTTGTTTATCATGGTATACATAGGGATACACACGCAGTGGATTCCTGTGGTGGCCATGGTAGACTAAGGGGCCACCGGTCTCTTCATGGATCAAAACGAGGAGCAGAGACTGGGCATCGCCCTCATTCCTAAGGAGTTCCCAGAGGATGTGTACGCTGTGGATGGTAGAAGGCTGGTTTCTGGCCCTATAGGACCTCACACAGGGGAAGTCCCCGTGAAGTATGGGGAACGTCACGAAGAGGTGATTGACTTCAGCGTTATTCGAGCACCCCAGTACGGGATCATTTTGGGTCTGCCCTGGCTCCAAAAGCACAACCCTTCAGTGGACTGGGTGACTCATGAGATACGGATGATGTCTCAGCACTGTCTCCAACATTGCGGTGTGAAACAGGGTTCTATCATCCGTAATCAAGAAGCGGTTTACATGGTAGCCACGGCGGCAGATAAAGCGTTTACCCTTCCTCGAGTATACCAGGGATACAAGGACGTTTTCGACGATGTACGCGCCGAGGTGCTTCCTACGCACCAGATTTATGACTGTCAAATTGACCTGGTTCCTGGTGCATCCGTACCCAGCGGTAGACTATACGCCTTAACGGAGCCTGAGAACATCCATCTGCGCTCCTACCTCGACAAACTTCTTGGTCTGGGCTTCATCAGACCATTCAAGTCCCCGACAGCATCGCCCCTCTTCTTCACCCTCAAGGCCAATGGGGAGTTAAGGGCTTGTGTGGACTTCAGGGCTCTAAACGCAATCACTGTCAAAAACCGATACCCCTTGCCACTCATTAGCGTCCTACTGGAGCAGGTAAAGAAAGCTGGTATCTATACGAAGCTCGACCTTAAGGGGGCATACCATCTTGTGCGCATGAGGAGCGGCGACGAGTGGAAGACCGCCTTCAAGACCAGGTTGGGTCTGATCAAATACCTCGTCATGCCGTTCGAGCTCTACAACGCCCCTGCGGCCTTCCAGTACTTCCTAAACGAGGTATTCCATGGCAGGTGGTTACCGTGTTTACGCACCACCGTAACCTATAATTTATGATGGCAGCTAGACATCTTTCGCCTCGGCAACTGAGATGGATGCTCTTCTTCTCTGGTTTCCACTTTCACATTACCTATCGGCCTGGCACGGAAAACAGGAAGGCGGACGCGTTGTCCTGTCAATCCTCTGTTTCAGTGCATGTACCCACACCGATGCACTCCATCATCCATCTGGATGCAGTGTTGGGGGTGATACAGCCGGATGCATTCCTCAAAGGCGTCCAGAGCGGGATACGCTCATTTACATGGAGGATTTGGGTCCAGTGTCAAAAGGAGTGGCAGGTCAAGGACGGAATCCTGGTTAACGGTCGTCATTTGCTGTTACCTACGTCTCAACTCCGGAAACAAGCCTTTATGTGGTGCCACGTTTCGCCCTGTGCGGGCCATTTTGGGGTCGAGAAGACAGTGGCCAGTTTGGATAGGCAATTCTGGTGGCCATCCATGAGAGCGGATGTACGGAGATGGGTGGCGGCCTGCACGATCTGTGCCGCCATGAAGACGGATCATGGGCCACCGCAGGGTCTGCTGCTGCCCCTTCCTATGCCCTGCCGGTCGTGGGAGAATATTTCCTTGGATTTTGTCGTAGGGTTACCAGTGGACCAGGGATGTACGGCGATCCTGGTGGTGGTCGACTTCCTCACAAAGATGGGACACTTCATAGCATGCAAGCAGGTGCCCTCCGCTGGTCAACTGGCGTTGATGTTGCTGAGGAATGTGGTGAGGCTACACGGGTTGCCCCAGCCTGATCGTGTCCGACAGGGGTTCGCAGTTCACGGCCCAGTTTTGAAGGACGTGGTGTTCAGCGTTGCACGTCACATCGGCCATGTCGATGAGCTACCATCCACAGACGTACGGTCAGACGGAACGCCTGAACCAATCCCTCAAGCAGTACTTGCGTTGTTTTGTTGATCAGGGAAAGGAGGAATGTGTGTATCTCCTATGGATTGCGGAGATAGCCTACAACAACGCCATGCATAGCTGCACCAAGGCATCCCCTTTCTACTGTAACTATGGACATCACCCCATGTTCCTACCGTTTCTACACCCCATCAGGGACCATAGATTGACTGAGACCTCCAGGAGTGTTGCGCATACCAAGGAAACACTCATGCTTTCTCGGAAGTGGTTGGAAGCTGCCAAGGCTACGTACAAAGCCTCGGCTGACAGGAGAAGGAGACCTGGACCTTTGTATGGGGTGGGCGATTACGTTTGGGTGTCAACCAGGAACATGCGGTTTCGAAAGCACACTGTGTTTCACCCGAAATACATAGGCCCTTATCGCATCTCCAAGTGCATCAGTCCTGTGAACATGAAATTAAGTCTGCCTAAACAGATGGGAATCCATCCAGTGTTCCATGTTTCCCTGCCTAAACCCTCGCCTGCGTGTGTGCGTGCGCCGCCAGTGCCGGTAGTGGTGGACGCTGATGTGGAGTACGAAGTGGCTGGCATACAGGACTCCAAGTTGAGAGGGGGCAAGCTGTGGTACCTGGTGGCCTGGAAAGGGTACGACCCAGAGGAGCAGTCATGGGAACCTGCGTCTGGAGTACATGCGCCTCGGCTGGTGTCATCGTTCCACAGGAATCATCCAACCAGTGCAGGCCCCGTGGGATGGGGTTGATGGGAGGAGGATGTACTATCAAGAATTCCCCCCGTACCCCTATCGCTCGTGGAAAGCAGCGCGTGAGAGTCACAAGAACGTCAGGAGCAACCGGCACACAAAGACTACAGGCACCAGCATGCCTAGCGCGTGTAGCGCGTAGTCAAGAAACAAAAGAGTTAATGACCGAGGGAAGGCGTTGGATATTCTGATCCTTGCCGGCCTTCTTGTTCCCGATTCCTACGGACCCATGCCCATTGTAAACTGACGCCGACCTGTTTCCACCGTCATCATCATTACGGAGGTGAGAGAGCGGCTGCTCTCTTCACCACCCCCTTGTGAGTCACTCGGAAGAGACGCACACCACGGAGGTGTTTGCCGCGTCTCTGCTTGTCTTGTTAAATAACTTTCAGTCTCAGCGGAGACGGACACCACGAAGGTGTTTGCCGCGTCTCCGCCTGAATTCACTGATACTCTTGGCCAGTGCAATAACGGCGCGAGGTGCGCAGGTTGCCTTGCCATTCTGCAGTGGCTTGGGGTACACAGAAGTCGAGCAGCTGCTTGCTTGGTCAACGGCCCAATCACACGGTCGAGTGCCCGGCTGGGCATTCCCGACCTTACTTCCACTGTAAAGCGCTTCCTCGTACGAGGTACTCTGATCACACTGCCAAAGCCACATTAGCAACAGCCATCAAACGTCATTTTCAGCCGTTACTCAGCACAGTACCCTCCGTTGGGGTTTACCGGGACCGGTATTCATGCGGAGGACGGTTGGACCGTAACATTACATGTGGAGCTGGCTGCTAATGGGTATCGTTAATATAACTTTATTGTTTATACTTTATCGTACTGAAGGCTGTGGACCAACCGCGAAGTAGCGGACCTACATTGTTTTCCTTCCTCGTTTCTTCTATTTAGTAAACCATTAAACCTATATTCGAAAGCACCGTAGTGAAGCCTTCCTTTTGTGTTCTGTTCTGTCCTTTTCCCGATCCCGAGACTCTTGGTTGATTACAAATAGTAGCTTCCTGGTCAATTTCATCGTTGAACATTTAGAGATAATTTGCAAAAACAGTCATTTCTATGGTTTCTTTACAAGCATTGAAGGAATCTTCATACCTCTGAAAATCTCCAAGTAATTCCAATTCTGTGCTCCACGGTTTGAACAGTTGCAAAAGTGATAAATAGTAAAATTCCCTTTTATCAGGAGTTTCACAACTCAGGTTTCTGTAGTATTCCGTTTAAAAGTGAAATATTGCAGCACTTCATGAAGACATATGTTCTCAAGATGATGACTTCTATTTGGATAATATGTGTCCAACATGTTTGTTTTGACAATATCTGTAGTTTCCGGATCTTTTTTTGCTAAATATTTGATTTCTTGTACAGATTTAAGTACTCAATTTTGCGTTGCAGCAAGACCTAGACTCACCCAAATGTTTCTTCTAGATTTTAAGTATAAACTTGCAGATGATAAACGATCTGAGCATTCATATGCTCCAATTTCGTAATGGGATAACATCTTCAAACTGAAACTGTATAATTTCCTACTAAGACTCAAGAGAAAATATTTCCCACATTCCTTTCAAATCCGTCTTTTCTGATTTTGTGATGTAGGATGTCACATACCAGGCAACAGCAATGGAATTATCCGCAACATACTAAATATCGATATTAGCATTCCACATTGAGAGATTAACTGGATTATAATCATTTATATATTTTGATTCTTCACTTCTACTCAAATTGTATGTATTTTTTGTAGATTGTCTAGTTATGGTATGTCTCACAGCTGTCATAAAACTGTTTACTCTTCCTTTGGATATTACAGAACGTGGAAATCCAAAGCAACATCTGGTATAAAACTTTTCCTTAGACTTGTACTTTCGTCAACAGTATTTTCCACATCAATGACTTTGGAATCGTAAGACTTGTTGTCTTAAGTTTTTTTCTTCTGTTCATTTTGATATAGCACATGTTTTATATTCTTCAATAAAAGACAAAACAGTATCATTGAATCAGTTCCGAATTTTGGTGCATCCTTGATCCATATCAGCATATGTATATGAGGAACACCTCTCGCTTGATACTTCTTTCTCCAAAAGAAATCCACAACTTCTCCAAGAGGAAGATTCTTTTTATTGCAGATAAAAGACATCATGGCTTCAAATCTTTGATTGAAATATCTGCATACATTAACAGGATCCAAAGAGCACAGTTCTCCAGGTGTCTTGTATTTAATGATGTTTATGTTAGAATTTGCCTCTCAAAGAAATTCAAGTAAATCATCCCAAGCATATTTAGCACAGCGTAGGGTAAGAAACCACGTAGAGTTCCTAAGTTCCTTAACATACATTTAAGTTCTGCATGACGACAGTACCAATACTTATTAGTACCACGCTGACATGCCATCAAATTATTCAGCTGAGATTGTAAATGATCATCTCTCTGATGTACTTTATCCATAAATTACTTTGCAGAAACATTTTGATTATGTACTCCTGTTATGAAAAATGTAGTTGACTGCATATGAAAGTCCAGACAAATCACCCTCAAACAAAGATGACGTTTATATTGGATACATTGTCGAAATCTTGGATCTTCTATTCTGCATACAATCTTGTTGCTCAATATTTAGATGCAGGAAGCTGCACTGGTCGTTGATCATATCGTCCACCCGTGATCACGGGAGCGGGCGGCACCACTGGCACTGACGTATGGCAACTTCCACAAACTCATCCATCAGCGGAAACCATACCTTTGTTCGTAACCTTGACTTGGTTTGGACAATTCCTTGGTGCCCACTGAGGGCCTGATGAATAACTCGGGCAGTCAGAGAGGAAGAGATCACCAGCCGATGTCCTCGCATTAGGCATCCTGTGGGGTCTTCTGTTAGTTCTTCTTAGTTCTTCTCAAATGAAGTATAGTATCTTCGACTCTTCTCTGGCTCGGTGCCAGTTTCCATGCTTCACGGCTTGTTTAGCTCTTTTTAGGCACCCATATTTGTCTGTTTCATCCTTCAGGATGTCCATGGAGAGAGGGAGAGGGCACATTCTTGTTATGATGCATCGGACATACTCCTCGGTATCTGCGGCATCTTCCTCCTCTTGGGCTGTATCCTCTCTCGGATGTCGAGATAGATAGTCTGCTGAATTGCGGCTCGCTGGCTGGTATTTGACTCAACAGTTGTAGTTCTGGGGTTGCAGCATCCACTTCTCTATCCGGGGAGGCGATTTTGACGATGTGCCAGAGAAGAGGGATAACAGGGGCTTGTAGTGGGGGGCCACCACGATCTGCTTGCCCTATACGTAGAGGTGAGAGTGGCTACACCCCCAATGTATGGCAATTGCCTCCTTTTTGATTTGCGAGTACTAATGCTCCGTGTCAGTGATCGAGCGGCTTGCAAAGGCGATCGGGGCCCAATCTTCTTCGGCATTGCGGCGTTGCATCAGCACTGCCTCCAGTCCCTTTGGACCTGTGTAAACTGTGACCAGCATCATCTTTTGTGGGTTAAAGAACACCAGAGTGGTGGCAGCTGACAAAGCCTCTTTAATGTCCTTGAATGCATTGGCCTATGCTTCAGCCCATGTCCATGGGACAGAATCCTTGGTTAAATCCCTATAGGGTTGACTGAGGGTTATGTGGTCTCAGATAAATCACCCACAATAATTGATCATACCGAGAAAGCTGCAGACTTCTGTGACATTGGCCGGGGCTGGTGCATTCTTTATGTCACGGACTTTGTCTCAGCAGAGAAGGTGTAGCCAAAGATTTGCAGTTTGGTTTTGAGGAACTCACATTTTTCTCTGGGTAATGTGAGTCCAGTGTCTCAGATTCTCTGAAGTACTTGAGCCTTCTGTGCATTGCTTATGACTACCATGTATGCGCGTCCACTGACGTCACATCGGGACACCCTACTTGGCACATCCGTTAATACACAGGTGCAACATAACAACTCCTTCAGCCAATCTTGTTAGTGGAGTCAGGTGGGTTCTCTTTCCAGATGGACTCTCTTTTGTTTTTGCTTCTCCCAGTTCCAAAATCTTCTCACTGGTCAATCCCAGGCTGCCACATCAGCACTATACCCTTGCTCCAATCTTCCTGCACAGCATTTTGGGATATTTAAGCATGGCAACTTCAACTCGTCTTTCAAAAGACCTTCCCTCGGAGCCTCAGCTTCATCCAAACTTGCGGAGCTGCCTGATCCTTTCCTAGCAAAACTTATAACGGGAGTCCCTCCTTCCTTTGGCTCTAGAGTTTAGGCTTCTCTTCTTTGGTTCCATGGGTATGATGATTCCTTCAGCGGGTACAATATGAGGAGATATTAACACATGTAGATGTTCTCCCAATCCATTCCTTTCCTAGGAAATGGCCCAAAGCACTATTAAGGGCTCTATTGTTTGGGGTGGCATTTGATCATCAAATCAAATCAAAAAATCTCTTTTGTTCAGTTAATTAAAACTTACAGTTTAGTCAGAAAGTCTCATGTTAAACATTGCTGTATGACATCCATCATTCACATATATGTATACCATTAACCTTCATTTGTTATAAAAAAAGATCCGACTCGCCTTATCACCTAAACCAGTACCAGATTACAAATATTAAGGAAGGATTTACAATATAAGTCATACATTATTGCATTACTCACAGTAAACAAAGTCAGGACACGATAAAAGAATGGAGGAGCATATGATATAAGTCCTACAAGATTATATTGATCGTTGAAATGCCCAGAAAGTCCAAGTAGAGTGCCTTGGATTAATTTAAAAAGTCATCATACAGAAAAGAAAGGCCGGATAAGAGATTCAGTAAGCTTACAAAACAATAGCTTGGATAGTGCACATTCTCAAGAAAACGTGCTAAGTGCCTAATATGAGTTCCCTTTAGTCAAGCCGAGGACACTAGAAAAAGAAACTATAAAACTACAATGTATAAAGCATAATAGTTGTCCATGTACAAATATTCTAGAAAGAAAGTGTTCCGTCCTTAGCCTTGTCATCATTCATCAATCAGGATTAAAAGGAGTGTACAATATAAATCATATATGATTGGCTTACTAATATAAATCCTCAGGAAAGTAAGGCACTGTGCTTGTCTTAGATTCAGAATCATCGCTCAGGACATACTAGATGAAGTGATAAAGACAATATTGCAATATATTAGCTTTGATAGAAAAAGTACTCAAGGAAAGGTGCTTAGTGCTTGCCTTGGTTATCAAGTCATCAAACTAAAAACACAAAAAATAAAAACTACAGAGACTAACATGTAATTGTGGTCCTTACGCATTTGCTCTGGAAAAACGTACATAATGCTTTAATTTGGTTCTTCCATAATGGGGTTTTCCCAACATGGGGTCGAGAAAGGAAGATGTTTGTTCCTGAGAAGTCACTGAAGTTAATACTAAAAGCAACCAAGAAGCGCCTGCAGCATACTCAATTTGAATGAATATATAGGAGACAGTGGGCCATATTGTCAAGAATGGGCGTAATCGAAAAAAGGAACATTGCTAGGCTGTGGGGGGGTGCAGGACCTCCGAAACTTGGTCCCTGGAAAGCAGACATGGACTGGTGAATTCTCCAGGAGAAGACGGTTTATGTGGCATGGGGATGCCAACAGAAATGGGTCGATATCTGGTCCAACTGGAATGAGTACAAGGGTCACATTTGCAAACCCCCCCAGATCACCCGGGATGACGAACCACTCGCACTGCTGAATGTATAATGCTGAACTGTAAAGACAAATGTCTATGGTACCTAACCCCTTCCTTTTGCTTGCTTCCTAAGGTACAATTGTATATTTTGCATTGTATGATTGTGATGAACACCACTGTTTCTTGAAACTTAATACAAATCTTAATGTAAAAAGAAAAAAAAAAAGAATGGGCTTAACATTATTGCTGCTTTAGCGGCAGGTAAATGCCGCTAAAGCAGCGATAAGGGGCTTGATAATATGCCCTAAAATATTCCAATAGAAGCCCAGGTTCTGGTGGGAAGTACATCAAACCTGGGCTTCTATTGGAATTCTCTAGGGCATATTATCAAGCCCCTTATTGCCGCTTTACCAGCAGTTTCCTGCCGCTAAAGCAGCGATAATGTTACACCTGTTCTTGATAATATGGCCCTGTGTGTTTCGATCCTGGTATGCATAAACCATGGAAATGTTTATCTTATGCATTTCGGCCTCACACACGCTGTGCTCACGTGACAAAGCATACACCACACCGAAATGGTTAGGGTAACTTACTGTTCCATGTTTCATTCTGTCTAGAAAGCAGATATGAATTTGAATTCAACATCAATTTATTCCGCAACCACAAGTGTACATCATTCTTCTTCTTTGACTGGGCAATAAACTGTGTCACCAGTAGGAAATATAATTAAGCCCAACGTTTCCAAAGGAAAAGCAGTTTTTTGTTTTGTCAATACCTTTGGTACATCATATTGGATGAATATACAGGACAGGATTCATTCTGGCACAATGCTCGTGCAACAAAAAAGAATCCTCAACAGGAAGCAGGTTCATGAGTTGAAGCTCTAGTTCTGTGATTGTATTAGGCAGCCTAACTTCATGCGCGTGGTCAAGGCCAAACATACGTTTTTTTCTCCACATTTACATGTTGAAAAGTTAGCTATAATCCTTGATGGAGATGTTTGCTTCCTTGCTTTCCCCAAGCGCAATACCTCATGTAGTGTCTCTGAAGATGAGGTCCTTTCTCGTCATCTGCTGCTGAGACGAGTCACCGTGTTCTGCCCTTTTACAGCAAGAAGTATGTTAATGTATCTACAAACCCTGCTGGTTTGGCCACGCATCATATACATTAGTTGTATACAACGTCTTCCCGCCCTTATCCCGGACTGATGGACAGCTTATTAGGCTCTGCTTTGCTCCGGATTCCACTCCTCTGGTAGGAGCGCTGGCCTGCTGTGAGCTCCAACTCACCCCTGAGTGTGCTTCACTCAGGTAGGAGTGTTGTGTGTTTTTTAATTGCACTGTCTTTGCACCATTTTAATTGCCTTTTAATTTCCTTGCAAGCACTTATTGCTGGGAGGAGCCTGGCTCCCTCAGTATACCTCTCTCTCCTTTTGTTTCGTTTTCCTTGTTGCACCCCTGTGTAGCACTTAGGTGCAGGTGCTGCCTTGCGCCACCTTCTTTTCTTACTGCTGCATTACGCTCTCTGCCTGGCCCTGACTTGACCTGGCACCGAGCGCAGGGTGCTGTGAGTCGTTCTTGCTCCGCGCCCAGCTGCCTTGTATTAGCCTGCTCTGGCTGTGCCCCCGGAGACTGTCTACTTTTCGATGCCTGCAGTGTGGATGCGCCGGATTCCACTCATCTGGTTGGAGCGCTGGTCTGCCATGTGCTCCCACTCGCCCCTGAGTGTGCTCCACTCAGGTTTGAGTGTTGGGTGTTTTTTAATTGAACTCTCTTTGCTCTGTTTTTTATACCTTTTAATTTCCTTGCAAGCACTTATTGCTGTCGTGTGCCTGTCTCCCTCAGAATACCTCTCTCCTTTTGATTTGTTATCCTTGTAGCACCCCGGTGTAACACCTCAGTGCTGGAGTTGCCTGGCTCCATCCCCCTTACTTACTGCCACATTATGCTCTCTGCTGGCCCTGACTTTACCTGACACTTTGTGCAGGGTGCAGTGAGTCGTTCTAGCTCCACTCCATGCTGCCTAGGATTGCCCTGCTTACCATGCTCTCTGCCCGGCCCTGACTTTGCCTGAAACAGAGCACAGGGAGTGGCCAGTTGTTCTCGCTCCACGCCCCTCTAACTCGGATTGGCCTGCTATGGCCATGCCCCAAGAGGCAGTCTACTTTTTGATGCCTGTGGCGCAGACGTGCTGGATTCCACTCCTGAGGTAGGAGTGCTGGTCTGCTGTGTGTATACACTCCCCCTTGAGTGTGCTACACTTGGGTAAGAGAGTTGTGTGTTTTTTAATTTTAAATATTTTTTAATTTCCTTGAAAGCATTTATTGCTGTGAGGTGCCTGGCTCCCTCAGTATACCTTTCTCCATTTGATTTATTTTCCTTGTAGCACCCCGGTGTCATACCTCAGTGACAAGGTTGCCTGGCTCCACCCTACTTACTTACTCCAGCATTACATTACGCTGACCCTGACTTCACCTGACACTGTGTGCAGGGCGGCAAGAGTTGTCGTCATTCTATGCCCTGCTGCTTTGGATTGGCCTGCTTACTTACCACGCTCTCAGCCTGGCCCTTACTTCACCTGATAACGGGCACAGGGGGAGGCGAGACGTTCTTGTTCCATGTCCCGCTGCCTCGCATTGGCCTGCTTTGGCCGCTCCCGCAGAGGTGGTCTAATTTTCAATGGCCATGGCACGAACGAGCACAGCTGGTGTGCTGCTTGCGCGCCAAAGGCAAGCCCATATGTACCTGCCCGTGTTTGGCTGGTGACCTTTTTGTGAGTGGTCAGCCTTTTAGGCATCCGGCCAAATGTTTGAAAGAGCTAGCACCATCGGCTCTGGAAGTCTGCTGACATACCTTATCTGTGGAGTTAGGCCAGGTGCTCCGTACTCATTGCCTGTTTAGTTTGACCTCGACGAGGGTAGGTCTCACAAAAGAGCACAAACTGAAGTGTTTACTTAATAATTGCAGGTCACTCAATAAGCATAAGTTTGAAATCCACGACGGCGTAGTTGACAATAAACTGGATGCCTTATTTCTTACGGAAACATGGCTGGATGAGACCTCTGTGCCTGAAATTTTACAAGCCCTTCCCTCAGACTTCAGCATTCTAAGACCAGAACATCTCATTAAGCATGGTGGAGGAATAGCTATTATCTATAAATTCTCCCTAAAATGCACTTTTAAAGTAGCTAATATAGACAAATGAGAAGCTGTCTCCTTCACTATTGTGGTCGTTGACGATTATGCTGATCCATCAACCCCTGGCCCGGCAGACATTGTGATCTCAGGCCTCTGGGAGATGGTGGTTCAACCAGCATTCCGCCATAAAAACTTTATCATTTTAGGCGACCTTAATCTACACTTTGATTCCAATAGGAAAGCTGAACAGAAGTCGCTTTGCCAGCAACTAACAGCTTTGCAGTTAGGCCTTAAAACCACCCGCTCCACACATCAGATGGGTCATATCTTAGACCTTATCTTTTCCAACTGTTCTGTGATCAAGGTAGAAGCCCTGATTGGAGTCCCCTGGTTCGACCACCATCTGGTGGCTATCTCCACTCCCTTGCCAGACACCCCACCACCACCAGAACCTGCTGGAATCGTAGGAAATGTTCCATGTTCAACATGGCGAGTTTACAGAAGCCCTCCAGCAGAATAACCCCTAATTGGGAGATTATATTAACACTGCGAACTCAGCAGTAAACAAGTGGATCCTAAGAGCATAGGACGCAGTAGCTCCATTGGCACCTAATACGTTCGAGAGGCAGACCAACTCGGCACCATTGTTTAATTAAGACTTGATATATGCCCAAATATCTTGCAAGCGCCTAGAGCGCCAATGGAGGAAGGATTTCTCTGTAAGTAACAAATTGCCTGTCAGTCTGAACTTAGAAACGACCACGCTCTTATCACAAAAAAATGTATTGCCTATAACACAGATATAATAGAGCAAGCGGAAAACTCCTCTAAAGAGCTGATTTCCATCTTCAAATCTCTATCTTCATTGGAGAGAGTGCTGGCCCCCGGCTCCAGCTCTCTAGAGTCTTGCAACCAGATCGCTGGCTTTTTTGCTACAAAAGTAGCTAAAATCTATGATTGCTTCTCAGTTGATGCCCACAATGGCACTCTTTCCAACACAGGTAGGAACTCCCCGTTTGAATGTAATACCTTCTTGGAGTTCTCATCTCTGATGTTACCAAATGGACCCAGCATCATATAAAGTCCTAAGGGAAGGTCTCAATACAATCCTACCCTATGTTCAGCAACTTCTGGAGCTATGCTTTGCTGTGGTGCGGTCCCACAAAATTGGAAACAGCCTATTGTACACCCATTAAAGAAAGACAATGTTAGCTGTCCGGGCTTACTGGATAATCTACGCCCCATCTTGCTCTTGGCTAATTTCTCCAAAATAGCAGAGAAAGGGGTGAATTCTCAATTGGTCACCCAAATCAACTGGAACAACTTATTTCACCCTTCAAAGTCAGACTTTAGAGCCTCATATTCAACCCAGTCCACATTGCTTTTTACAACTGAGACTGTGCAGGTAAGCGGATAAGGGTCAGACTGTAGCTTTGGTCTTACTCAACCTTAGCACAGCCTTTGACACTGTTTCCCACAACCTGCTCCTTGAAAGACTCAGGCCGTGTGGGATAGAAGGAATAGCCCTAAAATGGATGACTTCCTTCCTCCACAAGTGTAGCTTTAAAGTTGCACAGCGTCCAAATATTTTGAAAAGTATTCCACTCTTGTAAGGTGTCCCGCAGGACTCAATTATGAGCCCAACTCTTTTTAGTCTCTATATTGAACCTTTTGGAGGGATTGTTGATAAACACATGCCACCATTGTTTCCTATGCGGATGACTCCCAAATGATTGTCACCTTATCTCATAACTCAGAGGAAGCAACTAACCATTTCTCTTTCTGTTTTAGTGACATTGCCATCTGGATGACTTGTAACTGCCTTAAATTGAATGGCAGCAAGACTGAGGTGCTGATCTGGAGAAGGACCCCCCACCATCTGGGCCTCAGCATGGTGGCACCAGACTATGGGCACCACTCCTACTCCGAAGGAGGAGACCAAAAATCTTGGAGTTTGGTTGGACTCCAAACTCTCCTTTGAGAAGCATATGAAGAAGGTCATGGGGAAATGCTTCGGAATCCTTAAAATGCTGAGAAAACCTCTGATATTCTCCCTTTATCAGTCAGAAAACCCTTGGTTCAGGCCCTTGTAACATCCCAGCTGGACTACAGTAACATCATGCCCCTTGGAGCTGCAAATAAAAAAATGTGTCGACAAGCTGCAGTACATCCAGAATGTGGCTGCATGGTTGGTCCTCAATCTGCCTTGAAGAGCTTCTTCTACAAAAGCCCTAGACACTTTACATTGGCTACCAGTTGGAAAAAGAACACTCTTTAAAGCCCTATTCTATTGTCACCTGTGCCTGCAGGGTAAAGGACCCAGCCATCTCCATCATCTTCTCATTCCTTATTATCCGGCCCGCCATCTGGTCAAGGTTCCTAAAGTCAGAAGAGCCACAATGAGTGTGTGAACTTTCCGATACTTGGCAGCCACAAAATGTAACTCACTACCTATCTTATTCGAGCTGAGCCTTTGGAAAACATTTTCCTGAAAAAAATTAAAACCTGGCTTTTCCAATTTTGGGTACTGTGCACAACTTCCTTCTACTTAGATTTTTGTGTGGCCCTGTTCAGCAGGATGGTTTTTCAGTGCAGGGACACACCACGGTCGTTGTAACCAGACACTATACAAGTTGAATAACAAAAAATATATATACCTGTCTAGGGCTCACCCTACTGGTGCAGGTCTGACTTTTGAGGCCTTCAGGAGCTTGAAAGGGGTCAGGAGTATGTTGCCCTGCTCAAAAGATTGGCTTCCTTTGGCATACCAGAAATAGATGTATTTTAGATATTGTGCTGTTTCTGCTCCATTTGCCAGCTGTGAGTACTCTTCTACTTCCTTCCTCATTCATTGGGTTTATTTATTCAGTATTATCTTTGTCTTTAAAAAAGTCAATTGCTAGTTCTTATGTTAGAAAATCTAACAATTGCCATGTTGTCATTCCTTTACAAATGTGTTAACCTTTATTGCTGTGGCTGTTGTATGTTCTCATTACAGGGCCTTTTTTGATTATCCCCTCTTTTTGATGCACACACACCATTAGCATCCCATTATCCCTTTGGCCAGGCTGGTGCTGTGCAGTTGCCTGTAAGTGTATTCTTAATTTAATTATTCTACATATGAGACTACAATACCTTAATAAAATGCCAGCTCTAATGTCCTTATGACAGGCGACTGGTGTCACCAATAGTCACCTTTCATAAAAAAACACATAGTCAGTAAGATGTAATAATTTATTGCTAGCTGCAAAGTTGAAAGGCTGCTCATGGACCAAAAGTACAGCTGAGTTTCCAAGTAGGGAAACAGGAAATGATTTTCCTTCATCTGATAGGTTTTCCTAATATAACAAATATTCATCAAAAAGTAAATAGCTATGACAATTATGTTATGTTTGTTTGTGCTATAGGTAATTTCAGTAAAGATGGAACTGATCTATGTATCAACACTGTGGGGTATATTTAAAATAATTGCCTCTAACCAGTTTTTGCGTTGGTTAGCGGCAATTTTCTTAACGCTGTCCCTGCATGGCGATAGTATCAGCTAGCCACTACGAAACATGCTGCTAACACTAGCGTCACGGCGATAAACAATTTGATGTTACAGAGAAAAAAGTGATGAAAGGCCAATTAGCTGCACAAGAATTAACGTTAGTTAATGAGCTTGTGAAATCCCAGTTGGCTGAGGTTCCTGCTGGCTGAGTCACAGATTTGGAGAGAGCACAGCGTATTGAGCCCCAGGGTCAGTGTTCATGTGAGGATAAGGTGGGACACATATTAGAGGAGACCTGAGAGTTGAGATTGTCCCAGGCCTAGTGCCTGATGGTGGCACACTCTGTCTCCTGAGCAATCCCTGTGCTGAGGCTGACCTACATTACCAATGACACTGCACAAGATTGGTGGGCGACTCCACTAACTTGCGCTTATTGCTGATGTCGACATTTGGTGGTGGCAGTTGCCAGGGGCACGGGGTCATTTCAGGCCCAGAAGTCATCCAATAGGGCACTGGGAAACACGGAATCTGGTCACCACTGTTAGATGAGAGGAGGCGAACGTGTGGTGCTGACTTTACTCACCTCCTGGTAGTGAGCTCTTGAGTGCACAGGGGATTTCAGTTGATGCTGCCTGAATGAAGATTCCTGGCTGGCATACACCTGACTGGAAGAGAGGGGACAGCTGACCACACTGCACGGCATCGCATGTGGTATATAGTGCCTGGGTGTCTGGCACACCGATTGCCCACCTGGAGATAGGGGTGGCATCGACATTTGGCCACTCCTGTGTGTCGGTGAACTGAGTGGCTGATGATCGCTGGCTGCAGGGGGAGGTGACAGTGGACAGCCTGAACTCCAAATTAGACTATGTACTAACAGTGGGGACCTCCCTCTAATTAAAATGTTCTTCATTTGAGGAGCGCGCAGATCATCACATGCTGACTTACTAGGTACACAACATTGAGCAAGAACTCGCCAAAGTCCCCCCCCCCTAGTACTTGGAGCGCAACATTGAGGTGTAGGAGCCAATGACACATGTGAAGTCACTGGCAAGAACAGCGGAGGATGGTAAGGGCCACTCCCAGATTAACAATGTGAGGGTGTTGGGTCTGCCTGAGGGAGACGAATAGGCTCAAGCAGTGGCATATACTGAGACGTGACCTACAGCCAGCAAGTGCACTCTCCTCATTCTTTGTTGTGGAGCAGGTCCATCAAGTCCAGGTGAGCCACCCGCTGCCAGGAACAGGTCCAAGACCCTTTCTTTTTTGCCTCCTACAGAGATCGTGACACAAGCTGGGGGAGTTGAAAGTGGATAACACCACAGTTATTTTCTTCCCTGACTACTCCACAGGGGTGCAGAGGCAGAGGGGCTCAGCTCTAGTGGTTAAGTGATGCCTCGGAGAGATGGCCATCAAATATTCCCTCCTCTACCCGTGAAGGCTGCAACTCATCTCAGATGTTGACATGCCAATCATTGCCTGGCTGCAATCTACTGGTCTCCAAGTGATGTGGACAGGGAGTGAAGGGTCTGCGTAACGAGCTGCCATTCATGGAGTCAGTCATACTGGGAGGCGTAGGAGGAGTATGTGTCCCCATCACAACTACAAGCCACCCCCAATCTGCAGCAGGTTATACAAGAGAGGCGGAAGGCGCTGCATGAGGCGGCGATGATGTGCAGTCGCACTCAGAGACAGTATCCCAACACTTCCCCTGATAACTACCCAAGCAACATGGGCTCCACTGTGAGGTGGTCATCCGGTTGCGGAGTACGTGCAGTCCCCGGATGTGACTCCTCAGATGGCAGATAACCTAATTTAATCTCTCCTTCTTCCACAGTTGTAGACAGCTCCTGGTTTTCTGCTGTTCCTGTTCTCCAGCTTTCCTTTGCAGAAGTTCCGATGTACAGAGGTCAGTACTTAGAAGGGATAAGGTCCATTTGTCACCCAAAGGGAACGAAGCAGGGGCTATGGATGGTGGTGGTGGTCTCCTTGATTCTCCGAGCTGCAATGGCAGGAGGTCAATGGCATTGTTGACCTTGCCATGGATGAATTGTAGGAGTTCTTCTATTATCAAAGGCCTCATTTATGAGGCCCTAGCAGCACGGGAAACAACCTTTATAATGCAACTTTTACAACGCACTACCATTACAACAAAACTTTTACAACGCAACATCCATTACATCGCATGCCATTACAACGCAACCATTACAATGCATGACACTACAACGCATGTCATTACAAGCAGTCATTACAACGCATACCACTACAACGCATACCATCACAACGCATAGTACCCTTACACTATCCAACACTTACCCTACTGTTGCACCCCCTGGAGTTAGAATAGTAATTTTTACCCCTACCCTATCCAACACTTACCCTAGTGTTGGACCCCCTGGAGTTAGAATAGTAATTTATACCCCTACACTATCCAACACATACCCTACTGTTGCACCCCCCTGGAGTTAGAATAGTAATTTTTATCCCTACACTATCTAATACTTACCATACATGCAATGTAATGGTATGCGTTGTAATGGTATGCGTTGTAAAGGTAGTATGCGTTGTAATAGAATGCGTTTTAATGGAATGCGTTGTAATGGATGTTTCGTTGTAAAAAATGCATTGTAATGGTATGCATTGTAAAAGTATGCATTGTAACGTCATACATCCTAGCAGCACTCTGCAACGTGTTTGATGTTCGGGTTGCACAATGTGCCACAGCATGTTTACAAGCCCAGCAAAGTCACTTTACGTGGCTTTTCATGGACTTTTAAATATGTGCCCCTTTCACTAGTTAAATAGCGTGAAAGGGGCATTCAATGGGTATTGCTGTGGGCATTCCTATGCTGAACCAATGGAATCTGAAGCATTCCCAAGTTTATGAGAAACCGTAAACCTTAGTAACGGGTCCGAATCATATAACACCTCAAGGGTGGCGTTTGAGAGGTGCAATGAAGGTCAATGTTTTCATTTCTCCTCTTTTATTCACTTTTACTAGGTGTGCAGCATTCTGCAGCACACAGAGAAAAAGGAAATACCCTGTATTGATTGGTTTTGTGCAGGTAGGTATCCCTTCCTGCACAACATCAATCAGCCCTGCAACACAGTCACCCTCGCACCATGGTCAGGGAAAAAGACAGGTGGGCTTATTCATGAGCCCCTTCCCACAGCTTAGCACAGCCGTTGCATCATTTTCTTGACATTTGACAGTGAGAATATTGCACTGCGTTGCGCAGTATTTACAAAGTGACACATCTAGGCATATTTGTAACCTTGTATAACCCTGTGGCTCATTATGCCTGCGCCTGGTATGATGTATGCAGGGTGTGTGTTCCGACACAACAAAGCCTCGAAGGAGTTGCTGCAAAAATTCTAGGGCACCACTGCATCAAAACCTTACACCTGCCAAATGGTAGGCGTAAGGCTGATGCAGTGTTCTAGGGATAGGCTGGCCCCATGCATTGCTGGAGTGGCATCATATTTGCAACACAACTGCAGCAGTGCATGAGTTTTGCACTGACAGATATGTCAGGATTCCAGACGTATCTGTCATTTATTATGACATGGAGCCCAGTACAGTAAATATGGCACAGCCATGGTGTCGCAAGGAGGGCACAATGAAAAGTGTCCAATCGCTGTTTTATTGCAGCAATGCAACACTTTTCATGAATGGGACTCAGGAATGTGCCCTATCTTATTGAGAGAGGGAATTCCGGACCTTTTTTTGGGCGCAACACAGTGTAGCAATATTCCTTGCAGCGCTGTCCAGCAACCAAACATCTTATATGTGGGCCCAAGTGTTTGCACCAATTTTAAGGCCCGCTACTTTCTGGCCTTAAAAAACGGCCTCTAATTGGACTCAGAAGTAGATTTTGGGTTTATCGACGTACTGGGATTTCCTTGTAAATGTTGTGTTGTGTGTTTAGCAGCAGTTTTTTCAAAGGAACTCCTACCTTGCATCTCATTTTCGTTAAGACCCGCTAACAGAAGTGGCGATCTTGAAAATTCATGTTTGCGCTGGAAAATTGCCACTAACTGGAGATCTCTGGATATTGAAAATAAGGCAATAAAAAAGCCACAGTAACATACAAAAAATTCTGCTATGGCAGTGTTATGTGCTTGTAAATATACCCCTGTATTTTTTAAATCTGCCTTACATGGGACCAATCCTAGTATTTTTTGGCATAAACCACTAATTGCTTTTTTTATGTTTTTAATTCTGCAATACCGATTCTGTGTTTCTTTGTAACTTCCATAAACATTAAATACACCAAGGGGCTTATTTACAAGCCCCTTGCCCCACTTTATTATTATTTTTAACATGGGAAAAGTGATGCATGGGTGGCCCAAGAGGCATGTAAATAAGCCCCAAAAAGAATTAAGTGACTTGTGTGAAGGGTGATAATGTGTCCGAGTATGATAAGGAGTAACATATCCTCTGCTGTACATTATAAGTATATTACAAGTCACCTCTAGACACCATGACTGTAAAAAGCAACTTGTCCTTGACTTGTAATGCCCTTAGAATGTACAGTAGGGAATACTTTATATATATATAGCTTGCCCATCCATTTCTCACACACCCTCATTTATCGCCTCACCAGGTGCTGCTTCCAGTAACATGATAACTGCACCATGTTCGTTCTCAAAACATTTTCAACATAACCTGTAAACTAAAACAACACCTTTCTAAGAAAAAACATACACAGTGTAGCCTGCTGTACATATGGGTAAGCACAACATCACTCCTTATAGGATTAGTTGAAATTGCGCTATATAAATGCTGTAACACCAGGCCCGGTTCTAGCGGGGGGCCCGGGTGGGCCAGGCTCACCCAAACATGATGCAGGGCCCCGCCTTGTAGACACTTAATTACATTTGATGTGACACATTAGAGTTTTTAATAATATTTCATTCCCTTACCTATATAAATTCAACTATTCATATGGGTCACAGTGTCATATTTAGAAAAACACAAAGAAAATGTCCACTACCATCTCTAATCCCCAACTTTCCAATGCTGAAAAAAGTGTGAGGGAGGAGAGAGAGTACCTCACGGTAAAACCGCCAAACGGGTTTGCTGGCTGACAATTACCAGTTTACCCTCTTATCATCATTGGTAACTCTCTCTCAATAGTGAAGAGGAGAAAAAGGACATAGGAAAAGAAGAAGGTGAAACCAGTATTTGTTCCCCTTCTAGAGAGACACAAATAGTAATGCTCACTTGTTCACATATCACTCCAAAAAAAACACAGTGAGAAATAATAAGTGTGGTTCTCACCATTTAAAATTGAAAGGCTTGCTGGCCACTCCAATTTCATTCTGGGCTGCAAACCTTCCAAACTAAAATTGGTTCCTGTTATACCAAACCTAATGTCTCATTGCCAACATGTTTTGTTGCTTGTATTTCGTCGCAACTTCATCAGGGCTAACAGGGGTTTGTCCTTTTACTCGTTCACTTTGTGTTTATATTCAACACCTGGAGGTTGCTAAGTTACAACATACCAACACACCTCCCTTAGGGGTCATCTGTGTCAGCTGATCACGTGCCCCTGCGAAAACCATCCATACTCAGGAATTCGCTACCGCGTCCCACCAGTGTAGTTTAGGAGCTCCGACTACGCCGCTGAATTTCTTTATTTAATTAGCAGTCTGGTGATTAGGACCACTGTGGAAAATATTTTAAAGTGTTTGCTAAGTTTTTTCTACTGTTATATTCAATGATTTAAGTTTGAGGGTAATTCTCCTTATGTTTTTTATTGGGAATAATGAAAATGGAGATGTGTGGTGGGTGATATGGGGCTGGGGCCCAAGGTCAGCTGGGACCTAGGGTACACGGGAAATAGATGGTAGAAAGTGTATAATCACGTCGGGAAGGGAGTGTGCTGCAGAGCACAGGGTCTCTGCAGGTAGTAATGAAGAGAGACTCTCTCTGAAGACTGGCAATGAGGGAGCCTGAGTTGTGTTACTTGCATTATACTGCCTCCTCAGAAACCACCTCTTCCCATCAAAGGGACCTTACATGGGATACATTTCAAAAAGAAAAATGAAACGTTTGTTTATTTTTTTAAGAGGTGGCAGCTCTTAAAAAATATTTTCGCATCCATTCACAAAGAGGAAGGGATCCCTTGGTGACTTCTTCCTTTTTCAGAGTGGGTTAACGCCTACTTGAAGTAGGTGGCAAACTGCAAGTGTTTTGCAACTGCAATAGTGGTTGCAAAGCCTTGATACATACAAATGCAGCTCACTATTAGTCAGGGACACCCTTGGAACGCCCCTTTCTAATACAGTCTTGCACAATAGCGTTTCTACATGCCAACACCCTTTTTTGCAGTCGCAAACGGGCCAATTGCCCATTTGCCACTGCAAAAAATGGTTGTACATCTGGCCCTCAGTAAGCTAAAAGGCAGGTCTGTTGTTATGGGTGCATTGCTTGTGGCTTTTGATTCTTAGTGCAGATGAAGCACTATTGTAGTAGACTAAATAAAACAGAAAATATGTTTTAAATAAACTCTGTGTTGGGTGATAGGGCGCTGTGTGGTGTTGGTGCTCACTCTTAGCGGTGTTATCCTAATTCATAATTAATTGCTATAGTGCTCAAGGAAGGGGGAATTCACCCACACCCCCAATATGTGACCCCTAGGGTTCTACCTTA
Source organism: Lissotriton helveticus (assembly GCF_964261635.1). Lineage (NCBI taxonomy): Eukaryota > Metazoa > Chordata > Amphibia > Caudata > Salamandridae > Lissotriton > Lissotriton helveticus. The sequence continues at coordinate 43,645,658 of NC_136063.1, forward strand.
CAAGTGAGAACAAGTTCAAGCACTCATACATCAAATTATATATGAGTGCTCGGGCTTGTTCTCACAGAAAATGTTTTTGTACAGTGCACATCTAGAACACATGTATTTGAAGGTGGCCTCTTATGTGTTGATGAATAAAGGAGACTCATCGAAATAAAGGTTTGGCTAGGATCTCACAATCTGATTATGCATGGAAGCCAGGATTTATCCCAGGATTTCTAGCTTCATATTGTGCAATTCAGCAACTGGATGGGTGCCTCATTCTCCTGCTTTGCATTACATATTACTGCTTTATCTTTCATAATTTTACTGTTTTAGCACATGAGAAAGGAGCTCACGGAAACCTATGTATGGATGAGTTCATAAGGGTTTTTCCAAAGAATAACAGAAGGTTACCTCTATTACTGGACTGCTAGTTTTGAAATGGATGGTGTGAAAACTGCTGGCAGTTATCAAAAATAGTCCTTTCTCTGTTTTCAAATGTGAAACTGTTTTTCAAGAATTTGTATCCTTGAAAGAACATTGCAAAAGAATGACAAGAAAGTAAAATGTATCAGTTTAATTTGTGTAGAGAAATAAGTGTTGGACAAATTGCAACACGTAAATAGCCAGCCTTTCTAATACAATAATGTCAAGGACTTTCTTAATCTTGAACTATTATAATATGCTTGGTACTCAAGTACCTGTATTGAAGCTTGGCCTGCTGGAATTTGTGGGTTTGCAGTTAGGTCTTACTTTCAAATAACTCTCCACAAGCTCTGTATACACTTAGAAGCAATCCGTTGTATCATGGTGACTGTTTGCAAATAGATATGATGTAATCTAGGACGGCAGTCCTGTAGCATAGGTTTTGGACGGGGAGTCGCGAGTGGAAAAATTTTACACCGCGTGAACAATTCCCGTGCTGTCTTGACCCATGAAGAGAATTTCCCTCCTTCTAGCTGTAACTCGGGCTGCTGTGAATCACAGTGTGCCGACACGGGCAATATCCGTGAGTAATTCCATCATACTCTTTCAATTTTTCACATCAAGTGCCTCACGGGAGGGTGTACCTTAGTGTGTACATACCACCGGAGTGCTATTGGTCTATGGTCCTGACGAATGCTGTGCGATCCTGCATTTTTACAGCAGAATCATGTTGACCTTATATCTCACTTAAGGACATGGGTCTCCAAATTCAGAACCTATTTTGTCCGCCTTTTTAATCTGGATACAGGTTGGCCCACATTGAAGATTTTGTCCGGGTTTCAAACCTAGTAATTTTTAAATTCTGCACTCACTTATTTTGCAACAATTTCTTTTGAGTTAAACCACTGTCACACTCAACACCAACCCGCTCCGCTGTAAATCAGGCGTTGTAGCACGCTGGGGGGGCATTCGGCCACCCCAGCGGGGACCCTATGATGAAGCATGTCACCAACTAGTGGCGAGTGAGGGTCCTTTTAACAAAGAGGTTTACTTGTCCTTTCCAGTCATGTGTAGTTACACTATTTTACTGGGTTGCGACCTCCTGATTGCTAGGATTGGATTTTTCCAACCTTACAGTTATGCCAACCGGGTAGGGACCATTGCATAACCTAACACACCTTGTTTTGTCTTATTTTGTTTTCATTAAGTCACTCCTTCGTTGTTTAAAATACCTCTATTACTGGACTGCTAGTTTTGAAATGGTTGGTGTGAAAACTGCTGGCAGTTATCAAAAATAGTCCTTTCTCTGTTTTCAAATGTGAAACTGTTTTTCAAGAATTTGTATCCTTGAAAGAACATTGCAAAAGAATGACAAGAAAGTAAAATGTATCAGTTTAATTTGTGTAGAGAAATAAGTGTTGGACAAATTGCAACACGTAAATAGCCAGCCTTTCTAATACAATAATGTCAAGGACTTTCTTAATCTTGAACTATTATAATATGCTTGGTACTCAAGTACCTGTATTGAAGCTTGGCCTGCTGGAATTTGTGGGTTTGCAGTTAGGTCTTACTTTCAAATAACTCTCCACAAGCTCTGTATACACTTAGAAGCAATCCGTTGTATCATGGTGACTGTTTGCAAATAGATATGATGTAATCTAGGATTTGTAGGCTACCTCCAGAAGCAATAAATGTGGCCCGCAGTGCAGTGACAGGGTCTACACTAGGGCAGAGGAGAGTCACCCCACTGCTTCTCGCATCAGTTATTACTATTTTATGTTTAGTTGGGGTGGGCGGGGCTGCTCACTGAGCAGGGCAGGGGAGGAGTGGTGTGCCTACTCCTGAATGTGTAAAGACTGTTTGGTCGGCCCTCTGGGGTCATCCAAACCAGTCAAGGACACTCTGTCCTTCTCCATGCTGATTTATTAAAATTAATAAATATTATTAAATTAAACCCCAGCGCGACACCACCCCAGCCCCCTACTCCCAGTTATGCTGGCCGTGACTGCTGCAGTGACCCACCTGAAATGACGCTTGGCCCACTCAAATAAAAATTCCTAGAGCCAGGCCTGTGTAACACCCATTGCCAATACGTGCCAATAAGTAGGTGACCCACCTCCAGGTACTCTGAAGTGACCTGATCAAGGCAACCTTCCTGGTCACAATCCTTGCAAAGTTTGGCAAACTGCCTGGTGGCAGGCACTCTGTACATCTTTGTAATAGAGAAAAACAAGAGTACACTTTTACATAGTGTGAGAGACTTAATCAACAAAACATGGATTCAGCCACAAGGGGGCACCAAACAGCTACGCATTGTTCATGTGCGTGACACCGGGCTGTGAACTTTAACACAAACTGAAAGAGAAATCATCTCTGCTCAGTCGTGGCTATTCATAGCATTCTTATCATAACAAAGCTTAACAAATCAAAGACAGGCTGTGATAGGTCAGTCAATGCCTTAGAGCACAGTGACTCCTCACGGAAACTGCTGAAGGCTGAAATGCATGAACTGCCAACAATGTGACAAAACCGGCTCCGACAGATTCCACAACATAAACGCTGCAGAGGAGGCATTGACCAGACTCACACGTCAATCATGAGGAGAGACTTGCATCCTTTACTGATAGTGGAATTTCAGTGCCTTGTTCAGCAATGCTGCAGAACTGATAACAAACCAACCGAGGGGCAGATTTATCAAGAGTTTTTACTGTAACAAAGTAGGGCAAAGAGGGGGAATCTCTTGAAATTGAATTAAAAATGTGCTTTTTTTCAGAATAGATCACAGTTCGAGCTGCTTTGCACCATGAGAGTGTAACATTGATGGAACCTTGGTATTATAGAATAGGCACCCAAGTCTTTTGATGCAACATAAGATCTGCAAAGATTGTCAAACCTGGCTTTGCTTAAAAATGAACACATCTTGGAGGTAGGAAGAAAGCTTTTTTTTTCCCAAACATTTCACACATTGGCGCTTAGATTTGCTTTGATGCAACAAAACACAGCAACCAAAGTTTCTGAGCTGCCTTGGGTTAAATGTAAAGAGGAAGAAAACACTGAGGGGCAGATTCATGACGACTGGCGCATCCCTGCCAATCAGCAGGGATGCGCCAGAAAGATGCGTCATGCAAGTTTCCCCTTGAGCCACCACAGATGCACCGTATTTACAATGTGGCGCATCATGGCGCAAGGATAAACAGATGCGTGACAAATCTCCTGTTGGAAGGGTGGCGCATTGCTGGAGTCGTGTCACAAGCGAGACGCAACTCCAGCCATGCTCGTGGCCTGCCCATATACAACATGGTGCGTCAAGCTTTATGCCTGTTTCAAGCAGGCACAATGTTTTTTGCAGCATCTTCGGAAATGTGACAGAGTGAAATCTTGTAGTTTTCATGCAGGCACTTTTCGAGGCGTTCCTGCGCCGTAACGCCCATCCTGTGCTAGAACACCCACTTGTAGCCCTGACGAAGTCACTAAACCGATGAAACAAATGTTGGCTTTGTGAAGTGTGAACAAGATCTACAAATAAAAGATCTGTGCTAATGCCAAAGAATTGGATAATTGCATTATTCACATGAAACACAATAATTTTCTTTTCTATGCCAATGTGAAATTGACAATAACTACTGTATGGTAACTAACATTTGTGTGTGAAGCGTGTGCCCAGGGCTTGACAATTCTTGTACTGCGCTCCCACAGAGAGGTCTCATCTTTAGGAGAGTACGGTAAACACTCATACCTTGTGTATACCACATTACACTCTCTATGCCCCCATAAAACATGGGGGCATATTACTAAGGGCCTTATCGCCGCTTTAGCGGGAATTTTTCCCGCTATTGCGGCGATAAAACTATCGCCCTATGATCAAGCAGCCGCTAACTACTGTTAGCGACTGTTTCCATGCGTTAGCTACTGAAAAAATTATCGCGAAACACGGAAGCGATAAATATCGCTAATGATATGCAAGGTAGGCGTACCCTCGCTAAATTTCACCAGAACACTCGCTAAAATGATATCTCACTATTATCAACTAACGCATGGACATGCTTAGCGGGTAAAAAATTCCCGCTAACACCCCTAAGCTGGAGATAAATAAGAACTGCTAAAAGCAGTTCTAAAACAGCAAAACTGGAGATAAAAAAATCCTATAAAAGGAGACATAGGCCAGCCCAGACCCACCACAAAGCAGAGGACCTGCAGACGTCATGGAAGTAGTAATCATACAGCTTGGAGTCCCACAAAGGCCACAGCCCCCACCACCCCCACCACCACCGCCTCCTGGACCACCACCAAGGCAGCGGCAAAGACGACGGCGGCCAATGCGCACACGACTTGTCCTTGGAGATCTACAACCCCAGGATATCATAGCCCACTACAGGCGCAACGGACATCTATTGAGTATATAGTGAACCACATTGGTCACAGGCTCACATCAGCAACCCAGCGGATAACCAATATCCCACCACAAACAAAGCTACTCGCTGTGCTGCATTTCCTGGCCTCAGGGACATTTCAACCCACAACATCCAGAGTGGGTGGAGTCTCACAGGCAGCCTTTTCAATATTCCTCCCAATTGTGTTGGATGGCATAATCAGCCTGATACCTCAGGAACTACACTTCCCAAATACTGTGCATGAACAGCTCCTGGTCAAGCAGGGTTTCTACGCCATAGCTGGATTTCCACAAGTACTGGGTGCAATAGACTGCACACATATCCAATTAGTGCCACCTGCGGACAGTGCACACATGTATAGGAACCGAAAGCATACTCACTCAATGAATGTACATGCAATAGTGGACCACCGTGGAATGTTCACAAATGTCATTGCTAAGTTCCCAGGGAGTGTGCATGATTCATATATTTTCCAGCAGTCAGTCATCAACCAGCGCTTCCAGGATGGACGATATGGGAATGCAGTCCTAGTTGGTAAGTAGTAATCCAACATACCACTTCCATCTACAGCACATACATGCATATCAGAAATGCACCAATTACAATGTCACCATATCACATACAAGGGGCACTTTTACAGTAACTGGCGCATTCCTGCTAATCAGCAGGGATGCATCAGTTACTGTGCGCCACAGCTCCGACATCATGGATGGGCGCCATTTACAAAGCGGTGCACCATGGTGCAAAAACAGCACAGATGTGGTGCCATAAAAGTGATGCATAGCTGGAATTGCGTCAATGCTCTGGGGGCCCCATCTAGTTTATGCTGCCTCTATCCTTATACCTGCTTCAGGCAGGCGCAGGGTTGTGACGCAGCATGGGCCTAAAAGTGACTGAGTAAAATCTTGTAGATATCACTCCGCCACTTTTAGGAGGTGTCCCAGCTGCGGAAGGCCCCCCCTGCACAGGAACGCCTACATGTGGTGCAGGGCATTACAATGTTACGCATCTCCCAGATGCCTCAGGTTGTAAGTACTCCTGCACAAAAGTGACGCAACAATGTTGCAAATGAGACGCAAGGGGCGTTTAAACAGCCCCAAGATGTCCAAAAACAACAGCCCACACCAGACACATTGACACCATGAACTGTGGTCATTGTAGCCAGATACATAGACCAAAATCACTGCAAGTTGTACATCCTTGTCCCCTTCCCCAAAGTTGCAAGATGTGTGAAACATGCATGTGTGACGGAGAAACATCACTCACAAGCAAACTTGCAACACAACTCTCACTGTGCATGTCCTGTGCTGAGGGTGATTAATAAGCTTTATTACTAATAGCATACTTGTCCAGTCTTAACTTGGAAAGCGTATGGCCTTAATTCATAAAGGCCCTTAGTTATCTTTAGTATGGTTTTAAGATGAACAAAAAGTCTAATTTGTAAAAGATCAGAAACATAAGAGATGTGATATAGCAACATTGATTATGTCTGTTGAGCACTCATGTCATTTTGTTTTGAGTCCAGGACTGGAAGGAGCACACAGTACAGGTAGTGGATGGTGTTGCACATGCTGGAGTTGATGTTGTTGTTGAACCTAACAAGGGCCCAATGGTCCATGCATGTTACGGGTAGCTGACTGGTGATTTGTTTCAGACCATGACCCGTCAGACCATGATGTTCAGCAGCAAGATTGCTGTAAGCTGGCGCACAGTAGGTCAAGTGTGTGTTGTGTGTAATCATGCCACCTATACAGCAACGGTAAATTACAGTGCAGTAGGTGGATCACTGTCAGTTGCAGATGGGAAAAGAGCCACACATGCAACTCACCTGCACACTAAAATGATGTTGGTTGGAGTCACAGCAGTGAGCCTTAATCACATGCTAACATGCACTACAGCACTCAGCTTAAACAGATGGGCAACTCGATATACAACTAGACATCCATCCCAACACACAAATCCATGCTCATCAACAACACATCCAGCACAACCAATTACTAATTCCGCTTTCCCTTGTATGTCACAGGGGACCAAGAATATGCTCTGGGAGCATGGATGATGACACCAGTACGTAACCCCACCACCCCTGGCCAGAGGCAGTACAATGCGGCACAGATACGCACACGGTCCATTGTAGAGCGGACATTTGGTGTCTTGAAGTCCAGGTTCCGGTGCTTGGATATCACAGGTGGCAGCCTGCTGTACAGTCCCGAAATGGTGAACAAAATTATCATGGCATGTTGTGTATTGCACAACATATGTGTCCGTACCAAAGCCCCATGGATCCAAGTGCCAGACCCACCTGATGAGGATGAGGAAGAAGAAGAGACTGGTGCTGTCAACCCCACACCAAATGCTGTAGGACTTGCATGGAGGAACCGCATCTTCAACAATTATTTTGCCTGAGTCAGTCACGTGGTGTCTGTTAAATAAAATAGTCTAATAAATAATATGTTCATGTGTTACTGTCTGGCATGGGCACTGTACCCATTAAACAGTTACGTGTCCCAATGAGTGGTCAGATGAGACAAATCTCTATGGAGTTTGGGAATGTGTACGCAGTGCAGTTATGCCCTGCACTGTGTCAAATGTATGACACTCTACTTGTCAAGGTACTACGTAGGCTACACTAAGTCATATGGTTGTGTCACATGCTTCAAATACTAGCAAACTAGGGTGCTGTTTGTGATGACGATTACATTCCTATTCTGAGTCCATTTCCCCAATCCATGTATGATGGATTGGGTATGTTGTGTGAATCACACAAATTTGGAGTGTGTGAAATGGTGTACATGATGCCAATAGTCATTGCAACATCCCAATACACAATGGTGCCAATCATCAAGACACTTGTCCAAACCATGTCCGTCGTAGCTGCAGTAAACTGACCCTTAAGATGTGAACAATGTTCCGGATTACCAGCCAATTTCTTTTCCCATTGAAGCAGGCACAAGATGTGCCGTATAAATAACCAGGGCCCGTATAACTTACATATCCTGAATATTAACACGATCATAGTTGATGTATAATGTCAAGTACATATCTGCACAGATGGCCATACTGTCAATGAGGTTCCTGAACAAATGCCTCAAAGATGCATGTGTGGAATGTGATAAGAGCTGCTATAAGGTCATGTAATGGCCAGAAATGTTGCTATGGCCGGTGAAAAGTGGCGCCATATGAACAGGGGAAAGGGCCTATGAATTAGACCACTTTAAAAGTAATGGGACAAATTAAAGTAACAAGTTGATGTTGCGTCTAATGTGGGTACAACATTAGGTTGTCTGTCACAAGACCTCAGCCCGGAAACAACTACCAGCTACAGATCCACAAGGCCATACATCACTATGCTGACCAGATACTTTGCTGAATTGATGGACCATAACCATCACCATGACATGCATAACTGCAACATCAAAAATATTTTACATGGCTGGGTGAAGACACCTCCTACAGCTGGACAGACAAATATATGTGTATACACACAGACCCCTGGGTCATTCATAGATACCAGTTTGAAACTTCTGTAATAGCATTTCAACCACTACGTGACATCGTAACATCAACATCTGACATTACACATGCAGGTGCACACACCACAATGTTTAATGGAAGTGATGGCCCTATGTCACGTGTCCACCATGGGGGAGTAGCACATGTTAGACGAGGCTATCATCACTCATGGAGCACTTGTGAGCAATGGCAACAAGACGTGGCATGTGTGGTGGCAAAGTGTACAAATAGTACTGACGTGCTTGGGGCTGCCTGGAGCTACCTTCCTAATTGTACCTACACATGTAGGATGCAGAGCTGCTGCCCATGTTGGTAAGTTGTGGCCCAACTACACACCTGCTGCAACCCTTCCACAAATTAGATGTTGATGAAAGGCATGCTCATTGCACCTCAGGGCCACAGACTCATGAATCACAGACTACACACATAACAGTGTGACGGCAGGGAATACTCAGTGTATGCAGGAGTGGAACTAATATTCTTTCAGACAGTGTGTATCCTTTCTAATGTATGATGCCAATATGGAGGTCAACAAGTGGTATGTAGCAGTGCATGGCATACGAGACATGAGGACAGTTGTACTTGCCTTGCTGCATCCAAACATGGGCCAGGGGGCGTTCTCATATCACATTTATCAAATTAATCTTCACTGGCATGTCCCAATAGATGACCTTACCTGATGGCCCATTTACATTGTGACAATGTCATAGCATAGCATTGGTGCAATGTTGGCTCCACATGTTTACACATCTCAACATTAGTTTCCACCCTCTCAGGATCTGTATCAACATGTACACTGCTCGTATTGACATTGTTGTACATTCCTAAGGTATCAGTCTCTTGACCCTAAAAAGCAAGTTAATTCCTTAGCAACATATGACCGAAACACTTATTAAACTCAAAATATAAATTTATTTACAGTATTTACACATGGTGAGCATATAGGGCTAGTGCAGAGGGTGCCCGTTGGATGGCCAGACAGAGACTATTGATGTTATCAGGTCCAAGGGAAGAGGCATAGTTCACTCCACAGGCTGGTTGAAGTGGCAAGGAATGGGTTCATATGGCAGTCCATGGGGGGTCCAAGGATGTTCCGGGGGACAGTGAAAGTGAGTGCAAGAAGTTCATGGGTGGCACGATTCATAGTGCAGCAAAACAAAAGAAACTGGGGCTTTGGCACAGAGGGATACTACCGCTTTCATTTCAGCAGAATTCCACTGTCATCCTCATCTCCATCATCTTCGGTGTCATGTGCCTCACAGGTGTCAGTGGGTGTTGTGGCAGCAGCCATATGAGGCACTTACACACCTGGTGTTGGAGCTGAGGATGTGGAGGCTGCAGCAGCATCCATCTGCGCCAAACCCTGTGGCAGTAAGGAGGCAACAAGAAGGTGCAGGGCAGTGTAGATCCCAGTAACCTGGCGCATGTGTTCAGCCCTGGCAGCCAGATGTTGGGCCTGCATCCGCTCCATGCTCTCCAGGATCTTCCTGATGTTGTCAAGATCCTTGCTGACACTGCTGGAACCACCCTGAGCAGACAAAGCATGTTGCCTCTGGATCATGACTCCAGCAATGTCAGCCATGGACTGGTGGAGAGCATGGAAGGGGCTGTGGGTGTCAGTAAGACACCCACGTAGACCTGCTATTTCAGCTGCCATAAGCTGGAAGCCCACCTCCACCCTATCCCCCAACCGTTCCTGGAGCTCTTTGATCCGCTGTTGAAATGCACGTGTCGTTGGATCTGGCCCCAGGGAGGTGGGTGGGGTGGTGGATGCCTGCTGCTCGTTGGTGTGAGCAGGGTGTGGGCTCTGCGGAGGGCTACTGGGTTACCCTGCACCGGGGTCAGGGGAGGCAATTTCATTGAACAGGAGTTGCAGGTCGTCGATGTCGATGGTCGCATAGACGTCCGTGTCATCAGTGGGTGCCAAGCCAGGTTGCTCTTCAGGAGGTGCTGTCTCGCCCTCTGCAATGTGACATGGGAGATGAATTACATCACTGTTTGTCACATACAATCCTGCATTTGTTCATTACACCTTGATACAGCATGACATTGTCTGATCATACTTGTTTAGAGGTAAGGACTTGTGTTTGACAAAAGGCAAATGATCTGAGGAGATGTCACATGAGAAGTCGTAGTGGTACATGGTGGTCTCACAGTGCCCTATTTTCAATGGGACATACAAAAATGGCTCTGCCTTTGCACTAGGAAATAGCCTAATGAGTGTGGAGTGTATGTTAACACAATGCTTGATTATTTGGACTGTGATGCATATTTACACTGGCTATCTGCCAGCCCTTGTGGGACTTCATCTCATATGCTCATCATTCCACACAATACTGTCACTGACATCACCTCCCCCTTAGTGGGTGGTTCATCTTAGTTCTGCTTTTGGTTCATGCTGTATGTCATTTGGATAAAATATACCTATCTCGACGCACCAGACACATCCTTAGTGTGGACAGAGTAATGGAAGGCTGATACATGTCCTGGTGTAATAATGAATTACTGCAAACCTACCAGCCATCTAAAATCAGTATTCCAATAGGGGAGTTGCTATGTGTCCAGCTAGCCACAATGCCCATGCCATGGTTGGCTGCATTACGTTATGGCGTACTACATGTCTCCTATATCCCACAGTGTCCGACAATGAGGAGCAGAATTCCAATACCTGTTGGCACCCTGCATGTCTGCAGGGATGCCACAGTAATTGGGCAGAACGCCACAGCCAGCATGGATGTGATGCGTATTTAATGTTGTGCAGCCTGGTCCGTAAAATAACAGTATGTGTGAGCCATCTATGCCGTAAATGTGTGGCATTGCTGGAGTGTGTTTGCAAGTGCAAGTCAGCCAGGTACAGAAGCAAGTGGTAGTACATGCAGGGTGTTGACATATGCAGGTTGGGGAGTAGTATTGTTGGGTGACTCTATGCAAATGAACATTACTCGGAGTCATAGCCCTCCACGTACCAGTCCTTACATTTGTGCAGATGGCTAAACAAGCTTTGGATTCACACAGTAGCAAAACAGACAGAAGCAGCACAAGCAACAAGTTACACAAGCATTAACAACACTGCGTTCCCAAAGCCAGGAAACACAGTCCCACACATCACCCTATGTCCACTTGACATTAGAGTGTGCTGAGAACACCCAACGGCATCCATGTACAACCTGGCCAGGGAATTACTCCAGAAGCAAGCACAATGATCTGCCACACCCAACGCAAGCAACCTCCAAACGGCCCATGTGCCAACACACCACAAGGCCAAACACAGGCCCCACAGCCAACACCGCCACTGATGGAGAGTAGGCACAGAATACCACAGATAGTGACCAGCCAGGCCAAAGGGAACAAAAAGGGATAACCACCCTACAACAAACGCACAGCATGAATGAGGCACACCTCCAGAGGGTGCACAAACGCCAAACTGAGTACCTGCACATACACATCAGTAAGAGGTACACGACAGGCCAATATTAGAACCATATACTCTGACAATGTGCAAAGGAAGTAAAAACCTGCCCCAGGAGGATTTTACTCACGGTCCATCGGGACAACAAGGGGCTCACATGCTCAACCCACAAACCGGCAAAGGGCCATCCAGCCACACACAGAGCTTGCAGGGAGGACAGAGCCCAACCCTAGTTGAAGCCAAACACCACGTAATCCTAAACACATCCCGGATTCAAATGCGGACACACCCTGTGTCGGACAGCACTCCAGGTAAAATGACCACATGACTGGCATGGGACCGGAGGGGCCAATGGCTAACAAACCCAGGTCCTAACTCACCCATAGTAGGAGGACAGCCTAATGCAAGGAGGTCCAGACACACCACAGCCACCCCACAAGCAGAGCAGACACCCCGAGATGTGAAACAACAAGGGACCTCCGGCAAGCCGCAGCAAGCAGGGCCAGACTGGGAACCAAAACTGGCCCAGGCAAAGTGCTTGGCTGCCCCCCTTGGGGAGGTTGGGGGTGCAACAGAGCTCCTTGCCGGGGCCGGTATTCATCCGAATTCGTTACAGGGACGAGTTTGCAGCTATGCTGCATCAACAGCCCTGTAGCTAAAACGGACCCCAGGGGCCCTAAATCGGCCACTACCCTTGCGGCGCACTGGGGGATTGCCCGGTGCCCACAACGGTCAGTCCGGGCCTGGCAGCAAGGCCCCACTGCCAAACACAATGTAGGGAGTCAGACCCGCCCCAAACAAACTCGATGCCTCCCCACGTAGCAGGCTCGAGCCAGTCCAACCTGCAGCAGGATCCACAAAACATGTGCAATCGGTGGGAACGCACACATATGGCATTTCACACCACCATCACACAGTGTGACCGGAACATCAACATCTTCAGGAGGTACAAAAGCAGTAAGAGCACAGAGCAAACGAAGCAACCATGGGATATACATGAGGCCTCGGCTACAATCACACACTAGACCAGTGCGAGCCTGCGCCACCAGAGGCCCAAGACATGTACATTAACACATGGATATCAATGAAAGCACCATGTGACTCCACAACCGCCCTGCATGAAGCATCACGCATGCTGAAAGCAAGTGCAGGGATAGGGATGGTCCAAGAGTGAGTGGCTGGTATCATTCTACATTACATGAGCCAATGGAATGACGCGTAGCAACGCCAGTACACTACCGCCTGTGCATTTGTGCCACCCCCGGTGGCAGCCATTAGTGATGTTACATCTCTTTATGAGGCAAGACCTTGAGGATTTGCCACAGCATTGGGTATCCTTTGCACCACATATGCCGCACATGGATTGCGCCACAGCAGCTGCACAAAAAGTTACGCTGATGCTGACTTTCAGTGGTGCAAGGAACTAGTAAATCTGCACCATGATGTATGGTTTGTGGTGTGCTGATCTCCCCTATTGTGTGTTGCCTTTCTACGTCTGCATGATGGCATTTCACTTATCACGCAATGCATGACATGTAGAGGCAAAACTAAGATTTGGACCATTACCGTCTATTTAAATGCATTTTGACGTGAATCATTGAACGTCCTGCCATACTTTTCAACAGAACCATGATGAAACAGTATTGTAGCATTATTTGTTAATATTTTCCCTGTAGGAAATCTGTGCATGATCACGTTCCCTGACCCCTATATCTTATGTATATTTATTTTTCTAATTAAATAAATATTCTCATTTGTGGTTACACCTATTAATCATAAAAAAAATTGGTTGTGTTAAAAATATTGTCAATATTTTTCCTATGTTTTCTGCTATTTATTTATATATTTAGCATGAAATCCATGATTTTATTCATTGAGAATTCCAATATTATTATTTTGTCGCTTAGCGACATTTAGCGAGTATATTTTCGTCGCTATTCAAAAAAACGACTCGCATTTCGATCGATTTTGTATATAACTACCATAGCGACGCTTAATGTCACGCTATTCGTCGCTAACGCGATAAATTTTGTCGCTAAGTCGGAAATTTTTGCAGCTAACACAGGAAGTGGTGTATTACTGCTTCCTGTCACATGGGTGTGGTTTTTACTTTCACTTTCTCTTTTCAGCACATTGCTGGTGCATGGGCTGAGTGGAGGAGGTGTATGGTGGTTGGTGTGTTGAAAGTTGGTTTTAGAGAGTGGTGCTGTGTGCTGTGTCCTGTCTGAAGTGTCTTTTAATACTTTTTGTTGTATTTTATACTGTTTGTGTGTCTACTGTCCTCTGGTTTGTCTGCAGTGTCTGTTAGTTGTATTTGTTGTATTTTACACAGTTTGAGTGTCTAGTGTCCTCTGTTTTGTAGAGTTTATTTAGGGGTTAGTTAGTATTTTTATATAGTTAGTTAGTTAATTGGGTTTTTGTTTATTAGTTTTAAGTGGGTTACGGGGCTCAGGGAGATGCCTGCTGTTGGGAGGTCAGGGAGGATGAGTGAGGAGGCATTGGGGGGGGTTTTATGGCTGATAAAATTGGGGGGGGTTTTATGGCTGATAAAATTTTATCTGCCAAATATGTTGGAGGCGGGGGGGCGGATCCTGCAGGGGTATGCTGTGGGGTCACGGAATGTGCGCTGGGAGCGTGTGAGGCTCCAAATTGAGCACTACTTTCAGATTGCACGCTCCGTGCACCAGTGGAAGCACCGCTGGCAGGACATGACTGCGCGGGAGGCCGACCTCCTGGATTACACCGGAGTGATGCCAGGCATCCAGGGTGGTAAGTCTCAAAGCCATAATTTCACTTTAATATTCAAATGTAATGTAAGTGAGTTACGTGTGTGACATGTGAGTATGGCATGTACATGCTGACTCGTTACTGTGATACTGTAACTAAGTGTTGATGACAATGTGATTTCCCTATGGGCGATGAATCAAGCCAAAATGTGTTCGGTAACGCAGACATTCGCTGATTTCCGGCGTCAGCGAACCCTTTTTCGCTAAATGGTATTTATGAGACATTTTTGGTGCAAAGTAAGGAATCTCTACTTTTTCCTTTCCTTATTTAGCGATAGCATTTGAGGAATAGCTACTTTCGCAATTCCTTACATGCAATGTATCAAGGCTAATAACATTCCTAATAGCCATTAAGGTTTCACAAATTACCACCTACTTCTAGTTGGTGGTAATTAGCGAAATATTAGAATGTAGCTTTTTTGTAATCATCAAAAGGTGCCATGTGACACTCATACATGCCCTTAGGGCATGTATGTGCGCCATATACGCACACATGTAATTTTAACGGGTGCAGCAGGGTGTTCTTATGACACACCTGCACCCTAGAAAATATTCACAAATTGCAATTAGCAATTTGCTAGTCGATAATTTTCCATTAATTCCTATGGGCCTCCTGCCACATAGAAATGATTTTGAAGTTTGAGATTAGCAATTTGCTAATCGCAATTTAGGAATATTAATGGATCCATACCAATAAGCATTTTCCTACATACTTAGCATTTAGCAATTGCAAATTAGCGAATCCTTCTAAATCGCTATTTAGTAATCGCTAAACGGAATGTTGATACATAGGTCCCAATGTGATTTGCACATGATTTGCTTCTGTTAAGATTAATTTGGACTCCCACTTCCAGGCACATTTTAGCAGATTTACAAGCCACTTAGGGTTATTTATTTGCGGCGCAGTTGCATTACTTATGTGTCAAAGCGTCAGTGCAGGTTTTGCGCCATGGTGCAGGGTATGTACAATATCACAATTCTGGGAGAATTGTCACATTGTAAAGCTCTGCACCTTTAGGGTGTGTTCTGGCGCAGGGGAGGGCATTCATACACAGGAACACCTCTGTAATGTGACAGAGTGAAATATATCAAGTTTCTGTCATTCACTTTCATGGCAATGCTGCATCTTAACTCTTACCCTGCCTGAAGCAGGCATGAGGATTGACGCAACATTGACAAGATAGGGCCAACAAGAGCATTGCTGGAGCTGCGCCGCACATGCGTCACAACTCCTGCATTGCATTGCATTTACAGCACAGATGCCTGATCCATATGTGGCATTTTTGCCGCATGGTGCACAGCATGGGAAATGCAGCTCATCATGTGAGTTGGCCCATGGTGCACATTTACTCTTGCTAAACAAGGGACCACTGTAACTTAATCCAGAGGTCCTGGGGGATATGAGAGGGTATATGGAGTACGTCCTCCCAGCGAATAGGTTACTACAAAAAAATACTCCAAAGGAAACCTACAGAGAGAACTGATAGTTCAGTATAGGTAGCGCACATAGACAAAAGACCAATGTGTAGTGTGGGATTAAACACTAACACACTAGGGATGTGTTTGATA
The DNA here is from genome assembly GCF_964261635.1 of Lissotriton helveticus. Lineage (NCBI taxonomy): Eukaryota > Metazoa > Chordata > Amphibia > Caudata > Salamandridae > Lissotriton > Lissotriton helveticus. The sequence goes on from NC_136063.1 coordinate 43,661,734, forward strand.
TGCTAACCATATCTATGTGTATGGGGGAGCAACACTAGTTGTTTTTAGTTACCCTCACACACCCTAGTGGTGTCATGCTTCATCATTGGGTCCCCCCAACTCATATAGGTCGGGGTGGGCTCAACCACAGTGTTGGGAAGCTATTATGATAGTGAAGGCAAAGGGGTATATATAAGATACCTCAATCGGACCCGTGGTATCCCTTTATTCATGGGTGTGGTTGGGTTGTAAATAAATGAGTGAAAAATGTGGTCAATTAGGATTTTTATGGTCCTATTACCCTAGTGAAGTGCCGACATGTTTCAGTCCTTGTATGGCCATAGAGCTCCCAGACTTTCTTCAGGGCAAGATTCAGTGACCCCCTTATGTGTGGGGATGCTAAAGAGGGGGAGTTCCCTACTCTATCAATGTGGCGAGGGAAGAGTAGCTTCTCCTCGTGTTTGTGTGGTAATATTGGTGAGAAGTGCCAGGCTCCATAAAAATTATGTTGGGCGCAGGCACCTCAGTAAGCGGGACGCTGGGCATACTCTGTTATTTGGAGGATGCTCACTACCGGAATTAACAGTCTCGCTTCCCGGATTGTGGCTGCTTTGCCTTCACTATCATGAGAGCTTCCCAACACTGTGGTTGAGCCCACCCCGACCTGTAGGAGTCGGGGTGACCCAATGATGAAGCATGACACCACTAGGGTGTGTGAGGATAACTAAAAACAACTAGTGTTGCCCCCCCATACACATAGATATGGTTAGCATATCAAACACATCCCTAGTGTGTTAGTGTTTAATCCCACCCTACTCATAGGTCTTTTTTCTAATGTGCACATTTACTCTTGCCTCCATGCTGATTTGGTGGGATGCACCATTACCTGTAATACTGTCCCTTGGTGTGCTACAGTAGAGTAGGTGTGTGAGTAGTCAATGCTAATGTGCCTGTTTGTATAGCTCCATGATTTGACAGTTGGAGTGAGTAGTCACGTTATCATTGAGGTGTGAACACATATTAGCAGTATGCAGACCAGATGTGGGACAAAGGTTTTCTGTGTGTCACTTTCATTCACATTACTATGTGATAGTAAATGACCACATGGCAGTAAGGGTGGCAAGGCACTGAGGATGTTTGCATTTAGGAGACCATCACGGCTGTAGTCAGTCAGAGATGTGAGCAGTGACTGTGTGCAGGATGATGTGTGTTTGTCCAGTATGTGTAACTGTACATATCTGAGCAGCACCAGTGTGTGTGTGACCTATGTGCAGGACAGTACACAGTATGACAGATGCTCAAATCCATGAGCAGCAGGACTGCATCTACACGGTCCTTGTACATAAGTCATGTGTAGATATATCCTTGCCAGGTGATTTCACAATGTGTGAGTTTGACAGCTCCAGAGTGTTTTACATCCCAAGGGACTGTTTATCTGCCTCTTACAAAATGCATAGTTACCATCATACTCAGGACTACTTCTACATGATGCCTGTGTGGACATGGGTCTTAGAAATGGCATAACCCAAATGTTATGTTCATGTATGACTGTGGTAATGTTAGGTTTGGCCACCACTGCATTAGCAAGCCCATGTGTGCATGCCAATCAAAGTGCACCGATTCAGTAGTACTATGTGTGAATCCCCTACAAAGTGATGAAGCATTTCCTGTGACAGAAAAGCTGTTCATCATGTTTATGTTACGTTTCTGGATGCCATGCAATGACACATATTTTATTTGGCTTCAGTTGCAGATGGTCGGCTACCCCTCACACAGGGTGACGTGGATCGATTCAGGGACCCAAAAGCCACTGGTGAGTAATTGTTATGTGAATTGCCATGTGTGATGTAATGGATGTCATTAACTAATGCAACACACGCTCGTTTTGCAATGCTGGTGTGTTCCGCATGTCACAGGGCCACAAGGTGCAGAGTATTGTTATGTTATCATTCAGAGAATATGTATAAGAGTGTGGTTAGACGCTTATCTATCTAAGTTATGACTTTGTCCATTAAGGGACAATGCAACAGCTCTGATTTCCTGTGCATGGCATCCAGCACTGATTATAGCTAAATAGCCAATGATCCAGGGATCATTACAGGATTCTCACACATGGCTACATATTATCAAGACCAGCCAGAAGAGGTATCCACGCTTCATCTGCAGTACACTGGCTGTGAAGCGGACATAGATGTTTACTAATATGCCCTGGGACATTCCCATATCATGCCAGGTTAAGGTCATGTCATGTGTAAGGTATAAATTGATCACATATCATCCACACAAGGTTTGAAGGTCCTTTTGCAGTGTAAATCAGATGAAACTGTGCCATAGAGGTTCCAGGCAATGTTGCACCACATATTGGGAACAGTCAAGTTTACCAACTTTCACAGGAGAGTTTGTGTTGATAGATGGATAATGGTTGAGGGGGAAGTTCATTACACCGCCAAGGGGCAAGAGCAGTTACCTAGCGTAGCCATGTTGAGAGGGACTAACACAAGACTGGGTCATGAATGTTTTATACCAGGATCAAAGGGGTCTATTTAGCCCATCCCAGTTCTTCTCTTTTATGAGGTCTTTAGGTCCAGGGTTAGACAGGATGGCATGCATGCAACTCTGATTGTTACACTGCCTTTTCTGCCGCATGATGAGCATGTGGTGTATTTTCTATGTAGGTGTGGACGGGGTTATAGGCGACAGGTTGTGAGTCAGTGTGGCTGCCAGATTCAGCATGGTCTGCTGTTTAACACACATTTTTTTATTTACTAATGAAATCTGAGGATTGCTGTCATCGGTGTGGCTGATGGGCACGCCCTGCAGCAAAGGGTTCCTTGCTTCAATAGGATGGCATTTGAAGAAATTCCATATTTTACACATGAACCTGTAGCAGGTGACAATTACCTGGCTGACGACCTCTGTCCAGGACAGGGCATGTAGTTTTGTTATTCGTATGTCTAAGATCACATGTTTGCAAGAGGGACTGGAGCACAGTTCCAACTGCCACCTTTCAGGTGACCAAAATACCTCAGGGCTTCCAAACTGAATGATGTCTGTTTCACTACTGTTTAGTTTGAGTTTGTTGATGCCCTTCTAGTTGCTCATGTAAAACATGCTGTTTGTACAACAGAGACATGTGTCAGTGTTGTTTGTCCCACACGTACTCAGTTACTGGTTATTGCCAGCATACAATACGCTTAGATGAGCCGTACAATTTCCCAACTTTGGCCAACAGGCTCAAGTATACATTGAACAGCATTGGACTTAGGACAGATCCTTAACCCCATGACCAGGACAGCTATGTGATTTCTCAGGTGCATATTGTCAAGGACTTTATAGCGTGTTTTGCATCTGTTTCCTGCCGATGTACGCTGCAATATTGTGGAGAACTTTCTTGATATTCTTGACACCTGTTGTTGGTAGGGGTGTCCCGGTCTTCTTCCCGTGCATGTAGGCTGAGCTTCTATTCAGTTGCCATTGGCATATACATACAGCCACACTGGCAACCATGTAAAAGAGTGCCAGTCTTGTCAGTGACTACATGAACTGTAAAGATTTTCAGATAGACACACATGTCTGCACATGTGCATCGTACAGCAGTAGCAGCAGTGTGTCACAGGGTCAGATGAGGGTGGTGCTGCCCATGGAGGGGTAGTGCCACACTACTAATGTTAATTGGACTACTTGCACACTCTCAGGATGAACAATGGTGACATGTTATCACTGTCTCATTTGGCATCTAATTTGTCTGTACGTCACACCTGCCATGGCTTGTCATGTCACATTCCAGGGCCTGTGTTGTGGAAAGTAGGGCTTGTCAATGATGTGGTCAGGTCACTTTGAGACGTTACAGGATGTCACATGTGTGTTGCCTCCCATGTGGTATGTGATTAGTGCCAAGTAATATGATGATAGGCAAATGACCCAGTGTCCTTGTTTTGGGATTGACATTTCCAGTTTTTCCAGACAACATGAATGCAGAGGAGACCCATGCATTCAATGTGGCCAAGGAACGGTGGGTTCACATCCGCAGGGTGAAGAAGGGGTACCGAGACATGGAACGTACATACGCGGCAGCTCGAAAGGATGGGACCTGGCGTGCAATGCCAGAGATTGTAGGAGACAAGACCAAAGCAAAGAGCTCCAAGGCTGCTGGCAAGGCTGGCCGAGTCAGGCACACAAAGACAGTGGCCTCACCTGTTCCGGTCCAAACCACAGCAGCTATTCCAGGTGCAAGCAGCCGGGGGCCGGGTCAAGCTGCACCCAGCCAGGGACCAGCCCTGACCACAACAAGCCAGGATCTGGGGGCACCCACCACAACGCCGCCAATGGCTGACACTCTGAACAAGATCCTCATGGAGCTGGCCAGGAACAACAACTTGCTCCTGGATCTGCGAAATGATTATATTACCCTGAGCCGGCGGGTGAATGAAATTGGACAGAAACTTGGAATTCCGTAAAGCTGGACTTCTTCTGCCCCACACCCCTCTTCTGCCTTCCCTCCTTAGTATGACTTGTTTTGTTGTAGATAGTTGTATTATAGTATTTAGATGTAGATTCGTTTTAGATTATGTATAGTTAGTTTAGTGTAGTGAGATGTTGTTAGGTTAAGATAGTGTTGGGGGTAAGTTTCTTTTCTCTTTGGGTGGGGGGTTGATGTAGTTTTTTAGTTTGTGTAGTAGGGTTTAGTTAGTATTACATGTGTAGTTTAGTTTTATATGTGTGTAGGGATTTTAGATATAGTGTTAGTTTTAGTGTTTAGTGTAGTTTTAGATAGGTAACTTTTCATTAAATAAATATTTTTGAATTTGTTACTACTTGCATTGGTGTCAGGTTGGTTGCTGAGTGTGTGTCTTCACACATAGTATGCTTCTCAGGTCATCAGTGGTGTGATCCCTGTATGTGTGACTTTGGATGCAACCGGTTACTGGGATGCATGTATAGTGTTAAGTAAACCTTAGCTGTGGTATCTGTTGACTTGCATGGTTGACATATTACATATAATTTATTGTGTATGGGCCAAATCTGCTACTTAGCAATCTGCTATTTAGCACTAGATGGCAAGACAGTCCACATGTTTGCAAATTTGCTGGCGTACTTGTGTAGCATTTTGATAATATATGTGCCCACATGTGGCTGTCACTTTGCCAGCACACCATAATGCTACGAGGTCCCTTTAGTGAACTGGACGTTATAGTGGGGACGGCCGAGAAGATGTTTCATACTGCTAGTGTGTGGTGGAGTTTGCCAAATAGGGAGAGCTTCTATGGGAGTTCACATGCATTTTGTTTAGGAGGGGTCAGAGACCAAGCAGAGCATCAGGTGTGGAGAGTGCAGGCACCTTGTCACAGGAGCTTCACAGGGATGGTGCTTGGGAAAGTAATGGATGCTAATATACGTTTGGGTCTGGACCCCAGAATCCTTCAGATGTCCAAGATTGCTCTGCTGCGCGTGTTGGTACCTAGCCATTCAGATCCTGCTCAGTGTGTTCATGCGCATGCAGCTGCTGCTGGACAATATCCCATCTCATACTTAAATGCCCCATACAGGACTATGCTGGCGCTGGGCAGTAGGGTGCAGTGGCGTGCAGGTGCTGCACGCATGGTACATGCACATACCTGTGCCAAGGAGGACAGATGTTTATTGGTGCTGTGTAGGTTGTTGTGACTTTACATTTTGACTGCACTGACGGTGGTACCACCTACACAGATATGGAGTATCCAGCCACAAGACTTCATGGTGCAAGAACCTGATCGTGCTGTGCGTTACAGGTATATATGTACTGGGGGCAGGGTGTAACTTGGCACAATATGTGCTCACACCCTGAGGGCTTACCGGCAATTGTGCTAATTAATATAATCACACTGGGAGGGCTCAGGGGCTGTTCTGCTGCACGGGGCTCAGACACACAGGTCTCCCAGGCAGTTTAGCTGTACCACCCTCTGGTTCCTCACAGCACCCTCAGGTTCACACCTGGCACCATTTTGTTCTTCACACCACCCTCTGGTTCATCTGTGCCACACTCTAGTTCACCACTGCCACTCTCAGGGTCACCACTGCCACCCTCAAGCTCACCACCCACACAGATTTATTCCTCAACACTGCCACACATTTCCACTTCCAGATCCACACCGACCCCAACACCACCCTCAGACGTACACTCATGTCCAGCACCCTCAGACCACATTGTCAATTCAGCAAATCCCTCACCTACGTCGCCTGCAACCATGCACTCACCTCCACAGACTACATCCTCCTCGTGGAGCTGACATTCCAGCTCAGGAACAATAACAACACAAACTCCAGAACCCTGTCGGCCACACTAGCCAACCTCAGCCTCAGCCAACTCGTCACCCCACCCACCCACCCACCCTTCCACCCACGCCGCTGGTCACACATTGGACACCACCTTCTACACAGGCACCCACGTTACTTCTGTACACACCACCTGTTTCCACAGGACAGTACCGTGCTGCATCCATTCCCCCTTCAATGTACAGTCCACAGACCACCGCACACAACGGGTAACTCACCACTGCTGGAGGAGAGTGACTGTAGACCAGCTAATCACCACCCTTACCCACAGGCCACACAACAACTCCACCAACTCCAACGCTGCAGGCCACCACCTCAGGCAGTGTATGTGCAACTGCGACAACACACTTGTGCCACTCAAGGAACCCTGTAACCCCCACACCAGCAGGCCAGCTGCCACCTTCACCAATGTGTTGGTGTGTATCCAGAGTTGGATGTCGTAAACAGGAGTGGATATTGGTCACAATATGCGCTCCAGACAACCACGCAGACCACAGGGATGCCATACACATACATCTCCACCTCTTGTGATTGGCCAAGGGTTGCTCCTTCAAAGCCTAACTGGAAGACAACACACACGGGAGCAAGGGTCTCTTCTGCATCGTAAGGGACCTCTTGGACTCCAGCACCAACACCAACAACATGACTCCCTGAGTAGAACAGTACTACTCAGTAGCCATCTTCTTCCACTGCTAGCTCGCTGATATCCATGACAGCTTCAACACGACACCCACCCAAACTATGCCAGGGCCCACCTCCCCTGTGTACACCAGCAGCGCATGCCACCTGACCTCCCAGGCCAATGTCAACAGCAACAAGATACACAAGGTTATGTACTCCATCTACTCACGCTCCCTGTCACACCTATTCCCACACCACGTATATAACATGGTAGATGCTGCTATCTGAGCTGACTACAGTACTGAAACATTTCCGTGGCGCTTGGAACACAACGAAATCTACACCCTCCTCAAGTAGCCGAAGCCAGGCCACAAGGACCTCAAGTGCTTCCAGCATTTCTCCCTGCTCCTGTTTCCAGGGCCGATCACTGGGAATTGCTCAAGATACAACTGGCCCAACACCTGGTAGATAACAACATCCTGTACCCATCCCAGTCCTGAATCATACAAGTCCACAGCACCCTGCCAGGACTCATGTCCGCCACTGACGACATCATGAGCCAACTGTGCAACAGTGACACTTCTGCCCTTATCCTCCTGGTGATGTGTCCCTATGCCAGCATGACCAGGGCTCTCCAGGACTTGCTGTACAGTACATGAGGGTATGCAATGTCATGACTTGCATGGTACATGAGTGCCACTGTGCCCGTCCACCAGCCCGGCCGGTGGTAGGTGTAACTGCAGGGCGGTGACGTAGGGAGTGGGAGGGGCAGGGTGGGGGGTTGTAATGTATGGATTACGGACTTTGACAGGTAAGTAAACATATACATTAATAAAATGAATTTCGTTGTGTGCACTGCATCACCAAATGCGATGCAATGCGCGCAACAAAAATCTTTTTATTAATTTATATGTTTACTTACCTGTCACAGTCCGTAATCCATACATTACAACCCCCCACCCTGCCCCTCCCCCTCCCTAGGTCACCGCCCTGCAGTTACACCTACCACCGGCCGTGGCTGCCATCCACCCACTTCCACCTGTTCCTGTTTGACACTTACCCTGGTGTTGTTGTGTGACTTCCAGTACAGCAGAATCCTGGCCTGTGACTCCTTCAACAGTCTCCTCACTGATGACGTTCGCCGCCTGCTCCTCCAGCTCATCCAGCTCCTCCTGTGGAGCTGGTCCACCGCCTCCCGTCGCACTTGCTGCCCTTAGGTTTGCTCCCAGTTTCTTTTTTGTTTTGCTTTTCGTATCGTGCCACCGCTTCTTACACTCGTCCACTGTCCTCTTGCGCTCCCCCACAGCATTGACCTTGGTCATGATGTCCTGCCATATGTCCCTTTTCCTCGCCATGGTGATGGTGGAACTCACGAAGAGTTCCTGCTGGTGTCGCGTCACCTCTTCAACCAGTACCTGGTTCTCATCTGGAGTGAACTTTGGGTTCATCTTCCTCTTGCCCTTTCCCTGGGTGTCTGCCTGGCCTTCCTGGGTGTTGTTTCTGCCCTCTGCACTTGTCCCTGGCTGCTCACCATCATTTTCAGTAATTTCCATTGTTAGCAACGTTTTTCCGTTTAGCGGGCATTTTTTCGTCCCGCTAACGCGTTATATGGTAGCCTTGGGCCTATTGGTTTAGCGATAATCATCGCTGATAGGCCCAACGTGAATTTTTTTCACGTTAGCGTGCGACGGGTTAGCGTCGTCACGCTACTTCTATTGCATGCTTTTATCGCATTTCCGGGCAAATATCGCCGCTTAGCGGAGGATTGGTAATACCTCGCTACTGCGGCGATATTCCCATGCGATGTTAGGCGATAAAATTTTCCTCGCTAACTATCGATAGCGATAATTATCGCATGTCATTGGTTATATGCCCCTCTGTGTCTTATTATCACCTGTGTGATATTTCCAAATAAATGTGGGACTCTGATTGAACCCCCTGAGACATTGAAGAGATTTTCAACCTTAACCTGAGATGGATCGTTACAGAATGGCCGATGAACTTTTTAATAGTTTGAGTATGGGTGCACCAGTTGAAAAGGCAGTTACCAGTGGTAATCAGCATACACGAGGGCCTTAAAGCAAGAGGTTGAGAAAAATCAAGACTTCAAAATAGCGGGATGGGGCAACCCTTAAGCAATATAATAAATTAAAAAGAGTCCCGTGTGGTCTGAGATCTCACATTACACCCACATACGATGTTCTGGACGAGGATCTCTAAGCGAATTGGGAGCAAGATCTGACATCAGGCTTGATGAGACTTATGGGGATACTAATAGAAAATGCTTAACGCAAAGCATTCAAAATACAACATGAAATTCAGGAATTCGAGAAGGAAATCTTAGTTCTGAAACTTCCTGAACAAACTAAACAAACTATGAAATAATTAATGATGTAATTACCAAACACCAGGAGAATGTAAAGTAGATGAAGGCAACGAAGTTCAAAAGAGATGAGATTGACTATAAAACGGGAGAGTGTTTTACTTTTTCTAGGAAATATGATCACATGATAAGAACAGATGTGGAAAGTACACATGATGATGCTTCCAGTAATTGGGGTACATCAGTCAGTATCCCATCAAGTAGTGATGGTGAACTAGAAGGGGCCAATGGGAACACACCCCTTAATGTGGAGAGAATCGTTTTTTAAGGGAAGTTTTAAGAATTAAGATGGGCAACAGGGAACTACCCCCGAGCAAAGAGAACCAAAGAAGGGGAGAAGTGGCAAGTGAAGAAGCAGGAAAAGAGGAAGGGAATGTCCAGAAGATCCAGAGACAAGAAGAAATAAAGGACTGCCTGATTCAGGATGTTTCGATATGTCTACTGCTCTGATTACCCCCACAATGTAATCCTTACATAAAAACGGAAAGGGTTACTAGCCTGTGACATATGGGGAGATTTGCAAAATGAAAATTGACGCATACATTCACCACTTAATACGGGTATAAATAAAAAAGTGCAGCCATACAAAGAGAGTCTTGACCATATTACTGCTATGTTATTATCAACTTTACAACTTGAGGAGGATCCTGTGACTGTTTCTAAGGTTCTGGCTGACCTAGATGTATTGACTCACCAGAGCATAGACAGTAGACTTATGAATAAATCTAGATGGATACCACACGCCAGTTGGTTTAACAACATTGCTATCTTTTTGACCAGGTCTGTGTAGATCTGGACAAACTTAAACAACACACCGCTAAACACTATGGGGGTCATTAGGATGGCGGGCAGACAAAGAAGGCATGTTGTGCATGGAACTGCCCCATGTGCACCTCCTGCCCCCCCAGAATCCCAGGGGGCCCGCTACGGCCCACAATGCATAAAAAACGCCTGCCTTTCGGCACAACCTCGATGCAATCAAATAAAAAACAAACCACCCCTCAACGAAGCGCACGCGTATCCCGTAAATACGTCACATATGAGAGAGCCACACAATAAAGTATGAAACAAACCCCCATCAACGAAGGGAAAGCGTACCCTGTAAATACGTCGCGTATGAGACAGCCACACAATAAAGTACGAAACGCACCCCCCATCAACGAAGCACACGCGTACCCCGTAAATACGTCGCATATGAGACAGCCACACAATAAAGTATGAAACGAACCCCCATCAACGAAGTGTATGCGTACCCCGTAAATACGTCGCGTATGAGGCAGCCACAAAAATAAAGTATGAAAATGAACCCCCCTCAACGAACCCCATGCGTACATCCGAAATACGTCACGTATGAGTGAGCTACACACTACAGTATGCAACGAATCCCCCCACAAAAAAACTCACGCATACCCCTAAAACAGCACAAGGATTGTGCAAACGAGTCGCACAACACCACAAAACATATCTCCTGGCTACAAACCATAGCTAAACAATGTCCTGGCCATAACCAAACTGACAAACAGAATGCCAAACTCAGACCTACCCCTCATAATACATCCACCAAAAATTCTAACTAAGCCACACCCACAAATGGACCAATAAAATGGGCCCACACACAAACCAGCATCCTTTGCAACATACACATTTACCTATAGACTGACACACCAACAACTGCACGCATCTACCTTCACACATACCACCAATCACATTCAGACCCACACCCCCTCTGCACATTCAGACCCACACCCCCATCCATACACACCCTCACCCCCCCAAACACATTCACCCCACAACATGTCTGCGCCAAAGAATCCAAAGTTCACAAAGCAGGAGATGAAGATCCTTGTAGATGAGGTCATAAGAGTCGAGCCACAGCTGTTTGGCGCATTGGTCAGACAGACCAGCATAGCTGAGAAAACACAAATGTGGGAGAGTATCGTCAATAAGGTTAATGCTGTTGCACCCATCAGGTGCACCAGGGCGGTTAGCCAGGCCAGGTGGTAGGATCTGCGGAGGATGGTCAAGCGGAAGATAGACGAGGACTACGCCCAGAGCCCGTACACTGGAGGTGGTGGATTCCTGCAGACCAGTACAGTACCAGCCCTGGGAGGAGAAGGTCATGGCCCTGCTACCACTGGTGGGAGTACATTGAATTGAAGGAGTCGTGGATCCTGGTGAGTATACAAACAACTCATGTAATGGGTGGGACTCCCAGCATAGCCCACACATATGAGGGGTGGGTGCATAGGACTCCCAGCAGTGCCCAGACATAGGAGGGGGGTGTGGATATGACTCCCAGCAGTGCCCAGACATGACAGGGGTGGGTGGATATGACTCCCAGCAGTGCCCAGACATGACAGGGGTGGGTGGATATGACTCCCAGCAGTGCTCAGACATAGGAGAGGGGTGTGGATATGACTCCCAGCCGTGCCCAGACATGACACGGGTGGGTGGATATGACTCCCAGAAGTGCCCAGACATGACAGGGGTGAGTGGATATGACTCCCAGAAGTTCCCAGACATGACAGTGGTGGGTGGGTATGACTCCCTGCAGTGCCCAGACATGACAGGGGTAGGTGGATATGACTCCCAGCAGTGCCCAGACATAGGAGGGGGTTATGGATATGACTCCCAGCAGTGCCCAGACATAGGATGGGGGTGTTCATATGACTCCCAGCAGTGCCCAGACAAGGCAGGGGTCGGTGGATATCCCAGCAATGCCCAGACATGACAGAGGTGGGTGGATATGACTCCCAGCAGTGCCCAGACATGACAGGGGTGTGTGCGGAGCACTCCCAGCAGTGCCCAGACTGTATGGGGTGGGTGCACAGGACCCCCAGCAGTGCTCAGTGAAAGGGGGGGCATTATCATTATCATTCAACAATGTGTTGTGTGTATGTTTACAGCCCTAACCTGTGACAGTCCTGATAGTGCCAAAACAACACATCACTTACAGCAGTGTCCCACTCATCCCATATGGTCCAGGTACACACACATGGACCATGCTCATTGTACAGGGAGTGAGAAAGTACTGACAAAATAGCTGACACTGGGCCTTGGTGTATGCAGCACAAGGCCCTCCTGTGACCACTACAAACACTACCATTAGGACAACAAGGTTAGATATCTTGCACAGCCTGTCACACACACCCCTTACCTGAACATAGCAAGCTGGGCCAGGCAATGTAGTGCCCCACTGTCACAAATGTCATGTAACACAACAAATCCCGATCAGATGAAGCATTCCAGCAAGAAATGCAGAGGGCTGATTCACAAGTCCCTTGCATTCATATCACGATGCCGTAGCTACACCTTACTGACGCAGCGGAGACACAAATATTAGTGTAATGGGGTTGGGTATTGACAAGGTGATGCACCTGGGAGATGTACAAAATTCTAAAGCACTGCGCCTGAAGTAGGTGTACTGGTTGTGGTGTGGTTGTGGTGTGGTGGGCAGTGGTTGTCCTTCACGGCACAGCAACACCTCCCAAATGTGGCTGATTGAAATCTTAAACATTTCACTCTGCCACTTGTATGGGCATGCTGCCTCAAAACGCTGGGTATGCCTGAAGCATACGTAAGGATTGACAGAGCATTGTGCAGATAGGCCCACACAGAGCATTGCTGTATCTAAGTTGTACCAGCAATACAACTCCAGCAATGTGCCACTCCTATGGCACAGATGCGTGATGCAGTTGTTTGCTATTTCCACCATGGTGATCTGCAGTGTCACTGTCTTGCATCCATGCTGGCATAGCTGTTGTGCACAATGACAACCAAATCCCTGCTGATATGTCTTGCTGTTCCATTCATTGCAAATAGACTCTTACATTGAAATGAGTCATGAACACAGATCAATGTGACATCACAAGTGAACAGTGAGCAAAATCATAAGCAGGTGTAACAGTGATCAGGACTATTTACATGAAAAGTACTTATTCCATTAAATGCCATTAACATTGTCTGTCTCTCACACCCACAGGGCAACGTGCACAATCTAACCCCAACCAGGGGGAAGATGGATCACAATCCCAGGCTCCACAGGACCCTCACCCCACCAACAGTGACGCCTCTCACCACTCCATGGATGACCCCGACCAACCTGGCTCCTCTGGATCCCAAACCCTTGCAGTAGCTGGATCAGAGGCATCTGCGCCAACCACCACACCTATTCCTGCCACATCCCAGCAGACAGCTCGGAGCCCTGCCCACAATACACAACTGAGACAGTCTGACAATGAGGGACACGGTTCGCCGGACACCCAGGAGGTGGCAGACAACACCACCACTGTCAACTCTCAGGGGTCCCGCCGACCCGATGTGCCCACAACAGCAGGCCAGGCTTGTGTGGGCATGGGTGGTGGGAGTGGCACAAGGCGGAGGTGAGAACCTGACCCGCAAGCTGCAGGGCCCGGTATGTCTGAACTCAGAAACATCATGAAGGACTACCGGCGGGACACCAGGGAGTTCAGCCAGCGAGTGGGGGCCCTCATTGATTAAAAAAAACAGCAGGCCGAGCAACACGTCAGTCAACGATGACACCAGGGATGGATGAAGGCAAGACTGGCTGAGCTCTAGACGGTGAAGAGGGACATTAGCCACTCACTCCGTAGGATTGCTGACAACATGTAGCACCCTCCCTGTGTCACCAGGCCAGAAACATCCAGGCAAAGACTACAAAGAGGCACAGGGAGGGAGGAGGAGGTGGAATCAGCCGACAGAGAGTCCCAGGCATCGTCAAGGCCTGCACATGAGGGTCCCCCAATTAAAGTGGGTCGTCCACTGAGAAGATGTTGAGAGGCAGAGAGCCATGTGCATCTCCCAGGTCACCTGTTATGGCATCTTGCCATTGTGTGCACCAGCATCTCCTTATTGACTATCTGACTCTCCAACATGGACTTGCTGGTCGCAGTATCACCAATGATGCCAAACACTGTGGTCTTGACTCTGTTGACTAAAACTGCAAGGCATCACATCTCCCTCTGTGAACTTTGGATTCCCCACATCTTTGTACAGCACCTAACCCCTTCTCACATTTCACTCACAAGATGGAGAATTAAAAATAACAAACACTTTATGTATTGTTGTTGATTTATTTTGCAACGTGAGTCAATGACATACATGTAGGGATATCTCAAAGTATGCCAGAGTGCTGAACAACCTCAAGCCATCCATACAGTGGGATCTGAGTCTGGTTATGGACACACATATGTCACAATGTATGATCAACTACCTCTTTGGAGTGAAATACTCACACGTGATGGTTACTATCTGCTGAGGGGGGGTGGGCTGGCTTGTCATACTTCTCTGACAGACAGTTACGGAAGAGTCTCATGAAGGTGTACAGGTCATGGGTAATGTGTCTGTCTCCAGTGAGGGACTACCCAGGTCTCTTTATTGTTTTGTGCGAAATATCACCCACATGCATTTGGACTGTGGAAGTGATGAATGTTGCACATGGCAAGGCAGGTTGGATGGACTACAGGCAACGTGGTGTTGGATGGGTGACGTCCATATATTGTTTATTTGTGCCAGTGGTTGTGGATTGCCTACTGAGTGTGGCTGAGGAGTATGAAGGTGATCCTGCAGTTGACAGTGGGACTCTCAATCAATCAGGATATTAGTTAAAAACACTACATACCTGTGAGCGTTTCTAGGGGCTGGGGGGAGGGGAGGGGACTGCTACTGATCAAAGAGTCAAGTCTCGAGGAGTTCTCTGGAGGCCAACATGTCCTGGGTCTGACGTAATTTGGTTTCGAGAGTGTACCAGGTATTGGCGGCGAGGTGGGAGAAGGATCTTCTGCCAGCAGTGGTGTTGCTGATGCGTGGAACTGTTGCAAGGGCGAGGTTAGCAGAGTGGAGGCTGCGGGTGGGGGTGTAGAAGCTGAGTCGGCCGATGAGGTATTCTGGTCCGGCGTTCTGTAGGGCTTTGTGTGCGTGGATGAGGAGTCTGAAGGTGATCCTCATGTTGACGGTTAGCCAATGCAGGCCTCACAGGTGGGGTGTGATGTTACTGCGTCGGGGGGTGTCCATGATCAGTGGTGCCGAGGCATCCTGGAAGCGTTGCAGCCGTCTCAGGAGATTTTTTGTTGTTCACGCATAAAGGGTGTAACCGCAGTCCAGTGTGCTGGTGACGAGTGCCTGGGTGATGCTTATTCCTGTGTTGGAGGGGATCCATTTGAAGATCTTACAGAGTATTCGTAGGGTGTTGAAGCATGACGCGGAGGCAGCGTACACTTTCTTGGTCATGGAGAGGGTGGATTTGAGGATGACACCCACGTTTTGTGCATGGTCAATGGGTGCTGGGGCTGTTCCTAGTGATGTTGGCCACCAGGAGTCGTCCCAGGATGATGGGGTGGTGTTGAGGATGAGGACCTCCGTCTTCTCTTAATTCTGCTACAGCCTGCTGACCTTCATTCATTCAGCACCGTCCTTCATTACCCTGTGGAGGTTGGCTTTGGTGGTGTGTGGGGCATTTGTGAGGGATATGATCAGTTGGGTGTTGTTGGCGTAGTAGATGATGTTGAGGCTGTGTTGTCGAACGACGTGGGTGAGTGGTGCCGTGTAGATATTGAACAGCGTAGGGCTGAGGGATGATCCCTGTGGGACGCCACAGATGATCTCGGTGGTATTTGATGGAAGGGTGGGAGGTGGTCGCTCTGGGTTCTGCAGGAGAGGAAGGACGTGGTCCAGGCTTTCTCTTGGATCCTAGCGTCATGGTGGCGTGCTGTTAGGTTGCAGTGGCATACCATTTTGAAGGCTGCTGATAGGTCCAGAAGGATGAGTGTGGATGTTCCTCCTTTGTTTCTCAGGATCTAAATGTCGTTGGTGGTGGCAATGAGGCTGATCTCAGTGCAGTGGTTGCTGCAAAAGCCGGTCCGGGATGGGTCCAGGATGTTGTTGCCTTCAAGGTAGGGGTTCAGCTGTCTCTTGACAATTTTCTCTGTGACTGTCGCCGGGAAAGTGAGCAAGGAGATGTGCCGGAAGCTCTTGAGGTCATTGGGGTCCACCTTGGGTTTCTTCAGTAGGGCGTTGATCTTGGTGTGCTTCTAGCTCTCCGGATAGGTTGCAGTCTTGAAAGAGAAGTTAATTGTCTATCTGCGATGTGTTGCGATGGCTGTGCTTGCTTTGTTGATAACGTGGTGAGGGCATGGGTCAGATAGGGATCCAGAGTGAATGGAGTTCATCGTCTTGATGGTGTTTACTTTTCTGATGTTGGACCAGGCGGTCAGGCGAATGGTGTGATTGTGGGTCGCAGGGGTGGTGTTTTCGGCGGAGGATGAGGGGGTGTCGGTGTTGAAGCTGTAGTGGATGTCAGTGATATAGTGCTCAAAGAAGCTGGCCAGTGAATCACACAGGTCTTGTGATGGTGGAATGTCATTGGTGTTGTAGGTGGGTTTGGAGATGTCTTTCATGATGTCGAATAGCCCTTTTGTGTTGTGTGCGTTGTTGAGTAGGCGGTCCCTGAAGGCGGACCTTTTGTTAGTCCTAATGAGTTGGTGGTGTTTGTGGGTGGTGTGCTTGTTGGCTGTGCAGCTGTCTGGTGTTTCGTCGTGGAGCCTGTTCTCATACACTTTCCGACAGATGTGTTTTGAGGCCCGGAGGTCTTCACTGAACCAAGTGGCTTTTGTTGTTGGCGTGATTGTTTGCGGAGCTCTTGAGTGGGGCAAGGGTGTCAGCGCAGTTGTTGATCCACTGTTTGAGTTTGATGGCATTGGGGGTCGGTGGGGTTGGGATTGGTTCCAGGGCGAGGGTGGTGGTCTGTTGGTCCTTGGTGATCTTGACCCAGCAGAGGCGTGGCAACTGTTGGGTGTGGTGTTGTTTTTTATTGGCTTCTTCAATGTGAAGTGGACACATCTGTGGTCAGTCCAGTAATGTTTGGTGGTGTGGTTGAATGAGACGTGGTGACTTGCGGAGAACATGGGGTCCATTGTATGTCCAGCAGCGTTGGTTGGTGTGGTCAAGAGCTGTTTCAGTCAGAGTTTACCGAGGTTGTCAATCAGGGCATTGAAGTTGGTGTCGTTGTTGTGCGAAGTTCATGTCCCTGAGGAGGATGTAGTCTATGGAGGTGAGGCCGTGGGTGCTGATGAGGTGGGTGATGGTGTCACTGAACTGTGCCCGGGGTCCGGGTGGTCTGTAGACGACAGTTAGTCAGAGGGTGGTGTTGGGGTTGGTGTGGACTGGAAGTGCATATGCTCAGTGGTGGTGAGGGTGTTGTGGGTTTGGTCCTGACATCGAGGGAATCCTTGTGGATGATGGTGATTCCCCCTCCCACTGATGTTTTTGTGGTCCGGATTCTGTATAAGCTGCAGTTGCGGCAGGTGAAGGGCCCTTGGGTTTGCTTCGGGGTAGCCCAGTAGCAGGAGTTATCGCGTCCTTTTGGTCCAGGGGTTCTGGCGCTGTGCGCGGTCCAGGCCATGGAGGTGGTGCAACTGTGGCACAGAAAAGCTGCGGCCACCCTTAACGATGGATAGATGGATGGATGGAGGAGCATATTGGAGGCATGTGTGTGGCACAATGTGGGCACTGGGTGTTGAAGTGTCACTGGGGATGCAGCATCAGGAATGTGTGAACACATGATGGCAGAAGATGTGAGACACCATGGAAAAGTAGCACACAAAGACAAGGATATTTGCAAAGCAACATGTGACATGTGTATGGAAAGGAAGGAGTGTCTGGTTACTCATGGGTCACTGCTAGAAAATGCGTGAACAATCACCAAATATGACCGGCACAAGGTCATGCACCAAAAGGCCAAGCGGGGCACAGGCCAAACAGCGTCAGCATGTGTTTTATGACCGTTGTGGGTATCAATCAAAAGAAAGTACATACAGAACCATGTATGACAATCACATAATGGACCATGACCTATCACAAACACCATGCATGTTAACACAGGACACATAACCACATGTGCACTGTAAAGTATGCCATAGATGATGCATGCAGACTGACAAGACATCTGTGGTAACAGTAATGGGGCACAATGTACACTTGGAAATACTTTTACAACCAAAATGGTTCCAGGACCTTCTGAGGCCATGCTGCTGTAGACAATGTACATGGCCAGTGGCATAGCTCTGTATGAAATGTCTGTCATGCAATGAGGGTACCTCTAATGCTGCTGAAACTATCTCCACATGACTGGCTGGGACTGTTGGTATCTTTGACCCTCAGATTTGTGTGATGCTGAATAATAATAATAATAATAATAATAATAATAATATCCACATTTGTAAAGCGCACAATCACCCGTTAGGGTCTCTAGGCGCTGGGGGCCGTCGGGAAGATTAAGCAAGCTATTGCCCAGAGTCACATGGTGCTGGGCTAATCTGCCGCCGGTGCCGGGGATCGAACCGTGATCCCCATATTCTGGAGTCAGTCGCCCTGGCCGCGGCGCCACACCTCTTCCTTAAAGGGATCCATCTCTAAATACCCCTTTGGTCTGAGTATGACTAACAGACTCAATAGGGTGATCAGGTTAGGGAAGGAGAGGATTGGAACGGCAGGGAGGGATATCTGAAAGAAAGGTAAACAAGCATAACAATTCAACAAATCGTGGCACTGCATCACATTATACCGCATGACATATACTGTAACAGTAACATCTCTGTACTTTAACCACAGCCACTGTAGCCTATTTGTGAGCACAGGCTTTGAAATGATACTACAACTGAGGTTTGAACTGGGACACATAAAAGGTAGCAGAGTTTGTCACCTGAATGAATTGCTTCAATGCAATTAGAACCATGCAATCATCAAGTTACTTACAGAGTATGTTTGAGGCTCCAATAAATCAGTAAATTCAATGTGTAGCACTGCTACTCACACATAGCCAAGAAATTGTAGTCAGCCCTGGGAATCAGTGAGGGTCATGAATGTAACATACACATTGCCCGCAAGAGCCATACTTAGCTCATGCAAGGAGGAAGGGAATTATTGAAACACAATGAAGCTTAGCAAGAGCAAGTCATTGGCTCTTCCAACTGTGCCTTCCAATGCCAAACATAAGAGGCAGGTGTGACCAAACTCTACAGAGAGTAATGATGCACAAAGCCAATAAACCACCCCTACCGTTACTAGGATACGCAGCACAGCACAAGAGATTGCTGGGATTAACGTCAATCGACTGGTGTAATGGAAGGGTTAACATTTTACAGAGCACTACGTTGGTAGGTCATCAGTGCAACATTCCTGGGATAATAGAAATAGAAAGTTAACATGAAGTTACCAAGAATGCTTGCAAATCATTGTTCTTCACCGGCACTGATGTAGCGACGTGACAGTGACATTAAATACTGGCTCAAGGGGCAATGCATCCATATGAACAGACTCACTGGACAGTTGTCAGAGCATGTGAGACATACACTGGCCCACACCTTCACAACATGTCATTAGGTAAACCAAACTGTACTGGCCCACAACATAAATGTGATGAGGCAGACACATCCTGCTGCACACAGTGACGGGCAATTCCACACAGAGCCAGTGGTTGTAATGTCACACACAATGTAAACCGGTGACATCTGCAATGTGTCTGGCCCAAGGTTTAAACACATTGATGCATTCACCAGAGTCAACACTCAACAACAGATGACTTACAATAAGGGTGTCTGTCCAGTCATGGGAGTGTTGCAACATGCATCTTGATCCATGTTTATGACACATGTGTGCATGCTTCTACAACATGCACAGAAACAGTTCCCACACATTCCCAAAGCATACCCACGCAAAAAAGCCTATTTAGCAATCTTTCCCAAACAGACATTTCCACATGTCTGTGCATGGAACGCTGATTCGACACACGTTGCAATCATCAGGATGAATAGCAGGAGTACCAAGATGACACAAACAGACAACAGGCAGAGCAACCTAGGATTGACAGGCACACAAGGGTACACATTAATAATATTTCCATACAGACAAGGTCATGTAATACAAATCACAATGTAGTACACATGTACAATCTGAATTCACTCATTGCACATATGCGTGTGTCATGACATCATCACTTGTGTGATACATCACAACAAACATCAAAGTGACTTTGGACACACAGTATGCAACACATGCCACTCAATGCCACTAGCTTGCACATAAATGCTCAGAGACTCACCATTAAGAAAAGAAGTTGTGTATGAGCCGACTCCGGATATCATCCTCCTCCTCCTCATCACTTTCATCGAGGCCGAGGCCCGCATCCTCAATGGGTGGATGTTCCAGCTCCTCAGGATCCAGGTAGAGTGGGACAGCCTTCTCAACTGCCATGTTGTGCAGCATGCAGCACACGATGAAGATGTTACACACCTTGACCGGGGTGTAGGGGAGGGATCCACCGGTCTTATCAAGGCACCGGAATCGGCCCTTTCAAGAGTCCAAACTTACGCGCTATCACTCGCCTGGTCTGTTCGTGTGCAATGCTGTACCGCTGGTCTGCAGCTGTTCTTGGGTTGCGGAGCAGTGTCATGAGCGACGGCATGTTGGGATATCCTGCGTCACCTACAAATATACACCGTGTTATAATTTGGGTAATGTCATTCTGTAAGAGCAAACAAGAAATGAAACATACAGGACAAACAGAGTATACCCACCTACAAGGCATGCCTGATCGCTGCGTGGCTGCAGCATCATCTGTGGTACCCTGCTATGCCTCAGGATGAAAGCCTCATGGCACGATCCTGGAAAATGTGCACAAACATGGGAAATCAGCATGTTAGCAAGGCACACCACCAGGGCATTTATTGAGTGGTAATGTTTCCTATTAAGCCAGCTCCTGAGCCTCTGGTGGCACGAAAGCCACATGTGTACCATCAATGGCTCCAATAACATGTGGCATCCCTCCAAGGGCATATAATTCCCCCTTGACATCTCTCAACTCTTCAGGTTTAGGAAATTTGATGAATTGATCAATGTGCCCTAACATGGCAGCTAACACATCACGTACGACACAGCTGAACATAGTTTGGGACATACCCCCCACATCTGCAAAGGTAAATTGAAACGTACCTGTGGCAAGGAAATGTAGGGATGCTATCACCTTTAGCTTTGGTGTCAGGGCAGTTGGATACCTGTGTTGTGGTTGGAGATGTGGTTCCAGCCTGTCTGTTAAGTTCTGAATCAAAATGCTCTACCGTCTGATGCAATCACGTTTCCTTATGGTCTCCAAGTCGGGAAAAGGCATTGGTAGAGGGGGTGCCCTGCAGGACATATTTGGGAAGAATGGATAACAACTATCAGACAACAACTATTCCAATGTACATGGCACAGGCAACACTGAAACTACACATGAAGTTACTATGGGGTCTGGCATAAGCAATAAATCCTGGACACATATGCAAGCTTCCCGGCACTGCAAAAAAATCCCAGACACATCTGTTGTTTTATAACTTAAAATTACATGAACACCAAAGAGCTGCTGGGCTGCTCTGATCTGGACTGAGTCCCTGCCAGAAAGCATTTGATGCCCTGAAGGCAGCCATGAGCATGGCGTCCGTTCTCAAGGCACCCGACTACTCCAAGGAATTTGTTGTGCAGACTGACGCTTCAGAGCGTGGTGTGGGAGT
Organism: Lissotriton helveticus; assembly: GCF_964261635.1. Classification (NCBI taxonomy): domain Eukaryota; kingdom Metazoa; phylum Chordata; class Amphibia; order Caudata; family Salamandridae; genus Lissotriton; species Lissotriton helveticus. The sequence continues at coordinate 43,683,592 of NC_136063.1, forward strand.
GGTGCTCTCGCAACTGAAGAAGAGAGCATAGACATGCCTGTAGTCTTCCTTAGCAGGAGACAACTACCCCGGGAACAAATGGTGAGTGACATAGAAAGGGAAGCTTTGGCTGTGGTCTGAGCACTGAGGAAGCTAAGACCCTACCTGTTTGAGACCCACGTCCGAGTTCAGACAATCCACAGGCACCTCAGATGTTTGATGCAAATGAGGGGTGAGATTCCAAAACTGTTGAGGTGGTCCACCTCCCTACAGGAAATGGACTTTACGGTGGAACACTGCTCTGGCACAGAACGGTGAGCAGTCAACATATTGAAATGTATATATCGACTTACAAAAATATTGAGTTTTATATATTGATGGTATAAAATATTGATGTTCTGAATATCGATGTAAAAAACATAGTTTTTAAGTGTAATAAAAATAATGAAGTTTTTAATATCGATAGTCAAAATATGGTTATGTGAAAATAGCAGTAAAGTATGATATATAGTTATTTTTTATGTGTTTATAAAAGTATAATATATAAATAATGATAGAAAAAAATAATGTGTAGAATATTTTTTAGGAGCGGGATTTTGGGTTTATAGGGAAGAAGGATGGGGAGTGTTTTAAAATATGGGTAATTATATATTAATAATGTAAAATTTCTAAATATATTTTTGAAATTTAAATTTTGAAATTTGAAATATTTTTTTAGGAGCAGGATGTTGGGTTTATAGAGGATAAGGGTGAGGAGTGTTTTAAAAATATGGGTAAATATAGATTAATATTCTAATATTTAGATTTTTTTTTTAATTAAATTTCAAACTCAGAAATAATTTTTTAGGAGCGGGATGTTGGGTTTATAAGGTATAAGCTTGGTGGGTGCTTTTATATAATGATTCAATATTTATTTGAAAAGTCATGAATACCAAATTTAACGTTTAAATATAAAATTTAGTTTTTATTTTTACATTTTTTATGAGAATGAAACTGTGTTTAAAGGGAGAAGGGTGTGTTGTGTTATAAATAAAATTTACAAAATATATAAAAAAAATAAAAGTAAAATATTTCATTTCGATAAATTATTTACATTTTTAAGATTTATTTTTTAAGGTTGGTATGCTGGTTTTATAGTTATTATGTAACTGAAGTAATTCAATATGAATTAAATTATTAAAATATATGTTTTTTCATACAAGTTGTGTAGTGTTATAAGTTTTGTAGTGTTAATATTCAAATACTCTAGTGTATTATTTATATACATTTTAATTTAAATGGAATGCGAATAGTAAGTTAATTAAATGTAAGTTAACAAGAACTACTTCATTTGATAGTAACTGGAGTGGAAATAGTAAATTATTTAATTTTCATATCCAGCACCTACTTCAATTTATTAGTTAGTGGGGTGTGAATAGGAAATTAATTAAGTTTACTGTCCAGCACCTACCTAAATGTAATTATGACTGGAGTGGGAATAGTAAGTTAATTAAGTTTAGTGTCCAGCACCTACCCTAATTTAATACTGACTATAGTGGGAATAGTACATGGATTAAGGTTTGTGTCCAGCACCTACCTCAATTTAATTCTGACTGAAGTGGGAATGGCAAATTAATTATATTTAGTTTCCAGCATGTACCTCAATTTAATCCTGACTGGCGTGGGAATAGTACATCAATTAGGTTTAGTGTCCAGCACCTACCCCAATATAATGTTGAGTGGAGTGGGAATAGTAAATTAATTAATTTCAGTGTTCAGCATCTACCTCAATGTAATACTGACTGGAATGGGAATAGTAAATTAATTAAGGTTAGTGTGCAGTACCTACCCCAATCTAATTTTGACTGGAGAGGGGATAGTAAAGTAATTAAGTTTAGTGTCCAGCACCTACCCTAATTTAATACTGACTGTAGTGGGAATAGTGAATTAATTAAGTTTAGTGTGCAGCACCTACCCTAATTTAATACTGACTGGAGAGGGAATAGCAAATTAATTATGTTTAATGTTCAGCACCTCCCTCAATTTAATTCTGACTGTAGTTGGAATAGTGCATTAATTACGTTTCGTATCCGGCACCTACCCCAATTAAATCCTCACTGGAGTGGGAACAGTAAATTAATTGCATTTTGTGTCCAGCACGTACCTCAATTTAATCTTGACTGGAGTGGGAATAGTAAAATTGATTTAGTTTAGTGTCCAGCACCTACCCCAATTTAATTATAAGTAGAGTGGGAATAGTAAATTAATTACCTTTAGTGTCCAGCACCTACCCTAATTTATTACTGAATGGAGTGGAAATAGTAAATTAATTAAGTTTAGTGTCCAGCACCTACCCTAATTTAATTTGGATTGAAGAGGGAATAGTAAATTAGTTAAGTTTAGTGTCCAGCACCTACCTCAATTTAATTCTGACTACAGTGGGAATAGTAAATTAATTACATTTAGGGGTCGATTCCGGTTTGGGAAAGAAAACCGTCCTACGATTCGTATTTGTAGCCGTTTCCGTACGATTCGTAAAAAAAGTCTGAATTGCGTAGTACAATCCATTTTCAAAGATTCCGTACAAAAGTTTACAAACCGTAAGAAAAACTAGCGTAGAACCGTACGACACAGACTTGATTTGATTTGATTTTACATTTTATAAAGTGCAGCGAATGCCCTAAGGTGTCTTGGCGCTGGAATAGTCTCTGGACTAGAGTTCCAACTCTCTAAGGGAAAGGAGTTCCATACCTTAGCCGTGCCGACGACAAAGCTCCTCCCTCCCCAGCATAGCTGTCTTTACCTGGGAACTACCAATAGCTGAGTCTGTGCTGATCGTAGATTTCTAGAGGGTAAGTATTTCCTAAGATGTGTTCTGAGATGAAGGGGTCCTCTCCCCTGTAATGCCTTAAATGCAAGACATTGGGACTTGAATATAATTATCTTGCCCACTGGCAACCAGTGGAGATCCTTCAGTCTGCTAGTGAACCGTACGATTTGTAAACATGCCCTACGACCCGCCAAGTACGATCTGGACCGGAGACCGTGAACGCCATTCGTATGGGAAAACGCCGTCGTGTATGAAGTGCGATTTGTACGGAAAACATCGCATATAAGCGTCCGACACAATCAAATAAAAAGCGAACCACCCCTCAACCATGCGCACACGTACCCCGTAAATACGTCACATATGAGAGAGCCACACAATAAAGTATGGAACGAACCCCCATCAACGAAGCGCACGCGTACCCCGTAAATACGTTGCGTATGAGATAGCCACAAAAATAAAGTATGAAAATGAACCCCCTTCAACGAACCCCATGCGTACACCCGAAATACGTCGCATATGAGTGAGCTACACACTACAGTATGCAACAAATCCCCCCCAAAAAAAAACTCACGCATACCCCTAAAACAGCACAAGGAGTGTGCAAACGAGTCGCACAACACCACAAAACATATCTCCTGGCTACAAACCATAGCTAAACAACGTCCTGGCCATAACCAAACTGACAAACAGAATGCCAAACTCAGACCTACCCCTCATAATACATCCACCAAAAATTCTAACTAAGCCACACCCACAAATGGACCAATAAAACGGGCCCACACACAAACCAGCATCCTTTGCAACATACACATTTACCTATAGACTGACACACCAACAACTGCACGCATCTACCTTCACACATACCACCAATCACATTCAGACCCACACCCCCTCTGCACATTCAGACCCACACCCCCATCCATACACACCCTCACCCCCAAACACATTTACCCCACAACATGTCTGCGCCAAAGAATCCAAAGTTCACAAAGCAGGAGATGAAGATCCTTGTAGATGAGGTCATAAGAGTCGAGCCACAGCTGTTTGGCGCATTGGTCAGACAGACCAGCATAGCTGAGAAAACACAAATGTGGGAGAGGATCGTCAATAAGGTCAATGCTGTTGCACCCATCAGGCGCACCAGGGCGGTTAGCCAGGCCATGTGTTACGATCTGCGGAGGATGGTCAAGCGGAAGATAGACGAGGACTACGCCCAGAGCCCGTACACTGGAGGTGGTGGATTCCTGCAGACCAGTACAGTACCAGCCCTGGGAGGAGAAGGTCATGGCCCTGCTACCACTGGTGGGAGTACATTGAATTGAAGGAGTCGTGGAGCCTGGTGAGTATACAAACAGCTCATGTAATGGGTGGGACTCCCAGCATAGCCCACACATATGAGGGGTGGGTGCATAGGACTCCCAGCAGTGCCCATACATAGGAGGGGGTGTGGATATGACTCCCAGCAGTGCCCAGACATGACAGGGGTGGGTGGATATGACTCCCAGCAGTGCCCAGACATGACAGGGGTGGGTGGATATGACTCCCAGCAGTGCTCAGACATAGGAGAGGGGTGTGGATATGACTCCCAGCCGTGCCCAGACATGACACGGGTGGGTGGATATGACTCCCAGAAGTGCCCAGACATGACAGGGGTGAGTGGATATGACTCCCAGAAGTTCCCAGACATGACAGTGGTAGGTGGGTATGACTCCCTGCAGTGCCCAGACATGACAGGGGTAGGTGGATATGACTCCCAGCAGTGCCCAGACATAGGAGGGGGTTGTGGATATGACTCCCAGCAGTGCCCAGACATAGGAGGGGGGTGTTGATATGACTCCCAGCAGTGCTCAGACAAGGCAGGGGTCGGTGGATATCCCAGCAATGCCCAGACATGACAGAGGTGGGTGGATATGACTCCCAGCAGTGCCCAGACATGACAGGGGTGTGTGCCGAGCACTCCCAGCAGTGCCCAGACTGTATGGGGTGGGTGCACAGGACCCCCAGCAGTGCTCAGTGAAAGGGGGGGCATTATCATTATCATTCAACAACTTGTTGTGTGTATGTTTACAGCCCTAACCTGTGACAGTCCTGATAGTGCCAAAACAACACATCACTTACAGCAGTGTCCCACTCATCCCATATGGTCCAGGTACACACACATGGACCATGCTCATTGTACAGGGAGTGAGAAAGTACTGACAAAATAGCTGACACTGGGACCTGGTGTATGCAGCACAAGGCCCTCCTGTGACCACTACAAACACTACCATTAGGACAACAAGGTCAGATATCTTGCACAGCCTGTCTCACACACCCCTTACCTGAACATAGCAAGCTGGGCCAGGCAATGTAGTGCCCCACTGTCACAAACGTCATGTAACACAACAAATCCCGATCAGATGAAGCATTCCAGCAAGAAATGCAGAGGGCTGATTCACAAGTCCCTTGCATTCATATCTTGATGGCGTAGCTACACCTTACTGACGCAGCGGAGACACAAATATTAGTGTAATGGGGTTGGGTATTGACAAGGTGATGCACCTGGGAGATGTACAACATTCTAAAGCACTGAGCCAGAAGTAGGTGTACTGGTTGTGGTGTGGTGGGCAGTGGCTGTCCTTCACGGCACAGCAACACCTCCCAAAAGTGGCTGATTGAAATCTTAAACATTTCACTCTGCCACTTGTATGGGCATGCTGCCTCAAAACGCTGGGTATGCCTGAAGCATACGTACGGATTGACAGAGCATTGTGCAGATAGGCCCACACAGAGCATTGCTGTATCTGTGTTGTACCAGCAATACAACTCCAGCATTGTGCCACTCCTATGGCACAGATGCGTGATGCAGTTGTTTGCTATTTCCACCATGGTGATCTGCAGTGTTACTGTCTTGCATTCATGCTGGCATAGCTGTTGTGCACAATGACAACCAAATCCCTGCTGATATGTCTGGCTGTGCCATTCATTGCAAATAGACTCTTACATTGAAATGAGTCATGAACACAGATCAATGTGACATCACAAGTGAACAGTGAACAAAATCATAAGCAGGTGTAACAGTGATCAGGACTATTTACATTAAAAGTACTTATTCCATTAAATGCCATTAACATTGTCTGTCTCTCACTCCCACAGGGCAACGTGCGCAATCTAACCCCAACCAGGGGGAAGATGGATCACAGTCCCAGGCTCCACAGGACCCTGACCCCACCAACAGTGACGCCTCTCACCACTCCATGGATGACCCCGACCAACCTGGCACCTCTGGATCCCAAACCATTGCAGCAGCTGGATCAGGGGCATCTGCGCCAACCACCACACCTATTCCTGCCACATCCCAGCAGACAGCTCGGAGCCCTGCCCACAATACACAACTGAGACAGTCTGACAATGAGGGACACGGTTCGCCGGACACCCAGGAGGTGGCAGACAACACCACCACTGTCAACTCTCAGGGGTCCCGCCGACCCGATGTGCCCACAACAGCAGGCCAGGCTTGTGTGGGCAGGGGTGTTGGGAGTGGCACAAGGCAGAGGTGAGAACCTGACCCGCAAGCTGCAGGGCCCGGTATGTCTGAACTCAGAAACATCATGAAGGACTCCCGGCGGGACACCAGGGAGTTCAGCCAGCGAGTGGGGGCCCTCATTGATTAAAAAAAACAGCAGGCCGAGCAACACGCCAGTCAACGATGACACCAGGGATGGATGGAGGCAAGACTGGCTGAGCTCTAGGCGGTGAAGAGGGACTTTAGCCACTCACTCCGTAGGATTGATGACAACATGCAGCACCCTCCCTGTGTCACCAGGCCAGAAACATCCAGGCAAAGACTACTAAGAGGCACAGGGAGGGAGGAGGAGGTGGAATCAGCCGACAGAGAGTCCCAGGCATCGTCAAGGCCTGCACATGAGGGTCCCCCAATTAAGGTGGGTCGTCCACTGAGAAGATGTTGAGAGGCAGAGGGCCATGTCCATCTCCCAGGTCACCTGTTATGACATCTTGCCATTGTGTGCAACAGCATCTCCTTATTGACTATCTGACTCTCCTACATGGACTTGCTGGTCGCAGTATCACCAATGATGCCAAACACTGTGGTCTTGACTCTGTTGGCTAAAACTGCAAGGCATCACATCTCCCTCTGTGAACTTTGGATTCCCAGAGGTAGCACTATTCATACAGTGAAAAGTGTCCCCCGTGCTCCTCGCTAGTCCTTATATAAAGGTTTCAACAAAATCCACGATGAATATCGGATGTTTTATCAATGCTTGTTTTTTATTTTTTCCATTCTTCTTGTTGTGTTCACAAGAAAGTCATGCTTCAAGAAAGTCTTTCAATATTCGCAAATGCACTCTTTTAAATCCCAATGCATTTCGGCATGATTGCCTTCTTCTCGGGGATAAATATTCTGTCAATGAAGAAGGAAAACGAAAATGTGTTTGAGAAAAGTATCGTACATATAGGGTGTCATGCAGTGCTGCTTGGGAAAAAGAAAGAGGATTGTGCCCGTGGAAAAGGTAAGGTAAAGCGGAGTGCAAAGTTTAGAACAAAGAACCAAGGTACCGGAGGTGACGGATACGTATCTGACTGAAAAATATAGGTAAAATGTGAACCCTGAGGGAAACGTTAACGCGAGTGCCCGCGAGTCCAGCATGCGGGAGAAAAGGTGAAGCTGGGTGATATGCCTATCTTATTTGAAAGTAAAATATACGGGTGCCGGTCAATGAAAAGCTTACTGTGACGTGCACGCGAAGATAGGAAAACGATACCACAGTCAGTGCTCCGGTCAGGACGAATAGTTTAATCCCGGAAGTATTTAGTGAGGGGTGGTTACCATGGTATCGGTGACGTTAGCGTGACGCGTTGAAGATGAATAAAACATGGAAATGGGACTTCAAAACGTTATCGGGGATGTGAATAAGACGAGATAGAAAGCGGACTGGTTAGGGATGGTGAATGTAACTGAAAAGATATTAACCCTAAACGTGTTGCTAATGTGAAAAAGGAAGCCCAATGTTAAAAAAAGGGGGGGGGGAAAGTAATAAGAAGATGACAAAAACCTAAACAAATATACTGAGTGTTCGTGCTAACAGAAACTAAAGCGTGCTAAATAAAAGGTTGTTTTGTGTTACATAAAAAATAGTAACCATACTGAACTAGCCATTATTCGCATTTAGGAAAATCCCAATAATTAATTACAGATAACAAGTAAATTCAACACGGTCATTGAGACCATGAGGTTTCATGCTAGACAGTGCAAAAATCCAATAATTTTCACGTTTTAAAAGTTCATCATGGTTATCTCTGCCTGATTCTTTGGTGATAGTCTCCAATGCGCAAAAACGCAATTGGCTGATAGCATGTCCGGCTTCAAGAAAATGTTGAGCTACGTGGATTTTGTTGAAACCTTTATATAAGGACTAGCGAGGAGCACGGGGGACACTTTTCACTGTATGAATAGTGCTACCTCTAGCAGTTCTTACCCCCCCCGTCGGAGGGTGATACCCCGGAGCACCTCACAAATTTTTAAGTTACATACAGAATTGCTGTGCGTCCAACTACACCCCATTAACTTTGGATTCCCCACATCTTTGTACAGCACCTAACCCCTTCTCACAATTCACTCACAAGATGGAGAATTAAAAATAACAAACACTTTATGTATTGTTGTTTATTTAATTTGCGACGTGAGTCAATGACATACATGTAGGGATATCTCAAAGTATGCTAGAGTGCTGAACAAACTCAAGCCATCCATACAGTGGGATCTGAGTCTGATTGTGGACACACATATGTCACAATGTATGATGAACTACATCCATGGAGTGAAATACTCACACGTGATGGTTACTATCTGCTGTGGGGATTGGGGGCTGGCTTGCCATACTTCTCTGGCAGACAGTTACGGAAGAGTCTCATGAAGGTGTACAGGTCATGGGTAAAGTGTCTGTCTCCAGTGAGGGACTACCAGGTCTCTTTGTTGTTTTGTGCGAAATACTGTGGAACTGTGGAAGTGATGAATGTTGCACAGGGCAAGGCAGGTTGGATGGACTACAGGCAACGTGGTGTTGGATGAGTGACGTCCATATATGGTGTTTTTGGGCCAGTGGTTGTGGAGTGCCTACTGAGTGTGGCTGAGGAGTATGAAGGTGATCCTGCAGTTGACAGTGGTACTCTCAATCAATCAGGATATTAGTTAAAAACGCTACATACCTGTGAGCGTTTCAAGGGGCTGGGGGGAGGGGAGGGGACTGCTACTGATCAAAGAATCAGGTCTTGAGGAATTCTCTGGAGGCCAACATGTCCTGGGTCTGACGTAAGTTGGTTTCGAGAGTGTACCAGGTATTGGCAGCGAGGTGGGAGAAGGATCTTCTGCCAGTGTCGTAATTTGGCAGCAACTGAGTTAGCATTTAGCTCAGCTACACGAACTTTCATTGTTAACTTGACCAAACGTGCGGAAGCCATTTTGTATTTCCTGGCTTCCATTTTGTATGAACATGTGACCTCGTGGTCAGCATGCCCTTTTGTGCTTCCTCTGTACCAATGACCATTTACCTTGCCCGGCAACAGGCTATTTTTAGCACTGGTCAAGCTCACGCATGCGTACTCGAACATTCGGGTTAATGAGTGGTCACTTCTCAGGAATGTTCTCTACAACTGACCAGTGGTACTAAACTCCTCCCACATTTTGGCTGTGTTCCAAAAATGCCCTTATATGTACCTAAACTGTGAAAAGAGTATACCGCCTATCTTTTTATTACTGTTAAACTTGTATAAAAGAGGTCGCGCACCGATGTTCGTTGTGATACTTCTTGCATTACCGAAGGGTGTTGTAGGAATGTACCACCGCCCCATGGGGTCTTAATAAACTTGTCTTTTGCATTTCCAGTTTCCGTGCCAACTTCTATTCTATGGTGTTCGAGAGTTTTTGCAGAGTATGTAGACCTGACGAAACCCAATACCACAAATTGGCGACCACGAAGGGACTCATCGGCGACTCGGATGCCCGAAAGAGAGGTCGCGACGAAGGATTGGAAACTCGCCATGGACGCGTACGCTGCCACTGAGTGACCCGAGTCTTGGCACCCACGGTGTTTCTTCCTTTCCTTCTGACCCGACCTTCCAGGAGGCGCCGGTCATCGACTGAGATCCTGATCGGTTGGGTTGTCATGCAGTGCCTGTTTGGCTGATTCGATTAAGGAACTTGGCAGGTGGAACCTGGACGTTTGAGAATATTTGGTAAGCTTGTGATTGGTAAGATAGTCTACTGACACTTACTGTGGCTTTTTGGATTTGTTTGAGTTAGCTAACAATTGGACCTATGATTTGAGTTATATGTGGAGTGCACCTCACATAGACAGGCATGTAGGGATATTTCTCTGACTTTGTATTTGTTTGAACGGCACACCGCGTGTAAGACATATTTAAGTGCCATTTTTATGTAGTATCACGTTTTTCGTGATATTTTGAAATGCCTGTTCTCAGCACACTTCGAGGAATGTGCTGTTTTGGAAATGGTACCAATTATTGATTAAATGAATCTCAGCCGGCTCCTCTAGAGGGAACACCTAATTGTGAAATGTACATAAAATTTGGCCTTCCTCCCATTATGTATAGTACATTATGGCATAAATATACAAAAACTGATTGTGAATTGCAATGGCCACTACATGGGTCGTTTGATCTACAAAAGGTTCAGTTTGTGGAGCAGTGTCTGTTTCAGCGGAGGTCTAGACAGGATATGTTTGATTGTGTGCGTATGTGGGAGAAAGTGGTACGTGAACGAATGAAGCGTGAACAAGCCTTGGCGGACAAGGAGCAGCGAAAGGCTGCTTGTGATAAAGCTTTACAGTTGCAGGAAAAAGAATTGCAGGAACAGAAAGAGAGAGAGATTCGAGAACGTAATTTACAAGTTAATGATCAGTTTCCTATTCGACGTCTTCTTTATCCTGTCCTTACTAATGAATCAGATGATTTTTCATTACTAGATCGTTGCCCGCCTCCGTATGTTCCGCCTACGGCCCCAGATGAGGACTCCGACGAGGATAGTCAGGGAGATCAGCGTACCAGGCTAAGTGCTGATCGAGCCTCGGAATTACACGCGTTTGCTCGTAAACTTAATATTAATTCTATAACTGTTTCAGAAATCGATGGTCTTATGCGTACGGGTCCGATAGAGAGCGATTGTATTTTCTGGATCATTTAGGAGATGAAGTTGTTGAACGATTTAGAAAGTATTCATCTGAGTTGGAACCTGAGGATATATCAGTTGGTCGTGATAATTTACGCAAAGGTACTTTTGTTCTTGCAGATGCGGATGAGTTTTTCCAGCGTTTGGTTAAGCTGCGGGATGAAGCGTCACGACTACGAGCGGCGAAAAAGACATCGGGTTCGCCTGCTTCCGGATCGACGGAAGTATCGAAAGAGTGTCCTATCTTTGAAACAGATAAGAGCGCTGCAATTCATGTTATGCCTATGTGAGAAGCCCCGCCTTTGTATGTCCCTCCTAAAGGGCAAGGCACAGACGATGATAAGACGTCTAAAGATGCGAAGGGTTATTTTATATATAATTGGGTTTATACGCCCTGGAATAGAACAGATGTTATGACACTTAAAAATGCTTTGCCCGACCCTCGCAAAAATCCGGCAGCTTTCTATGAAGGAGTGGAAGGTGCTATTCCTTCGTGTGTTATGACATTAGTCGATATTGATCTTTTCTTTTGGTTAATATTGCCCCCTGATATGTGGAGAGCTATTCGTAAGTTTGATGATCGGGCGATTTTAGGTGCAGATTGGAAGGACTTAGCTCAAGCTGATTTGGATACGGAACCCGCATGTAAGCCGTGTCAAGTGATTTTAGATCTCCCGGCGGCTATTTTGACTAAATTAAAAACACTTGTCCCCCCTAAGAAAATTGATTGGACAATGTTGGCTTCTTGTAAACAGAAGCCGGATGAATCGGTCTCTGACTTCTTTTCCCGTTTTCATGATTACAGTGGGCAATTATTAACAGAGGACACGGGCAGGCATTTGTTCGTTGATAAGTATGTGGCTAATCTCCTACCAGAGATTGCACGACGATTAAAGACTAGTGAAAGTTCATGGCTCAGTATTATGAACGACAGGAATTGGAGGCTAAAGAAAGTAGTGCTAAGAAAGTGAAGGACTTAAAGACGAAGGCGATGTTGGCTCAGGTTTATGCTACGCAGCCGAGAGGGAATGATAAGGATCTATGGTACGTCTTCTACTCATACTGATATTTCTGAGGATCAGTGTGCATACTGTAAACAGTTTGGACATTGGGCTTCAGATTGTCCGGTGCTTCGAGAACAGCGTAATCAGCGTGGTCGAGGGAGTGGAAGGTCACGGAAATAGTTATTCAGGACCGAGAGGTGGAGCGAATGATCGCGGTAGGTTTAAAGCGAGGGGTCGTGGTCAGGCTGATCATAATACTTTTGATCGACGGAATCAGTATCAGATAGCTGAAGGAGAGTTTATTGAGTCTCAGGATAATAATTATGCATAGGATTGCATAGGATGGGGTGTGGAATCGGTCGATCAAAGGGGTCCATATATATCAGCACATGTTTTGGGTTCTACTGGTCAGTTTCTGGTCGATACAGGAGCTACTCGTAGCGCTCTGTCCAAACACTTGGTTCCAAGGGTCCCCCTGTCTGGCGAAATGATTACATCAATAGGGTTCGATGAACACCTTCTCTTAGCCCACTGTCTCAACCCCTTATATTTCACATTGACAAATTTACTGCCCCATGCCCGTTTTTGTTATCTCCAAACACGCCAGATAATATTGTGGGACTTGATATGCTTAAACATTTTCGAGCAACTATACGCTGTGCCCCTGAAGGGGTACGGGTTATTTTGAATGAGAACTACCCAGATGTTGAGAGATCGTGCCTCATGCAGGAGGCCGATGCGTTAGCTTCTCTTCCAACCACTTTATGGGCCACTTCCGATACTGATGTGGGTCAAATGATTATTCCTCCCGTACATATTACTGTAAAGGAGGGAGTGTCTTTGCCTCATGTACCACAGTATAAGATATGCAGAGAAGGTGAAATCGCTTTGATACATATTGTGAATGACTTGATTGAGGCAGGGGTGGTGGAGGAAGTCCCCTATAATGTTTGTAATAGCCCAATTCCTCCGGTCCTTAAGAAAGATCCAGACACTAAGATCTATCATTTTATTATTGATTTAAGGGAAGTTAATAAGATAGTCGTACCCCAGTACCCGGTGGTGTCTGATATTACCACCTTACTTACTTTGATTCCACCTACCGCCACTACATTCACTGTTATTGACTTGAAGAATGCTTTCTTCTCGATTCCTATTCATCCTGATAGTCGATATTTGTTCGGCTTCACATTAAATAACAAATCTTAAGATTTTGTCGAGTTCCTCAAGGCTACACAGAAAGCCCTAGCATTTATAGCCAGGCTTTAAAAAGGCAGCTTGATTCCTTTGATTTACAGTCTGGGGTGGCTCTTATTCAATATGTTGACAACATTTTACTTGCAGCAGACACGCAGGAACAATGTGAGGAGAGTACTCTCTCCCTACTTTCTATTCTTGCCAAGAATAATCACAAGGTCTCGAGGAAGAAGTTGCAATATTGTAGACCAAAGGTGACCTACCTCGGCCATCTTTCATCTAAGGAGGGACGTGCATTGACATCAGACCGAATTCAAGCAATATTAGATACACCAGTTCCTTGCACTCAGAAAGATGTTCGTGCTTTTATAGGTTTGACGTCCTTTTGTAGACAGTGGATACTAGGATTTTCACACATTATAAAACCCTTGCTAGCTTTGTTGTCCAAAACGACACCAATTCCCCTTGAATGGACAGAAGAATGTCAGAATGCTTTTGAACAATTGAGACAAGCCCTTTGTTCTGCACCAGTGTTAGGTACACCAGATTATAGAAAGATATTTACACTATATGTACATGAGAAGGATGGGTGCGCATTGTCAGTCTTAGTGCAGACACACGGAGATAAACAGAGGCCTTGTGCGTACTTCTCAGCAGTACTCGACCCTGTGGCTCGAGGATTGCCTGGATGTTTTCGAGCAGTCGCAGCAACAGCTGTGGCCATACGACAGAGTGAGGGGATAGTTTTGTCACACAAATTGTTGGTGTTAGTTCCCCATGCGGTAGATGCTTTATTGAACCAAATGAAAACACAGCATCTAACTAGTGCTCGTTTAACAGGATACGAGTTAACGCTGTTGGCGCCACCTATTACACTGAAGAGGTGCGCCACTTTGAACCCTGCTACTTTAATGCCATATCCTGTTGCTGATACCCAGAAGGAAGAACAACATGATTGTGTTTTTCTGACCGAAGAACAGACAAAGGGTCGTATCGATTTACAGGATACGCCACTTCCAGATGTAGAAGGGGAACTGTGGGTTGATGGATCGTGTTTGAAGCTGCCAGATGGTACAACTTCTGCAGCCTACGCGATCACGACACTTAAGAAAGTGGTAGAAACAGCACGAATACTGCAAAAATTGGCCCAAGCAGCTGAATTGATAGCTTTAACGAAAGCCTGTGAGTTAAGTGCTGGATTATGCGTGAATATCTACACTGACAGCCGTTACGCTTTTGGAGAAGTGCACGATTTTGGCCTACTTTGGAAGGAACGAGGGTTCCTGACCTCACATGGAGTACACATTATGCATGGAGAAATAGTACGTGACCTCCTGAATGCATTATTATGCCAAAATAAAGTAGCGATAATCAAATGTAGTGCACATAAGAAGGTGACAGACAAAATAGGACAAGGAAACGCTTTTGCAGACCGCATAGCGAGAGAGACTGCGATGTTACAGAATGTCTCTCCTATGTATGTGGTAAAATCACAGGCTGAGCGATGGCATGATGCCAGAGAGGAAATATTAGATATACAAAAATCAGCATCTGAAGCTGAACTTGCAACTTGGGCAACAGAGGGAGTGTTGGATGATGAGGGTTGTTGGCGTAGCAAGGATATGGAGAGATGGAAATTGCCTGCCGCTTATTTGCAAGCAATGGTTCAAATGACACATGGGCTGGCACATGTTGGAGCTCTTGCAATTACTAAATTGCTTACACGAGTTTGGGAGCATCCTGAGATTGCCAGCACGGCTAAGAGAGTGGTTCAGACCTGTCTGATATGCTTACAGCACAATCCTGCAAAAGGGACTTCTACTCCTAAAGGAGGGTTTTTTCCTCCTACTGCACCATTCGAAGTATTACAAATGGATTACATCCAGCTTGAACGTTGTAACAACTTAAATTATGTCTTAGTGGTGGTGTGTGCCTTCAGTAAGTGGATCGAGGCCTTCCCCATGAAGGATAATACTGCGTTGACAACAGCTAAGGTGTTACTCAAAGAGTACTTCCCACGCTATGGTGTTTGTAAATTTCTGTGGAATGATAATGGTCCTCATTTTGTTGGGAAAGTAGTGGAGTATGTCCTGAAAGGATTGGGAATTAAACAAAGATTCCACGCTGTATTTCACCCGCAGTCAGCAGGTCTTGTGGAAAGGTATAATGCAACTCTGAAATTGAAGCTAGCAAAGATTGTGGCATCCACGTCTTTGAAATGGCCGGATGCTTTGCCTTTGGCATTACTATCTATTAGATCAGTGCCACATTCCCGATCTGGCCTCACACCCTATGAAGTAGTGTTTGGAAGGCCTATGAATATCTGGGGAGTTTCAAAGCCTCGCTTAATACATGATGTGCCTTGTATAATGATGAACTATTATTTGGCACGATTAACAAATGATTTACTTTCTATTCATCAACAGGTTCGAGAAGCGCTCCCCGACAACTCCATTGGAGAGGCTCAAGATCTCCGTCCTGGGGACCACGCTATGGTTCGTGCGTTCGAGAGAACCAGCAGTTTGGAGCCGAGGTGGCGTGGCCTTGAACAAGTATTGTTGGCAACTCGGACGGCTGTTCGAGTCACGAATAAGAAGCGGTGGGTACATTCCACTCACTGTCGTCGTGTCTCTCCGGACCTGGTGAATCCTGCGGTGCTGTCTGATTATCGAGACATCTTGGATGCAGAGAAGAGCCCAGCTACTATGCCTCACGAGTCGGAGGAAGCATTCCCGGACCACACTGTTTCTGGTGGAGTGAGGTATAATCTCCGTCCAAGGAAATATTTTTTGTCCGAGACTGGTTGAGTTACCGTTCTGAGGTTTGCGAAAACGGAAGCCGAGAATATCAAGGGGGGGGGATCAGTTCTGGCCAGTGTAGCGACACCCGTCTTGAATCTCGGAGAAGACACCAGCGGCTACCTCGGATCTTAGCACTCAATTTTTATTTTTTAGTTGATTTTGAAATTGTTGTTCTTTGCACTATGGCACCTACGACAATGAGGAACAGGAGAATTCTTGGTGCAGTGCTTTTTGTTGTGACTATAGTGGTAATAGCAGTAATAGCTTGGACTGTAGAACGATTGCTTCCTGCACGAGAATATTTACTGCCTACCACTCCAATCCCATCTGAACATTTCCATTTTACTCTGCCTTATCATGAAGAGAGACATAGACAGACTTATTTAAATAACAGCTTCATTCAGATTCTACATCATAGCCATAATATGACAAACACTTCGAACTGTTGGGTATGTGGAATGTTGCCTGGACATCAGAAGAAAGGAGGAACTCCACTTATTCCTCTTCCTTTTTCTCATAATGGTTCTTGCAATGCTTGGTACACTCTTCTTTTTACCCTGAGATGGCCAACAAAAGGTGGATTACTTTTTCGACTAAATAAAATATGCTATAATGATAGAGATGGTTACCCACAGGCAGAAGGAACTAAATTTGAGTGGGAAGAATATCGACCAGACAATGTATCTACGCCTCGTATTTTCACTAATCAACGAATTACAAATATGTCCAGTTTACATGGGATTACTGTTATTGATACCAAGGCTGAATTGTGTGTACGTACTAAAGGTGCAATTCCGGTAGGGAAAAGTGAATGTAATACTATTCTCACATTTGACACACCAAATGGTATTGCCTTTGTAGGGTCCCACAACACTTACTTTATTTGTGGAAATAAAGGATATCATCGTCTTCCTATAGGGTGGTTAGGAACTTGCTATATATCTTTTGTACTACCCCCTGTATTTATTGCTCCGCCTATGTACCATAATGATTTTGTACTATATCATGATTTTATATTAAATAGGGTTAAGAGAACATTAGAAACTGAAAATGTAGACCAAACGGACACTTCCTTTCAACAATATGTAGATTTTAATTTAGGCCTGTTTTCCTTTGTTGGTGCTGCTTTAAACAGCAGAAAAATAAGACGGCTAACACGTGTTGTGGAAGTTGTTGCTAATGAAACTGCCTCTGCTTTAGGGAACTTAACAGAGGAACTCCAAATTACCAGAATTGTATTGCTCCAGAACCGAATGGTTCTGGATGAAGTACTAGCTGATCGTGGGGGTGCATGTCGCATTATCGGAAGTAGTTGTTGTGTTTACGTTTCAGATAATTCGCCTTCTGTGTATGATGCCATTCCCAAATTGCATAAAATTGCTGCTGAAATTCACCCCGAAAATGGTACATGGACATTCTCTAATTGGTTCTGGACTTTGCTTAATACCTGGGGTTGGAAATTACTGACGATTCTATGTATGATTATTGGAATACTCGTGTTCCTTTGTTTATGTATTCAATGTGGCCCTACCTTATGCTCTGTATGTATTACAGCCTGTATTCCATCTAAACGAGCTATTGCCAAAAACGAGCAAATGATTAACGCAGAAATGATGAAAATAATGATGATTAATATTGATGACGATATCCTGATTACTTCCGTTATGAGGTAGCTTCAGCTAAATGCTAAAAGGGCCGTCTGTCGTAATTTGGCAGCAACTGAGTTAGCATTTAGCTCAGCTACACGAACTTTCATTGTTAACTTGACCAAACGTGCAGAGGCCATTTTGTATTTCCTGGCTTCCATTTTGTATGAACATGCGGCCTCGTGGTCAGCATGCCCCTTTGTCCTTCCTCTGTACCAATGACCATTTACCTTGCCCGACAACAGGCTATTTTTAGCACTGGTCAAGCTCACGCATGCGTACTCGAACATTCGTGTTAATGAGTGGTCACTTCTAAGGAATGTTCTCTACAACTGACCAGTGGTACTAAACTCCTCCCACATGTTGGCTGTGTTCCAAAAATGCCCTTATATGTACCTAAACTGTGAAAAGAGTATACTGCCTATCTTTTTATTACTGTTAAACTTGTATAAAAGAGGTCGCACACCGATGTTCGGTGTGATACTTCTTGCATTACCGAAGGGTGCTGTAGGAATGTACCACCACCCCATGGGGTCTTAATAAACTTGTCTTTTGCATTTCCAGTTTCCGTGCCAACTTCTATTCTATGGTGTTCGAGAGTTTTTGCAGAGTATGTAGACCTGACGAAACCCAATACCACATCAGCAGTGGTGTTGCTGATGCGTGGAACTGTTACTAGGGCGAGGTTAACAGAGTGAAGGCTGCGGGTGGGGGTGTAGAAGCTGATTCGGCCGATGACGTATTCTGGACCGGCGTTCTGTAGGGCTTTGTGTGCGTGGATGAGGAGTCTGAAGGTGATCCTCATGTTGACGGTTAGCCAATGCAGGCCTCACAGGTGAGGTGTGATGTTACTGCGTTGGGGGGTGTCCATGATCAGTGGTGCCGAGGCATCCAGGAAGCGTTGCAGCCCTCTCAGGAGCTTTTTTAAGTTCACTCATAAAGGCTGTAACCGCAGTCCAGTGTGCTGGTGACGAGTGCCTGGGTGATGCTTATTCCTGTGTTGGAGGGGATCCATTTGAAGATCCTACAGAGTATTCGTAGGGTGTTGAAGCATGACGCGAGGCAGCGTACACTTTCTTGGTCATGGAGAGGGTGGATTTGAGGATGACACCCACGTTTTGTGCATGGTCGATGGGTGCTGGGGCTGTTCCTGTGATGTTGGCCACCAGGAGTCGTCCCAGGATGATGGGGTGGTGTTGAGGATGAGGACCTCCGTCTTCTCTTAATTCTGTTACAGCCTGCTGACCTTCATTCATCCAGCACCGTCCTTCATTCCCCTGTGGAGGTTGGCTTTGGTGGTGTGTGGGGCATTTGTGAGGGATATGATCAGTTGGGTGTTGTTGGCGTAGTAGATGATGTTGAGGCTGTGTTGTCGAACGACGTGGGTGAGTGGTGCCATGTAGATATTGAACAGCGTAGGGCTGAGGGATGATCCCTGTGGGAAGCCTCAGATGATCTTGTGGTATTTGATGGAAGGGTGGGAGGTGGTCGCTCTGGGTTCTGCAGGAGAGGAAGGACGTGGTCCAGGCCAGGGCTTTCTCTTGGATCCTAGCGTCATGGTGGCGTGCTGTTAGGTTGCAGTGGCACACCATGTTGAAGGCTGCTGATAGGTCCAGAAGGATGAGTGTGGATGTTCCTCCTTTGTCCCTCAGGATCTAAATGTCGTTGGTGGTGACAATGAGGCTAATCTCAGTGCTGTGGTTGCTGCAAAAGCCGGTCCGGGATGGGTCCAGGATGTTGTTGCCTTCAAGGTAGTGGGTCAGCTGTCTCTTGGCAATTTGCTCTGTGACTGCCCCGGGAAAGTGAGCAAGGAGATGTGCCGGAAGCTCTTAAGGTCATTGAGGTCCATCTTGGGTTTCTTCAGTAGGGCGTTGATCTCGGTGTGCTTCCAGCTCTCCGGATAGGTTGCAGTCTTGAAAGAGAAGTTAATTGTCTATCTGAGATGTGTTGCGATGGCTGTGCTTGCTTTGTTGATAACGTGGTGAGGGCAATGGTCAGATGGGGATCCTGAGTGAATGGAGTTCATCGTCTTGATGGTGTTTACTTTGCTGATGTTGGACCAGGCGGTCAGGCGAATGGTGTGATTGTGGGTCGCAGGGGTGGTGTTTTCGGCGGAGGATGAGGGGGTGTCGGTGTTCAAGCTGTAGTGGATGTCAGTGATCTAGTGCTCAAAGAATCTGGCCAGTGAGTCGCACAGGTCTTGTGATGGTGGAAT
The DNA here is from genome assembly GCF_964261635.1 of Lissotriton helveticus. NCBI lineage: Eukaryota > Metazoa > Chordata > Amphibia > Caudata > Salamandridae > Lissotriton > Lissotriton helveticus. The sequence goes on from NC_136063.1 coordinate 43,703,428, forward strand.
GTCATTGGTGTTGTAGGTGGGGTTGGAGAGGTCTTTCATGATGTCGAATAGCCCTTTTGTGTTGTGTGCATTGTTGAGTAGGCGGTCCCTGAAGGCAGTCCTCTTGTTAGTCCTAATGAGTTGGTGGTGTTTGTGGGTGGTGTGCTTGTGGGCAGGGCAGCTGTCTGCTGTTCGGTCACGGAGCCTGTTCTCATACACTTTCCAACAGGTGTGTTTTGAGGCCCGGAGGTCTTCACTGAACCAAGTGGCTTTTGTTGTTGGTGTGATTGTTTGCGGAGCTCTTGAGTGGGGCAAGGGTGTCAGCGCAGTTGTTGCTCCACTGTTTGAGTTTGATGGCATTGGGGGTCGGTGGGGTTGGGATTGGTCCCAGGGCGAGGGTGGTGGTCTGTTGGTCCTTGGTGAGCTTGACCCATTAGAGGCGTGGCAACTGTTGGGTGTGGTGTTGTTTTTTATTGGCTTCTTCAATGTGAAGTGGACACATCTGTGGTCAGTCCATTAATGTTTGGTGGTGTGGTTGAATGAGACGTGGTGACTTGCGGAGAACATGGGGTCCAGTGTATGTCCAGCAGCGTTGGTGGGTGTGGTCAAGAGCTGTTTCAGTCAGAGTTTAGCGAGGTTGTCAATCAGGGCAGTGGAGTTGGTGCGAAGTTCATGTCCCCGAGGAGGATGTAGTCTATGGAGGTGAGGCCGTGGGTGCTGATGAGGTGGGTGATGGTGTCACTGAACTGTGCCCGGGTTCCGGGTGGTCTGTAGACGACGGTTAGTCAGAGGGTGGTGTTGGGGTTGGTGTGGACTGGAAGTGCATATGCTCAGTGGAGGTGAGGGTGTTGTCGGTGTTGGTCCTGACATCGAGGGAGTCCTTGTGGACGATGGTGATTCCCCCTCCCACTGATGTTTTTGTGGTCCGGATGCTGTATAAGCTGCAGTTGCGGCAGGTGAAGGGCCCTTGGGTGTGCTTCGGGGTAGCCCGGTAGCAGGAGTGATCGCGTCCTTTTGGTTCAGGGGTTCTGGCGCTGTGCGCGGTCCAGGCCATGGAGGTGGTGCAACTGTTAGCACAGAAAAGCTGCGGCCAACCTTAACAATGGATGGATGGATGGATGGAGGAGCATATTAAAGGCATGTGTGTGGCACAATGTGGGCACTGGGTGTTGAAGTGTCACTGGGGGATGCAGCATCAGGAATGTGTGAACACATGATGGCAGAAGATGTGAGACACAATGGAAAAGTAGCACACAAAGACAAGGATATTTGCAAAGCAACATGTGACATGTGTATGGAAAGGAAGGAGTGTCTGGTTACTCATGGGTCACTTCTAGAAAATGCGTGAACTATCACCAAATATGACGGGCCAAGGTCATGCACCAAAAGGTCAAGCAGGGCACAGGCCAAACAGTGTCAGCATGTGTTTTATGACCGTTGTGGGTATCAATCAAAAGAAAGCAGATACAGAACCATGTATGACAATCACATAATGGACCATGACCTATCACAAACACCATGCATGTTGACACAGGACACATAACCACATATGCACTGTAAAGTATGCCATAGATGATGCATGCAGACTGACAAGACATCTGCGGTAACAGTAATGGGGCACAATGTACACTTGGAAATACTTTTACAACCAAAATGGTTCCAGGACCTTCTGAGGCCATGCTGCTGTAGACAATGTACATGGCCAGTGGCATTGCTCTGTATGAAATGTCTGTCATGCAATGAGGGTACCGCTAATGCTGCTGAAACTATCTCCACATGACTGGCCGGGATTGTTGGTATCTTTGACCCTCAGATTTGTGTGATGCTGAAAGGGATCCATCTCCAAATAGCCCATTGTTCTGAGTATGACTAACAGACTCAATAGGGTGATCAGGTTAGGGAAGGAGAGGATTTGAACGGCAGGGAGGGAGATCTGAACCAAAGGTAAACAAGCATAACAATTCAACAAATCTTGGCACTGCATCACATTATACCGCATGACATATACTGTAACACTAACATCTGTGTACTTTAAACACAGCCACTGTAGCCTATTTGTGAGCACAGGCTTTGAAATGATACTACAACTGAAGTTTGAACTGGGACACATAAAAGGTAGCAGAGTTTGTCACCTGAATGAATTGCTTCAATGCAATTAGAACCATGCGATCATCACGTTACTTACAGTGTATGATTGAGGCTCCAAGAAATCAGTAGATTCAATGTGTAGCACTGCTACTCACACATAGCCAAGAAATTTTAACCAGCCCTGGTTTGAGCTTTGATTCAGGTTCTGAATCAAAATGCTCTACCGTCTGATGCAATCACGTTCCCTTATGGTCTTCAAGTCGGAAAAGGCCTTGGTAGAGGGTGTGCCCTGAAGGACATATTTGGGAAGAATGGATAACAACTATCAGATAACAACTATTCCAATGTACATGGCACAGGCAACACTGAAACTACACATGAAGTTACTAATCATGGGCATAAAATCCATTCCGCTCGCGGATTTTTGCGGATTTGTGGTAAATTCGCAATCCGCGAACGCTCGCGAACTTGCCGAAAATACACAAGAGTTCAAGCAGCATAAACCTTGAAAATTATTATTTTTATCAGAATAACTCCTCAGGTTGACATTTGCCTGCACTTTTTCTTTGCAAGGAGTCCATTTTGGGGGGTGGGGGTGGGAGGAAGGAAGTGCCCCACAGTCTCCAACTTCCTGTTCCTGTCCACCAGGCTCCTCCCAGTGCTTTCTTCATGTGCTGGTCACTTTGATTTGGATCTTGACCTGGAAGGATTACTTTTGTGGATGCTGCTGGATATTTGGATTTTTGCAAAACTGAAAGCACTCAGCAGGTGCAAAAGTTCAATCTTATCATTAGTAACCATTCCCTGTAGTGCTTCCTGAGGGGCTCCTTCAGAGTTCAGCAAATTACAGATAAGCAAGCAGGTTCAAGCCAGACTGGAAGTTTAAATTCAGTGACACATTAATCAACCCCAAATTAATTCATGTCAGTTGAAGCAGGGCAGGTGTGCTTGCTTTTTTTCACCCCCATAATCTACAGTGATAAACCAACCAGAGGGTGGCAGTGATGTACCAGAGGGTGGCATGGGTGTACCAGAGGGTGGCAGTGGTGAAACAGAGGGTGCTGTGAACATGTGATGATGAACCAGATGTAGAAACAACATAGTCGCGGCCGTTGCGAGCCGACAAGTAAGTTCGCAATTGCGAACTGGTACAGAACCCTCGCGAACTGGCAGAAATCCTTGCGAACACAAAAAAAAATCCGCAAATTTGCGAGAGTTTGCGGATTTTGCGGATTGCGAATCCGTAAATACGCAAGTTTGCGGATTGCCAATTCGTAAAATCCGCCCATGCTTAGAAGTTACTATGGGGTCTGGCATATGCAATAAATCCTGGACACATATGCAAGCTTCCCGGCACTGCAAAAAAAATCCCAGACACATCTGTTGTTTTATAACATAAAATTACATGAACACCAAAGAGCTGCTGGGCTACTCTGAGTCAGCAGAGCAAGATGTCAGAGGGGTGAAACACGTCACCAGACTTGCATTAGAAGGTTGCCATCCCATACAGACAGCTGACTGCAAGGCACAGAGTAAGGTTACAGGGAATATCTATTTGACATATCCTAGAACTTGCGAATAACGGTGTGTATGTGATAACGCAACACCACAGCAATTGTCACAATGCAGTCATGTATCCATGGTGATCAATGATGTATGATGCCATCAGACACAAAAGCCATTGGCAAAGCACATGTGGCATGGTGTGCGTACATGCAAAACAATTTCAGTAACAACACAGACCCATAATCGATGCACCGACAGCAGATGTATTTAACGGATCACAAACAGCAAATTCAATATTTACCATGACACACACATTACTTTGTTACATGCGGGACCTGATGAGCGTCAAATAACCCAGTGCGAATGTGCCACGGTCACTGGCATCATGAGAAAGGTGCCCATAGTGCTGACTGTGCCATCCAAATGTTGATGTCCATGACAACATGTGCATGATGATACCAATGGGACTAGTGGAAAGGTGATGTGTACCACATAATGCACCATCACACATTACATGTGTCAAAAGGTAATCACACATCGATTGTGCAATGTGATCTGATCTCCTGTGCTATATCAGTGCCTGGCACACCTAGGGCATGCTCATGTAAGTACGCAATGACAAAAACTAGATAGTCATCCTTGTGTTAACCGTACAGCAACATCCCTGCAATGTGTGCATGGCGTTTCACTAATGTAATGGTGCAATAGCTCGAGCTTGCGTTTGTGTGTGTGGGACGTCTCACCATTGTAATGGTGCCATAAGCGAGCGTACCGTACCTCAAGCTCGCGTTCGTGTGTGCAGGACATTTCACCATTGCAATGGTGGCATACAGGAGCTGAGCGTACCCCGACAGTACGTGCGTGTGTGCGGGATGTTTCACTATTGTAATGGTGCCATACGCGAGTGAACCATACCTCGAGCTTGCGTTCATGTGTGCAGGACATTTCACCATTGTATTGGTGCCATACGCGAGCGAACCGTAGCTCGAGCTTGCGTTCGTGTGTGCAGGACGTCTCACCATTGTAATGGTGCCATATGCGAGCGAACCGTACCTCGAGCTTGCGTTCGTGTGTGTGGGACGTTTCACCATTGTAATGGTGCCATACGTGAGCGAACCGTACCTTGAGCTTGCGTTCGTGTGTGCGGCACGTTTCACCATTGCATTGGTGCCATAGGCGAGCGAACCATACCTCGAGCTTGCGTTCATGTGTGTGGGATGTTTTGCCATTGCAATGGTGCCATACGCGAGCGGAGCGTACCCCAACAGTACGTGCGTGTGTGCGGGACGTTTCACTATTGTAATGGTGCCATACGAGAGTGAACCGTACCTCGAGCTTGCGTTCGTGTGTGCAAGAAGTTTCACCATTGTAATGGTGCCATACGTGAGCGAATCGTACCTCGACCTTGCGTTCGTGTGTGCAGGACGTTTCACTATTGCAATGGTGGCATGCGAGAGCGGAGCGTACCCCAACAGTATGTGTGTGTGTGTGCGGGACGTTTCACCATTGAAATCGTGCCATATGCGATGTGAAATGCACTGTACACATGAGGGGATTCCAAAAAATAGTCTGGGTACACCTAGGGGACAAGTAGTAGGCCCTGAAGGCAGCCTGGTTGTCATGGATACTGAGATTTGGAGGTGTGCTACAGGTGTCCTGCAAAAGTCAGTTGGTCAAAAAAATACAATGTTGTAAATTGATTGTGGAGCTGGTGCACACATTTTAAAACATGCAAATGTGTGTCAGGGCCTTAAGTTTAAAGGGATTGGATGAGAGGTAGGATGCAAAGTGATATTGCCTATCACACTGTAGTCCTGACACTGAAGGCCCCTCAGCAGCACTGATTTAAGGCTGCATGTGGCTGTGAGAGAGCACTTGCCTGCACAACATTGGAGTGGACCACACTGCTGCTGTCTCTGAATTCGCTGGACCATCATGTCGCGTATGGTGGAGAGGGCAACTACATTCTCTGATGAGGAAAACCAGGCCCTGCTGGATGCCCTCCTACCACCGAATAGCAAGCTGTATGGGAGACCAGGGGAGCAGGTGAGTGCTGAATGCACTAGCTTTGACTGTGCACCTGTTGTGTGTATGTCACAACAGGCATTGTGCATTGGTGGGACATACATGCTATGTGGTTTTGAGAGAGTCACAGGGGGTGTCCATGGTGGTATTTCTCATGCAGAGCATGATGTAGTTCATGTGTGTTCACTCCTCACTTGCATTGTGCTTACTGTGTCATTCAATGCATTGTGAAAGACACATTCAGGCGTGCAAGGCCTTGGTGGCTTTATTCATAAATGTCCTGAGATGTAACAGTGTTTCCCCCAGGCTGGCTGCTGGATATACTCACAGAAATTCATCTGGGTGAGTGTGTATGTGATGTGTTGCGCTGCAGCTGCATGGCGTATGCATCAGCTCTGCCCATCTGATGAGACAAGTGAGCAGTGCTGTGTGCCTGACTAGCAATGTTAGCATTACACCTGTGACACCTCTATGTGAAGTGGCACATGTGCAAAATGATGGTTGTACCTACTGTGGTCAGTGCCAGGCAAATGATCTGTGCCAGGGTGTATCTGTCTGGTCTGCTGAGGGTTGTTAAGTGGATTAGTAAATGTGACTGCTTGCCACGTGCTATCCCACACCCTGTAGTTGCATGTGTTGTACAGTGTGTGCCATCATCAGTGAGTATGTTGCCCCCCTTATGCCATCTGTAGTCTTGTATAGGTATGTGGTGCATTGGGGTTTGCCCACAGGCCAAATTCACATGTACAATGATGCAAGTCATGTCAGCATCCTATGGCCTGTTCTCATCATCAATGTAGTCCATGTGTGTCTCTGGGACATGGAGCAGGTGTAGTGATGTTGTTTCACTTTGTCTTCCTGACAGGTAACTGCCTATGACAAGGGGGAGATCTGGTTGGACATTGCCAGGGCTGTCAGGTCTGTGGGGGGCCCTCGCCGGCGGATTACCAACATAAGGAAAAGTGGCAGGACATCTGGTGCTGGACCCGGAGTATTGCCCAGGTCCAGCTGAAGCTGTCACCTCCACGCCAGCATGCTGGAAGACGTCATCTCACCCCTCAAATGCTCCAGGTCCTGAAAGTGCTCTTCCCTGACCTCCATAGGCAGTTGCAGGAAAGACAGCATCAAGAGGGGGGTATGTACATGGCTGTTTGTAGTGTTGTGTGTCATCTGCTCCTTGAGGTGCTCTGAAGCCTGGATATACTCCCACAGTTGGGGTGTTTGGTCAGCCAGGCTCTTTGTGCACTGTAGTTTCAATTCCCCATATTCAGATGGTGTCCGTTTTCATCCCTCACCGTGTCTCCTGGTCTGTGTTTTTGGGCATTTGCACAAGTTCTTCTAGGGTGGCATGTAATAAGACTGCACATTGATTTGCACATCATGTGGGAGGGAGGACTGTGACATGTGTTGGTACCTTGCCTGTGCCATGACCTGTGCACTGTGTTTGTACTTCATATTTGTTTGCCCTGATGATGCGTCTCAACATAGTAGTGTGATGTTTGAAATGCACACACTTGCAGCATGGAGGACCCATGTTGTGTTCTCAGACCTGATGTACATCATTTGTGAGATATGCATAGTGCCATGTCAGTTATTGATGGTACTGTCAGCTCATTCCATAACCACAGATCAGTGTGCCCACTACAGTCACCAGACACACCCTGGACTCCTATTCATGTGTGTCATGCAACACTGTGCCCCCCTCAATGTGTGTTCATCATGGCTCTGCTTCAGGGGCATTGGAGCCTGGCATAGTCTGTATGATTCCTGTGTCTGCTACATGTGCCCACTGAACATGGATACAAGATTTGGCTTGTACATGGTTACACTGGGCAGTGCCTGAGTGCCTATTCACAATAATCTGTGGTTGTTTGTTTGTGACTAATATGTAATGCCATCCCCACGAGGTGAGCTTGTGTTACTTTTGGACTAGTTGCTGCACAGTTTTGTGTACCCTGATTCCGATTTTTCACTTCTTGATCTGTATCATTCACATTGACTGAGGGATGGGGGTGTTGTGCAGGGGATGTCTAATGTGCCTGCCTGATTTTGCCTTGCCAGGTGTGACCTGTGTGTGGGCATTGGATGGCTGATGTTTCACCATGCACTTCCCCTGTGATGGTGGGCAGTGCCTCATTCTATTTTCCCACATGTATGTATTTGTGGTGGAATGCTGTTTTGTGTTAGTGTGCACACTAGTGTTGTCATTTAGCCTGGGGATGAGGGTGTGTCCACGATGCAGGTATGAATTTGTTGTTTCACATTTGCAGGCCCATTAGCTTGAGCATCCTCTGACTCCCTGGTGGAGGGGGAATATGCAGTGACACCTTCTTCCATCTCTGTGTCTGTCCCCGCCTCCTCCACACTCATCTCCACCCTCCCAGTTGCTAGAGTCCCTTCTGTCCGTTCTGCCCCACATGTCTCCTTCGTCCCCGGCACCGCAGCCCCTGCCCATGTCTCCTCTGCTGCCCTCACTGCCGAGTTTGGTGGGCTGTTACATGACTATTCACTATTGAGTCATGATGGTAGGGTGTGTAGGTTACCTGCAACCTCCATGGGTGGATCAGCATGTGTGATCTGACATCACATCCACATGTGGTGTGTCATGCAGTGTGTGACAGGTATTAGACCTTCATAGAGTGGGACACTGCTGTAAGTTATGTGTTGCTATGGCACTATCAGGACTGTCACAGGTTAGGGCTGTAAACATGCATAAATAGTAGTTGTTGTATGATAATGATAACGCCCCCCTTTAACTGAGCACTGCTGGGGGTCCTGTGCACCCTTCCCATACTGTCATATCCACACCCCCATCCTATATCTGGGCACTGCTGGGAGTCATATCCACACCCCCCTCCTCTGTCTGGGCACTGCTGGGAGTCATATCCACACCCCCCTCCTATGTCTGGGCACTGCTGGTAGTCATATCCACAACCCCCTCCTATGTCCGGGCACTGCTGGGAGTCATATCCACACCCCCCTCCTATGTCTGGGCACTGCTGGGAGTCATATCTACCCACCCCTGTCATGTCTGAGCACTGCTGGGAGTCATATCCACAACCCCCCTCCTATGTCTGGGCACTGCTGGGAGTCATATCCACACCCCCCTCCTATGTCTGGGCACTGCTGGGAGTCATATCCACCCATCCCTGTCATGTCTGTGCAATGCTGGGAGTTATATCCACACCCCCCTCCTATGTCTGGGCACTGCTGGGAGTCATATCCACCCACCCCTGTCATGTCTGGGCACTGCTGAGAGTCACATCCACCCATCCCTGTCATGTCTGGGCACTGCTGGGAGTAATATCCACCCACCCCTGTCATGTCTGGGCACTGCTGGCAGTCATATCCACCCACCCCTGTCATGTCTAGGAACCGCTGGGAGTCCTCTGCACCCACCCCTGCCATGTCTGAGCACTGCTGGGAGTCATATCCACACACCCTCCTATGTATGGGCACTGCAGGGAGTTATATCCACCCACCCCTGTCATGTCTGGGCACTGCTGGGAGTCATATCTACAACCCCCCCCTATGTCTGGGCACTGCTTGGAGTCATATCCACACCCGGCCTATGTCTGGTCACTGCTGGGAGTCATATCCACCCACCCCTGTCATGTCTTGGCACTGCTGGGAGTCCTCTGTACCCATCCCTGTCATGTCTGGGCACTGCTGGGAGTTCTCTGCACCCACCCCTGTCATGTCTGGGCACTCCTGGGAGTCATATCCACCCCTCCTGTCATGTCTGGGCACTGCTGGGAGTCATATCCACACCCCCCCTCCTATGTCTGGGAAGTGCTGGGAGTCATATCCACACCCCCTCCTATGTCTGGGCACTGCTGGGAGTCATATCCACACCTCCCTCAGATGTGAGCACCGTAACCCAACATAAATGGAGTGTGTGCGGCTCAAATCACTATTGCAATGGTGATATACGCGAGCGTGTGACGCACCATACCCCAACATTGATGGCGAGTGTGCGGCTTGTGTTACTATTGTAATGGTGGTATATGCAAACTTTGTACGTACCGTACCCCAACATTCACAGCATGTGTGCAGCTCGTATCACTATTGCAATTTGATATACGCGAGTGTATGACGCACCGTACTGTCATGTATTCCTATAGGTTCTGAATCGATCCCCCTATTCCTGACCCTATTCTGGTTAAACTAACTATCAATTAACTAACAGTCAGCCCATGAGGCAAGACAAGCCCCCATGATGCAGATACCGTTATCTGACGCAGTCACACTACGGCACAGGAACGTGTTATCTGATTAGGTCATAACGCTTGAGATCTAATTAGACAAGCGACATTCCTCCAGCCCCTGATAAGGCATACGACGTTCTCATAACAAATCAAACCTATGACAACCTGGACAATCCGTGCGGCCATTGTTTTGATTTCACAGAGAACTTCAGTAAAAGAATGTGCTAACGAGCAAGTCGTATGACATCTTTATTGACGTATCTATGTCCATCCTTACGTCAATCTCGGCACCTTTAAGGTATAAATATTGCCGATCTTGCCCTATGCAAACACACGCGTGGTGACGAGACGGAGCAGCCATACTTGCCGAAGCCGAGAGCAGAAGCAGACCCCGCTGGCAGCAGCCCCGCCTTCCTGACGCGCTGAGAGACGCGCTGCTTTCTCCTGCCGAGAATCCAGCCCCGGCGTTTCTGGGCGGCCCTCGCAGGCAGCCTGGAATATCGAGACCAGAGAAAGAGATACCATTCCTCATTCATCCTAACTTCCAGGTACAGAACTGAATAACCCCTCGCAGAGAATTCTTTAGTTATTCACTTGGCAAAAACAAACTTAACTTAAACTGTAACTTTCTATTCCCGCCCACGCATTAGACTTAGGTCAGGCACACGGGGTAGGCGTATTTAGAAACACCAGTTGAGTACGTTTAGTCAAATGTATATGTGTATGTAAATATATTTTAATCATTTTAAACATCATATGGCTCAGAAACCATATCAATGTTTTTACAGTATTATTTTATACTATTGCTTCTAATGTATGCACTTTACTTAACTATAAGTATTGCAATAATATCGATCCATTTCTCATGTATGAGAAAAGAGACTGATCAATAAATACCACCTTTTTATTGAACACGCCTGTCTCTTCCTTTTCTCTACATTCTGATGAGACTAAGAATGCACGTACTGACTGAGTAAAATAATTGCCTTGTGCTCACACGACTCTGGAGATTGACTCTTGATTAGGGGAGAGCAAAGTTGTCATGTTCTATGGTTGTCAGAAACTAAATCCCTTCTTGTCTAATCAGGGGAGGTAATTCTTTCCTGAACATTCGAGAAAGTTTCTAGCGAACTCTGAGCTTAGCTGGCAAACCCAAAACTTTAAGTCTAGTATCGACAGTAGTAGACCTAGTTAACGTCTGGTCTAGGCCTTTACTGCTGTAGGTATTATTCCAATGCGCAGAGCCTATTGGGAAGATAGGAACTACACTACAGTACATGTACACTTCCGTTGTTACAGTACATTGTACTCACCGTCTGCGCCGTCGTCGGTTTCTGTGCACCAGGTCATAGGCATACAGGACACGTACGATGGGGCTCATGGCGTGTCTGTGGCGTACCAGGGTGCGGTTCAGACCGTACTCTGCTTTTACAGTAGTTTTCAGCTCCCGTAGCAATAGGGTCGTACGGAGTGTCGCCGAGACGAATCGTACTTGCTGTGCCGGAAACTGATGCCTGTTTACGTACGGACGGCGCGTACTGCGTGACCCGGATATGTATCGTATGTATCTTTAGTTTGTATGGTGTTTGTTACGAATCGTATGTCGAAATGCTTTGGGTTATGATCGTACTTCATCGTACGTACGGGGACGGTGTAGGTGTACGAATCGTATGGGAAAAACGGACCGTACTGCAATTTGTGGGGGATTTTACCGGATCGGAATCGACACCTTAGTGTCCAGCACCTACCCTAATTTAATCCTGACTGGAGTGGGAATAGTAAATTAATTAAATGTAGTGTCCAGCATATACCTCAATTTAATCCTGAATGGAGTGGAAATAGTAAATTAATTAAGTTTAGTGTCCAGCACTTACATGAAATTAAATCCAGATTGTAGTGTTTAGTATGTCAATTGTATTTATGTAAAGTGGAGTTGTTAATAAAATGTTGTATCAATTACAATTATAAAATATTATAAACATATTTATACATGTTTAATTAGTATAAATATATATATTAAAAAAACGTATGAAATGGATAAAGAATACAATATATATTATGATACATTGTTTAATATATTGTAATTTATATACATATATGTAAATAAAAAATCATTTATAAAATGTGAAATGGTAGACAATAAAATAGAAACATTAATTTTGTAAAATATTTATTATGAAGAAAACATAGGAGTGGGAGAGGTGTGGCGCTGCGGCCAGGGTGACTGACGCTGGAATCTGGGGACCACGGTTCGATCCCCGGCTCCGGCGGCAGGTTAGCCCAGCACCATGTGACTCTGGGCAATAGCTCGCTTAATCTTCCCGACGGCCCCCAGCGCCTAGAGACCCTTACGGGTGATTGTGCGCTTTACAAATGTGGACTTTACTTTACTTTATTACCGGCCGCCACTGGTGCGGCCGTCTCATACCGGCAATTAGGATGCCACGGTGGCATCCCCCACCCACAACATTGTGGTGGCCTGTGCTCACCGCACCGCCCGCCAACATGCTGTGGATCTGGATGCATCTTGTGCATTGGCATGCACAAGGTGACAGTCACCGTGTGGTGACTACCACCTTGTCCACTCCAATGTAGGGGGGTACCATAGGTATCCCCCCTTGTGCACCCCGCAACCCTGCAACGGGACCCCACATGTAGTAAGTGCATGCCTTTCCATGGCGGCAACTCCACAATGGAAAGGCACGTCTCCGCCTGCATTGTAATAAGGATGGCGGTGTCTTGCAGCCACTGCCACCATATTCAGCCCCTTTTCCAGCAGGTCGACTCGTCGACAGGCGGAAAACCGTTGGTCGGTCTTTTCAACCGCTGGGGTCCCCCCCACCATCGCAATATGGCAGGGGGGCAATAGGAGGCAGGCGGTGAGAAATGGCCGGCAGATCGCCACCGCCATACTGCAGAAATAATATAAATGTATTTTTTTAAATAATTATAGAACAAAAATACATTCTACATATTTCAGTACATGATTTTTTTATTATGTTTGTAAATACATTTTTGATACAGAATAATGCACATTTACAAAAGTTTTATACATGTTAAACATTTCTAATGTATTTGAGAGAAGTAAACATTAATTTATTCTTTTTACAATCATATAATACATTTACCATTCTAATATTATTCTATTAAATATTAATATATGTGTATGATAACATAAAACATGTAGTACAGTTTTACATATAATTGTTCAACATATTTTGCATCTTATGTAATTACAATAACAATTATGATATGTGTTATGATATTTATTATTTTTTCAATGTTTTAAAGTAATGCGATACATTAAAAAAGTAACATATTATTTGTAGTTATTAAAGTAAATACAATAACATTAATAATATGTATTAATTTGCTATGTTTAGAGCTGCCAAATTTTTTAGGGGTCTTCTACTTTGTAAGATTTCATTTCTTTACTTTACCTATATTTTGCAGTTATTTTGAAGGTAGTTAGAGTCTATTTAGAGTATTTAGAGATTTGTCACTGTAGTTATGATGTTTTATACATGATAGTTAGGTATAGACTGTTTATCGCGATTTATGTAATGGAGGCCTATCAGAAAGGTAAAAATTTGAGTGTTTAATGTATTTATTTTGATAGTACAATATTAATAGTAATGTTATTAGGTGATTTATGTGTTGTTTTGTGTGGGTGGGAATGTTTCTATGTTTTTTTCCTAGGTTTTAATTTATGGAAGTTTGGGCGGCGGGAAGATTGTTTTTTTTTTATTGTGGAAGTGTATATTAGTTTTACAAGCTAATATTTTTATACACTTACATAATTTTCCGGTTTCTTGGAGCATTTCTTTTTTTAAAATTATTTTTTGGTTTTTGATGGTTTCCAGATTGTGGATTTATCGATAGAGGAATACATTTTTACTACAGCTGTATTTTTTTATTTTTTGGGTGGGAAATATTATAAGGATATTTTATTCAAACCTCTCAGGATTATTTAAAAAGGTGTGGCATTTTGAATCAACAAAAACAAACACGGTAAGTTAAAGAAAATTATTTAATTGTGGGAGGTAAAAAATGTTATGTTTTGTTATTGTGTTTTTTTTTCTCACATATATAATTAATATGTGTAAAGATATTATATTTTACTGTTAAAAATAAATTAAACACATTAATTAAAAATGTGAGATAATAACTAATAATTTTTATATTACTGCTATGAAGTAAAAGAAATGTGTTAATAATTTAATTGTTATGAATATTTTATAATAACCTTTTTGCGATCATTTCTAGGTACTCTAGGCCCCTTGTACTCGGATATAGTTTCGCTTGCTCTTGGAGGAATTAGTACATTTGTTTTGCTTGTTTAGAGGTTTTTGGTTGTTGTTGCTTGATAGATTGCTCCATGCGGAGTTCCTGATAGCTTTGTTCTGTTTGTAGTGATGTTATTAGTTTGGGAAGTGTTGGTCCGACTCTTCCTGTGGTTTGTTGGAAGGCATTATGCCATCCTTCAACAGCGTTTTAGCTTGTTGGTTAAGTGTGCTAGTACATACGTTCCACCGTGGAATTTGAAATTTGGGTTCTCTCCTGTGGCCAGATCTATGTAATCTGCCCACCAAGGTATCTTCAAAGTAGTCCAGGAGTGGACTTAATTGTTGCTTATGTTGTTGATAAAAAGGGCTTTCTAGTAGTAAATTGTAATGTTCAGCAACATCTGTTCCTGGTACATAGGCTAATGCAATTTGTTTTTTAATTTGAAATTGAAAAGTTGTGTTAGTTGCTTACTCTATACCGAGCATAGATTTTTGAAGGTGCCTCCATAATAATTGATTAAAATGGTAATAACACCCTTGAATAGAGGCATGTGGGTATGTTCTGAGTATAACATTTTTATAGATTGTTCAACATCTATAATCATTTTTTGTGGGAAATAATCATTGGTCTCCTGTTTAATTTGTTTCAGAATTCATATATAGGCTGCATTGTGTTTGTTAGGCAGCAAGCCGTAAATAAAGAGAATGTTGCAATTATGATGTTGTCCATGTATAGTATAGAGTTGGAAGAATGGTTTGGGAAATATTGAGAAAGTACCATCCATCATCCATACTTCAGCTTGCTGAAGTTTTACTAAATTGAGTGCTGTACCAAACATTATTATTCTCTTTTCATTACTTTTATTATCATAGAGAACAAATGGTTCCTTATTGTAAGTAATAGACAGTTTCTATGGTAATTATTACTTCATCAAAAGTTTTTGGACTCAGTATGGGAGTTTTTGTTTCTCTTTTTGTACATTCTATGTTCCTTTTTAATGAAGCAATGGATTGCATCTGTCCAGTTGCTTCTTTGGGGACGGGAGGCAGAATTGCACTTGTTGGTCTTTCAGAGCTTGTGTTAGCTTCTTTGATAGTTTCTAGTGCACCCCTACCTTCAATCTATGTAACATTAGGAGGGTAATTACGTTCCCTGGTGTATTGTACAGTTGCTTCTCTGGTAGTAACACACCCATAACATTTATTGGAATAATATTTAGAACCTTTCAAATTCACTTTAAGCCTAGTTTGTGTATCCTGGGTGTTCACATATCCCATAAAACACAATAACATTTTGCCTTTTTGTGATGTAATGAATCGTGCACCTTCTGTCATTGTCATGTTGAGAAATCTATATTAAATGCATATAAGAAATATAAAAAATATTGTTATAGATGATAATCTTTAAAAATAAAATATTTTCAATAATATACTTACAAAGATTGTTACTAGATGCTTCGAAATGATGTTTTCTTCTATTGTGTGTTAAATATTCTTAACTCGTTTTTTATTCTGGTGGGAAAAAAAGCAGATATTAATATTTGACACACACCATTTTAAAATGGGGTGGGGTGTGTGTTTTTGGGTTGGATGTTGGGTTTGGATGGGTGTTTTACAAGTTGACTTAATGCATTTTGAACAAAACTTACTTTATTAGGTAGCTTGTTTTAAGGGTATCCTCTGGAATGTTGTTGCTGTGTTTCAGTTGCCTGTAGGGGGAAATATAAAATAGAATAAAGATATACATTATTTATTTGAGGATGCAAGTTAACTTTTTCAGTTTTTAGTATATTTTATTTAGTCTTCTTTGTTTGAGGTGTAAAATTAGAGTAATATTTGTTGTTTTTTATAGTGTTTTGTAAAATGCTAGTTTAATTCCATTGGTAGATTTTAATAATGTGTGTTTTCATTGGTACATTTACATTCTTTTAATTGTTTAGCTAGTTTTTTTCCTTAAATGGATAACGCTAATTAAGAGTCTATTTTTTTTATTTCTGTTTCTGTTGACAAATATTTATTTGTGTGTTATACTATATATGAAGTGTAAGAAAATGATTTTATATGCTAAAAGTGTATATGTATTACATTTTTAAATAGTGTATTTTATGGTTTTATTTTTGTTATGTATTTATTCTTGTAAAAAATTAAGTGTTTAATTTAATTTGATATGTAAGGTATGTTTAGGTATTTATTTGTATTCATGATGTTTCATTTTTTATGTTATCTGAAGTTTTGGAAACGTCAATAATTAGAAAATTATGATATTGTTGCTGTTGATATGCTTCTGGTCGATATTGTAGACATAGTGCATGTATATAAATGATGTTCAATATTTTTTAAAACAATAATATTGTGTACGATATTTTTGTTGTCGATTTTTTTGAAGAACGGTATTATGTTTCGATATTATTGCTGTTTTTTAAATATTTATGTAGTGTCGATATCATTGTTATCGATAATTTTGTGTCAATAAAAATGTACATCGATATTATGTCAGTGATTTGCACAGAACACGCCAAAGCAGATGGTCTGTCCATGTTCTACCACCTTAGTGAAGAAAACTTCCAGGAGTTTGGATAGTTCTCCCGACTTTCAGCTGGAGGGGACATGTGTTAGACTTGGCATCTTTTGGTGTATTTCTCCTTTCTTTTTGCATTCTGACCTCCTGGTTTTGATTCTGTATTTTGCTAGTTTAGTGTCTCTGTGCACTTTATCACTGATTTTAGTGATAAAGTGCAAGTGCTCCTGTTGTAAATTGTGTTATGAATTGGTGTTTCCACTATTGGCATATTTGATTTACCTGTAAGCCCCTAGTGAAGTTCGCTGAGTGTGCCAGGGCCTGTAAATCAAATGCTACTAGTGGGCTCGCAGCACTGATTGTGCCACCCACAGAAGTAGCCCGATAAAGGTAACTCACACCTGCCACTGTAATGTCGACCTTGTGAGTGCACCAACTTGCCATGCCCTAAACCTTCCCTCTTCTACATGTTAGTCACCCCTAAAGTAGGCCCAAAGTACCCCTGTGGGCAGGGTGCAGTGTAAGTCAAAGGTAGGACATACCCTGGTGTGTGTGGCATGTCCTGATAGTAAAACACTGCCAATTTCATTTTTTACTATTGCAAGGCTACCTGTTCCCATAGGACAGAATAGGGAGTATCTTAAAAACATCTTTATAAACATAACCACCCCTGAGAACCAGGTAGTAAATAAAAGTTTAGTTTGTCTGAACTCAGAATGTTAAAATGCATCTTTTAGTAAATATGTTTTTTGCATTCAGTGTTTGAAAATACCACTTTTAGAAAGTAGGTATTTTATTACTTAGCCATCCTGTGTGCCTCTGATAGGATGTGGATGGCCTATCTGGCTTTGGGGATGACATGGGCCGGAGAGGGGCAGTGGCTCCAGCGAGTCTGATTAGTCAGGGCTGGGCTGAATAGACCTGGGTTGCATTTAGAGTAGTGGGAGAAGATTTCCTTGCACCTGAATGGACCTGGTCCGACTTACACAATGCCGTCTCCACCTCCTTCCAGGAACCTGGGCCAAGGGGAACAGCACTTGTTTAGACTGAATACAGACCCTCTCTGCCCGAGAAAACAAAGGCTTTGGTGGAATGAGTACTGGGGCCCAGACCCCAGAACTTTAGAACTCTTTTGGACCAAGGAGACTGCCAAAAAGAAGAGCTGGAGAACCTGTGAGAAGGAACTACCACTTCGCTGTGTGCTTTGCAGTGTTGGCCTGCAGTGGTTGCTTCTGTACTGGGCAGTGAAAGGACTGGACTGAACTTTCTGCAATCTCTTTTTGAAAGTTTCTCCAAGGGCTTGAGCTAGAGCTTTCCCTCTGTTCAAGACATCTCAGGAACTGCAAAGACTTCAGGATCTTCTGCCCTCAGCACTGGGAACTGTGTTTTGTGCTGCAAAAGAGGAAAAAAGCTGCTGCTAATTCCGTGTCCTGAAGGCACCACAGAGGGTACCGATGAACTGCAAAACAACCCTGGTCTCACCGACACCTCCTGCTGATGGCGCCACCAAGCCGCTGCTTGCACCTTGTCCTGTGGCCACCGCATTCCGCACCACCTCGCTTCACAACACCGCCTTGGTATCCCCGACGTCGCTGCTCTGCATCGATGACAGTGCTTGCACCATGGTTCCAGGGAACCGCTTGTAAGTTACACTATGCACTGTCCTCATCCCGCACCGCAGCCTTGGCCTGCTGGCACCATCGACTCCAGTTCATCAGTAGATGACAGCGCTTCAGCAACAACAACGCCTCTGCTCACCCCGTAAACTGGCAGCACCACGACGAGTGCTGCATCACTTCGCACCATGACCCTGATCTCACAGACGACACCATCTGACGCCTCCACTGAGCCGCTGCTCACACCGTGACCTGAAGCCATCACACGCAGCACCGCTGCACTTTGCACCGCAGCACCCGATGCCTGCCGATGCCAGTGCTCCTGACTTCAACCGCGAGGAGGTTGATCTGTAACACGTGTGACTTCAAGGGCCCGACGACCCCTGTACCGACCTCCAGAACCGACACCTGCGTACGCCGTGCTTTCAGAGCTTCAAAAGAGGTCACCAACGCCCTGCATTTCTAAAGGTACTGTTTAGTGGGTCTTCCCAGCACCGCTGCTGAACAGCGATGCCACGGTCAGCCAGAACTGTTTGGATTTGTTGTTCACAATGCCGTGATAACCCTAGCCAGAGCTATCAACTACAAGTAACTGTATTTCAAGGGAATTTGAATAACTGAAGATTTCTAAGTATTGCATGGTGGACCAACTGATAAAAGATGGTCCTGGAATGTCAAGTGTCTGAACAGTGGTATTGCAATTCATTAGGAGGCATACCCCGGAGGAGTGGGGGTATTGTGCAGAAAGACACTTCCACTCACCAAAACAATAACATTGATTGTTCCACGGGGTAGGATTGTGGTGGTGAGTGGCGAGTGGAAGGGGCAGACTAATTTTTGCTTGGTGTATGTCCCACCCAGGATGCAGGCTCCCACATTTGATCTAGTGTGGTGCCGTCCCAAGATTTAGAATTCTCTAATTTCTTCAGTCTTTCTAGTTTAATAAATGTGTCTCTAAGACCTTTCCTTACGTGTGGGGTTGCCACTGGTTGAGGCAGTAGTGGTAGACATGCCTTTCGCTAGGTTCTCAAAAAGCTCTTCTGCAGCCTTATCTCTATCCATAATGTCAACGAAAATGTCCTATTCAATGTGTATGTCTGCGTTGCGTCTGCTTTCCCTGTAAAACAGTTAGTGGGTCTATAGCAAAGGGGTTTTAGTGGCCAGGGATTGTAGGCACACTCCTGTATAATGCAACTGTGAATATGCAAAATTTCAGATGGTTCTACTAGGAGAGTGGATAAGCCCTATAACCCCTCAATGTTGTGTTGGGAAATCCCTCAAACTTTCTAAATTCCTGTCCACACTTTAATGTAATTCAAAAGTATGTATATTATTTACACAAACTTAAATATAAACAAAACAATGATTCATAAACATATAGGTGCAGTGTTGCTTTGTCTTTAATTCGGTTTTCATTAAGCCCAAACAGAAACCAGCCGACACGTGTTTCGTCGCATGGGGAAAATAGTTCTGAGACTTCCTCAGGGCTGGGAAAGATATAAAGTATATGTATGACACATATTTCTTGAAAGATGTACATGAGAGGCGATCGGACATGTCCACATTAATTGTGACTTCACACTAACAGTGGAAACCCTACCCTAACCACCCTGCGATTGTGAGACAACATTTCATGGTGAAAGATTGACATCTGACTTGTAAGTGTGTTTCATCTAAAATCACAGACCCTTAATAGTGACATTATAAGCAGTGCATATCCAAATAATGATGTCAGAATTGTAGTAAAATTAATACTACATAAAAATGAAATTGAAGATTCGAGAAATGTTACACGGTACAAGTCACTAGAAAAGTCCTTCGATCATAGAGGAGATTGCTATCTACCTGAATGGTAAAGTATGAGTCTTTGTAATCTAAAAAAGTAAAAGAGAGACAATCACACCTATGGCAGGCCTTAACAATCTTGAAGACAGAGTGTGGGGTTTTACGTGAAAGGGTGCCCATGCATGAGCAGGGCCACTCTGCAGCCTTCGGAGATCATTCTCCTGGGTTGTCTGTGATGCAGCCAGACGTATAAGTAGAGATGCATTATAACCTTTTTGAGCTTACCTCACTGAAGCTCTTTGGATTCTACTAGGAAAAATCTCCCTTGGAGTGAAGGAGTCACTCCACTGCCCTAGCAGGCTCCTATGCGCATCTGATTGGCTTTTTGCTCCCAAGCTCCTGAGGACTCCAAAGATTTCAGCAACACAGGAGGTGGGGTTTCTGAATGTCCCTGAGGTCAGCAGGTTTGAAGCCAGTATCCCTTGTGGGGACTGCATTACCCAAACACATGTGCACCACGTCTATTTGCAGTTGCATATGCTTAGTTGGCGATTCCCGAGCTTCTGCATTGGACTCTGTGTACATCCTGACCCTGAGCAGTATTTGCACTAAAGAAATCCAGCCTCCGAGTGCTCCGTGGGCTGGTACTTTGCAATCTTGCTCATGGTCCCCTCGCAACTCCTGGTCCTTTGTCTTGTGGGTCCTGCTGAGGGTCATCTTGATTCCTCTTGGGCTTTCCTGGTTGCTCCAGACATGCCCTGACTCCCCATTGCACGGTGAGTCCCTGGACCTTGTTGGTTCACACCACGGGTACTCACAAACCTTTTCTCGGGGCCCAAAATGTCAGTATGGCTTGTGGCCGAGAGCCCCACAGATCGGCCTGCGCGATGGCTGCAGGGAGAAGGGAGGGGTCAATGCTGGCAGGGCTCCTGGGGCAAAAAAAAACATAATCATGCCCTTTTCAAAATATTACTAGACACTGCTGTATTTTGAAATGTGATAAATGTATGTATGTACACCGAATAAATATTGTCAATATTTTTGGTTTTACTGGGATCAGTGTGCCTCTGACCATAGTTTTACATATTTGCCTTGTTTGGATAAGCACCCAGTTGTCTGCTCTTACGCCCTAAGTTGCGCAGACACTTGCCCACTCCCTTCATTTATTTCTCAGAAGATAACTCATACCCCTACGCCTCCAATAGTTGCTCTGAACAACCTTTAATGGACCAGTTGAGAGTTTACAGTACCAAGTCCTAGATCAGTCCTCAAAACACAAAAGCGTACATGCAATGTGCATTGACAGAGGAAGGTTTCTTGTCCTCTGTCCAGCCTGCTGTGAGCATCTAAGCTCATGAAACTTACCAAATGCATGTAACCCCAGTCAATATAAGCATAAGTGACAGTAGGCTGCCATATTCTTAATGGACCTAGACAAAATAGTCTCATGCAGTAATGTCCATGTATTGGCCACACAATACAAGCATTCATGTACTCAGGCTGTAATGCACATTTACAATGGCACAATGACCAGCATGATGGGCAAGCCCCTGCTGCCTTCTCACACTGCCTTCTCCTAGTCAATAAGCTTGCCCAACTCAGGGAGGTGCATGTCATTTCATGATAATTCATGCATCAGGCAGCACGTCTTCTACTAATCTTCCCTGAGCCCCACACTCTCTGCTCATAGGGTCAACTGTAAACCTAGACTTTCACTCTGACAGTGCACTCTAACTCTTACCCTAACTTATACCTCTTTCATTCTTGCTATATTACTCTACTTTACCCCCTATTCTACCTCTGCCCACCACTTTTGCCTTAATAACTCACTTTTTTCCTGATCCGTTCCACAGCTAGGCACTCTGTCACAACTTTACTCTTTTCTTATTGTTTTACCCTCAATGTACACCACTCATTATACCTCACCCCCTACCCTAGGTTCTTTCCTTAGCTCATAAATGCCTCTCGCCCTGTCCCTACCCCCGCTTTCTATTACTATCATCTCAATCTGCACCCAGTACCTCTTTGCTTCCTTTGTCTGACCCTTGATAGAGCGCACGAGGTCACCCAGCCAATAATTTCGCCGTTTCCGGCTTCAGGGCCCATGTACTTTCAATTCACTGTATTCATTGACTGGGCGACTTCACGGGCTGCTACCAATTTGTGTGTGTTCCCTACTGTTATTACTCAGCGTACCCGACTTACCATCCACCGACACGGGTACCTATGACCTCAACGGATCAGGGAGCTAGCTGTAAAAGGAAAGGCTGCATATGCAAATTCAAATGACATTCAATACTGTTGTATAATGACCACGGACAACTGGAAGTTTTAAAATCTTTATCTAAAGTTTGTTTTCATTAAGCATCAAGTTTACAAGAATAAGGCAATCAATAATCAAGATAATGAAAAGTACATAACTATAGAAAAATAATGTCAGGGTAATCATGGAAATGCTAATATGAGATGCAACAAATACCGCTATGCATTCAGGGCAAAGATTCTTTAGAAAATTTAAGTAAGGCCGTTCTAGACCATATCAGGAAATGACAAAATGCAATGCAAAATATGATTTCTAAAAGGTAGGGTAACATGGGAACATGTTAAGAACATATGCAAATGACCTTACGTTTCAATAATTGCGGCAAAAGCATGGAAAAATCAACATGTGCAAAGGTATCTCTTTATTGAAGCAAAAGACAGAAAAATAGAAAGGTGCAAGTTTAAAGATTTTAGAGCAGTATTTACCTAGACTGGTGTGGAAACCAAACCCTGGCCACGGGTCAGTTAAGGACAGGAAACCCTCAAGGAAGGATACCCCTCAAAGGACAGCAGGTGCAGAATGGACACCCAGGACAGGACAGGATACCCTCAGATTTGGAATCAGGACAGGACCCTCAGGACAGGACAGCAAACCCTCAGGACAGGACCGCTCACACAGGACCGCACCCGCAGTTTGGAAGCAACGCCTGCGCTCCACCCTCTCTGCAGCTATCGATCAAGACCCCGATTGGGTCAGCGAACTCCCAGCAAAGTGCTTCGCGAGCACTTTAAGGTTCAGTAGAACCTTAGTCTATGGTCAATTTCGAACAGAGTGCTCCGCAGCGCTCTGTATCTTCAGTCACCTATTGAGTACGATGGGTCAGTGACAGGTCAGCTAAACCAGACAAGTCGGACAATTCCCTAGGTGAACCCAGGGTAGATATACAGTTTTGGGACGGTGTACCACCCCCAAATGTTGCAAAGTGTCAGAATCCCTCAATTTGGATTGGTCCTAAGGTAGGATTTGGGTAACACACCAATCAAAACACACTATTTGGATGCCTAATTTACATCTCTGGGTACCGCCTAGCAAGATTGGGGTTCCCATGAGAAACTGCAGAGAAATACAATGGAAAATGTACATTGTTGCTGAATAGGGACACATGACTCCATTTTGCTGGGTTTGCAGGTCAGTTCTCAGGAGCATCTTGCCCATCCCTGCCAGCTGGCCAAGTTCCACCAGCCAAGGTTGACAGTTCCCCAGACAGAGGAGCATGCGTAGAAAGGCCCTCCAAGATGGTATTCGGTTCAGTCAGACCCCCATTCCCCGAGGTACATGAAAAGTAAGCGAGAACAAATTAATACATAAAAATAACATTATGGAAACACATCACAGGGCTTGTACTTTCAACTTATTACTAAGAGATGTACTTATGCAGTCTAAATGTTAGCTACATATAAACAGATACAAGAGCAGTGGCACGAGCATTACCACGTTACTGGCAAAGCTATGTATTACGCATGCGCATACATTTCCCTCCAACTCTGCAGACACGTCAGGACACGTGAGTGTGGCTGACGCATGCGCAGTAACTAAATACAAGCGGCGGCCATATTTTAAGGACATGGATTAAGTGCATTAGAAATACACATAGGCAAGCTTCATAAACCTTGCTTAAACATAAAATAAACGTTAGTAAGACGTACAAATTATTACCTTGTTACACATAAACGAGGTTCATGAATACGGCAAGTCGCACAATGTGCGAAGCTTTGCTTCATCAATCCCCTCTTTGATGATATTTACTATCATCACAAATTTAATGGAACCAGATGCCAACTTTCTTTCACACTTTATACAACTCTATCTCTTCCAGCAATCGCTCCAGCTTTTCTCTTTCAGTTTTGGTAGGGTGAGAATTCTTCACCTTTTTATAGATCTGATTATTCATCTCTTCTAATTCGAGCTCATCCACACTCCGTTTCACTCCTCTTGCATTCACTTCATGCTTCTTTGTGTGCTTACGACACTTGCAGCAGACACATATGAAAAATAGGATGAGACCTATAATTCCAATTGGCATCAGTACCTTGAACAATAAGCTTTTACCTACGCTAGCAAGCCAATGACCTACATTTGAAAGACCATCTACCAGTCTCTTCCAGGCACTATCAACCTCGAGTGGTTTGAGTTCCTTTGCCAAATTAGTAATGTTTTTCACATATCTTTTGAGCTGCACACTTTTATCCGGAATATAAGTGCAACAATGTTGCGCCTTCAACATCCGGCAGACTCCGCCCTCTTTTGCTAATAAGGTATCAAGAGCAAGTCGATTCTGTAAAACCATTGATCTAATCGCAACCATTTCGGTATTGACCAGCAGAAATCCATGAGCTGTGTCAGTAGACAACACATCCACTATAGTTGACAATTTGCAAATTCTGTGAGTGTTCAGAACCACTCCCACTCCAGGTATCAGTGCACTGAAAATACTACCCATTATTTCACCTATACTTTCTCTTTTACTACGCACTAAGCCATTAGTATTTTCACTGCTTCCAGCAACTCCATTCACATGGTATATTTTCGGGAAGACAATGCCAAAATAGCAGCTTCCATACCAGTGATCCGGCAATTTGAAATAAGCCTTGTCCCCACAAATATAATAAATTCCAGGAAACACAGGCTCTGACCCATTTTTGAAACCCCAACCTCCAATTACCTTGTAATTATGTTCGCATTCACTGGAACCAATGAAAATGTTATTATAATAGCTAGTCTTCTCGCGGTGAAGACATAGCTTGCCTTTCTTTTCAAAATCCAGCAACAGAGCAGGACCCGCCCCACCAGATGAGGTGCCTTCCATGTTCTCTGCCCACCTTGGTCTTTTCTGACTTTCGTCATTTGCCTTCTTTTGTATCTTAATTCTCCTTTTCTCTGCCATGTTCAGGAACATCTTTTCCTGCTCACGCAAAGAACAAGTCAAGTTATCTCTGTGTGCGTCACCTATGTCGATATTACCTATAGTCAGAAAGTATTCGCCCATATAGCGGGTAACGTCACTTTTGGTATGTAGAGGATTCAAGTTCCCACGTATAGGAAGTTCAGAAAAGATCACGTCATTGTTAGAGTAATAGTACTGTAACGGTCCTCTTTTGTAAAATAAACTAGCTAAAATGCTACAGGAGATTCCATATGTCAGCGGCAAGTGATGGTATGTCACGCCTTCAGCTACAGAGGTAGGTAGCTTCATGCAGACATAGCAATCTTCAATTTCCATAGTCTCTACATAGTGTATTAACAAGTTTGCAAAAACATTTAAATGTGTTTTGTTCTTAACTCCATGATAATGTAGTCCTCCCTCATCTGATGCTTCTAAGTCTTGTTTTGTTTGTCTCAGTGCTCTCTCATGTCTTGCTACACTCTGTGTTGTCAACTCCTCACTGTCAGTATTTACAATTTCAGTAGGGACAATGTTAGTATTTTTGCTCACAGCAAAGGGAATGAAAATTGTTAGTCCTATCCAAACTAATATCAGGACAACTATACTACATACGCATACCTTGCAGCATGTTTTGCAACAGCTGCGACTAGGTCTACCATTCACATTTGAATCAGACATTTCGGCTTCAGATGAAGTTTCTCGACCCCTCTTTGGGTCCTTACACAAGTATCTTACTTTGTGCAAATTCACGGTGGCTCGTCTTCTTCTTCGTCCGAGTACTCAGGGACGGGCTCTCCGTCGCTTACGTCAGTTATATCAAGATCTTCAAGTTCTTCCAACACAAGTGTCCATTCAAGTGACTTGTACTTCTTGTTTTGTCTTTTTATTCGATCACTCCTTCTTTTGGAAGTACCTTCTTGTTGTTCAGCTATGCGAGCACTTCTCCTTTCTTCTGCACGTTTTTCTTCCACCGTCTTTATCCTTAGTCTCAATTTCTTTACGAATCTGGGCTCAAGATGCTTTCTTTTCTTAAGTCTTTTGATTGGTACTTGGACTTCGTTTCCTTCTCTTGCCCTTTTGTTCTCATTAACGGTTGGCAATTCTGTTTCAGTTTCTTCTTCTTCTATCTGACTAATTCCAGGACTCGTATCTGTTTCTTCTGCCTGGGTACTAATCTGGCCTTGTTCAGGTGAATTTTGTTTTTGTTTTTCAAATGTCTCTGTTTTTGGTTCCTGAACACGTTCCTCTAATTCTATCTGATCCTGTTCAAGCACTTCGATCTCTTGATTTTCTTCCGCTCGAACTATTACGCTATGTCTAGTCTGTCCCTTCTCGATATCAGGAGTCAGTGGAGGAGTATCAATTACTTGCTCTGTATCCTTCACTTGTTCAGTATCGGGCACTGGCTCCGTATCATTCACTTGTTCTGTATCAATCACGTGCTCTGTCCCTGTCTGACCTTCTCCTTCCTCAGTTTTGATGTGAATCTTAAGATTCTGAGGTTCTTCGCCTGTGCCTTTCTTTTCCTCTCTAGTCCACTCTCTACCTTCCCAAAGTCTCTCACTTGTTCGAATGGGGTCTTCAGTGAGATCAATCAATGGAATCCACTCCTCTGGCCATATGCTAGGCAGCTCGTCTTCAGCTACTTCTGGCTCAGCTTCTTGGACCCCTTCAGCAGGCTGGGCTCTTGGTAGTTCGTTATCAACTATTCTTGGGCCAACGTCCACTGATTCTGCAGCTCGACTGGTACTGGGCTGTACGTCGTCAGCTACTTCCGGTCTGGCTCCTGCAGAGTCCTCTGCTGGACGCCCTTCTGCTTCAGGCTCCCCGTCTGGTAATACCTTCTGGGTGTGGCTGGCGTGTATCCAACGTGGAACCCCTGCACACTTTACTGCTGTGGTAGCTACCAGGATCACCTGACGTTTCTCTCCCCACCTGGGCTCCAGGCAGCTCTTCCGAGTAAGCTTCTTTATCTTGACCCAGTCTCCAGGGACCAGTTTGTGGAGAGGAGTCGTTGGATTGAGGATGGCGTCTTCTCCGATCTGGCGAGAGATAGAACGCACTTGGTCACCCAATCTCTTGCAGTATTCAAGTACTAAATCATCAGTAATACTCAACAGTTTGCTTCCTGGCACCCATGCTTGTCTCATCACTCTTCCCATAATGATTTCATGGGGACTTAGGCCTGTCTTGCGGTCAGGAACACTTCTGAGTCCCATCAGGACCAAGGGCAGGGCCTTCACCCAGGTCATCTTAGATGCATCACACAGTTTTGCTAGTCTGTTTTTGATAGTTCCATTTATTTGTTCCACTACTCCAGAAGCCTCTGGGCGGTAGACACAGTGAAGCTTTTGTGAAATTCCAAAGGCCTTACAGAGTTCGTCGATCACTTCATTATGAAAATGTGAGCCTTGATCTGATTCAATAGTGACTGGAACCCCGAACCTAGGTATCAGTTCTTTTAGTAAACACTTGGCTACTGTTTTTGCGTCATTTTGGGGAGTAGGGAAAGCTTCCACCCACTTGGAAAATAAACAGACCATGACAAGGACATATCGCTTCCCTTCACAACGGGGCATGGTGATGAAATCAACTTGGATTCTCACAAAGGGACCCCCTGACCTCCCAATTTTTCCCAGTTCAACCACAGTTTTCTTTCCTGGGTTCATCTTTTGACATGACAGGCACCTCTGGCAGAGGGACTCTGCTACTTTCCTGAACTTTTTACTGTACCAAGTCTGTTGGAACACTAGAATCATGGCGTCCCTACCAATGTGTGATCCTTCATGTATCAATCTCGCCATTGTGCTAAGTAAGTGTCTAGGTAACACAGGCATACCAGTTGGGCCCAAAATGACACCATCCACACGTCTTGGTCGACACCCATCTTCCTTCCACTTCTCTCTTTCTTGCCAAGGTGCCGCCTGCTGCCACTCTTTCACTTCATCCCATGTAGGCACTTCTTCAAACACCTGAAGTTGGCAGCTGGTTCCTGGCCCCCCTCGTTTTGGATTTACGATATACCGATCTCTGGCGCACCACTGGGCCACTCGATCAGCAAAATCATTTCCCAGTGATACAGTGTCCAGGCTCTTCTTATGAGCACCACATTTTACCACTGCCAGTTCCTTTGGTAACTGGATTGCCTCTAAAAGGTCTTGAACCACCTTTCCATTTCGAATAGGGTACCTGATGAAGTCAGGAACTCCCTCTGTAGCTACAACTGGCCAAAGTCATGCACAACCCCATAACAGTACTGACTGTCAGTATACACTGTTATGCGTAGGTTCTTCCCAATTTGGCAAGCTTTTATCATAGCGATCAATTCGCTACTTGTGCAGACTTTATGTGATATAGATAACCTGCTTCTTCAATTTTGTCTAAGGAGACTACCGCATAAGCAGCACTCAGGCCTCCTTGTTCATGTCTTAAGCATGAACCATCCACAAATAATTCCTTGTCATGCTCAGGCAATGGTGTTTCTTTAATGTCTGGACGTGGCTTGGTATTGAATTCTGTTAAATCAATGCAATCATGCTCATCATCCACCCCCCTTCCATATCCATTGGGTCGGGGAGTAAGGTGGCTGGGTTCAGAATACTGCACCTAACAATGTTTACATTTGCAGCACCCACAAGAATCCTCTCGTATTTAGTCAGCCGACTAGGGGTGAGATACTGAGTCTTTGTTCTGGTCAGTAAAATTACCACTCCATGTGGGACATACACAGTTACAGGATGTCCCATGACAATGGACTCACTCTGCTCTAAACTTGCGCAGGTAGCAGCTACTGCTTTCAGACAACCTGGTAATCCAGCAGCCACTGGATCCAGGTTGGCAGAGAAATATGCTACAGGCCTTCTTGTTGTGCCATGATTTTGTGTCAGGACTGACAACGCGCAATTATCGCGAGTGTCACAGAATAGGGCAAATTCCTTGGAATAGTCTGGCATTCCTAATGCAGGGGCTGTACACAGACAATCTCGCAGTTTGGTGAAGGCTGTTAAGCTTTCATCATCCCATTCTACAATATCTGGAGTTCCTCTCTTGGTCATTTTTATCAAGGGCCTAGCTAGGACTGCAAATCCCAGAATCCACTGCCTGCAGTATCCTATCACAGCCAGGAACATTCTGATCTCTTTCTGAGTACGAGGTAACTGCATCTTTTGAATTATTCTCACCCTTTCCGATGTCACTTTTCTGACACTTTTCTCTATCTGGTGCCCCAGATATTTCACCGATTTTGTACAGAACTGTAATTTATCAGGGGCCACTTTATGTCCCTTATCACACAGGTGATTTAGTAGGGCAATGGTGTCAATCACACAATCCTTATGACTTTTAGACGCCACCAAGAGGTCGTCTATGTATTGCACTAAGACAGAGTTCCCAGGTAAGACCAAAGATTCCAAACATTTTTTCAAGATCTGATTAAAGATAGAGGGGCTCTCTGTGTACCCTTGAGGGACCCTGTTCCAGACATACACGTGACCATTGAAGGCAAATGAGAAAAGAAATTTGCTATCTGGATGCAAGGGAATGGAAAAGAATGCATGACATAGGTCTATCACAGTGAACCACTCAGCATCCCAGGGAATCTGATACAGAATCACTGCTGGGTTCGGGACAATAGGGCAGCAGGGGACCACTATTTTGTTGACTTTTCGTAGGTCCTGCACTACTCTGTACTTGCCACTAGGCTTCTTGATGCCCATAATCGGGGAGTTACATGGGCTACTCATTACCTCCTGTATGATATTTCCTTCTAGCAATTTCTGTATCTCCAGGGTAACACCCGCTCTCAATTCTGCATTCATTCTGTAGGGTTTAGTATTGGGGTATACTGCATTGTCCTTGATTGCTATCTGTATGGGGTCCACATTTTTCATTAACCCTACATCTTTCCCAGTAAAGTCCCATACCTCTGGCTTCACTGCTTCTTGGAGTTCTTTGGGCAAATCCTGCATGGTCATTCGTTTAATTTCTGAGTCAGGTCTGATCAGCATTAATTTATAAATGCCATCTTCATCTGGGGTCTGAATTTCAACACCCTTTGGTGTGCAAAAGATGGTACAGTTCATTTTGCACAGCAAATCACGTCCCAGTAAGTTTACTGGACTGGTGTCGCAAACGACAAATCTATGCATTTCCTTAAAGTTTCCAATTGAGATCTCCATGGGCTTGGTAACAGGAGTACTAATCAATTGATTAGATGCACCCACTACTTGGATGGCTTCTCCCGAGAGGGGTAGGTTTGGAACGTCCACTGTTCTCACAGTAGAACGGGTAGCGCCAGTGTCCAACAGAAAAGTGACATCATTTCCGTCAACCTTTCCTTCAATGTATGGTCCGGACTGGTCTACCGGCAAGGAGGCGCCAAGTACGCACTCCTCATCCTCCCCTCTCAGGCTCCTTCAGTACTGGTCATCACAAAGGAAGGTATCGTTCAACAGATACTGCGAAGTTGCTGCATTTCTGTTCTCATTGCTTTCCCAGACTTCTATCTCATCACCCTCTGTCACTTTCCCCCTATGTACTTGCTTAGGAGCTTGGGGCACTTGAACCGTCTTTACCTGTGGTTGAGTCTTTCTTGGTCTTTCTTTCTGCGTTTGTGGAGTTAAATCAGGAGTTTTGGGATTATCATCTGGCAAGTAAGGACACTCGTTACGCCAGTGTCCAATTTCGCCGCACTGATGGCAGGGAAATTTCTTCATAGCCTCTTCCCTGCTCATTTTGGGCCGGGGCTTACCTCCTCCCCCACCCCCAGGACCTTGGTTCTGAGTGTTTTTGACCATATTACTCAACTGTTTTTCCTGCTGTTCTGCGAGCTTCACTTGAGCCCACATCACTTTTTCCTTGAGAGCCTTTTTCTTTTCTGCCATTTCGTCCTCGCAGTACTTTGCGTACCGCAGGACCTCGTCTATCTTTTTGGAGTGCCAACAAATTTTGTTATCCTTTATCCACTGACAAATTTCGGGTCTTAAACCGTTTACAAACCTGTAAATGAAATGCGTCATATCCTTCATCTCGATGTTATCTATACCACTGTATGTTTTAAACACCTGCAACAGCCTTTCATAATAGGAGTGTACTGTCTCGTCTCTTTCCTGCGTTGTTCTATCTATCTTGGTCCAATCAGTTTCCTTTGCTGGCACTTTTAGTTTCAGATGCTGAATTACTTGTTCATATTTTCTCATCACTTCTTTCGATGGTTCCCCTGTTTTGTCATCTCTTGGGTATTCCTCACTAGGCCAGGCTATGGCTATTTTACACTCGGTCCATAGATCTACCGGGACCACAATATCGAAAAATCCATCCAGGTCTTTCCACAGGCATTTTTGCACCTTTACGAACCTTTCCACTTGCCGGTACCAGTCCACTGGCTTCTCGCGCAGTTTCCGGAAATCGTTAGTAAAGGACACAATATCCTGCCTGGACCACGGAACGTGCACATACCTCCCACCTGGTACTTCACGCATGGGGCATAGCGTTTCGGGTTTTTCTACTTCCCTCAAAGGGAACTCAGGGGTGGCTTGTCTGGATCGGGCCTCATCTTTCTTTCATGCCCACCTTGTTTTCCACCTGTCTACGTCTCCCCATTTTTGCAAAACTGCGAGCAACTCTTTAATCTGTAACTTTTTCCCTGACACATTCAAGTTCTCTATATCTTTGTCTGAAAATTCGGCTCGGTATGGTTTCTGCAAGGGCTTGGATCTGGAAATATCTACCCCCATACTAGCTGCAGTGTCTGTCAGTTTTTCGTGGAGCACTCTGGTACTTCTGGTAAGGCTTTTACACATAAACAGCAACTCTTCATTAGAGTAGGTATTCAATCTGTCTAATCCCATATTTCCTGCCATTAATTCCTCTATTTCTACCCTCAGCTTGTAGAGGTCTAAAGGTTTCGTTTGCGGAGTCTGTTTTTCTAACTCACGACTCCAGTTTTCAATTTCTTCCGGAGTTACCAGAAAGACACTCCTAGTACCTGACGTTGATTCTAATTTAATTTCTTTCGCATTAAAAGGATTTTGCCTCTTCTGCACTCCCTTTCCATTCTGTTTGTTTGGCAGGTCCAAGAACACAACTTCAGACTCGCACTCACTGGACTGATCGTCTATCAGTAGAGGCTCTTGCCTCGGCGGGGCCATTACTGGGTTCATAACTGGAGAGTTTAGGCTTCCTTGATTATTCCCATACAACGGAACCACTGGTCCAATTGTTACCGGAATAGTCAAAGCTTCAGGACTGGTATTTAACTGGGAGATTTTCTGAATTATTTCCGTTCTCTGTCTAGCTATGGCCTCTTGCTCCCTTTCATCTAGTGCTCTTCCTAATGTTCGGTCAGGTATTATCTGTGGGGTCAAGTGAGGGGTAAAACTCGGGGCAGTAGGATGCGTTTCACTTGGTCCCCCACCATAATTTGGTTTCGGGAACAAAGTTCCTGTGCCAAATGACCTGCGCTCCTCCCCATATGGAGGCTGCAAAAAGGGCATTCCTGAACTTAATGGCTTTTCTTCGTTTTCATAAAGTGGTCTGGGGAAAAAGAGCTTTTCACAGGAATATTTTTCTTCCGGCCTCGCGGGCATTCTAGGGTATATACCTCGTACCTCCGCGGGTCCGGGATTCTCAAAATAGGGCAGTACCTGCCCACCTCCCCCCCTACTTAGGGATCTGTCCTCCTCCTTAATAGATGGACGCTGGGGATTTTCTCCTGTACTGGAAGGTCGGGCTCCCTCATTATAGGGTGGCGGACTTCTCGTAAAGATGTCATCTAACAACTCATCGTCTGACTCCCCAAGGGCTCCCCAATGCTTACTCTTTTCTGTCCTTTTCTCTCCCTCCGAAGGGTTACCTGTTGGTATCATGGGAAACAGACCCTCAACAATCATGCTCTGTCTCCACTGTTTCATCCTTTTATCCCTGGTCTCTTGTTTCAGCCTGGGGTACCACTTGGTCAGACCTTTGTCCATTCGGGGTTTCTCTCTTTCGAAAGCCTCAATCTCCCATTCCTCTAATGCCTCATACTGTGTTAGTCTCGGTCTGGGATGCAATTCATTCATTCGGGTTCTCAAATTAAATAAAATCCTGCCATTGAAAGTACCGTCTAACGGAAAAGCCAATATTCCGTCATCTTTTGTGTACTTCACCCAATTTTCCAACCACACACAGGTATTGTACCCTCGGTCAAACATCATGAATGAGGCGGGAGTATTCGGTGGCGGGACAATAACGCCCTCTCTAGATTTAATCGGTTTGTCCGTTTTGAAATAATTCTTTACCCTATTTACAAGGGACATCTTTCTCTTTGTTCCGTACATAATATCGTATCTATTGGCTTTCCACTGATCCCTTTCAAACCCTTGGTTTCTTGGATCGGGTCTAGTCTCTGGACAATACGAGTGCCACATACGATTTCTACGCTTAACTCTGTTTACAAAGTTACCTCCAATCAGAATGCGCCTTGCAATTCCGTGCGACCAATGGGGTGCACGCGTTCAAATAGTTTCGACTAATGGGTGCGCGGCCCCTTCGTGAGACAGTTCTCACTCCTCGGCGCTTCACCCCTCCTTTACAATTCCAGCCCCGCTACCCGCCTGCTGTTTCTACCAATCCCAGCGCGGCACGGAGTGACGTCAGAGACGCTTCGCGGCTGACTCCCTCCCTTCACAAGGTAACGGAAACTTTCTTTCTTTCTAAAGTGCTCAGTGCTTGGTTATTTAACAACTAATACACATTCGCCACAGTGCTCAAGTGTCTAGACAGGATAGCTTTGTTTTACTGCAAGTAAACTACTTCCATTTACTTTTCACGCGCTGCGGGTAGATCTCTTCCGCCCACCCTTCACTCTAGCATCGGTGAACCTGTTATTCCCCTAAACTCATCCACTTCTCCGGGATCTATCCGAGTCTAAGGTTTCCCAGCGGACCCCTCTGCCTTCTCCCAAGCTCCGATGAACCTGCTACTCTTCCGATGTGACCCTTACTAGGTTACGCCACTATGGGAATTTTGCCAATGAACCTCGTTACTGACATTTATTCACACATGTATTCAGAAAAACCCTAGTTAGTGCTTCCCGGTTATCCTAACCTGCACCTAACTTTCCTCGAGCCTGCGACCTCAGGACAATGGATTCTATTCACCACTTGCCCTTTCAATTCCCCGGGGAGTTCGGACAACACAAAACGAGACGGTTTACAAATGCATGGATTAGTACATACAATAATATAAGAACAAGAATAATAATGAAAAAACAATTCAGGAATTCCAAAGCAGCGTATCCACAAGAGAATGATCAGCTCTCTCTGAACAGCCGCTCTTTTAGCAGCATTAACGTACTAGCAGCTACCGACTTAACTAGCCTAACTAGCCCTACCTATCCTTTCACTAGTCCCTAACCATCCTCTGATCTACCAGAAAAACTGATAGAGCGCGCGAGGTCACCCAGCCAATAATTTCGCCGTTTCCGGCTTCAGGGCCCATGTACTTTCAATTCACTGTATTCATTGACAGGGCGACTTCACGGGCTGCTACCAATTTGTGTGTGTTCCCTACTGTTATTACTCAGCGTACCCGACTTACCATCCACCGACACGGGTACCTATGACCTCAACGGATCAGGGAGCTAGCTGTAAAAGGAAAGGCAGCATATGCAAATTCAAATGACATTCAATACTGTTGTATAATGACCACGGACAACTGGAAGTTTTAAAATCTTTATCTAAAGTTCGTTTTCATTAAGCATCAAGTTTACAAGAATAAGGCAATCAATAATCAAGATAATGAAAAGTACATAACTATAGAAAAATAATGTCAGGGTAATCATGGAAATGCTAATATGAGATGCAACAAATACCGCTATGCATTCAGGGCAAAGATTCTTTAGAAAATTTAAGTAAGGCCGTTCTAGACCATATCAGGAAATGACAAAATGCAATGCAAAATATGATTTCTAAAAGGTAGGGTAACATGGGAACATGTTAAGAACATATGCAAATGATCTTACGTTTCAATAATTGCGGCAAAAGCATGGACAAATCAACATGTGCAAAGGTATCTCTTTATTGAAGCAAAAGACAGAAAAATAGAAAGGTGCAAGTTTAAAGATTTTAGAGCAGTATTTACCTAGACTGGTGTGGAAACCAAACCCTGGCCACGGGTCAGTTAAGGACAGGAAACCCTCAAGGAAGGATACCCCTCAAAGGACAGCAGGTGCAGAATGGACACCCAGGACAGGACAGGATACCCTCAGATTTGGAATCAGGACAGGACCCTCAGGACAGGACAGCAAACCCTCAGGACAGGACCGCTCAGGACAGGACCGCACCCGCAGTTTGGAAGCAACGCTTGCGCTCCACCCTCTCTGCAGCTATCGATCAAGACCCCGATTGGGTCAGCGAACTCCCAGCAAAGTGCTTCGCCAGCACTTTAAGGTTCAGTAGAACCTTAGTCTATGGTCAATTTCGAACAGAGTGCTCCGCAGCGCTCTGTATCTTAAGTCACCTATTGAGTACGATGGGTCAGTGACAGGTCAGCTAAACCAGACAAGTCGGACAATTCCCTAGGTGAACCCAGGGTAGATATACAGTTTTGGGACGGTCTACTACCCCCAAATGTTGCAAAGTGTCAGAATCCCTCAATTTGGATTGGTCCTAAGGTAGGATTTGGGTAACACACCAACCAAAACACACTATTTGGATGTCTAATTTACATGTCTGGGTACCGCCTAGCAAGATTGGGGTTCCCATGAGAAACTGCAGAGAAATACAATGGAAAATGTACATTGTTGCTGAATAGGGACACATGACTCCATTTTGCTGGGTTTGCAGGTCAGTTCTCAGGAGCATCTTGCCCATCCCTGCCAGCTGGCCAAGTTCCACCAGCCAAGGTTGACAGTTCCCCAGACAGAGGAGCATGCGTAGAAAGGCCCTCCAAGATGGTATTCGGTTCAGTCAGACCCCCATTCCCCGCGGTACATGAAAAGTAAGCGAGAACAAATTAATACATAAAAATAACATTATGGAAACACATCACAGGGCTTGTACTTTCAACTTATTACTAAGAGATGTACTTATGCAGTCTAAATGTTAGCTACATATAAACAGATACAAGAGCAGTGGCACGAGCATTACCACGTTACTGGCAAAGCTATGTATTACGCATGCGCATAAATTTCCCTCCAACTCTGCAGACACGTCAGGACACGTGAGTGTGGCTGACGCATGCGCAGTAACTAAATACAAGCGGCGGCCATATTTTAAGGACATGGATTAAGTGCATTAGAAATACACATAGGCAAGCTTCATAAACCTTGCTTAAACATAAAATAAACGTTAGTAAGACGTACAAATTATTACCTTGTTACACATAAACGAGGTTCATGAATACGGCAAGTCGCACAATGTGCGAAGCTTTGCTTCATCACCCTCCAACCTCATTATTACCCCCTCTTCACTCTGCTTATACTCATTTCCTGGCCCTTGTATTTCACTATGCTCAGAACCTGTCATGTTGAACATACTCTGTCCCCAACTTCGTAAACTGCATTCACTCTCTACACACCTTGAATTTTTCATGCTGCTCCTTCGCTCTCTCCATCTCACTCTACCCCTATCAGGTCACACTTTTTGGTGCCACATTTGTCAATATAGTCCTTGTGTAAAGCAGACAACTCTTCCTGTCCTGTACCTGCTCCTGCCCTCTCACACTCCTAGTAATCTGCAATACCGTTACTCTGTGCTCATATTTTACTCTCTCGCTGTCTTCTGTTAACCCCTCACCTTTCCATACCTCCTTACTGGGCTGCTTTTTCTGCTTTTCTGCTTTACTCATATGGAGTCTGCCAGTCCCTCTGTTTTCCTTTCTCTGCCCATTCCCTTTAGCTCTACAGTCTCCTCTGTCTCTGTCCATTCATCTCTATGTACGCACTGTGCCCCTGTCCCCTGAACTCTGACTCTACCTAATGCGAGCCAAAACCAATAGCTATTTGCTGTTCAATTCTACTGCATAAAAGACCTGATGCTACATCTGTGCCACGACTCAGACAAGAAGTGTTGAATGACTATAAATGAATATACGTTTTTAATTAATGCACAAAGTAATCTGAATTGCCTGTTGAAAATGTTAGAAGTATTGTCCGCAACACAGGTACATAAATGTTTTGCTCAGAATCGCACAGTTACTAAAGATGTGGAAAATGGGATTTATACATAATTATCCTGCTGGGCTGCTTTCGAGGCATATACATTTGTGTATGAACTTTTTCTCCCCAAATCCAACTGTAAACTTTCTGCAGCACCACAGAGGGCCTGTAGCCTGTAGCATCCATTGTACTTAAAGACAAGCCATAGAACAAAAGGATAGGTGCAGCCTACAGATACACATGAGCACATTGCTAAATCCTTATTTTATTTTTCTGTTTGCACCATGTACCTGCTCTGAGAACGAGAGGAAGGAAAGTCCAGGTTCAGCTGAAACCCTAACCAAGGGCCTTAAAAAAATGTAACTACAGAGACAGCTCTGTTTTACCGGCACCAATTGAAAGATTAAAGAGGCCATACTGTCTGTGAGAAGCACACAGGGGCAACATAGACAATGCACTCAATGGCAGGGTGAGCAAATGATGCCAGAGAGGCAGGTGAGGGCGGGGGCTATGGGTGAGCATGCGAGACACTGGTTGTCATTGCATGCCCTTTCATGCTTTTCCTGGCAAATGCTTCACCTGAGGAATTACAACAGGCCAGAATGGTGCAGATTCAGTGCCTTCCGATTTCCAGGAGGGATGCATGGAACGACCTGTACTTTAAGTACCACCGGTCTACACCGTAACCTGTTTGACCTTGCTGTGTGGGTTGCTTTTGCCAACGATTGTTCACAGGCAACTGAGAATTATTGAAGGGAGACTTGAAGGTAGAGGAGATAAGTACACCAGCATGTGCCCTAAAGTCTGAGAAGGCAGCGAGGCCAAATGGCCTGCCAGTGGAATGTTTTTAATGCATATTGAATAAAACCACAAAAGATCTCCTACATATAATCCAGGGGCCAAAACAGAAGGAACCCGGCCTCAGATCCAGAGAATGGCAGTGATAGTGGTAATCTCCAAAGAGGGTAAACCTCCAACAGATTGTGGGTCATACAGACCAGTCTTGGCTAATGCCTTATCTGTATGATTAAGCACAGTGATTACCTCACTCTTTCATCCGGATCAATCCGGATTTATGCCCCATAAAGGAACTAGGCTGAATCTGAGGAGATTGTGTGGGATCCTTCATATGTTATGAGTACTTAATTCTCCCCATCATCAATACTTTTGGAATGTATCTGAATTCTTTTGAATATCTTGTACATGAATAATTGTGTTTTATAGTTTGCATATTGTAGTTTGCATATAGCAATTCTTGTTATTTCTTAGTGATTCTTGAAATTTGTTTATAGCAATGCTTGTTGTGACTCACGTTATAGAAACGTTGCTAAACTTCATGAATATTTATAAGGGAGCACATGGAGCTTATGCGCTAACTGAATCGGAGCTACACGTGGAAATTGCTGGCAAACCTAATGAGAGACTATAAAAGCCTCACCGGCAAACAGAGACACTTCGAGGTAGCAGCGTATCTACAAGTGTTCCAGGATCCTGTATTCCTCAGTGTCTATTCAACTCTTCCTTCCCTCCCCGCTCCCGCTTACCTGATTCCTTCCTTTTTTGTTCGCGGAGCTGGAGCTGCAGTGAATTCCTCGTAGCTTCGGTTGTCCGGTGATTCCTCCATTCTTCGTCCTCAGTCGGAGATCTGACTTCCGGTTTCTCGTCGGAGCGACTTCTGGATCGGACTCGTCCTTCAGTATACAGGTCCCTGCCAATTCTGTTTCCGGTTAATCTGAAAAGACAGTAATACTTCTTTTTACTGACACCAAAACAACAAACCTTGGCAAAAACAATAATCGGATCATGTTTATAATTGTAGAAACGGAGTGTATTTAAGACTGTTTTAAAAAGCAGACAAATAGAACAATACTTCCAGGACAATATTTGTTATTTTAAAAGCTAATCCTGAATAATAAGAAGCAGTGAAATGTAACTGCCTAACTGAATATTGTAATATTGGGCAATGTCATTCTAGTAAGTTCCCAGGCGCACTTTAGGATTTAGGCGCAGTCTGTTGTCTTGTATATTCTTGTTTCCCTTTTAATTGCAGAATCCCCAGTTCAAGACAAGAATACATAAATGCAAGGTAGGAAAGGTACAGTTATTTGGATGATTGTTTAACAAGTTGTACTAACAATTAATTGGTGCTGTTCATATCTCATTTATCATTAGACTCATGAATCTTGTGTTTATGCTTTAAGGTGAAAACAATATTGAACCAGACAATTCATATTACCTTGCAACTAAGAAGTATAGGAATGGGCTTTTCTTTAATTGGTATGTATTCTGATTACTTTATAAAATAGGTATATATATTGTGATTAGACATTAGAAATATTGTTAATTTCATGTCACATCTGTTTTGGTCTGTGTTGAATAGCTACAGTATTCAAGAAACATTACAGCATTAGAAGAAGGCCCAGAATACTTCAAGAGAAATAGTGACAGCAATCTCAAGAAGAGATCCTGTGTTTGTTTGTTTCTCTCTCCACTTCCCCTTCCCTTTAAGGGGCTAACTGGTTGTGCCAAGAGTTCAATTCCTTGTCACGCTAGTTGGTTCTTGAAGGAATTGGGACTAGGCATCTTCAAGACGGAAACAACTGGAATCTTGTGGTTGCACGCTTAACATCATATCACAGAGTCCAATTTTGCTGAACTAGTCGACCTCCTGTCTTTAGAAACCAGGATAGCTTTTCATAGTGTGGAATGGTGTTACCTACATGCTGTTCTACACTGTGTTGCTTTGGGCCTAAATTCCTTGGATGACCGTTAGCTAGGGTACGGGTAAATACCACAATGTCCAGAGTGTTCCCTCTGCAGAAGGGGGTGAGGTAGGGGTGCCCTTTCTCCCCTATGCTATTTGCCGTGGCCTTAGAACCCTTGGCGGCAATGGTACAAACAAGCACCCCTGATGTGGGATATCCCTTTGGGAGAAGAGTGGTGACAAATGCATCTCCTTGTATTGGGATGACATTCTGATATACATCGTGAAACTGAAGCAGTATGTTGATGGAATATTGCAGATCTTTCACATATTTGGGTGCAATTTTGGTTATCTCATAACTTTGGATAAGTCCATGCTTTTCCAGCTGGTGGGAGGGATTTCTAGCCTGACGTCTAGATGTGAAGTACCAGTGGGGAGGAATTGATTCAAATGTCTATGGTTCTACATGACAAGGGGGCCCCAGGGTTTTTACAAGCAGAATCTGGCGGTCCAAGTGGGCAAATTATTTTGGGATGCCCAGCATTGGCGGTCACTGCAGCTTACATTAATGGGTTGTGTGGCCCTATTTAAGATGATGATCCTGCCGCGCATTTTGCATATCTTGCAGAACTAGCCCTATCAGGTACCCCCAGCCTTTTTCCAGAGGATGGAGGCCAGAATGCGATCCCTGCTGTGGAGCATATAGCTTCACACAAATTGCAGAAAGGAGTTTATGAGGGAGGACTGTTGGTCACCGACATTAGGAAATATTACAGGACAGCCCAGTTGGTTACAGTGAACGATTGGGTGTTTGGGGAACGGGCATAACCGGCATACAGAGTGGATAGAATGGTTATGGGAGCCTGGGAATGTCTTCCCTTACGTATGATAAGAAAAGGATTGGGATCTCCCGGTCCATATGCAAATGGTGGTAAGGGAGAGGCAAGCAGCGACAACATATCTGAGTTGGGAGGGCAGTTAACAGAGAGGACTCTGCTCTGGGACAGTGATCAGCTTTGCAGGGAGGGGGGAGCTGATGGTTTTGATAAATGGGAACTGTTTGGCCTTGAGAGACTTGGCGACGTATGGAGAGGGCAGGCTTATTTTACGATCACAGTTATACAACAGAAATACGACCTGGGGTAAAGGAGAATGATTGCGATACCTGCAATTGGGATCTAGTAGAGGTGTTGCCCCCTGGAAGCTCGTCTGCTGACTGACCCATTAGTAGAGAAAGAGATATTTCATATAAAACAAATCCCCTGACTCGCTGCTACTGCTGAATGTGGCATTCGAGGGTGATCTTGGCCTACTTAATAAGGAAGACTAGGTAGTGGCTCTACAAGGCCATATAAACCTACTGGCTCAAAATTAGGAGGATTATGGCCGAGGTGGTGGGGTTTGAGGCCCCAGTTGAGGCAAAATGGTTCTTGGTGCTGATCCCTAGTGACGAGGCATGGTCCAGATATCAAAGGCTGTAGTTGGCACCTGCCACTATGGTAGCAATGAGGATAGCAGATTGGGAAACTGAATTAGACTGATGTTGCTAAGCTGAATATACAATATATCTGAGCATGGGTGCATATGGAAATTGGGAAAGTTCTGGGGGAACTGGCAGGCTTAACAAGGATTATAGGGAAGGAGATGTAGATATAAGAAGAGATTGCTACCATACTGTGATGATGACTTAGTCAAGTGATAATTGTTTGACCATTGTACTTATGACTCACGGATTGGTGATCCACTG
Organism: Lissotriton helveticus; assembly: GCF_964261635.1. Classification (NCBI taxonomy): domain Eukaryota; kingdom Metazoa; phylum Chordata; class Amphibia; order Caudata; family Salamandridae; genus Lissotriton; species Lissotriton helveticus. The sequence continues at coordinate 43,745,236 of NC_136063.1, forward strand.
TAAGAAGGTTCCTCAATGTATTGTTTTCTGAGCACTGTGAAATAAAAAGGAGTTTAAAAAAAAAATTATTAACACCTTGGCTGCTTGAGGAGATCCTCTGCTGTGCTGGGCCATAATGGAAATGGGTGTGGTCATGATGAGCTGAGCTCGTCATGAGCACACAAGAGGTATACCTCATGAGGAACTGAGCTTGTCATGAGCATCGAAGGGGTTAAGAAGTTTCTTGTGTGTGTAATGGGGTTGAGAGTGGGTCCGAGGTCTGGAGGCCACCAATCAAAATACCACGATGAGGCATCTTTTCTGACGATCACCACTTTGATCTTGTTCTTGTCCTTGTTCAGCTTAAGACATCCAGGTGGGTACTTCGGACCTGCATAAGTTGAAGTTTTTCCTGGCACTGAGTGTTTGTCTGAGATGGGGATTAGTTGCATGTAGTCAGCATAGGTCAGTATATCAATGTTGCATGCCTGGATTACGTCTACCAACAGAGTTATGTAGACTTGAAAGAGGTTTGGCCAGAACGAAGAACCCTGTGGGTCTTTGCAAATGTCGTTTACGCTTCTAAGGAGTATGCAGGCATGTTTGCTATTGAAAGATGGGTCCTTGGATATGTGTTTCATGAAGTTGTCTGATAAGGATGGGCTGTATAGAAGGCTTCAGAGAAGTTGAGAAGGAAAAGACAGCAGTTCCCTCTCTGTCGAAGATCATCTAGATACTGTCTGTTGCTGTGATGAGGGCTGTCTCTGTTTTGTAGTCTGGTTTGAATCCTGATTGCGTAGAATTGAGCTGCTGGTGGTTGGTGAGGTGATTGTGAAGGCATCTCTTCATTGTTTGTTCTAGGATCTTAGTTGGGTATGATGATGAGTGTGAGATCAGTCAGTAGTTTGGGAGCTTCGATGTTTCTGCTGATGTGTGCTTGTGGAGGGTGTTGATGCTTCCAAACTTCTGGTAAGGACATTCACACAGATTAGTCTGTCACCCATGCTTTCTCTAAGACACGTTTAATCACTCACTTATACAGTCAGTCACGCACCCACTAAATCATCCATTCAGACACTCATATACCCAATCATTCTTCAATACACCTGCATATATATATATATAAAACATTCTTATTATTTTTAAAAACACTTGATGACTTGATGACGTCATCAGTGATTTGAGATGTCATTTGAGATGTCATCAGTGATGTCACCTACCATGTCATAAAAAATGTATTAAGTGACGTCATCAGCAGTACAATGCGGGGGTGCGAGTTATAGTTAGCTAAGCTAACTATAACTACTGAATTTCTCTGGTTTTGGTGAAATGTCAGCCTAACTATATCGTCTCGAAAACCAGTGTTTTTTCTCAGTGAAGTTCTAAGGTTTTTTACATGCTAAATACTAACTCTAATGTCCCTGAAACCTGCGTTTTTTTTCAGAGAATTTCTAAATTTTTAGAAGCTAATTTCTAACTATTTCTACTTAGGTAGGAAATGTACATAACGAGGAAGAAAGGGGCAGAAAGAAGCATGAAAAATGCAGAAAGAGGCAAGAGAGGTCCAGAAAGAGAAAGAAAGGTCCAGAAAGAAGCAAGAGTAGTGCTGAAAGAGGCTTACTTCAATTGTACCTTTCCATAGATTCATACAAAGTAGCCTAATCACTAATCCTTTTCCCAAGATGTCTTAAACCTCACTTTTCTCTTGACGGTTCACTAATCATTGACTGCTCTGAATGTTAGGCCTATCAAATGTAAAACAGCAATCCTAACCATATCACTGTTCCAAGTCTGACCAGGTTTGTGAAGGTATGCATGCATGTGTCTGTACTTCTACATAGTGACATGTTACATAAACATACACATGGAAATACCTAAATAACTGTGTTTCAAACAGCATAATCTGTACATTTGTATGCAAAAAGGTGTATGTATTTCTTTCTGCTCATAATACAGGGTACATGGGTATTCAATATTATATTTGAGGGGCTCTACAACACCTATTTACATAAGACATGTCTGCCTCTGCAACCAAATGATAGAGCAGAACTGAGAAGATTTGACCACCTATAAGAGAAGCTAACCACTTTTTAAGCTATCATCTTCAGATGCATAACACATGTGAGAATACATGTGAAAGTAGACATATACCTCAGTCATAAGAGTATGCAGACATTTAAACTTGACAGCTTGCACTTCCCATTTTATTATAGAAACAGATGAGAAAAGTACAGAAAGAAGCAAGACAATTGCAGAAAAAAGAAGGGTGAAAAAAGAGTAAGCAATGTCCAGAAAGAGGTAAGAAGAGTGCAGAAAGACGCAAGAGAAGTACAGAAGGAGGCAAGAGAGTTCCAGAAACAGGCAAAGTAGGAGCAGAAAGAGGGAAAAGGGATGTAGACAGAGACAAGAGAGGTGCAGAAAGAGGGAATAGGAGTACAGAAAGAGGCAAGAGGAGTGCAACAATTTGCAAGAGAGGTACAGAAAGAATCAAGAGGGGTGTAGAAAGAGGCATGTACAGTGATGAACAAAGCAAAAGAGATGTAGAAAGAAGCAAGAAAAAAGCAGAAAGAAAAAAAAGAGTTTCAGAAAGAGGCAAGAGAACTGCAGAAAGAGGCAAGAGAGATGCATAAAGAAGCAAGAGAGGTGCAGGAAAAGGGAAGAAGGATGAAGAAAAAGGCAGGAGGGGTACAGAAAGAAGCAAGATGGGTGCTAAAAGAGGCAAGAGAGTGTAGAAAGATGGAAGAGTTGTGCAGAAAGAGGCAACGGGTGTGCAGAAAAAAACGAGAGGTTCTGAGAGAAGCAAGAGATGTGCAGAAAGAAGCAACAGAGGTGCAGAAAGAGGCGAGGGTGGCAGAAAGAGGCAAGAGTGGTGCAAAAAGAGGCAAGAGGGGTATATAAAAGGTAAGAGAGGTACATAAACAGGCAAGAGAGGTACAGAAAGAGGGGTACAGAAAGAGGTAAGAGAGGTACTGGAAGAGGGAAACATGGTCCATAAAGAGGCAAGAGAGGTTCTGAAAAAACCAAGAGAAGGACAAAAAGAAGCAGTAAAGGCAAGAGGGGTGCAGAAAGAGGCAAGAGATATGCAGAAAGAAGGAAGACAAGTACAAGGCAACAGGCATGCAGAAACGTGTGAAAAGTGCAGAAAGAGGTAAAAGACTTGCAGAAAGAAGCAAGAGAGATGCAGAAAAAGGAAAGAGGGGTGCAGAAAGAGGCAACATGGATGCAGTAAGAAGCAAGAGGTGTACAGAAAGAAACAAGAGAAATGCAGAAACAAGCAATGGGGTGCATAAAGAGGTTAGAGGGGAGCAGAAAAAGGCAAGAGTAGTGCAGAAAGAAGCAATAGCGGTGCAGATGTAGGCAAGAGAACGGCAGAAAGAAAGAGGGGTGCAGAAAGAGGCAATAGGCATGCATAAATATGCAAGAGAGGTACAGAAAGAAGCAAGAGCATTTCAGAAAGTACCAACAGAGGTGAAGAAAGAGGAAAGCAGGGTGCAGAAGAGGCTAGAGAAGTGCAAAAAGAAGCATAAGAGGTACAGAAAGCGATAAGAGGGGTGCAGAAAGATGCAACAAAGGTGCATAAAGAAGCAAGAAAAGCGCAGAAAGAAGCAACCAAGGAGCAGAAAGAGGAAAAGGGGCACAGAAAGAGGCACGAGAAGTGCAGAAAGAAGCAACAGGGTGTCGAAAGAGACTAGGGAGGTGCAGAAAGTTGCCAGAGAAGTGCAGAACGAAGCGACAGAGGTGCAAAAGGAGGCTAGAGAACCACAGAAAGAGACAAGAGTTTTGCAGAAGCAGGCAAGAGGGGTGCAGAAAGAGGGAAGAAGGGTACAGACAGGCAAGAGAGATGCCGAAATTTGTAAGAAAGGTGCCAAAGAAGCAAGAGCAGTGTAGAAAAAGCCAGCAGAGGTGCAGAAAGAGGCACAGTGGTGCACAAAGAGGCAAGATGGGCGCAGAAAGAAAAAAGAGGGTTGCAGATAGAAGAAAGAGAAGTGCAGAAAGAATCAACAGTTGTGTAGAAAGATGCTAGTAGGTAACAGAAAGAGCCAAGAGAAGTACAGAAAAAGGCAAGAGAGGTACATAAAGAAATGAAAAAATGTACAGAAAGAGGCAAGAGAATTGCAGTAAAAGGCAAGAGAGGTGCATAAAGAGGCAGGAGAGGTGCAAAAAGAGGCAAGAGGGGTGCAGAAAGAAAAAAGAAGGGTGTGGGAAGAAGCAAAAAAAGTGCAGAAAGAGGCAAGAGGAGTGGAAAAAGAGGCAAGAGAACTGCAGAAGGAAGCAACAAAGATGTAGAAAGAGGCAAGAGAGCTTCAGAAACAGGCAAGAGAGGTACAGAAAGTGGCAACAGGTATACAAAAAGAGGCAAGAGAAGTGCGGAAAGAAGCAAGAAAACCACAGAAAGAGGCAAGAGGTTGAGAAAAAGGGAAACATTTTACAGAAAGAAGCAACAGAGATGCAGACAGAAGCAATAGAAGTGTAGAAAGAAGCAAGAGAGGTGCAGAAAGAGGCACGAGGGGTGCAGAAAGAAGCAATAGAGATGCAGAAAGAAGCAAGAAAAGTGTGGAAAGAGGCAAGAGAGGTGCAGAAGGAGGCAAGAGATGTGCAGAAAGAGGGGAGATGGGTACAGAAAGAGGCAAGAGGGGTGCACAAAGAAGCACAAGATGTACAGAAAGAAGCAAGATAAGTGCAGGAAGAAGCAACATGGGTGCAGTAAGAGCCTAGAGAGGTACAGAAAGAGGAATGAGAAGTGCAGAAAGAAGCAACAGAGGAGCAAAAGGAGAGAGGAAAGTGAGTTGCAGTAACAGGCAAAAGAGGTACAGACAGAAGGAACAGGGCTGTAGGCAAAGGCAAGAGAGGTACAGAAAGAAGGAAAAGGGGTGTAGAAAGAGACAAGAGGGGTGCAGAAAGAAGCAAATGAGGCGCAGAAAGAGGCAGGGTGCAGAAAGAGGCAATAGCAGTACCGAAAGAGGCAAGAGAAGAGCAGAAAGAAGAGGAAAGTGAGTTGCAGAAACAGGCAAAAGAGGTACAGTAAGAGGGAACAGGTGTGCAGAAAGAGGCGAGAGGTACAGAAAGAGAGAAGAAGGGCGCAAAAAAAGGAAAGATGGGTGTAGAAAGAGGCACCAGAGGTGCAGAAATAGGCAAGACTAGTACAGAAAGAGGCAAGAGAATCACAGAAAGAGGCAAAAAAGTGCTGAAAGAAGTGCTGAAAGAAGCAACAGAGATGTAGAAACAAGCAAGAGAAGTGATTAAAGAGACAAAAGAGTTGCAGAAAGAAACAGGAGAGGTTCAGAAAAAAGCAAGAAAAGTGCAGAAGTGGCAAGAGATGAGAAGAAAGAGCAAGAAAGGTGCAAAAAGAAGCAAGAACAATGCAGAAAGAGGCAACAGACGTCCAGACAGTGGAAGAAAGGTGAAGAAACAAGCAACAGAAGTACAGAAAGAAGCGACAGAGGAACATAAAGAGGCCTAATTTGACTGCACCTTTACACAGGCTCATACAAAGTGGCCTAATCACTAATCCTTCTCCCAATATGTATAAAACCTCACTTTTCTCCTGAAGGTTCACAATTCATTGACTGGTCAGAATATTAGGCCTATCAAATGTAAAACCGCAATCTTAATCTTATCACTGTTCTACATCTGACCAAGTTTGTGAAGGTATGCATGCGTGTGTCTCTGCTTTTACCTAATGACATGTTATATAAAACTAAACATACAAATACTTGAATACCTGTAATTCAAACAGCATACTCTGTAAATTTGTGACAAAAAAGGTGTATGTATTTCCTTCTGCTCATAATACTGGGCACATGGGTATTCAATAGCATATTTGAGGGGCTCTATAACACCTATATACATAAGACATGTCTGCCTGGGCAACTGAACGGCAGAGCAAAACTGAGAATATTTAACTACCTATAGGAAAAGCTACACGCTTTTTAAGCTACCATCTTCAGTTGCATAACACACGTGAGAATACATAAGCAAGTCACAAGAGCACGCAGACTTTTAAACTTGACAGTTTGCGCTTCCCATTTCAATAGAGAAAGATGCAAGAGAAGTACAAAAGGAAGCAAGAGAAGTACAGAAAAATAACAAGAGAGGTGCAGAAAGAGTAACAAATATGCAGAAACAGGCAATAGATGTGCAGAAAGAGGCAAGAGGTTTGCAGAAAGAGGCAATAGAAGTACAAAAAAAGGGAAGAAGGTTGTGGAAAGAGGCAAGAGGGGTACAAAAAGAAGTAAGAGAGGTACAGTAAAAGCAAGATAAATGCAGAAAGGTGCAAAAGAGGTGAAAAAAGAGGCAAGAGGGATATAGAAACAGGCAAGATAGGTGCAGAAGAGGGAATACAAGTGCAGAAAGAGGCAACAGGGGTGCAGGAAGAAACACAAGTAGCATACAAAGAAGCAAGAGAAATGCAGAAGGAGATCAGAAAGAAGCAAGACAGGTACAGAAAGAGGCAAGAGAGGTGTAGAAAAAGGGAAGTAGGTTACAGAAAGAAGCAAAAGAAGTGCAGAAAGAAGCAACAGAGGTGCAGAAATAGGCAGGGGAATTGCAGAAAGAGGTGCAGAAACAGGTAGGAGATGTACAGAAAGAAGGAACAGGGAAGGTGAAAGAGGCAAGAGATGTACAGAAAGAGGGGTGCAAAAAGTGACAAGAGGGGGTCAGAAAGAAGGCAGCAGAGGAGCAGAAACGGGCAAGGGGCAGAGGGGCAGAAATGTGCAAGAAGGCGGAAAAAGAGAGAAGTGCAGAAAAAAACAACATACGTGCAGAAAGAGGCAAGAGAGATACAGGTGCAGAAATTGGCAAGATAGGCACAACAAGAGGCAAGGGGGTGCAGAAACAAGTAATTGAGGTGCGTGAAGAATCAAGAGAGGTTCAGAATGTAGCAAGAGAAGTGCAGAAATGAGCACAAGAGGTGCATAAAGAGGCAATGGGGTGCTGAAAGAGACAGGAGAAGTGCAGAAAGATGCTACCATAATGGAGAAAAAGACAAGAGAAGTGCAGAAAGAGTCAAGAGAAGTTCAGACAGAGGCAAGAGAGGTGCAGAAACAGGCATCAGAGGTGCAGAAAGAGGGAATGAGTCGCAGAGGGAAGAAAAGTACAGAAAGAAGCAAAAGAGGTGCAGAAAGAGGCAAAAGGGGTGCAGAAAGAAGCAAATGAGGTGCATACATAAGCAACACGAGTGCAGAAAGAAGCAAGTGAGGATCAGAAAGATGTAAGACAACTGCAGAAAGAGCCAAGCGAGTCGTGGAAACAGGCAAAATATGCGCAGAAAGATGGAACAGGGGTACAGACAGAGGCAATAGAGGTGCAGTGAGACTGAAAAAGGATGCAGAAAGAGGAAAGAGGGGTGCAAAAATTAGCGGGAGAGGTGCAGAAAGAAGCAAGAACAGTGCAGAAAGAACCAACTGAGGTTCAGAAAGAGGCAAGAAGGGTGCAGAAAGAGGCATGAGAAGTGCATAAAGAAGCAACAGAGGTGCAGAAGGAGGCAAGAGAACTGCAGAAAGAGAGTTTTAGAAACAGGCAAGAGAGGTGCAGAGTAGGGGAACAGAGGTGCACAACAAAGCAAGAGAGGTGCACAGAGAAGGAAGAAGGTTACAAAACGAAGCAAACTACGTGTTTAAAGAGGCAACAGAGGTACAGAAAGAGGCAAAAGAGGTGCAGAAACAGGCAGGAGATGTACAGAAAGAAGGTTCAGAGGATCTGAAAAAGCAAGAGATGGATAGAAAGAGGCGTGCATAAAGAGGCAAGAGGGATTCAGAAAGAGGCAAGTGGGGTACAAAAGAGGCAGCAGATGTGCAGAAACAGGCAAGAGAGGTACAGAAACATGCAAGATAAATTCAGAAAGAGGCAAGAGAAGTACAGAAAGAAGCAAGCAAGGGGTACAAAGAGGGAAGAAGGTTACAGAAAGAAGCAAAAGAAGTGCGGAAAGAAGCAACAGAGGTGCAGAAATGGGCAAGACAATTGCAGAAAGAGACAAAAGAGGTACAGAAACAGGCAGGAGATGTACAGAAAGAAGGAACAGGGGAGCTAAAAGAGGCAAGAGATGTACAGATAGAGGGGTGCAAAAAGTGACAAGAGTGGGTCAGAAAGAAGCAAGAGTTCAGAAAGAGGCAGCAGAGGTGCAGGAACAGGCAAGAGAGGTACAGAAACAGGCAAGAGAAGTGCTGAAAGATGCAAGAGAGGTGTAGAAAAAAGCAACAGAAGTGATGAAAGAGACAAGAGCATTGCAGAAAGAAACAATAGTTGTGCAGAAAGAAACAAGAGAAGTGCAGAAAGAGGCAAGTGAGGTACAGAAAGAGGCAAGAGAAGTGCAGAAAGAGGCAAGTGAGGTACAGAAACAGGCAAGAGAAGTGCAGAAAGAGGAAAGAGGACTGTAGAAAAGGGCAAAAGATGTTGCAGAAACAGGCAAAGGAGGTGCAGAAGAAGGGAAAAGTGGTGTAGACAGAGGCAAGAGAGGTACAGAAAGAGGGGAAATGGATGCAAAAAGAGGCAAGCAATGTGCAGAAATTTGCAAGAGCGGTGCAAAGAAAGAAAGGCAGGAGCTGACCGGAGTGCCCAATTAGTTTTGAAACGTTTGCAAAGATTCGTCAAAGAGCGCCAAAGATATTGGCAAAAGAAAAACAAGCATTGGCATAGCCAATAGGTCTCAACTTTGGGACCTTATAAGTGTTTAGTTATCCAGCACAATATCCTTGGTGCAACAACATTAACTGTTGCATGGCTAAACACTTATAAGGTCCCAAAGGCGAGACTAATTTGCTATACCAATGCTTGTTTTATCAGTGCCAATGGAAACCATCACTGCCATAACTTGGACCTGTTCACAGTCATAATCATTCAAACAAGACTGTGGGGTTAAGAGCCCAAAACTTTGGAATGCTTAAGTCCACATCTGAGGGAATAAGCCAGCAGGTGAGTTTTCAAGAACATCCCAATAAGGAATATTATTTAAGGAAATATCATGCTCACATCATGAATCTCTAGTAGCCAACAGAATTTCTGATTGCAGGTCACCCAAGCATTCTTCCTTTATACTTCGTCTTTACCTGCTTGGCCACTGCAGATTCTGTGTAGCATAATGAGGACTATTCTAGCAAGGCATGTCCACAATTCAAGTAGGTTATACAGGCTTGTGAACGTGCCAGCAGCAAATGTATTCATTCTGGGTGACCTCTCAATATCTGAAAGCTCATAACACCCAGTGCTTCTCAAGGATGCAACGTCCCTCTTCAGTCATTAAGAAACGTGCATTCTACTGCCACAGTACAAAACTCACGTCCTCCACCATTGGCCTTGCTCCACACTAAGCAGCACATGTAGAGCTTAGATCTTGAACTTGCTCTCAACCTACAAGTATACTTTGCATTAAGTCAGCACCATACACAAAATAACTCTGCTTGCTGATACAGATGCAAGAGTCAACGGACCACATTCTTAGAAATTCAGGATGGCAGAACCAACTGTGACAAGGAGCAGGTGATCAATGAAGATGAGCAGCAATTTCTATTTCCCTAACTGTAGATATTCATGCTTTCTGTTAATAGCTTAAGAGTACATAGATAAAAAAATGTGAATATAATATGCCATGGATATAACTACACTCAAAGTCATGCCTTCACTTACCACAAAAAACTAACAACATCTAGTAAAACTTTGCACGCTGAGAAACATGACTAACATAGAATTATATCTAAAAACTCTTGATAAATGTAAACTTATTTGTATTGCAACTGGGCACAATGTGACTGATGTACTTGATCAAAATAAATTCAATACAATAATGCTCTAGAGCATCACAATCAAGCAAACTACAACACAGTATGAGATCTGAAGTGCATGGAAATTAATGAAAGATGAGTGCCGAAGACATTTTGTATTTGTGGCCGCTAGAAATGTAGAAGAAACTTGTAGACACATTTTGAAACAATATATATTCCATCATGCACAATACGGCTATTTCAGGTCGCTGGCTTACTTTCCTACCAAGTACTAACAAGGCCTGGCACAGCCTCAGCAGCCACGCCTGTCTGTAAATAAAGGTAGAAAAAGTGTTGGGATTAGGCGATGGAAATCAACTTGCCAAGGTGTGGATTTCTTCTAAAAGCAAAACCACCAGCTCTTATTTTTACAGGAACTGCCTTCTAGACAGGTGAAACCATATTTTGTTCCCAAGAATGCCAAACTTCAGAGTATGTAAAAAACTAAGCAAGACAAAGTGCTAGTACAGGCCTTAAACAGTATCCTTCCTGTCTTCCCCGTTTTCTGAAAAGCAGCATCGCAGAAAGTAAAGAAATCACACAAATAGAAATTAATGACATAACTCTCGATAAAATACTTTCACGACTACCCTGTACGAGGAAGGCAAGATGGCCACACTCTATAATCAACTAACATAATGTTCTGAGAATCGTATGGATTTGGGGAGCAAAAGAACAGAGCAGCGCTCTTCATACTGCTCACATACAATAATTTATGCAAATTACATACTGCTGTTGGTTAGCTGACCAGAAAACAGATTTGACCAAACTGCACTAAATCAATTCTTTCAACCATGACTGTCTTTTAGAACAGGGACAGGTAGAACTTTAGTGGTTCCATCGGTGCTCCTTCAGTAAAAGCCGGTTTGAACAAGTGAAAGGCTGTATGTGCTCAAACCTTAGTCGTTCAAGCACAAGGTCGAGTGTTGGGAAACAACCTTGCTGTCCTTGAGAATAACACTATAATAAAAGGAGTTGTTAGGAAGCAAGGAGGAGGGACATAAAGTGAACACCGGACACTTCAATTAGTTTTAAATTATTTATTTGAGGCAGAAAAGAGGAAACAGTCCGCTCTAACAGGGGCTCAGAGGAAACTGCCTCTCCTGGAATCTCCGAGTAGTTCGGGTTACGATGACAGACCAGGATTCCATGAACACATCACCACACATCTCCCTTTTTCCAAATGAATAACAAAACCAATAAAGAAAGTAACAAGAAATAATGAAATAGAGAACAGGCAAAAGAGGTGCAGAAGGAGGGAACAGTGGTGTTGACAGAGGAATGAGAGATAAAGAAAGAGCCGAAAGGAATGCAAAAAGAGGCAAGCAAGGTGCAGAAATGTGCAAGAAGGCGGAAAAAAAGAGAAGTGCAGAAAAAACCAACATACGTGCAGAAAGAGGCAAGAGGGATACATGTGCAGAAATTGGCAAGAGAGGTACAGAAAGAGGTAAGAGGGGCACAACAAGAGGCAAGAGGGGTGCAGAAAGAAGTAATAGAGGTGCGTAAAGAAGCAAGAGAGGTATAGAAAGTAGCAAGAGAAGTGCCGAAATGAGCAACAGAGGTGCATAAATAGGCAAGGGGGTGCCAAAAGAGACAGGAGAAGTGCAAAAAGATGCTACGGTAATGGAGAAAAAGGCAAGAGAAGTACAGAAAGAGTCGAGAGAAGTTCAGACAGAGGTAAGAGAGGTGCAGAAACAGACATCAGAGGTGCAGATAGAGGTAGGAAGTCACAGAAAGAGGGAAGAAAAGTACAGAAAGAAGCAATAGAGGTGCATAAAGAGGCAAAAGGGGTGCATAAAGAAGCAAATGAGGTGCAGAAATAAGCAAAACAAGTGCAGAAAGGAGGAAGTGAGGTTCAGAAAGAGGTAAGACAACTGCAGAAAGAGCCAAGCGAGTTGCGGAAACAGGCAAAATAGGTGCAAAAAGATGGAACAGGGGTACAGACAGAGGCAATAGAGGTGCAGTGAGACTGAAAAGAGATGCAGAAATAGGCAAGAGGGGTGCAGAAATTAGCAAGACAGGTGCAGAAAGAAGCAAAAGCAGTGCAGAAAGAACCAACTGAGGTTCAGAAAGAGGCAAGAAGGGTGCAGAAAGAGCCATTAGAAGTACATAAAGACGCAACAGAGGTGCAGAAGGAGGCAAGAGAACTGCAGAAAGAGAGTTTTAGAAACAGGCAAGAGAGGTGCAGAGAAGGGGAACAGAGGTGCACAACGAGGCAAGAGAGGTGCACAGAGAAGGAAGGTTACAGAACGAAGCAAAATAAGTGTAGAAAGAGGCAACAGTGGTACAGAAAGAGGCAAAAGAGGTGCAGAAACAGGCAGGAGATGTACAGAAAGAAGGTACAGGGGATCTGAAAAAAGCAAGAGATGGATAGAAAGAGGCCTGCATAACGAGGCAAGAGGGGTTCAGAAAGAAGCAAGTGGGGTAAAAAAGAGGCAGCAGGTGTGCAGAAACAGGCAAGACAGGTACAGAAACAGGTAAGATAAATTCAGAAAGAGGCAAGAGAAGTACAGATTGAAGCAAGCAAGGGGCACAAAGAGGGAAGAAGGTTACAGAAAAAAGCAAAAGAAGTGCAGAAAGAAGCAACAGAGGTGCAGAAATAGGCAAGACAATTGCAGAAAGAGGCAAAAGAGATGGAGAAACAGGCTGGAGATGTACAGAAAGAAGGAACATGGGAGCTAAAAGAGGCAAGATATGTACAGAAAGAGGGGTGCAAAATGTGACAAGAGGGGGTCACAAAGAAGCAAGAGTACATAAAGAGGCAGCAGAGGTGCAGAAACGGGCAAGAGAGGTACAGAAACAGGCAAGAGAAGTGCTGAAATATGCAAGAGAGGTGTAGAAAAAAGCAACAGAAGTGATGAAAGAGACAAGAGCATTGCAGAAAGAAACAATAGATGTGCAGAAAGAAGCAAGATAAGTACAGAAAGAGGCAAGAGAAGTGCAGAAAGAGGCAAGAGAAGTGCAGAAAGAGGCAAGAGAGGCACAGAAAGAGGCAAGATAAGTGCAGAAAGAGGCAAGAGAGGTACAGAAAGAGGCAAGAGAGTTTCAGAAACAGGCATGGGAGGTACAGAGAATGGGAACAGGGGTGCAGAATGAGGCAAGAGATTTACACAAAGAAGGAAGAAGGTTACAGAACGAAGCAAAAGAAGTACAGAAAGAAGCAACAGAGGTGCAGAAAAAGGCAAAAGAGGTGCAGAAACAGGTAGGAGATGTACAGGAAGAAGGTACAAGGGATCTGAAAGAGGCAAGAGAAGGATTGAAAGAGGCATGCAGAAAGAGGCAAGATGGGATCAGAAAGTAGCAAGTGAGGTACACAAGAGGCAGCAGATGTTCAGAAACAGGCAAGAGAGGTACAGAAAGAGGCAAGTAGAGTGCTGAAAGAGGCAAGAGAGGTGTAGAAAGAAGCAACAGAAGTGATGAAAAGGACAAGAGAGTTGCAGAAAGAAACAAGAAAGGTGCAGAAAGAAACAAGAGAAGTAGGTTATTCAGGCTTGTGAACGTGCCAGCAGCAAATGTATTCATTCTGGGTGACCTCTCAATATCTGAAAGCTCTACTATGAGTGCCGAAGACATTTTGTATTTGTGGCCGCTAGAAATGTAGAAGAAACTTGTAGACACATTTTGAAACAATATATATTCCATCATGCACAATACGGCTATTTCAGGTCGCTGGCTTACTTTCCTACCAAGTACTAGCAAGGCCTGGCACAGCCTCAGCAGCCTCGCCTGTCTGTAAATAAAGGTAGAAAAAGTGTTGGGATTAGGCGATGGAAATCAACTTGCCAAGGTGTGGATTTCTTCTAAAAGTAAAACCACCAGCTCTTATTTTTACAGGAACTGCCTTCTAGACAGGTGAAACCATATTTTGTTCCCAATCCATACCTGCAAGACGAGTGGTTGGTTAGCTGACCAGAAAACAGATTTGACCAAACTGCACTAAATCAATTCTTTCAACCATGACTGTCTTTTAGAACAGGGACAGGTAAAACTTTAGTGGTTCCATGGGTGTTCATTCAGTAAAACCCGGTTTGAACAAGTGAAAGGCTGTATGTGCTCAAACCTTAGTCGTTCAAGCACAATGTGGAGTGTTGGGAAACAACCTTGCTGTCCTTGAGAATAACATTATAATAAAAGGAGTTGTTAGGAAGCAAGGAGGAGGGACATAAAGTGAACACCGGGCACTTCAATTAGTTTTAAATTATTTATTTGAGGCAGAAAAGAGGAAACAGTCCGCTCTAACAGGGGCTCAGAGGAAACTGCCTCTCCTGGAATCTCCGAGTAGTTTGGGTTACGATGACAGACCAGGATTCCATGAACACATCACCACACATCTCCCTTTTTCCAAATGAATAACAAAACCAATAAAGAAAGTAACAAGAAATAATGAAATAGAGAACAGGCAAAAGAGGTGCAGAAGGAGGGAACAGTGGTGTTGACAGAGGAATGAGAGATACAGAAAGAGCTGAAAGGAATGCAAAAAGAGGCAAGCAAGGTGCAGAAACGTGCAAGAAGGCGGAAAAAAAGAGAAGTGCAGAAAAAACCAACATACGTGCAGAAAGAGGCAAGAGGGATACATGTGCGGAAATTGGCAAGAGAGGTACAGAAAGAGGTAAGAGGGGCACAACAAGAGGCAAGTGGGGTGCAGAAAGAAGTAATAGAGGTGCGTAAAGAAGCAAGAGAGGTACAGAAAGTAGCAAGAGAAGTGCCGAAATGAGCATCAGAGGTGCATAAAGAGGCAAGGGGGTGCCAAAAGAGACAGGAGAAGTGCAGAAAGATGCTACGGTAATGGAGAAAAAGGCAAGAGAAGTACAGAAAGAGTCGAGAGAAGTTCAGACAGAGGCGAGAGAGGTGCAGAAACAGACATCAGAGGTGCAGATAGAGGTAGGAAGTCACAGAAAGAGGGAAGAAAAGCACAGAAAGAAGCAATAGAGGTGCATAAAGAGGCAAAAGGGGTGCAGAAAGAAGCAAATGAGGTGCAGAAATAAGCAAAACAAGTGCAGAAAGAAGCAAGTGAGGTTCAGAAAGAGGTAAGACAACTGCAGAAAGAGCCAAGCGAGTTGCGGAAACAGGCAAAATAGGTGCAAAAAGATGGAACAGGGGTACAGACAGAGGCAATAGAGGTGCAGTGAGACTGAAAAGAGATGCAGAAATAGGCAAGAGGGGTGCAGAAATTAGCAAGAGAGGTGCAGAAAGAAGCAAAAGCAGTGCAGAAAGAACCAACTGAGGTTCAGAAAGAGGCAAGAAGGGTGCAGAAAGAGCCATTAGAAGTACATAAAGACGCAACATAGGTGCAGAAGGAGGCAAGAGAACTGCAGAAAGAGAGTTTTAGAAACAGGCAAGAGAGGTGCAGAGAAGGGGAACAGAGGTGGACAACGAGGCAAGAGAGGTGCACAGAGAAGGAAGGTAACAGAACGAAGCAAAATAAGTGTAGAAAGAGGCAACAGTGGTACAGAAAGAGGCAAACGAGGTGCAGAAACAGGCAGGAGATGTACAGAAAGAAGGTACAGGGGATCTGAAAAAAGCAAGAGTTGGATAGAAAGAGGCCTGCATAACGAGGCAAGAGGGGTTCAGAAAGAAGCAAGTGGGGTACAAAAGAGGCAGCAGGTATGCAGAAACAGGCAAGAGAGGTACAGAAACAGGTAAGATAAATTCAGAAAGAGGCAAGAGAAGTACAGATTGAAGCAAGCAAGGGGCACAAAGAGGGAAGAAGGTTACAGAAAAAAGCAAAAGAAGTGCAGAAAGAAGCAACAGAGGTGCATAAATAGGCAAGACAATTGCAGAAAGAGGCAAAAGAGATGGAGAAACAGGCTGGAGATGTACAGAAAGAAGGAACAGGGGAGCTAAAAGAGGCAAGATATGTACAGAAAGAGGGGTGCAAAATATGACAAGAGGGGGTCAGAAAGAAGCAAGAGTACATAAAGAGGCAGCAGAGGTACAGAAACGGGCAAGAGAGGTACAGAAATAGGCAAGAGAAGTGCTGAAAGATACAAGAGAGGTGTAGAAAAAAGCAACAGAAGTGATGAAAGAGACAAGAGCATTGCAGAAAGAAACAATAGATGTGCAGAAAGAAGCAAGATAAGTACAGAAAGAGGCAAGAGAAGTGCAGAAAGAGGCAAGAGAGGCACAGAAAGAGGCAAGATAAGTGCAGAAAGAGGCAAGAGAGGTACAGAAAGAGGCAAGAGAGTTTCAGAAACAGGCATGGGAGGTACAGAGAATGGGAACAGGGGTGCAGAACGAGGCAAGAGATTTACACAAAGAAGGAAGAAGGTTACAGAACGAAGCAAAAAAAGTACAGAAAGAAGCAACAGAGGTGCAGAAAGAGGCAAAAGAGGTGCAGAAACAGGTAGGAGATGTACAGGAAGAAGGTACAAGGGATCTGAAAGAGGCAAGAGAAGGATTGAAAGAGGCATGCAGAAAGAGGCAAGATGGGATCAGAAAGTAGCAAGTGAGGTACAGAAGAGGCAGCAGATGTTCTGAAACAGGCAAGAGACGTACAGAAAGAGGCAAGTAGAGTGCTGAAAGAGGCAAGAGAGGTGTAAAAAGAAGCAACAAAAGTGATGAAAGGGACAAGATAGTTGCAGAAAGAAACAAGAAAGGTGCAGAAAGAAACAAAAGAAGTGCAGAAAGAGGCAAGTGAGGTACAGAAAGAGGCAAGAGAAGTGCAGAAAGAGGCAAATGAGGTACAGAAACAGGCAAGAGAAGTGCAGAAAGAAGCAAGTGAGGTGCAGAAAGAGGCAAGAGGACTGTAGAAAAGGGCAAGATATGTTGCAGAAACAGGCCAAGGAGGTGCAGAAGAAGGGAAAAGTGGTGTAGACAGAGGCAAGAGATGTACAGAAAGAGGGGAAATGGATACAAAAAGAGGCAAGCAAGGTGCAGAAATTTGCAAGAGAGGTGAAAAGAAAGAAAGGCAGGAGCTGACCGGAGTGCCCTTTTAGTTTTCAAACGTTTGCAAAGATTCGTCAAAGAGCGCCAAAGATATTGGCAAAGGAAAAACAAGCATTGGCATAGCCAATAGGTCTCGCCTTTGGGACCTTATAAGTGTTTAGTTATCCAGCACAATATCCTTGGTGCAAAAACATTACCTGTTGCATGGCAAAACACTTATAAGGTCCCAAAGGCGAGACTAATTTGCTATACCAATGCTTGTTTTATTAATGCCAATTGACACCATCACTGCCATAACTTGGACCTGTTCACAGTCATAATCACTCAAACAAGACTGTGGGGTTAAGAGCCCAAAACTTTGGAATGCTTAAGTCCACATCTGAGGGAATAAGCCAGCAGGTGAGTTTTCAAGAACATCCCAACAAGGAATCTTATTTAAGGAAATCTCATGCTCACGTCATAAATCTCTAGTAGCCAACAGAATTTCTGATTGCAGGTCACCCAAGCATTCTTCCTTTATACTTCGTCTTTACCTGCTTGGCCACTGCAGATTCTGTGGAGCATAATGAGGACTATTCTAGCATGGCATGTCCACAATTCAAGTAGGTTATACAGGCTTGTGAACGTGCCAGCAGCAAACGTATTCATTCTGGGTGACCTCTCAATATCTGAAAGCTCCTAACACCCAGTGCTTCTCAGGGACGCAATGTCCCTCTTCAGTCATTAAGAAACGTGCATTCTACTGCCACAGTAGAAACTCACGTCCTCCACCATTGGCCTTGCTCCACACTAAGCAGCACATGTAGAGCTTAGATCTTGAACTTGCTCTCAACCTATAAGTATACTTTGCATTAAGTCAGCACCATGCACAAAATAACTCTGCTTGCTGATACAGATGCAAGAGTCAACGGACCACATTCTTAGAAATTCAGGATTTCAGAACCAACTGTGACAAGGAGCAGGTGATCAATGAAGATAAAGAGCAATTTCTATTTCCCTAACTGTAGATATTCATGCTTTCTATTAATAGCTTAAGAGTACATAGATTAAAAAACGTGAATATAATATGCCATGGATATAACTACACTCAAATTCATGCCTTCACCTACCACAAAAAACTAACAACATCTACTAAAACTTTGCACGCTGAGAAACATGACTAACATAGAATTATATCTAAAAACTCTTGATAAATGTAAACTTATTTGTATTGCAACTGGGCACAATGTGACTGATGTACTTGATCAAAATAGGTTCAATACAATAATGCTCTAGAGCATCACAACCAAGCAAACTACAACACAGTATGAGATCTGAAGTGCATGGAAATTAATGAAAGATGAGTGCCGAAGACATTTTGTGTTTGTGGCCGCTAGAAATGTAGAAGAAACTTGTAGACACATTTTGAAACAATATATATTCCATCATGCACAATACGGCTATTTCAGGTCGCTAGCATACTTTCCTACCAAGAACTAACAAGGCCTGGCACAGCCTCGGCAGCCACGCCTGTCTGTAAATTAAGGTAGAAAAAGCGTTTGGATTAGGCGATGGAAATCTACTTGCCAGAGTCCATGTGCTTGCCTTACCTCTTCTTCCTGCCTTCTGTGCCACTCCCAGCTTGTCTCTGTTTTTGCCTAGCCATGCCTAAGCCGCGCCTTGCCCACACAGCTGCAACCCGTCCAGACCAGACCAAGGAATCGAGCGCCGAGCAAGAGCGGACGCGGCAGACGCGGTGGAGCTGCACGAACGGGGAGGACCGAGGACGAGGATGAGGAAACGAGGAAACGGGAGCTTGCAGCCGAAGATAGCTGAGGATAGCCGCGAGGACAACTGCGAGTCTCCCCGGAGCATCGCGGAACCCTCAGGGTGAGAGCCGTGGAGAGGGGAGCGGCGCGGGGCGGAGGGCTGGACGAGCGCTTAAATAACACTGCAGATCGCTGCAGAACGCCGGCCGCAAGCCGGGAGTGGGACGACGCCGGCAGGAAGCCCTGGTAACCGCGAGCAACAGCTGCGCAGGGGGTGATTAGATTGCATTGCCCCCGCCTTGACCTATGCAGCTGTAAGTAAATAGGTACTTCCTACTGAAGGGAATTGTCGGGTGGAATATCAATAGAGAGTGCTAGATTGGGAGTGCGGGGTGCCGCCACGGAATAATACCCCTGCACATTAATAACAATTGCACATTAAACCCCCACCCCCGTAGGGAGCAAAATAAAGTAGGGAACTGGTGCTGCAAAAAACCTGCAGAGGCACACCAACAGAAAGCCAGAATAAAGGGGGGGGGGGGGCAGCAGTGTATGGACATTCCGGTGATTCAGCCAATGGATAGAAATATTATCAATCTCTGAGGCACCTGAAGAGGCAAGGAGCCACGAAGCAAAAGGGCGACCCCGGCATTCCGGCTATAAGAAGGACAAGTACCGGGGAAAGCCGGGGAGACGCAGTGAAAGGGATTCTCAAGTGCGGCAAGGCAGTCAGGCTGACGGCTACAAGGCTCTAAGGCATAACAGAGGTAAGTGAAGTTCTTATGGATTGGTAAAAAATTGTAATCTAAATTAAACTTGAGACTCCAACCTCAGCAGAACCACAGACTAGGTACGAAAAACCTAGAAATGGCACCCAAAAGAGGGCAAAAATCACGCACAGCGGATGAACCAGGAAAGAGTAAAGTAATGGAGGACTCAATATCACTAGAAGAGAGCCAGGCAAGCCAGGCATCCTCTATGGACAACAGCAAGGGGCGACGTAAGAAAAGAAAAGTCAAAAGAGCAACGAAGAACGCCCAGCAGGCAAAAATAGGGTGTAATCAAACAACTACGAAACAGAAAGAGAACACGGCAGTGTCAAAATCCATAAAGGATTTTGTAGGGAAACACTACAAATCAATAGATCCAGTGATAACATCGGAACACAACGGAGAAAGAGAGGAAAATGGTGGGGAAATTGGTGAAAAGTCAGGCACGACAGTAGCAAACCAGATATGGATTGATACGGGAGAACTCCATGAAGAAGAAGACCCGGACATTGAGGAGGGAAGGGAGATCCCCATATTGGTGAACCTGACCCTACAGAGTCAAAATCAACACATATCAGCGCCTCGTCTTTCATCTTCCCCAAAAATGTTCTCGTTACAATCATCAGGGAATGAAGGGCAAAGGGGAATCGAAAGTCAGAACCAGAGCTACGTCTGGGGAGGCGCGCCAGATCAACTCCCGCAGAACCACAAAATGCAAACAGTTCCACTACAGCAAGATGGCACAAGTTCTAGTCACCAGGGAAACCCAGATAAAAATAATACTCAAGATTCAGAGCTTTCTGTAACACCCACATCATCCTTGATGGAACTAATATTGATGTTGCAGAAGGTATTACAAGGAATCCTTGAAGTATCTCTATCAAACAATGGAGTGATGAAAGCCCAGAAACAACATCTAAAAAAAATCGAAGAAGAACTATTGGAGATAAAGAGCCAAATGCCAAGCATGTTAAGGCCAATAGCTACAATACCACCCATCGATGAAAACGCCGAAAAGGAATTAGCAGAGGTAATCAGGGTAAACCTCGATGGGACTCTACATCCCACAGAGCAACCTATTACAAAGGATCCCGCTGAGGCCTCAGACAACGTTTACATTTCAAAGAGACCAATGTTGATAAAAAGGCGTGGGGGGCATACAGCGGCCCCTGCAAGGAATAGGGCTGGAAAGCCCAGAGAACCAAAACCATCAGGAAAGGGAAAAGGGAAGAAAATGGCAGGGGGGGCACTTTCAGGATTAAACGCTTCAGCCCCGATCTACATACCAAACAGTCATATGCAATCAGAGGGTAAAACAACAAAGGCCCAGAGAGAACTAAGGAAAACTCAAAGAAGTAAGGAGGCAAAAGAGAAACCCGCAACCACCTGCACTATGAAGCAGAAAGTAAGGATAACACCCGAACTATTCAATGGCCATAGGACAGCTAGCCCACATGCACAGGCATCAGCCGGCATGAGAAGCAAAGCGTGGCAGCCAGGGAGAACAAATGTCAGTCACCACGTTCAAGAAACCAACATGAAAATACAAGAGAGGGATAACAACAAATGTTTATACCTGGATCAGCTACCAACAGGGAAGAAGGGAAAATCGGTAAGAAAATGAACCCCCTAAATAGGGCACAGATATTAACGGCATTTGCAAAATGTTGTAGTTTGAGTGGGATCTGTACAAACGACCTTTCGTCAAGTCGGCTTTATAGAGAACAGGAATGGAAAGGAAATAACAAAAATCTCACTTCATTCAGATCTGGTAAAAAGGGCATTCCTGAAAGCCTCCAATGAGATAAACCAACAGGGAATAAGAATAATTCCAGAGAGAGAAATAAAAATCCCTACAGACAACACCTTCCTAAAACAGCACACCCGTCTACAGAAGAGACAAGTGAACCTCTATAGAGAAATCGAAGGAAACCGCAGTTGCCTGAAAATAGTAATAGACAACACAGGGAATGACACCTCATGGGATAACTGGTCTTTATGTAGTAACCCCGTGGGAGATTCCAACGATAGTGACACAGAGGACGAGGAAAAAGAAGACGATCTGAGTGGGGTTGAGTAGGACGGGGGGGTCTCAAATCTAGGTCTCATTAACTGGAATGTGAATGGGCTAGGCAATGAGCAAAAACGAGAATACATAAAGGAAATAATAAATAAAGTGGACATTGCCTGCCTACAAGAGACCAAGGGCCCGATGTAGGTCGGTCGGTAACGGCCGAAAATCTGTATTTTCGGCCGTTACCGACCGGTATTTACAAATCGGTATGTAGGGCCACATATTTTACAGATTCGGTAAATTTACCGATCGGTAAATTTACAGAATCTGTAAAATACAGAATCGGTATTATTACCTATTCGGTATTTTTGCTATGTAGGTGGGACTCTTCTGAGTCCCACAACCCTTACCGATTCGGTATTTTACCATCAAATATATTTGATGGTAAAATACCGATTCAGGTGTGCATGGGGGGGGTCTGATGACATTGGTATCAACAAAAGTGCTGAGGGAAGTAACACCGTTGAAAACGGAATGTAAATGGGTTCAATCTAGTAGAATAGAACTTTTAATAGTGGAATCCAAACATAAAATGTTGACACTAATGAATGTATATATGCAGTGGGACAATAGAATAGAATATGAAAAGGAGATGAGGTTCTTTAAAGAGGCTGTTGACAGTACATTAGAAAACTATGCATCAGATATAATAATAATAATGGGGGACTTCAACCACAAACTAAATCCTAAAAAGGCTGACCTATGGAACAGTGAGCTGTTAGAGGTGTACGGAATAAACCCGGTTAACTTTCCAATGGGGGAGATCTCGAAACAGGACGCAGAACTAGTATACACCCTAGGAGGCAGGGGTCTCCACTGTCTCAACAGTAGAATAAAGACAGACAGCCCAGCAGGGAGGACTTTTAAATTAGGTTTACAGAACTGCCCTATCGACTATATGTTCATGCATGCCTGGAACTTCCCCCAAGTTAGGGGGTTTAGGATAGAACAAAAAGAGGTGAGTGACCATAACCTTCTTCACCTAATATTATCTGGGGGAAGAAAACTGCATAGAGAAACAGTGATCACCCAGGAGGTAGAGTACCCCAAACGGGTGACGACACGATTAACGGAAGAATACCAGGAAAAACTGAGGCCATGCAAATGAAAATGGAATCTGAGAATCTAGATAAGAAACATTTAGAATGGTTCATAGGAAAGATAGAAGAAGTAGTCCAGTGCCTAAGACTAGAACTAAAAGGGACAAACAAAACAGGGTAAAACAGTCAAACTGAGGCAAAGTGTTTTCTGCGGAGTGCCAATCCAAAAAAAGGAGATACGGACAGCCCAAAGAAGGCAAAAAAAGAACTTCACACAAGAGAAACAGGTATATATAAACAAGTTGAAAAAAGAATTCAAAACAATGGTAAAGGACGCAAAAAGGGCATACAAAGAGAAATGCTGGTTAGACCTGTTAGAAGCAATTGAGGAAAAAAACTTAAGACAATTTTGGAAGTTGGTAAAGACAGCATCCGGAACAACAGATGGAGAATTAAATTGCGTGGTGAGTGAGGCTGCATGGGAAGAGTATATTAGGGAACTGTACGGGGTAAGAGCCCCAAGAGAGTATGTAGAGACCATAATATGGCAAAAAATATCAGAAGACTCCAAATTTAACGAAAAACAAGTAGAGCTTACAATAAGAGAATTGAAGCTAACCCGTGCGGCAGTACCAGATAATCTCCCTGCAATAATACTGAAGCCGGAGGTAAAATGGTGGGCAAGATTTCTGGCCCAGATGTTCCAGGTAATACTAAAAGAAGGCGTAATGCCTCCTACTTGGAAGGGTGCCATAATCAGGCCAATACACAAGAAAGGGAGCATGGAGGATCCACAAAACTACCGGCTGATAAACCTCCTCGACATAGGAGAGAAAGTATTTTCAAAAATTGTATTGAACCAATTGAACGCATGGGTAAAAGAGCATCAAATAGTTCCCATAGAACAGGGAGGATTTAGAGCAGGCCACTCCACAATAGACCATAGATTTGCTTTATGGGCTATGGCAAAGAAGTCGACGGAACAAAACGGCAAGTTATGCTGCTGTTTCGTCGACTTCTGTGCAGCCTTCGATTCAGTCGATCGGGCCTGCCTATGGGATACCCTAACGAAGATCAATATTCCCAAAGACCTTCTCACCATAATAAAGGAACTACACAGGGAAAAATAGGGGCAAGTCATCAGGGATACCATGGGATCTCTGACCCAAAAAATACCCATTGCCAATGGACTAAGACAGGGCTGTGTGTTGGCCCCCCAGCTTTTCTCCATATTTCTGTCAGACCTCCCGGCCCACCTAGAGGTTGAGGGTAGTGCAAGCCCCAAAATGAATGGAAACAAGGTACCCTGCTTATTATACGCAGACGATCTGGTAATAGTTGACCAGACCGAGAGAGGCCTCCAAAGAAAGCTTAACGCCTTCAATACATACTGCGCTAGCAAATTTCTAACAATCAATATTGACAAAACAAAAACCTTATGTTTTGGGAAAAAGATAAGCAGGTTCAGTTGGTATATAGGCGAGCTCAAACTGGAGATAGTCAATGAGTACCGATACCTAGGCATATGGTTCGATAAGTCGTTAAATTGGAGAGCCCATCTGGAAACACAAAAAGCAAAAGCACACACTTCCATTTGTGGTCTAAAAATGTTCAATAGGGATTATGGAGGGATGTCACATCGACCAATGCTTAGAGCTTTTGAGGCAATGATCCCTCCGCAAGTCCTGTGTGGGGCAGAGATCCTTTATTTGAGCGGTAAGGGAGCCTGGGACTCGGTGGAAGGGAAATGCATAAAAAGTCTCTTATCTCTTCCACAATCCTCTATGATACAAGCCATAAGAACAGAAATAGGCACAAAGGCTTGGGAGATACAAACACAGATGGCTGCAATCAGATTCTGGAAAAGACTAGAGGATCCAGAAGAGCAAAAAGTAGCTCACTGGTGTAGGAAAGAAATACAGAACAGTGAGCTAAAATGGGCAAAGGCCTGTAGAGAAAGATTGATGCAGACCTGTAATCACACTTCGCTGTTTTCCTTTCGAAAACATCTTAAAACCTGGCTCTTTAACCAGTAACATCTTATAACCCTCGCAATCTGCAATCTGCAAATATTAGCGCCGAGACGCCGTAAGGCATTTGTGCGCTTTAGAAATTTTAAAAATAAATAAATAAAATAAATAAAAGGTTAAAGATAGAAGTGGACCAGGAAACGTATCAAGTTTTCAGTACCAAGTGTGTGTTGAAGCTAAATGGGAAGGAAGTATCCAAAATGATTGATATAGGCTACTTAGCAAAGAAGAAATCAGTAGCACATATGCTAAACTCCTGGTCCAACGAAAACTGGTTCCCCTATTTAGACATCCTACCCAATCGCGGATATAGGCAAGAGATTCTGAGGTTGCGGATTGGGATTAACCTTTGGTTAATAAACAGAGACCTTAAAGCAAAAATACTAGATCAGCAAGGGTGTTGCAGGTGTAAGCTGGGAACCAAAGGAGACCTGCTACATATCTTACTTGATTGTTTGATACTATTAGAACCGCGGAAACAGTGGCTGCGCCCCGTGTTCCTAAAACACGATATAAGATCAAGGGCGCAGGCGGCCAACCTACTAACTGAAATCCCCAATATTGATATTGCAATTGCCCTTGGGAAATATTTAAAGGTGGCCCTGAGTGCACTAAGAAATCATGAATAATCTGTCTTACTGTATGAAATTTTAAACCAATGAAAATATACCCTGTAGTAAATGAAGGAATGGGTTTTAAATGTAAATTTAAGTTTTAAGGTAAACGTAATTTTATTGGTGCTTTATAATGGTGTCCAAAAATTTTGTACTGGACTAATTTTTTACAAGGTTTTATTGTATTTTATGTGAATATTTTATTCGGTGATACGGTTATTTGCATTTGTTTAAAGACTATGGTCATAATAAACATATATTTTGGCTTTGACTACTTGCCAAAGTGTGGATTTCTTCTAAAAGCAAAACCACCAGCTCTTATGTTTACAGGAACTGCCCTCTAGACAGGTGAAACCATAATTTGTTCCCAAGAATGCCAGACTTCAGAGTATGTAAAAAACTAAGCAAGACAAAGTGCTAGTACAGGCCTTAAACAGTATCCTTCCTGTCTTCCCCGTTTTCTGAAAAGCAGCATCGCAGAAAGTAAGGAAATCACACAAATAGAAATTAATGACATAACTCTCGATAAAATACTTTCACGACTACCCTGTACGAGGAAGGCAAGATGGCCACACTCTATAATCAACTAACATAATGTTCTGAGAATCGTATGGATCTGGGGAGCAAAAGAACAGAGCAGCGCTCTTCATACTGCTCACATACAATAATTTATGCAAATTACATACTGCTGTTGGTTAGCTGACCAGAAAAAAGATTTGACCAAACTGCACTAAATCAATTCTTTCAACCATGACTGTCTTTTAGAACAGGGACAGGTAGAACTTTAGTGGTTCCATGGGTGCTCATTCAGTAAAAGCCGGTTTGAACAAGTGAAAGGCTGTATGTGCTCAAACCTTAGTCGTTCAAGCACAAGGTGGAGTGTTGGGAAACAACCTTGCTGTCCTTGAGAATAACATTATAATAAAAGGAGTTGTTAGGAAGCAAGGAGGAGGGACATAAAGTGAACACCGGACACTTCAATCAGTTTTAAATTATTTATTTGAGGCAGAAAAGAGGAAACAGTCCGCTCTAAGAGGGGCTCAGAGGAAACTGCCTCTCCTGGAATCTCCGAGTAGTTCGGGTTACGATGACAGACCAGGATTCCATGAACACATCACCACACATCTCCCTTTTTCCAAATGAATAACAAAACCAATAAAGAAAGTAACAAGAAATAATGATTTAGAGAACATAAGAATAAAAAATAACTAAGTATGTGAGAGTAGGGCAATGATGATGAAAACCAAAACCAAACATATTACACTTTAATTTCCTCTTAATCAAGAAAGAGTTAATCACAAAAAAAATCTTGTCACTTTTTAGGCGTACACTTTGTACGAACACTTCTTTTTAAAGTCTCATGTGAAACTCCATTACCAACTCATTTGAATTGATGGTTAAAGGTGTTACAAAAATGTTGTTTATTAACATTCAAATCAACACTGGGGTCAAGTGCAAGGCGAGAGATATTCCACAAATTACCATCTAAAAGTTTTGCAGCATTTTTTCTGAGTTCATGAATTTGTAGAGGTGCTTTGAATTTCAAGAAACCTTTTCCAACAAGGTATGGGCTTTTTACATGAACCCAGTCACCCAATTTTAACTGGCTGTTTTTTGTAAAGTAAGATGATCTTTTGGCACTTGAAATATCAGAGTTTGACTTAGCTATTTTCCATGATTCTTTGACATTACATTTTTTGTCAATACTTGTAGTCATCCAAAAAAGACATAAATCAGATGTTTATTTTCTGCCTCACATTAGTTTGGATGGAGTTTTGGTTGTAACACTGTGAGGTGTTGTCCTGTAGCTCCAAATTAATTCTTTTAAAACAATTTCCACATTCATGTTATATTTTAAAGTAAACTGAATACATTCAACCAGATTTCTGTTGAAAAATTCTACTTTACCGTTACTTTGAGGTGTCTTAATATGTTTTATATATAAAAAAATTCTAGAAAAGGTTTAATTTCAATAGAAGTAAACTGAACACCATTATCAGTTAAAATTTCACCAGGAATGCCTTCTCTAGCACATATGTCTTGGAAAAAATTGATAACATTTTTTGTGGTTGGTTCCATCACCCCTCTAACCTCTACCCACCTAGATACATGGTCGATCATAACAATAACATATTCCATATAGTTAGGAAGGACATAGTAACGTCCTAAGAAATCCACTCCCACCCGTAGCCAAGCTCTTTATGGACAAATAGTGCTGAACTCAACTATCTTTTCAGTTTTAATGACTTTATCACTAACTTTACACTTACTGCATTCGCGTACATACAAGTCAATCTCATGATCCATTTTAGGCCACCAGAACTTTTCTCTAACTTTTCTTGTTGTGGAAGTGAAGCCCCAATGGCCAGAGTGTGCTAATTGAATTATGCGTTTGTAAAAACAGGTCGGGGGAATCAGCTTGTCACCACGCATTAGCTTACTACATTCTAAAGATAGTTCATCAAATACCTTCCAGAAACTTTGTAATTTATCAGGTAAGCTTCTTTCTTTTGGCCACCCAGAAATAACCATTTACATGACATCCTTAAGTACAGCATCATTGTTCAATTCTTGTACCCAATTATTTTCATCTTTTAAAATACAGGCGTCACCAATGTAGGCAGATACGGTAAGAACTGAAAGCACCCTGCCAATAATATTTAAATAAGGTCCTACATAGGGATCCTAGGATACAAATGGAAAAACAGAGCTACCATTCAGAGCCAAAACATCAAATCCAATCAAGCATATATATATTTTGTATTCATTTTTTTCAGTTTCAAAATTTCATATATTGATATTACATAAATAAATATAAGTTCATTGTTCAAAAATAGATTAAATCACACATATTCAATACAGCATGTAATGTCCCACAAACATCATACATATCTCATACTCACAAAACCACATACTTCAATAACAATCACGCAACCAATCTTTCACACATCCAAGCATAAATGATCTCAATAGTACATAAACCCCACCAATTGAATTGATAACAAGATGGGCAATAATTCATTAAACAAAGGAGCGTTAGGCAGTAACAGAAGTGGGGACTGATGGTGGAATAAACAATCCTACTGCCAACAAGAACCACGCTGACGCATGTTTCGGTGTAAAGACCCACAACGGGGCACACCTTTGTCAGGGGGCTGATGTACCACGGAGTAGGGGACTGTATATCTGTAAATACAAAATATGAATAAAGATACATAGACATAATCACATAACAGTTATTCTTGTATATATACATTGTGGTTACTAAACCACATATGGCTCTAAATGGGGAGGTAGCTCCGAGTCATTTAATATTGTCAATTATTATTTTTTAACTAGGAAGAGAGGCTACTCAAGGATCTGGAATGAACAGTTCTTCAAGAGGCATCTATACCATACAATGATCCACATTCTTCTTCTCAATCCTCATTCAACGTGGCCAATCAATACATTCAATCACCCTAGCATGTTCAAATATGTATACATTTATAGTACAAACAACAGGTAGGTGTCCTGAACCTCAATCTTGGTATCTATATATCATATAGATACACATATTCTCCTCCACACTCCTCTTTCAAAAAGAAATGATCAATTAATATTATTTGGGAGTCCCCAAAGTGTTGGACTATATATATATAAACTCTTAGGGAGGAGGGTATAGATTCCGTATGGCTCCGTCTAAAATGCAGGGTGGAAATATATAAAGAAGACATCGCGAGCCTTATTCTGAATAAAGTACTCATGTCCAAACGGAAGTCAATACACAATATCTAATCTAGTTAAAGAAAGGGTGCGGTGTTCCAAGCGCGGTATCTAATTTAGCGGTAGATAACGCCTGGTCATTAAGCATAACATATGGCAGTCAAACTTACCAAAATTTATCAACCAATGCTCAAAGTATAAAACATCAGTCATTCAAAGGATAGTTTGAGTGACAAACTCTAGGGGCCGTCCTCTTCAAACAGTCATCTCTCCTTCAGGAAACAACTCAAGACCTGGCTGTTCGAGCAGTAGTGACCACCCCCCCTCCTCAGCGCCTTGAGACCCTTACGGGTGAGTAGCACGCTTTACAAATCCTGTGATTGATTGATTGATTGAAGGGCAGCAGCATTCCCTTGGTACAGCGAATATCCAGTGCCCTTCATTGGCGGCTCTCAAATCTTGGAGGGCAGAAAGGAAAATCATACATAAGGGCCATGAAACATACATCACAGGATCCATCTGAACCATTATCATAGTTAACTCGCTCCACGGGGTCACCATGGTGATTATAACCTTGAATCAAGAATTGATGGGCTCCCCTATATACGATCTAAGGATAAGGGGAGAGAGCAAGAGAGATAGGGGGATCCTAGTTTAAAGTAAATAGGTTCGTTTAAAATGTGGCCCTAAATGAAGTCTATAGAATACATGGCCCCAAGTGGTCCCGACATTAGATTTAAGGCATACGCATACCTGTGTTTCACCAGGGAGTAATGATCCAATAGGTGTCTAGGGCGCGGTGCCTATATTCTTAATCTAGTGGCATCCGCAGGGGAGGCTGGTTCCATGCTGATTTACAATCTGTAATAAAGAATATAAACAAGATCGCTAGTAGACCAATAGGTTCAACCTCCTGAGGTTAAAAAGTACATAGTTCAAGCACTACCCTGTTTTGTTGGCATATGGATAATGGAACAGGGTCAAAACACTAGGACTTCTCAATGGAGGTCTAAAAATAAATTTGGTGAAGAATGAATAAAACAGGAGATTCGAGAGAACTAAGCATGGGCTGAAAAATGTGTTCAGCTCGCGGAATTTGCAGATTTTCCGCGATTTCACGATTCACGAATCTCGCGAAATCGCAGTAAAATTCGCGAATCAGCGGGGACAAATTTAAAGGCCAAGCACTTACAGGGTTACAGCAGCAGGTACAAAAGTTGAAGCTAATTTTTTATAACCTTTTACAAAAGGGTTACAAAGAAATTAACTTCGACTTGGGCACCTGCTGCTGTAAGCATATAAGTGCTTCCTGGCGCCTCGTTGCCTACTTGCAACTATTCTCTGACCCTGCTCTTACCCTTGAAGCAGGGTCAGAGAATAGTTACAAGTGCTGAGTGGTGCTGTGGTGATGCTGAGTGATACAGGGATGGTGCTGAGTGATAATGGGGTGGTGCTGAGTTGTGCTGTGGTGGTGCTGAGTGATGCTGTGGTGGTGCTGAGTGGTGCTGTGGTGGTGCTGAGTGATAATGTGGTGGTGCTGAGTGATGCTGTGGTGGTGCTGAGTGATGCTGTGGTGACGCTGAGTGGTGCTGTGGTTGTGCTGATTGGTGCTGTGGTGGTGCTGAGTGATGCTGTGGTGGTGCTGAGTGATGCTGTGGTGGTGCTGAGTAGTGCTGGGTGGTGCTGAGTGATAATGTGGTGGCGCTGAGTGATGCTGTGGTGGCGCTGAGTGGTTCTGTGGTGGTGCTGAGTGGTGCTGTGGTGGCACTGAGTGATGCTGTTGTTGCGCTGAGTGATGCTGTGGTGACGCTGAGTGATGCTGTGGTGGTGCAGAGTGATGCTCTGGTGGTACTGAGTGATGCTGCTGTGACACAGTGTCTTTGCTAGTTACAGTGGGTAGAAGAGGTGTGGAAGAGGGGTAGAGGGGTAGTAGATGGGTAGAGGGGTAGGAGAGGGGTAGATAGGTAGAAGAGGGGTAGAAGAGGGATAGAAGAGGGATAGAGGGGTAGATGAGGGGTAGAAGAGGGGTAGAGGGGTAGAAGAGGGGTAGAGGGGTAGAAGGGTAGAAGAGGGGTTGTAGAGGTGTAGTAGAAGGGTAGAGGGGTAGTAGAGGTGTAGTAGATGGGTAGTGGGGTAGTAAAGGGTAGAGCGGTAGAGGGTAGAGGGTAGAAAAGTGGTAGAAGAGGGGTAGAAGGGTAGAAGAGTGGTAGAGGGGTAGATGAGGGGTAGGAGAGTAGAAGATGGGTATATGGGTAGTAGAGGGGTAGAAGAGGGGTTGAGGGGTAGAAGAGGGGTATATGCATAGAAGAGCAGAGGGGTAGTAGAGGGGTAGAGGGGTAGAAGAGGGGTAGAGGGGGAGGAAGAGGGTTAGAATAGAGATAGAGGGGTAGAAGAGTGGTAGAGGGATAGAAGAGGGGTAGTAGAGGAGTAGAGGGGTTGAGGGGTAGTAGAGGGGTAGAAGAGGGGTAGGGGGTAGAAGAGGGGTGGAGTGGGTTAGAGGGGTAGTAGAGCGGTAGTAGAGGGGTTGAGGGGTAGAAGAAGGGTAGAAGGGTAGAAGAGGGGTAGAGAGGTGGTAGAGTAGAGGGGTAGTAGAGGGGTAGAAGAGGGGTAGAGGTGTAGAGGGGTAGAAGAGGGGTAGAGGGGTAGTAGTCGGGTAAAGGGGTAGAAAAGGGATAGAGATGTAGTAGAGGAGTAGAGGAGGGGTAGAGTGATAGAAGAGGGATAGAGGGGTAGAAGAGGGAGAGAAGGGGGTAGAAGAGGGGAGAGGGGTAGAAGGGTAGTACAGGGGTGATAGAGGGGTTAAAGAGGGGTAGAGACGTAGAAGAGGGGTAGAAGGGTAGAAGAGGGATAGAAATGGGGTAGAAGGGTAGAAGAGGGGTAGAAGAGGGGTAGTTGGGTTGTAGAAGGGTAGATGGGTAGTAGAAGGGTAGAGGGGTAGTAGAGGGGTACATGGATAGTTGAGGGGTAGAGGGAAGAGGGGTAGTAAAGCGGTAGAGGGGAAGAAGAGAGGTAGAGGGGTAGAAGAGTAGAAGAGAGGTAAAGGGGTAGAAGAGAGGTAGAGGAATAAGAGAGGGGTAGAGTAGAAGTAAAGAGGTAGGAGAGAGGTAGAGGGGTAGAAGAGAGGTAGAGTAGAGGTAAAGGGATAGAAGAGAGGTAGAGGGGTAGAAGAGAGGTAGAGAAGAGGTAGAGCGTTAGAAGAGAGGCAGGGATATAAAGGAAGCTATCGATTTCAGTAAAGTGAAAGAAAGCTCTCCTATCTTGAAAGCTGATTAGAAGCATCTCCTGAGAAACGCGGCACAACTTTCATATATATATATGGTATTTGAAATATAGTTAGTACAACTCAATTGCTGTGGCTCGATATGTGACGTCTTACATCACAAAATCAGAAAATACGGAACTAAAGGAAATGTGGGAGGAAATTTCACATGAAAAGAGTCTAAGTAACAAATTGTACCGTTACAGTCTGAAGATGTTGTCGTATCGAGAAATCGGAGCATATGAATGTTCTGATCGGTTATCATCAGCAAGTCTATATGCCAAATCTAGAACAATCATTTGGGTGAGTCTAGGTCTTGCTGCAACACGAAACCAAGTTTTGAAATCTGTATAAGAAATTGAGTATTTGGCGGAGAAAGAACCAAACAGTACCGATATTTTTAAGACAAACATGTTGGATACATACTATCCAAATAGAAGTAGTCATCTTGAGAACATTTGTCTCTATGAAGTTCTGCAAACCTATACTTTTAAGAGGAACATCACAGAAGATATCAATAAAGGAGTATATGTTGTATTTGGATGTGAAGGATGTCTGGTGAAACAAAAAAAAGGCCATTTGATTAATCATCGAAAATTGAGTCGCGAATCTCCTGACAAAAGGGAATTTTACTCTTTAGCTCTTTTGCACCTCTTTAAGCCATGGCGTACAGAAGAGGAACTACTTGGAGATTTTCTCAGTTATGAAGAATCCTTCAATGCAACCAAGGATACTATAGAAAGTCCTGTTTTTTCAAATTATCTGCAAATGTTGAACGAGGAAATACAGCAAGAAGCTACAATTGCAGCAGAGATTGCTAGAGACAGTTCTCAAGACAGTCAGAGTTCTGCTTCATTGAGTCAGGATCCACTAGGAGGACCAATTATCCAAAATGAAGCTGCCACTGCCATGGATGAAGTGGATAAAGCCATGGAACAAGCTCAGGAGGATGAAGTTAACTTAGAAGATTTGGAAAAAGAACTGAACGTTGAGCAGAAACAAATATATGAAGAAGTCACAGAACAGATTGAGCATGGTTTATGTCATGAGAAAAAAGAGTGCTCATGTATATCATTTATGCCTGTCCGACTGTACGTCAGTGGAGAAGCAGGAACTGGAAAACGTTTTCTGATTAAAGCAATTGCAACTTATCTGCAGAAAAGAATGGAGTCATCGCTGTCTTGTGTTGTTACTGCTCCAACTGGGTTGGCAGCACATAACATTAAAGGGATAACTTTACATCGTTTATTGATGCTGCCAGTAGAGCATGATAATAAATTACAATACTACAAGCTACCTAGTGAAGCTTGTTGTGAAGTTTCCAGAGTTCTGAAGAAAATGAAACTTCTTATCATTGATGAGGTAAGCATGGTATCAAATGTAATGCTTGCTTTTGTGCATTTAAGAATACAAGAAATTCTTAAAACAGAGTATGATGTGTTATTTGGAGGTAAGCACATCATTGTTTTTGGAGATCTACTGCAGTTAACTCCAGTGAAAGGACAACCAGTGTTTAAAATGCTTACGCATGAAGATACAAGGAAGTGCCTAGGAAGCATTGGAAATGTTAACATATGGTTACATTTCAAATATGCAGCATTGCTTCAAAATATGCGACAGGCAAAGGATGAAGATTATAAAAATATTCTACAAGATGTAAGAATTGGAAAAGTAAGTGAGCATGGCAAAGAAGCTTTACATGCACGATTAATTTCAAATTTGTTTCCAAACGAAAATATTCTCCCAGAGAATATTTTTAAGAAAATTCCTGAAAACAAATCTCTGATATGCTTGATGCCAACTCTGCAAGAATGTTCAATCTTCAACAACAAAATGTTACAGTTAGAAAATCAAGAGATTGTGAAACTGGAAGCTATTGATAAAATAGAGCATGAAGGAGCAACTATTATTTTGTCAGAAAAGTTGAAATCAAAATTGGATTCTTTAGAGAAGACAATATCTAAAACTGCTGGTTTGGAAAAGACTCTGTATGCATGTTTAAATTGTCGTATAATTTTACGACGGAATTTACATGTGGAAAGAGGTTTAGTAAATGGAGCAATGGGTTATGTTGTTGATTTTGTGAATTACTGAACTAGAGATGGAATTGAATTTTTAAAAATTACATTTGATGGAATTGAAGAAGTACAAAAAAATCAGTTGTTGTTCTGCTCGATGTTTGCTTGTGAAAGATTTATATGTCCGCCGAAAACAGTTTCCTGTTTCTTTGGCATATGCGGTGACTATTCATAAATCTCAAGGTTTAAGTGTAGATAGTGCTTTGGTGAATATTGGAAGTTCTGTGTTCAAGGAGGGTATGGCATATGTTGCTTTATCTAGAGTCAGAACTTTATCTGGATTGTACATGATTGATTTTGATGAGACAAAGATTAATGCAGATCTAAATTGTGTAAAAGAATATAATAGGTTAAGAAGAGAGTATGCTCCAAACTTACCTCAATATCCTCTATTTGAAAAGCATGTGGTAGGCCGAAAAAGAAGAAATGAGAAAAATTGTAGTGAAGTTGTAGCAAAAAGAAAAAAGTAGGTGAACCAGTAATTGTAAGTAGAAAGGAAAATGATTCAGTTAAAGATGTTGTTGGATTTCAGTTTGAAAACAGTTCTGGTGTCAACTGCTATGCTAATGTAGTGGTTAATGTTGTTTTTATTCTCCAAACTGTACAAGAACAGATTGTTGAAAATCGTGATCAAATATTTTGTTGTTTGTTGAATTTTTTGTTTAAGAAATGTAGCAGTGATAGAACAAAAATACAAAGTGTTTCTGAAGTTCGAAATGTTTTAGACATATGTTCTGGTCTAAATCAATTTTCACAGAATATTCAGCAAGATTGTCAGGAATTTCTAATGTATATGCTTGTTGTATTGCAAGATGAAGGTGTAGATGTAGAAAATCTTTTTGGCCTTTCTTATAAATGGCAGCATAACTGCGACAATTGTTCCTTTTCAAGTACTACTACAATAGACACTGAAAGATTTATATATTTGACTTTACCAGACTGCAAATCAGTCTCTTTTAATAATCTAGTTAGAGAAGCAAATCAAAACATGGTCTGTACTCAATGTAAATCTGCAATGCTATCAACATTATTTATACAAAGATATGGACAGTATGTAATGTTAATGTTCCAACGATGTAGACCTGATGGAACTAAATTGGCAACTTTAATTAAAAAATTTGTGGCTTCTAAATTATCAATTTCAGGAAGAACCTCTGCAACTGCAGCAATTATTTACCATGATGGTCCTTCGACAACATCAGGACATTACACAGCTTATTTAAAATGTCAAAAAGGCAGGACTAATTGTAATGATACTCAATTGACTTTCAAACTACGCTTGCCTTCTGACTTAGAAAATTCTTACCTAGAGTTCTTACAACCGAAATTTTAGGAAAGGTAATTGGCCTATGAACATTGGAGCAGTTAATAAAACTTAGTCTGCTGTTCAAAATTACTTTGTGAGTGAGAGTGATCAAGATAAATAAAAAACTTGTAGTTGTCATGAAGGTAGTGTAAGTGTATCACATAGTGAGTGATATCAGTATTATAGGAAATGTTGATCATGAGTGAGCCAGAGGTGGAAATATAACTATTGTTACATGATGAAAAAGATGTTTGAGCTTTTCTTTTAGAAAGTCGAGGGAATTGAAGTTTAAGAGTACTATTGAGTAATTTCCAAAGAAAAGGACTTTCCATATACTATTTGGCTTGTGGAAAAGTAAGTGGATCAAAAATGAGTTAAGATATGTTTTTTTCTAAGTTTTACATTATTTATTGAAACGGTGTATGGGTTTTTTAAACACAATCTTTTTGATTGTGTTTTTTTTGCCCTCTGTCATATGATGAGTAGTATTGAACTCCCTGTTTGAAGTGAAATTCAATATATTCTGAGAACAGCAAAAATAAACCATATAACATGTTGTACAAGTTATTTTGTATTTTGTATTTTGAAATATATATTATACTCCCCTTCTCTCACGCTCAGTCACCTTTTTCCACTCTCTATCACCCCTCTTAACTTACCGTCACTGCCCTTCTCTCACCCTCCCTCACTCCCGTTCCCTTTCTCCACTTCCCTCACTACCCCTCTTTCCCCATTCCTTCACGGCCCTTTCCCTCTGTCCCATCCACCACTTTCCAGCTGTCAGTCACTCTACTTCACTCCCCTTACCCTTCTTTCCTTCCTTTGCTCCCTCAGTAATTCACCTTCCCTTACTCACCTTACTCCACTTCACTCACTCCTTCTCTCACTCCTTCTGTCCTCTCACATCCTCACTCCCCTTCCCTCATTCTCTCACTCTTAGTCTCACTCTCTCCGTCCTCTCAGTCTCTCACTCCTCTTCAGTCATGCTCACGCCCTATAACTCACCCACACTCCTTCACTTACCTTTCTTTGCTCCATTACTCAGTCCTTTTCTCTCACTCTTTCCTTCACTACCTCTGTCCCCTCACTCCCTCACTCTCCTTGTCTTACCCTCACTCAATTTTATCCACCCTCTTTCACCCCTCCTTACTCAATCTCACTGCCCTTCCCTCACCCTCCCTCACCCCGTTCCCTTACTCCACTTCCCTCACTTATCCTCATTCCCCATCCTTAACTGCCCTTCTTCTCACTCTGCTCCCGCAGTCACCTTTTCACAGTCCCTCTGCTTCACTCCCCTTCTCTTCTTTCCTTCCTTTGCTCCCTTAGTCATTCTCCTTCCCTTACTCAACTTACTCGACTTTACTCACTCCTTCTCTCACTCCCTCTGTCCTCTCACTCCCTCACTCCTCTTCCCTCACTCCTTCTCTGTTACTCTCACTCCCTCTATCCCCTCACTCTCTCACACCCCTTTACTCACCCTTCCTCAGCTTCCATCCCTCATTGTTGTGAATGCACCCTCACTCACTCCCCCTTCCCTGTCACTTACCCCCCCTTTCCTTACTCCCCTTTCTTTCTTTAGTTTTGATAACTCACATAACTTTAGTATCTTACTCACCTTCAGTTCATTTCTCTCTCCCTCTCTTCCTCTCTGTCACTGAATCTATCTGCTTCATTATCCTCTTAGTAATTTGCTCTCCCTCTATTTCTTTTTCCCTCTCTCTGTCCTTCACCATTCCTTTGTTTTCCTTTCTGTGTCCTTCACTCCTACTTTATCTCTTACTACCCTGTTATGACTTTTAATCTCCTGCCTTGTCTCTTGTATTTTGAAATATATATTAAAAATATGATAACTTACTTTTTTTCTCTTCCACAGATATTAAATTTGGTAAAAATATGTAATTAAGTTTACATTACTTATAAGGTAAGTTTGACAAACAAAATTTACTTTCTCATCACTCTTTTCCTTAACCTCACTACTCTTCTCTCATCCACCCACACCCCCGTTCCCTTACTCCGCTTCCATCACTTATTCTCGATCCCCTTGTTTACTCCCCTTTCCCTCACTCCCCTCCCACACTCATCTTCTTTCAGTCACCCTGCTTTACTTCCCTTCCCCTCACTTCCCTTCCTTCACTCCGTCACATTTTCCCCTTTCCTTACTCACCTTACTCCACTTCACTCACTCCTTCTCTCACTCCCTCTGTCCTCTCACATCCTCTCTCCCCTTCCCTCACTCTCTCACTCTTAGTCTCACTCTCTCCGTCCTCTCAGTCTCTCACTCCTCTTCCATCACGCTCACTCCCTATAACTCACTCACACTCCCTCACTTACCTTTCTTTGCTCCCTTATTCAGTCCTTTTCTCTCACTCTTTCCTTCACTACCTCTGTCCCCTCACTCCCTCACTCCTCTTGTCTTACCGTCACTTACTTTTATCCACCCTCTTTCACCCCTCTTTACTCACGCTCTCTGCCCTTCTCTCACCCTCCTCCACCCCGTTACCTTACTCCAGTTCCCTCACTACCCCTTATTCCCCATCCTTCTCTCCACTTCCCTTTACTTTCATCCCCCACTCACCTTCTCTCAGTACCTATGCTTTAGTCCTCTTCCCCTCTATGTCTTTCCTTCGCTCACTCACTCATTCCCCTTGCCTCATTCACCTTACTCCACTTTACTCACTCCTTCTCTCACTCCCTCTGTCCTCTCACTTCTTAACTCCTCTTCCCTCACTCCCTCTCTGTTACCTTCACTCCCATTGTCTCCTCACTCTCTCACGTCCCTTCACTCACTCTCACTCACCTTCCATCGCTCATTGTTGTGAATGCACCCTCACTCACTCCCCCTTCTCTCTCACTCACTCCCCTTTCCTTTCTTCCCTTTCCTCATTTAGTTTTGCTAACTCACATTCCTTTGTATTGTATTGTATTGTGTATTTGTATAGCGCTTTACTGTCACCCCAAGGGCATCCTGGCGCTTGAGATCACTGTCAGCAACAGAAACAACATCTTACACTGCCCTAGGGAACAAGTGGGTCTTCAACGCTTTTTTAAATGGTGGAAGGTCCCTTTGACCTCGTAAAAGGAGTGGCAGAGAATTCCAGAGTTTAGCCGCTGCGTCACTAAACGAGCGTCCACCCATCCTCACTCTCTGGAATCTCGGTACCACCACCAGCCACGCAGAAGAAGAGCGCAAACATCGCGTGGACGAATACCATGAAAACATATTCTGCAGTGGGACCGGGCCCTGTCCGTGCAAGGCCCTGAACACCAGGCAGGCAGCTTTGTACTGAACACGTAGATGGACCGGCAACCAATGTAAGTCCCGGAGAGTAGCGGTGCAGGAGCTGAAGTTAGGGCGAGAGAGGGCCAGCTTGGCCGCCATATTCTGCACCCGTTGCAGTTTACATAGCAACGTTTTAGGGGCTTCCAGAAGTAGAGCGTTGCAATAGTCTAAACGACTTAGGATGGTCCCACGCACTACTTCTGGTCTAGACTGTTCAGGTAGAAGGGGCAGAACTTTACGGAGCATGCGCAACAGCATCATGCACGTAGCCTTGGTCTTATTTACATGTATATCCAGCTGCAAGTTAGGCCCAAAAGTAACCCCTAAGTTACGTGAAGACTCAGCGGCTGACACTGTCTCAGGAAAGGTCGAGGGCCAAAACTTGTCGGGGAGTGAACGCGGTATTTTATCAGAAGAACAGTAAATCACCTCCGTTTTTTTGCTGTTGAACTGAAGGGAGTTAGATCGAAGCCAGTCAGCTGTAGCTGACATACAGCGATGGAATGTTTCCAACGGGACCGAGTTGTTTCCTTCCAGTGAAAAGACCAATTGGGTATCATCAGCATAATTGAATGCTGAGATACCAAATGATTTTATCAGATGGACCAGAGGGCGAAGGTAAAGGTTGAAAAGTATGGGGCTGATGGCCGAGCCCTGTGGTACCCCCTGCCACACATTCCTCACCTCCGATCTAAATGGGGGCAGCGCCACCACCTGCCGTCGGTTGTTCAAATAAGAGACCAACCAATCCCTTGCCAGCCCGGTGACCCCACACTCTTCCAGTCTCCTGATGAGGGTAGAGTGGCAGACCGTGTCGAACGCGGCCGACATGTCGAGCAGCACTAAGAAGGCTGCCCGACCCATGTCAACCCACGAACGAAGGTTGTCCAACACGGCCACCAGCGCAGATTCAGTCCCATGCGCTGGACGAAAGCCAAATCAGGTGTTCCCTTCCAGGAAACCGGACAGGGCGTGGGTCACTAGCTTCTCCATGATTTTGATAGGGAACGGCAGCAAGGAGATGGGTCTATAATTAGACAGGCAGGCAGGGTCCAATGTGGGTTTCTTTAAAAGAGGTGACACCACTGCCAGCTTCCAGCACTCGGGAACAATTGCAGTGTCAAAGGAATGGAGGCAGATGGAATGCAAGGGCTGGAAAAGTTCATCTTGGAACACCTTCCACAACTTAGGAGGCAGTGGGTCCAACGGGGAACCCGATGACACAGTTAGTGCCAATTTGCAGAACTCCTCGTAGGACGGGCTGGGGAAGCAACAAAGCTGGGGTCGACTGGAGTAGACCGCAAAGGCTTCCATGCTGGGAGAGCAACAGCTCAGCTGGGGTCGACTAGGCGCAGCGTCCGGAGCTCCCAAACTGAGAGAGGGACCACCCAGCTGGGGTCGACTGGGCGCAACGTCCGGAGATCCCAGACTGAGAAAGGAACTACCCAGCTCGGGTCGACTGGACGCAGCGTGCGGAGCTCCCAGACTGAGAGAGGGGCCATCCAGCAGGGGTCGACTGGGCGGGATGTCCGGAACTCCCAAGCATAGAGTAAGACAGCTCTGCTGGGGTCGACTGGGCGCGACGTCCGGAGCTCCCAGACTGAGAGAAGGACCATCCAGCTGGGGTCGACTGGGCGAGACGTCCGGAGCTCCCAAGCAAAGAGTCATGTGACTCTGCTGGGGTCAACTGGGCGAAACGTCCGGAGCTCCCAGACCAGAGGAGGACGGTGCTTGGCGCTTTAATCCGTCCAAGATCGTGGCAATCTTCTCTTCAAAGGCACTTGCCAAAGACTCACATAAAGCCTGCGATGCGGGAACATTATTTGCCGCGCAGGTAGGATGCGTCAGGTCGTTGATGATTTTAAACAGCGCCTGAGATTTGTTAGGGGCCTGGTTCAAGGCGGATTCCAGGTAGGCCGCTTTCGCACACTTAATCTGTGCTTTGTATTCCTGGAGAGACTGCCTGAAAGAGGCCTTCGCTATATCCGAATAGTCCTTCCTCCAGGCTCTCTCAGCTCGTCTACAGCACGACTTCATCTGCCGCAGATCGTTCGTGTACCAAAGGCATGCCCGATTCAATCCCTGGACCTCCGAAGGGGGGCCACCTTATCCAAGGAGTACGAGATATGCCGGCACATCGAAGTGTAGCTCTCCTCCACATTATCTCCCAGGATGAAATTTCCTGGTAATAAAGTAGGCAGAACTGGAGATTTTAGCAGTCGAGACCAAGGTCTGCCCATTTTAGCATGTCTGGAACCGGAAACCGCCGAAGAGTTAATCCCCAGACATAGAGAGAAAGCAACTAAGGCATGATCCGTCCAATACTGGCAGAGGATATCGTTCACCGTCACCTGTTGTGCATCGGCAAACACTAAATCCAGGACATGGCCCTGTCGGTGCGTGGCCGAGAGGACAAGCTGCTGCAACTGAATATCGTTGCATGCTTGGCACAAGGTGTTAAAGTCACTGTCCTGCGGTCCGCCCGGCCACAGGTTAAAAATCCCCTAGGACCATCAACCGAGAGTGAGTATTAGAGAGATCATGTAACAGATCGATGAGATCAGGGAGATTGGGGGCATTGCCCGGCGGTCGATAGCACAGGACACCTGAGCATAAAATCCCCTCAGGTCCTTTAAAAGAGAACCCCATCAGCTCAAAGCCCGGTACCTCTCTGATCTTAAGCTGAGATAGAGCTAGCGTCTCCCTGTATATAAATACAATTCCACCGCCCCTGTTCAGCAGGCGAGGAGTATGGTTGATTTTAAATCCCGGAGGACAGGCCAGCCCTAATTCGACCTCACAGTCCGCCCGAGTCCAGGTTTCCGTTAGGAACAACACATCAATCCCCATGGACTCAATAAGAAAGGCAATCTCCATGTGGTGCTTACAGAGAGACCGAACGTTAAGCAAAGCACAGAAGAGCTTTCTGGGTGGAGGCGAACAGCTGGCCTGCTGACTAGGGGGCGCCTGAGGCGCTCTCAAGGCTAGTAAGTCAGTTCGAGACTCTGCGGGATGTGCACGGAGTGCCAGAGGTAGCGGCCCTAAGCGCGCCTGCTCGTCCATCTTTATATGATATTACACTGAGCGGAAGTCCGCCTCCTGCGCCCCTTGCCCTAAGCAAGATGGCACCCGAAGTGCCCCTGGCTTCAAAACCCACCCAAGATGGCGGTCGGACCCGCTGATGCTAGCTATATCCCGCCTAATGCGGGTGAGATCCAATTATAGTGCCAGTAAGCCTAGCTGAACCCCGGCCTAAGGAAGAGCGTCACTAAGGTAGGCAAGAATTAATAAACTAAACAGTAGGCTATGAAAACTATGCAGCGCAATACAAGCAGCGCGAAGTTAAAAGAAGAGTCACACGAGTTAAAATTAAAGCAGCAGCAGTGGCGCGCTGACAGCGAAATCTGAGCCAAACCTGACCCGGTGGCTTAAATAAGCTCACCAAGTGCGGAAGTCCGCCTCCTGCGCCCCTTGCCCTAAGCAAGATGGTGCCCGAAGTGCCCCTGGCCTCAAAACCCACCCAAGATGGCGGTCGGACCCGCTAATGCTAGCTATATCCCGCCGAATGCGGGTGAGATCCAACTATAGTGCCAGTAAGCCTAGCTGAACCCCGGCCTAAGGAAGAGCGTCACTAAGGTAGGCAAGAATTAATAAACTAAACAGTAGGCTATGCAAACTATGCAGCGCAATACAAGCAGCGCTAAGTTAAAAGAGGAGTCACACGAGTTAAAATTAAAGCAGCAGCAGTGGCGCGCTGACAGCGAAATCTTTAGTATCTTACTTACCTTCAATTAATTTCTCTTTCCCTCTCTTCCTCTCTGTCACTGAATCTATCCACCTCATTATCCTCTTAGTAATTTGCTCACCCTCTATTTCTTTTTCCCTCTTTCTGTCCTTCACCATTCCTTTGTTTCCCTTTCTGTGTCCTTCACTCCTACCCTTTTTTGACTTTTAATCTCCTGCCTTGTCTCTTGTATTTTAAAATATATATTATAAAAATTATAAGTATTTTTTTTTCATCTTCCACAGATATTAAATTTAGTAAAAATATGTAATTAAGTTTACATTACTTATAACGTAAGTTTGAAAAACAAAATTTAGTTTCTCATTACTCTTCCTTAACCTCACTACTCTTCTCTCACCCTCCCTCACCCCCGTTCCCTTAGTCCACTTCCCTCATTTATTCTCATTCCCCATGTTTACTCCCCTTTCCCTCATTTCCCTCCCACACTCAACTTTTTTCAGTCCCCCTGCTTTATTTCCCTTCCACTCTTTTCCCTTCCTTCTCTCCCTCACTCATTCCCCTTCCCTCACTCACCTTACTCCACTTCACTCACTGTTCTCTCACTCTCTCTGTCCTCTCACTTCCTCACTCCCCTTCCCTCACTCCCTCTCTCTTAGCCTCACTCTCTCCGTCCCCTCACTCTCTCACTCCTCTTTCGTCACGCTCACTTCCTTTAACTCCCCTACACTCCCTCACTTACCTTTCTATGCTCCCTCACTCAGTCCCCTTATCTCACTCTTTTCTTCACTTCCTGTGTCTCCTCACTCCCTCATTCCCCTTGTCTCACACTCACTTGCCTTTATCCACCACTCTTTCCTCAACCTCATTGGTCTTCTGTCAACCTCCCTCAGCCCCGTTCTCTTACTCTGCTTCCCTCACTTATCCTCATTCCCCATGTTTACTCCCCTTCCCCTCATTCCCCTCCCACACTCACTTTCTTTCAGTCCCCTTTTTTCACTTCCCTTCCTCTCTCTTACCTTCCTTCGCTCATTCGCTCACTATCCTTCCCTTACTCACCTTACTTCTCTTCA
Organism: Lissotriton helveticus; assembly: GCF_964261635.1. NCBI lineage: Eukaryota > Metazoa > Chordata > Amphibia > Caudata > Salamandridae > Lissotriton > Lissotriton helveticus. The sequence goes on from NC_136063.1 coordinate 43,788,574, forward strand.
CTCAACCCTTCTCACACTCCCTCTGTCCTCTCACTTCTCCACTACTCTCCTCTCACTCCGTCTGTCTTACCCGCAATCCCTCTGTCCCCTCACTCTCACTTCCCTTCAATCACCCTCACTCATCTTCAAACCCTCACTGTCATCAACTCACTCTCACTCACTCCACCTTCCTTCTCCCTCACTCCCCTTGGCTTACTCTCACTCCCATTACTTTATCCTCCCTCACCCTCTTTCCCTCAATATCAATCCCCTTTTTTTTTACCTTGACTCATTTCTTTCCGTCACTCCCTGTCACTCTCCTTTGTTCACTCCACTACGACTCACTCTTGTTTACAACTCACCTTCTCTCACGCCTCTTCTGTCACGTGTTCTCCCCTTCATTCACTCATTTCATTCATTCATTTATTCAGTACACATTCTCTGAAAAAAAGAATTGCAAAATATATAAAGAATATAGCTCTTTTTGGAGAATTTGAGGAAGTTCTGAAAATAACTTTTTTCTTTTTTTTTATAACGATTTTATATTTTTTTCAGGGCAAAAACAAAACCAGGGATTCCAAAACTGCTCAACAGGAGCAAACAAAAGGGGAAAAATTAGGGCTGGGGAGGGCAGCGGTGTTTCTCTCTCTTCCGAGCAATCAGTTCAATACTCTGCTCCCCATAACAGAGTAGTTCATCGCAGTCCATGCATACAATTTTGATTCGTGCAAAGACCGGCTGCACGTTCAGGATCATTCTTCCACCTTGTCTTCCAGAAGCTGTTGTTCCACCAGTGGAATGCTGTCCCCATCTCTCGGTGCATTGTGTGCCAGGTCCCTGACACTCTCCCTGGAAAAGTTGTTCGGGTTTCTTCTCTGCACATGCCTAATTAAAGTGGGATTTCCAAAACTATATTTTTTATTAGGATTGCCACGTGATAAAGTGGTGCCACAAATTCTGCAGCACACCTTTGCTGCATTCACCTTTTTTGTCCTTCGGGGAAGGTAAAAAAACCTTCAAATGAAGTGTTCTTTCACTTTCCTGGTAGGAGGATCCTCAGGCAGAAATTCCTCAAAAGAATAAGAGGAAGTGTTGTCCAAATTAGCCATCTCTACAAAATTTGATGCAGAAGCAGGCAAGAGGTGTTCTCTTAGCAATTGCAAAGCGGTAGTGCGGGATATAGGAGGGGACTTTCAATATTTGTTGAAAGAAACTGTTATGAACCAATGAAAAGTGTTATTTTAAGGTCACATGACTTGACACGCTTACGCTCCGCGCTCCGCAGCACTTCCGGGGGCGCTTACGCGGCACGTACGTAGGCGCTTCCGGGGGCGTTTACGCTGCATGTCTATATGACTTTTAGCTAGATTTTCGGAAAGGCGTTTAAAGTTAAAATACGGTTATTTAAAATTGATAATACTACTTTTATGAGTATGCAACTGAATGTCTAGCATTATTATTTGACATCAGTGATGTCATTTGAGATGTCATCAGTGATGTCATGAGTGATGTCACTGACTATGTCATGAGTGATGTAATATGTGATGTCATTAGCAGTGCATTGCGGGCGCGCCAGTTATAGTGAGTACAACTAACTATAAGGTGGGAATTTCAATGGTTTTGTATGAGTAAATTGCCCGGCTAACTATAACTATAACTATAACTATGGTTTTTTCAGTGAATTTCAAAGGTTTTTTAAATGCTAATTCCTAACTATAACGAGTGTTAAACCTATGGTTTTTTCAGTGAATATATATATATATTTATATTTCTCGCATTTTATAATACCATTTTATGTTTCTCCTTCTCTCACTGTGAGAAAGCAGTGGGGCGACGCTCCTCCGCCCACATGGAGGAGCCTCCCCTTACTGTCTTGTCCATGAATACTATGCGAAGAGATAAACGCCCCTCAACAGAATCAGTAGTTATACCACCCTTTCACTGAATGGAAATTCCTGTCAATATATTAAGCCTTTTCTCTTCCCTTAAAAACATTTCTTATACCAAACCTGTCAGGGAAAATTTTCTGGTCCCAGTGGCGTAACAAAACATGAGACCCCCCTGAAAAGTGCATTGAGGGGGTGCCTCCACGCTCCAGAACCAGTCAGTAGGTCTCAGGCCCACCTGTGCACAGTGCCGTAGAAGGCCCTCTAGAGCTGTGCTCTCATCACTCTGCAGGGGCTTCGGGGGCTATCGTTACACCACTGCCTGAACCTTGGTGGCTAAGTTTGCTCTAATGTGCGTGCTCCGGCACCCGCCCAGACACTGTCTTGGACCACTCCCCAGCAATTGTCATGAGCCAGGGGTCTTTAGCTTTCTCCTTCAGAGCTCCTGCCCAAGGGCAGCAGTGACACTTTTCTGCCAGGCTGTGGTTGCTGCATTGCATTCTTCCCAATGAGCAGCACCAAAAATAAAGTTTACCTAATGTGCTACCTATTGTGTGACACATTTCTGCTGCAGGTCCTGCCTCCGGGGTAGACAAACACTAGTAACTGAAATAACTTCCATGCCTTATTAACACCCAGCAAGGAATATTCTGCTGAGGCACCTCTGACTACATATGCTCAGGTGATCATGTTAGACTTTGTCTTTGAGCCACTGTGACTCAAATATTAACAGGTTGCCTGCTAACTGTCATCAAGACTGTACAAAACAAAAGACTTCATGTGGCAATTAAGAATGGTCATCATTTAGAGTGTGTGGGTTCTTAGGTTGAAAATGGAAGTTTAGTTTGTAAAGATAGTGAACCTAGTATTAAGCTTTTGTCAGAATTAAGGAAGATATACATTGGCAGGATCCTCCATTTCAGATTTGGCGTTTCCACATGAAGTATAACCCTTGTGGGCTGTAATGAGTAATCTATTGATGTGTCAGAGGTGAAATGTCTATTTATTTAATCAAACAATGTTATTTCTGCAATTGAATGGGGTATTGATCAAGGTAAGCAGATATTTTTCACTTTTTTATGTTTGCAGTTAGTACATAGACTTTGTGTTTGCTTTGAAAATGCTATTAAGCAACATAAAAAACACAACTCTCGATCCCTATTGAAAAAGTTCCTAATTACTTCCAGTTACTCTACATATTTAAGTGGATGGACAATAAGCAAAGTGAAACTGGCACATTAGATGGTCTGCATTTTAGGGACCCATAAAGAACAAGGGTAGTTTGAGCTTCGATAGATAGACTTACTTTCTCAGCTGACATGCCCGATGTTTGTGGCTCAAGTTGAAACTTGATGGAGTTGTTTAGTAGTATTCCTCTTCCACTAACCCAACTAGACATCATACTTTTATTCAGGAATTTACATGGGGAACCTGTTTAATAGAATGACGTCTGTGTGTTTGGAATGAAATTGGGAGAATGCCTTCTTCAGGTCTGGCGCTAATACATTTTATATGTGAAATACTTATTATAGGATGTGTCCGCCGCCAGCCCTTTTCATGCATGTGTCTGCTGGGTCATTCACATGTTTACTTCTGCTCGCTTGATCTAGAGCATGAGCGATGGTCAGTTCAGTTCAGCCATTGGCGGATTTCACAGTGAGTGATGGCATTTTGTTCTTTAAGGGGCACATCCAAATAAATTGTAGTTGCCTACAGTGCTTGGTGTTCTTTTTGAGACCAAGAAATATTTTTGCTGTTAGGCAATTTTTACACACTGTTAATAAAATTGTGCTCACAAACATAATATTGGCGCACCCAGAGGAAAATTATTAGTGGAAACATTGCCTAGCGGTTGATACAGGTAAGACATTTTCACGTGGTTGCTCGTTCCTAGCACCACAGCTTATTTTAGAATGTCCTCTAAAAGCATTGTACAACTCCCCACATTGACAATCTTTTATTGGAAGTGAGACTGCTTCTGAGAAAGTCACGGTTAGCATGCAACTCTGACTCATCTATTTATAACACAATTAGGGATGGAGAGCAGAGTGGACTTTCCCTTTCCAGAACTTTTGGATTTGAACAACATTGAATCTACTACTTCGAAACGTTGGACACAATACTGTTATAAGTAAGAATCAGGACTCCAAAGTAAGCGAGGCAGTTTAAGTCCCGCAGAAAATACTGAACCAGTCATGTCCACGGTGCAACAACAGGCCCTGGAGAGGCAAAATAACAATACTGGGAATGCCAGCCATATCTTGTTGAACATACAGATAACTCAGGTTTTTTTTTTATAATCTAAGGGCTTATTAGCAACAGATGGCGATAAATATTGCAAAACGCGCTTAGCGCTTTTTATATTTATCGCAGTCTATCGTGGTTATTTATTGCCAGGTTAGCATGTTATTCACAATATGTATAACCTATACGATAAATATTCAAGCGATAGACCAACATCGCTGAAAAACCAGTGATATTCACCCAATAACACGTATAACTTTGCTGATATGAGCATGTGGTCGTAGGCACATAATCCACATCCTATGTAAAGTATGCCCTAGTCTGAATTTTAACAGACGTTAAAATCCAGAGCTAAGGGCGCGTCAGCACAATTAAGATTATGGCTACACTGGGCGGCATGTTACCAAGCAATAGCGATAATTATCACTATTGCTTGGTTAGAGACAAAAATTTACCGCTGAGCTGCGGCGATTTTTATCGCAGATAAACCTTGGTATTACCAAGGTTTATTGCAAATGTGATAAAAATCAGCCACAATGCATGAATATCGCTGAAAAGTCAGCGATATTCATGCATTACCGAGCTAATGCTCTTAGCCATGTTATCCACCTCCCATTGGATAACATGGCTAAGAACTGCTCAGGGCAGGTGTTAGCTTTTGGAGATATTCGCGCTTAGCGCGAATATCTCCAAAAGTTGGTAATAGGAGATAGCGATGTTAGCGACTGTTTCCAGTCGCTAACATCTTGGCACGCCCACTTTGCATGTCATTAGTGATAAATATCACTGACATGCAAAGTGGGGCCCAAGATGGTCGCTATCTCCTACTAGGTGTCGCTAACTGGTGTTAGCGACAGCTAGGTAATAGGGAGATAATTTCATCTCCGCTTTCTTGGCTTTTAAAGCCAAAAAAGCAGAGATAAACCCCCTTGATAATATGCCCCTGGATTTGGGGTTCTTGTAAATATCGCAAAGCTAGTTTCGCGATATTTACCCTTGGATTGTTGTCAGGCACGCCTCCTTGACATCTCATTAGTGATGTGATGGGAGGCGTGCTGACAAGGGGCGCTATTGCAAGGAAACACGCACTAGCGTGTCCTTGTTGATTATGCGATAATATTATCGCCGCTTTTCGCCTGAAAACGGTCTCTAAAGCGGCGATAATATTATCGCCACCCCTTGTTGATATGCCCCTTAGACTATTTGGCTGCCAACTTCCTCTCTGTTGGAAGAGATTCCATCTCTTTGCCTGATCATTCCAAGAGTTGATATATCTCAGATTCTGTCAGGGTTGTAGATGAGATGCTTGGAAATCTATCAGAACTAAATCTTTTCCCACACCAGAACAGCTTTTTCTATATAATTTCTCATTAACTGATATAATGATAGTGATTTGATGAAGAATCATACACGTATGTCAATGCACTTATGAGTATCCACTGTCTAAGCTGGTTCTGTTGATCGGCCCAGTCAGGACCAACGTTAGACGTTGTTAGAGTTATGTTAATCCTTCCCATTAGCCTGTGGTATAAACCGGCCCTGGTGGCAGAGTCGGACAATGCACGCACTGTAGAAATCTGCATTTAACCCCACGGACCCAAGCATGAATCCCAGAGAGTCCACCCAGCCAGTCATCCCTTTGAGGTCTACAGAAGGAGCATCATTGTGTTGAGCAGTAAAAAAACATGTGTTATTTCATTACCAAGATACCCTTCAGGGTGAGATTGCCCTCTATAAATACACTTTAAAATGAGATCTAACAGATGCTGGTTCAAGTACCTTTTCTGTTGTCCCTCACAAGGCTTCTTGTTGCTGACATTCTCGTGAAGTAACTGACAGGTTGTGAATGCTCCTGATTTAGAATGATTTTTTAGACACCTCTGTTACACAGTTGCTTTGTGGCTGTCGCCACCCTCCTGCCATAACTGAAGAAGTTTCATTCATCAAAAGCACTGATATCTGAAATGTACTGGCTCAAACTTCCATCTTCAGTACCAGTGATGCCGCCGGCCCAGCCATCAGAGCTGACTTTATGTTTTCTACCTAAGAATGGCTTGTTGATATGTATTCGGGCGACTCTTGCGCCTATGGTGTTAGGTGGACTCTGGTTTGTCGCATGTGTGGTCATTTGTTCCATTGCGTCTTGTGTTCACGGCGTCCCTGATATTTTCTGTCATGCAATGTGTCTACTGTCTTGGGAAAGGGGAGGCCGCTGCTGTCTCTGTGGCGTTTCTATTGATAGAGGTGTGCTGTTGTGCCCACTGATTCATTGGGATATTGGTCATGCCAGTGAGACATTGGCCAAAGGACACCCTTTTTATGTTCTTGGTGTATTGGGTGTTCTGGTTATTGGGGCTTGGTGGTTGTGGCCTTGCGATCTATGTCTATTGATTAAGTGGTTGAGGGTTAGTGCCTTCTGGTTATTCAAGATAATACTTTGCCATCATGGTGTTCAAAGCTCCTCTATAGTTGTTGTGTGGGAAATGTACATGATCATCACATTCACCAATCATATACCCACTCATATACAATGAACATATTTGCGTGTTAAATGCACCAACCCACATAATTACAAAATTAGTATTAATCGTAATAATTAGTATTATCACTAGTCCAATCACATTTCCTTTCTTCGGCTATACTTATATGGCTGGTCTCTACATGTGAGTGTTTGTTGTTTAAAAGGAGATGTGAAATGTTTACTGATGAAGCATTAGCTACTGATACCCCAGCTCCATGTTCACTCAACCTGTCACCAGTAGGAATATACTCTACATTAGGTAAACGGGCAGCCCTGTATCAATTATTTTCTTGTAAATTACTCAGGGCTTGATACCGGTTGGGAATAAGATGGCAAACGGGTATTACACTGGAGTGCCTTTTTTAACTCCCTTATTATGTGTGGGCCTTAGATGTCGATAGAAATAACAAGTGGTTGCAGTGACACATTCTGCTCGAAGCATGGTGGTAATACTGCTCTGTCCAAGGTGTTTCTAGCCCAACTTGGATTTCTAAAGTTGAACATTATACAGTCCCCTTTCACACTCTTGATTAAGGGGCCTATCTAGTTTACTCTTCTTAAGAGTGTCTGACTTGTGCCGAACTCTGAGTACCCAAAGTTCTTATGAAGCCATTGGACCGAAATACTGCATGTTGATAGAGGCAAGATGGCGCCCGAACGCTGAGCCGTGTCGGACGTGTGATTTGCTCTCTCCTCCATGGACTAACTTGAAGTGTTTGGGTTCACAGACGAGGAGTTTACCTCCCTACTAGGATTAGTAACTGATGGGAGTAATACTGGTACCATCACATTGGGAGACAATAGTGAATGGCAAAATCTTTTAAACTTAAAAAAGAAGATGAAATGCATAGAATCACATGCACATTACATGCTAGCATACCTTAAAGAGGGAGTAATTCCATCAGGGCTAAGGGTCCGAAATGCTCCCGTCTTGTTTATTGAAATCCGGAAGTTTCTGGAGCGGTGGTCACTGATTTCAAACCGCTGCTCCAGAGACTGGATGATGTTAATCATCGAAACAGCAAGAGATGTTATGATAGCCCTAAGTAAAGAAATTCAAGACCTAGAAGATAAGTTACAGGCTTCTAGTGCGGTTGATGATGCTAAAAATGAACTTGAAAAGATCCAATCAGAGATGATAGATTTTGACAACTATTTGACCAATAAAAAAACTGAAAGAAAGACATTTGCTGGTTCACAAAAGAAAAGATCTACCCTTATCTGAACCCCAATTACTATCAGGGAGGCAATCAAGCGAATTATAACCCAAACTATGAAAATACCTACAAGAGAAATTACACTATTTTTCAGACACTGGCTCTTCTGACTCGGACATGGATAATTACCAAGATCCGGGGAGAGGTAAATACAATTCTAGACCCCTCTACAGAGGTGGACGAGGGTACCAAAATACCCATACCCTGGGTTTTTTATCGAGAGGCCCATACAGGGGGAAAAATGTGCACTGGCTGCAGGACAGGGGAGGACATCAAACGATGAGCCCTCAACCTCAGCAACAATATGTGAAGACCCGGAATCAGCAATACTGGTGGTAAATCCAAATGGGAATAGGAATGTAGAGAAAGTCAATGACCTGATGCCGATCTACAATTTATCGTCATCGACTCTAAATAATGAGGAAATATCACTTCTGAGTCGGGGTTTGTCATATGTTCCTGGTACCCATTTAAACAAATTTAAACTCCACGAAGACCTCTTTGCATTTTTCAGAAAGGTCAGGTTGAAGAAATTCTTTGAAGGTATAATAACTGAGGAAGAAAATCTTAACTTATCTGGCTGTAAACCACCCTCTAGCTTCACACCAACCTTAGACACTGTAGGACCTGAGGTTCAAATTTTTGAACGGTTAGTACTACAAGATATTACACGTCTTCTAAGAGGAACAAATAGACCAAACTATAACTTATCGAAACAAGAAAATATAGCCCTTAAAAAGATCGAGCAAAACAGTAATTTGATAATAAAACCTTGCGATAAAGGAGGGGGCATTACTATTTTCGAAAAAAGTGAGTATAATAAAAAGATGCTAGAGATGCTTAGTGTAGTGGAACAGTATAGGTCAGCGCACATGAGGGAATTACAACGCCTGAATGTGAGTATAAGGGAAATAACGAACATAGCAATTGAAGAAGGGTTCATCTGTGAAGATGAACTTATTTTCCTGAATAAAACTTGCCCGGTAGTCCCAGCATTGTACGGCCTACCAAAAACTCACAAGAATGAGACAAACCCCCCTATGCGACCAATAATCTCGACGATAGGGTCAAGTACAGAACCCCATTCAAAGTACGTAGACAAATTTCTGTGCCCTTTGACACAGAAATATGACTCATTTGTCCGTGATACTGGAGACATGATCACGACAATAGAAGGAACTGCATTTGATGCAGCAACTGACATATTGGTGACGCTTGACATTGTGGCATTGTACACCAACATCCCTATATGTAAAGCGTTACAGGCCGTGTCAGCATTGCTGCACAGGTATCCCGATAACCGACCGTATATATTCATTCTGCAATGTCTAGAGGTCGTTCTATTAAATAACTACTTCGACTATGATGGTGCCCTTTACAAACAAGTGAAGGGCACCAGCATGGGAACCTCATGCGCGCCAAGTGTGGCGAATGCCTACATGGGCGAGTGGGAACTGAAGCATGTGTATAACGAGATAGCACCTTTTTTTGAAAATGTTTATTTGTGGCGGCGGTTTATTGATGATATTTTTTTTGTTTGGCGCGGGACAGAGGACCATCTGAAAGACTATATATCCTGGCTAAACTTAAGTGACCCGAACTTGAAGTTCACCTCCAATTATAGCACAGAGAAGGTAGCATTCTTGGATATTGAAATCAGTGGCAGTAGTGGAGTTTTAGAAGTGAGTCTCTATAGGAAACCAACTGCTAAAAATACGGTCCTCCAATTTGGGAGTTTCCACCCACACTGCCAAAAGGACTCCATACCGTTTGGCGAATTCTTGAGGATACGCCGTAACTGTACAACACTAATGGAATACCAACGCCATGGCGAAGAGCTAAAAACAAGATTACTCACGAGAGGCTATCCCCATCGATTGATTCGGAAGGCTTTTAAAAGGGCAAAGTATTATGACCGGGACTCTTTACTGATGGGTTCCAGTCGGAAACCCACAGACAGAATCACCTGTGTCATCAATCACTCACCACTAAATTACAAAATCCAGAATATAATCAATACAAATTGGAATGTATTACAAACAGAGGAGAGTGAGACCTTTGTATCCAAACCCCTTGTGGCATACAGAAGAAATAGAAATCTCAAGGATCGCTAAGTCCATACTAGAAGTTAACAGAAGAGAGGCAACATCCAAACATCTATAACAGGACAAAATCCAGTACTTGGAAATCATAGATGCGGCTCTTGCCATGCCTGTGAGGCTGCAATTACAACTGAATTAATGGAGTATAACAACTTCAAAATAAACCTGAAGTCATTAACCAACTGTAGAAGTAGTAACATCGTCTACATTATTCTATGTCCATGTGGCCTTGCCTACATTGGAGAAACAGGGAGGGAATTTCGCATAAGGTTCAGCGAACATAAATCGGCAGTAAGGTTGAAGAAGTTGCCAGCACCCCTAGTGCAACATTGTATAGACCTAAACCATAATGAAATGGAGTTAAGTTGGTGTATCTTAGAAAAGGTGCAACACAAAATAGGTCAATCAATGGAATACACCCGCAAATAACGTGAGAGTTTCTGGATTTTTCAATTGGACAGTGTCCGCAGGGGATTAAATAAAAATATAGCATGGTTTGTAACTAGACACACATAAGTATGCAAATAACCCCAGTTCTTATCATATCTTGTTATCTGATATAAATCAAATAGTGAGTCTGATCACAATCCTTTAAAGATACGATATGAAAAAGACTGATACAACTAATAAACCGCAATATTATTTAATTGCCTCATCATATTTGGAGGTATTAAAGATCTCTACCTATCAAATAAAACTGTCCTATGAGTTTCGACATGTGCATTGGGCTTGTGGTGATAAATAATATGCATACTTATACAATTAAAGACTACTCATGAGATCTAAGAATTATAACATCTTTAGAACAAGACAAAATTTGTGTTCATAAATCGAACCGATATGTGTCATGAATCGTTGAAAATAATAGTTTATATCCGTATATGACCCCACTTTGAAACGATATGATTGTCTAAGTATTGTAAAGCGCGCCTTATTAATGGGTCATTTCTCGATGAAACTTAGTTCCCGTAATGTTACCCCGCTCTAAGATGGCGCCCGCGCGGCTTAACTGACGAACCGGAACTAGACACAAAGGGTTCCGGGGCAAGAGACGCCGTCAACCACGCGACTCCGTAGAATGAATTTAAGGAGTCGAATTCAATTCCTGCTTTGGCATAGCGACGAGGCGGGAGAACCATTTATGTCGTCTTGAGGAACGCAATAAGGTAAGATTAGTGATGGGGGGACGCCGACGACATAGGCTGGTCACGAAGTGGCGCGTAGTGGGAGACTATTTCTAGAATGACTGTGTGGCCCCCGCAGCATATATATGCCTAGGACTCGCTGACCGCGTAACTGGGATAGCATGCTAACTGACACAGGAAAAGGTTAACAAGTGATAAATAGTTGCATATTTTTGAAACGCGCACATGAGAGGCACACCGAAGTAGTAACCCACTAGAATTAGTTTCACCCTTAAAATAAAATATACGAGGATTATTGCATCTGTGACCCCACCTCAGAATCTTGCATTATGATGATGTATGATGCATTATCACACGATAAACAATATCTGAAAATGCAATTTTTTCATTTTAGACTCTGCCTATGTCAAGAGCTTAGAATTTTAAGAAATCAATTGTGAACCAACCTCAGAATCTGTCATTATTATAATGTATGATGAATTAACACACGACAAACAATATCTAAAAATTCAATCTTCGCATTTTAGACTCTGTCTAAGTTAAGAGCTACGAAGTAGATACCTTTGAAGACTCCGCCTCCACCTGAACTGATATAGGTGACTATAAACATGAACCACAGAAAAACAGGTGCCTTGTCTACTCCCACACGAGCAAAGATAGTACTGCCCATAAGGGACAACATGTGAGATATAACTGGGGTAAGAACCAATCATGTACATGTAAGAGTGAGAAAATACCACACAGCATAAGTGATACATCCTTAGTTTGGTTTGTTTACTTTAGAGGAATTAACAGTGGAAGCCCCGATGAAATGATTGTACCAACTGGCGACATATACTAAAATTGAGAATAGTCCCCGCAACTACATCTTTTGAATACATTTGGGGTAAGAATTGTCCTGTCCCTACCATCATTACAATAAATGTGTCCAAGATGTTAAAAATAGGCCTTTACACTGTATATATTTTTCTTCAGGCAAATCTCTTGAAACCTAATAATATGGAAAAGGTTTTACCCGTATGCAAAAGAAACTGGACAAAGCCAGGTGTTCTTTAATTTAAGGTAAGACTGATAACAAGATATAACCATCTCTTAGGAATCCTGAGTAGAAAATATGAATTAAATGAGATCTACCCCAGTTAATATGGCTACACGGTTCCGTAGTTGTCCAAAAAGAGCTAGAGGGTGTAGTCAGTGAGCTCAGACATGTTGCTTTGATTAATTTAACTCAAGACCCTACAAACTTATAAAATAGGTTGGAGCCAACCACCCGCTGACGCAATTGTTTCCTGGCGGATCACGATGTCTTATTAGCAATGCACACAAGAATTTAATAGATTCAATACCAAGGATTGAATCAAATGTCCTTCAAATTAAGTTATAGCTACAGGTACACTTTATTTAACCAATTTCCTATGCAAATGTTGTTCTGAGTGTGTTAAAAATGTAAAGTCTCAAGATCAATGTATAAAGGAATAACTAGATGTAACATAAGAGAGCTCTGTGTTAAAAATGTAAAGTCTTAACATCAATGGATAAAGGAATAGCCAGATGTAATATAAGAGATCAAAACTTTATTGTTCTACAAATGAGGTCTAGTTTGTAGATATATTATATGTTGTTTGTATTTGCAGGTACCCTGTACACACACAAAGAGTGTAACTCTTTTTGGTTTGGTCCTGAGGAAGGTGGTTTGACTCCGCCGAAACGCGCGTAGACCTGGCGTGGATACTGCACAAATAATATCTGTGTTACCTCAGTCTTAGAAATGTTTTTTTTTAGTTTGTAATTTGGTTAAGTGGTATGAATGAGTAGGTGGGTATGTTGGTTGGTGTGTGACAAACAGGGTGCTAGGTTTTATTGTAAAGCACTTTATGTTCCCAATACATTGTATTCACACTGTAACTTTTAATATGAATTGGATTAGTATCAATGTTTATGATAACATATGAATATAAGTAAAGATCCAAAAAAATGGAAAAAAAATCTTTTTGAGAAATTAATGAAAAATAAATAAAATATGTAAAATGAAAGAAGGGATTATTGTGGTACCTGTATTGATTTGAAGGTTTTTGGTTTAATGTGTTGAGTTTTTGCCACATATGAAATTATAACTTGACCATGGGGGAATCTCATTAGTATTAGCTGCTCTCTCCTCTGACCCACAGGTCGTCGACATCCGAGAGAAATTATGACTCGACCAAGGTATCCTGAAAGCGGTTAAGCTACAGTGGGAAAGCCGGAGTGATTGAAAAGTGAAAAAGAAGTGAACGAGAAAAACAACCAGAGAAATACGAGTGATTTGCAACTCACCGGGACAGGCTTGGATACTGAACGCTGAACGCTGTGCACTGAGGTCGGCGAGGACTCTGAAACGCCGAGCGCTGGGAATACTGGGCGTAGGCTCGGAGAGTGATTGCCGCTGTGGACGCCAATTTCAACGGGCGGGTTCTCCTTGATGAGTGCCCCAAGTCCGCTGTGCTTTGTTAACCGTAACCGGCAAGAGGAGATATGGCACCTAAAGGGACTCGTAAAAAACGGGAACCGGAGACCGGTACAACAGTGAGTACAAACATTGATAAAGACTTGAGTGGGACTGCAGTAAAAAAAAACGGGAGGAGTGATTTCGGCTGAGAACTCGGGCGAAAGCCCTAATACAGCTATATCAACTAAACAAACTATTTCCACCTTGTTTAAAGCAGTGGAAGCAAAAAAACGCCAGGAATTGGTGTGCAGCCCTCAGACTGCTTCACAGGGATTGCAAGGAACCAATGGTGAGCATAATATATCAACAGCTAAAGCAGGGTCACAAGGTGAGCTTACATTAAACGCTGTGATTCAACCTGCTATTACATCTATGGCCGCTCTCCCTCCTCTAAATGGTAGCTTCGCTGCCGCACCCACCCCCATAGAAAACCCCACTCTCATAGAAAACAATCTTAGAACTGGAGCACAGGGGAGAGATGTCATGGTTACTTCGGAAATGCTGAATATATTGGAACCCAGCCTTGATTTAAATGTAATTAACGAGGCAGAATCATTGGATTTTTAGTCGGTTTCAGAAAATTCTGCCTGTTCATGTGAGGATTTGGCTGCACACTATTCCAAACAGATGCATTTGGAGGAAGGTGAGAGCGAAGTAGATGATGACGATGATATTGACGCTGAGGAAGACATTGAAGACAGCCCGATTACTGTGAGGGGTGAAGGTGATGTCTCTTTAACTGAGGGGGCTATGGTAGGGTCTCAAGAAGAGCTAACAGAAAACATTACTTTGGCCACAATTTATCAGACAATTTTGAGTCATATGGAAAAGACGGAGCGGGACAGCCAAAAAATTCAAAATTCATGTCGGAAGTTGCAAAATTCTATCCGGAGACTGGCAAAATCACAATCTGACTTCGGAGAGAGATTTAATGAGGTTGAGAGTGAGACTAGAGTGTCTAACATTGAGGATGAACTTGTAAAACAAAAAGCTGTTACTGAAAACCTTAATGCTAATAAAGAGGACTTAGTCTGGAAAATGGCCGATTTTGAAAATCGCTCTCGGCGTAACAATCTCAGACTAATGCAAATTCCCGAGGGCAAAGAAGGACAAGATCCACGCAAGTTTGTTATTGAACTATTTCAAAGGGCGTTTCCTGAGATAAAGAGGTGGGATTGGGAGAGAGAGATTGAACGCGCCCATAGATTTCCATTTAATATTCAACTTAGGCGCGGGGAAAATGCCAACAAACCTAGACCAATCTTGGTAGCCTTCAATAGCTTTCGCGCCAGAGAGGATATTTACATGAATACATGACCAAATAGCAAGAACATGGGTGCAGGATTTACATTCTTTGCGACATCAGATTATTGTAAATATACTATGGATACTCGCTGGCAATTAAGACAATTAGTGAATCAATTTCAAAAGAAGGGTGCACAAGCATATATCATGAATCCGGCCAAATTGAAAGTCATTTATAAAGAGACTACTCGTTTTTTTACTAATGTTGAAGCTGCCAAAGGATATCTGCATGATCTAAAAGAAACTTAGAGCATGAATGTTCATTGATTCCATGACTCAGGGATCTCAGTTTTCCTTTTTTTTTCTCTTCAACGTTGCAATATAATTATTTTTTTTATTTTTGGGGCTTTTTTGGCTGTTGTTAACTGTTAAGGAGGAAAAATGCTACAAAAGCTTCATAAGTATCAAAAGTATAAGGTTAATACTGTAGCTGTTAAAGCATATTTGCACGATCTAAAAGATGTTTAGATTATGATTTATGATTACAGAGTTTCATGATTCTTCTTGATCCATGTTAAGGTTGAGAAAAATTCGAAAATGGGGGAATGAACAATATATATAAATGATGTACAATTATGTTGAAACGATGACCTGTGAGGTATAACAGGGGAGAGGTGTAGATCAGTACCATCATCAGGACCAGGAGTCCGAAAGCCTCGGTAAAGGGGGGGAAGGAGGAGGGGGGAGGGGGCGGTTACTGGGCAGCGGGATGGGTGGGTGGTGGAGGGGGGCACGGGGGTTAAAGGGGAAAAAAGCCACTTGGAGGTCAAATGATTTTGTGGAATTAATTAAGACAAATGGAGTCAGTATTAAAGGGAATGTTAAGATTAAAATAGTATACTTTAATTTTAATCACGGAGATAGAAATATGATTGGGGAAAGTTAGAATGGCTAAGAAAATAAAAATATGTTCTTTCAATGTCTCTGGCCTTAATAATATAAATAAAAGAAAAAGGATTGCAGTGGAAATTCGTTTATCGAAACCGGATATACTATGTCTCCAAGAAACACATTTACCATGGGAGAAAAGAGGTCTTGCTTCTGATTTAGGATATACGCTATTGGCAACATCCCGGCAAACAAGCATGATCAGAGGGGTAATGATTTTGATTAAACCACGATTAGGTACGTTGGTAAACAGTCTTTCGGATAAATGGGGCAGATGGGTGATAGTTACGCTAAGTATAGGAACCATGTACCTAACAATATGTTCAATTTATGGATCCAACTTGGATGAGGGAGAACTATTTTAATATTTAAATCTTGAATTGGCTAACTGGAGAGCCCCTTTAATCTTATGTGGAGACTTTAACATCAACTTGAGGACAGGTGAATTAGATTCTGGTATAGAGAACTACAAGGGGAGAAAGCCTCGGGTCTTTAAAGCTTTATACAATTTAGTTAAGGATCACGCAATCGTTGATACTTGGAGTAAGAATCATCCTACGGCCCCAGGATATACTTTCTACTCTTCCCCTCACAAGAAACTAGTCCGTTTGGAATATTTCTTTACCTCAATTAGCTTACAATCTAAAACAAAAATTCAGATATTTCCGCGAGTAACATCTGATCATTCACCACTGCTCATTGAGATCGTCTATATAGGAGAATTAAAGCAGATTAGGAACTTTACATTTGATAGGAAGCTATGTTTAGATCCACAGTATAGAGAGGCTGTGGTGAAATGGATTATTGAGTTCATACAGAACAATACGGGATCGGCTGATATTGACCTAATATGGGACACATGGAAGGCTTGCTTTAGAGGAGAAACAACGAGTTACGGCTTCTATGCTCAAAATCTACAACGGGGTAAAATGCGAGATCTTTATGATCAACTTGCTAAAGCAGAAGAAAAGTTAACCATGGAAATTAAGGAGGGACTTAATAATACAATCAAAATACAGGAATGTGAGGTTGTTATAGCTAAATGCCGTGCAAATATTACAGGAATCTGGTCTCAGGAGATTGCTCGGAAATATTTAGTATATAGAAGTCATATGCATGAATATGGGGAAGCTGTGGGCAGGGCCTTGGCATTAAGATTAAAAATGAAAGAATCCTCTCGCCAAATTGCTAGATTAAAAGATAAAAATGGTGTAATATCTGAAGATCCACAAAAAATGCTAGAGATATTTCATCAATTCTACACAGAATTATATACGAAACAAGCTAATATAGACATTGATTCGTTTTTACATGAAGCAAGATTCAATAAACTTAGTGAATTAGAGAAAGACGTGCTAGATCAACCGGTCACAATGGAAGAGCTGGAGGGCGCAATAAAAAATATATCAAATGGTAAGGCAGCTGGCCCTGACTTCATTCCAAGTGAGGTGTATAAATGCTTTTTCGGTCCACTAAAGAATTTTATGTTAGAGACATTTAGAAGAGCGCAAATAGGAAAAGCTCCAAAATCTTGGGATGATGCCTCGATAGTCATCTTTGCCAAAAAAGGGAAACCCCCAGAAGAGCCCGCCTCATACAGACCTATATCTTTGTTAAAGTGAGATAGCGAGATTTACTCAAAGATGTTAGCTAATCGTATATCTAAGATTATAACACCCTTAGTATCATTAAACCAACATGGTTTCATTCCTAAAAGAGGAACTGTATCTCATATTAATAAAGTGATTACCTTAATTGATATAGCGGAAACTGAGAAGATAGATTTGGCGTTGATTTTACTTGATGCCGAGAAGACGTTTGACCGCGTAGAATGGAATTATTTATGGGAAGTTATTGATAGGATGGGATTCGGTTATACATTTCTAACAGCTATAAAGGTATTATATTCATCACCTAATGCGAGAATTGTAGTTATGGGACAAAAATCAGATAGTATAATTATCACGAGAGGTACCCGACAGGGATGCCCTTGCTCTCCACTTCTTTTTGCGTTATTTATAAATCCTTTTTTAATTAAGTTACAGGAATCATTACGTATTAAACCATTTACCGTATCTAACATACCTTATTCAATATTTGCATATGCGGATGACATAGCTGTTATCACCACTGATCCCAACCAAGCAATTGTAGAGATTGAACAGTTGGCTATCAATTTTGGACACAGTTCGGGCTACAAACTTAATGCTGCTAAAACACAGGTACTTTGTACAGATAATCTTCAATATAATGATAATAGGGTAATCTCAGAAGTTACATACCTAGGAATAACTATAAAATCACATACACAAGAGATAGTGGCAGCTAACATGACAAGGATAACATAACAAAGTCAACAATCATTAGACAGATGGGGGCGACTTTAACTTTCCTTAATTGGAAGAGGCAATATTATCAAGATGAATATACTACCTAAAATATTATATATTTACCGCAGCATCCCTTTAGAGATCTCTCAAAGTTATATAAATAAAATACAAACTCTATATACGAAATTTTTTTGGGCATCTGGGAAAACTAGAAGAGCCATGAAATGGCTAACTTTGCCGGAAGAGAGAGGTGGGCGGGGGATCCCGGATTTTTTATTTTACTATTATGTATGTTTTTTACAGAAAATGCGAATTCTCCTGACTGGAGAACAAATAGAGGACCCGGCAGAGTCTACATCAATATTTTATTTATTATTGGGAGAACATTCAAAGGGCTGTTTATTGAAAGAGTTGGAAGGCAACTACTATAAACATACCCGGTTTAAGGTGATTGATGCAGCATATAAAGTATGGAGGGAAGTAAAAAGTATATTGAAATTAGACAAAATTATTATCTACACTCCATTTTCAGCAGAAAAAATTCTCCCATCAATATTTAGTGATCAGGTGGTTAAGATATGGGGCACCTTAGGGATGGTAAGAATTGGAGATTTATATCAGAAGGATGGAACCTTCAAAGCTATTTCCGAATTAATTAATAAATATCATATTCAACACTCCAATTTCTTTAAGTATCTACAAATCAGGGATTTTTGTTTAAAGAAAGTAACCAAGCCTACACCTAATATTTTAATAGAGGCGATACAAACAAAGAGAAAGATAGGGCAGATATATCAAACATTGTTGGAGTATAAACAGGACGACTTGAATAAATATAATATATATTGGCAAAATCAGTTGGAAGACAATGACCTGAATATTGTAGATACCATTTCTATGGCTAAAGATGTTTGTATTTCAGCCAACATAAAGGCACAAGTATATAAAATGATATTCAGACTATATTACACACCTAAACGAATGTCTTCATGGGGTCCACAATATGATGGAAAATGTTTTAGGTGTGGAGAAGAAGAAGCAGATCTACTTCATATTTTCTATGAATGTCCCAAATTAAGTTCCTTTATTTCAAATATAGAAAATGTTATCTTAGAAATCACTCATTATCCTATAAAAATATCTCCGGCATTGATGCTAATTGGAAGGGTTCAATGTATTAATGAAAATACAGATCTGCTGAAACATAAATATTTTTTATTTGCAGCAATGATAGTCGCTAGATTATGTATAGCTACTGAATGTCTACAACCTGAAGCACCTGCTTTTGAGTTTTGGAAAAGGAAATTACTGAACATATATGAACTAGAATGGAATCTATATGCTCTAAAAAGGACAAGGAAATAAAGGATTGGACTATCGATATGGGTTGTACTTAAAGATTATTTAGAGAATTAATCCTCCTTCTGATTTATTTACGAATTTACAAATTTTGTAATGAACTGAAAAAATGCTGGAATCAATCACGTATATGTAAAAAACAAAAAACAATGTTTATACTTGGCTTTATTCTTTTCTTAATGGATTTTCTGAAATGTATGTTGTAATTTTCTTCTTTTCTTTTGATCTTACGGTGGCAATAAAAAAATTATAAAAAAAAAAAAAAAGGAAGCCATTGGACCACTTTATTTTTTGTTGTATCATGTGGCTCCCTTTGGCCCGGCTGTAACGTGGGGAAATTGACCATACAGCCAGCATTCTGGCGATATATTTATGGCGGAATCAGCTCTTCCCACAAGGGCCCTGTTTTCTCTTAACTTTGATTGCGTTGTCATTAGTTGGTCCATCTCGAGCTCTGCCCTTCTATTTAGGCAAGGTTGATTATTTGGAGTCTGCTGGGTTGAATGGGGGTGGCTTCCCAACTCATCTCTTCCATTGTTGGTCCCTATGCATGCGTCATGCTGTCCCCGTCCTACATTTCTGCCTGTTCCCATACTCGCTGCATTATCAGAAACAACTGTTGCCTGGGAAGGCTGATTAATAGAGCTCCCCTTTATTAAATTCCTCATTTCCTCAAGGCTATCATTTGTATTCTGTTGCAAACCGCTAATTTAAATTATTTCACTGGCCAATGTATCTAATTTATGATAGAATGGTTTGTATTTCTTCGAATAGGGGTAGTTTGTAAGTTTATTGGGGTACCTTCGGCATTTATTTCATTCCTCTGTCAAATCCTGTAGCGGCCCTTTCATAGTTATGTTACTCCCCACAATAATCTGGCTCTTCTTACAACCTCTTTTTCTTTTCAGGGTTGGTAATTGGTGTATGCAGCTGCAGGGAGTTGGACTGTATATGTGCTACCGTAGGACTTTCAGTCATCCTTGGAGTACCTTGTTGCTCAATATAGATAAGTCCATTTGACCCCTAGCTTCACCATCTGAATCTACTGCCGGCATTCCAGATCCCACAGATAGGTGGTGTTCCGTTCTATCTATTTCATCACTAATTGCACTAACTGCACGCACTAGGAAAGAGTCTAAAGTATTGTGTGGAGCTACAGGTTTTTAAAGCTTACGCCTAACCATTTTTGTATTTTGCAGAGGTACAACATTTTAACCTTGAGCTATATAATAGTAAGGGGCTGAAAAAGTATCTTAGACAATATACGTGGTTCACTATAAGGCACAATACTCAATAGTATAAAATTCCAATTCCGGATACAAAATGCAAGGTGCTAAGTGCGGTGAATTATGCTTAAAATATCAAGTGCCAAAGTGCGAGATTGCAAGGAGTTGGGTACGATAGGCAAGAATACAAGATAAGATCACAACAAAAACAATGAGTTAAAAAGAATGATGAAAGTGCCACTAAATATTACCAAAAGCTTCTACATAAAAAACTAACGTTTATAATGTACGTTTTTTTAAAAAAAAAACTGTTTGGCTGAACCATTAAGATCTAAGAGTTCATTAGAGAACAAAAAAAGAGTTCTAGGAATACCTCTATGGCTCAATGTGAAACACTGTGTTATCAACTATCCAAAGGAAGTCCTCCTTTCTAAAAACTCTGTAGTAAAATTTAAAAAACTAAATGTAATTGGTTGATTGTTAGTCCACCACTTTGTAGTTCTATAGACGCTTATAGTCCTCGCCTCACTGGGATTCCGTCATGTTCACCTTCAATGCTCCCCATGAGAATAGAGATCATCAGAGGTAATAAGGGAGCCCGACCTCAGTCAGTGTCAGTCGGGCCCGCCCCACGCATCCCGGGCAGCAGGAGAGCTCTGCAGGATTTCATGCACAGGGAGGGTGGCCTCACCTCCCGCGCTGCGTGGAGAACAGAGCCTGCTGGGGGACCGAGTCCCACCACAGTGATGTGGATGGCTCTGACTGTAGTGCTGCCTGCTCCCCCAATAAGTATGTAGAGCAAATGGGCAATTGTTGGGGCTCCAATAGCCCTGGAAGGACCCTTCTCTAGTCACCTCGTTGGTTCTGGCGCTTGTGTGCCCCTGGCCTGTTTTCTGTTGGGCACAGTGCTGGATCTATCTGTCAGTGCCGTAAATCGGCAGCTGTAACACTCTTGGGGGTATATTAACAAGGACAAGTGATAATTATCGCTAAACGCACCTACCACATTTTTCATTATCACCGTCTATCATTGGAACACATTACCGTTAGCGGCATATCAGCAAAGCTTAGCTCACAGGCGATGTAAAATCATGCGATAGACGGCGATAACCGGCAATACCATTGGAAATACAGTGCTAATCGTACATCGCTAGTGAACAGCTTACTAATAGGCAAGTGTGCACTTAACCATTCAATCCACCTCCCATGAAAATGATGGTAAAGTCAAGAATAAAGCAGGTGTTAAAATCCTGCGATAACCTCGTTTAGTGAAACTTTTTTTATTTTGTCGTGCGTCTGGGGCCGCATTGTAAATAGTGATAGTTGTGTCCGCGACTGTTTCCATGTAGGTTTAGGAAGGAAACCCCAATTTACATGTAATTACCGATATATATCTCTGACATGCAAAGTGGAGATAAAATATGGATGCTAACTCAAGGAAACACGCCTTAGCATGTGCTTGATAATAGAACAAAAATTGGGTTTGATAATATGTCCCTTGGTGCCTCATCATGAGGTGGCCCGTCGCTCGCCTACTGTGAATCATTCTGAGGCTCTTGTGAAATCATGTACAGGATTTGTCCTGCCTTTTTGCATCTGTCAGTGAGGTTTGGGAAGGCACTGGGCTAGTTGCTGCTGTTGTTCCACATCCCATTGGGGTTTTCTTTCTTCCCTCTGGGCCTGGTGATTCTCACTGCGGTTCCCAGCATGCGTGCTTGGGGCTTGTCTGTAACCCTGGCTGGAGTGCTTGCTGTTTCTTTGCTCGCTTGCTGTCAATGGCTGCCAGCTTGGGTGGTTTATTCTCCTGTGTGCCCAGGGTCTGGTGATCTGGTGGTTTCAGATATGTTGGATTCCACAGTGTTGTCTAGGTTTCTGTGTCACAATATTTCCAACTTGATATTTGTGTAAATCGACATTTCCAACTCGATATTCTGTCTGAATACTGACCACCATGAGCACCCAAACCATAAACAGTTTGTTCGCTAATACCCCATGCTGTAGGTGCAGACAGACGTTACTTATCCCAAGAGTTAGCCTCTGAGAAACCAAAATGTCTCATCCACACCTGTACCTATGCAGAATTAGGGACAAAATACAACCCTACAGATTAGAACCCCTTAGAGCAGTAGCAAATATTGCCCGCTATGAAACCAACCTAACAGCAATGTACCTTTTTACTGAACATAGCGGCATTTAAACCGTGATAGATATGATGTGCAGAATTATAAAGGAGTACATTGTTTGGCCTGAGACTTCAGAGAAAAGATGTTCTTGGAGGTAGTGTCGCAGGGATTCCGAGCTCAGACAGAACTGTGCATACAGGCTTGGAACCTCAGTGAATTAGGGTGTGCCAAAACTCACCTTAGTACCCAAAAATCCCCTACCAGACTAGCTACAGTTTCTCATTGGTTATCACAAACTCCCAATGCTCTAGACAAACCAGAACATGGACTTCGTGCACCTCAGGTAACGTGGAACACATGAAAACTCTTTCGTTATACAATCATTTCAATCCAGAACAAGGAGTATAAGAGGACACGTGCATATTTGAAATGTTTATTCACTAATGCAGTGTTCTCAAATGCAGTTTCTTAGCTAATACAGTCCATAGAACATAAACAGTGCAAGCATAGTATTATGCTAAAATGAATAGGGTTTAACAATACCTAATTCTCACCCTCCCTATCTAGTATATTATATTATATCTAAGAAGGTCTCTTTGGGTTTTAGCAGAGCGGCCCCATACCTCAAGATCCTAGTGGTAAGGGATCACATCATCAGCAACCAGCTCTTCTGTATGCGAAGCACCATCAAGTGTGTTTGTATGCGGTGGTGAAACTGCAGGAAACCAGAATGGAACAAGAAAAGACTTCTTCAGATGTGTTGAGGAAGCTCGAAGATTTTGAAAACAGACAGAGACGCAATAATATAAGACTACTTGGGGTGGAGGAAGGGAATGACGGTCAGGATGTGCGGGCATTTGTGGTCGATTTACTTAATGGTACATTCCCGGAAATGGATAAGTGGGATTAGGAAAGTGAAATTCAGCGTGCCCACAGGTTCCCATTGACTCAGAAAAAGGGGAGAACATTTAGTAAAACACGGGCAATCTTGGTTTACGTGGGCAACTATTTGTTAAGAGAGGAAATAATGAGCAAGGCAAAGCCACAGACCAAGCGATCGTATAAAGGTATAAGCTTTCTTGCCCGATCTGATTTCTGCCACGCCACCGTTGAAAGGAGGTGGCATATGCAACAACTAATCACTCCATTCCAAAATGCAGGTTGTGAGGTGTTTTTAATGTTTCCATCACGTCTAAAAGTTGGTCTTAACGGTCAGTTTAGAGTATTTTACTCAGAGATCATGGCCCTAGAGTACCTCAACTCCCTTAGAGAGAATAGAGGGGAGAATAGTCAAGTAGTCGCCGTGAGGCAACCAGCTCGCAAACTGTAGCTATGAGCTAGGAGTAAATATGTGAGGAAATGGAGTCATAGGGAGTCACAGGGAGGGGGGGAATCTTAAAAAAAGGGGACATACTTAGTGTGACTTTGGATTGTACTGCAATGACAAGGGTGTGGAAGGGATTTGAGTAATAAGAAGGGAGAGGGGAACGGGGGGGGCAACCCAGGGGCCCTGGCTGTCAGATATAGGTCAGGATTGACCTATTTGCCAGTATGGGGGAGGGCATCCAAGGGTGGGTTGTCAGGGGAGGGGGGGAGGAGTACAGAGCACTGCATAATAAGAGAGCATAAGGAAGTAACAGACAGACAATTGTTGAGATTAGGCAGAGACATGCGGTTTAAAAATAAGATTGAGCAATGTGACATTGGTTTAAATTCATCGCAGAAAGATCTTCTAGATTCTATAGTTAGGAAATGTATCACAAAACAGGAATGGGTACTAGGTTAGTAACATGGAATGTTTGTGGGCTTAATGATCGCCAGAAAAGGCAAAGGATCTCTATTGCACTAAAACAGATGAACGCAGATTTCATTTTTTTACAAGAAACGCATATCATGGCCTCACAAGAATTTATATTGGATCAGTTGGGATTCCATGTATTAGTATGCTCAAAGCAAGGCGCTAAAAATAGAGGGGTCACTATACTAGCAAGAAAAAAAATGTGATTGCCAGGAAAAAATTGGAAGATCAGTGGGGAAGGTGGGCACTTATTGAATGCCTCTTGGAGAGTGAATGGACCACTCTCTGGGTGATATACGGTTCTACAGATGACGACCCTGAGGTCTTCGACTTTCTAGATACGGAACTTGCTGCTTGGGCACCCCGAGTGATTATTGCTGGGGATTTCAATAATAATGGGACAGATGGGCTAGGGGTAGGCTCTTTTGGAAAATACAAAGGCAGGAAAAAAGGGTATACCAAGCGCTGCTTAGTATGGCAACGAATAATGTGCTCGCTGATGTGTGGGGGGAAATTAGACCAAAGGAGAAGGGGTTTACATACTATTCAGCCCCACACCAAATATGCGTAAGGCTGGATTATTTGTATATATCAACTGCACTACTCTCTAAGTCTAGTATTGATAGACTTACACGTATATTTAGCGACCATAATCCCCTTATCTTAACGTTAATATTGTCTACAGCGAGAAGAAAAGATGGACTTTTGAAAGAGCGTTACTACAAGATGATATATATATATATCACATGAAAAAATGGATTAAAAGCTTTTTTGAAATAAATAGGGGTAGTGCGGCAGTAGGGATGGTTTGGGATGCCTTCAAGGCAGGGTCTCGTGGCAAAACACTGAGTTTTAGCACTTTTAAACGTAAGCAAGAGCAACTCAGAAATAGAGAATTAATCAACGCAATCCTGATGCTGAGGAAGAGGTACATCAATGTGTACTATCAGGGGTTGCATTGGATCATGTGCTCAATAAGCTTCTGAAAGCCAAAATGGAGGCAGAAGAAGATATTGCAACTAAGGCAGCTAAGAGCTTTACTATAAAAAGAGAGAAATGCTATGAACTTAGTGAGAGGATTGGGTGCACATTAGCCATTCGCACTAGGCAAAAAGCGGCTTCAGGAGTAGTAAGGGAAATTAGGGATATAACAGGTACCTTACGCTCAGATTCTGAAGAAATACGGGAAGTGTTTAGGAAATTTTATGAGACATTATACAATGACAGGCAGGACAGGGACCTAGGGGAAATAAAGGATTATTTAAATGAAACTCCACTTGAAAGATTGACAGAAGAATAGGCAGAGCAGTTGGAAGACCTGTTAGATTCGGAAGAGATTAAAAAAGCCATATCATACCTTCACTCAGGAAAAGCTGCTGGCCCGGATCAACTGCCAATTGAATTCTATAAGTTGTTCTGGGATATACTGGCTGACAATATGGTTACAACAATGCAGTCAGCACAGGCGGGTGTATCCATACCAGGGACCTGGGGGGGAGTGGAAATTGTGATAATACTAAAAAAGGGGAAACCTGCTACTGAGCCGGGGTCTTATAGGCCGATTACTTTAATGAATACGGATACGAAAATTTACTCGAAGGTGATGGCCATAAGGTTTGCCAGAATAATAGGAAACCTTGTGTCTGATAACCAACATGGTTTTATTCCGGGAAGGGGCACCACCCACCACACGCGTAAAGTAATCACTTTGTTTGACGCAGCAGAAGTCGCAGGGGACCCGATGGCGGTTATGTTACTAGACGCCGAGAAGGCATTTGATCGGGTCTCCTGGGACTATCTGTGGCAGGTTTTAATATTCATCAAGGTAATTCAGTCGTTGCATACTGCCCCAGTGACTTCTATACGGGTCAATTCAGAATCCACGCGCCCATTTCAAGTAAGGAGAGGAACGAGGCAGGGGTGCCCGCGTTCCCCGCTTTTATTCGCAATGTATATGGACCCTTTGATCCGCAAAATAGAGATGTGTGAAAGAATTATCCCACTGGACACACGCATGGGATAATGCAAGATACTGGCATATGCCGATGATGTGGCAGTGATTACACCGAACCCCACGGAGGCGATAAGGGAGGTAGAGATAGAGGCCGAGACATTTGGTTAAATCTCAGGATATGCGTTAAACACCACCAAGACACAGATAATTAAAAATCAGCAGACAGATTGCTCTGATAATCGGGTGGTTCAGACAGGAGTATACTTGGGAGTGACTATCACTGCTGATCTTAACACACTAGTGGAAAAAAATATCACACCCAAAATAGCTAGTGTAAGGAAGGAGTTAGATAGGCTCGATAATCTACACCTAACAATTGTTGGTCGCACTAATATCGTAAAAATGAGGATACTACCTACATTTTTATACATTTTTAGAGCCATTCCACTTCTATTTGTGGTTTAAAAGCTGAGAGCACATGATTAATAGGTTTATCTGGGCGAAGGGAAAAACTAGGAGAGCCCTTCGTTTTATGTCACTCCCTTGCAAAAGGGGAGGGTGGTCACTCCCAGATCTCAAACTCTATTATTGGGCAGCGGCCTTTCAGTATATGGCGGGCCTTTTGGGGGGGGGGGCGGAGGTAGAAGGGCGGGACAAACTAGGTACATTAGCTATCTACGGCCTGGTTATGGGGCAGAAGCAGAAAATGTATTCCTGAAGTTTACTGATACGAGCTATTTTAAAAGGACCAGATTCAAGACAATCCAGGCTGCACACACGGTCTGGAAAGCGTTTGCTAAAAAGTTTGGTCTGGGAAAATATAATGCCTACACAAGAATGAATAGTAACCCTACCTTCCCGAATGAGGTATTCACTGGTCCAGCTTTTGATGAATGGGGAAGAAAGGGAATAATCAGGGTTGGTAACGTGGTTGGCCCATAAGGACTGTTGCAATTTTCAGAATTACAGGCTATATATGATTTAGTTATGAGACACTTATTTAAGTATCTACAAGTCAGAAGTTTTCTTATCACGAAAAGGGGGGGTCGGCTGGATTTGGGAAAAACTCAATAATGGAAATTATCCAAAGGGGTGCTGATTGGAAGATTAAGAGATTTTATTCTGAACTGACAAAATTAAAACAAGACGATATGGAAAAATGGGCAGAGAAGTGGGCAAATAGCCTGGATATTGGGGCGGATTTTTTTTTTCAGTCATTGGAGCTGGGGCAGAAAATTCTCTGCTCAGCTTCACTTCAGGCACAACATTATAAAATCCTGTATCACTTATATTTTACACCTGCAAAAATAGCCCAATGGGGAGGGGTATCGGGTACTACATGTTTTAGATGCGGGAGTTTAGAGGCAGACCTAGTGCACGTCTTTGCTACATGTCCCCACTTGCAAACAACAAAAAAAGATATTGAAACTTTCTTAAACACACTACTAGGAAATGAGGTAGTATTAACTCCAGCAATAATACTTCTAGGGGTTAATAATGAGGACATGCAAATGCATGGTAATAGACTTATTTTTTTGGCCACGGCAGTCCTGAGATTTTGTATAGCCTCGGCATGGTTAGATCCTTTGCCACCGACATATTCCCAGTGGTTAGGTAAACTGCTGTCAATATATAATTTAGAAATTGCAATATATGCAAGAAAGGGGAAAAAGGGAAAAAAGCTGGGAATACAAATTTGGGAACCTATTACACGATGGAAGGAGGAAATTCTTAGTTAACTGGATGTCACTAACCTAGTTTCCCGGCATGGGGCCTTATTTATGAAAAGTGACGCATCGCTGCGTGAAAACAGCGATGCGTCACTTTTCACTGCGCTCTCCCTGCGACATGATTGATGCGTCATATTTACAATATGACGCATCATGTCGCAAGGAGTTACAGATACGTCAGTATTTCTGACGTATCTGTAAGCGCAAAAGTCACGCATTGCTGGGGTGTGTCACAAAAGTGACGCAACTCCAGCAATGCGTCCTTTCACATGGGGAAAGCCCCATGTGAAAGGGCTTGTGTCAGTCTTACGCCTGCTGTGAGGCAGGCGCAAGATTTTGACGCAACAGCGTCCTAAAAGTGATGCAGTGAAATCTCATAGATTTCACTGCGTCACTATTACGAGGCTTTTTGCGTGTGAACGCCCCCTTTGCATACATTATACCTGACGTAGGTATAATGTAGCGCAGGGGTTTACAAAGTGACGCATCTGCTTAGATGCGTCATTTTGTAAATAGTGCGCATCAGGAGGCAAGTTTTATGCCGCCGTTGCGTCACAAAAAGTGACGCATCAGAAGCGCAAAACTCACGCAAGGCCTCATAAATGAGGCCCATGGTTTTTTAGGCTGTATTTCAATTTCTCCTATTTGTTTGACTGCCTCTTCCTGCCCGATATTTATATATAAAAGTATGATCATTTAAGAATGTAATGTAGGTAAATGCACTATATTAGTTTGTACTAATTGTTACTGATTATGTCTTTTTGTTTATAAGATAAATGCTCTGTACATGTATATACGGGGGAAAAATGCTCAATAAAAATATTTAAAAAAAAAAGGAAACCTCCAGGTTCCCATGCAGGGGTGGATACAGCACATTTTTTACAGCAAACCACACGCTCACTGACTGTTACAACATAAGCTATGCCTTTCAATAACCCACAACAATCCTCATTATTCAAAAGTAAATAACTCCCGTTTGCTAACAAAGTGAAAGTCGGGACTATAGCAGGCACTGGCGTACCTTTCAAAATTCATGCCAAATTTGGGCGGTCTTGGTTGCAGGAACCATGCAATTGGATGCGTCTACACATCAATGAGTGATCTGGTGTTTCTGTACACTCATCTCCTTTCAGATAAACCTCTTTCCCGTCCCTAAGACACCTATAAGTGAAAGGGAGTGACCAGGCTTCATGTAAGTAGGAGGTGCCGAGCCGTTCGTACCTGCCAATGGCAAAATACTTCATGCAATTTGCAAAACATTTTTTACAACTGAAAAAGTGCAAAAGGTAAAGTTATTACCCCGTGGATAAGCCACGTTGCAGCTGTGGCATCTGCCACCGAAAAAGGCAAGGACTCTAAGCGTTCAATGTGTAACATGGAAAAAGAAGCATTTCTCATTGAAAGTAAACGTTGTTTTCAGTTAAATTAAAAGGTGCAAACAGAGACGTGACATTAATGTAATTCCAAGGCACTTTTCCATTTTTTACTGTCTGCAGGGTCCACGCAAACTGCATAACAGAACGCAATTGATTTTAACCATGGTACAAAACAGACACTTCATCCTGTACTATATCAACAACAGATGAGACAATATTATCCAATGTATAAATTCGGGAGGAAAGGGTATTAATGCTATTATCCACAACCGGAAGCACCTTTTCCAAATTAGCCTGATCAATAGCCCTAAGACGGGTAGCCGCTTCAATCTGTGATGTTTTCTAGAGTTCTTTATAAACAGCATAGATCCATCTTTTAGATCTACCTTTAGCCGGGCCCTTTATGAAATCATTTAAGTCAACCTCGTCAGTCAGCTTAGACAAATGTAATTTTACTGACTCCAATGTAGAGTGTTTGAGCCAATTCTGACATAATTTGCCTACTGAATAAGTGGTTACAGAATGGTCACTCTCAAAACGGGGATCTACTCTGACCTGAGTAAAACCCTCAGCCAGGCCCAAAAAACGATGTTGGCATGAATCTGCACTTCTGTGCCACATCAACCAACACTTGGGATCTAAACTGGATATGTTAAATGATGAATTTAGCAAAACGGTCTGCAACTCTCTAATTGAAAATTTTGTTGAATTTTCCCAACCCGAATATTCTTCCAAATCAGGGAAGGAAGGAGTATTTAATTTTTTAGAAGTAGGCAATCCAAAGCATGTTGTCTGTGAGATGCTAGAATTCAAAAACAACGTATGATTTGGGATGAGACATGCATGGTGCAAAGCCTCAGTGCCTTGTACCTGCCAATTCTTAGAACCCCAAACTGATTTAAGGTCAATGGCTTCCTTCCACAACTCATAGCCACCGACAGATAGCCGGTCTAGAAAGGACTTTGAATACAATAACTTAGTATCGGTAAGTCTAACCTTGGACATGGATTTGTTTGTCATTTTAAAATAAAAAGAAGCGGGATTGGACTGATCAAAGTCAGTAAAATATGTGTACTTTCTCAAAAATGTGTTTGAGCTGCCTCTTAAACGAGCTGGGCAATGTTCCCATTGGGTGTAATTCACAGTACCTCTCCTAGAATTAGACTTATGCAGGAAGTGATTGCCAAAATGTTGGAAGCAAAACAAATCACCATAATTAGCAGATTCTAAATATAAATCTTCAGCATCAAAGGCAGCATAATACTATAAATCAGCAAACAAAGCCTCTACGGTGTGAACATCCCAATCATCAGAACGTATGTTTTGTTGAACTACATCCCCCATGTAAACTCTAAGTACATTAGGACATTAATACCTTCAGTCGGATCATGGATTTGAAATTTAACTGCATCCAAGACTATTCCATCCAGGACAGGCCATGCGGTGATATTAACAAAGGCCAAGTCTCTTTTCAATCTGTGGGCTGAATGTGAAGAGTAGAGGGGAGCCAATGTTCCATTTAGATGACTAATGCACGTTCTCTCTTCGACATAATGTCCATTTATAAATTGAAAAAAATAAAACACAAAACCAATTGACATAAAAAGATAGAGAGCAAAAAGCCCCTGCCAAATGTAATTCCAAGGGGGTATTAAAAAATGTTTTTTAAACAATGTCGCGTAGCCTCTTTGCCTTGTGGGCGTCTCCGATGTATGTGAAACAGTGTAAAATGAAAATCTGGATTCTGTGGCTAAACGAGTTTGCAAATCAGGCATCGATAAGTCAGTTGGATAGGTGTAGTCTGTATCATCAAGGCGAGTACCAGGGAAAGCACTCAATAAAGGACTGGAAGTTGCAGGCATCTCGAGGGCCACCTCGGTGCATAATCTGAAGCAGTGGCCAAAACAGAATTTCTCACTATCGAAGGACATGAGACTGCCGGTGTCATGCTAAGAAGAATCGGCCACTCTGTGTATTTTGACATTGTCAATGGAGATATACCTGTTCTCTTTACGACCTGTAAGTGGTGGTAAAATGACTGTTCTTGTGCCCTTCACTCCAAGCACGGGAACCGGAGCACGGTATGAGGGACAACATTCCTTTATGTTATCGATCTTCTCCCGAACCAGTTCTCCAACTTGGGGTAGCCAGCCAACTACCGGGATCTACAACGCATCATCCGAGGTGGAGGGCAAGTGTTCCTTTGCAAGACTGTCTCTGGTCTCTTGTAGAGTCTGTAAAACATTGCAATGTTCATCTACGTCAAAGGAGACATCCAAACCGACCGCATCTAGACGGTCAAGGTCCGGGACATACATCTTGATACAAAGATCATTTCGTATGGGGTCCGCCCACCCAGAGACCTTCTAGGGAGATTATTAAGGGCACGCTGCACGCCATTGAGATGGGCCAGCCAATTTCTGCCAGTGCCTGTAACTCGAGCTGTCAAAGATTGCTTTAAGTCACGGTTCATTCGTTCCACAACACTATTACCCTCATGTCGGTATGGAGACGAAAACTTGACTTGGACCCCCATCGAAGTCATGGCATCCCTATACGCCTTAGAGGTGAAAGCAGGACCCTGATCCGAATGGAAGGTACCACAGGCAAAAATCCCTATGAAGACATGCAAATCCCTGATGACAGTCCGTGAATCAGCGCTGCGATGAGGCCAGAACCAAACAAAGCGTGTGCATGAATCAACTGCTACTAAGATGTACTTATACGCAGTATCAGAAGAAAAAGGACCACAGTGGTCTAAATAAACACAACCAAATGGCTTATTAGAAATGAACAACTGTGTTTGGGGCGGACGAGTAGCAGTTGAAGGCTTAATCTGCTGGCAAATGTCACATTGAAGGACATAGTCACGCGTCTGTTTGTACAGTCCCCGCCACCAAAAACGTTGTTGCAACTGAGACACAGTAGCTGTAACGCCCGCATGCACAGACGCAACCCCTTCATGGGCCGTTGTGATCAGTGTATGTCTGCGATCAGAGTTGGGAATCAATCTTTCTCCAACTTCAGGTATTTTCACATAAGGAACCTTATCGGGACTTAAGTGGTATGTGTACTTCGAAGGGAACCCCGTAAGATATTTATCTCCCTTCTCAGTGGCAGCAACAGCCGCCAAGATATCATCATCAACCTTACTTTTGGACCGTGTGACTGCTGCAACTAAATATGTCGATACCGCTGATCTCGCTGCTTCATCAGCAAGCGAGTTGCCGACAGCGTGGACTCCAACGTGCTGGTGACCGAGAGTATGAATTACAAACACGAGTGGCAATTGCTCTTTAAGTTCAGCCACTCGGACCCAGATAATTTTATGTTTTATTGTGCTACCTTTGGAATCACGAAAATCATTCTGAATCCAAAAGAACAAGTTCTCATTGTAAGACTGGACACATTAGTAAGAATCACTTACGATAAGTGTTGTCACACTAGGATCTGCGTACTCCAATGCAAGCATCAGCGCACAAAGCTCTGCCAATTGTGCGGTGCAGTCCCCTAGAGTCTGCGTGTGCACAAACCTGGACTTGAACTCATTGTTCACCATGGCACCTACCACAATGGCGCAAGCGGAAACGTAGGTGTGTTTAGAACCGTGCGCAACCTGCGCCAAACCATCAGTGTATATGATGCAATGGAAATACTCCAAAGGCCGCATAGCTAAAGGAGCAGGATGAACGAACTCATATTGCAAAAACTCCTGCGACCGTAAGGAGGCAAAAAAAATGAACGTGACATCCGGAGACCTCAATGATGCAGCCCATTGTATCCACCGAGGATGCAAAGCTTTAGAATTTGGTACACTGGCTTTCGTAACTGCTTCCAAAGCAGGACACGGGGTAACAACCAACATGCGTTTTCCCTGTGACAGAGCACGTTCCTTTAGAATCGCCATCTGCACAGCCGTCAAAACTTTTTCCACAGTGGAAAATCGAATTTCAGCCGAAGTGTACAACTGTGACTTGTAAGCAATAGGTACTGTATCTCCTTCGTTAAAAGTAAGGTACGTGAAACCCACAGTCCCAGGGATGATTCTTATCACCAGGTTGGTGTGATCATCACGAGTCAATAAGTATTTAGAAGCGAGCAGATCAGCCTGCAAAGACTGCAGTATAGCTGAGTGCTCAGGCAGCCAGTTCGATTTCGTAAAATTTGGTTGTATCAAAGCATACAAGGGCTTGATAAGCTGAGCATATTCCGGAATGTTTGTCCTCCCGAAATTCAAAAAGTCCAGCAAAGATTGTAACTTTTTCAGAGTTGTCGTAGAAGTGAGGAGCCAATTCTCGACCTTCATTTTTGAGCTCGTAGCCCAGGAACAACACTGTGTACTCTGCAATGTGCGATTTTGCAAAGTTGAATTTGTAACCAAAGTCCGCAAAGTTACAAATTAAGCGGTCAACTCGACACAGATGCTCCCACACTTCGTCATCCGTGAGATAAATGTTATTAACATATGAACAAGCATCTGGGTCAAATCTCTCCAAGAGAGAAACAATGCGGGCAGCAAACACTCCAGGACTATTCTTGTAGCACATCGGTAAACGTTTGAAATGTTTATGAACACCGCCGCAAGTAAAGGAGGTCCATTGGGAAATAAAACCATCCAAATGGTGGGCATAAACACCGTTGGAAATGTCAAGCGTGGTTTTAAACCGCTTACGCACGAGACTATTTACTAAAGCAGAGCTGTGAGTATTCTGTACTGCACAGGTACGGCAATGCGAGTTTAAATGCCGGTAATCCAATACCAAACGATACGAACCATCAGGCTTGGTTACAGTAAAAAGAGGGTTAATCATTGGTGACACACAAGTTTCAATAACACCCTGATATTCCTATTGTTCAAGGATTTCCACAACGGAGCCCTCGCTTTGCGCTTCAAGGGATATTGAGGTTGAGGCTGAGGCATAGACCGCAATGGAATCTCGTGGTGAGGGGAAAATGTATCCCATCCACAGTGAGTATGGTACAGAGCCGGTGCAAGGGCCTTAGCCCACTCTTCTGCAAAATTCAGCGCATGCTCCTTCGAGACAGTGTGCGCGAAACTAGGGAGGATTACCTCCTCTCCTCTCGGAGCTGCGAGCACAAAAGGTGGGGGCCAGTCAGCCTCCTCTAACAAAATATCATATAGTCGTAAGATTCTCCCAAAAAATACCCCTTCTATAGAGCGTTGAATGTCAACCTCAATGAATAAGACTATTTCATAGATTCTGTCAGGGGGAGCTACTCTAGTGTCATCTGTCTCCACAACAGCATAACGGTCAGACGCTGTCACCTTCAGTAGTGGACGCAGGGCCTCTCGCACTATGGTAATCCAGCAAGGTCAGTGCCCATGTCTAATTCCGAAGCTGGGTTCTCACTATCTGTGGCATATCTGTGTGCTGTTAAAGCAGCGGCTTTATTTTTCTGAAACTGGAGTCTTTTCGGTGCAGAATCGTCCTGCTTGCCTTTGCCGTCTTTCAGGCGGGGCTGGACTCGTCCCTGCTGGCCGCCCGAACCCTCTGCCTCCTCCACCACCGTATGAAAAAGCTGATGCCTCCTGAAAAGAACGAGGAGAGCGTTGATCAGAAACCTGAAAATGATCATCTGATGTTATCATCGTGCGATCGCGCAAGTCATAAACACATTCTGTGGGCGCAGGTAATGGAGACACAGGACGTGACTCCTGTTT
Source organism: Lissotriton helveticus (assembly GCF_964261635.1). Taxonomy (NCBI): domain Eukaryota; kingdom Metazoa; phylum Chordata; class Amphibia; order Caudata; family Salamandridae; genus Lissotriton; species Lissotriton helveticus. Next base: position 43,823,925 of record NC_136063.1, read on the forward strand.
CTGTTGTTGCTGTTGCTTTCCCTGTTTTTGTTTTTTAGGCCGATTTTGTTTCTTGGACTTGGGCTGTTCGTCGGTTTCCAACTTTTGCCCTGGGGGTTGTTTTTTCTCTTTAGTAGAAAAAGGCTTGAGACCCCTACTATTGCGGCCCACGGTTTTATAAGCCGCCACAATAATCCTCGCCAACTGCAGGGGTTTTTCGGCATCGGGAATCGCCTGCAAAGCATTCGCAACCTGAAAGTTCACCGCATCTCCCTTGACATTAGCAAATATGAGATCGGAAACCACATCAAAGGTGCCACAAAGACGCATACCCAATTCAACCGCAGCCTCCGGTCCGTGTTCATCTTGAACACATTTAAGGACAGTTTATATATTCATTTATTTATTTATTTATTTTATATTCTTATAAAGCGCCAGACTAGACCCCCGAAGGGGTATCTCCGCGCTATTGCTGCAACACAAGAGTGTACTAATTCTGAGAGTGTGTCCAGTAAGAGGGTGCAAAAGCTGGAAGGCAATTATTTATCAGGATACAGATACGTTTTTAAAGTTTTCCGAAAACTCAGATGACTGGAAATAGATCTGAGTTCTAGGGGCAGAGAATTCCAGAGTGCTGGTCCGGCATAAGCTAATGCACGGCCGCCTTGTCTGGCCTTTTTTACTCTTGGTATCTGCAAGAGCTGCTGATGACTGGAGCGCAGAAATCGCCCAGGGATGTAAGACTGAAAGATTTCGGTCATGTATTTAGGGCCCTCCCCTATCATACTCTTATGAATAGTGCATAGAGTTTTGAATTGGACTCGTTTCCTCACTGGAAGCCAGTGGAGTCTCACCAGCAGGGGACTGGAAGGAGTCCTTGATGGAACATTCAGGACAATCCTTGCTGCTGTATTTTGGATTACTTGCAATTTACTGAGTTGCTCCTCGTTAGCTCCGAGGAGCAACCCATTGCAGTAATCCACCCTGCTGATGACCAGAGCCTGCACTAGCGTTTTTCTGTGATGGTCTGGTAGGTAGTGGAAGACTCGTCTCAACATCCCAATAGCCCGGAAGCAGGTACCAGCAACCTGATTTACATGTCCCTTAAAGGTAAGTTGCTGATCAAAGAGCACTCCCAGGTTCCTAACAGAACTCTTGGGGGTGGGGACAGGACCTAGCTCCACGGGCCACCAGTCAGATGACCAATATGTTGCCGCTTGTCCAAAACACATGACCTCCGTTTTCCCCACATTACACTGCAGACAGTTAGTTGACATCCAGTCTGCAATGGCTCTCATGCCATCTGCAAAAGATCTTTTTATTGCAGATGTGAGAGTTTTGAAGGGGAAAAGGAGTTGGGTGTCGTCGGCATACGACACCGGGGTGAACCCGAAAGATCTAGCTAAGTTGGCTAGGGGGGCCACATACACATTGAAAAGTGTAGGACTAAGGCATGAGCCTTGTGGCACTACCTTATTGAGCTCCCTTAGTGTGGATTTGTGGGAGCCCAGCCTAACTTCTTGGACACGACCAGTCAAAAAGCTCTTCATCCATGTCAGAGCCTCTCCCTCCACACCCACCTCACCTAGGCGGTCAAGAAGCACCGTGTGAGACACCGTATCGAAAGCGGCGGAAAGGTCCAACAGCACCAGAATCATAGAGCTGCCATCATCCAGTGCCATTCTGATGTTATTGGTCACTGTCTGAAGGGCTGATTCTGTGCTGTGGTTTGGCCTGAAACCAGATTGTGAATAGTCCAGGCCATCCGTCGCTTCAAGATGTTGAGAGAGATAGGTGTTCACGTGCCTCTCCGTAACCTTGCCCAGGTAGGGTGGGAGGGAGATAGGTCGTAAGTTGGAGAGGTCTGTCCAAGGGGAAGATGCTTTTTTTCTAATCGGGTTCACCACCACCCTTTTCCAGTCTGCAGGGACCTGGCCTTTCGTTAAGGAGATGTTAATCACATCCAGCATGTGAGGTCCCAAAAAAGAGATCATGGGGCCAACCATTTTAGTTGGAATAAGGTCATTAGGCGACCCAGATTTAATGTGGCTACAGAAAGAGAGGAGCTCTGTGTTGGTGATCGGAGGAAAAGATGAAAGGGTGGGTTTGTTGCTAGATACCGGAATATGAGGATGGGGATGGCCTTTGTTAGTAATTTTTATAGCGCCATTGGCTGCTACTATTTTTTCATAGATGTTGTTTATTTTGTCCTCAAAATATGTCGAGACTTCATCACATAGGTCTTGTGAGAAGTCCTCAGAGCTATCACAAGCAGTCGGCTTAATAAAATTCTGCAGGATGTTAAAAAGCTCCTTAGAGCAGTTGCCTGCCTGTGCTATCTGCTGCGTTAGATGTTGTTTCCTGGCTTGCTTTATGTTTTTATAATACTTGGATTGAGTATCTAAGAAAGCTACTCTGCTTCTCTCGGTCTTCCCTTTCCTCCAAGCCTTCTCAGCTCGTCTGCAATTTTGCTTTGCTACCCTCAGTTCATGGGTGTACCAGCTATCTTGTTTAGGCACAGGATACTGTTTGTGTTTTTTTAATGGGGCTACAATGTCAATAGCTTGCTTAATAGAGACATTGAGCTTAGTTAAGGCCATATCAGCGGTGTCAGTTGCTGAAATTTCCGGATTTGTCCAGAATTCCTGAATTTTATTGCCAGTGACTTTATGCCACTGTCGTCGCCAAGTGGGGGGAAGAGGAGCACTCTTAACAGTTCTTACAGGAGTTACTAAAAGAAATTCAAGCATGGAGTGGTCTGTCCATGATATTTCTTTTGCCGGGGAGCAGATTACTTTGGCACAATTACAAAAAAGTAAATCTAGCATATGTCCTCCTTTGTGGGTGGGTCCATGATTTTGTAATTCAAGACCTAAGTTAGAAAGGTCTGTAATCAGGGCAGTGGCATCAGAATGTGTGGGTAGATCAACGTGTGTATTAAAATCTCCCAAAAGAAAAAAATCTTCTTTAGATTTAATATGAGGGGCTAACATTTCTTGAAGATTAAGAGCAAAATTCGTATTAGGTCCTGGAGGCCGATAGACCAAAGCACCTTTCCAGGTTATATGATTGGTAAGAGTAAATTTGAAAATCATTATTTCTAGCTGAGGGTGCATGTGTTGCTCACTCATAGTAACTTTTATGCAGTCTTTGTGTATAATTGCGAGACCGCCTCCGGTTTTTATTTCTCGGTCTAGATGTTTAATTTTATACCCAGCAGGGATCCCCATGGCTATGGCAGTAACTGTATGTGGTTTTAGCCATGTTTCAGCCAAGAAGCAGATGTCTGGCTGCGTAGAGTGAATTAAATCCCAAACTTGATGTTGGTGTTTGGGTAATGACCGTACATTGAGAAAGAAGCTCCTGAGGCTCGGAAGTGGGGGTTTAGGAAGCGGGGGGGGTATACTATTTCCAGATAGACGCCGACATTACAGACAGGAGAAGCCTCCCTCTACACGGTGCCATGGAATTTTAGTGCTACATGACCGTGATGGTCTAAGGGTCAGAAGCGTTTGGGCCGAGTAACTAGTTATCCGTGTGCCCTTACCGGTCGGAGCTAGGTGGGCAGGGTCAGAGTCCATCGCCCCTCGCCCCGTCCTGTCGCGGACGGGCGCAGACGGGCTTTTCTTCGGCGCTTCTTAGGCGCGCTCGAAGGCGCCCCCTGCGCGCAACCGCAGCGCGCTTACGGGAAGGGCGTGGCTAAATAGCCCAGAGTGAGGTAGCCACTAGAGCCACCGGGAGAACCGGAAGTGCTGCCTGCCTGGCTCTTGCCTGTCCGCCCTCCGCACAACGGCACTGTTGCCTGGTCGGAACGAGCCAGACAGGCGGTAAGATCGAGCCCAGGCGTTTTGGAGGGAGAGAAGCAGTTTTTGGTGGAACACGTGAGTCTGTCCAAATAAAAACACAACAATACAATTTAAAATACTACAGACTTTAAAATCAGTCCGCTCGTATTAGCGCTTCTCGCAGCCCTCGCATTTACCAGTTATCAGTAAGAGACACTCTCAAGCACAGTCATAGACAGAGTGCCGTAACACCTCACGCAGACCGCCACAAACGTTTTTCCCCAGGTCTCACAGTCACCGATTTCGGGGGTCAAGTCCTTCGGTAAGCTAATTGTCAGAATCCTGTTTTTTTCACCAGGAGACGTGTGAGGAAATAATGCTTCCAGTTGGTCAAACTTTTCGGCAAGCCAGAAAGGAAATTCATCCTGCTCCTGGCGACGCTTACCTATCACAGCGTTGACCATAACGGGACTGAGCTTCATTCCGCCCTGTCCGGCAGGAAGCACCGCACCACCTGGGGCCCCGCCCGGGAGATTGCGGGTTATGTATTGCACTAACAACCTAATTACGCTAATTGCGACCACATGTAGTCATCTTAACTCAGCTACGTTACATGCTCCATGTAGAGGATGAGGCGTAAATCCATCCAAAACAGGCCAAGTTGCGCCTGGAATGGACAAAGGACCTAACCTCGGAGCTGCTAAAGTATGGGGTAGGGTGCCAATAAACCAAACTCGATGCTGCCAAGTATCAATAGGAATCTCCTGTGCCCTATATGGTGCATGTTCTGCCGGCACAGCCATGGCAGTGTACGTGTCGAACACACGAGTATTTGAATTCATAGCTGGGAAGGTCACCCATGAGTAGAAAATCTCATACGGGTAAGCCACCTCTGCACTCACTACCATGATCACGGCCATACCATCTTCGGGGACATTATAAATCTGCAAATGATTGCGTACCGCTATGCGGCAATGTTGCGCAATGTCCACCGCAGCCATACTGACACAGAAAGAAAAAAGGTACAAAGGAAACTTTGTAGCAAAACTGGGTAGTAACTCAATGAAAGCGTTTTGAAAGATTCAAGCTTGAAAGAACCTATACGCATACAGGTAGGTTTGTCCGACACCACTGTTAACCGGAAAGAATAGTAAGGACCGAATGATGTCCTACTCAAGTATCATGCTATAAGACCACCAACGATTGGGCGCCATGTCGCAGAGATTTCATGCTCAGACAGAACTGTGCATAGAGACTTGGAACCTCAGTGAATTAGGGTGTGCCAAAACTCACCTTAGTACCCAAAAATCACCTACCAGACTAGCTACAGTGTCTCATTGGTTATCACAAACTCGCAATGCTTTAGACACACCAGAACATGGACTTCGTACACCTCAGGTAACGTGGAACACATGAACACTCTTTCGTTATACAATAATTTCCATCCAGAACAAGGAGTAAAAGAGGACACGTGCATATTTGAAATGTTTATTCACTAATGCAGTGTTCTTAAACGCAGTATCTTAGCTAATACAAGCAAACATATTATAAGAAACAAAGTAATCAGCATAGTCACTAGTCCATAGAACACAAACGGTGCAAGCATAATATTATGCTAAAATGAATAGGGTTTAACAAAACCTAATTCTCACCCTCCCTAGCTAGTATATTATATTATATCTAAGAAGGTCTCTTTGGGTTTTAGCAGAGCAGCCCCATACCTCAAGATCCTAGTGGTAAGGGATCACATCATCAGCAACCAGCTCTTCTGCATGTGAAGCACCATCAAGTGTGTTTATGTGCCAGAACTTGGCTGCAGCTGCATGTATGTTATGTCTAGGAACGTGCGAATATCAGTGCTCACAACACCTACTGTGTTGAGATATCCTTGAAGGTTTCAGCACTCACTGTACAGACACAGCTCGCCAAGCAAGGCTGATATCAGTGTAACAACATATTATTCTCGTATGAATCGAAAACATTCTACTAAGCTCAAAGCTAAAGCAGCAGCGTATGTGTCATGTGCAAAAGCACCTAAAAAGCTCATGCTAACTTAACACAGCATACAGGCTCTTTAAAACTATATATCAGTAGCAAGACCACCACACCCGTGTATAAATACGTTCGCTCCCACCACGGTCTACGCTCCCAGGGTGGCCCTTATCATATTTGGGGCAGCCTTTCCTAATGACAAATGGATCCCTGACATGGAATTATAGTGCAGGGTCATTCATCTCAATGATGCTAGGGGAAATGAATGCCATAGGAGGGTATCAAACACCAGCACAGATACCTCATGTCATGAAATCTAGGATTTCATGATAAAAAGAAACACATGGTTGGAAGGGAAAGCGAAACCCCTAGTTGTACGAAAACATACCCTATATTCTTTGTGTTCCAGAGGAAAAGGAGCAATACAACTTGGTTCAAATGAAAACTGTAAAGCAATACTCTACATACCAGGCATGCAACGGGGCACCTCCATGTTGATGGATTTCCACTCTCATGTCCATATACACCCCAACCCTGGTCATCCCTCATGAAGATCTGTCTGAGTTGTCCCAACATCCACTACATAGCAACACAACTCTGTTGCATCATTCTGCAAGGACATTCTAAAAAAATTCACACTGTTTTCTGAAACTCATCTGAATGCAGGAGGATGAAAACCCTTTTCACCTCGCAAATGAAGGCAAATGCCTTCTGGTTGCAAATGACTCGGTGGGAGATGCAGAAGATGAGCGTGGCCTATACAGTATCAAGGAAGAACTAGGAGCCATCAGCCTCATACTGATGCAATATTGGTAAGTGTTGGACTTGATGACCGAAATGGAGGGTGGGGTGTGTGCTTGTTTTTGGATTGGTGCTTCTTGTTTCATGGTTATTCCTGGCAATGTTCTTGAAAACTAATCTCTCAATCTTGCCATCGAAGCACTGCATCATCTACAAGCTGACATGAAGAATTAAGGTGCCCCTTACCAGTACTGGTTTCATAGTAGTTTTTCCTGATTCCCCTGTGGGTGACCAAACTATTCACTTTATTGCTTCCAGTTGTCATTTTGTATTGTGTGGTTTCCTACAAGTGAGGGTTTCCTGCTGTAAAAACCTAGGGGTCGATTATGATTGCGGTGATTCCGCATCCTCCGGGCCGGTGGAAGCCACTGCTGCGGACCCGCCAGATTATGATGGCGGTGGGATCAGCGGTGGATGGCAGGTCCGTCCGCCGCTGATCCGCGGGGTGTTGGCCGCAATTTGGTGGCGGTGTCTGCAAGACACCGCCAGCCAAATTACAATGGTATTGTAAACATGCTTTTCCGCGGCGGATTTACCGCCATGGAAAAGCATGTGGACAATGGCTTCTGGGGGGCCCTTGCGGGCCCCCAGGGTGTCGGGGGTGGGGAGTGCACATGGGGGGGTACCTATGGTACCCCCCTGCATTTGCATGTACAAAGCGGCAGGTACCCTGCGGTTTTGTGCACGCCGCTGCCACTGCGGACGGTCCCTCCACCTCGGGGGTTATGGACGGACCTGCGTCCGTCCGCCACCCTAATGAGGGCCCTAGTCCTCAAATTAGGTAGTATGCAAATAGCTAGAGAAAGGATAGTAGACACTACAGAAACACACACAGACTTGAATAATGTGACTGTCATTACATATGAGAAAAAGTATGTAGTTGAAAATTCAACTAGAGGGGGGAATGTTTATATCAGTGAATGTGATGACAATGTATGAATTAATATATGCACACACAGCAATGTTGTTACAGCATTTGTTGTACTTCTGTGAAGAAACAAAAAAATGAAAAACACCACAAAAAAGAAATTACTAGAAAATGCAAAAAAATGAAAAAGTTAAAACGCCCCAGTTCTTGTGAGAAACATCCATTCCAGTTTAAGAAAGAAAATGTATTTGTTAAATGTATGTTTGTAACAGTGTGAACACATGTTGTTATATTGATTGGTGTTTTACTGAGTACATAGAAGAGTGCTTGGGAGCATGAATGACTCAATGTGTGAGCAAGTGTACACATTAGAGGCTGTGTGAGTTCGTGAGTGTTGCATTATGGTCTATAACAGTGAGTGGTTGGGTCTTCCAGTAGATGTATAACTTAATGCAAGGGTGTGTCAGTAGAGTATAGGAATACCTGGGTGTCTTAGTGACTGTGTTGGTGCATAATTGGGTATGTGAGTGCTGCATGGGAGAGTTATTGGGTGTATTAGTGGTATATGGGTGAGTGAGTGAGAGAGCAAGTATCTATATTGGTAGATCACAAGGATGCATGAGTGGTTGCATGGGTGACTTAGTGGGTGCATCAATGGTGTATTGCTGAGTGACTGTGTGTATCTTTTGTTTATATGGTGCATAAGTGGGTACATGTGAGCCTTTGTGGGTGAGTGAATGGGTGTGTGAGTGCTGTATTGATGACTGTGTGGATGTGTGAGTGGTTGTATGGGTGAATGAGAGAGTAGGTGTGTGACTGGAAGTATGCCTGAATAAGTGAGTGTGTAAGTACCTGTATGGATAAGTGAGTGACTGCATGAGTGATGTTTGGGCATGTGAGTCTGTGTATGAGTGAGTTACTGGGAGTGTGAGTACCACTATGATTGAGGTAGTGGCTGTGTCATTGACTATATAGGTGAGTAAGTGGGTGCAAGAGTAGCTATGTGAGTCAAAGAGTGGGCATATGAGATGTTGTATGAGTTGGTAAGTGAGTGTGACTGGTTGAATGAGTTAGTGATAGGGTTTGTTAGTGTCTGTATGAGTGAGTGTGTGAGTTCCTGTATTAGTAAGTGACTGAATATCTGTACGGGTAATGAAACAGCGCATGAGAGGTTATCTGAGTGAGTTACTGAGTGCATTTGTGGTGTATGGGAAAGTGAGTGTGTGTACGTAGATGTGTGGGTAGATGTGTTTTTAGATGTGTTTGCAGCTGTATGTGTGAGTGATTAGGTGTGTTAGTGAGTCAATCAATCAAACAGGGATGTGTAGAGCGCATTACTCACCTGTGAGGGTCTCAAGGCGCTTGGGAAGGTGGGAGTGTGCTCCTTCTCAGTCAAAGAGCCAGGTCTTGAGGTACTTCCTGAATGTGTGCAGGCTCAGGGAGTGTCTGATGTACACAGGAAGCACGTTCCAGGTTTTGGCTGTGATATGAGAGAAGGCTCTCCCACCTGTTCTGTTTCTGCAGATGCAGGGGACTTCTGCCAGGGCGAGGTTTGTGGAGCGGAGGTTTCTCTTGGGTAGGTGTAAGGATAATCTCTCTTAGAGGTATTTGTGTCCGATGTTGTTGAGTGGAGGACTCATAGGTGTTGGGTCATGTGTTTATGATGTGGTCTCCCAAGGTTTTGTCTGACTGCGGCATTCTGGATGGTTTAGAGTTTTTGTAAAAGGGTCCTGTTAATACCGGCATATAGGGCTTTGCCGTAGTCCAGTCTGCTGGATGTGAGTGCTTTGGTGATGATTTTCCTGCAGTCGGGGGGATCCATTTGAAGATCTTTCAGAGGATGTGCAGGGAGTTGAAACTGGTGGAGGCAACGGCATTGATCTGGCGGTTTATGGAGAGGTAGGAGTTGAGGATGATGCAGAGGTTCTGTGCGTTGTCCATGGAGGTGGGCGGGCTCCCAACGGTGGCAGGCCATCAGGTGTGGTCCCAAGCAGAGGTGCAGGGTCCGAGAATGAGGACCTTGGTCTTCTCACAGTTGAGCTTTCAACAGCTGCCCATCATCCAGGCTGTGACATTCTTCATTCCTTCCTGGAAGCAGAGTCTGGTGTCTTTGGGATTTTTTGTGAATGACAGGATGAGCTGGGTGTCGTCGGCATAGGATGCAATGCTGAGCCCATGCTGTCTGACGATGGCTGCAAGTTGGGCTATATAGAGGTTGAAAAGCGTGGGGCTGAGCGATGATCCCTGGGGCACTCCGCAGTTGATGTTGGTGGGTTTGGAGAGGAAGGGAGGGAGTCTGATGCTCTGGGTTCGACCGGAGAGGAAGGATTGGATCCACTCAAGGGCAGTTCTTTGTATTCCTGCGCTGTGGAGTCTGGCTGCGAGCGTGAGATGTGAGACGGTGTTGACGGTTGCAGAGAGGTCCAGAAGGATGAGGGCCGCTGTGTGTGCCCTGGTCGAGTAGCATGCGGATGTCATCAGTTGCGGGGAGGAGGGCGGTCTCGGTGCTGTGGTTGCTGCGGAATCTGGACTGGGAGGCATCCAGGATGGAGTTCTCTTCGATGAAGGCGCTTAGTTGGGCGTTCACAAGTCTCTTGGTGAATTTGGCTGTGAAGGGGAGGAGAGAGATGGGTCAGTAGTTTTTCAGGTCTGTCAGGTCGGTAACTAGACAAAATATCGAATTCAAATTATAGAATAGCCAAAATTTTGAAGTCAAATTATCGAATGGACAAAATATCGAATGGACAGAATATAGTGGTGAAAAATATCGAATTGAAGGTAAGTAATATAATATCGATTTTCAAAATATAGAAAGTTAAAATAGCGAAGTTTATAATATAGGAATTAAAATATATAACATTTTTAATAATATCGAATTTTGTAAGTGTTTTGTATGTTAGTTTACGTGTGAAAAGTGTAAATTATTTTTGTAATTTATTTTAAGTAATGAATTTTATGTTATTTAATTTTTGGGTAATTTAAATCTGTAGCGGGTTGTGGGTTTAGAGGGGAATGGGGTGGGAAGTAATTTGATTATATTAAATTAAATATAATTTTTTAGAAATTACTAATTATTTTTCATTTAATTTTGCATTTTAGTTCTGTAGCGGGTAGTGGGTTTATAGGGGAATAGGGTGGGAAGTAATTTTATTGTAATTAAGTAAATATTTGTATTTATTTATTGGTGTTCATTTTGAATTACTTGTTAATTAATTTTTAATTGGTAATACATTTTTATTTATTGAGTAATTGAATTAAAGTATGTTAATTTTACTAATTTATTTTCCATAGTGGGTTGTCGGTTTATAGGGGAATAGGGTGGGAAGTTATTTAGTTGTAATTAATGACATGTTAAAAAGAATTTTTGTGTATTGATAATTAATTTACTGTTAATTAAGTATTAATTGGTATTATTTTTTATTAATAATTAGTGTTGTTATTGAAAATAATTTACTTGTTAATTAATTATGAATAGGTAATTCATTTTAATAACTAATATTTATTTGTATTTATAATTGATTAATTATTACATAATATGAAATTTGCAATAAATTTAAATACTGTTTTTATTGGTATTGATATTTAATTTATTTGTATTAATATACTACATCATTCCTTTCCCTACTGTTAAACACACTAGAGTGGGAATGGTAATGTTTACCCCTACGCTAGCCAAAGCTTTCGTTACTGTTGCATTCTCTGGAGTGGGAATAATATTTTTTACCCCTACGCCATCCAACTCTTTCCCTACTGTTGCACTCTCTGGAGTGGGAATAGTAAGTTTTATCCCTACGCTATCCAACGGTTTCTCTACTGTTGAACTTTCTGAAGTGGCAATAGTAATCTTTACCCCTACGCCATTGAATGCTTTCCCTACTGTTGCACTCTCTGGAGTGGGAATAGTATTTTTTTCTATAGCGCCATCCAACACTTTCCCTACTGTTGCACTCTCTGGAGTGGGAATAGTAATTTGTATCCCTACGCTATCCAAAGCTTTCCCTACTGTTGCACTCTCTAAAGAGGGAATAGTACGTTTTACCTCTACGCCATCCAAAGCTTTCCCTACTGTTGCCCTCCCTGGAGTGGGAATTGTAATTTGTACCCTCCTGCTATTCAACGCTTTCCCTACTGTTGCACTCTCTAGAGTGGGAATAGTAATTTTTACCAGTAAGCTATCCAACGCTTTCCCTACTGTTGCTCTCTCAGGAGTGGGAATAGTAATTTTTACCCCTACACCATCCAACGCTTTCCCTACTGTTGCACTCTCTGGAGTGGGAATTGTCATTTTTAGCCACACGACATAAAACACTTTCCGTACTGTTGAACTCTCTGGATTGGGAATAGTAATTTTTACCCCTACACTATCCAACGCTTTCCCTACTGTTGCACTCTCTGGAGTGGGAATAGTAATTTTTACCCCTATGCCATCGAACGCTTTCCCTACTGTTGCACTCTCTGGAGTGGGAATAATATTTTGTATCCCTATAACATCCAAAGCTTTCCCTAATTTTGCACTCTCTGGAGTGGGAATAGTAACTTTTACCCCTACTCTATCCAGCTCTTTCCCTACTTTTGCACTCTCTGGAGTGGGAATAGTAAGTTTTTACCCCTACGCTATCCAATGCTTTCCCTACTGTTGCACTCTCTGGAGTGGGAATAGTAATTTTTACCCCTATGCCATCCAACGCTTTCCCTACTGTTGCACTCTCTGGAGTGGGAATAGTAATTTTTACCCCTATGCTATCCAACGCTTTTCCTACTATTGCACTCTCTGGAGTGGGAATAGTAATGTTTACCCCTACTCTATCCAAAGCTTTCCCTACTCTTGCACTCTATGAAGTGGGAATAGTAATGTTTACCCCTCTGCTAGACAAAGCTTTCCCTACTTTTGCACTCTATGAAGTGGGAATAGTATTGTTTACCCCTACGCCATCCAACGCTTTCCCTACTGTTGCACTCTCTGGAGTGGGAATAGTAATTTGTACTCCTACGCTATCCAACGCTTTCTCTACTGTTTGCACTCTCTGGAGTGGGAATAGTAATTTTTACCCCTATGCCATCAAATGCTTTCCCTACTGTTGTACTCTCTGGAGTGGGAATAGTATTTTTTACCCCAACGCCATCCAACGCTTTCCCTACTGTTGCACTCTCTGGAGTGGGAATAATAATTTGTACCCCTACGCTATCCAAAGCTTTCCCTACTGTTGCACTCTCTGCAGTGGGAATAATAATGTTTACCCCTACGCTATCCAACGCTTTCCCTACTGTTGCACTCTCTGGAGTGGAAATAGTAATTTTTACCCCTACGCTATCCAACGGTTTCCCTACAGTTGCACTCTCTGGAGTGGGAATAGTATTTTTTATCCCTATAATATCCAACGCTTTCCCTACTTTTGCATTCCTGGAGTGTAAATAGTAATTTTTACCCCTACCCTATCCAATGCTTTCCCTACTGTTGCACTCTCTGGAGTGGGAATAGTAATTTTTACTCCTACGCTATCCAACGCTTTCCCTACTTTGCACTCTCTGGAATGGGAATAGTAATTTTTACCCCTATGCTATCCAACACTTTCCCTACTGTTGCACCCTCTGGAGTGGGAATAGTAATGTTTACCCCTATGCTATCCAACGCTTTTCCTACTATTGCACTCTCTGGAGTGGGAATAATAATGTTTACCCCTACTCTATCCAAAGCTTTCCCTACTCTTGCACTCTCTGAAGTGGGAATAGTAATGTTTACCCCTATGCTAGACAAAGCTTTCCCTACTGTTGCACTCTCTGAAGTGGGAATAGTATTGTTTACCCCTACGCCATCCAACGCTTTCCCTACTGTTGCACTCTCTGGAGTGGGAATAGTCATTTGTACTCCTACGCTATCCAACGCTTTCTCTACTGTTTGCACTCTCTGGAATGGGAATAGTAATTTTTACCCATATGCCATCAAATGCTTTCCCTACTGTTGCACTCTCTGGAGTGGGAATAGTATTTTTTACCCCAACGCCATCCAACGCTTTCCCTACTGTTGCACTCTCTGGAGTGGGAATAATAACATGACAACTTTGCTCTCCCCTAATCAAGAGTATATCTCTAGAGTTGTGTGAAAACAAAAGACAACTATTTTACTCAGTCAGTACGTGCATTCTTAGTTTCACCAGTTTGTATAGAAATAAGAGATGGGCGTGGTACAATAAAAAAATGTTATTTATTGATCAGTCTCTTTTCTCATACAAGAGAAATGAATCGCTATTATTGCAATACTTATAGTTAAGTAAAGTGCATGCAGTAAAAACAGAATTATAAAATAATACTGTAAAAGCATTTATATGGTTTCTTAGCCATATGATACTTAAAATGGATAAAAGATATACATACATATATACATTGACTAATCATTCTCAACTGGTGCTTCTAACTACGCCTACCCTGGTGTACCTGACCTAAGCCTAATACTTGGGAGGGAGTAAGTAAGTAGCAGTTTAAGTTAAGTTTGTTTCGCCAAGAATCTGACATAAGAATTCTTTGTAAGGGGTTAGTCAGTTCAGTACCTGGGATTTAGAAGGTTGGAGGGTTGGTATCTCTGTCTCAGGACTCGATATCCCAGTTACCCGCGAGGGCGGCTGGGAACGCCAGAGGCTGGATTTCTCGGCAGGAGAAAAGGCAGCGTCTCTCTCAGCGCGTCAAAAGGGAGGGGCAGCGTCCGTGGGCTTTTCTGCATCAGCTGGGCTCTCCAGCAAGTAGCGCTGCTCCAAGCTCGTCACCACTGTGTCTTAGCTTAGGGCAGCGTTGGTATATTTATACCTGAAAGGTGCCGTGTTTGACGTAAGGATGGACATAAGACGTCAGCAAGAATGTCATAAGGACTGGTAGTTCTTACATTCTTTGCAGTTCTCGAGCGAAATCAAAACAATAGCTGCGGGGGATTTCCCAGGTGTGTTGGAGGTTTGATTTGTTTTGAGAACTCGGTGTGCTTTCTAGGGGGCTGAAGGGATAGTGCTTGCTTAATGTGACAGCATGCGCTATGACCTAATCTGAAAACGGGTTTCTGTGCCGGTGTATGGACATTAGTGAATTAATAACCGGACAAGGGTCAGAAATAGGAGTATCAATATAGGTACCTAGATAAACACACTACACCCACTCCACAAATTTATGTACATATTTACTAAACTAAGCAATAGTAAACATAACTAACAGTGCATGTGTATACCGAACCACCCCAAAAAACATTTTTTGTATTTGAAAAATGGTGTATGCGAAATTCACGAAATGAGTATAGGTACTGTATGCATTCAAGCAGTATAATCATTCAAAAAGGAGATGCACATTTTATATCGGCATGAATGAGTTGCGAAATTACACATGAAATGGCTCTTGATACAGAAAAAAATTTGCGAGACCTTCTCATCACATATAAACACAATTAATTGCATATAAACTAGAGGTTGAGGTAATGTAATGTCTCTAGTATTCCTAAGAATTGAAGTTCTGTTCTCTAAGAATAGTTTTACTTTAAGCAGAAGATAAGTGCCAAAAAGGTAAATATTTTGGAATTGGAAAAAAGTTTTCGCTATTCAGGGGAGAAGAGAAAAAATAGT
Organism: Lissotriton helveticus; assembly: GCF_964261635.1. Lineage (NCBI taxonomy): Eukaryota > Metazoa > Chordata > Amphibia > Caudata > Salamandridae > Lissotriton > Lissotriton helveticus. The sequence goes on from NC_136063.1 coordinate 43,838,945, forward strand.
TCACAGTCACTTTGTTTTCAAAAGACTGACGGCCAAATTCAGAGTTCAGGGAACGCCGTGTGCAAGTTTGTTTAAAATCATTCTCTCTGTTCCGGTGAAAACATCATTTCAGAAAGATTCTCGAAAAAACACTCTACAGCTTCTGGTGAAAGTTCGACCAGGTTGGAAAATGTCGCTACCATGCAGTCAAGCGCATGATTGCTTTCAATGATGGGTCGATCAGAACTGCTTACAGAAAGTTGTACCAGGTTGATGCTGCTTTCATCTTGTACTTCACTACCCTTCAATCGTAGTGGTGAAGTCTCCACGAATGCCGTCATCAGGATAGGTAGCCGCTGGGGACAGCACAATGCATGAGCCTTTACTGGACCCAACAAAGTATCTGCATCCAATGGTACGTCTAATTGTAGTGTAAGACAGGTGTCCAACACGCATTCTTCGCCGCATAGCATGCATCTTAATACAGGCATAACACAATTCTGCCAGATGGGTCTGAATGAAAGAAACCAGGTCATATTCAGATCCCGTAGCCGGGCTAAGCCAAGGACTTTAGTTATGCGGTCCCGGTAGCGGATAGCTAGGATCGTTTCTTCCATTGTTGCTGGAGTCTTGTCTGTGACATGGTTTGCCATAACGAAGCAAGAGTAGCAAGAATAAAATGCCTGCTACGAGTCCCAACAGGAGTGGAAGTCCGCCAAAGATGGAATGGACGAAATTTGGAAAGATACCCAGGATCGCTTTGAATGGGGTTAAAGCGCCTGAAAAAACTGTCTTAAATACACTCGCGATACCACTTGTATCAGAAATATTTAAGATTTCGTTCAGCATTTCTGCGAAGTGTAGGGGGCAATTTGTTGATAACATTGAATGAATCTCTGCCGTTGTCCTTGCAACTTGGAGATCATACGTTTCTTGTGATGACGTCAACTGGGTCTTCATTCTGCTTAAAGTATCAATTCGAATAGAAGAGATTTTTAAAATGGGCCATAACCTTCCCTCCCTGTCTGGAGCATCATTCGGGAACAATACTCTTTCACAGCACATGACCCTGGAAGTCACGCTTACAAGATAAGGTTTTCCTGGCAGCAAGCCACAACATCTGTGATCTACAATTAGAATGTAACTCCCGTTCGAAAGTCTTCTAAAGAATGGTTCTATTTTTGTTGCAGGTGTGCCTAACTGGTGACATGAAAGGTTATTTGAAGTCCCTTCACAGGCCCCATGCAAACTAATACCCTGACACAGAAGTATGCCACTTAGTGATTTTTCACAATTATTACCACTAAGAAATACACTCTGTCCATTATTACTGACACATGTGTGTGTATAGGGCAAGTTCCATGTGGACTTAATGTATCCTTTACCCAACCTTTCATACTGGCCTGCCTGTATATATTTTTGGCAGTATTGAAACTGGAAAATTGTTACCGGTATATTTATTATCCCATGTATTATCCATTCAATGACAGGTCGTTCTGACATTGTCAATGGTAATCTCTCAAGTTTTTCAATGCTCAGAATTGTATAGTCGGCACCCTTTTGTGCCAAACTGATTTGTTTATCAGTAAGGTTAAAGATATTAAATAGTGACGTTGTGTTGATTAGACGCCAAGGCACATATCCTGAACGCAGATTTTGTAACGTCCAGCCAAGCTGTGCAATAGAACGTAATTGAGACCGACCGTGTTGCAACATCAGTAAGTCTTGTTCTATTATATCGATTGCAGAAGATACAATACTGTCCAGTGAATATATTCTGGAAGACAGAGTCATTAACCCATTGTCCACAACAGAAAGTGATTTTTCCAAATTAACACGGTCAATTTCCCGTATTTTTTCTGCTGTCTCAATTTGAGTTACTTTCCAAGCTTTGTTGTAAGCTGCATATATAGAGGCCGCTATGAAACGTTTTAGACGCTGTTTGCGTGGTCCCACGATGAAATCACGCAAGTCAGCACCTTCTTTAAGTAAAGTTCAGTGTTGCCTAATTTCTGACAGTGTGGATGTATGTAGCCATTGAAGGCAGAGTTTCCCCACACTATAAGTAGTTACAATCCCTGGATGTTGTCTCTGGGAGTATCTTGGGTCTGGCCTGGTCAATATGAACCCCTGTATTTTGTTCAGGAATCTGTCTTGACAGTTATTTGTGTCTGTGGGCCAGATCAACCATTGTTTCCAATCAGCATGTGTTCTGTTTTGGTTTAAAAATATGAGATACGTCTATCTCAACATCCGTTGTGCTATTACTATTAGGTGTTGGTTTTGGAATAGACGGTTTATTCAAGTCTTTAATTTTGGCTAGGCCAAGACAGGATGTCTGTTGAATTGTATCATTCAAAAATATAATTTGTTCTGGGATCATGCAGGCTCTAAATAATGATTCTATACCTTGCACTTGCCAATCTTTTGTGCCCTAGATCGTTTTCGTTTCAATGTTATTGTTCCAGAAATCAAAACCGAATGTGTTCATTTTTTCAAAAAATGAGTCTGAATATATCAATTTTGTGTTTGTAAGCATGGTTTTCACTCCTGTCTTATTTAACAATTTGAAATAAAATGATTCTGCATTACTTGTGTTGAACCCTGAAAAGTATGAATATTTATCAAAAAATGTCTTTGAACTGCCTTTTGGTGGAGTTGCACAATGTTCCCATTGGTTAAAATTTAAAACATTTCTAGGTTGAGTAGATTTATGCAGATAATGGTTACCATAATGGTTGTAACAAAACAGTTGATCGTAATTAGATGAACCTTGCAAATAATCATGTTCTGTGAATTTAGCTGACATTACTAGATCAGACATCATATCATTAATACTTTCGAAGTCCCAATCATCGGAAAATGTGCTTGGTTTTACAAAGTCACTTAATGAAATCTTGAATTGATGAGGATACTTCAGGAGCTCAACCGGACCATATATTTCGTAATCAGTTTTGTCCCATGCTACCCCACCGGGTATAGGATTGGCTGTGAAGTTTACTGAAGAAAGTTCTCTTTTCTCTATGTGTGAAGACTTGTGTGGTTTCAGGACCAAGTTTATGTTCTGACTTGCTGTGTCCATTGTAGCATATTTTCCCTCAATGAAATGTCCCAAGCATAGTACCATGATGAGCCAAAGTATGAGGATGAATACTCCTAGTGCCACCCAAAGTTCAATCCATGGAGAAATCAGATAGGTTTCTTTAAGTTGATGAAAGAGTTCCTCTGCTTTATCTTTAAAAGTCTTTGTTGTCCGCTGTTCCTCTGGTTCACTCAGATCTTCAGAAAAAAATCATCGAAGTTGATAGAGTAGCCTGATGCTGTTCTGTCAATTGTTTCAATTGCTTCTGGATTCCTTTTCGTTTTTGGAATTTTCTTTGTTTCATTAGCATAGTCTGGGGTTACCTCATTGTAGACTGGTGTTTCTTGATTTAAGATTTGAATTTGGGTTTCAAGACGTTTAAGTTCCATGGCTTTGTTGCATAGTTCTTGTTGTTTTACTGTAGGTTTATCAATTGTGATTAGTCTTTCAGTTTGAACCTCTGTGTTTGTAGCAAACTTTGGTGTTCTATTACTTCTTGGGAGTCCACTTGGCCTACTACTTGTTATTGGCCACATGATTGTGGTTTAACCAGGTCGATGTATACAACTCGGTTCTCCTTTTTACCAGCAAGGGGCGGTAGTACTACTGATCTTGTCCAGTTGACAGACAAGACAGGAACTGCTTTTCTGTAAGAAGGCCCAAATTCCTTCTTCACCGCGATTTTCTCTCTGACCAGATCCCCGATTTTTGGAATCCAGACAGGCCGTGCTGGGACAGGTGGTTTCTCTTCAGTGGTTATTGGCTGCTGTTTCAATTTCATGTTGCTCAGGTCTTTTCTTGTTTCGTTTAAGTCCTGTAAAATAGCCAAACGGTCTTTGATATCAAAGCATTTTTCTTTAACGACTGAAGTTTGACTATCAAGGTCCTGGATTAACATTCTAGTCCCAAACAATAGTTCGTACGGACTGAGACCTCTCAGAGAATTTCTTGGCAGATTATTAAGACTACGTTGGACAGTTCTTAAATGTTTGACCCACCCAGCTCCCGAACCTAATACCTTTGCTGTTATAGATTGCTCTATGTCCTGGTTTTTTCTTTACACCATCCCGTTTCCCTCAGGAAGGAGGTGACAAGAGTACCGCAATGCTATGCCCATGCCGGCCATGTCCGCCTTATAAGCTCGAGAGCTAAAAGCAGGACCCTGGTCAGAATGTAGCATGCCAATTGCGTATATGCCATTATAGACTCGCAAATCTTTGTATAACAGTTAAGACGTCAGCCGAGAGCTGGGGTCTACATTTTAAGTGAAAATAGTCTCTATATGTTAATATGACGCATTATTCATACTGGGTATTTAATGTCGATAGCCTAGTCCTTTATTGATCGAAACGCCATGGCAATATACCGTCTCGGTCACCACTGCGATCTCTGTTGCTGTTTGGGCAGTTTTTTGCAAATATGTAATGTTGCAGGCTCATTCCTGGCCACCAGTATGTTGATTGTAATTCTTCTAGAGAATCCTTAAGTGTAAGGTGTCTAAGACCCTCACCCATATGTGCGTCTGCTATTAACAAGCCTCTCCTGTCCATGTTTGGAATCACTCTATCCCCCACTCCAGGGATTCGAGCAAAAGGAACGGAGTTTGCATCGATTATGTATGTATAATTGAGTGGATACATGATGGGTAGCGCTGAGCAGTCGCATTTTGATGACGTTTTTACCGCCAGCATTGTTTCCCCGTCAATGTATTTTACTGAACGCTTTTTTGTAGCTACGGAAGCTGATTTAGTTGTTTCCGCTGTGGCTGTCTCAGCCAATGAATTCCCTGCAACGTGAACACCATCACGCTGATGACTCAGTGTATGTATCACGTGAGTCTTTGGTAGTTCTTTCTGCAAAAGAACTACTTGTTCCCAAAATAATTTTTGCTTTATTGTGGCACCTGTGTCATCTTTGTACCCGTTTTCAACCCATTTCTGCAAGTCGTTATTGTATGATTTGACGCAGTAATATGAATCGCACACTATTAGTGTCGGGAATTCGCGATCCGCACTATCTAGGGCCATTTTTAACGCTATTATTTCAGTTTGTTGTTCTGAATTATTTTCCACTGAGTGTGTTTTTGAAAACAAAGGTTTTAATTTACCTCCGCGCCACACGTCTTTTGTAATCTCGCATGTGGCGTTATAAGCTGGTACTCCTCAAACTGAGGGCTGAGCATGTCCGTCTGTATGTATCACACAGGCGTACTGTCGTATGGGCAGAATGTCGATTGGCAGAGGATATTCTCTTTCATATTCTAGATTTTTTCATTTTGTCATTTCTGGATCAAAATAGTATTTCACTCTGTCTGTAGCAAGAGAATATTCCCATTGTATCCATTTTGGATTCAGTGCCATTGTAGGTAAATTACATGGGCTTGTTAATGCCTCAAAGGCCAATTCTGCTGTTCTGACTGTAATCTGTCTGCCGTCAGCTTGGTATCTTTCTCTTGCTACAGCTGTTTGAACCGCATGAACAATGTTTTCCTTAATGCTGAATGTTTTTTCAGCTTCTGTGTACAAGTGTGATTTGTATGCTATTGGTACCGTTTCTCCCTCATTAGAGGTTAGGTATGTGAATCCGCAACTTCCTTGGATGACTCGAATCACAAGGTTGCGTGTGTTATCGCGTGTTTGCAGTTTTGTTTTAACTAACATGTCTGTTTGTAAAGATCTCAAAATTTCTGTGTTTTTTTGAGTCCAATTGATTCTTTTAAAATCTGGTTTTATTAGATCATAGAGAGGTTTAACCCTCTCTGCATAGTTTATAATGTAAGTTCTTCCGAAATTCAGGAAACCTAGAATTGATTGCAAGTTTTTCAGTGTCCTAGGTGCTTGGATTACAGCACATTTCTCTAGGAAATCTTTAGCCAGGCTTTTGCCTTCACTTGATAATTCATATCCTAAAAATAGGACAGTCAGATGGGCAATTCTTGACTTCTTGAAGTTGAATTTGTAACCCTCTGCTGCGAACCCAAGTATTATGGTGTTCACTCTTTTCAAGTGAGTATCCAAGTCATCGTCTGTTAGATAGATGTCGTCGACATAAGATAGTGCCTCATCATCATATATTTGTAGTAACTCTGTTACTCTTGCTGAGAATAATCCTGGGCTGTTCTTGAACCCTTGGGGCAAACAACAGAAATTTTTCTGCGAGCCATTTATTGAGAAAGCGGTCAAATATCTGCTTTCAGGTGCTATATTTTGACAAAAGAATCCATTAGAGATGTCTAATGTTGTTTTGTATTTTTTGCGCACTATGCTATTCATTAGTGCTGCACTGTGTGAGTTTTGTACTGCAAATGTTTTGCAGCATGAGTTCAGGTGTCTGTAGTCCAAAACTAGACAATATGAATCATCTGGTTTGGAGACAGGAAACAAAGGATTGTTCATTTGTGAGGTGCATGTTTCAATCACCCCCTGGTATTCAAGTTGATCTAAGATCTCCCTGACCTGTTTTTAAGCTTCTTGCTTAATTGGGTACTGCCTCTGTGCAGTCGGTTCAGATTTTAACTGGATTTTGTGAGGAGGAGAGTCCTCATCCCATCCCACATGATTTTTATATAGTGCAGGAGCCTGGGCTACTGCCCACTTTCTTGCAAGTGTATATTTTTTATGAATTGGAATATGATTTGAGAAGGCAGGCATAATCATTTCTTCGCCATGAGGGCACTCCCTGACAAACTCTGGTGGCCAGTCTTTTTCAGCTAGAAGGATGTCATAGCCCTTGGAGAGATTATCCCAAAATAGACCCCTTATTTTCCTAGTCTTATCTCCCTCTATACTTAAGGTTATTTCATATATTTTATGAGGTTTGCTAACTCTGGTATCTGCAGTTTCCACCTGAATGTATTCATTCGTGTCCACTGTCTGCAGATGATTCATCAGGATCTTGCGAGCTATGCTCACTTCTGCTGCGCTGTCTAACATTGTCTGAGCCCACTCTCCGTTTTTCAGCTGAGTCCTCAGGATCCTCGGCATGTTTGATTATTTTAATGCTGGCTACCTTCTTCTTTGGAAATTGTAACTTTTTACTTTGATGAGCAGGTTCTTTGTCTTTGGACTTGACAAGCTCTTCTCTGTGTTCTGACCGTCCTCTTCTTTCCGATTTCTGCGAGGAAGTCTGAAAAGATTGAGATGGACGTGTATCAATATCTTGATATCTATCAGGTTTCTTCAAATTATCCCTATTTCTAAGGTTGTATTTTTTCTCAGAGGGCTCCCTCTGGGGAGACTTGTTTCCTTGGTCCGGAGACCTTTCTCTCCGCCGAGGAGACCTTCCTCTGGACTGGAATCTTTTTTCTTTGGGAGTGGATTGTTTATTTCCATCCGAGTTCTTTTTTGAAGTGTTTATATTATTTTTAATAAATACTTTTTCAGGATTTTCAATTAGTTGGGGTTTCACTGGTTTCCCACCCAAACTATCTCTTCCTAGTTCTTCATAGGATTTTTCTATGATTCTGGCAAGTTCAAATGGTTGGTCTGCTATATCTGTTTCCTTCAATCTTTGGCGGATCGCCACATTTGCTGCTTCCCCTTTTATGTTTGCTAGTAATATTGCCGAGACCTGCTTGAAGTCTTTCAGTAATTTCATACCCAGAGTTAAAGCAGGTTCTGGACCGTATTCATTTTGAATCTGTTTTAGCACCTCTGGTATTACCGCCATGGACGGAACACCATGTGTTTTTGTGTAAATGAAAGCAAAGACTGTACCCCAAGTGTCACAGTCCTCCACATGTGGTGCGATCCCCATTGGGAGACAGATAGTCAGAATTCTGTGTTTCTCCACAGGGGTGGTATCTGGAAATACCGCCTCTATTTGAGTTATTTTCTGTGCTAACCTGAATGGAATTTTTTCCCTTTTAATGGGTACTTTACCTAGACAGGACTGTATGTTCTGTGGTGTGGAATTTTAATAGCTGGTTGGACTGTTGAAGTCCGCATTACATATTGGACTAGTTGTCTGTGTATTTTAATCAGTTGTTTTAACTGTGTTAAAAGTTCTGGTATTGCCATTTTTTCAATGTCTGGATGTGGTGTGTAGCTGGCTAGAACCGGCCACGTTGCTCCTGGTCTACCTAGTGGACCGAGCCTGGTGATGTGATCATTATGTTTTAGGGCGCCTTTAAACCAGAGCAGGTGCTCTTGGTATTTGAGTGGTATTTCCACCTCCTCGAAAGGGGTGTACTCATCCGGAGATTCCTCTATCTTGTAATAATGGAACTCCTTTGTTACAGCGTTTGCTGCTGGAAAATTTATCCATGAATAGAATACCTCTGTCTGCCAATATTCGTGTGCCTCAATTACGAATATGACTGTACCACCTCTTGGTGTCAGTCCATTTTCTATAAGTTTTAAAGTTATAGTTTTTCTTATGCTGACCGGGATGAGTAATGCACCCGGGTCAGTTTGCAGGAGACTTGTGTCATCCGCTAGGAGTTGAGCTGCTATTCTAGCTGCCTCCCTTTCTTCTTCATTGTCTGACATTTTACTGACAAGAAGGTTTTGTGTTGCAGATCAGGTTTTCAAGGAAACAAAGATGAGATGCTCAATATTTTGGAACACTGTATCCTTCAACGTTGAATAAACCAAAAACCATACATAGGAGTCTCCTCCTACTAAGTTTGGCGGATTTAACCTTTCACCCACTCCAGACGTCTTTGGAGTTTTATGGGAAAAAGGGTCTGTGTGAAAAAGCACGACTCAGTTACTCTAATGTCTTGCGATAGATTTATCGCCTATCCAAACCGTTGGGCACCATGTAGTGTAGTTCCTATTATCCCAATAGGCTCTGCGCATTGGAATAATATCTTCAATAGTATAGACATAGGACTGTGGTTAACTAGGTCTTCTACTAACGATATTAGACTTAAAGTTATGTGTGCCAGCTAGCTCAGAGTTCACTAGAAACTTTCTCGAATAGGCAAGAAGAAGTTTAACCTCCCTGGATAGACAAGAAGGGATTTAGTTTCTGACAACCATAGAACATGACAACTTTGCTCTCCCCTAATCAAGAGTATATCTCTAGAGTCTTGTGAAACCAAAAGACAACTATTTTACTCAGTCAGTACGTGCATTCTTAGTTTCACCAGTTTGTAGAGAAATAAGAGATGGGCGTGATTCAATAAAAAGATGTTATTTATTAATCAGTCTCTTTTCTCATACAAGAGAAATGAATCGCTATTATTGCAATACTTATAGTTAAGTAAAGTGCATACAGTAAAAACAGAATTATAAAATAATACTGTAAAAGCATTTATATGGTTTCTTAGCCATATGATACTTAAAATGGATAAAATAGATACATGCATATATACATTGACTAATCGTTCTCAACTGGTGCTTCTAACTACGCCTACCCCGGTGTACCTGACCTAAGCCTAATACTTGGGAGGGAGTAAGTAAGTAGCAGTTTAAGTTAAGTTTGTTTCGCCAAGAATCTGACTCAAGAATTCTCTGTAAGGGGTTAGTCAGTTCAGTACCTGGGATTTAGAAGGCTGAAGGGTTGGTATCTCTGTCTCAGGACTCGATATCCCAGTTACCCGCGAGGGCGGCTGGGAACACCGGAGGCTGGATTTCTCGGCAGGAGAAAAGGCAGCGTCTCTCTCAGCGCGTCAAAAAGGCGTCCGTGGGCTTTTCTGCATCAGCTGGGTTCTCCGGCAAGTAGCGCTGCTCCAAGCTCGTCACCACCGTGTCTTAGCTTAATGCAGCATCGGTATATTTATACCTGAAAGGTGCCGTGTTTGACGTAAGGATGGACATAAGACGTGAGCAAGAATGTCATAAGGACTGGTCGTTCTTACATTCTTTGCAGGAGTTCTCGAGCGAAATCAAAACAATAGCTGCGGCGGATTTCCCAGGTCTGTTGGAGGTTTAATTTGTTTTGAGAACTCGGTGTGCTTTCTAGGGGGCTGAAGGGATAGTGCTTGCTTAATGTGACAGCATGCGCTATGACCTAATCTGAAAACGGGTTTCTGTGCCTGTGTATGGACATTAGTGAATTAATAACCGGACAAGGGTCAGAAATAGGAGTATCAATATAGGTACCTAGATAAACACACTACAACCCAAAGCTTTCCCTACTGTTGCACTCTCTGCAGTGGGAATAATAATTTTTACCCCTACGCTATCCAACGCGTTCCCTACTGTTGCACTCTCTGGAGTGGAAATAGTAATTTTTACCCCTACGCTATCCAACGGTTTCCCTACTGTTGCACTCTCTGGAGTGGGAATAGTATTTTTTTCCCTATAATATCCAACGCTTTCCCTACTTTTGCATTCCTGGAGTGGAAATAGTAATTTTTACCCCTACCCTATCCAATGCTTTCCCTACTGTTGCACTCTCTGGAGTGGGGATAGTAATTTTTACTCCTACGCTATCCAACGCTTTCCCTACTTTGCACTCTCTGGAATGGGAATAGTAATTTTTACCCCTATGCTATCCAACACTTTCCCTACTGTTGCACCCTCTGGAGTAGGAATAGTAATTATTACCCCTACACCATTTAACGCTTTCCCTAATGTTGCACTCTCCAAAGTGGGAATAGTAATTTTTACCCTCCGGCTATCCAACGCTTTCCCTACTGTTGCACTCTCTGGAGTGGGAATAGTAATTTTTACAAGTAAGCTATCCAACGCTTTCCCTACTGTTGCTCTCTCTGGAGTGGGAATAGTAATTTTTACCCGTACACCATCCAACGCTTTCCTTACTATTGCACTCTCTGGAGTAGGAATTATATTTTTTACCCCTACGCCATTCCATGCTTTCCATACTGTTGCACTCTCTGGATTGGGAATAGTAATTTTTACCCCTACGCTATCCAACGCTTTCCCTACTGTTGCACTCTCTGGAGTGGAAATAGTAATTTTTACCCCTACGCTATCCAACGCTTTCCCTACTGTTGCACTCTCTGGAGTGGGAATAGTATTTTTATCCCTATAACATCCAAAGATTTTTGCTACTTTTTCTACTCTCTGGAGTGGGAATAGTAATTTTTACCCCTAGGCCATCCAACGCTTTCCCTACTGTTGCACTCTCTGGAGTGGGAATAGTAATTTTTACCCCTAGGCCATCCGAATATTTCTCAACTGTTGCACTCTCTGGAGTGTTAATAATAATTTTTACCCCTACGCTATCCAATGCTTTCCCTACTGTTGCACTCTCTGGAGTGGGAATAGTAATTGTTACCCCTATGCTATCCAACGCTTTCCCTTCTGTTGCACTCTACGGAGTGGGCATAGTAATTTTTACCCTCCCGCTATCCAACGCTTTCCCTACTGTTGCACTCTCCGGAGTGGGAATAGTCATTTTTACCAGTAAGCTATCCAACGCTTTCCCTACTGTTGCGCTCTCCGGAGTGGGAATAGTAATTTTTACCCCTACACCATCCAACGCTTTCCCTACTGTTGCACTCTCTCGAGTGGAAATGGTAATTTTTACCCCTATGCTATCCAACGCTTTCCCTACTGTTGCACTCTCTGGAGTGGGAATAGTAATTTTTACCCTCCCACTATCCAACGCTTTCTCTACTGTTGGACTCTCTGGAGCGGGAATAGTAATTTTTACCAGTACGCTATCCAACGCTTTCCCTACTGTTGCTCTCTCTGGAGTGGGAATAGTAATGTTTACCCCTATGCTATCCAACGCTTTCCCTACTGTTGCACTCTCTGGAGTGGGAATTGTAATTTTTACCCCTACGCCATCCCATGCATTCCGTACTGTTGCACTCTCTGGATTGGGAATTGTAATTTTTACCCCTACGCTATCTAACGCTTTCCCTACTGTTGTACTCTCTGTAGTGGGAATAGTATTTTTTATCCCTATGACATCGAAGGCTTTTCCTACTTTTGCACTCTCTGGAGTGGGATTTGTAATTTTTACCCCTACGCTATCCAACACTTTACCTACTGTTGCACCCTCTGGAGTGGGAATAGTAATGTTTACCCCTATGCCATTGAACGCTTTCCCTACTGTTTCACTCTCTGGAGTAGAAATTGTAATTTTTACCCTACGCTATCCAAGGCTTTCCCTACTTTCAGCACTCTCTGGAGTGGGAATAGTAATTTTTACCCCTACGCTATCCAATGCTATTTTTTTAGTGTGTTTTGGTATCGCGCACAGCTACCCCAACGGGGTGTCCCGGCGCTCCTGTGTGACTACATACAGCCTGGGGAGTTTATATGAGACAGTGGTCGATCAGCAGAACAGATAAGGTTGTTCCTCCTTAATCAACCGGATAGCAATAGGAAGTTTATTCCAGAGGGCCGCAGTCAATACTGGCAAAGCTTTCCCACCCGAGCGGGTCTTCCTGAACCTGGGGACTGTAAGGAGATTTTTAGATGAGGAGCGCAATGTCCTGATATTATTGTAAGGGATCAGGCAAGTGGACAGATAGGCAGAGCCTTTACCTTGCAAGGCCCGATGAGCTAAAACCAGGGCTTTAAATTCAGCCCTTTTATGCAATGGTAACCAGTGGAGTTCTCGACGGTGGGGAGTGATATGCTCATGAAGGGGAATACTTGCAACTAGTCGCACCGCCGCATTCTGGACCGTCTGTAGGTGATGACAAAGCCCTACAGACAGACCAGTATAAAGGGCATTGGCGTAATCTAGGTGCAAAGTAATTAACGCCTGTACTTTGATCTTCCTGGTGTTACAGGGGAGAAAGTGTATAAACTTTTTTATCATTCTAATCTTGTCTAGATAAGCAGTGGAGACTGAATGAACTTGCTGATGAAAAGTGAGGTTGGAGTCCCATTTAACTCCAAGATTCTTCACAGAGTCTTTTGCTAGGGGGGGCACTTAAGTCAAGGGGCCACCAGATGTTAGGGTCAAGAGGAGAAGGCTGGTGGAAAAAAAGAACCCCCGTTTTCCCTGCATTCAGCCTGAGGAAGTTGTTGTCCATCCATTGGGCAATTGTTCAGAGGCAGTTTTTTAAGGGATCAAATGTAGATGGGGAAATGTTATTAAATGAAAACAAAAGCTGGATATCATCAGCGTAGGAGGTGACCTTTATACCAGTATGGGCGATGATATCAAAAAGTGGGGAGAAATAGTCATTAAATAAAATAGGGCTCAGTGAGGAGCCCTGAGGGACTCCCCACCGAAGCGGACGGCTGTCAGAAGTAAATGGGGGGGTGAAAACTGCCTGGGACCGGTTGGACAGAAAAGATGAGATCCATCCCAAGGCCGTGCCCCGGATGCCCTTCGAGTGGAGGCGTTCAAGGAGGAGGGGGTGGGAAACGGTGTTGAATGCTGCCGACAAGTCCAGCAGCACCAACACCGCTCTGGATCCCTCGTCTAGCCTCCATCTTACAGCATCTGACATCTCGATTAGGGCCAACTCAGTACTGTATCCTGGCCTGAAACCATGCTGTGAGTCGTGAAAAGCACCTGAGGTTTCAAGAAAGCCTGCTAGTTGTTGTTGAGCCAGTCTTTCAAGTACTTTAGCAGGAGCAGGTAGAAGAGAGATTGGCCTGTAGTTAGCAGGCTCACTCGGGTCAGCACTAGCCTTCTTAATAATAGGGACCAGACGTGCTTGTTTCCATGTGTCTGGAAAAAGTCCCAGCTTCAGTGAGTCATTCCAGATTCTATTCAGTGAGGGATTAATAATAAGGGCTAGTGGCTTGTATTGTTTAGCGGGCCATGGATCCAATGGAGAGCCCGATTTGGTTTTAAGAAGTTCCGCAAGAGATTGTTCCAAAGTGATCTCTGCAAAGCCAAAAAACAGGGATTCGGGTCCGGAAGAAGAAGCGGGAGTGGGACTCGTATTTGCAGGAGTGATACCAGGGAAAGAATCATAGATGGAAGCTATTTTGTTCTCGAAAAAGACAGAGAGATTATCACAAAGAGTCTGTGATACCACTGGCGGATGTTTCAGTGCCAGGGGGTCTGTAAAAGATCTGACTGTCTCAAATATTTCCCTATATGAGCCTTGGGAGCGATTAATTTTATCTTCTAGAAATACTCTTTTGTGTTCTATGATCTTCTTCCTATAGTTTTTTAAAGCAGCTTTATAAAGGATTTTACTGTCAGGTGAATAGTTGGTTCTCCAGCGCCTTTCAAGGCGTTTGCATTCCGATTTTAGGTTTCGAAGATCATTTGAATACCATGGGGCTAAGGGAGCGGAACAATAGGTTTTTATGGGCCTAACTGGGGCAATGAGATCGATTACAGAGGTAATCCGGTCATTAAAGTTAGTGAGACGTGTATCGAGATCTAGATCCATATCTGAAAGGTCCACAGGTGGTACGTAAGGAGCTAAGCTGTCAGGAGAGATTTTGCTCCAGTTTCTACCCAGTTGTTTAGCCGGACGGGTATGTCGGTTTATGTGGTGGCAGGGCAATGTAAAGGGAACAAGTAGGTGATCCGACCACACTATAGGGAGGGGAGAGTGGGCATCTAAGTCATCCAAATTAGTACAATTTAGGTCAAGGGTGTGGCCCGCTTTGTGAGTAGGACAGCTAATAACCTGCTTCAATCCGCCAACTGCTAACGTAGACAGAAAATTAAGGGATGCAGTGTCCTCATTATTATCAACATGGAGATTAAAATCCCCAAGAAGGGTGAAGTTGGCATATCGCAATGAGGCTTGAATTACGTAGTCTAGTAAAGCTGGAAGATGTGATGGTTTAGAATTGGGTGGTCGATAAACCAAAAGACCACAGAGTGTAAAGTTGGAAGAGATTTTAATACAAAAAGGGAGCGCTTCAATGCGTTCTATTTGGTTATAGGAAAAGGACGAGATGGTCCAGTGGGTTCTGTATATGATGGCCACTCCACCCCCAGGATGTGGGCTTTGTCTATTGGCGCATAATATACTGTAGCCCGGAGGGATTGCTAGGTGTAACGCGGGATTGGTGTCCTCTCCTAACCACGTCTCAGTGAGAAACAATAAATCCCATTTTTCCTCTTCTAAAGTATGGAGTACATCGAGGGAGTGTTTTACTAAAGACCGACAATTTAGTAGGCTAGCTTATAATCGTGCCTGCGGGGAAGTTGACTGCAGAAAAAAAGCAGTCATGCTTAGCATTGACGGATACATCTGAGAAGCATTTTACGAAAGGAAAGCGGGGGGTGATAGCTGGGCTAATGGATAATGGTATAGTACAATGTAAAGGGCGCAGAGATTTAAGCCTGGCGCTATAATAAGTCATGAGAGGGGGAGAGCTCTGGAAAACAGTACCTGCGTCTGCGGCCGCATCCTGGTCGCGGACGGGTGCAGACGGGTTGGACTCTGGCACGACTCCGGCGCAGGTCCGGTGCGTCCGCTGGTCGCGTCCGCTGTGCGGAGGCATGGCCTTCCGTTTTTATAGGGGCCAATCGGGTGCCTTCGAAGGCTACCCCACTCCAAGATGGCCTACGAAGTTAATCTAAACACCCTAGACAGCGTTAAGATCGGCTGGGGTGAGTCTCAGTCAAGGTGACGGGGGAGCAATTTTCTAACCCGCTTATAGCAGGGAAAGGGGGAGAAATAACGCTACCGCTTTTTAGTCAAGCGGAGGGGATAGAGAGTGCGAGCAACTTAGCTTCGTATTCAAACTAAGTGATGTGAATTTAAGAAGCTGCAAGGTCAGCTGATAAAAACATGCAGGTTAAAAGTAAAAAGTGACAAACTTAACAAACAACGAACTCCCGGCTCACGCCTCAGGAGGAGTATCAATCACAATGCTTTCCCAACTATTGCACTATCTGGAGTGGGAATAGTAATTTTTACCCCTACGCTATCAAACTCTTTCCCTTATGTTGCACTCTATTGAGTGGGAATAGTAATGTGTACCCATACCCTACCCAATGCTTTCCGTACTGTTGCACTCTCTGAAGTGAGAATAATAATTTTTACCCCTACGCTAACCAACGTTTTCCCTACTGTTGCACTCTCTGGAGTGTGAATAGTAATTTTGACCCCAACGCTATCCAACGCTTTCCCTACAGTTGCACTCTCTGTAGTGGGAATAGTAATTTTTACCCCTATGCTATCCAACAATACCCTACTGTTGCACTCTCTGGAGTGGGAATAGTAATTTTTACCCCTACGCTATCCAACGCTTTTCCTACTGTTGCACTCTCGTGAGTGGGAATAGTGATTTTTACCCCTACGCTATCCAACGCTTTCCCTACTGTTGCACTCTCTGGAGTGGAAATAGTAATTTTTACCCCTACGCTATCCAACACTTTCCTACTGTTGCACTCTTGTGAGTGGGAATAGTGATTTTTACCCCTACGCTATCCAACGCTTTCCCTACTGATGCACTCTCTGGAGTGGAAATAGTAATTTTTACCCCTACGCTATCCAACGCTTTTCCTACTATTGGACTCTCTGGAGTGGGAATAGTAATTTTTACCCTTACGCTATCCAACGCTTTCCCTACTGTTGCACTTTCTGGAGTGGGAATAGTAATTTTTGCCCCTAGGCCATCCAATGCTTTCCATACTGTTGTACTCTCTGGAATGAGAATAGTAAGTTTTTACCCCTAGGCCATACAACGCTTTCCCTACCGTTGCACTCTCTGGAGTGGGAACAGACATTTTTACCCCTAGGCCATCCAATGCTTTCTCTACTGTTGCACTCTCTGGAGTGTTAATAGTAGTTTTTACCCATACACTATCCAACGCTTTCCCTACTGTTGCACTCTCTGGAGTGGGAATAGTAATTTTCAACCCTATGCTATCCAACGCTTTCCCTACTGTTGCACTCTCTGGAGTGGGAATAGTAATTTTTACCCTCCCGCTATCCAACGCTTTCCCTACTGTTGCTCTGTCTGGAGTGGGAATAGTAATTTTTACCCGTACACCATCCAACGATTTCCTAGCTGTTGCACTCTCTGGAGTGGGAATTGTAATTTTTACCCCTACGTCATCCCATGCTTTCCGTACTGTTGCACTCTCTGGATTGGGAATAGTAATTTTTACCCCTACGCTATCCAACGCTTTCCCTACTGTTGCACTCTCTGGAGTGGAAATAGTAATTTTTACCCCTATGCTATCAAATGCTTTCCCTACTGTTGCACTCTCTGGAGTGGGAATAGTAATTTTTACCCTAGGCAATCCAACGCTTTCCTTACTGTTGCACTCACTGGAGTGGGAATTGTAATTATTACACCTGCACTATCCAACGTTTTCCCTACTGTTGTATTCTCTGGAATGGGAATAATATTTTTTATCCCTATAACATCCAAAGCTTTCTCTAATTGTGCACTCTCTGGAGTGGGAATAGTAATTGTTATCCCTGCTCTATCCAACTCTGCACTCTCCGGGGTCAAAATAGTAATTTTTACCTCTACGCTATGCAATGCTTTCCCTACTGTTGCACTCTCTGGGGTGGGAATAGTAATTTTTAACCCTACGCTATCCAACACTTTCCCTACTGTTGCACTCTCTAGAGTGGGAATAGTAATTTTTACCCCTAGGCCATCCAACGCTTTCCATACTGTTGTACTCTCTGGAATGAGAATAGTACGTTTTTACCCCTAGGCCATCCAACGCTTTCCCTACCGTTGCACTCTCTGGAGTGGGAATAGTCATTTTTACCCCTAGGCCATCCAATGCTTTCTCTACTGTTGCACTCTCTGGAGTGTTAATAGTAGTTTTTACCCATACGCTTTCCAACGCTTTCCCTACTGTTGCACTCTCTGGAGTGGGAATAGTCATTTTTAACCCTATGCTATCCAACGCTTTCCCTACTGTTGCACTCTCTGGAGTGGGAATATTAATTTTTACCCTCCCGCTATCCAACACTTTCCCTACTGTTGCACTCTCTGGAGTGGGAATAGTAATTTTTACCAGTAAGCTATCCAACGCTTTCCCTACTGTTGCTCTCTCTGGAGTGGGAATAGTAATTTTTACCCGTACACCATCCAACGCTTTCCCTACTGTTGCACTCTCTGGAGTGGGAATTGTAATTGTTACCCCTACGCCATCCCATGCTTTAGGTACTGTTGCACTCTCTGGATTGGGAATAGTGATTTTTACCCCTACGCTATTCAACGCTTTCCCTACTGTTTCACTCTCTGGAGTGGGAATAGTATTTTTTATCCCTATAACATCCAAAGATTTTTCTACTTTTGCACTCTCTGGAGTGGGAATAGTAATTTTTATCCCTATAACATCCAAAGATTTTTCTACTTTTGCACTCTCTGGAGTGGGAATAGTAATTTTTAGCCCTACGGTATCCAACGCTTTCCCTACTGTTGCACTCTCTGGAGTGGGAATAGTATTTTTTATCCCTATAACATCCAAAGATTTTTCTACTTTTGCACTCTCTGGAGTGGGATTAGTAATTTTTACCCCTATGCTATCCAATGCTTTCCCTAATGTTGCACTCTCTGGAGTGGGAATAGTAATTTTTACCCCTAGGCCATCCAACGCTTTCCCTACTGTTGCACTCTCTGGAGTCGGAATAGTAATTTTTACCGGTACACCATCCAACGCTTTCACTACTGTTGCACTCTCTGGAGTGGGAATTGTAATTTTTACCCCTACGCCATCCCATGCTTTAGGTACTGTTGCACTCTCTGGATTGGGAATAGTGATTTTTACCCCTACGCTATTCAACACTTTCCCTACTGTTGCACTCTCTGGAGTGTAAATAGTAATTTTTAACCCCAACGCTATCCAAAGCTTTCCCTACTGTTGCACTCTCTGGAGTGGGAATAGTATTTTTTATCCCTATAACATCCAAAGATTTTTCTACTTTTGCACCCTCTGGAGTGGGAATAGTAATTTTTACCCCTACGCTATCCAATGCTTTCCCTAATGTTGCACTCTCTGGAGTGGTAATAGTAATTTTTACCCCTACGCTATCCAACGCTTTTCCTACTATTGGACTCTCTGGAGTGGGAATAGTAATTTTTACCCCTACGCTATCCAACTCTTTCCCTACTGTTGCACTTTCTGGAGTGGGAATAGTAATTTTTACCCCTAGGCCATCCAATGCTTTCCATACTGTTGTACTCTCTGGAATGAGAATAGTAAGTTTTTACCCCTAGGCCATACAACGCTTTCCCTACCGTTGCACTCTCTGGAGTGGGAATAGACATTTTTACCCCTAGGCCATCCAATGCTTTCTCTACTGTTGCACTCTCTGGAGTGTTAATAGTAGTTTTTACCCATACACTATCCAACGCTTTCCCTACTGTTGCACTCTCTGGAGTGGGAATAGTAATTTTTAACCCTATGCTATCCAACGCTTTCCCTACTGTTGCACTCTCTGGAGTGGGAATAGTAATTTTTACCCTCCCGCTATCCAACGCTTTCCCTACTGTTGCTCTGTCTGGAGTGGGAATATTAATTTTTACCCTCCCGCTATCCAACGCTTTCCCTACTGTTGCACTCTCTGGAGTGGGAATAGTAATTTTTACCAGTAAGCTATCCAACGCTTTCCCTACTGTTGCTTTCTCTGGAGTGGGAATAGTAATTTTTACCCGTACACCATCCAACGCTTTTCCTACTGTTGCACTCTCTGGAGTGGGAATTGTAATTTTTACCCCTACGCCATCCCATGCTTTAGGTACTGTTGCACTCTCTGGATTGGGAATAGTGATTTTTACCCCTACGCTATTCAACGCTTTCCCTACTGTTGCACTCTCTAGAGTGGGAATAGTAATTTTTATCCCTACGCTATCCAACGCTTTCCCTACTGTTGCACTCTCTGGAGTGGAAATAGTAATTTTTACCCCTACGCTATCAAATGCTTTCCCTACTGTTGCACTCTCTGGAGTGGGAATAGTAATTTTTACCCTAGGCAATCCAACGCTTTCCTTACTGTTGCACTCACTGGAGTGGGAATTGTAATTATTACACCTGCACTATCCAACGTTTTCCCTACTGTTGTATTCTCTGGAATGGGAATAATATTTTTTATCCCTATAACATCCAAAGCTTTCTCTAACTGTGCACTCTATGGAGTGGGAATAGTAATTGTTATCCCTACTCTATCCAACTCTGCACTCTCCGGGGTCAAAATAGTAATTTTTACCCCTACGCTATGCAATGCTTTCCCTACTGTTGCACTCTGTGGGGTGGGAATAGTAAATTTTAACCCTACGCTATCCAACACTTTCCCTACTGTTGCACTCTCTAGAGTGGAAATAGTAATTTTTACCCCTAGGCCATCCAACGCTTCCATACTGTTGTACTCTCTGGAATGAGAATAGTACGTCTTTACCCCTAGGCCATCCAACGCTTTCCCTACCGTTGCACTCTCCGGAGTGGGAATAGTCATTTTTACCCCTAGGCCATCCAATGCTTTCTCTACTGTTGCACTCTCTGGAGTGTTAATAGTAGTTTTTACCCATACGCTTTCCAACGCTTTCCCTACTGTTGCACTCTCTGGAGTGGGAATAGTCATTTTTAACCCTATGCTATCCAACGCTTTCCCTACTGTTGCACTCTCTGGAGTGGGAATATTAATTTTTACCCTCCCGCTATCCAACGCTTTCCCTACTGTTGCACTCTCTGGAGTGGGAATAGTATTTTTTACCAGTAAGCTATCCAACGCTTTCCCTACTGTTGCTCTCTCTGGAGTGGGAATAGTAATTTTTACCCGTACACCATCCAACGCTTTCCCTACTGTTGCACTCTCTGGAGTGGGAATTGTAATTTTTACCCCTACGCCATCCCATGCTTTAGGTACTGTTGCACTCTCTGGATTGGGAATAGTGATTTTTACCCCTACGCTATTCAACGCTTTCCCTACTGTTGCACTCTCTGGAGTGGAAATAGTAATTTTTATCCCTACGCTATCCAATGCTTTCCCTACTGTTGCACTCTCTGGAGTGGGAATTGTAATTTTTACCCTTACGCCATCCCATGCTTTCCGTACTGTTGCACTCTCTGGATTGGAAATAGTAATTTTTACCCCTACGCTATCCAACGCTTTCCCTACTGTTGCACTCTCTGAGTGGAAATAGTAATTTTTTCCCCTACGCTATCCAACGCTTTCCCGACTGTTGCACTCTCTGGAGTGGGAATAGTATTTTTTATCCCTATAACATCCAAAGCTTTCTCTAATTGTGCACTCTCTGGAGTGGGAATAGTAATTGTTATCCCTACTCTATCCAACTCTTCACTCTCCGGGGTCAAAATAGTAATTTTTACCCCTACGCTATGCAATGCTTTCCCTACTGTTGCACTCTCTGGATTGGGAATAGTAATTTTTATCCTTACGCTATCCAATGCTTTCCCTACTGTTGCACTCTTTAGAGTGGGAATAGTAATTTTTACCCCTAGGCCATTCAATGCTTTCCATACTGTTGTACTCTCTGGAATGAGAATAGTATGTTTTTACCCCTAGGCCATCCAACGCTTTCCCTACCGTTGCACTCTCTGGAGTGGGAATAGTAATTTTTACCAGTAAGCTATCCAACGCTTTCGCTACTGTTGCTCTCTCTTGAGTGGGAATAGTAATTTTTACCAGTAAGCTATCCAATGCTTTCCCTACTGTTGCTCTCTCTGGAGTGGGAATAGTAATTTTTACCCGTACACCATCCAACGCTTTCCCTACTGTTGCACTCTCTGGAGTGGGAATTGTAAATTTTACCCTTACGCCATCCCATGCTTTCCGTACTGTTGCACTCTCTGGATTGGAAATAGTAATTTTTACCCCTACGCTATCCAACGCTTTCCCTACTGTTGCACTCTCTGAGTGGAATAAGTAATTTTTACCCCTACGCTATCCAACGCTTTCCCGACTGTTGCACTCTCTGGAGTGGGAATAGTATTTTTTATCCCTATAACATCCAAAGATTTTCCTACTTTTGCACTCTCTGGAGTGGGAATAGTAATTTTTACCCCTATGCTATCCAATGCTTTCCCTAATGTTGCACTCTCTGGAGTGGGAATAGTAATTTTTACCCCTACGCTCTCCAATGCTTTTCCTACTGTTGCACTCTCTGGAGTGGAAATAGTAATTTTTACCTCTACGCTATCCAACGATTTCCCTACTGTTGCATTCTCTGGAGTGGGAATAGTAATTTTTACGCTAGGCCATCCAACGCTTTCCCTACTGTTGCACTCTCTGGAGTGGGAATAGTCAGTTTTACCCTCCCGATATCCAACGCTTTCTCTACTGTTGCACTCTCTGGAGTGGGAATAGTCATTTTTAACCCTATGCTATCCAACGCTTTCCCTACTGTTGCACTCTCTGGAGTGGGAATATTAATTTTTACCCTCCCGCTATCCAACACTTTCCCTACTGTTGCACTCTCTGGAGTGGGAATAGTAATTTTTACCAGTAAGCTATCCAACGCTTTCCCTACTGTTGCTCTCTCTGGAGTGGGAATAGTAATTTTTACCCGTACACCATCCAACGCTTTCCCTACTGTTGCACTCTCTGGAGTGGGAATTGTAATTTTTACCCCTACGCCATCCCATGCTTTAGGTACTGTTGCACTCTCTGGATTGGGAATAGTGATTTTTACCCCTACGCTATTCAACGCTTTCCCTACTGTT
Source organism: Lissotriton helveticus (assembly GCF_964261635.1). Taxonomy (NCBI): domain Eukaryota; kingdom Metazoa; phylum Chordata; class Amphibia; order Caudata; family Salamandridae; genus Lissotriton; species Lissotriton helveticus. The sequence continues at coordinate 43,861,458 of NC_136063.1, forward strand.
TCACTCTCTGGAGTGGGAATAGTAATTTTTTATCCCTATAACATCCAAAGATTTTTCTACTTTTGCACTCTCTGGAGTGGGAATAGTAATTTTTATCCCTATAACATCCAAAGATTTTTCTACTTTTGCACTCTCTGGAGTGGGAATAGTAATTTTTAGCCCTACGGTATCCAACGCTTTCCCTACTGTTGCACTCTCTGGAGTGGGAATAGTATTTTTTATCCCTATAACATCCAAAGATTTTTCTACTTTTGCACTCTCTGGAGTGGGATTAGTAATTTTTACCCCTACGCTATCCAATGCTTTCCCTAATGTTGCACTCTCTGGAGTGGGAATAGTAATTTTTACCCCTAGGCCATCCAACGCTTTCCCTACTGTTGCACTCTCTGGAGTCGGAATAGTAATTTTTACCGGTACACCATCCAACGCTTTCACTACTGTTGCACTCTCTGGAGTGGGAATTGTAATTTTTACCCCTACGCCATCCCATGCTTTAGGTACTGTTGCACTCTCTGGATTGGGAATAGTGATTTTTACCCCTACGCTATTCAACACTTTCCCTACTGTTGCACTCTCTGGAGTGTAAATAGTAATTTTTATCCCTACGCTATCCAAAGCTTTCCCTACTGTTGCACTCTCTGGAGTGGGAATAGTATTTTTTATCCCTATAACATCCAAAGATTTTTCTACTTTTGCACCCTCTGGAGTGGGAATAGTAATTTTTACCCCTACGCTATCCAATGCTTTCCCTAATGTTGCACTCTCTGGAGTGGTAATAGTAATTTTTACCCCTACGCTATCCAACGCTTTTCCTACTATTGGACTCTCTGGAGTGGGAATAGTAATTTTTACCCCTACGCTATCCAACTCTTTCCCTACTGTTGCACTTTCTGGAGTGGGAATAGTAATTTTTACCCCTAGGCCATCCAATGCTTTCCATACTGTTGTACTCTCTGGAATGAGAATAGTAAGTTTTTACCCCTAGGCCATACAACGCTTTCCCTACCGTTGCACTCTCTGGAGTGGGAATAGACATTTTTACCCCTAGGCCATCCAATGCTTTCTCTACTGTTGCACTCTCTGGAGTGTTAATAGTAGTTTTTACCCATACACTATCCAACGCTTTCCCTACTGTTGCACTCTCTGGAGTGGGAATAGTAATTTTTAACCCTATGCTATCCAACGCTTTCCCTACTGTTGCACTCTCTGGAGTGGGAATAGTAATTTTTACCCTCCCGCTATCCAACGCTTTCCCTACTGTTGCTCTGTCTGGAATGGGAATATTAATTTTTACCCTCCCGCTATCCAACGCTTTCCCTACTGTTGCACTCTCTGGAGTGGGAATAGTAATTTTTACCAGTAAGCTATCCAACGCTTTCCCTACTGTTGCTTTCTCTGGAGTGGGAATAGTAATTTTTACCCGTACACCATCCAACGCTTTTCCTACTGTTGCACTCTCTGGAGTGGGAATTGTAATTTGTACCCCTACGCCATCCCATGCTTTAGGTACTGTTGCACTCTCTGGATTGGGAATAGTGATTTTTACCCCTACGCTATTCAACGCTTTCCCTACTGTTGCACTCTCTGGAGTGGAAATAGTAATTTGTATCCCTACGCTATCCAACGCTTTCCCTACTGTTGCACTCTCTCGAGTGGAAATAGTAATTTTTACCCCTACGCTATCAAATGCTTTCCCTACTGTTGCACTCTCTGGAGTGGGAATAGAAATTTTTACCCTAGGCAATCCAACGCTTTCCTTACTTTTGCACTCACTGGAGTGGGAATTGTAATTATTACACCTGCACTATCCAACGTTTTCCCTACTGTTGCATTCTCTGGAATGGGAATAATATTTTTTATCCCTATAACATCCAAAGCTTTCTCTAATTGTGCACTCTCTGGAGTGGGAATAGTAATTGTTATCCCTACTCTATCCAACTCTGCACTCTCCGGGGTCAAAATAGTAATTTTTACCCCTACGCTATGCAATGCTTTCCCTACTGTTGCACTCTGTGGGGTGGGAATAGTAAATTTTAACCCTACGCTATCCAACACTTTCCCTACTGTTGCACTCTCTAGAGTGGAAATAGTAATTTTTACCCCTAGGCCATCCAACGCTTTCCATACTGTTGTACTCTCTGGAATGAGAATAGTACGTCTTTACCCCTAGGCCATCCAACGCTTTCCCTACCGTTGCACTCTCCGGAGTGGGAATAGTCATTTTTACCCCTAGGCCATCCAATGCTTTCTCTACTGTTGCACTCTCTGGAGTGTTAATAGTAGTTTTTACCCATACGCTTTCCAACACTTTCCCTACTGTTGCACTCTCTGGAGTGGGAATAGTCATTTTTAACCCTATGCTATCCAACGCTTTCCCTACTGTTGCACTCTCTGGAGTGGGAATATTAATTTTTACCCTCCCGCTATCCAACGCTTTCCCTACTGTTGCACTCTCTGGAGTGGGAATAGTAATTTTTACCAGTAAGCTATCCAACGCTTTCCCTACTGTTGCTTTCTCTGGAGTGGGAATAGTAATTTTTACCCGTACACCATCCAACGCTTTTCCTACTGTTGCACTCTCTGGAGTGGGAATTGTAATTTTTACCCCTACGCCATCCCATGCTTTAGGTACTGTTGCACTCTCTGGATTGGGAATAGTGATTTTTACCCCTACGCTATTCAACGCTTTCCCTACTGTTGCACTCTCTGGAGTGGAAATAGTAATTTTTATCCCTACGCTATCCAACGCTTTCCCTACTGTTGCACTCTCTGGAGTGGGAATTGTAATTTTTACCCTTACGCCATCCCATGCTTTCCGTACTGTTGCACTCTCTGGATTGGAAATAGTAATTTTTACCCCTACGCTATCCAACGCTTTCCCTACTGTTGCATTCTCTGAGTGGAAATAGTAATTTTTTCCCCTACGCTATCCAACGCTTTCCCGACTGTTGCACTCTCTGGAGTGGGAATAGTATTTTGTATCCCTATAACATCCAAAGCTTTCTCTAATTGTGCACTCTCTGGAGTGGGAATAGTAATTGTTATCCCTACTCTATCCAACTCTTCACTCTCCGGGGTCAAAATAGTAATTTTTACCCCTACGCTATGCAATGCTTTCCCTACTGTTGCACTCTCTGGATTGGGAATAGTAATTTTTATCCCTACGCTATCCAATGCTTTCCCTACTGTTGCACTCTTTAGAGTGGGAATAGTAATTTTTACCCCTAGGCCATTCAATGCTTTCCATACTGTTGTACTCTCTGGAATGAGAATAGTACGTTTTTACCCCTAGGCCATCCAACGCTTTCCCTACCGTTGCACTCTCTGGAGTGGGAATAGTAATTTTTACCAGTAAGCTATCCAACGCTTTCGCTACTGTTGCTCTCTCTGGAGTGGGAATAGTAATTTTTACCCGTACACCATCCAACGCTTTCCCTACTGTTGCACTCTCTGGAGTGGGAATTGTAATTTTTACCCCTACGCCATCCCATGCTTTAGGTACTGTTGCACTCTCTGGATTGGGAATAGTGATTTTTACCCCTACGCTATTCAACGCTTTCCCTACTGTTTCACTCTCTGGAGTGGGAATAGTATTTTTTATCCCTATAACATCCAAAGATTTTTCTACTTTTGCACTCTCTGGAGTGGGAATAGTAATTTTTATCCCTATAACATCCAAAGATTTTTCTACTTTTGCACTCTCTGGAGTGGGAATAGTAATTTTTAGCCCTACGGTATCCAACGCTTTCCCTACTGTTGCACTCTCTGGAGTGGGAATAGTATTTTTTATCCCTATAACATCCAAAGATTTTTCTACTTTTGCACTCTCTGGAGTGGGATTAGTAATTTTTACCCCTACGCTATCCAATGCTTTCCCTAATGTTGCACTCTCTGGAGTGGGAATAGTAATTTTTACCCCTAGGCCATCCAACGCTTTCCCTACTGTTGCACTCTCTGGAGTCGGAATAGTAATTTTTACCGGTACACCATCCAACGCTTTCACTACTGTTGCACTCTCTGGAGTGGGAGTTGTAATTTTTACCCCTACGCCATCCCATGCTTTAGGTACTGTTGCACTCTCTGGATTGGGAATAGTGATTTTTACCCCTACGCTATTCAACACTTTCCCTACTGTTGCACTCTCTGGAGTGTAAATAGTAATTTTTATCCCTACGCTATCCAAAGCTTTCCCTACTGTTGCACTCTCTGGAGTGGGAATAGTATTTTTTATCCCTATAACATCCAAAGATTTTTCTACTTTTGCACCCTCTGGAGTGGGAATAGTAATTTTTACCCCTACGCTATCCAATGCTTTCCCTAATGTTGCACTCTCTGGAGTGGTAATAGTAATTTTTACCCCTACGCTATCCAACGCTTTTCCTACTGTTGCACTCTCTGGAGTGGAAATAGTAATTTTTACCCCTACGCTATCCCATGCTTTCCGTACTGTTGCACTCTCTGGATTGGAAATAGTAATTTTTACCCCTACGCTATCCAACGCTTTCCCTACTGTTGCACTCTCTGAGTGGAAATAGTAATTTTTTCCCCTACGCTATCCAACGCTTTCCCTACTGTTGTATTCTCTGGAATGGGAATAATATTTTTTATCCCTATAACATCCAAAGCTTTCTCTAATTGTGCACTCTCTGGAGTGGGAATAGTAATTGTTATCCCTACTCTATCCAACTCTGCACTCTCCGGGGTCAAAATAGTAATTTTTACCCCTACGCTATGCAATGCTTTCCCTACTGTTGCACTCTGTGGGGTGGGAATAGTAAATTTTAACCCTACGCTATCCAACACTTTCCCTACTGTTGCACTCTCTAGAGTGGAAATAGTAATTTTTACCCCTAGGCCATCCAACGCTTCCATACTGTTGTACTCTCTGGAATGAGAATAGTACGTCTTTACCCCTAGGCCATCCAACGCTTTCCCTACCGTTGCACTCTCCGGAGTGGGAATAGTCATTTTTACCCCTAGGCCATCCAATGCTTTCTCTACTGTTGCACTCTCTGGAGTGTTAATAGTAGTTTTTACCCATACGCTTTCCAACGCTTTCCCTACTGTTGCACTCTCTGGAGTGGGAATAGTCATTTTTAACCCTATGCTATCCAACGCTTTCCCTACTGTTGCACTCTCTGGAGTGGGAATATTATTTTTACCCTCCCGCTATCCAACGCTTTCCCTACTGTTGCACTCTCTGGAGTGGGAATAGTATTTTTTACCAGTAAGCTATCCAACGCTTTCCCTACTGTTGCTCTCTCTGGAGTGGGAATAGTAATTTTTACCCGTACACCATCCAACGCTTTCCCTACTGTTGCACTCTCTGGAGTGGGAATTGTAATTTTTACCCCTACGCCATCCCATGCTTTAGGTACTGTTGCACTCTCTGGATTGGGAATAGTGATTTTTACCCCTACGCTATTCAACGCTTTCCCTACTGTTGCACTCTCTGGAGTGGAAATAGTAATTTTTATCCCTACTGTTGCATTCTCTGGAGTGGGAATAGTAATTTTTACGCTAGGCCATCCAACGCTTTCCCTACTGTTGCACTCTCTGGAGTGGGAATAGTCAGTTTTACCCTCCCGATATCCAACGCTTTCTCTACTGTTGCACTCTCTGGAGTGGGAATAGTCATTTTTAACCCTATGCTATCCAACGCTTTCCCTACTGTTGCATTCTCTGGAGTGGGAATATTAATTTTTACCCTCCCGCTATCCAACACTTTCCCTACTGTTGCACTCTCTGGAGTGGGAATAGTAATTTTTACCAGTAAGCTATCCAACGCTTTCCCTACTGTTGCTCTCTCTGGAGTGGGAATAGTAATTTTTACCCGTACACCATCCAACGCTTTCCCTACTGTTGCACTCTCTGGAGTGGAAATTGTAATTTTTACCCCTACGCCATCCCATGCTTTAGGTACTGTTGCACTCTCTGGATTGGGAATAGTGATTTTTACCCCTACGCTATTCAACGCTTTCCCTACTGTTTCACTCTCTGGAGTGGGAATAGTATTTTTTATCCCTATAACATCCAAAGATTTTTCTACTTTTGCACTCTCTGGAGTGGGAATAGTAATTTTTATCCCTATAACATCCAAAGATTTTTCTACTTTTGCACTCTCTGGAGTGGGAATAGTAATTTTTAGCCCTACGGTATCCAACGCTTTCCCTACTGTTGCACTCTCTGGAGTGGGAATAGTATTTTTTATCCCTATAACATCCAAAGATTTTTCTACTTTTGCACTCTCTGGAGTGGGATTAGTAATTTTTACCCCTACGCTATCCAATGCTTTCCCTAATGTTGCACTCTCTGGAGTGGGAATAGTAATTTTTACCCCTAGGCCATCCAACGCTTTCCCTACTGTTGCACTCTCTGGAGTCGGAATAGTAATTTTTACCGGTACACCATCCAACGCTTTCACTACTGTTGCACTCTCTGGAGTGGGAATTGTAATTTTTACCCCTACGCCATCCCATGCTTTAGGTACTGTTGCACTCTCTGGATTGGGAATAGTGATTTTTACCCCTACGCTATTCAACACTTTCCCTACTGTTGCACTCTCTGGAGTGTAAATAGTAATTTTTATCCCTACGCTATCCAAAGCTTTCCCTACTGTTGCACTCTCTGGAGTGGGAAAAGTATTTTTTATCCCTATAACATCCAAAGATTTTTCTACTTTTGCACCCTCTGGAGTGGGAATAGTAATTTTTACCCCTACGCTATCCAATGCTTTCCCTAATGTTGCACTCTCTGGAGTGGTAATAGTAATTTTTACCCCTACGCTATCCAACGCTGTTCCTACTATTGGACTCTCTGGAGTGGGAATAGTAATTTTTACCCCTACGCTATCCAACTCTTTCCCTACTGTTGCACTTTCTGGAGTGGGAATAGTAATTTTTACCCCTAGGCCATCCAATGCTTTCCATACTGTTGTACTCTCTGGAATGAGAATAGTAAGTTTTTACCCCTAGGCCATACAACGCTTTCCCTACCGTTGCACTCTCTGGAGTGGGAATAGACATTTTTACCCCTAGGCCATCCAATGCTTTCTCTACTGTTGCACTCTCTGGAGTGTTAATAGTAGTTTTTACCCATACACTATCCAACGCTTTCCCTACCGTTGCACTCTCTGGAGTGGGAATAGTAATTTTTAACCCTATGCTATCCAACGCTTTCCCTACTGTTGCACTCTCTGGAGTGGGAATAGTAATTTTTACCCTCCCGCTATCCAACGCTTTCCCTACTGTTGCTCTGTCTGGAGTGGGAATATTAATTTTTACCCTCCCGCTATCCAACGCTTTCCCTACTGTTGCACTCTCTGGAGTGGGAATAGTAATTTTTACCAGTAAGCTATCCAACGCTTTCCCTACTGTTGCTTTCTCTGGAGTGGGAATAGTAATTTTTACCCGTACACCATCCAACGCTTTTCCTACTGTTGCACTCTCTGGAGTGGGAATTGTAATTTTTACCCCTACGCCATCCCATGCTTTAGGTACTGTTGCACTCTCTGGATTGGGAATAGTGATTTTTACCCCTACGCTATTCAACGCTTTCCCTACTGTTGCACTCTCTGGAGTGGAAATAGTAATTTGTATCCCTACGCTATCCAACGCTTTCCCTACTGTTGCACTCTCTGGAGTGGAAATAGTAATTTTTACCCCTACGCTATCAAATGCTTTCCCTACTGTTGCACTCTCTGGAGTGGGAATAGTAATTTTTACCCTAGGCAATCCAACGCTTTCCTTACTGTTGCACTCACTGGAGTGGGAATTGTAATTATTACACCTGCACTATCCAACGTTTTCCCTACTGTTGTATTCTCTGGAATATAACATCCAAAGCTTTCTCTAATTGTGCACTCTCTGGAGTGGGAATAGTAATTGTTATCCCTACTCTATCCAACTCTGCACTCTCCGGGGTCAAAATAGTAATTTTTACCCCTACGCTATGCAATGCTTTCCCTACTGTTGCACTCTGTGGGGTGGGAATAGTAAATTTTAACCCTACGCTATCCAACACTTTCCCTACTGTTGCACTCTCTAGAGTGGAAATAGTAATTTTTACCCCTAGGCCATCCAACGCTTTCCATACTTTTGTACTCTCTGGAATGAGAATAGTACGTCTTTACCCCTAGGCCATCCAACGCTTTCCCTACCGTTGCACTCTCCGGAGTGGGAATAGTCATTTTTACCCCTAGGCCATCCAATGCTTTCTCTACTGTTGCACTGCCTGGAGTGTTAATAGTAGTTTTTACCCATACGCTTTCCAACGCTTTCCCTACTGTTGCACTCTCTGGAGTGGGAATAGTCATTTTTAACCCTATGCTATCCAACGCTTTCCCTACTGTTGCACTCTCTGGAGTGGGAATATTAATTTTTACCCTCCCGCTATCCAACGCTTTCCCTACTGTTGCACTCTCTGGAGTGGGAATAGTATTTTTTACCAGTAAGCTATCCAACGCTTTCCCTACTGTTGCTCTCTCTGGAGTGGGAATAGTAATTTTTACCCGTACACCATCCAACGCTTTCCCTAATGTTACACTCTCTGGAGTGGGAATTGTAATTTTTACCCCTACGCCATCCCATGCTTTAGGTACTGTTGCACTCTCTGGATTGGGAATAGTGATTTTTACCCCTACGCTATTCAACGCTTTCCCTACTGTTGCACTCTCTGGAGTGGAAATAGTAATTTTTATCCCTACGCTATCCAACGCTTTCCCTACTGTTGCACTCTCTGGAGTGGGAATTGTAATTTTTACCCTTACGCCATCCCATGCTTTCCGTACTGTTGCACTCTCTGGATTGGAAATAGTAATTTTTACCCCTACGCTATCCAACGCTTTCCCTACTGTTGCACTCTCTGAGTGGAAATAGTAATTTTTTCCCCTACGCTATCCAACGCTTTCCCGACTGTTGCACTCTCTGGAGTGGGAATAGTATTTTGTATCCCTATAACATCCAAAGCTTTCTCTAATTGTGCACTTTCTGGAGTGGGAATAGTAATTGTTATCCCTACTCTATCCAACTCTTCACTCTCCGGGGTCAAAATAGTAATTTTTACCCCTACGCTATGCAATGCTTTCCCTACTGTTGCACTCTCTGGATTGGGAATAGTAATTTTTATCCCTACGCTATCCAATGCTTTCCCTACTGTTGCACTCTTTAGAGTGGGAATAGTAATTTTTACCCCTAGGTCATTCAATGCTTTCCATACTGTTGTACTCTCTGGAATGAGAATAGTACGTTTTTACCCCTAGGCCATCCAACGCTTTCCCTACCGTTGCACTCTCTGGAGTGGGAATAGTAATTTTTACCAGTAAGCTATCCAACGCTTTCGCTACTGTTGCTCTCTCTTGAGTGGGAATAGTAATTTTTACCAGTAAGCTATCCAATGCTTTCCCTACTGTTGCTCTCTCTGGAGTGGGAATAGTAATTTTTACCCGTACACCATCCAACGCTTTCCCTACTGTTGCACTCTCTGGAGTGGGAATTGTAAATTTCACCCTTACGCCATCCCATGCTTTCCGTACTGTTGCACTCTCTGGATTGGAAATAGTAATTTTTACCCCTACGCTATCCAACGCTTTCCCGACTGTTGCACCCTCTGGAGTGGGAATAGTATTTTTTATCCCTATAACATCCAAAGATTTTCCTACTTTTGCACTCTCTGGAGTGGGAATAGTAATTTTTACCCCTATGCTATCCAATGCTTTCCCTAATGTTGCACTCTCTGGAGTGGGAATAGTAATTTTTACCCCTACGCTCTCCAATGCTTTTCCTACTGTTGCACTCTCTGGAGTGGAAATAGTAATTTTTACCTCTACGCTATCCAACGATTTCCCTACTGTTGCATTCTCTGGAGTGGGAATAGTAATTTTTACGCTAGGCCATCCAACGCTTTCCCTACTGTTGCACTCTCTGGAGTGGGAATAGTCAGTTTTACCCTCCCGATATCCAACGCTTTCTCTACTGTTGCACTCTCTGGATTGGGAATACTAATTTTTACCCCTACGCTATCCAACGCTTTCCCTACTGTTGCACTCTCTGGAGTGGGAATATTAAATTTTACTCCTATGCTATCCAACACTTTCCCTACTGTTGCTCTCTCTAGAGTGGGAATAGTAATGTATACCCTCCCGCTATCCAACGCTTTCCCTACTGTTGCACTCTCTGGAGTGGGAATAGTAATTTTTACCAGTAAGCTATCCAACGCTTTCCCTACTGTTGCTTTCTTTGGCGTGGGAATAGTAATTTTTACCCCTACACCATCCAACGCTTTCCCTACTGTTGCACTCTCTGGAGTGGAAATAGTAATTTTTACCCCTACGCTATCCAACGCTTTCCCTACTATTGCACTGTCTGGAGTGGGAATAGTCATTTTTACCCTCCCGCTATCCAACGCTTTCTCTACTGTTGCACTCTCTGAAGTGGGAATAGTAATTTTTACCAGTAAGCTGTCCAACGCTTTCCCTACTGTTGCTCTCTCTGGAGTGGGAATAGTAATTTTTACCCCTATGCTATCCAACGCTTTCCCTACTGTTGCACTCTCTGGTGTGGAAATAGTAATTGTTACCCTTACGCTATCCAACACTTTCCCTACTGTTGCACTCTCTGGAGAGGGAATTGTAATTTTTACCCCTACGCCATCCGATGCATTCCGTACTGTTGCACTCTCTGGATTGGGAATTGTAATTTTTACCCCTACGCTCTCCAACGCTTTTCCTACTGTTGCACTCTCTGGAGTGGAAATAGTAATTTTTACCACTACGCTATCCAACGCTTTCCCTACTGTTGCATTCTCTGGTGTGGGAATAGTCAATTTTACCCCTAGGCCATCCAATGCTTTCTCTACTGTTGCTCTCTCTGGAGTGTTAATAGTAGTTGTTACCCATACAGTATCCACCGCTTTCCCTACTGTTGCACTCTCTGGAGTGGGAATAGTAATTTTTACCCTCCCGCTATCCAACGCTTTCCCTACTGTTGCTCTCTCTGGAGTGGGAATAGTAATTTTTACCCGTACACCATCCAGCGCTTTTCCAACTGTTGCACTCTCTGGATTGGGAATAGTAATTTTTACCCCTGCGCTCTCCAACGCGTTTCCTACTGTTGCACTCTCTGGAGTGGAAATAGTAATTTTTACCACTACGCTATCCAACGCTTTCCCTACTGTTGCATTCTCTGGAGTGGGAATAGTAATTTTTACGCTAGGCCATCCAACGCTTTCCTTACAATTGCACTCTCTGGAGTGGGAATTTTAATTTTTACCCCTGCACTATCCAACGCTTTCCCTATTGTTGCACTCTCTGGAGTGGGAATAGTAATTTTTACCCCTACACCATCGAACGCTTTCCCTACTGTTGCACTCTCTGGAGTGGGAATAATATTTGTTATCCCTATAACATACAAAGCTTTCTCTAATTGTGCACTCTCTGGAGTGGGAATAGTAATTGTTACCCTTACTCTATCCAACTCTTACCCTACTTTTGCAATCTCTGGAGTGGGAATAGTAATTTTTACCCTACGCTATCAATTGCTTTCCCTACTGTTGCACTCTCTGGAGTGGGAATAGTAATTTTTACCCTACGCTATCAATTGCTTTCCCTACTGTTGCACTCTCTGGAGTGGGAATAGTAATTTTTACCCCTATGCTACCCAATGCTTTCCCTACTGTTGCAATCTCTGGAGTGGGAATAGTAATTTTTACCCTACGCTATCAATTGCTTTCCCTACTGTTGCACTCTCTGGAGTGGGAATAGTAATTTTTACCCCTATGCTATCCAATGCTTTCCCTACTGTTGCACTCTCTGGAGTGGGAATAGAAATTTTTCCCCCAAGCTATCCAACGCTTTCCCTACTGTTGCACTCTCTGGAGTGGGAATAGTAATTTTTACCCCTAGGCCTTCCAACATTTTCCCTACTGATGCACTCTCTGGAGTGGGAATAGTATATGTTACCCCTATGCCATCCAAAGCTTTCCCTACTGTTGCACTCTCTGGAGAGGGAATAGTAATTTTTACCCCTACGCCATCCAACTCTTTCCCTACTCTTGCACTCTCTGGAGTGGGAATAGTAATTTTTACCCCTACGCTATCCAACGCTTTCCCTACTGTTGCACTCTCTGGAGTGGGAATAGTAATTTTTACCCCTATGCTATCCAATGCTTTCCCTACAGTTGCACTCTCATGAGTAGGAATAGTAATTTTTTACCCCTACGCTATCCAACGCTTTCTCCACTGTTGCACTCTCTGGAGTGGGAATAGTAATTTTTACCCTACGCTTTCCATTGCTTTCCCTACTATTGCACTCTCTGGAGTGGGAAGAGTAATTGTTACCTCTACGCTATCAAACGCATTCCCTAATGTTGCACTCTCTGGAGTGGGAATAGTAATTTGTATTCCTACCCTATCCAATGCTTTCCCTACTGTTGCACTCTCTGAAGTGGGAATAATAATTGTTACCCCTACGCTATCCAACGCTTTCCCTACTGTTGCACTCTCTGGAGTGGGAATAGTAATTTTTACCCTACGCTATCCAACGCTTTCTCCACTGTTGCACTCTCTGGAGTGGGAATAGTAATTTTTACCCCTACGCCATCCAACTCTTTCCCTACTCTTGCACTCTCTGGAGTGGGAATAGTAATTTTTACCCCTACACTATCCAACGCTTTCCCTACTGTTGCACTCTCTGGAGTGGGAATAGTAATTTTTACAATTATGCTATCCAATGCTTTCCCTACTGTTGCACTCTCTGAAGTGAGAATAGAAATGTTTCCCCCAAGCTATCCAACGCTTTCCCTACTGTTGCACTCTCTGGAGTGGGAATAGTAATTTTTACCCCTACGCTATCCAATGCGTTCTTTACTATTGCACTCTCTGGAGTGGGAATAGTCATTTTTACCCCTAGGCCACCCAACGCTTTCCCTACTGATGCAGTCTCTGGAGTGGGAATAGTATATGTTACCCCTATGCCATCAAAACTTCCCCTACTGTTGCACTCTCTGGAGTGGGAATAGTAATTTTTACCCATACGCTATCCAACGCTTTCCCTACTGTTGCACGCTCTGGAGTGGGAATATTAATATTTACCCCTATGCTATCCATTGCTTTCCCTACTGTTGCACTCTCTGGAGTGGGAATAGAAATGTTTCCCCCAAGCTATCCAACGCTTTCCCTACTGTTGCACTCTCTGGAGTGGGAATAGTAGTTTTTACCCATACGCTATCCAATGCTTTCCCTAATGTTGCACTCTCAGGAGTAGGAATAGTAATTTTTACCCCTACGCTATCCAACGCTTTCTCCACTGTTGCACTCTCTGGAGTGGGAATAGTAATTTTTACCCTACGCTATCAATTGCTTTCCCTACTATTGCACTCTCTGGAGTGGGAAGAGTAATTCTTACCCCTACGCTACCAAACGCATTCCCTAATGTTGCACTCTCTGGAGTGGGAATAGTAATTTGTATTCCTACCCTATCCAATGCTTTCCCTACTGTTGCACTCTCTGAAGTGGGAATAATAATTGTTACCCCTACGCTATCCAACGCTTTCCCTACTGTTGCACTCTCCGGAGTGGGAATAGTAATTTTTACCCCTACGCTATCCAACGCTTTCTCCACTGTTGCACTCTCTGGAGTGGGAATAGTAATTTTTACCCCTACGCCATCCAATTCTTTCCCTACTCTTGCACTCTCTGGAGTGGGAATAGTAATTTTTACCCCTACACTATCCAACGCTTTCCCTACCGTTGCACTCTCTGGAGTGGGAATAGTAATTTTTACCCCTATGCTATCCAATGCTTTCCCTACTGTTGCACTCTCTGGAGTGGGAATAGAAATGTTTCCCCCAAGCTATCCAACGCTTTCCCTACTGTTGCACTCTCTGGAGTGGGAATAGTAATTTTTACCCCTACGCCATCCAACGCTTTCTCCACTGTTGCACTCTCTGGAGTGGGAATAGTAATTTTTACCCCAACGCCATCCAACTCTTTCCCTACTCTTGCACTCTCTGGAGTGGGAATAGTAATTTTTACCCCTACGCTATCCAACGCTTTCCCTACTGTTGCACTCTCTGGAGTGGGAATAGTAATTTTTACCCCTCTGCTATCCAATGCTTTCCCTACTGTTGCACTCTCTGGAGTGGGAATAGAAATGTTTCCCCCAAGCTATCCAACGCTTTCCCTACTGTTGCACTCTCTGGAGTGGGAATAGTAATTTTTACCCCTACGCTATCCAACACTTTCCCTACTGTTGCACTCTCTGGAGTGGGAATAGTAATTTTTACCCCTACGCTATCCAATGCGTTCTCTACTATTGCACTCTCTGGAGTGGGAATAGTCATTTTTACCCCTAGGCCACCCAACGCTTTCCCTACTGATGCACTCTCTGGAGTGGGAATAGTATATGTTACCCCTATGCCATCCAAAACTTTCCCTACTTTTGCACTCTCTGGAGAGGGAATAGTAATTTTTACCCCTACGCCATCCAACTCTTTCCCTACTCTTGCACTCTCTGGAGTGGGAATAGTAATTTTTACCCTTACGCTATCCAACGCTTTCCCTACTGTTGCACGCTCTGGAGTGGGAATAGTAATATTTACCCCTATGCTATCCATTGCTTTCCCTACTGTTGCACTCTCTGGAGTGGGAATAGAAATGTTTCCCCCAAGCTATCCAACGCTTTCCCTACTGTTGCACTCTCTGGAGTGGGAATAGTAGTTTTTACCCATACGCTATCCAATGCTTTCCCTAATGTTGCACTCTCAGGAGTAGGAATAGTAATTTTTACCCCTACGCTATCCAACGCTTTCTCCACTGTTGCACTCTCTGGAGTGGGAATAGTAATTTTTACCCTACGCTATCAATTGCTTTCCCTACTATTGCACTCTCTGGAGTGGGAAGAGTAATTCTTACCCCTACGCTACCAAACGCATTCCCTAATGTTGCACTCTCTGGAGTGGGAATAGTAATTTGTATTCCTACCCTATCCAATGCTTTCCCTACTGTTGCACTCTCTGAAGTGGGAATAATAATTGTTACCCCTACGCTATCCAACGCTTTCCCTACTGTTGCACTCTCCGGAGTGGGAATAGTAATTTTTACCCCTACGCTATCCAACGCTTTCTCCACTGTTGCACTCTCTGGAGTGGGAATAGTAATTTTTACCCCTATGCCATCCAATTCTTTCCCTACTCTTGCACTCTCTGGAGTGGGAATAGTAATTATTACCCCTACACTATCCAACGCTTTCCCTACCGTTGCACTCTCTGGAGTGGGAATAGTAATTTTTATCCCTATGCTATCCAATGCTTTCCCTACTGTTGCACTCTCTGGAGTGGGAATAGAAATGTTTCCCCCAAGCTATCCAACGCTTTCCCTACTGTTGCACTCTCTGGAGTGGGAATAGTAATTTTTACCCCTACGCCATCCAACGCTTTCTCCACTGTTGCACTCTCTGGAGTGGGAATAGTAATTTTTACCCCTACGCCATCCAACTCTTTCCCTACTCTTGCACTCTCTGGAGTGGGAATAGTAATTTTTACCCCTACGCTATCCAACGCTTTCCCTACTGTTGCAATCTCTGGAGTGGGAATAGTAATTTTTACCCCTCTGCTATCCAATGCTTTCCCTACTGTTGCACTCTCTGGAGTGGGAATAGAAATGTTTCCCCCAAGCTATCCAACGCTTTCCCTACAGTTGCACTCTCTGGAGTGGGAATAGTAATTTTTACCCCTACGCTATCCAACACTTTCCCTACTGTTGCACTCTCTGGAGTGGGAATAGTAATTTTTACCCCTACGCTATCCAATGCGTTCTCTACTATTGCACTCTCTGGAGTGGGAATAGTCATTTTTACCCCTAGGCCACCCAACGCTTTCCCTACTGATGCACTCTCTGGAGTGGGAATTGTATATGTTACCCCTATGCCATCCAAAACTTTCCCTACTTTTGCACTCTCTGGAGAGGGAATAGTAATTTTTACCCCTACGCCATCCAACTCTTTCCCTACTCTTGCACTCTCTGGAGTGGGAATAGTAATTTTTACCCTTACGCTATCCAACGCTTTCCCTACTGTTGCACTCTCTGAAGTGGGAATAGTAATTTTTACCCCTATGCTATCCAATGCTTTCCCTACTGTTGCACTCTCTGGAGTGGGAATAGAAATGTTTCCCCCAAGCTATCCAACGCTTTCCCTACTGTTGCACTCTCTGGAGTGGGAATAGTAATTTTTACCCCTACGCTATCCAACACTTTCCCTACTGTTGCACTCTCTGGAGTGGGAATAGTAATTTTTACCCCTACGCTATCCAATGCTTTTTCTACTATTGCACTCTCTGGAGTGAGAATAGTAGTTTTTACCCCTAGGCCTTCCAACGCTTTCCCTACTGATGCACTATCTGGAGTGGGAATAGTATATGTTACCCCTATGCCATCCAAAGCTTTCCCTACTGTTGCACTCTCTGGAGAGGGAATAGTAATTTTTACCCCTACGCCATCCAACTCTTTCCCTACTCTTGCACTCTCTGGAGTGGGAATAGTAATTTTTACCCCTACGCTATCCAACGCTTTCCCTACTGTTGCACTCTCTGGAGTGGGAATAGTAATTTTTACCCCTATGCTATCCAATGCTTTCCCTACTGTTGCACTCTCTGGAGTGGGAATAGAAATGTTTCCCCCAAGCTATCCAACGCTTTCCCTACTGTTGCACTTTCTGGAGTGGGAATAGTAGTTTTTACCCATACGCTATCCAACGCTTTCTCCACTGTTGCACTCTCTGGAGTGGGAATAGTAATTTTTACCCTACGCTATCCATTTCTTTCCCTACTATTGCACTCTCTGTAGTGGGAAGAGTAATTCTTACCCCTACGCTATCAAACGCATTCCCTAATGTTGCACTCTCTGGAGTGGGAATAATAATTTGTATTCCTACCCTATCCAATGCTTTCCCTTCTGTTGCACTCTCTGAAGTGGGAATAATAATTGTTACCCCTACGCTATCCAACGCTTTCCCTACTGTTGAACTCTTTGGAGTGGGAATAGTAATTGTTATCCCTACCCTATCCAACGCTTTCTCCACTGTTGCACTCTCTGGAGTGGGAATAGTAATTTTTACCCCTACGCCATCCAACTCTTTCCCTACTCTTTCACTCTCTGGAGTGGGAATAGTAATTCTTACCCCTACACTATCCAACGCTTTCCCTACTGTTGCACTCTCTGGAGTGGGAATAGTAATTTTTACCCCTATGCTATCCAATGCTTTCCCTACTGTTGCACTCTCTCGAGTGGGAATAGAAATGTTTCCCCCAAGCTATCCAACGCTTTCCCTACTGTTGCACTCTCTGGAGTGGGAATAGTAATTTTTACCCCTACGCTATCCAACACTTTCCCTACTGTTGCACTCTCTGGAGTGGGAATAGTAATTTTTACCCCTACGCTATCCAATGCTTTCTCTACTATTGCACTCTCTGGAGTGGGAATAGTAATTTTTACCCCTAGGCCTTCCAACGCTTTCACTACTGATGCACTCTCTGGAGTGGGAATAGTATATGTTACCCCAATGCCATCCAAAGCTTTCCCTACTGTTGCACTCTCTGGAGAGGGAATAGTAATTTTTACCCCCACGCCATCCAACTCTTTCCCTACTATTGCACTCTCTGGAGTGGGAATAGTAATTTTTAACCCCTACGCAATCCAACGCTTTCCCTACTGTTGCACTCTCTGGAGTGGGAATAGTAATTTTTAACCCTACGCTATCCAATGCTTTCCCTACTGTTGCACTCTCTGGAGTGGGAATAGCAGTTTTTATCCATACGCTATCCAACGCTTTCCCTACTGTTGCACTCTAAGGAGTAGGAATAGTAATTTTTACCCCTACGCTATCCAACGCTTTCTCCACTGTTGCACTCTCTGGAGTGGGAATAGTAATTTTGACCCTACGCTATCCATCGCTTTCCCTACTATTGCACTCTCTGGAGTGGGAATAGTAATTCTTACCCCTACGCTATCAAACGAATTCCCTAATGTTGCACTCTCTGGAGTGGGAATAGTAATTTGTATTCCTACCCTATCCAATGCTTTCCCTACTGTTGCACTCTCTGAAGTGGGAATAATATTTGTTACCCCTACGCTATCCAACACTTTCCCTACTGTTGCACTCTCTGGAGTGGGTATAGTAATTTTTACCCCTAGGCTATCCAACGCGTTCTCCACTGTTGCACTCTCTGGAGTGGGAATAGTATTTTTTACCCTACGCTATCCATCGCTTTCCCTACTATTGCACTCTCTGGAGTGGGAATAGTAATTCTTACCCCTACGCTATCAAACGCATTCCCTAATGTTGCACTCTCTGGAGTGGGAATAGTAATTTGTATTCCTACCCTATCCAATGCTTTCCCTACTGTTGCACTCTCTGAAGTGGGAATAATAATTGTTACCCCTACGCTATCCATCGCTTTCCCCACTGTTGCACTCTCTGGAGTGGGAATAGTAATTTTTACCCTTAACCTATCCAATGCTTTCTCTACTATTGCACTCTCTGGAGTGGGAATAGTAATTTTTACCCCTAGGCCACCCAATGCTTTCCCTAGTGATGCAATCTCTGGAGTTGGAATAGTATATTTACCCCTACGTCATCCAAAGCTTTCCCTATTGTTGCACTCTCTGAGAGGGAATAGTAATTTTTACCGCTACACCATCCAACTCTTTCCCTACTCTTGCACTCTCTGGAGTGGGAATAGTAATTTTTACCCTTACGCTATCCAACGCTTTCCCTACTGTTGCACTCTCTGAAGTGGGAATAGTAATTTTTACCCCTATGCTATCCAATGCTTTCCCTACTGTTGCACTCTCTGGAGTGGGAATAGAAATGTTTCCCCCAAGCTATCCAACGCTTTCCCTACTGTTGCACTCTCTGGAGTGGGAATAGTAATTTTTACCCCTACGCTATCCAACACTTTCCCTACTGTTGCACTCTCTGGAGTGGGAATAGTAATTTTTACCCCTACGCTATCCAATGCTTTTTCTACTATTGCACTCTCTGGAGTGGGAATAGTAGTTTTTACCCCTAGGCCTTCCAACGCTTTCCCTACTGATGCACTATCTGGAGTGGGAATAGTATATGTTACCCCTATGCCATCCAAAGCTTTCCCTACTGTTGCACTCTCTGGAGAGGGAATAGTAATTTTTACCCCTACGCCATCCAACTCTTTCCCTACTCTTGCACTCTCTGGAGTGGGAATAGTAATTTTTACCCCTACGCTATCCAACGCTTTCCCTACTGTTGCACTCTCTGGAGTGGGAATAGTAATTTTTACCCCTATGCTATCCAATGCTTTCCCTACTGTTGCACTCTCTGGAGTGGGAATAGAAATGTTTCCCCCAAGCTATCCAACGCTTTCCCTACTGTTGCACTTTCTGGAGTGGGAATAGTAGTTTTTACCCATACGCTATCCAACGCTTTCTCCACTGTTGCACTCTCTGGAGTGGGAATAGTAATTTTTACCCTACGCTATCCATTTCTTTCCCTACTATTGCACTCTCTGTAGTGGGAAGAGTAATTCTTACCCCTACGCTATCAAACGCATTCCCTAATGTTGCACTCTCTGGAGTGGGAATAATAATTTGTATTCCTACCCTATCCAATGCTTTCCCTTCTGTTGCACTCTCTGAAGTGGGAATAATAATTGTTACCCCTACGCTATCCAACGCTTTCCCTACTGTTGAACTCTTTGGAGTGGGAATAGTAATTGTTATCCCTACCCTATCCAACGCTTTCTCCACTGTTGCACTCTCTGGAGTGGGAATAGTAATTTTTACCCCTACGCCATCCAACTCTTTCCCTACTCTTTCACTCTCTGGAGTGGGAATAGTAATTCTTACCCCTACACTATCCAACGCTTTCCCTACTGTTGCACTCTCTGGAGTGGGAATAGTAATTTTTACCCCTATGCTATCCAATGCTTTCCCTACTGTTGCACTCTCTCGAGTGGGAATAGAAATGTTTCCCCCAAGCTATCCAACGCTTTCCCTACTGTTGCACTCTCTGGAGTGGGAATAGTAATTTTTACTCCTACGCTATCCAACACTTTCCCTACTGTTGCACTCTCTGGAGTGGGAATAGTAATTTTTACCCCTACGCTATCCAATGCTGTCTCTACTATTGCACTCTCTGGAGTGGGAATAGTAATTTTTACCCCTAGGCCTTCCAACGCTTTCACTACTGATGCACTCTCTGGAGTGGGAATAGTATATGTTACCCCAATGCCATCCAAAGCTTTCCCTACTGTTGCACTCTCTGGAGAGGGAATAGTAATTTTTACCCCCACGCCATCCAACTCTTTCCCTACTATTGCACTCTCTGGAGTGGGAATAGTAATTTTTAACCCCTACGCAATCCAACGCTTTCCCTACTGTTGCACTCTCTGGAGTGGGAATAGTAATTTTTAACCCTACGCTATCCAATGCTTTCCCTACTGTTGCACTCTCTGGAGTGGGAATAGCAGTTTTTATCCATACGCTATCCAACGCTTTCCCTACTGTTGCACTCTAAGGAGTAGGAATAGTAATTTTTACCCCTACGCTATCCAACGCTTTCTCCACTGTTGCACTCTCTGGAGTGGGAATAGTAATTTTGACCCTACGCTATCCATCGCTTTCCCTACTATTGCACTCTCTGGAGTGGGAATAGTAATTCTTACCCCTACGCTATCAAACGAATTCCCTAATGTTGCACTCTCTGGAGTGGGAATAGTAATTTGTATTCCTACCCTATCCAATGCTTTCCCTACTGTTGCACTCTCTGAAGTGGGAATAATATTTGTTACCCCTACGCTATCCAACACTTTCCCTACTGTTGCACTCTCTGGAGTGGGTATAGTAATTTTTACCCCTAGGCTATCCAACGCGTTCTCCACTGTTGCACTCTCTGGAGTGGGAATAGTATTTTTTACCCTACGCTATCCAACGCTTTCCCTACTATTGCACTCTCTGGAGTGGGAATAGTAATTCTTACCCCTACGCTATCAAACGCATTCCCTAATGTTGCACTCTCTGGAGTGGGAATAGTAATTTGTATTCCTACCCTATCCAATGCTTTCCCTACTGTTGCACTCTCTGAAGTGGGAATAATAATTGTTACCCCTACGCTATCCATCGCTTTCCCCACTGTTGCACTCTCTGGAGTGGGAATAGTAATTTTTACCCTTAACCTATCCAATGCTTTCTCTACTATTGCACTCTCTGGAGTGGGAATAGTAATTTTTACCCCTAGGCCACCCAATGCTTTCCCTAGTGATGCAATCTCTGGAGTTGGAATAGTATATTTACCCCTACGTCATCCAAAGCTTTCCCTATTGTTGCACTCTCTGAGAGGGAATAGTAATTTTTACCCCTACACCATCCAACTCTTTCCCTACTCTTGCACTCTCTGGAGTGGGAATAGTAATTTTTCCCCATAGGAGATCCAACGCTTTCCCTACTGTTGCACTCTCTGGAATGGGAATAGTAATGTTTACCCCTTCGCCATCCAAAGCGTTCCCTACTGTTGCACTCTTTGGAGTGGGAATAGTAATTTTTACTCCTACGCTATCCAATGCTTTCCCTACTGTTGCACTCTCTGGAGTGGGGATAGAAATGTTTCCCTATGCTTTCCAACGCTTTCCCTACTGTTGCACTCTCTGGAGTAGGAATAGTAATTTTTACCCCTATGCTATCCAATGCTTTCCCTACTGTTGCACTCTCTGGAGTGGGAATAGAAATGTTTCCCCCAAGCTATCCAATGCTTTCCCTACTGTTGCACTCTCTGGAGTGGGAATAGTAATTGTTACCCCTACGCTATCCAACACTTTCCCTACTGTTGCACTCTCTGGAGTGGGAATAGTAATTTTTACCCCTACTCTATCCAATGCTTTCTCTACTATTGCACTCTCTGGAGTGGGAATAGTAATTTTTACCCCTAGGCCTTCCAACGCTTTCCCTACTGATGCACTATCTGGAGTGGGAATAGTATATGTTACCCCTATGCCATCCAAAGCTTTCCCTACTGTTGCACTCTCTGGAGATGGGAATAGTAATTTTTACCCCTACGCCATCCAACTCTTTCCCTACTCTTGCACTCTCTGGAGTGGGAATAGTAATTTTTACCCCTACGCTATCCAACGCTTTCCCTACTGTTGCACTCTCTGGAGTGGGAATAGTAATTTTTACCCCTATGCTATCCAATGCTTTCCCTACTGTTGCACTCTCTGGAGTGGGAATAGAAATTTTTCCCCCAAGCTATCCAACGCTTTCATTACTGTTGCACTCTCAGGAGTAGGAATAGTAATTTTTACCCCTACGCTATCCAACGCTTTCTCCACTGTTGCACTCTCTGGAGTGGGAATAGTAATTGTTACCCTACGCTATCCATTTCTTTCCCTACTATTGCACTCTCTGTAGTGGGAAGAGTAATTCTTACCCCTACGCTATCAAACGCATTCCCTAATGTTGCACTCTCTGGAGTAGGAATAATAATTTGTATTCCTACCCTATCAAATGCTTTCCCTTCTGTTGCACTCTCTGAAGTGGGAATAGTAATTTTTACCCCTACGCCAACCAACTCTTTCCCTACTCTTGCACTCTCTGGAGTGGGAATGGTAATTTTTACCCCTACACTATCCAACGCTTTCCCTACTGTTGCACTCTCTGGAGTGGGAATAGTAATTTTTACCCCTATGCTATCCAATGCTTTCCCTACTGTTGCACTCTCTGGAGTGGGAATAGAAATGTTTCCCCCAAGCTATCCAACGCTTTCCCTACTGTTGCACTCTCTGGAGTGGGAATAGTAATTTTTACCCCTACGCTATCCAACACTTTCCCTACTGTTGCACTCTCTGGAGTGGGAATAGTAATTTTTACCCCTACGCTATCCAATGCTTTCTCTACTATTGCACTCTCTGGAGTGGGAATAGTAATTTTTACCCCTAGGCCTTCCAATGCTTTCCCTACTGATGCACTCTCTGGAGTGGGAATAGTATATGTTACCCCAATGCCATCCAAAGCTTTCCCTACTGTTGCACTCTCTGGAGAGGGAATAGTAATTTTTACCCCCACGCCATCCAACTCGTTCCCTACTATTGCACTCTCTGGAGTGGGAATAGTAATTTTTAACCCCTACGCAATCCAACGCTTTCCCTACTGTTGCACTCTCTGGAGTGGGAATAGTAATTTTTAACCCTACGCTATCCAATGCTTTCCCTACTGTTGCACTCTCTGGAGTGGGAATAGTAGTTTTTATCCATACGCTATCCAACGCTTTCCCTACTGTTGCACTCTAAGGAGTAGGAATAGTAATTTTTACCCCTACGCTATCCAACGCTTTCTCCACTGTTGCACTCTCTGGAGTGGGAATAGTAATTTTTACCCTACGCTATCCATCGCTTTCCCTACTATTGCACTCTCTGGAGTGGGAATAGTAATTCTTACCCCTATGCTATCAAACGCATTCCCTAATGTTGCACTCTCTGGAGTGGGAATAGTAATTTGTATTCCTACCCTATCCAATGCTTTCCCTACTGTTGCACTCTCTGAAGTGGGAATAATATTTGTTACCCCTACGCTATCCAACACTTTCCCTACTGTTGCACTCTCTGGAGTGGGTATAGTAATTTTTACCCCTAGGCTATCCAACGCTTTCTCCACTGTTGCACTCTCTGGAGTGGGAATAGTATTTTTTACCCTACGCTATCCATCGCTTTCCCTACTATTGCACTCTCTGGAGTGGGAATAGTAATTCTTACCCCTACGCTATCAAACGCATTCCCTAATGTTGCACTCTCTGGAGTGGGAATAGTAATTTGTATTCCTACCCTATCCAATGCTTTCCCTACTGTTGCACTCTCTGAAGTGGGAATAGTATATGTTACCCCTATGCCATCCAAAGCTTTCCCTACTGTTGCACTCTCTGGAGAGGGAATAGTAATTTTTACCCCTACGCCATCCAACTCTTTCCCTACTCTTGCACTCTCTGGAGTGGGAATAGTAATTTTTACCCCTACGCTATCCAACGCTTTCCCTATTGTTGCACTCTCTGGAGTGGGAATAATAATTTTTACCCCTATGCTATCCAATGCTTTCCCTACTGTTGCACTCTCTGGAGTGGGAATAGAAATTTTTCCCCCAAGCTATCCAACGCTTTCCCTACTGTTGCACTCTCAGGAGTAGGAATAGTAATTTTTACCCCTACGCTATCCAACGCTTTCTCCACTGTTGCACTCTCTGGAGTGGGAATAGTAATTTGTACCCTACGCTATCCATTTCTTTCCCTACTATTGCACTCTCTGTAGTGGGAAGAGTAATTCTTACCCCTACGCTATCAAACGCATTCCCTAATGTTGCACTCTCTGGAGTGGGAATAATAATTTGTATTCCTACCCTATCCAATGCTTTCCCTTCTGTTGCACTCTCTGAAGTGGGAATAATAATTGTTACCCCTACGCTATCCAAAGCTTCCCCTACTGTTGCACTCTTTGGAGTGGGAATAGTAATTGTTATCCCTACCCTATCCAACGCTTTCTCCACTGTTGCACTCTCTGGAGTGGGAATAGTAATTTTTACCCCTACGCCATCCAACTCTTTCCCTACTCTTGCACTCTCTGGAGTGGGAATAATAATTTTTACCCCTACACTATCCAACGCTTTCCCTACTGTTGCACTCTCTGGAGTGGGAATCGTAATTTTTACCCCTATGCTATCCAATGCTTTCCCTACTGTTGCACTCTCTGGAGTGGGAATAGAAATGTTTCCCCCAAGCTATCCAACGCTTTCCCTACTGTTGCACTCTCTGGAGTGGGAATAGTAATTTTTACCCCTACGCTATCCAACACTTTCCCTACTGTTGCACTCTCTGGAGTGGGAATAGTAATTTTTACCCCTACGCTATCCAATGCTTTCTCTACTATTGCACTCTCTGGAGTGGGAATAGTAATTTTTACCCCTAGGCCTTCCAACACTTTCCCTACTGATGCACTCTCTGGAGTGGGAATAGTATATGTTACCCCAATGCCATCCAAAGCTTTCCCTACTGTTGCACTCTCTGGAGAGGGAATAGTAATTTTTACCCCCACGCCATCCAACTCTTTCCCTACTATTGCACTCTCTGGAGTGGGAATAGTAATTTTTAACCCCTACGCAATCCAACGCTTTCCCTACTGTTGCACTCTCTGGAGAGGGAATAGTAATTTTTAACCCTACGCTATCCAATGCTTTCCCTACTGTTGCACTCTCTGGAGTGGGAATAGTAGTTTTTATCCATACGCTATCCAACGCTTTCCCTACTGTTGCACTCTAAGGAGTAGGAATAGTAATTTTTACCCCTACGCTATCCAACGCTTTCTCCACTGTTGCACTCTCTGGAGTGGGAATAGTAATTCTTACCCCTATGCTATCAAACGCATTCCCTAATGTTGCACTCTCTGGAGTGGGAATAGTAATTTGTATTCCTACCCTATCCAATGCTTTCCCTACTGTTGCACTCTCTGAAGTGGGAATAATATTTGTTACCCCTACGCTATCCAACACTTTGCCTACTGTTGCACACTCTGGAGTGGGTATAGTAATTTTTACCCCTAGGCTATCCAACGCTTTCTCCACTGTTGCACTCTCTGGAGTGGGAATAGTATTTTTTACCCTACGCTATCCATCGCTTTCCCTACTATTGCACTCTCTGGAGTGGGAATAGTAATTCTTACCCCTACGCTATCAAACGCATTCCCTAATGTTGCACTCTCTGGAGTGGGAATAGTAATTTGTATTCCTACCCTATCCAATGCTTTCCCTACTGTTGCACTCTCTGAAGTGGGAATAATAATTGTTACCCCTACGCTATCCATCGCTTTCCCCACTGTTGCACTCTCTGGAGTGGGAATAGTAATTTTTACCCCTAGGCCACCCAATGCTTTCCCTACTGATGCAATCTCTGGAGTTGGAATAGTATATTTTACCCCTACGTCATCCAAAGCTTTCCCTACTGTTGCACTCTCTGAGAGGGAATAGTAATTTTTACCCCTACAACATCCAACTCTTTCCCTACTCTTGCACTCTCTGGAGTGGGAATAGTAATTTTTCCCCATAGGAGATCCAACGCTTTCCCTACTGTTGCACTCTCTGGAATGGGAATAGTAATGTTTACCCCTTCGCCATCCAAAGCGTTCCCTACTGTTGCACTCTTTGAAATGGGAATAGTAATTTTTACTCCTACGCTATCCAATGCTTTCCCTACTGTTGCACTCTCTGGAGTGGGGATAGAAATGTTTCCCTATGCTTTCCAACTCTTTCCCTACTGTTGCAATCTCTGAAGTAGGAGTAATAATTTTTTACCCCTACGCTATCCAACGCTTTCCCTACTGTTGCGCTCTCTGGAGTGGGAATAGTAATTTTTACCCTTACGTTATCCAATGCTTTCCCTACTTTTGCACTATCTGGAGTGATAATAGTAATTTTTACCCCTACGCAATCCAACGCTTTCCCTACTGTTGCACTTTCTGGAGTGGGAATAGTAATTTTTAACCCTACGCTGTGATGTATTCCTATAGGTTCTGTATCGATCCCCCTATTCCTGACCCTATTCTGGTTAACAAGTTAACTAGCAGCCATCCCATGATGCAGAAAACCCCCATGATGCAGAAACCGTTATCTGATTAAGCCACACTACGGCACAGGAACGTGTTACCTGATTAGGTCATAACGCTTGCCATCTAATTAGACGAGCGATATTCCTCCAGCCCCTGAGAAGGCATACGGAGTTCTCAAAACAAATCAAACCTATGACAACCTGGGAAAAACCCTGCGGCCATTGTTTTGATTTCATCGAGAACTTCAGCAAAAGAATGTGCTAACGACCAAGTCGTATGACATCCTTATTGACGTATCTATGTCCATCCTTACTTCAATCTCGGCACCTTAAAGGTATAAATATTACCGATATTGCCCTATGCAAAGACACGCGGTGTTTACGAGATCGGAGCAGCCAGACTTGCCGAAGCCCAGAGCAGAGCAGACCCCGCTGGCGCAGCCCCGCCTTCCTGACGCGCTGAGAATGAGAAGCTGCTTTCTCCTGCCGAGAAATCCAGCACCGGCGCTTCCGGGTAGCCCTCGCAGGCAGCCTGGAATATCGAGACCAGAGACGAGAGATACCATCCCTCATTCATCCTAGATTCCAGGTATGCACTTTACTTAACCATAAGTATTGCAATAATATCGATCCATTTCTCTTGTATGAGAAAAGAGACTGATCAATAAATACCATCTTTTATTGAACACGCCCGTCTATTCCTTTTCTCTACAATCTGGTGAGACTAAGAATGCATGTACTGACTGAGTAAAATAAATTGCCTTTTGTTTTCACACGACTCTAGAGATACACTCTTGATTAGGGTAGAGCAAAGTTGTCATGTTCTATGGTTGTCAGAAACTAAATCCCTTCTTGTCTATCCAGGGAGGTTCAACTCCTCCTTGCCTATTCGAGAAAGTTTCTAGTGAACTCTGAGCTAGCTGGCAAACCCAAAACTTTAAGTCTAATATCGACAGTAGTAGACCTAGTTAATGTCTGGTCTAGGCCTATACTATTGAAGGTATTATTCCAATGCGCAGAGCCTATTGGGATAATAGGAACTACACTACATGGCGCCCAACGCGTTTGGATAGGCGATAAAACTAACGTAAGACATTTAGAGTAACTCAGTCGTGCTTTTTCACTCAGACCCCTTTTTTCCCATAATACTCCAAAGACGTCTGGAGTGGGTGAAAGGTCATATCCGCCAGACCTCGCAGGAGGAAACTCCTATGTATGGTTCTTGGTTTAGTCAACATTGAAGGATACACTGTTCCAAAATATTGTGCATCTAATCTTTGTTTCCATAAGAAATCTGATCTGCAAACAAAAGAAATAACCTTCCTGTCGGTAAAATGGTAGACAGTGATGAAGAAAGAGAGACAGCTAGATTAGCAGCTGAAATAGTAGCAGCTGATACTGCTATGCAAGACACAGACCCGGATATAATACTCATCCCGGTCATCAAAAGGAAATCTATAACCTTAAAACTTATAGAAAATGGACTGACACCTAGAGGTGGCACAGTCATATTCGTAATTGAGGCACACGAATATCGGCAGACAGAGGTATACTATTCATGGATACATTTTCCAGCAGCAAATGCTGTAACAAAGTACTTCCACTATTACAAAACAGAGGAACCTCCTAATGAGAACACTCCTTTCGAGGAGGTGGAAGTACCACTTAAATTTCAAGAGCACCTGCTCTTATTTAATGGCGCCCTAAAACATAATAATCACATCACCAGGCTCGGTCCCTTAGGTAGACCAGGAGCAACGTGGCCGGTCCTAGCCGGATACACACCACATCCAGACATCGACGGGATGTCTGCAGCAGAGCTTTTAACACAGCTTAAACAATTAATAAAATTACATAGACAATTAGTCCAATATGTGATGCGGACTTCAACAATACAACCAGCAATTAAAATTCCACAGCTGACCCCTCACCAGGGGAACACAAATAAAATTACACCACAGAACATACAGTCCTGCCTAGGTAAAGTACCGGCTAAACGGGAACAAATACCTTTCTGGCTAGCACAAAAAATCACCCAAATAGAGGCGGTGTTTCCAGACACCACCCCGTTAGAAAAACACAGGATTCTGACTATCTGTCTTCCAATGGGAATCGCACCACACGTGGAGGACTGTGACACTTGGGGTACAGTCTTTGCTTCCATTTACACAAAAACACATGGTGTTCCATCCATCTCGGTAATACCAGATGTGCTAAAACAAATTCAAGATGAATACGGTCCAGAACCCGCTTTAACTCTTGGTATGAAATTACTAAAAGACTTCAAGCAGGTCTCGGCTATATTATTAGCCAACATAAAGGGAGAAGCAGCAAACGTGGCGATCCGCCAGAGGTTAAAAGAGACAGATATAGCAGACCAACCAGCTGAAATTGCCAGAATCATAGAAAAATCCTATGAGGAACTAGGTAGAGATAGTTTAGGTAGAATACCAGTAAAACCACAACTGATTGAAAGTCCTGAAAAAATATTTTTTAAAAATAATTCAACATCACAAAAAAAGAGCTGGGATGGAAACAAACAATCCAATCCTAAAGAAAAGAAATTCCAGTCTAGAGGAAGGTCTCCTCGGCGGAGAGAAAGATCTCCGAACCAAAGACACAGGTCTCCCCAAAGTGAGCCCTCTGGGAAAAAATATAACCTTAGAAATAGGGATAATATAAAGAAGCCTGATAGATATCAAGACATTGATACACGTCCCTCTCAATCTTTTCAGACTTCCTCGCAGAAATCGGAAAGAAGAGGACGATCAGAACAAAGAGAAGAGCACGCCAAGTCCAAAGACAAGGAACCTGCTCATCTAAAAAAGAAATTATAATTTCCAAAAAAGAAGGTAGCCAGCATTAAAATAGTTAACAATGCCGAGAATACTGAGGACACAACTGAAAAACGGAGAATGGGCCCAGACAATGCTAGACAGCGCAGCAGAAGTGAGCATAGCTCGCAAAGTCCTTATGAATCATCTGGAGACAGTGGACACGAATGAATATCTTCAAGTGGAAACTGCAGATACCAGAGTTAGCAAACCTCACAAAATATATGAAATAACATTACGTATAGAGGGGGATAAGACTAGAAAAATAAGGGGACTATTTTGGGATAATCTCTCCAAGGGCTATGACATCCTTCTAGCTGAAAAAGACTGGCCAACAGAGTTTGTCAGGGACTGCCCTCATGGCGAAGAAATAATTATGCCTGCCTTCTCAAATCATATCCCAATTCATAAAAAATACACACTTGCTAGAAAGTGGGCAGTAGCTCTAGCTCCTGCTTTATATAAAAATCACGTAGGATGGGATGAGGACTCTCCTCCTCACAAAATCCAGTTAAAATCACAACCTACTGCACAAAGGCAGTACCCAATTAAGCAAGAAGCTAAAAAACAGTTAAAAGAAATCCTAGATCAGCTAGAATACCAGGGGGTGATTGAAACTTGCACCTCACAAATGAACAACCCTTTGTTTCCGGTCTCCAAACCAGACATTTCATATCGTCTAGTTTTGGATTACCGACACCTTAACTCATGTTGCAAAACTTTTGCAGTGCAAAACTCGCACAGTGCTGCACTAATGAATAACATAGTGCGCAAAAAATACAAAACAACATTAGACATCTCTAATGGATTCTTTTGTCAAAACATAGCACCAGAGAGCAGATATTTGTCTGCATTCTCAATAAATGGCACTCAAAAACAATTCTGTCGGTTAGCCCAGGGGTACAAGAACAGCCCGGGAGTATTCTCAGCGAGAGTAACAGAATTACTACAAACATATGATGACGAAGCATTATCTTATGTCGACGACATATACTTAACAGATGATGACTTGGATACTCACTTGAAGAGAGTGAACACCATAATACTTGGGTTCGCAGCAGAGGGTTACAAATTCAACTTTAAAAAATCCAGAATTGCCCATCTGACAGTCCTGTTCTTAGGATATGAATTATCAAGTGAAGGCAAAAGCCTGGCTGACAATTTCCTAGAGAAATGTGCCGTACTCCAAGCACCTAGAACACTAAAAAACCTACTGTCAATTCTAGGCTTCCTAAATTTCGGAAGAACATACATTGCAAATTACGCAGAAAGGGTCAAACCCCTTTATGATCTGATAAAACCAGATTTTAAAAGAACCAATTGGACTCAAATACACACAGAAATTCTGAGAGCCTTACAAACAGACATGTTAATTAAAGCAAAATTAGAAACACGTGATAACACACGCAATCTTGTGATTCGAGTCATCCCAGGAAGATGCGGATTCACATACCTGACCTCTAATGAGGGAGAAAAGGTACCAATTGCATTCAAATCACACTTGTACACAGAGGCTGAAAAGAAGTTCAGTATTAAAGAGAACATTGTTCATGCAGTTCAAACCGCAATAGCTAGAGAAAAATACAAAGCTGACGGTAGACATATCACAGTCAGAACAGCAGAATCAGCCTTTGAGACATTAACAACACCGTGTAATTTACCAACAACAACATTGAATCCGGAATGGATACAATGGGTGAATTCAATTACAACGGACAAAGTATACTACTACTTTGATCCAGAGCTAGAGGAACTAAAAAATCTAGAATATGAAAGAACATTCCCTCTGCCAATCGACATTCTGCCCTTACGACAATACGCTTGTGTAATCTATACAGACGGACATGCTCAACCCTCCGTTTGGGGAGAACAAGCATACAACCCCACATGTGGGATTACAAAAGAAGTGTGGCGCGGAGGTAAACTAAGACCTCTATTAACAAAGACACACTCAGTAGAAACTAATTCAGAACAACAGACTGAAATATCAGCATTGAAAATGGAGCTAGATAATGCGGATCGCGAATTCCCGACACTTATAGTGTCCGATTCATATTACTGCGTCAAATCATATAACAACGATTTGCAGACATGGATTCAAAACGGTTACAAAGATGACAAAGGTGCAACAATAAAGCAAAAACTGCTTTGGGAACAAATAGTTCTGTTACAAAAAGAACTACCAAAGACTCACGTGACACACTCACTGAGTCATCAGCGTGATGGCGTTCACGTTGCAGGGAATTCATTGGCTGAGACAGCCACAGCGGTAGCAACTAAATCGGCTTCCGTAGCTAGTAAAAAGCGTACATTAAAATACATTGACGGTGAAACAGTGCTGGCGGTGAAAACGTCATCAAAAGGCGACTGCTCAGCGCTACCGATCAACTATCCACTCAATTATACATACATAATCGATGCAAACTCCGTCCCTTTTGCTCGAATCCCTGGAGTGGGGGATAGAGTAATTCCAAACATGGACAGGAGAACCTTGTTAATTGCAGACGCACATATGGGTGAGGGTCTCGGACACCTCAAACTAAAAGATTCTCTGGAAGAATTACAATCAAGCTACTGGTGGCCAGGCATGAGCCTGCATCATACCATTTTTGTAAAGAACTGCCCAAACTGTAACAGAAATCGCAGTGGTGAGAGAAACGGTGTAATACCGTGGCGTTTCACTCCAGATAAGATCAACAGTAAAAAGCAAAGCGTCCGATTAACATATACAGGCTAGTTTCCACTTATAATGTTGATCCTCAGCACTCGGCTGACGTCTGGACTGTTATACAAAGATTTGCGAGTCTAAATGGCATATACGCTAGGAACATGCTACGATTGACCCATGTTTTCACATTAGCCCTCGAGCCTGTAGGGAAACATGGCCAAATGAGCATAGCACATCGGGATTCTTCTCACTTCCTTCCTGAGGGATACGGGATGGTGTAAAGAAAAAACCAAGGCAGAAAGCAATCTATAACGGAAAGGGTATTAGGTTCGGGAGCTGGGTGGGTCAAACATCTAATAAGTGTCCAACGTAGTCTAAATAACCTGCCAAGAAATTCTCTGAAGGGATTCAGTCCGTACAAATTATTATTTGGAACTAGGATGTTAGTCTTAGACCTCGACAGTCAGACTTCAGTGGTGAAGGAAAAAAGCTTTGATATTAAAGATCGTTTGGCTATTTTACAGGACTTAAACGAAACAAGAAAAGACCTGAGCAACATAAAGTTGAAACAGCAGCCAACAACCACTGAAGAACCACCACCTGTCCCAGCAAGACCTGTCTGGATTCCAAAAGTCGGGGATCTAGTCAGGGAAAAGATCGCGGTAAAGAAGGAATTAGGGCCTTCTTACAGAAAAGCAGTTCCTGTCTTGTCTATCAACGGGACAAGATCAGTTGTACTACCGCTGCTTGCTGGTAAAAAGGAGAACCGAGTTGTATCCATCGACCTGGTAAAACCACAATCATGTGGCCGATAACAAATAGTAGGCCAAGTGGACTCCTCATAAGTAGCAGAACACCAAGGTTTGCTAACAATACAGAGGTCCTAACTAAGAGGCTAATCACATTCGAAACGCCTACAGAAGAACAACAAGGACTATCCAACAATGCAATGGAACTTAAACCTCTGAAAACCCAAATAAAAACATGTAGCAGAGACACACCAATTTACAATGAAGTAACAAACGAATATGCAAGAAACAGTAATCGTGAAGCAATTGGAACAATTGACAGAACTGCATCCGGCTACTTCATAAACTTCGATGATTCCTCTGAAGGCTTCGGTGAATCAAAAACACAGCCATCAACAAAAACCTTTAAAGATAAAGCTAAAGAACTATTGAAACAACTGAAAGAAACATATCTGATTTCTCCATGGATCGAATTTTGGGTGGGTTTTGGTGCATTTATCCTCATACTTTGGCTCATCATGGTACTAACTTTGGGACGCTTCATTGAGGGAAAATATGCTAAAATGGACACAGCAAGTCAGAAAATCAACTTGATCCTCAAACCACACATATCTTCACACGTCGAGAAAAGAGAACTTTCTTCAGTCAACTTCACAGCCAATCCTATACCGGGTGGGGTAGCATGGGACAACACTGACTACGAAATCTATGGTCCGGTTGAAATCCTGAAATATCCACACCAAATTAAGATCTCATTGAGTGACTTTGTAAAACCAAGCTCATTTGCTGATGATTGGGACTTCGAAAGTATAAATAATATGATGTCTGACCTAGTGATGTGTGCTAAATTTACCAAACATGATTATTTGCAGGGTTCGACAAATTATGATAGTATGTACTGTTACAACCACTATGGTAACCATTTTCTACATAGATCTGCACAACCTAGAAATGTTTTAAATTATAATCAATGGGAACATTGTGCAACCCCTCCAAAAGGAAGCTCAAGAACCTTTTATGACAAATATTCATACTTTTCAGGTTTTACCACAAGTAATGCTGAAACATTTTATTTCAAATTGTCAAATAAGACAGGGACAAAGACCATGATAACAAACACGAAATTGATATATTCAGACTCATTTTTTGAACAAATGAATACTTTTGGTTTTGATTATTGGGACAAAAATGTTGAAGTAAAAAGTGTTTGGGGTACAAAAGAATGGCAAGTACAAGGTATAGAATCATTGTTTAGAGCCTGCATGATCCCAGAACAAATTATATTTTTAAATGACACTGTTCAACAAACCACCTGTCTTGGCCTAGCCAAAATCAAAGACTTAAATAAACCGTCTATTCCAAAACCAACAATGTACAGCAATAGCTCTACAGATGAAGAGATAGACGTAAACTATGTATTAAACCAAAACAGAACACATCCTGATTGGAAACAGTGGTTGATCTGGCCCACAGATACTAATAACTGTCAAGACAGATTCCTGAACAAAACACAGGGGTTCAAATTGACCAGGCCAGACCCTAGATATCCCCAAAGACAACACCCAGGGATAATAACCACCTACAGTGTGGGCAAATTATGCCTTCAATGGCTACAAACTTCCACACTGGCAGAAATTAAGCAACACCTAACTATACTTACTGATGGTGCTGACTTGCGTGATTTCATTATGGGACCACGCAAACAGCGTCAAAAGCGTTTTATAGCAGCCTCTGTATATGCAGCATACAACGAGGCCCAGAAGGTGACTCAAATTGAAACAGCAGAGAGTATACGGGAAATTGACCGTATTAATTTGGAAAAATCACTTTCTGTAGTGGACAATGGGTTAATGACTCTGTCCTCCAGAATTTTTTCTTTGGACAGCATTGTGTCTTCAGCAATCGACATATTATCGCAGGACTTACTGTTGTTACAACACGGTCAGTCTCAATTGCGTTCTATTGTACAGCTTGGCTGGACGTTACAAAATCTGCGTTCAGGCTATGTGCCTTGGCGTTTAATCAACACAACGTCACTATTCAATATCTTTAACCTTACTGATAAACAAATCAGTATGGCACAGAAGGGTGCTGATTATCCAATCCTGAGCATTGAGAAACTCGAGAGATTACCAGTGACAATGTCAGAACGACCTGTCAGTGAATGGATAATACATGGGATAATTAATATTCCAATATCAACCTTCAGGTTTCAATACTGCCAAAAATATATACAGGCTGGCATGTACGAAAAATTGGGAAAAGGGTACATTAAAACAACGTGGAACTTGCCCTATTCACATGCATGTGTCAGTAATAAAGGACAGAAAGTGTTTCTTAGTGGCAATAATTGTGCGATGTCACTAAGCGGTACACTTCTGTGTAATGGAATTAGTTTGCATGGAGCCTGTGAAGGGAACTCAAATAACCTTTCATGTCACCAGCTAGGCGCACCTGCAACAGAGATAGAACCATTCTTTCAAAGACTCTATAATGGGAGTTACGTTCTAATTGTAGATCGCAGATGTTGTAGTCTTATGCCCGGGACTCCTTATCTCGTAACTACGACTGCGAAGGTCAAGTGCTGTGGACGCTCATTGTTCCCCAGCTCCTTTCCAGACAGGGAGGCAAGGGCATGGCCCAACTTGAAAATTACTTCTATTCGAATAGATACTTTAAGCAGAATGAAAACAGTGCTTCTTCAGACGCCGACCAGGCTCACGTCATCAAAAGAAACCTATGATCTCCTAGTCGCAAGGACGACTGCAGAGATTCACTCTTTGTTATCAACTAATTCCCCCATACATTTCGCAGAAATCCTGAATGAAATCTTAAATATTTCTGATACCAGTGGAGTCTCAAAAGTATTTAAGGCAGTATTTTCGATGGCATTAACACCATTCAAAGCCATACTGGGTATTTTTCCAGATTTCGTCCATTCGATTTTTGGCGGACTTCCCCTCATTTTGGGACTAATTGCAGGAATCCTATTCTTGGTCCTAATATTTCGTTATGGCAAACCATGTCACAGACAAAACACCTGCAACAAGGGAAGAAACAATCCGAGCCATTGGATACCGGGACCGGATATCAAAAATCCTGGGACTATCCCGGCTTAGAGACCTGAACATGACTTGGTTTCTATCATTTCGACCAATGTGGCATCGATGTGTTTTACCTGTATTAAGGTGCTTGCTATGCGGAGAAGAATGCGTGTTAGACACCTGTCTGACGCTACAATCGGATGCGCCAATGGATGCAGAAACATTGTTGAGTCCAATAAAGGCTCATGCTTTGTGCTGCCCTCAAAGGCTACCAATCCTGATGACGGCATTCGTGGAAGCTTCACCACTAGGATTAAGGGGTAGTGAAGTTCAAGATGAAAGCAGCATCGATCAGGTACGACCTTCTGTCAGCAATAACTAATCAAAACGTCAATGGAGACAATCATGCGCACAAATGCATGGTTACACCTTTTTCCGAGTTAGTGGAACTCTCCCAGGAAGCTGTTGACAGCTTTTTCGACAGTCTAAATGATATGATGTTCTCACCAGAGCATAAATAGAGACTTTTGAGCAAGCTCGCACACGGCGTTCCCTGAATTTGGCCTTCAACTAGAATAGCAAAATACCATGAACAATTTTCCCTCCAGTTCACGGAAAGCGATTTTTCAGCAGCCCCAAAATATTTTTACAATTTTTCGGGACACTTATCTTCTGCTTAAAGTAAGAACTATTCTTAGAGAACTAAAATTTCTAATTTTAGATACTTTATAGACATTAGCTGCCCGCTGGTATGTTCATAATTATTCTTATTCTGTGATGGAATGGTCTTGAACCTTTTTTTCTGTATTAAGAGCCATTTCATGTGTAAATTCTCATATACAAATTAGTGATAATGTATAGATATGCGTAATTACTTTACCATTATTCTACAGCTTGAGTGCATACAATACATGTGACTGCCTTTTTTCCGTATATTTGATAATTTCAAAATGCATTTATGTATTTTGGGGTGGTAAGGTATACACAATACTCTACAGTATGTTTTACTATGCCTAGATTAGTAAATATGTCCATAGTTAGCGTGGAGTGGGTGTGATGTATTCCTATAGGTTCTTTATCGATCCCCCTATTCCTGACCCTATTCTGGTTAACAAGTTAACTAGCAGCCATCCCATGATGCAGAAAACCCCCATGATGCAGAAACCGTTATCTGATTAAGCCACACTACGGCACAGGAACGTGTTATCTGATTAGGTCATAACGCTTGCCATCTAATTAGACGAGCGATATTCCTCCAGCCCCTGATAAGGCATACGGAGTTCTCAAAACAAATCAAACCTATGACAACCTGGGAAAAACCCTGCGGCCATTGTTTTGATTTCATCGAGAACTTCAGCAAAAGAATGTGCTAACGACCAAGTCGTATGACATCCTTATTGACGTATCTATGTCCATCCTTACGTCAATCTCGGCACCTTAAAGGTATAAATATTACCGATATTGCCCTATGCAAAGACACGCGGTGGTGACGAGATCGGAGCGGCCAGACTTGCCGAAGCCCAGAGCAGAGCAGACCCCGCTGGCGCAGCCCCGCCTTCCTGACGCGCTGAGAACGAGACGCTGCTTTCTCCTGCCGAGAAATCCAGCACCGGCGCTTCCGGGTAACCCTCGCAGGCAGCCTGGAATATCGAGACCAGAGACGAGAGATACCATCCCTCATTCATCCTAGATTCCAGGTACAGAACTGAATAACCCCTCGCAGAGAATTCTTTAGTCAGTCACTTGGCAAAACAAACTTAACTTAAACTGTAACTTTCTACTCCCGCCCACGTATTAGGCTTAGGTCAGGTACACGGGGTAGGCGTAGTTAGAAACACCAGTTGAGTACGATTAGTCAAATGTATATGTGTATGTATCTATTTTATTCATTTTAAACCATCTTATGGCTTAGAAACCATATCAATGTTTTTACAGTATTATTTTATACTTCTGCTTTTAATGTATGCACTTTACTTAACCATAAGTATTGCAATAATATCGATCCATTTCTCTTGTATGAGAAAAGAGACTGACCAATAAATACCATCTTTTATTGTACATGCCCGTCTCTTCCTTTTCTCTACAATCTGGTGAGACTAAGAATGCACGTACTGACTGAGTAAAATAAATTGCCTTTTGTTTTCACACGACTCTAGAGATACACTCTTGATTAGGGGAGAGCAAAGTTGTCATGTTCTATGGTTGTCAGAAACTAAATCCCTTCTTGTCTATCCAGGGAGGTTCAACTCCTCCTTGCCTATTCGAGAAAGTTTCTAGTGAACTCTGAGCTAGCTGGCAAACCCAAAACTTTAAGTCTAATATCGACAGTAGTAGACCTAGTTAACGTCTGGTCTAGGCCTATACTATTGAAGGTATTATTCCAATGCGCAGAACCTATTGGGATAATAGGAACTACACTACAACGCTATCCAACGCTTTCCCTACTGTTGCACTCTCTGGAGTGGGAATAGTAGTTTTTACCCATACGCTATCCAACGCTTTCCCTACTGTTGCACAATCAGGAGTAGGAATACTAATTTTTACCCCTACGCTATCCAACACTTTCTCCACTGTTGCACTCTCTGGTTTTTACCCCTACGCTATCCAACGCTT
The DNA here is from genome assembly GCF_964261635.1 of Lissotriton helveticus. Lineage (NCBI taxonomy): Eukaryota > Metazoa > Chordata > Amphibia > Caudata > Salamandridae > Lissotriton > Lissotriton helveticus. The sequence continues at coordinate 43,899,966 of NC_136063.1, forward strand.
TCTCCACTGTTGCACTCTCTGGAGTGGGAATAGTAATTTTTACCCCTACGCCATCCACCGCTTTCCCTACTGGTGCACTCTCTGGAGTGGGAATAGTAATTTTTACCCCTAGGCCATCTAATGCTTTCCCTATTGTTGTAATCTCTAGAATAAGAATAGTAATTTTTACCCTAGGCCATCCAACGCTTTTCCTACTGTTGCACTCTCTGGAGTGGGAGTAGTAATTTTTACCCCTAGGCCATCCAACACTTTCCCAAATGGTGCACTCTCTGGAGTGGGAATAGTCATTTTTACCCCTAGGCCATCTAATGCTTTCCCTATTGATGTACTCTCTATAATGAGAATAGTAATTTTTACCCTAGGCCATCTAACGCTTTCCCTACTGTTGCACTGTCTGGAGTGGGAATAGTAATTTTTACCCCTACGCTATCCAACGCTTTCCCTACTGTTGCACTCTCTGGAGTAGGAATAGTAATTTTTACCCCTACGCTATCCAACGCTTTCTCCACTGTTGCACTCTCTGGAGTGGGAATAGTAATTTTTACGCTACACTATCCATCGCTTTCCCTACAATTGCACTCTCTGGAGTGGGAATAGTAATTCTTACCCCTACGCTATCAAACGAATTCCCTAATGTTGCACTCTCTGGAGTGGGAATAGTAATTTGTATTCCTACCCTATCCAATGCTTTCCCTACTGTTGCTCTCTCTGAAGTTGGAATAATAATTGTTACCCCTACGCTATCCATCACTTTCCCTACTGTTGCACTCTCTGGAGTGGGAATAGTAATTGTTCCCCTACGCTATCCAATGCTTTCTCTACTATTGCACTCTCTGGAGTGGGAATAGTAATTTTGACCCCTAGGCCACCCAACGCTTTCCCTACTGATGCACTCTCTGGAGTGGGAATAGTATATGTTACCCCTACGCCATCCAAAGCTTTCCCTACTGTTGCACTCTCTGGAGAGGGAATAGTAATTTTTACCCCTACGCCATCCAACTCTTTCCCTACTCTTGCGCTCTCTGGAGTGGGAATAGTAATGTTTAACCCCTACGCTATCCAACGCTTTCCCTACTGTTGCACTTTCCGGAGTGGGATTAGTAATTTGTACCCCTAAGCTATCCAATGCTTTCCCTATTGTTGCACTCTCTGGAGTGGGAATAGAAATGTTTCCCCCAAGCTATCCAATGCTTTCCCTACTGTTGCACTATCTGGAGTGATAATAGTAATTTTTACCCCTACGCAATCCAACGCTTTCCCTACTGTTGCACTCTCTGGAGTGGGAATAGTAATTTTTAACCCTACGCTATTCAACGCTTTCCCTACTGTTGCACTCTCTGGAGTGGGAATAGTAGTTTTTACCCATACGCTATCCAACGCTTTCCCTACTGTTGCACAATCAGGAGTAGGAATAGTAAATGTTACCCCTACGCTATCCACGCTTTCTCCACTGTTGCACTCTCTGGAGTGGGAATAGTAATTTTTACCCCTACGCTATTCAACGCTTTCTCCACTGTTGCACTCTCTGGAGTGGGAATATTAATTTTTACCCCTAGGCCATCCAACGCTTTCCCTACTGGTGCACTCTCTGCAGTGGGAATAGTCATTTTTACCCCTAGGCCATCTAATGCTTTCCCTATTGTTGTACTCTCTAGAATGAGAATAGTAATTTTTACCCTAGGCCATCCAACGCTTTAACTACTGTTGCACTCTCTGGAGTGGGAGTAGTAATTTGTACCCCTATGCTAACCAACGCTTTCCCCACTGTTGCACTGTCTGGAGTGGGAATAGTAATTTTTACCCCTACGCTATCCAACGCTTTCCCTACTGTTGCACTCTCTGGAGTAGGAATAGTAATTTTTACCCCTACGTTCTCCGACGCTTTCTCCACTGTTGCACTCTCTGGAGTGGGAATAGTAATTTTTACCCTACGCTATCCATCGCTTTCCCTACTATTGCACTCTCTGGAGTGGGAATAGTAATTCTTACCCCTACGCTATCAAACGCATTCCCTAATTTTGAACTCTCTGGAGTGGGAATAGTAATTTTTATTCCTACCCTATCCAATGCTTTCCCTACTGTGCACTCTCTGAAGTGGGAATAATAATTGTTACCCCTACGCTATCCATTGCTTTCCTTACTGTTGCACTCTCTGGAGTGGGAATAGTAATTTTTATCCCTACGCTATCCAATGCTTTCTCTACCATTGTACTCTCTGGAGTGGGAATAGTAATTTTTACCCCTAGGCCACCCAACGCTTTCCCTACTGATGCACTCTCTGGAGTGGGAATAGTATATGTTACCCCTACGCCATCCAAAGCTTTCCCTACTGTTGCACTCTCTGGAGAGGGAATAGTAATTTTTACCCCTACGCCATGCAACTCTTTCCCTACTCTTGCACTCTCTGGAGTGGGAATAGTAATTTTTCCCCCTAGGAGATCCAACGCTTTCCCTACTGTTTCACTCTCTGGAGTGGGAATAGTAATGTTTACCCCTTCGCCATCCAAAGCGTTCCCTACTGTTGCACTCTCTGGAGTGGAAATAGTACTTTTTACCCCTATGCTAACCAATGCTTTCCCTACTTTTGCACTCTCTGGAGTGGGAATAGAAATGTTTCCCTATGCTTTCCAACTCTTTCCCTACTGTTGCAATCTCTGTAGTGGTAATAATAATTTTTACCCTTACGCTATCCAATGCTTTACCTACTGTTGCACTCTCTGGAGTGGGAATAGTAATTTTTACCACTATGCTATCCAACGCTTTCCCTACTCTTGCACTCTCTGGAGTGGAAATAGTAATTTGTACCCCTACGCTATCCAACGCTTTCCCTACTGTTGCTCTCTCTGGAGTGGGAATAGTAATTTTTACCCCTACGCTATCCAATGCTTTCCCTACTGTTGCACTCTCTGGAGTGGGAATAGAAATGTTTCCCCCAAGCTATCCAACCCTTTCATTACTGTTGCACTCTCTGCAGTGGGAATAGTAATTATTACCCCTACGCTATTCAACACTTTCCCTACTGTTGCACTCTCTGGAGTGGGAATAGTAATTTTTACCCCTACGTTATCCAACGCTTTCCCTACTGTTGCACTCTCTGGAGTGGGAATAGTAATTTTTAACCCTACGCTATCCAATGCTTTCCCTACTGTTGCACTCTCTGGAGTGGGAATAATAGTTTTTATCCATACGCTATCCAACGCTTTCCCTACTGTTGCACTCTCAGGAGTAGGAATAGTAATTTTTACCCCTACGCTATCCAACGCTTTCTCCACTGTTGCACTCTCTGGAGTGGGAATAGTAATTTTTACCCCTACGCTATCAAACGCATTCACTAATGTTGCACTCTCTGGAGTGGGAATAGTAATTTGTATTCCTACCCTTTCCAATGATTTCCCTAATGTTGCACTCTCTGAAGTGGGAATTTATAATTGTTACCCCTACGCTATCCATCGCTTTCCCCACTGTTGCACTTTCTGGAGTGGGAATAGTAATTTTAACCCCTACGTTATCCAATGCTTTCTCTACTATTGCACTCTCTGGAGTGGGAATATTAATTTTACCCCTAGGCCAACCAAAGCTTTCCCTACTGATGCAATCTCTGGAGTTGGAATATTATATGTTACCCCTACGTCATCCAAAGCTTTCCCTACTGTTGCACTCTCTGGAGAGGGAATAGTAATTTTTACCCCTACACCATCCAACTCTTTCCCTACTCTTGCACTCTCTGGAGTGGGAATAGTAATTTTCCCCCTAGGAGATCCTACGCTTTCCCTACTGTTGTACTCTCTGGAATGGGAATAGTAATGTTTACCCCTTCGCCATCCAATTCGTTCCCTACTGTTGCACTCATTGGAGTGGGAATAGTAATTTTTACCCCTACGCCATTCAACGCTTTCCCTACTGTTGCACTCTCTGGAGTGGGAATAGTAATTTTTACCCCTACGCTATCCAATGCTTTCCCTACTGTTGCACTCTCTGGAATGGGAATAGTAATTTTTACCCCTGTGCTATCCAACGCTTTCCCTACTGTTGCACTCTCTGGAGTGGAAATAGTAATTTTTACCCCTATGCTATCCAACGCTTTCCCTACTGTTGCACTCTCTGGAGTGGGAATAGTAATTTTTACCCCTAGGCCACCCAACGCTTTCCCTACTGATGCACTCTCTAGAGTGGGAATAGTATATGTTACCCCTATGCCATCCAAAGCTTTCCCTACTGTTGCACTCTCTGGAGAGGGAATAGTAATTTTTAACCCTACGCTATCCAATGCTTTCCCTACTGTTGCACTCTCTGGAGTGGGAATAATAGTTTTTATCCATACGCTATCCAACGCTTTCCCTACTGTTGCACTCTCAGGAGTAGGAATAGTAATTTTTACCCCTACGCTATCCAACGCTTTCTCCACTGTTGCACTCTCTGGAGTGGGAATAGTAATTTTTACCCCTACGCTATCAAACGCATTCACTAATGTTGCACTCTCTGGAGTGGGAATAGTAATTTGTATTCCTACCCTTTCCAATGATTTCCCTAATGTTGCACTCTCTGAAGTGGGAATTTATAATTGTTACCCCTACGCTATCCATCGCTTTCCCCACTGTTGCACTTTCTGGAGTGGGAATAGTAATTTTAACCCCTACGTTATCCAATGCTTTCTCTACTATTGCACTCTCTGGAGTGGGAATATTAATTTTACCCCTAGGCCAACCAAAGCTTTCCCTACTGATGCAATCTCTGGAGTTGGAATATTATATGTTACCCCTACGTCATCCAAAGCTTTCCCTACTGTTGCACTCTCTGGAGAGGGAATAGTAATTTTTACCCCTACACCATCCAACTCTTTCCCTACTCTTGCACTCTCTGGAGTGGGAATAGTAATTTTCCCCCTAGGAGATCCTACGCTTTCCCTACTGTTGTACTCTCTGGAATGGGAATAGTAATGTTTACCCCTTCGCCATCCAATTCGTTCCCTACTGTTGCACTCATTGGAGTGGGAATAGTAATTTTTACCCCTACGCCATTCAACGCTTTCCCTACTGTTGCACTCTCTGGAGTGGGAATAGTAATTTTTACCCCTACGCTATCCAATGCTTTCCCTACTGTTGCACTCTCTGGAATGGGAATAGTAATTTTTACCCCTGTGCTATCCAACGCTTTCCCTACTGTTGCACTCTCTGGAGAGGAAATAGTAATTTTTACCCCTATGCTATCCAACGCTTTCCCTACTGTTGCACTCTCTGGAGTGGGAATAGTAATTTTTACCCCTAGGCCACCCAACGCTTTCCCTACTGATGCACTCTCTAGAGTGGGAATAGTATATGTTACCCCTATGCCATCCAAAGCTTTCCCTACTGTTGCACTCTCTGGAGAGGGAATAGTAATTTTTACCCCTTTGCCATCCAACTCTTTCCCTACTCTTGCACTCTCTGGAGTGGGAATAGTCATTTTTACCCCTACACCATCCAACTCTTTCCCTACTCTTGCACTCTCTGGAGTGGGAATAGTAATTTGTACCCCTACGCTATCCAACGCTTTCCCTACTGTTGCACTCTCTGGAGTGGGAATAGAAATGTTTCCCCCAAGCTATCCAACCCTTTCATTACTGTTGCACTCTCTGGAGTGGGAATAGTAATTTTTACCCCTACGCTATCCAACACTTTCCCTACTGTTGCACTCGCTGGAGTGGGAATAGTAATTTTTACCCCTACGTTATCCAACACTTTCCCTACTTTTGCACTATCTGGGGTGGGAATAGTAATTTTTACCCCTACGCAATCCAATGCTTTCCCTACTGTTGCACTCTCTGGAGTGGGAATAGTAATTTTTAACCCTACGCTATCCAACGCTTTCCCTACTGCTGCACTCTCTGGAGTGGGAATAATAGTTTGTATCCATACGCTATCCAACGCTTTCCCTACTGTTGCACTCTCAGGAGTAGGAATAGTAATTTTTACCCCTACGCTATCCAACGCTTTCTCCACTGTTGCACTCTCTGGAGTGGGAATAGTCATTGTTACCCTACGCTATCCATCGCTTTCCCTACTATTGCACTCTCTGGAGTGGGAATAGTAATTTGTATTCCTACCCTATCCAATGATTTCCCTACTGTTGCACTCTCTGAAGTGGGAATAATAATTGTTACCCCTACGCTATCCATCGCTTTCCCCACTGTTGCACTCTCTGGAGTGGGAATAGTAATTTTTACCCCTACGTTATCTAATGCTTTCTCTACTATTGCACTCTCTGGAGTGGGAATAGTAATTTTACCCCTAGGCCAACCAACGCTTTCCCTACTGATGCAATCACTGGAGTTGGAATAGTATATGTTACCCCTACGTCATCCAAAGCTTTCCCTACTGTTGCACTCTCTGGAGAGGGAATAGTAATTTTTACCCCTACACCATCCAACTCTTTCCCTTCTCTTGCACTCTCTTGAGTGGGAATAGTAATTTTTCCCCCTAGGAGATCCTACGCTTTCCCTACTGTTGCACTCTCTGGAATGGGAATAGTAATGTTTACCCCTTCACCATCCAAAGCGTTCCCTACTATTGCACTCTTTGGAGTGGGAATAGTAATTTTTACCCCTACGCCATTCAACGCTTTCCCTACTGTTGCACTCTCTGGAGTGGGAATAGTAATTTTTACCCCTACGCTATCCAATGCTTTCCCTACTGTTGCACTCTCTGGAATGGGAATAGTAATTTTTACCCCTGTGCTATCCAACGCTTTCCCTACTGTTGCACTCTCTGGAGTGGAAATAGTCATTTTTACCCCTATGCTATCCAACGCTTTCCCTACTGTTGCACTCTCTGGAGTGAGAATAGTAATTTTTACCCGTATGCTATCCAATGCTTTCTCTACTATTGCACTCTCTGGAGTGGGAATAGTAATTTTTACCCCTAGGCCACCCAACGCTTTCCCTACTGATGCACTCTCTGGAGTGGGAATAGTATATGTTACCCCTATGCCATCCAAAGCTTTCCCTACTGTTGAACTCTCTGGAGAGGGAATAGTAATTTTTACCCCTTTGCCATCCAACTCTTTCCCTACTCTTGTACTCTCTGGAGTGGGAATAGTCATTTTTACCCCTACGCCATCCAACTCTTTCCCTACTGTTGCACTCTCTGGAGTGGGAATAATAGTTTTTAACCATACGCTATCCAACGCTTTCCCTACTGTTGCACTTTCAGGAGTAGGAATAGTAATTTTTACCCCTACGCTATCCAACGCTTTCTCCACTGTTGCACTCTCTGGAGTGGGAATAGTCATTTTTACCCTACGCTATCCATCGCTTTCCCTACTATTGCACTCTCTTGAGTGGGAATAGTAATTCTTACCCCTACGCTATCAAACGCATTCCCTAATGTTGCACTCTCTGGAGTGGGAATAGTAATTTGCATTCCTACCCTATCCAATGATTTCCCTACTGTTGCACTCTCTGAAGTAGGAATAATAATTGTTACCCCTACGCTATCCATCGCTTTCCCCACTGTTGCACTCTCTGGAGTGGGAATAGTAATTTTTACCCCTACGTTATCCAATGCTTTCTCTACTATTGCACTCTCTGGAGTGGGAATAGTAATTTTACCCATAGGCCAACCAACGCGTTCCCTACTGATGCAATCACTGGAGTTGGAATATTATATGTTACCCCTACGTCATGCAAAGCTTTCCCTACTGTTGCACTCTCTGGAGAGGGAATAGTAATTTTTACCCCTTTGCCATCCAACTCTTTCCCTACTCTTGCACTCTCTGGAGTGGGAATAGTCATTTTTACCCCTACGCCATCCAACTCTTTCCCTACTCTTGCACTCTCTGGAGTGGGAATAGTAATTTGTACCCCTACGCTATCCAACGCTTTCCCTACTGTTGCACTCTCTGGAGTGGGAATAGTAATTTTTACCCCTACGCTATCCAATGCTTTCCCTACTGTTGCACTCTCTGGAGTGGGAATAGAAATGTTTCCCCCAAGCTATCCAACCCTTTCATTACTGTTGCACTCTCTGGAGTGGGAATAGTAATTTTTACCCCTACGCTATCCAACACTTTCCCTACTGTTGCACTCGCTGGAGTGGGAATAGTAATTTTTACCCCTACGTTATCCAACGCTTTCCCTACTTTTGCACTATCTGGGGTGGGAATAGTAATTTTTACCCCTACGCAATCCAACGCTTTCCCTACTGTTGCACTCTCTGGAGTGGGAATAGTAATTTTTAACCCTACGCTATCCAACGCTTTCCCTACTGTTGCACTCTCTGGAGTGGGAATAATAGTTTGTATCCATACGCTATCCAACGCTTTCCCTACTGTTGCACTCTCAGGAGTAGGAATAGTAATTTTTACCCCTACGCTATCCAACGCTTTCTCCACTGTTGCACTCTCTGGAGTGGGAATAGTCATTTTTACCCTACGCTATCCATCGCTTTCCCTACTATTGCACTCTCTGGAGTGGGAATAGTAATTTGTATTCCTACCCTATCCAATGATTTCCCTACTGTTGCACTCTCTGAAGTGGGAATAATAATTGTTACCCCTACGCTATCCATCGCTTTCCCCACTGTTGCACTCTCTGGAGTGGGAATAGTAATTTTTACCCCTACGTTATCCAATGCTTTCTCTACTATTGCACTCTCTGGAGTGGGAATAGTAATTTTTCCCCCTAGGAGATCCTACGCTTTCCCTACTGTTGCACTCTCTGGAATGGGAATAGTAATGTTTACCCCTTCACCATCCAAAGCGTTCCCTACTGTTGCACTCTTTGGAGTGGGAATAGTAATTTTTACCCCTACGCCATTCAACACTTTCCCTACTGTTGCATTCTAAGGAGTGGGAATAGTAATTTTTACCCCTACGCTATCCAATGCTTTCCCTACTGTTGCACTCTCTAGAATGGGAATAGTAATTTTTACCCCTGTGCTATTCAACGCTTTCCCTACTGTTGCACTCTCTGGAGTGGAAATAGTCATTTTTACCCCTATGCTATCCAACGCTTTCCCTACTGTTGCACTCTCTGGAGTGAGAATAGTAATGTTTACCCCTATGCTATCCAATGCTTTCTCTACTATTGCACTCTCTGGAGTGGGAATAGTAATTTTTACCCCTAGGCCACCCAACACTTTCCCTACTGATGCACTCTCTGGAGTGGGAATAGTATATGTTACCCCTATGCCATCCAAAGCTTTCCCTACTCTTGCACTTCCTGGAGTGGGAATTGTAATTTTTACCACTACGCTATTCAACGCTTTCCCTACTGTTGCACTCTCTGGAGTGGGAATAGTAATTTTTAACCCTACGCTATCCAATGCTTTCCCTACTGTTGCACTCTCTGGAGTGGGAATACTAGTTTGTATCCATACGCTATCCAACGCTTTCCCTACTGTTGCACTCTCAGGAGTAGGAATAGTAATTTTTACCCCTACGCTATCCAACGCTTTCTCCACTGTTGCACTCTCTGGAGTGGGAATAGTCATTTTTACCCTACGCTATCCATCGCTTTCCCTACTATTGCACTCTCTGGAGTGGGAATAGTAATTTGTATTCCTACCCTATCCAATCATTTCCCTACTGTTGCACTCTCTGAAGTGGGAATAATAATTGTTACCCCTACGCTATCCATCGCTTTCCCCACTGTTGCACTCTCTGGAGTGAGAATAATACATTTTACCCCTACGTTATCCAATGCTTTCTCTACTATTGCACTCTCTGGAGTGGGAATAGTAATTTTACCCTTAGGCCAACCAACGCTTTCCCTACTGATGCAATCACTGGAGTTGGAATAGTATATGTTACCCCTACGTCATCCAAAGCTTTCCCTACTGTTGCACTCTCTGGAGTGGGAATAGTAATTTTTCCCCCTAGGAGATCCTACGCTTTCCCTACTGTTGCACTCTCTGGAATGGGAATAGTAATGTTTACCCCTTCACCATCCAAAGCGTTCCCTACTGTTGCACTCTTTGGAGTGGGAATAATAATTTTTACCCCTACGCCATTCAACGCTTTCCCTACTGTTGCACTCTCTGGAGTTTGAATAGTAATTTTTACCCCTACGCTATCCAATGCTTTCCCTACTGTTGCACTCTCTGGAATGGGAATAGTAATTTTTACCCCTGTGCTATCCAACGCTTTCCCTACTGTTGCACTCTCTGGAGTGGAAATAGTCATTTTTACCCCTATGCTATCCAACGCTTTCCCTACTGTTGCACTCTCTGGAGTGAGAATAGTAATTTTTACCCCTATGCTATCCAATGCTTTCTCTACTATTGCACTCTCTGGAGTGGGAATAGTAATTTTTACCCCTAGGCCACCCAACGCTTTCCCTACTGATGCACTCTCTGGAGTGGGAATAGTATATGTTACCCTTATGCCATCCAAAGCTTTCCCTACTGTTGCACTCTCTGGAGAGGGAATAGTAATTTTTACCCCTTTGCCATCCAACTCTTTCCCTACTCTTGTACTCTCTGGAGTGGGAATAGTCATTTTTACCCCTATGCCATCCAACTCTTTCCCTACTGTTGCACTCTCTGGAGTGGGAATAATAGTTTTTATCCATACGCTATCCAACGCTTTCCCTACTGTTGCACTTTCAGGAGTAGGAATCGTAATTTTTACCCCTACGCTATCCAACGCTTTCTCCACTGTTGCACTCTCTGGAGTGGGAATAGTCATTTTTACCCTACGCTATCCATCGCTTTCCCTACTATTGCACTCTCTGGAGTGGGAATAGTAATTCTTACCCCTACGCTATCAAACACATTCCCTAATGTTGCACTCTCTGGAGTGGGAATAGTAATTTGTATTCCTACCCTATCCAATGATTTCCCTACTGTTGCACTCTCTGAAGTGGGAATAATAATTGTTATCCCTACGCTATCCATCGCTTTCCCCACTGTTGCACTCTCTGGAGTGGGAATAGTAATTTTTACCCCTACGTTATCCAATGCTTTCTCTACTATTGCACTCTCTGGAGTGGGAATAGTAATTTTTACCCCTAGGCCACCCAACGCTTTCCCTATTGATGCAATCTCTGGAGTTGGAATAGTATATGTTACCCATACGTCATCCAAAGCTTTCCCTACTGTTGCACTCTCTGGAGAGGGAATAGTAATTTTTACCCCTACACCATCCAACTCTTTCCCTACTCTTGCACTCTCTGGAGTGGGAATAGTAATTTTTCCCCCTAGGAGATCCAACGCTTTCCCTACTGTTGCACTCTCTGGAATGGGAATAGTAATGTTTACCCCTTTGCCATCCAAAGCGTTCCCTACTGTTGCACTCTTTGGAGTGGGAATAGTAATTTTTACCCCTACGCCATTCAACGCTTTCCCTACTGTTGCACTCTCTGGAGTGGGAATAGTAATTTTTACCCCTACGCTATCCAATGCTTTCCCTACTGTTGCACTCTCTGGAGTGGGGATAGAAATGTTTCCCTATGCTTTCCAACTCTTTCCCTACTGTTGCAATGTCTGTAGTGGGAATAATAATTTTTTACCCCTACGCTATCCAACGCTTTCCCTACTGTTGCACTCTCTGGAATGGTAATAGTACTTTTTACCCCTATGCTATCCAACGCTTTCCCTACTGTTGCACTCTCTGGAGTGAGAATAGTAATTTTTACCCCTACGCTATCCAATGCTTTCTCTACTATTGCACTCTCTGGAGTGGGAATAGTAATTTTTACCCCTAGGCCACCCAACGCTTTCCCTACTGATGCACTCTCTGGAGTGGGAATAGTATATGTTACCCCTATTCCATCCAAAGCTTTCCCTGCTGTTGCACTCTCTGGAGAGGGAATAGTAATGTTTACCCCTACGCCATCCAACTCTTTCCCTACTCTTGCACTCTCTGGAGTGGGAATATTAATTTTTACCCCTACGCTATCCAACTCTTTCCCTACTGTTGCACTCTCTGGAGTGGGAATAGTAATTTTTACCCCTATGCTATCCAATGCTTTCCTTACTGTTGCACTCTCTGGAGTGGGAATAGAAATGTTTCCCCCAAGCTATCCAATGCTTTCCCTACTGTTGCACTCTCTGGAGTGGGAATAGAAATGTTTCCCCCAAGCTATCCAATGCTTTCCCTACTGTTGCACTCTCTGGAGTGGGAATAGTAATTTTTACCCCTATGCTATCCAACGCTTTCTCCACTGTTGCAATATCTGGAGTGGGAATAATAATTTTTACCCTACGCTATCCATTGCTTTCCCTACTGTTGCACTCTCTGGAGTGGGAATAGTAATTTTTACCCCTATGCTATCCAATGCTTTCCCTACTGTTGCACTCTCTGGAGTGGGAATAGAAATGTTTCCCCCAAGCTATCCAACGCTTACCCTACTGGTGCACTCTCTGGAGTGGGAATAGTAATTTTTACCCCTAGGCCTTCCAAAGCTTTCCCTACTGATGCACTCTCTGGAGTGGGAATAGTATATGTTACCCCTATGCCATCCAAAGCTTTCCCTACTGTTGCTCTCTCTGGAGAGGGAATAGTAATGTTTACCCCTACGCTATCCAACTCTTTCCCTACTCTTGCACTCTCTGGAGTGGGAATAGTAATTTTTACCCCTACGCTATCCAACGCTTTCCCTACTGTTGCACTCTCTGGAGTGGGAATAGTAATTTTTACCCCTATGCTATCCAATGCTTTCCCTACTGTTGCACTCTCTGGAGTGGGAATAGAAATGTTTCCCCCAAGCTATCCAATGCTTTCCCTACTGTTGCACTCTCTGGAGTGGGAATAGTAGTTTTTACCCATACGCTATCCAACGCTTTCCCTACTGTTGCACTCTCAGGAGTAGGAATTGTAATTTTTACCCCTACGCTATCCAACGCTTTCTCCACTGTTGCATTCTCTGGAGTGGGAATAGTAATTTTTACCCTACGCTATCCATTGCTTTCCCTACTATTGCACTCTCTGGAGTGGGAAGAGTAATTCTTACCTATACGCTATCAAACGCATTCCCTAATGTTGCACTCTCTGGAGTGGGAGTAGTAATTTGTATTCCTACCCTATCCAATGCTTTCCCTACTGTTGCACTCTCTGAAGTGGGAATAATTATCGTTACCCCTACGCTATCCAACGCTTTCCCTACTGTTGCACTCTCTGGAGAGGGAATAGTAATTTTTACCCCTACGCTATCCAACGCTTTCTCCACTGTTGCACTCTCTGGAGTGGGAATAGTAATTTTTACCCCTACGCCATCCAACTCTTTCCCTACTCTTGCACTCTCTGGAGTGGGAATAGTAATTTTTACCCCTACACTATCCAACGCTTTCCCTACTGTTGCACTCTCTGGAGTGGGAATAGTAATTTTTGCCCCTATGCTTTCCAATTCTTTCCCTACTGTTGCACTCTCTGGAGTGGGAATAGAAATGTTTCCCCCAAGCTATCCAACACTTTCCCTACTGTTGCACTCTCTGGAGTGGGAATAGTAATTTTTACCCCTACGCTATCCAACACTTTCCCTATTGTTGCACTCTCTGGAGTGGGAATAGTAATTTTTACCCCTACTCTATCCAATGCGTTCTCTACTATTGCACTCTCTGGAGTGGGAATAGTCATTTTTACCCCTAGGCCACCCAACGCTTTCCCTACTGATGCACTCTCTGGAGTGGGAATAGTATATGTTACCCCTATGCCATCCAAAACTTTCCCTACTGTTGCACTCTCTGGATAGGGAATAGTAATTTTTACCCCTACGCCATCCAACTCTTTCTCTACTGATGCATTCTCTGGAGTGGGAATAGTAATTTTTAACCCTACGCTATTCAACGCTTTCCCTACTGTTGCACTCTCTGGAGTGGGAATAGTAGTTTTTACCCATACGCTATCCAACGCTTTCCCTACTGTTGCACAATCAGGAGTAGGAATAGTAAATGTTACCCCTACGCTATCCACGCTTTCTCCACTGTTGCACTCTCTGGAGTGGGAATAGTAATTTTTACCCCTACGCTATTCAACGCTTTCTCCACTGTTGCACTCTCTGGAGTGGGAATATAAATTTTTACCCCTAGGCCATCCAACGCTTTCCCTACTGGTGCACTCTCTGCAGTGGGAATAGTCATTTTTACCCCTAGGCCATCTAATGCTTTCCCTATTGTTGTACTCTCTAGAATGAGAATAGTAATTTTTACCCTAGGCCATCCAACGCTTTAACTACTGTTGCACTCTCTGGAGTGGGAGTAGTAATTTGTACCCCTATGCTAACCAACGCTTTCCCCACTGTTGCACTGTCTGGAGTGGGAATAGTAATTTTTACCCCTACGCTATCCAACGCTTTCCCTACTGTTGCACTCTCTGGAGTAGGAATAGTAATTTTTACCCCTACGTTCTCCGACGCTTTCTCCACTGTTGCACTCTCTGGAGTGGGAATAGTAATTTTTACCCTACGCTATCCATCGCTTTCCCTACTATTGCACTCTCTGGAGTGGGAATAGTAATTCTTACCCCTACGCTATCAAACGCATTCCCTAATTTTGAACTCTCTGGAGTGGGAATAGTAATTTTTACCCCTACGCTATTCAACGCTTTCTCCACTGTTGCACTCTCTGGAGTGGGAATATAAATTTTTACCCCTAGGCCATCCAACGCTTTCCCTACTGGTGCACTCTCTGCAGTGGGAATAGTCATTTTTACCCCTAGGCCATCTAATGCTTTCCCTATTGTTGTACTCTCTAGAATGAGAATAGTAATTTTTACCCTAGGCCATCCAACGCTTTAACTACTGTTGCACTCTCTGGAGTGGGAGTAGTAATTTGTACCCCTATGCTAACCAACGCTTTCCCCACTGTTGCACTGTCTGGAGTGGGAATAGTAATTTTTACCCCTACGCTATCCAACGCTTTCCCTACTGTTGCACTCTCTGGAGTAGGAATAGTAATTTTTACCCCTACGTTCTCCGACGCTTTCTCCACTGTTGCACTCTCTGGAGTGGGAATAGTAATTTTTACCCTACGCTATCCATCGCTTTCCCTACTATTGCACTCTCTGGAGTGGGAATAGTAATTCTTACCCCTACGCTATCAAACGCATTCCCTAATTTTGAACTCTCTGGAGTGGGAATAGTAATTTTTATTCCTACCCTATCCAATGCTTTCCCTACTGTGCACTCTCTGAAGTGGGAATAATAATTGTTACCCCTACGCTATCCATTGCTTTCCTTACTGTTGCACTCTCTGGAGTGGGAATAGTAATTTTTATCCCTACGCTATCCAATGCTTTCTCTACTATTGTACTATCTGGAGTGGGAATAGTAATTTTTACCCCTAGGCCACCCAACGCTTTCCCTACTGATGCACTCTCTGGAGTGGGAATAGTATATGTTACCCCTACGCCATCCAAAGCTTTCCCTACTGTTGCACTCTCTGGAGAGGGAATAGTAATTTTTACCCCTACGCCATGCAACTCTTTCCCTACTCTTGCACTCTCTGGAGTGGGAATAGTAATTTTTCCCCCTAGGAGATCCAACGCTTTCCCTACTGTTTCACTCTCTGGAGTGGGAATAGTAATGTTTACCCCTTCGACATCCAAAGCGTTCCCTACTGTTGCACTCTCTGGAGTGGAAATAGTACTTTTTACCCCTATGCTAACCAATGCTTTCCCTACTTTTGCACTCTCTGGAGTGGGAATAGAAATGTTTCCCTATGCTTTCCAACTCTTTCCCTACTGTTGCAATCTCTGTAGTGGTAATAATAATTTTTACCCCTACGCTATCCAATGCTTTACCTACTGTTGCACTCTCTGGAGTGGGAATCGTAATTTTTACCACTATGCTATCCAACGCTTTCCCTACTCTTGCACTCTCTGGAGTGGAAATAGTAATTTGTACCCCTACGCTATCCAACGCTTTCCCTACTGTTGCACTCTCTGGAGTGGGAATAGTAATTTTTACCCCTACGCTATCCAATGCTTTCCCTACTGTTGCACTCTCTGGAGTGGCAATAGAAATGTTTCCCCCAAGCTATCCAACCCTTTCATTACTGTTGCACTCTCTGCAGTGGGAATAGTAATTATTACCCCTACGCTATTCAACACTTTCCCTACTGTTGCACTCTCTGGAGTGGGAATAGTAATTTTTACCCCTACGTTATCCAACGCTTTCCCTACTGTTGCACTCTCTGGAGTGGGAATAGTAATTTTTAACCCTACGCTATCCAATGCTTTCCCTACTGTTGCACTCTCTGGAGTGGGAATAATAGTTTTTATCCATACGCTATCCAACGCTTTCCCTACTGTTGCACTCTCAGGAGTAGGAATAGTAATTTTTACCCCTACGCTATCCAACGCTTTCTCCACTGTTGCACTCTCTGGAGTGGGAATAGTAATTTTTACCCCTACGCTATCAAACGCATTCACTAATGTTGCACTCTCTGGAGTGGGAATAGTAATTTGTATTCCTACCCTTTCCAATGATTTCCCTAATGTTGCACTCTCTGAAGTGGGAATTTATAATTGTTACCCCTACGCTATCCATCGCTTTCCCCACTGTTGCACTTTCTGGAGTGGGAATAGTAATTTTTACCCCTACGTTATCCAATGCTTTCTCTACTATTGCACTCTCTGGAGTGGGAATATTAATTTTACCCCTAGGCCAACCAAAGCTTTCCCTACTGATGCAATCTCTGGAGTTGGAATATTATATGTTACCCCTACGTCATCCAAAGCTTTCCCTACTGTTGCACTCTCTGGAGAGGGAATAGTAATTTTTACCCCTACACCATCCAACTCTTTCCCTACTCTTGCACTCTCTGGAGTGGGAATAGTAATTTTCCCCCTAGGAGATCCTACGCTTTCCCTACTGTTGCACTCTCTGGAATGGGAATAGTAATGTTTACCCCTTCGCCATCCAATTCGTTCCCTACTGTTGCACTCATTGGAGTGGGAATAGTAATTTTTACCCCTACGCCATTCAACGCTTTCCCTACTGTTGCACTCTCTGGAGTGGGAATAGTAATTTTTACCCCTACGCTATCCAATGCTTTCCCTACTGTTGCACTCTCTGGAATGGGAATAGTAATTTTTACCCCTGTGCTATCCAACGCTTTCCCTACTGTTGCACTCTCTGGAGTGGAAATAGTAATTTTTACCCCTATGGTATCCAACGCTTTCCCTACTGTTGCACTCTCTGGAGTGGGAATAGTAATTTTTACCCCTAGGCCACCCAACGCTTTCCCTACTGATGCACTCTCTAGAGTGGGAATAGTATATGTTACCCCTATGCCATCCAAAGCTTTCCCTACTGTTGCACTCTCTGGAGAGGGAATAGTAATTTTTACCCCTTTGCCATCCAACTCTTTCCCTACTCTTGCACTCTCTGGAGTGGGAATAGTCATTTTTACCCCTACGCCATCCAACTCTTTCCCTACTCTTGCACTCTCTGGAGTGGGAATAGTAATTTGTACCCCTACGCTATCCAACGCTTTCCCTACTGTTGCACTCTCTGGAGTGGGAATAGTAATTTTTACCCCTACGCTATCCAATGCTTTCCCTACTGTTGCACTCTCTGGAGTGGGAATAGAAATGTTTCCCCCAAGCTATCCAACCCTTTCATTACTGTTGCACTCTCTGGAGTGGGAATAGTAATTTTTACCCCTACGCTATCCAACACTTTCCCTACTGTTGCACTCGCTGGAGTGGGAATAGTAATTTTTACCCCTACGTTATCCAACGCTTTCCCTACTTTTGCACTATCTGGGGTGGGAATAGTAATTTTTACCCCTACGCTATCAAACGCATTCACTAATGTTGCACTCTCTGGAGTGGGAATAGTAATTTGTATTCCTACCCTTTCCAAAGATTTCCCTAATGTTGCACTCTCTGAAGTGGGAATTTATAATTGTTACCCCTACGCTATCCATCGCTTTCCCCACTGTTGCACTTTCTGGAGTGGGAATAGTAATTTTTACCCCTACGTTATCCAATGCTTTCTCTACTATTGCACTCTCTGGAGTGGGAATATTAATTTTACCCCTAGGCCAACCAAAGCTTTCCCTACTGATGCAATCTCTGGAGTTGGAATATTATATGTTACCCCTACGTCATCCAAAGCTTTCCCTACTGTTGCACTCTCTGGAGAGGGAATAGTAATTTTTACCCCTACACCATCCAACTCTTTCCCTACTCTTGCACTCTCTGGAGTGGGAATAGTAATTTTCCCCCTAGGAGATCCTACGCTTTCCCTACTGTTGCACTCTCTGGAATGGGAATAGTAATGTTTACCCCTTCGCCATCCAATTCGTTCCCTACTGTTGCACTCATTGGAGTGGGAATAGTAAATTTTTACCCCTACGCCATTCAACGCTTTCCCTACTGTTGCACTCTCTGGAGTGGGAATAGTAATTATTACCCCTACGCTATCCAATGCTTTCCCTACTGTTGCACTCTCTGGAATGGGAATAGTAATTTTTACCCCTGTGCTATCCAACGCTTTCCCTACTGTTGCACTCTCTGGAGTGGAAATAGTAATTTTTACCCCTATGCTATCCAACGCTTTCCCTACTGTTGCACTCTCTGGAGTGGGAATAGTAATTTTTACCCCTAGGCCACCCAACGCTTTCCCTACTGATGCACTCTCTAGAGTGGGAATAGTATATGTTACCCCTATGCCATCCAAAGCTTTCCCTACTGTTGCTCTCTCTGGAGAGGGAATAGTAATTTTTACCCCTTTGCCATCCAACATTTTCCCTAATCTTGCACTCTCTGGAGTGGGAATAGTCATTTTTACCCCTACGCCATCCAACTCTTTCCCTACTCTTGCACTCTCTGGAGTGGGAATAGTAATTTGTACCCCTACGCTATCCAACGCTTTCCCTACTGTTGCACTCTCTGGAGTGGGAATAGTAATTTTTACCCCTACGCTATCCAATGCTTTCCCTACTGTTGCACTCTCTGGAGTGGGAATAGAAATGTTTCCCCCAAGCTATCCAACCCTTTCATTACTGTTGCACTCTCTGGAGTGGGAATAGTAATTTTTACCCCTACGCTATCCAACACTTTCCCTACTGTTGCACTCGCTGGAGTGGGAATAGTAATTTTTACCCCTACGTTATCCAACGCTTTCCCTACTTTTGCACTATCTGGGGTGGGAATAGTAATTTTTACCCCTACGCAATCCAACGCTTTCCCTACTGTTGCACTCTCTGGAGTGGGAATAGTAATTTTTAACCCTACGCTATCCAACGCTTTCCCTACTGTTGCACTCTCTGGAGTGGGAATAATAGTTTGTATCCATACGCTATCCAACGCTTTCCCTACTGTTGCACTCTCAGGAGTAGGAATAGTAATTTTTACCCCTACGCTATCCAACGCTTTCTCCACTGTTGCACTCTCTGGAGTGGGAATAGTCATTTTTACCCTACGCTATCCATCGCTTTCCCTACTATTGCACTCTCTGGAGTGGGAATAGTAATTTGTATTCCTACCCTATCCAATGATTTCCCTACTGTTGCACTCTCTGAAGTGGGAATAATAATTGTTACCCCTACGCTATCCATCGCTTTCCCCACTGTTGCACTCTCTGGAGTGGGAATAGTAATTTTTACCCCTACGTTATCCAATGCTTTCTCTACTATTGCACTCTCTGGAGTGGGAATAGTAATTTTACCCCTAGGCCAACCAACGCTTTCCCTACTGATGCAATCACTGGAGTTGGAATAGTATATGTTACCCCTACGTCATCCAAAGCTTTCCCTACTGTTGCACTCTCTGGAGAGGGAATAGTAATTTTTACCCCTACACCATCCAACTCTTTCCCTTCTCTTGCACTCTCTTGAGTGGGAATAGTAATTTTTCCCCCTAGGAGATCCTACGCTTTCCCTACTGTTGCACTCTCTGGAATGGCAATAGTAATGTTTACCTCTTCACCATCCAAAGCGTTCCCTACTATTGCACTCTTTGGAGTGGGAATAGTAATTTTTACCCCTACGCCATTCAACGCTTTCCCTACTGTTGCACTCTCTGGAGTGGGAATAGTAATTTTTACCCCTACGCTATCCAATGCTTTCCCTACTGTTGCACTCTCTGGAATGGGAATAGTAATTTTTACCCCTGTGCTATCCAACGCTTTCCCTACTGTTGCACTCTCTGGAGTGGAAATAGTCATTTTTACCCCTATGCTATCCAACGCTTTCCCTACTATTGCACTCTCTGGAGTGAGAATAGTAATTTTTACCCCTATGCTATCCAATGCTTTCTCTACTATTGCACTCTCTGGAGTGGGAATAGTAATTTTTACCCCTAGGCCACCCAACGCTTTCCCTACTGATGCACTCTCTGGAGTGGGAATAGTATATGTTACCCCTATGCCATCCAAAGCTTTCCCTACTGTTGAACTCTCTGGAGAGGGAATAGTAATTTTTACCCCTTTGCCATCCAACTCTTTCCCTACTCTTGTACTCTCTGGAGTGGGAATAGTCATTTTTACCCCTACGCCATCCAACTCTTTCCCTACTGTTGCACTCTCTGGAGTGGGAATAATAGTTTTTAACCATACGCTATCCAACGCTTTCCCTACTGTTGCACTTTCAGGAGTAGGAATAGTAATTTTTACCCCTACGCTATCCAACGCTTTCTCCACTGTTGCACTCTCTGGAGTGGGAATAGTCATTTTTACCCTACGCTATCCATCGCTTTCCCTACTATTGCACTCTCTTGAGTGGGAATAGTAATTCTTACCCCTACGCTATCAAACGCATTCCCTAATGTTGCACTCTCTGGAGTGGGAATAGTAATTTGTATTCCTACCCTATCCAATGATTTCCCTACTGTTGCACTCTCTGAAGTAGGAATAATAATTGTTACCCCTACGCTATCCATCGCTTTCCCCACTGTTGCACTCTCTGGAGTGGGAATAGTAATTTTTACCCCTACGTTATCCAATGCTTTCTCTACTATTGCACTCTCTGGAGTGGGAATAGTAATTTTACCCATAGGCCAACCAACGCTTTCCCTACTGATGCAATCACTGGAGTTGGAATAGTATGTTACCCCTACGTCATGCAAGGCTTTCCCTACTGTTGCACTCTCTGGAGAGGGAATAGTAATTTTTACCCCTTTGCCATCCAACTCTTTCCCTACTCTTGCACTCTCTGGAGTGGGAATAGTCATTTTTACCCCTACGCCATCCAACTCTTTCCCTACTCTTGCACTCTCTGGAGTGGGAATAGTAATTTGTACCCCTACGCTATCCAACGCTTTCCCTACTGTTGCACTCTCTGGAGTGGGAATAGTAATTTTTACCCCTACGCTATCCAATGCTTTCCCTACTGTTGCACTCTCTGGAGTGGGAATAGAAATGTTTCCCCCAAGCTATCCAACCCTTTCATTACTGTTGCACTCTCTGGAGTGGGAATAGTAATTTTTACCCCTACGCTATCCAACACTTTCCCTACTGTTGCACTCGCTGGAGTGGGAATAGTAATTTTTACCCCTACGTTATCCAACGCTTTCCCTACTTTTGCACTATCTGGGGTGGGAATAGTAATTTTTACCCCTACGCAATCCAACGCTTTCCCTACTGTTGCACTCTCTGGAGTGGGAATAGTAATTTTTAACCCTACGCTATCCAACGCTTTCCCTACTGTTGCACTCTCTGGAGTGGGAATAATAGTTTGTATCCATACGCTATCCAACGCTTTCCCTACTGTTGCACTCTCAGGAGTAGGAATAGTAATTTTTACCCCTACGCTATCCAACGCTTTCTCCACTGTTGCACTCTCTGGAGTGGGAATAGTCATTTTTACCCTACGCTATCCATCGCTTTCCCTACTATTGCACTCTCTGGAGTGGGAATAGTAATTTGTATTCCTACCCTATCCAATGATTTCCCTACTGTTGCACTCTCTGAAGTGGGAATAATAATTGTTACCCCTACGCTATCCATCGCTTTCCCCACTGTTGCACTCACTGGAGTGGGAATAGTAATTTTTACCCCTACGTTATCCAATGCTTTCTCTACTATTGCACTCTCTGGAGTGGGAATAGTAATTTTTCCCCCTAGGAGATCCTACGCTTTCCCTACTGTTGCACTCTCTGGAATGGGAATAGTAATGTTTACCCCTTCACCATCCAAAGCGTTCCCTACTGTTGCACTCTTTGGAGTGGGAATAGTAATTTTTACCCCTACGCCATTCAACACTTTCCCTACTGTTGCATTCTAAGGAGTGGGAATAGTAATTTTTACCCCTACGCTATCCAATGCTTTCCCTACTGTTGCACTCTCTGGAATGGGAATAGTAATTTTTACCCCTGTGCTATTCAACGCTTTCCCTACTGTTGCACTCTCTGGAGTGGAAATAGTCATTTTTACCCCTATGCTATCCAACGCTTTCCCTACTGTTGCACTCTCTGGAGTGAGAATAGTAATGTTTACCCCTATGCTATCCAATGCTTTCTCTACTATTGCACTCTCTGGAGTGGGAATAGTAATTTTTACCCCTAGGCCACCCAACACTTTCCCTACTGATGCACTCTCTGGAGTGGGAATAGTATATGTTACCCCTATGCCATCCAAAGCTTTCCCTACTCTTGCACTTCCTGGAGTGGGAATTGTAATTTTTACCACTACGCTATTCAACGCTTTCCCTACTGTTGCACTCTCTGGAGTGGGAATAGTAATTTTTAACCCTACGCTATCCAATGCTTTCCCTACTGTTGCACTCTCTGGAGTGGGAATACTAGTTTGTATCCATACGCTATCCAACGCTTTCCCTACTGTTGCACTCTCAGGAGTAGGAATAGTAATTTTTACCCCTACGCTATCCAACGCTTTCTCCACTGTTGCACTCTCTGGAGTGGGAATAGTCATTTTTACCCTATGCTATCCATCGCTTTCCCTACTATTGCACTCTCTGGAGTGGGAATAGTAATTTGTATTCCTACCCTATCCAATCATTTCCCTACTGTTGCACTCTCTGAAGTGGGAATAATAATTGTTACCCCTACGCTATCCATCGCTTTCCCCACTGTTGCACTCTCTGGAGTGGGAATAATACATTTTACCCCTACGTTATCCAATGCTTTCTCTACTATTGCACTCTCTGGAGTGGGAATAGTAATTTTACCCCTAGGCCAACCAACGCTTTCCCTACTGATGCAATCACTGGAGTTGGAATAGTATATGTTACCCCTACGTCATCCAAAGCTTTCCCTACTGTTGCACTCTCTGGAGTGGGAATAGTAATTTTTCCCCCTAGGAGATCCTACGCTTTCCCTACTGTTGCACTCTCTGGAATGGGAATAGTAATGTTTACCCCTTCACCATCCAAAGCGTTCCCTACTGTTGCACTCTTTGGAGTGGGAATAATAATTTTTACCCCTACGCCATTCAACGCTTTCCCTACTGTTGCACTCTCTGGAGTGGGAATAGTAATTTTTACCCCTACGCTATCCAATGCTTTCCCTACTGTTGCACTCTCTGGAATGGGAATAGTAATTTTTACCCCTGTGCTATCCAACGCTTTCCCTACTGTTGCACTCTCTGGAGTGGAAATAGTCATTTTTACCCCTATGCTATCCAACGCTTTCCCTACTGTTGCACTCTCTGGAGTGAGAATAGTAATTTTTACCCCTATGCTATCCAATGCTTTCTCTACTATTGCACTCTCTGGAGTGGGAATAGTAATTTTTACCCCTAGGCCATCCAAAGCTTTCCCTACTGTTGCACTCTCTGGAGAGGGAATAGTAATTTTTACCCCTTTGCCATCCAACTCTTTCCCTACTCTTGTACTCTCTGGAGTGGGAATAGTCATTTTTACCCCTATGCCATCCAACTCTTTCCCTACTGTTGCACTCTCTGGAGTGGGAATAATAGTTTTTATCCATACGCTATCCAACGCTTTCCCTACTGTTGCACTTTCAGGAGTAGGAATCGTAATTTTTACCCCTACGCTATCCAACGCTTTCTCCACTGTTGCACTCTCTGGAGTGGGAATAGTCATTTTTACCCTACGCTATCCATCGCTTTCCCTACTATTGCACTCTCTGGAGTGGGAATAGTAATTCTTACCCCTACGCTATCAAACACATTCCCTAATGTTGCACTCTCTGGAGTGGGAATAGTAATTTGTATTCCTACCCTATCCAATGATTTCCCTACTGTTGCACTCTCTGAAGTGGGAATAATAATTGTTATCCCTACGCTATCCATCGCTTTCCCCACTGTTGCACTCTCTGGAGTGGGAATAGTAATTTTTACCCCTACGTTATCCAATGCTTTCTCTACTATTGCACTCTCTGGAGTGGGAATAGTAATTTTTACCCCTAGGCCACCCAACGCTTTCCCTATTGATGCAATCTCTGGAGTTGGAATAGTATATGTTACCCCTACGTCATCCAAAGCTTTCCCTACTGTTGCACTCTCTGGAGAGGGAATAGTAATTTTTACCCCTACACCATCCAACTCTTTCCCTACTCTTGCACTCTCTGGAGTGGGAATAGTAATTTTTCCCCCTAGGAGATCCAACGCTTTCCCTACTGTTGCACTCTCTGGAATGGGAATAGTAATGTTTACCCCTTTGCCATCCAAAGCGTTCCCTACTGTTGCACTCTTTGGAGTGGGAATAGTAATTTTTACCCCTACGCCATGCAACGCTTTCCCTACTGTTGCACTCTCTGGAGTGGGAATAGTAATTTTTACCCCTACGCTATCCAATGCTTTCCCTACTGTTGCACTCTCTGGAGTGGGGATAGAAATGTTTCCCTATGCTTTCCAACTCTTTCCCTACTGTTGCAATGTCTGTAGTGGGAATAATAATTTTTTACCCCTACGCTATCCAACGCTTTCCCTACTGTTGCACTCTCTGGAATGGTAATAGTACTTTTTACCCCTATGCTATCCAACGCTTTCCCTACTGTTGCACTCTCTGGAGTGAGAATAGTAATTTTTACCCCTACGCTATCCAATGCTTTCTCTACTATTGCACTCTCTGGAGTGGGAATAGTAATTTTTACCCCTAGGCCACCCAACGCTTTCCCTACTGATGCACTCTCTGGAGTGGGAATAGTATATGTTACCCCAATGCCATCCAAAGCTTTCCCTACTGTTGCACTCTCTGGAGAGGGAATAGTAATTTTTACCCCCACGCCATCCAACTCTTTCCCTACTCTTGCACTCTCTGGAGTGGGAATAGTAATTTGTACCCCTACGCTATCCAACGCTTTCCCTACTGTTGCACTCTCTGGAGTGGGAATAGTAATTTTTACCCCTACGCTATCCAATGCTTTCCCTACTGTTGCACTCTCTGGAGTGGGAATAGAAATGTTTCCCCCAAGCTATCCAACCCTTTCATTACTGTTGCACTCTCTGGAGTGGGAATAGTAATTTTTACCCCTACGCTATCCAACACTTTCCCTACTGTTGCACTCGCTGGAGTGGGAATAGTAATTTTTACCCCTACGTTATCCAACGCTTTCCCTACTTTTGCACTATCTGGGGTGGGAATAGTAATTTTTACCCCTACGCAATCCAACGCTTTCCCTACTGTTGCACTCTCTGGAGTGGGAATAGTAATTTTTAACCCTACGCTATCCAACGCTTTCCCTACTGTTGCACTCTCTGGAGTGGGAATAATAGTTTGTATCCATACGCTATCCAACGCTTTCCCTACTGTTGCACTCTCAGGAGTAGGAATAGTAATTTTTACCCCTACGCTATCCAACGCTTTCTCCACTGTTGCACTCTCTGGAGTGGGAATAGTCATTTTTACCCTACGCTATCCATCGCTTTCCCTACTATTGCACTCTCTGGAGTGGGAATAGTAATTTGTATTCCTACCCTATCCAATGATTTCCCTACTGTTGCACTCTCTGAAGTGGGAATAATAATTGTTACCCCTACGCTATCCATCGCTTTCCCCACTGTTGCACTCTCTGGAGTGGGAATAGTAATTTTTACCCCTACGTTATCCAATGCTTTCTCTACTATTGCACTCTCTGGAGTGGGAATAGTAATTTTACCCCTAGGCCAACCAACGCTTTCCCTACTGATGCAATCACTGGAGTTGGAATAGTATATGTTACCCCTACGTCATCCAAAGCTTTCCCTACTGTTGCACTCTCTGGAGAGGGAATAGTAATTTTTACCCCTACACCATCCAACTCTTTCCCTTCTCTTGCACTCTCTTGAGTGGGAATAGTAATTTTTCCCCCTAGGAGATCCTACGCTTTCCCTACTGTTGCACTCTCTGGAATGGGAATAGTAATGTTTACCCCTTCACCATCCAAAGCGTTCCCTACTATTGCACTCTTTGGAGTGGGAATAGTAATTTTTACCCCTACGCCATTCAACGCTTTCCCTACTGTTGCACTCTCTGGAGTGGGAATAGTAATTTTTACCCCTACGCTATCCAATGCTTTCCCTACTGTTGCACTCTCTGGAATGGGAATAGTAATTTTTACCCCTGTGCTATCCAACGCTTTCCCTACTGTTGCACTCTCTGGAGTGGAAATAGTCATTTTTACCCCTATGCTATCCAACGCTTTCCCTACTATTGCACTCTCTGGAGTGAGAATAGTAATTTTTACCCCTATGCTATCCAATGCTTTCTCTACTATTGCACTCTCTGGAGTGGGAATAGTAATTTTTACCCCTAGGCCACCCAACGCTTTCCCTACTGATGCACTCTCTGGAGTGGGAATAGTATATGTTACCCCTATGCCATCCAAAGCTTTCCCTACTGTTGAACTCTCTGGAGGGGGAATAGTAATTTTTACCCCTTTGCCATCCAACTCTTTCCCTACTCTTGTACTCTCTGGAGTGGGAATAGTCATTTTTACCCCTACGCCATCCAACTCTTTCCCTACTGTTGCACTCTCTGGAGTGGGAATAATAGTTTTTAACCATACGCTATCCAACGCTTTCCCTACTGTTGCACTTTCAGGAGTAGGAATAGTAATTTTTACCCCTATGCTATCCAACGCTTTCTCCACTGTTGCACTCTCTGGAGTGGGAATAGTCATTTTTACCCTACGCTATCCATCGCTTTCCCTACTATTGCACTCTCTTGAGTGGGAATAGTAATTCTTACCCCTATGCTATCAAACGCATTCCCTAATGTTGCACTCTCTGGAGTGGGAATAGTAATTTGTATTCCTACCCTATCCAATGATTTCCCTACTGTTGCACTCTCTGAAGTAGGAATAATAATTGTTACCCCTACGCTATCCATCGCTTTCCCCACTGTTGCACTCTCTGGAGTGGGAATAGTAATTTTTACCCCTACGTTATCCAATGCTTTCTCTACTATTGCACTCTCTGGAGTGGGAATAGTAATTTTACCCATAGGCCAACCAACGCTTTCCCTACTGATGCAATCACTGGAGTTGGAATAGTATGTTACCCCTACGTCATGCAAAGCTTTCCCTACTGTTGCACTCTCTGGAGAGGGAATAGTCATTTTTACCCCAATGCCATCCAAAGCTTTCCCTACTGTTGCACTCTCTGGAGAGGGAATAGTAATTTTTACCCCCACGCCATCCAACTCTTTCCCTACTCTTGCACTCTCTGGAGTGGGAATAGTAATTTGTACCCCTACGCTATCCAACGCTTTCCCTACTGTTGCACTCTCTGGAGTGGGAATAGTAATTTTTACCCCTACGCTATCCAATGCTTTCCCTACTGTTGCACTCTCTGGAGTGGGAATAGAAATGTTTCCCCCAAGCTATCCAACCCTTTCATTACTGTTGCACTCTCTGGAGTGGGAATAGTAATTTTTACCCCTACGCTATCCAACACTTTCCCTACTGTTGCACTCGCTGGAGTGGGAATAGTAATTTTTACCCCTACGTTATCCAACGCTTTCCCTACTTTTGCACTATCTGGGGTGGGAATAGTAATTTTTACCCCTACGCAATCCAACGCTTTCCCTACTGTTGCACTCTCTGGAGTGGGAATAGTAATTTTTAACCCTACGCTATCCAACGCTTTCCCTACTGTTGCACTCTCTGGAGTGGGAATAATAGTTTGTATCCATACGCTATCCAACGCTTTCCCTACTGTTGCACTCTCAGGAGTAGGAATAGTAATTTTTACCCCTACGCTATCCAACGCTTTCTCCACTGTTGCACTCTCTGGAGTGGGAATAGTCATTTTTACCCTACGCTATCCATCGCTTTCCCTACTATTGCACTCTCTGGAGTGGGAATAGTAATTTGTATTCCTACCCTATCCAATGATTTCCCTACTGTTGCACTCTCTGAAGTGGGAATAATAATTGTTACCCCTACGCTATCCATCGCTTTCCCCACTGTTGCACTCTCTGGAGTGGGAATAGTAATTTTTACCCCTACGTTATCCAATGCTTTCTCTACTATTGCACTCTCTGGAGTGGGAATAGTAATTTTACCCCTAGGCCAACCAACGCTTTCCCTACTGATGCAATCACTGGAGTTGGAATAGTATATGTTACCCCTATGTCATCCAAAGCTTTCCCTACTGTTGCACTCTCTGGAGAGGGAATAGTAATTTTTACCCCTACACCATCCAACTCTTTCCCTTCTCTTGCACTCTCTTGAGTGGGAATAGTAATTTTTCCCCCTAGGAGATCCTACGCTTTCCCTACTGTTGCACTCTCTGGAATGGGAATAGTAATGTTTACCCCTTCACCATCCAAAGCGTTCCCTACTATTGCACTCTTTGGAGTGGGAATAGTAATTTTTACCCCTACGCCATTCAACGCTTTCCCTACTGTTGCACTCTCTGGAGTGGGAATAGTAATTTTTACCCCTACGCTATCCAATGCTTTCCCTACTGTTGCACTCTCTGGAATGGGAATAGTAATTTTTACCCCTGTGCTATCCAACGCTTTCCCTACTGTTGCACTCTCTGGAGTGGAAATAGTCATTTTTACCCCTATGCTATCCAACGCTTTCCCTACTATTGCACTCTCTGGAGTGAGAATAGTAATTTTTACCCCTGTGCTATCCAATGCTTTCTCTACTATTGCACTCTCTGGAGTGGGAATAGTAATTTTTACCCCTAGGCCACCCAACGCTTTCCCTACTGATGCACTCTCTGGAGTGGGAATAGTATATGTTACCCCTATGCCATCCAAAGCTTTCCCTACTGTTGAACTCTCTGGAGGGGGAATAGTAATTTTTACCCCTTTGCCATCCAACTCTTTCCCTACTCTTGTACTCTCTGGAGTGGGAATAGTCATTTTTACCCCTACGCCATCCAACTCTTTCCCTACTGTTGCACTCTCTGGAGTGGGAATAGTATATGTTACCCCTATGCCATCCAAAGCTTTCCCTACTGTTGAACTCTCTGGAGGGGGAATAGTAATTTTTACCCCTTTGCCATCCAACTCTTTCCCTACTCTTGTACTCTCTGGAGTGGGAATAGTCATTTTTACCCCTACGCCATCCAACTCTTTCCCTACTGTTGCACTCTCTGGAGTGGGAATAATAGTTTTTAACCATACGCTATCCAACGCTTTCCCTACTGTTGCACTTTCAGGAGTAGGAATAGTAATTTTTACCCCTATGCTATCCAACGCTTTCTCCACTGTTGCACTCTCTGGAGTGGGAATAGTCATTTTTACCCTACGCTATCCATCGCTTTCCCTACTATTGCACTCTCTTGAGTGGGAATAGTAATTCTTACCCCTATGCTATCAAACGCATTCCCTAATGTTGCACTCTCTGGAGTGGGAATAGTAATTTGTATTCCTACCCTATCCAATGATTTCCCTACTGTTGCACTCTCTGAAGTAGGAATAATAATTGTTACCCCTACGCTATCCATCGCTTTCCCCACTGTTGCACTCTCTGGAGTGGGAATAGTAATTTTTACCCCTACGTTATCCAATGCTTTCTCTACTATTGCACTCTCTGGAGTGGGAATAGTAATTTTACCCATAGGCCAACCAACGCTTTCCCTACTGATGCAATCACTGGAGTT
Organism: Lissotriton helveticus; assembly: GCF_964261635.1. Lineage (NCBI taxonomy): Eukaryota > Metazoa > Chordata > Amphibia > Caudata > Salamandridae > Lissotriton > Lissotriton helveticus. Next base: position 43,929,850 of record NC_136063.1, read on the forward strand.
GGAATAGTATGTTACCCCTACGTCATGCAAAGCTTTCCCTACTGTTGCACTCTCTGGAGAGGGAATAGTCATTTTTACCCCAATGCCATCCAAAGCTTTCCCTACTGTTGCACTCTCTGGAGAGGGAATAGTAATTTTTACCCCCACGCCATCCAACTCTTTCCCTACTCTTGCACTCTCTGGAGTGGGAATAGTAATTTGTACCCCTACGCTATCCAACGCTTTCCCTACTGTTGCACTCTCTGGAGTGGGAATAGTAATTTTTACCCCTACGCTATCCAATGCTTTCCCTACTGTTGCACTCTCTGGAGTGGGAATAGAAATGTTTCCCCCAAGCTATCCAACCCTTTCATTACTGTTGCACTCTCTGGAGTGGGAATAGTAATTTTTACCCCTACGCTATCCAACACTTTCCCTACTGTTGCACTCGCTGGAGTGGGAATAGTAATTTTTACCCCTACGTTATCCAACGCTTTCCCTACTTTTGCACTATCTGGGGTGGGAATAGTAATTTTTACCCCTACGCAATCCAACGCTTTCCCTACTGTTGCACTCTCTGGAGTGGGAATAGTAATTTTTAACCCTACGCTATCCAACGCTTTCCCTACTGTTGCACTCTCTGGAGTGGGAATAATAGTTTGTATCCATACGCTATCCAACGCTTTCCCTACTGTTGCACTCTCAGGAGTAGGAATAGTAATTTTTACCCCTACGCTATCCAACGCTTTCTCCACTGTTGCACTCTCTGGAGTGGGAATAGTCATTTTTACCCTACGCTATCCATCGCTTTCCCTACTATTGCACTCTCTGGAGTGGGAATAGTAATTTGTATTCCTACCCTATCCAATGATTTCCCTACTGTTGCACTCTCTGAAGTGGGAATAATAATTGTTACCCCTACGCTATCCATCGCTTTCCCCACTGTTGCACTCTCTGGAGTGGGAATAGTAATTTTTACCCCTACGTTATCCAATGCTTTCTCTACTATTGCACTCTCTGGAGTGGGAATAGTAATTTTACCCCTAGGCCAACCAACGCTTTCCCTACTGATGCAATCACTGGAGTTGGAATAGTATATGTTACCCCTATGTCATCCAAAGCTTTCCCTACTGTTGCACTCTCTGGAGAGGGAATAGTAATTTTTACCCCTACACCATCCAACTCTTTCCCTTCTCTTGCACTCTCTTGAGTGGGAATAGTAATTTTTCCCCCTAGGAGATCCTACGCTTTCCCTACTGTTGCACTCTCTGGAATGGGAATAGTAATGTTTACCCCTTCACCATCCAAAGCGTTCCCTACTATTGCACTCTTTGGAGTGGGAATAGTAATTTTTACCCCTACGCCATTCAACGCTTTCCCTACTGTTGCACTCTCTGGAGTGGGAATAGTAATTTTTACCCCTACGCTATCCAATGCTTTCCCTACTGTTGCACTCTCTGGAATGGGAATAGTAATTTTTACCCCTGTGCTATCCAACGCTTTCCCTACTGTTGCACTCTCTGGAGTGGAAATAGTCATTTTTACCCCTATGCTATCCAACGCTTTCCCTACTATTGCACTCTCTGGAGTGAGAATAGTAATTTTTACCCCTGTGCTATCCAATGCTTTCTCTACTATTGCACTCTCTGGAGTGGGAATAGTAATTTTTACCCCTAGGCCACCCAACGCTTTCCCTACTGATGCACTCTCTGGAGTGGGAATAGTATATGTTACCCCTATGCCATCCAAAGCTTTCCCTACTGTTGAACTCTCTGGAGGGGGAATAGTAATTTTTACCCCTTTGCCATCCAACTCTTTCCCTACTCTTGTACTCTCTGGAGTGGGAATAGTCATTTTTACCCCTACGCCATCCAACTCTTTCCCTACTGTTGCACTCTCTGGAGTGGGAATAATAGTTTTTAACCATACGCTATCCAACGCTTTCCCTACTGTTGCACTTTCAGGAGTAGGAATAGTAATTTTTACCCCTACGCTATCCAACGCTTTCTCCACTGTTGCACTCTCTGGAGTGGGAATAGTCATTTTTACCCTACGCTATCCATCGCTTTCCCTACTATTGCACTCTCTTGAGTGGGAATAGTAATTCTTACCCCTATGCTATCAAACGCATTCCCTAATGTTGCACTCTCTGGAGTGGGAATAGTAATTTGTATTCCTACCCTATCCAATGATTTCCCTACTGTTGCACTCTCTGAAGTAGGAATAATAATTGTTACCCCTACGCTATCCATCGCTTTCCCCACTGTTGCACTCTCTGGAGTGGGAATAGTAATTTTTACCCCTACGTTATCCAATGCTTTCTCTACTATTGCACTCTCTGGAGTGGGAATAGTAATTTTACCCATAGGCCAACCAACGCTTTCCCTACTGATGCAATCACTGGAGTTGGAATAGTATGTTACCCCTACGTCATGCAAAGCTTTCCCTACTGTTGCACTCTCTGGAGAGGGAATAGTCATTTTTACCCCTTTGCCATCCAACTCTTTCCCTACTCTTGCACTCTCTGGAGTGGGAATAGTCATTTTTACCCCTACGCCATCCAACTCTTTCCCTACTCTTGCACTCTCTGGAGTGGGAATAGTAATTTGTACCCCTACGCTATCCAACGCTTTCCCTACTGTTGCACTCTCTGGAGTGGGAATAGTAATTTTTACCCCTACGCTATCCAATGCTTTCCCTACTGTTGCACTCTCTGGAGTGGGAATAGAAATGTTTCCCCCAAGCTATCCAACCCTTTCATTACTGTTGCACTCTCTGGAGTGGGAATAGTAATTTTTACCCCTACGCTATCCAACACTTTCCCTACTGTTGCACTCGCTGGAGTGGGAATAGTAATTTTTACCCCTACGTTATCCAACGCTTTCCCTACTTTTGCACTATCTGGGGTGGGAATAGTAATTTTTACCCCTACGCAATCCAACGCTTTCCCTACTGTTGCACTCTCTGGAGTGGGAATATTAATTTTTAACCCTACGCTATCCAACGCTTTCCCTACTGTTGCACTCTCTGGAGTGGGAATAATAGTTTGTATCCATACGCTATCCAACGCTTTCCCTACTGTTGCACTCTCAGGAGTAGGAATAGTAATTTTTACCCCTACGCTATCCAACGCTTTCTCCACTGTTGCACTCTCTGGAGTGGGAATAGTCATTTTTACCCTATGCTATCCATCGCTTTCCCTACTATTGCACTCTCTGGAGTGGGAATAGTAATTTGTATTCCTACCCTATCCAATGATTTCCCTACTGTTGCACTCTCTGAAGTGGGAATAATAATTGTTACCCCTACGCTATCCATCGCTTTCCCCACTGTTGCACTCACTGGAGTGGGAATAGTAATTTTTACCCCTACGTTATCCAATGCTTTCTCTACTATTGCACTCTCTGGAGTGGGAATAGTAATTTTTCCCCCTAGGAGATCCTACGCTTTCCCTACTGTTGCACTCTCTGGAATGGGAATAGTAATGTTTACCCCTTCACCATCCAAAGCGTTCCCTACTGTTGCACTCTTTGGAGTGGGAATAGTAATTTTTACCCCTACGCCATTCAACACTTTCCCTACTGTTGCATTCTAAGGAGTGGGAATAGTAATTTTTACCCCTACGCTATCCAATGCTTTCCCTACTGTTGCACTCTCTGGAATGGGAATAGTAATTTTTACCCCTGTGCTATTCAACGCTTTCCCTACTGTTGCACTCTCTGGAGTGGAAATAGTCATTTTTACCCCTATGCTATCCAACGCTTTCCCTACTGTTGCACTCTCTGGAGTGAGAATAGTAATGTTTACCCCTATGCTATCCAATGCTTTCTCTACTATTGCACTCTCTGGAGTGGGAATAGTAATTTTTACCCCTAGGCCACCCAACACTTTCCCTACTGATGCACTCTCTGGAGTGGGAATAGTATATGTTACCCCTATGCCATCCAAAGCTTTCCCTACTCTTGCACTTCCTGGAGTGGGAATTGTAATTTTTACCACTACGCTATTCAACGCTTTCCCTACTGTTGCACTCTCTGGAGTGGGAATAGTAATTTTTAACCCTACGCTATCTAATGCTTTCCCTACTGTTGCACTCTCTGGAGTGGGAATACTAGTTTGTATCCATACGCTATCCAACGCTTTCCCTACTGTTGCACTCTCAGGAGTAGGAATAGTAATTTTTACCCCTACGCTATCCAACGCTTTCTCCACTGTTGCACTCTCTGGAGTGGGAATAGTCATTTTTACCCTATGCTATCCATCGCTTTCCCTACTATTGCACTCTCTGGAGTGGGAATAGTAATTTGTATTCCTACCCTATCCAATCATTTCCCTACTGTTGCACTCTCTGAAGTGGGAATAATAATTGTTACCCCTGCGCTATCCATCGCTTTCCCCACTGTTGCACTCTCTGGAGTGGGAATAATACATTTTACCCCTACGTTATCCAATGCTTTCTCTACTATTGCACTCTCTGGAGTGGGAATAGTAATTTTACCCCTAGGCCAACCAACGCTTTCCCTACTGATGCAATCACTGGAGTTGGAATAGTATATGTTACCCCTACATCATCCAAAGCTTTCCCTACTGTTGCACTCTCTGGAGTGGGAATAGTAATTTTTCCCCCTAGGAGATCCTACGCTTTCCCTACTGTTGCACTCTCTGGAATGGGAATAGTAATGTTTACCCCTTCACCATCCAAAGCGTTCCCTACTGTTGCACTCTTTGGAGTGGGAATAATAATTTTTACCCCTACGCCATTCAACGCTTTCCCTACTGTTGCACTCTCTGGAGTGGGAATAGTAATTTTTACCCCTACGCTATCCAATGCTTTCCCTACTGTTGCACTCTCTGGAATGGGAATAGTAATTTTTACCCCTGTGCTATCCAACGCTTTCCCTACTGTTGCACTCTCTGGAGTGGAAATAGTCATTTTTACCCCTATGCTATCCAACGCTTTCCCTACTGTTGCACTCTCTGGAGTGAGAATAGTAATTTTTACCCCTATGCTATCCAATGCTTTCTCTACTATTGCACTCTCTGGAGTGGGAATAGTAATTTTTACCCCTAGGCCATCCAAAGCTTTCCCTACTGTTGCACTCTCTGGAGAGGGAATAGTAATTTTTACCCCTTTGCCATCCAACTCTTTCCCTACTCTTGTACTCTCTGGAGTGGGAATAGTCATTTTTACCCCTATGCCATCCAACTCTTTCCCTACTGTTGCACTCTCTGGAGTGGGAATAATAGTTTTTATCCATACGCTATCCAACGCTTTCCCTACTGTTGCACTTTCAGGAGTAGGAATCGTAATTTTTACCCCTACGCTATCCAACGCTTTCTCCACTGTTGCACTCTCTGGAGTGGGAATAGTCATTTTTACCCTACGCTATCCATCGCTTTCCCTACTATTGCACTCTCTGGAGTGGGAATAGTAATTCTTACCCCTACGCTATCAAACACATTCCCTAATGTTGCACTCTCTGGAGTGGGAATAGTAATTTGTATTCCTACCCTATCCAATGATTTCCCTACTGTTGCACTCTCTGAAGTGGGAATAATAATTGTTATCCCTACGCTATCCATCGCTTTCCCCACTGTTGCACTCTCTGGAGTGGGAATAGTAATTTTTACCCCTACGTTATCCAATGCTTTCTCTACTATTGCACTCTCTGGAGTGGGAATAGTAATTTTTACCCCTAGGCCACCCAACGCTTTCCCTATTGATGCAATCTCTGGAGTTGGAATAGTATATGTTACCCCTACGTCATCCAAAGCTTTCCCTACTGTTGCACTCTCTGGAGAGGGAATAGTAATTTTTACCCCTACACCATCCAACTCTTTCCCTACTCTTGCACTCTCTGGAGTGGGAATAGTAATTTTTCCCCCTAGGAGATCCAACGCTTTCCCTACTGTTGCACTCTCTGGAATGGGAATAGTAATGTTTACCCCTTTGCCATCCAAAGCGTTCCCTACTGTTGCACTCTTTGGAGTGGGAATAGTAATTTTTACCCCTACGCCATTCAACGCTTTCCCTACTGTTGCACTCTCTGGAGTGGGAATAGTAATTTTTACCCCTACGCTATCCAATGCTTTCCCTACTGTTGCACTCTCTGGAGTGGGGATAGAAATGTTTCCCTATGCTTTCCAACTCTTTCCCTACTGTTGCAATGTCTGTAGTGGGAATAATAATTTTTTACCCCTACGCTATCCAACGCTTTCCCTACTGTTGCACTCTCTGGAATGGTAATAGTACTTTTTACCCCTATGCTATCCAACGCTTTCCCTACTGTTGCACTCTCTGGAGTGAGAATAGTAATTTTTACCCCTACGCTATCCAATGCTTTCTCTACTATTGCACTCTCTGGAGTGGGAATAGTAATTTTTACCCCTAGGCCACCCAACGCTTTCCCTACTGATGCACTCTCTGGAGTGGGAATAGTATATGTTACCCCTATGCCATCCAAAGCTTTCCCTGCTGTTGCACTCTCTGGAGAGGGAATAGTAATGTTTACCCCTACGCCATCCAACTCTTTCCCTACTCTTGCACTCTCTGGAGTGGGAATATTAATTTTTACCCCTACGCTATCCAACTCTTTCCCTACTGTTGCACTCTCTGGAGTGGGAATAGTAATTTTTACCCCTATGCTATCCAATGCTTTCCTTACTGTTGCACTCTCTGGAGTGGGAATAGAAATGTTTCCCCCAAGCTATCCAATGCTTTCCCTACTGTTGCACTCTCTGGAGTGGGAATAGAAATGTTTCCCCCAAGCTATCCAACGCTTTCCCTACTGTTGCACTCTCTGGAGTGGGAATAGTAATTTTTACCCCTATGCTATCCAACGCTTTCTCCACTGTTGCAATCTCTGGAGTGGGAATAATAATTTTTACCCTACGCTATCCATTGCTTTCCCTACTGTTGCACTCTCTGGAGTGGGAATAGTAATTTTTACCCCTATGCTATCCAATGCTTTCCCTACTGTTGCACTCTCTGGAGTGGGAATAGAAATGTTTCCCCCAAGCTATCCAACGCTTACCCTACTGGTGCACTCTCTGGAGTGGGAATAGTAATTTTTACCCCTAGGCCTTCCAAAGCTTTCCCTACTGATGCACTCTCTGGAGTGGGAATAGTATATGTTACCCCTATGCCATCCAAAGCTTTCCCTACTGTTGCTCTCTCTGGAGAGGGAATAGTAATTTTTACCCCTACGCTATCCAACTCTTTCCCTACTCTTGCACTCTCTGGAGTGAGAATAGTAATTTTTACCCCTACGCTATCCAACGCTTTCCCTACTGTTGCACTCTCTGGAGTGGGAATAGTAATTTTTACCCCTATGCTATCCAATGCTTTCCCTACTGTTGCACTCTCTGGAGTGGGAATAGAAATGTTTCCCCCAAGCTATCCAATGCTTTCCCTACTGTTGCACTCTCTGGAGTGGGAATAGTAGTTTTTACCCATACGCTATCCAACGCTTTCCCTATTGTTGCACTCTCAGGAGTAGGAATTGTAATTTTTACCCCTACGCTATCCAACGCTTTCTCCACTGTTGCATTCTCTGGAGTGGGAATAGTAATTTTTACCCTACGCTATCCATTGCTTTCCCTACTATTGCACTCTCTGGAGTGGGAAGAGTAATTCTTACCTATACGCTATCAAACGCATTCCCTAATGTTGCACTCTCTGGAGTGGGAGTAGTAATTTGTATTCCTACCCTATCCAATGCTTTCCCTACTGTTGCACTCTCTGAAGTGGGAATAATTATCGTTACCCCTACGCTATCCAACGCTTTCCCTACTGTTGCACTCTCTGGAGAGGGAATAGTAATTTTTACCCCTACGCTATCCAACGCTTTCTCCACTGTTGCACTCTCTGGAGTGGGAATAGTAATTTTTACCCCTACGCCATCCAACTCTTTCCCTACTCTTGCACTCTCTGGAGTGGGAATAGTAATTTTTACCCCTACACTATCCAACGCTTTCCCTACTGTTGCACTCTCTGGAGTGGGAATAGTAATTTTTACCCCTATGCTATCCAATTCTTTCCCTACTGTTGCACTCTCTGGAGTGGGAATAGAAATGTTTCCCCCAAGCTATCCAACACTTTCCCTACTGTTGCACTCTCTGGAGTGGGAATAGTAATTTTTACCCCTACGCTATCCAACACTTTCCCTATTGTTGCACTCTCTGGAGTGGGAATAGTAATTTTTACCCCTACTCTATCCAATGCGTTCTCTACTATTGCACTCTCTGGAGTGGGAATAGTCATTTTTACCCCTAGGCCACCCAACGCTTTCCCTACTGATGCACTCTCTGGAGTGGGAATAGTATATGTTACCCCTATGCCATCCAAAACTTTCCCTACTGTTGCACTCTCTGGATAGGGAATAGTAATTTTTACCCCTACGCCATCCAACTCTTTCTCTACTGATGCACTCTCTGGAGTGGGAATAGTATATGTAACCCCTATGCCATCCAAAGCTTTCCCTACTGTTGCACTCTCTGGAGAGGGAATAGTAATGTTTACCCCTACGCCATCCAAAGCTTTCCCTAATGTTGCACTCTCTGGAGAGGGAATAGTAATGTTACCCCTACGCCATCCAACTCTTTCCCTACTCTTGCACTCTCTGGAGTGGGAATAGTAATTTTTACCCCTACGCTATCCAACGATTTCCCTACTGTTGCACTCTCTGGAGTGGGAATAGTAATTTTTACCCCTATGCTATCCAATGCTTTCCCTACTGTTGCACTCTCTGGAGTGGGAATAGAAATGTTTCACCCAAGCTATCCAACGCTTTCCCTACTGTTGCACTTTCTGGAGTGGGAATCGTAGTTTTTACCCATACGCTATCCAACGCTTTCCCTACTGTTGCACTCTCAGGAGTAGGAATAGTAATTTTTACCCCTACGCTATCCAACGCTTTCTCCACTGTTGCACTCTCTGGAGTGGGAATAGTAATTTTTACCCTAGGCTATCCATTGCTTTCCCTACTATTGCACTCTCTGGAGTGGGAAGAGTAATTCTTACCCCTATGCTATCAAACGCATTCCCTAATGTTGCACTCTCTGGAGTGGGAATAGTAATTTCTATTCCTACCCTATCCAATGCTTTCCCTACTGTTGCACTCTCTGAAGTGGGAATAATAATTGTTACCCCTGCGCTATCCAACGCTTTCCCTACTGTTGCACTCTCTGGAGTGGAAATAGTAATTTTTACCCCACTGCTATCCAATGCTTTCCCTACTGTTGCACTCTCTGGGGTGAGAATAGTAATTTTTACCACTACGCTATCCAATGCTTTCTCTACTATTGCACTCTCTGGAGTGGGAATAGTAATTGTTACCCCTAGGCCAGCCAACGCTTTCCCTACTGATGCACTCTCTGGAGTGGGAATAGTATATGTTACCCCTATGCCATCCAAAGCTTTCCCTACTGTTGCACTCTCTGGAGAGGGAATAGTAATTTTTACCCCTATGCTATCCAATGCTTTCCTTACTGTTGCACTCTCTGGAGTGGGAATAGAAATGTTTCCCCCAAGCTATCCAATGCTTTCCCTACTGTTGCACTCTCTGGAGTGGGAATAGTAATTTTTACCCCTATGCTATCCAAGGCTTTCCTTACTGTTGCACTCTCTGGAGTGGGAATAGAAATGTTTCCCCCAAGCTATCCAATGCTTTCCCTGCTGTTGCACTCTCTGGAGTGGGAATAGAAATGTTTCCCCCAAGCTATCCAACGCTTTCCCTACTGTTGCACTCTCTGGAGTGGGAATAGTAATTTTTACCCCTATGCTATCCAACGCTTTCTCCACTGTTGCAATCTCTGGAGTGGGAATAGTAATTTTTACCCTACGCTATCCATTGCTTTCCCTACTGTTGCACTCTCTGGAGTTGGAATAGTAATTTTTACCCCTATGCTATCCAATGCTTTTCCTACTGTTGCACTCTCTGGACTGGGAATAGAAATGTTTCCCCCAAGCTATCCAACGCTTTCCCTACTGGTGCACTCTCTGGAGTGGGAATAGTAATTTTCACCCCTAGGCCTTCCAACGCTTTCCCTACTGATGCACTCTCTGGAGTGGGAATAGTATATGTTACCCCTATGCCATCCAAAGCTTTCCCTACTGTTGCTCTCTCTGGAGAGGGAATAGTAATTTTTACCCCTACGCTATCCAACTCTTTCCCTACTCTTGCACTCTCTGGAGTGGGAATAGTAATTTTTACCCCTACGCTATCCAACTCTTTCCCTACTGTTGCACTCTCTGGAGTGGGAATAGTAATTTTTACCCCTATGCTATCCAATGCTTTCCCTACTGTTGCACTCTCTGGAGTGGGAATAGAAATGTTTCCCCCAAGCTATCCAATGCTTTCCCTACTGTTGCACTCTCTGGAGTGGGAATAGTAGTTTTGACCCATACGCTATCCAACGCTTTCCCTACTGTTGCACTCTCAGGAGTAGGAATAGTAATTTTTACCCCTACGCTATCCAACGCTTTCTCCACTGTTGCACTCTCTGGAGTGGGAATAGTAATTTTTACCCTACGCTATCCATTGCTTTCCCTACTATTGCACTCTCTGGAGTGGGAAGAGTAATTCTTACCCCTACGCTATCAAACGCATTCCCTAATGTTGCACTCTCTTGAGTGGGAGTAGTAATTAGTATTCCTACCCTATCCAATGCTTTCCCTACTGTTGCACTCTCTGAAGTGGGAATAATTATTGTTACCCCTACGCTATCCAACGCTTTCCCTACTGTTGCACTCTCTGGAGTGGGAATAGTAATTTTTACCCCTACGCTATCCAACGCTTTCTCCACTGTTGCACTCTCTGGAGTGGGAATAGTAATTTTTACCCCTACGCCATCCAACTCTTTCCCTACTCTTGCACTCTCTGGAGTGGGAATAGTAATTTTTACCCCTACACTATCCAACGCTTTCCCTACTGTTGCACTCTCTGGAGTGGGAATAGTAATTTTTACCCCTATGCTCTCCAATTCTTTCCCTACTGTTGCACTCTCTGGAGTGGGAATAGAAATGTTTCCCCCAAGCTATCCAACACTTTCCCTACTGTTGCACTCTCTGGAGTGAGAATAGTAATTTTTACCCCTACGCTATCCAACACTTTCCCTATTGTTGCACTCTCTGGAGTGGGAATAGTAATTTTTACCCCTACTCTATCCAATGCGTTCTCTACTATTGCACTCTCTGGAGTGGGAATAGTCATTTTTACCCCTAGGCCACCCAACGCTTTCCCTACTGATGCACTCTCTGGAGTGGGAATAGTATATGTTACCCCTATGCCATCCAAAACTTTCCCTACTGTTGCACTCTCTGGATAGGGAATAGTAATTTTTACCCCTACGCCATCCAACTCTTTCCCTACTGATGCACTCTCTGGAGTGGGAATAGTAATTTTTACCCCTACGCTATCCAACGCTTTCCCTACTGTTGCACTCTCTGGAGTGGGAATAGTAATTTTTACCCCTATGCTATCCAATGCTTTCCCTACTGTTGCACTCTCTGGAGTGGGAATAGAAATGTTTCCCCCAAGCTATCCAACGCTTTCCCTACTGTTGCACTCTCTCGAGTGGGAATCGTAGTTTTTACCCATACGCTATCCAACGCTTTCCCTACTGTTGCACTCTCAGGAGTAGGAATAATAATTTTTACCCCTACGCTATGCAACGCCTTCTCCACTGTTGCACTCTCTGGAGTGGGAATAGCAATTTTTACCCTACGCTATCCATTGCTTTCCCTCCTATTGCACTCTCTGGAGTGGGAAGAGTAATTCTTACCCCTATGCTATCAAACGCATTCCCTACTGTTGCACTCTCTGGAGTGGAAATAGTAATTGTTACCCCTAGGCCACCCAACGCTTTCCCTACTGATGCACTCTCTGGAGTGGGAATAGTATATGTTACCCCTATGCCATCCAAAGCTTTCCCTACTGTTGCACTCTCTGGAGAGGGAATAGTAATGTTTACCCCTACACCATCCAACTCTTTCCCTACTCTTGCACTCTCTGGAGTGGGAATAGTAATTTTTACCCCTACGCTATCCAACGCTTTCCCTACTGTTGCACTCTCTGGAGTGGGAATAGTAATTTTTACCCCTATGCTATCCAAGGCTTTCCTTACTGTTGCACTCTCTGGAGTTGGAATAGAAATGTTTCCCCCAAGCTATCCAACGCTTTCCCTACTGTTGCACTTTCTGGAGTGGGAATCGTAGTTTTTACCCATACGCTATCCAACGCTTTCCCTACTGTTGCACTCTCAGGAGTAGGAATAGTAATTTTTACCCCTACGCTATCCAACGCTTTCTCCACTGTTGCACTCTCTGGAGTGGGAATAGTAATTTTTACCCTAGGCTATCCATTGCTTTCCCTACTATTGCACTCTCTGGAGTGGGAAGAGTAATTCTTACCCCTATGCTATCAAACGCATTCCCTAATGTTGCACTCTCTGGAGTGGGAATAGTAATTTCTATTCCAACCCTATCCAATGCTTTCCCTACTGTTGCACTCTCTGAAGTGGGAATAATATTTGTTACCCCTACGCTATCCAACGCTTTCCCTACTGTTGCACTCTCTGGAGTGGGAATAGTAATTTTTACCCCTGCGCTGTCCAACGCTTTCCCTACTGTTGCACTCTCTGGAGTGGAAATAGTAATTTTTACCCCAATGCTATCCAACGCTTTCCCTACTGTTGCACTCTCTGGAGTGAGAATAGTAATTTTTACCCCTACGCTATCCAATGCTTTCTCTACTATTGCACTCTCTGGAGTGGGAATAGTAATTGTTACCCCTAGGCCAGCCAACGCTTTCCCTACTGATGCACTCTCTGGAGTGGGAATAGTATATGTTACCCCTATGCCATCCAAAGCTTTCCCTACTGTTGCACTCTCTGGAGAGGGAATAGTAATTTTTACCTCTATGCTATCCAATGCTTTCCTTACTGTTGCACTCTCTGGAGTGGGAATAGAAATGTTTCCCCCAAGCTATCCAATGCTTTCCCTACTGTTGCACTCTCTGGAGTGGGAATAGTAATTTTTACCCCTATGCTATCCAAGGCTTTCCTTACTGTTGCACTCTCTGGAGTGGGAATAGAAATGTTTCCCCCAAGCTATCCAATGCTTTCCCTGCTGTTGCACTCTCTGGAGTGGGAATAGAAATGTTTCCCCCAAGCTATCCAACGCTTTCCCTACTGTTGCACTCTCTGGAGTGGGAATAGTAATTTTTACCCCTATGCTATCCAACTCTTTCTCCACTGTTGCAATCTCTGGAGTGGGAATAGTAATTTTTACCCTACGCTATCCATTGCTTTCCCTACTGTTGCACTCTCTGGAGTTGGAATAGTAATTTTTACCCCTATGCTATCCAATGCTTTCCCTACTGTTGCACTCTCTGGACTGGGAATAGAAATGTTTCCCCCAAGCTATCCAACGCTTTCCCTACTGGTACACTCTCTGGAGTGGGAATAGTAATTTTTACCCCTAGGCCTTCCAACGCTTTCCCTACTGATGCACTCTCTGGAGTGGGAATAGTATATGTTACCCCTATGCCATCCAAAACTTTCCCTACTGTTGCACTCTCTGGATAGGGAATAGTAATTTTTACCCCTACGCCATCCAACTCTTTCCCTACTGATGCACTCTCTGGAGTGGGAATAGTATATGTTACCCCTATGCCATCCAAAGCTTTCCCTACTGTTGCACTCTCTGGAGAGGGAATAGTAATGTTTACCCCTACGCCATCCAACTCTTTCCCTACTCTTGCACTCTCTGGAGTGGGAATAGTAATTTTTACCCCTACGCTATCCAATGCTTTCCCTACTGTTGCACTCTCTGGAGTGGGAATAGTAATTGTTACCCCTATGCTATCCAATGCTTTCCCTACTGTTGCACTCTCTGGAGTGGGAATAGAAATGGTTCCCCCAAGCTATCCAACGCTTTCCCTACTGTTGCACTCTCTCGAGTGGGAATCGTAGTTTTTACCCATACGCTATCCAACGCTTTCCCTACTGTTGCACTCTCAGGAGTAGGAATAGTAATTTTTACCCCTACGCTATCCAACACCTTCTCCACTGTTGCACTCTCTGGAATGGGAATAGTAATTTTTACCCTATGCTATCCATTGCTTTCCCTACTATTGCACTCTCTGGAGTGGGAAGAGTAATTCTTACCCCTATGCTATCAAACGCATTCCCTACTGTTGCACTCTCTGGAGTGGAAATAGTAATTGTTACCCCTAGGCCACCCAATGCTTTCCCTACTGATGCACTCTCTGGAGTGGGAATAGTAATTTTTACCCCTATGCTATCCAATGCTTTCCTTACTGTTGCACTCTCTGGAGTGGGAATAGAAATGTTTCCCCCAAGCTATCCAATGCTTTCCCTACTGTTGCACTCTCTGGAGTGGGAATAGAAATGTTTCCCCCAAGCTATCCGACGCTTTCCCTACTGTTGCACTCTCTGGAGTGGGAATAGTAATTTTTCCCCCTATGCTATCCAACGCTTTCTCCACTGTTGCACTCTCTGGAGTGGGAATAGTAATTTTTACCCTACGCTATCCATTGCTTTCCCTACTGTTGCACTCTCTGGAGTGGGAATAGTAATTTTTACCCCTATGCTATCCAATGCTTTCCCTACTGTTGCACTCTCTGGAGTGGGAATAGAAATGTTTCCCCCAAGCTATCCAACGCTTTCCCTACTGTTGCACTCTCTGGAGTGGGAATAGAAATGTTTCCCCCAAGCTATCCAACACTTTCCCTACTGTTGCACTCTCTGGAGTGGGAATAGTAATTTTTACCTCTACGCTATCCAACACTTTCCCTATTGTTGCACTCTCTGGAGTGGGAATAGTAATTTTTACCCCTACTCTATCCAATGCGTTCTCTACTATTGCACTCTCTGGAGTGGGAATAGTCATTTTTACCCCTAGGCCACCCAACGCTTTCCCTACTGATGCACTCTCTGGAGTGGGAATAGTATATGTTACCCCTATGCCATCCAAAACTTTCCCTACTGTTGCACTCTCTGGATAGGGAATAGTAATTTTTACCCCTACGCCATCCAACTGTTTCCCTACTGATGCACTCTCTGGAGTGGGAATAGTATATGTTACCCCTATGCCATCCAAAGCTTTCCCTACTGTTGCACTCTCTGGAGAGGGAATAGTAATGTTTACCCCTACGCCATCCAACTCTTTCCCTACTCTTGCACTCTCTGGAGTGGGAATAGTAATTTTTACCCCTACGCTATCCAACGCTTTCCCTACTGTTGCACTCTCTGGAGTGGGAATAGTAATTTTTACCCCTATGCTATCCAATGCTTTCCTTACTGTTGCACTCTCTGGAGTGGGAATAGAAATGTTTCCCCCAAGCTATCCAATGCTTTCCCTACTGTTGCACTCTCTGGAGTGGGAATAGAAATGTTTCCCCCAAGCTATCCAACGCTTTCCCTACTGTTGCACTCTCTGGAGTGGGAATAGTAATTTTTCCCCCTATGCTATCCAACGCTTTCTCCACTGTTGCACTCTCTGGAGTGGGAATAGTAATTTTTACCCTACGCTATCCATTGCTTTCCCTACTGTTGCACTCTCTGGAGTGGGAATAGTAATTTTTACCCCTATGCTATCCAATGCTTTCCCTACTGTTGCACTCTCTGGAGTGGGAATAGAAATGTTTCCCCCAAGCTATCCAACGCTTTCCCTACTGTTGCACTCTCTGGAGTGGGAATAGTAATTTTTACCCCTAGGCCTTCCAACGCTTTCCCTACTGATGCACTCTCTGGAGTGGGAATAGTATATGTTACCCCTATGCCATCCAAAGCTTTCCCTACTGTTGCACTCTCTGGAGAGAGAATAGTAATTTTTACCCCTACGCTATCCAACGCTTTCCCTACTGTTGCACTCTCTGGAGTGGGAATAGTAATTTTTACCCCTATGCTATCCAATGCTTTCCCTACTGTTGCACTCTCTGGAGTGGGAATAGAAATGTTTCCCCCAAGCTATCCAACGCTTTCCCTACTGTTGCACTCTCTGGAGTGGGAATAGTAGTTTTTACCCATAGGCTATCCAACGCTTTCCCTACTGTTGCACTCTCAGGAGTAGGAATAGTAATTTTTACCCCTACGCTATCCAACGCTTTCTCCACTGTTGCACTCTCTGGAGTGGGAATAGTAATTTTTACCCTACGCTATCCATTGCTTTCCCTACTAATGCACTCTCTGGAGTGGGAATAGTAATTGTTACCCCTACGCTATTCAACGCTTTCCCTACTGTTGCACTCTCTGGAGTGGGATTAGTAATTTTTACCCCTACGCTTTCCAACGCTTTCTCCACTGTTGCACTCTCTGGAGTGGGAATAGTAATTTTTACCACTACGCCATCCAACTCTTTCCCTACTCTTGCACTCTCTGCAGTGGGAATCGTAATTTTTACCCCTACACTATCCAACGCTTTCCCTACTGTTGCACTCTCTGGAGTGGGAATAGTAATTTTTACCCCTATGCTATCCAATGCTTTCCCTACTGTTGCACTCTCTGGAGTGGGAAAGAAATGTTTCCCCCAAGCTATCCAACACTTTCCATACTGTTGCACTCTCTGGAGTGGGAATAGTAATTTTTACCCCTACGCTATCCAACACTTTCCCTATTGTTGCACTCTCTGGAGTGGGAATAGTAATTTTTACCCCTACGCTATCCAATGCGTTCTCTACTATTTCACTCTCCGGAGTGGGAATAGTAATTTTTACCCCTAGGCCTTCCAACGCTTTCCCTACTGATGCACTCTCTGGAGTGGGAATAGTATATGTTACCCCTATGCCATCCAAAGCTTTCCCTACTGTTGCTCTCTCTGGAGAGGGAATAGTAATTTTTACCCCTACGCTATCCAACTCTTTCCCTACTCTTGCACTCTCTGGAGTGGGAATAGTAATTTTTACCCCTACGCTATCCAACTCTTTCCCTACTGTTGCACTCTCTGGAGTGGGAATAGTAATTTTTACCCCTATGCTATCCAATGCTTTCCCTACTGTTGCACTCTCTGGAGTGGGAATAGAAATGTTTCCCCCAAGCTATCCAATGCTTTCCCTACTGTTGCACTCTCTGGAGTGGGAATAGTAGTTTTTACCCATACGCTATCCAACGCTTTCCCTACTGTTGCACTCTCAGGAGTAGGAATAGTAATTTTTACCCCTACGCTATCCAACGCTTTCTCCACTGTTGCACTCTCTGGAGTGGGAATAGTAATTTTTACCCTACGCTATCCATTGCTTTCCCTACTATTGCACTCTCTGGAGTGGGAAGAGTAATTCTTACCCCTACGCTATCAAACGCATTCCCTAATGTTGCACTCTCTGGAGTGGGAGTAGTAATTTGTATTCCTACCCTATCCAATGCTTTCCCTACTGTTGCACTCTCTGAAGTGAGAATAATTATTGTTACCCCTACGCTATCCAACGCTTTCCCTACTGTTGCACTCTCTGGAGTGGGAATAGTAATTTTTTCCCCTACGCTATCCAACGCTTTCTCCACTATTGCACTCTCTGGAGTGGGAATAGTAATTTTTACCCCTACGCCATCCAACTCTTTCCCTACTCTTGCACTCTCTGGAGTGGGAATAGTAATTTTTACCCCTACACTATCCAACGCTTTCCCTACTGTTGCACTCTCTGGAGTGGGAATAGTAATTTTTACCCCTATGCTATCCAATTCTTTCCCTACTGTTGCACTCTCTGGAGTGGAAATAGAAATGTTTCCCCCAAGCTATCCAACACTTTCCCTACTGTTGCACTCTCTGGAGTGGGAATAGTAATTTTTACCCCTACGCTATCCAACACTTTCCCTATTGTTGCACTCTCTGGAGTGGGAATAGTAATTTTTACCCCTACTCTATCCAATGCGTTCTCTACTATTGCACTCTCTGGAGTGGGAATAGTCATTTTTACCCCTAGGCCACCCAACGCTTTCCCTACTGATGCACTCTCTGGAGTGGGTATAGTATATGTTACCCCTATGCCATCCAAAACTTTCCCTACTGTTGCACTCTCTGGATAGGGAATAGTAATTTTTACCCCTACGCCATCCAACTCTTTCCCTACTGATGCACTCTCTGGAGTGGGAATAGTATATGTTACCCCTATGCCATAAAAAGCTTTCCCTACTGTTGCACTCTCTGGAGAGGGAATAGTAATGTTTACCCCTACGCCATCCAACTCTTTCCCTACTCTTGCACTCTCTGGAGTGGGAATAGTAATTTTTACCCCTACGCTATCCAACGCTTTCCCTACTGTTGCACTCTCTGGAGTGGGAATAGTAATTTTTACCCCTATGCTATCCAATGCTTTCCCTACTGTTGCACTCTCTGGAGTGGGAATAGAAATGTTTCCCCCAAGCTATCCAACGCTCTACCTACTGTTGCACTCTCTCGAGTGGGAATTGTAGTTTTTACCCATACGCTATCCAACACTTTCCCTACTGTTGCACTCTCAGGAGTAGGAATAGTAATTTTTACCCCTACGCTATCCAACGCTTTCTCCACTGTTGCACTCTCTGGAGTGGGAATAGTAATTTTTACCCTACGCTATCCATTGCTTTCCCTACTATTGCACTCTCTGGAGTGGGAAGAGTAATTCTTACCCCTATGCTATCAAACGCATTCCCTACTGTTGCACTCTCTGGAGTGGAAATAGTAATTGTTACCCCTAGTCCACCCAACGCTTTCCCTACTGATGCACTCTCTGGAGTG
The DNA here is from genome assembly GCF_964261635.1 of Lissotriton helveticus. Taxonomy (NCBI): domain Eukaryota; kingdom Metazoa; phylum Chordata; class Amphibia; order Caudata; family Salamandridae; genus Lissotriton; species Lissotriton helveticus. The sequence goes on from NC_136063.1 coordinate 43,948,562, forward strand.
GGAATAGTATATGTTACCCCTATGCCATCCAAAGCTTTCCCTACTGTTGCACTCTCTGGAGAGGGAATAGTAATGTTTACCCCTACGCCATCCAACTCTTTCCCTACTCTTGCACTCTCTGGAGTGGGAATAGTAATTTTTACCCCTACGCTATCCAACGCTTTCCCTACTGTTGCACTCTCTGGAGTGGGAATAGTAATTTTTACCCCTATGCTATCCAATGCTTTCCTTACTGTTGCACTCTCTGGAGAGGGAATAGTAAAGTTTACCCCTATGCCATCCAAAGCTTTCCCTACTGTTGCACTCTCTGGAGAGGGAATAGTAATTTTTACCCCTACGCTATCCAACGCTTTCCCTACTGTTGCACTCTCTGGAGTGGGAATAGAAATGTTTCCCCCAAGCTATCCAACGCTTTCCCTACTGTTGCACTCTCTGGAGTGGGAATAGTAGTTTTTACCCATACGCTATCCAACGCTTTCCCTACTGTTGCACTCTCAGGAGTAGGAATATTAATTTTTACCCCTACGCTATCCAACGCTTTCTCCACTGTTGCACTCTCTGGAGTGGGAATAGTAATTTTTACCCTACGCTATCCATTGCTTTCCCTACTATTGCACTCTCTGGAGTGGGAAGAGTAATTCTTACCCCCTACGCTATCAAACGCATTCCCTAATGTTGCACTCTCTGGAGTGGGAATAGTAATTTGTATTCCTACCCTATCCAATGCTTTCCCTACTGTTGCACTCTCTGAAGTGGGAATAATAATTGTTACCCCTACGCTATTCAACGCTTTCCCTACTGTTGCACTCTCTGGAGTGGGAATAGTAATTTGTACCCCTACGCTTTCCAACGCTTTCTCCACTGTTGCACTCTCTGGAGTGGGAATAGTAATTTTTACCACTACGCCATCCAACTCTTTCCCTACTCTTGCACTCTCTGGAGTGGGAATCGTAATTTTTACCCCTACACTATCCAACGCTTTCCCTACTGTTGCACTCTCTGGAGTGGGAATAGTCATTTTTACCCCTATGCTATCCAATGCTTTCCCTACTGTTGCACTCTCTGGAGTGGGAATAGAAATGTTTCCCCCAAGCTATCCAACACTTTCCCTACTGTTGCACTCTCTGGAGTGGGATTAGTAATTTTTACCCGTACGTTATCCAACACTTTCCCTATTGTTGCACTCTCTGGAGTGGGAATAGTAATTTGTACCCCTATGCTATCCAATGCGTTCTCTACTATTGCACTCTCTGGAGTGGGAAAAGTCATTTTTACCCCTAGGCCACGCAACGCTTTCCCTACTGATGCACTCTCTGGAGTGGGAATAGTATATGTTACCCCTATGCCACCCAAAACTTTCCCTACTGTTGCACTCTCTGGAGAGGGAATAGTAATTTTTACCCCTACGCCATCCAACTCTTTCCCTACTGATGCACTCTCTGGAGTGGGAATAGTACATGTTACACCTATGCCATCCAAAGCTTTCCCTACTGTTGCACTCTCTGGAGAGGGAATAGTAATTTTTACCCCTACGCTATCCAACTCTTTCCCTACTCTTGCACTCTCTGGAGTGGGAATAGTAATTTTTACCCCTACGCTATCCAACGCTTTCCCTACTGTTGCACTCTCTGGAGTGGGAATAGTAGTTTTTACCCCTATGCTATCCAATGCTTTCCTTACTGTTGCACTCTCTGGAGAGGGAATAGTAATGTTTACCCCTACGCCATCCAACTCTTTCCCTACTCTTGCACTCTCTGGAGTGGGAATAGTAATTTTTACCCCTACGCTATCCAACGCTTTCCCTACTGTTGCACTCTCTGGAGTGGGAATAGTAATTTTTACCCCTATGCTATCCAATGCTTTCCTTACTGTTGCACTCTCTGGAGTGGGAATAGAAATGTTTCCCCCAAGCTATCCAATGCTTTCCCTACTGTTGCACTCTCTGGAGTGGGAATAGAAATGTTTCCCCCAAGCTATCCAACGCTTTCCCTACTGTTGCACTCTCTGGAGTGGGAATAGTAATTTTCCCCCTATGCTATCCAACGCTTTCTCCACTGTTGCACTCTCTGGAGTGGGAATAGTAATTTTTACCCTACGCTATCCATTGCTTTCCCTACTGTTGCACTCTCTGGAGTGGGAATAGTAATTTTTACCCCTATGCTATCCAATGCTTTCCCTACTGTTGCACTCTCTGGAGTGGGAATAGAAATGTTTCCCCCAAGCTATCTAACTCTTTCCCTACTGTTGCACTCTCTGGATTGGGAATAGTAATTTTTACCCCTAGGCCTTCCAACGCTTTCCCTACTGATGCACTCTCTGGAGTGGGAATAGTATATGTTACCCCTATGCCATCCAAAGCTTTCCCTACTGTTGCACTCTCTGGAGAGGGAATAGTAATTTTTACCCCTACGCTATCCAACTCTTTCCCTACTCTTGCACTGTCTGGAGTGGGAATAGTAATTTTTACCCCTACGCTATCCAACGCTTTCCCTACTGTTGCACTCTCTGGAGTGGGAATAGAAATGTTTCCCCCAAGCTATCCAACGCTTTCCCTACTGTTGCACTCTCTGGAGTGGGAATAGTAGTTTTTACCCCTACGCTATCCAACGCTTTCTCCACTGTTGCACTCTCTGGAGTGGGAATAGTAATTTTTACCCTACGATATCCATTGCTTTCCCTACTATTGCACTCCCTGGAGTGGGAAGAGTAATTCTTACCCCCTACGCTATCAAACGCATTCCCTAATGTTGCACTCTCTGGAGTGGGAATAGTAATTTGTATTCCTACCCTATCCAATGCTTTCCCTACTGTTGCACTCTCTGAAGTGGGAATAATAATTGTTACCCCTACGCTATTCAACGCTTTCCCTACTGTTGCACTCTCTGGAGTGGGAATAGTAATTTTTACCCCTACGCTTTCCAACGCTTTCTCTACTGTTGCACTCTCTGGAGTGGGAATAGAAATGTTTCCCCCAAGCTATCCAACACTTTCCCTACTGTTGCACTCTCTGGAGTGGGAATAGTAATTTTTACCCGTACGCTATCCAACACTTTCCCTATTGTTGCACTCTCTGGAGTGGGAATAGTAATTTTTACCCCTATGCTATCCAATGCGTTCTCTACTATTGCACTCTCTGGAGTGGGAATAGTCATTTTTACCCCTAGGCCACCCAACGCTTTCCCTACTGATGCACTCTCTGGAGTGGGAATAGTATTTGTTACCCCTATGCCACCCAAAACTTTCCCTACTGTTGCACTCTCTGGAGAGGGAATAGTAATTTTTACCACTACGCCATCCAACTCTTTCCCTACTCTTGCACTCTCTGGAGTGGGAATCGTAATTTTTACCCCTACACTATCCAACGCTTTCCCTACTGTTGCACTCTCTGGAGTGGGAATAGTAATTTTTACCCCTATGCTATCCAATGCTTTCCCTACTGTTGCACTCTCTGGAGTGGGAATAGAAATGTTTCCCCCAAGCTATCCAACACTTTCCCTACTGTTGCACTCTCTGGAGTGGGAATAGTAATTTTTACCCGTACGCTATCCAACACTTTCCCTATTGTTGCACTCTCTGGAGTGGGAATAGTAATTTTTACCCCTATGCTATCCAATGCGTTCTCTACTATTGCACTCTCTGGAGTGGGAATAGTCATTTTTACCCCTAGGCCACCCAACGCTTTCCCTACTGATGCACTCTCTGGAGTGGGAATAGTATATGTTACCCCTATGCCACCCAAAACTTTCCCTACTGTTGCACTCTCTGGAGAGGGAATAGTAATTTTTACCCCTACGCCATCCAACTCTTTCCCTACTGATGCACTCTCTGGAGTGGGAATAGTATATGTTACACCTATGCCATCCAAAGCTTTCCCTACTGTTGCACTCTCTGGAGAGGGAATAGTAATTTTTACCCCTACGCTATCCAACTCTTTCCCTACTCTTGCACTCTCTGGAGTGGGAATAGTAATTTTTACCCCTACGCTATCCAACGCTTTCCCTACTGTTGCACTCTCTGGAGTGGGAATAGTAATTTTTACCCCTATGCTATTCAATGCTTTCCCTACTGTTGCACTCTCTGGAGTGGGAATAGAAATGTTTCCCCCAAGCTATCCAACACTTTCCCTACTGTTGCACTCTCTGGAGTGGGAATAGTAGTTTTTACCCATACGCTATCCAACGCTTTCCCTACTGTTGCACTCTCAGGAGTAGGAATAGTAATGTTTACCCCTACGCTATCCAACTCTTTCTCCACTGTTGCACTCTCTGGAGTGGGAATAGTAATTTTTACCCTACGCTATCCATTGCTTTCCCTACTATTGCACTCTCTGGAGTGGGAAGAGTAATTCTTACCCCCTACGCTATCAAACGCATTCCCTAATGTTGTACTCTCTGGAGTGGGAATAGTAATTTGTATTCCTACCCTATCCAATGCTTTCCCTACTGTTGCACTCTCTGAAGTGGGAATAATAATTGTTACCCCTACGCTATCCAACGCTTTCCCTACTGTTGCACTCTCTGGAGTGGGAATAGTAATTTTTACCCCTACGCTATCCAACGCTTTCGCCACTGTTGCACTCTCTGGAGTGGGAATAGTAATTTTTACCCCTACGCCATCCAACTCTTTCCCTACTGTTGCACTCTCTGGAGTGGGAATAGTAATTTGTACCCCTACACTATCCAACGCTTTCCCTACTGTTGCACTCTCTGGAGTGGGAATAGTAATTTGTACCCCTATGCTATCCAATGCTTTCCCTACTGTTGCACTCTCTGGAGTGGGAATAGAAATGTTTCCCCCAAGCTATCCAACACTTTCCCTACTGTTGCACTCTCTGGAGTGGGAATAGTAATTTTTACCCCTACGCTATCCAACACTTTCCCTATTGCACTCTCTGGAGTGGGAATAGTAATCTTTACCCATACGCTATCCAATGCGTTCTCTACTATTACACTCTCTGGAGTGGGAATAGTCATTTTTACCCCTAGGCCACCCAACGCTTTCCCTACTGATGCACTCTCTGGAGTGGGAATAGTATATGTTACCCCTATGCCATCCAAAACTTTCCCTACTGTTGCACTCTCTGGAGAGGGAAAAGTAATTTTTACCCCTACACCATCCAACTCTTTCCCTACTGATGCACTCTCTGGAGTGGGAATAGTATATGTTACCCCTATGCCATCCAAAGCTTTCCCTACTGTTGCACTCTCTGGAGAGGGAATAGTAATGTTTACCCCTACGCCATCCAACTCTTTCCCTACTGTTGCACTCTCTGGAGTGGGAATAGTATTTTTTACCCCTACGCTATCCAACGCTTTCCATACTGTTGCACTCTCTGGAGTGGGAATAGTAATTTTTACCCCTATGCTATCCAATGCTTTCCCTACTGTTGCACTCTCTGGAGTGGGAATAGAAATGTTTCCCCCAAGCTATCCAACGCTTTCCCTACTGTTGCACTCTCTGGAGTGGGAATAGTAGTTTTTACCAATACGCTATCCAACGCTTTCCATACTGTTGCACTCTCAGGAGTAGGAATAGTAATTTTTACCCCTACGCTATCCAACGCTTTCTCCACTGTTGCACTCTCTGGAGTGGGAATAGTAATTTTTACCCTACGCTATCCATTGCTTTCCCTACTATTGCACTCTCTGGAGTGGGAAGAGTAATTCTTACCCCTACGCTATCAAACGCATTCCCTAATGTTGCACTCTCTGGAGTGGGAATAGTAATTTCTATTCCTACCCTATCCAATGCTTTCCCTACTGTTGCACTCTCTGAAGTGGGAATAATAATTGTTACCCCTACGCTATCCAACGCTTTCCCTACTGTTGCACTCTCTGGAGTGGGAATAGTAATTTTTACCCCTACGCTATCCAACGCTTTCTCCACTGTTGCACTCTCTGGAGTGGGAATAGTAATTTTTACCCCTACGCCATCCAACTCTTTCCGTACTCTTGCACTCTCTGGAGTGGGAATAGTAATTTTTACCACTACACTATCCGACGCTTCCCCTACTGTTGCTCTCACTGGAGTGGGAATAGTAATTTTTACCCCTATGCTATCCAAAGCTTTCCCTACTGTTGCACTCTCTGGAGTGGGAATAGAAATGTTTCCCCCAAGCTACCCAACACTTTCCCTACTATTGCACTCTCTGGAGTGGGAATAGTAATTTTTACCCCTACGCTATCCAACACTTTCCCTACTGTTGCACTCTCTGGAGTGGGAATAGTAATTTTTACCCCTACGCTATCCAACACTTTCCCTACTGTTGCACTCTCTGGAGTGGGAATAGTCATTTTTACCCCTAGGCCACCCAACGCTTTCCCTACTGATGCACTCTCTGGAGTGGCAATAGTATATGTTACCCCTATGCCATCCAAAACTTTCCCTACTGTTGCACTCTCTGGAGAGGGAAAAGTAATTTTTACCCCTACGCCATCCAACTCTTTCCCTACTGATGCACTCTCTGGAGTGGGAATAGTATATGTTACCCCTATGCCATCCAAAGCTTTCCCTACTGTTGCACTCTCTGGAGAGGGAATAGTAATGTTTACCCCTACGCCATCTAACTCTTTCCCTACAGTTGCACTCTCTGGAGTGGGAATAGTAATTTTTACCCCTACGCTATCCAACGCTTTCCCTACTGTTGCACTCTCTGGAGTGGGAATAGTAATTTTTACCCCTATGCTATCCAATGCTTTCCCTACTGTTGCACTCTCTGGAGTGGGAATAGTAGTTTTTACCCATACGCTATCCAACGCTTTCCCTACTGTTGCACTCTCAGGAGTAGGAATAATCATTTTTACCCCTACGCTATCCAACGCTTTCTCCACTGTTGCACTCTCTGGAGTGGGAATAGTAATTTTTACCCTACGCTATCCATTGCTTTCCCTACTATTGCACTCTCTGGAGTGGGAAGAGTAATTCTTACCCCTACGCTATCAAACGCATTCCCTAATGTTGCACTCTCTGGAGTGGGAATAGTAATTTCTATTCCTACCCTATCCAATGCTTTCCCTACTGTTGCACTCGCTGAAGTGGGAATAATAATTGTTACCCCTACGCTATCCAACACTTTCCCTACTGTTGCACTCTCTGGAGTGGGAATAGTAATTTTTACCCCTACGCTATCCAACGCTTTCTCCACTGTTGCACTCTCTGGAGTGGGAATAGTAAATTTTACCCCTACGCCATCCAACTCTTTCCCTACTCTTGCACTCTCTGGAGTGGGAATAGTAATTTTTACCACTACACTATCCAACGCTTCCCCTACTGTTGCTCTCACTGGAGTGGGAATAGTAATTTTTACCCCTATGCTATCCAATGCTCTCCCTACTGTTGCACTCTCTGGAGTGGGAATAGAAATGTTTCCCCCAAGCTACCCAACACTTTCCCTACTGTTGCACTCTCTGGAGTGGGAATAGTAATTTTTACCCCTACGCTATCCAACACTTTCCCTACTGTTGCACTCTCTGGAGTGGGAATAGTAATTTTTACCCCTACGCTATCCAATGCGTTCTCTACTATTGCACTCTCTGGAGTGGGAATAGTCATTTTTTACCCATAGGCCACCCAACGCTTTCCCTACTGATGCACTCTCTGGAGTGGCAATAGTATATGTTACCCCTATGCCATCCAAAACTTTCCCTACTGTTGCACTCTCTGGAGTGGGAATAGTAGTTTTTACCCAAACGCTATCCAACGCTTTCCCTACTGTTGCACTCTCAGGAGTAGAAATAGGAATGTTTACCCCTACGCTATCCAACGCTTTCTCCACTGTTGCACTCTCTGGAGTGGGAATAGTAATTTTTACCCTACACTATCCATTGCTTTCCCTACTATTGCACTCTCTGGAGTGGGAAGAGTAATTCTTACCCCCTACACTATCAAACGCATTCCCTAATGTTGTACTCTCTGGAGTGGGAATAGTAATTTGTATTCCTACCCTATCCACTGCTTTCCCTACTGTTGCACTCTCTGAAGTGGGAATAATAATTGTTACCCCTACGCTATCCAACGCTTTCCCTACTGTTGCACTCTCTGGAGTGGGAATAGTAATTTTTACCCCTACGCTATCCAACGCTTTCTCCACTGTTGCACTCTCTGGAGTGGGAATAGTAATTTTTACCCCTACGCCATCCAACTCTTTCCCTACTCTTGCACTCTCTGGAGTGGGAATAGTCATTTTTACCCCTACACTATCCAACGCTTTCCCTACTGTTGCACTCTCTGGAGTGGGAATAGTAATTTTTACCCCTATGCTATCCAATGCTTTCCCTACTATTGCACTCTCTGGAGTGGGAATAGAAATGTTTCCCCAAAGCTATCCAACACTTTCCCTACTGTTGCACTCTCTGGAGTGGGAATAGTAATTTTTACCCCTACGCTATCCAACACTTTCCCTATTGTTGCACTCTCTGGAGTGGGAATAGTAATTTTTACCCCTACGCTATCCAATGCGTTCTCTACTATTGCACTCTCTGGAGTGGGAATAGTCATTTTTACCCCTAGGCCACCCAACGCTTTCCCTACTGATGCACTCTCTGGAGTGGGAATAGTATATGTTACCCCTATGCCATCCAAAACTTTCCCTACTGTTGCACTCTCTGGAGAGGGAAAAGTAATTTTTACCCCTACGCCATGCAACTCTTTCCCTACTGATGCACTCTCTGGAGTGGGAATAGTATATGTTACCCCTATGCCATCCAAAGCTTTCCCTACTGTTGCACTCTCTGGAGAGGGAATAGTAATGTTTACCCCTACGCCATCCAACTCTTTCCCTACTGTTGCACTCTCTGGAGTGGGAATAGTAATTTTTACCCCTACGCTATCCAACGCTTTCCCTACTGTTGCACTCTCTGGAGTGGGAATAGTAATTTTTACCCCTATGCTATCCAATGCTTTCCCTACTGTTGCACTCTCTGGAGTGGGAATAGAAATGTTTCCCCCAAGCTATCCAACGCTTTCCCTACTGTTGCACTCTCTGGAGTGGGAATAGTAGTTTTTACCCATACGCTATCCAACGCTTTCCCTACTGTTGCACTCTCAGGAGTAGGAATAGTAATTTTTACCCCTACGCTATCCAACGCTTTCTCCACTGTTGCACTCTCTGGAGTGGGAATAGTAATTTTTAACCTACGCTATCCATTGCTTTCCCTACTATTGCACTCTCTGGAGTGGGAAGAGTAATTCTTACCCCTACGCTATCAAACGCATTCCCTAATGTTGCACTCTCTGGAGTGGGAATAGTAATTTCTATTCCTACCCTATCCAATGCTTTCCCTACTGTTGCACTCTCTGAAGTGGGAATAATAATTGTTACCCCTACGCTATCCAACGCTTTCCCTACTGTTGCACTCTCTGGAGTGGGAATAGTAATTTTTACCCCTACGCTATCCAACGCTTTCTCCACTGTTGCACTCTCTGGAGTGGGAATAGTAATTTTTACCCCTACGCCATCCAACTCTTTCCCTACTCTTGCACTCTCTGGAGTGGGAATAGTAATTTTTACCACTACACTATCCAATGCTTCCCCTACTGTTGCTCTCACTGGAGTGGGAATAGTAATGTTTACCCCTATGCTATCCAATGCTTTCCCTACTGTTGCACTCTCTGGAGTGGGAATAGAAATGTTTCCCCCAAGCTACCCAACACTTTCCCTACTGTTGCACTCTCTGCAGTGGGAATAGTAATTTTTACCCCTACGCTATCCAACACTTTCCCTACTGTTGCACTCTCTGGAGTGGGAATAGTATTTTTTACCCCTACACTATCCAATGCGTTCTCTACTATTGCACTCTCTGGAGTGGGAATAGTCATTTTTACCCCTAGGCCACCCAACGCTTTCCCTACTGATGCATTCACTGGAGTGGCAATAGTATATGTTACCCCTATGCCATCCAAAACTTTCCCTACTGTTGCACTCTCTGGAGAGGGAATAGTAATTTTTACCCCTACGCCATCCAACTCTTTCCCTACTGATGCACTCTCTGGAGTGGGAATAGTATATGTTACCCCTATGTCATCCAAAGCTTCCCCTACTGTTGCACTCTCTGGAGAGGGAATAGTAATGTTTACCCCTACGCCATCCAACTCTTTCCCAACTCTTGCACTCTCTGGAGTGGGAATAGTAATTTTTACCCCTACGCTATACAACGCTTTCCCTACTGTTGCACTCTCTGGATTGGGAATAGTAATTTTTACCCCTATGCTATCCAATGCTTTCCCTACTGTTGCACTCTCTGGAGTGGGAATAGAAATGTTTCCCCCAAGCTATCCAACGCTTTCCCTACTGTTGCACTCTCTGGAGTGGGAATAGTAATTTTTACACCTACGCTATCCAACACTTTCCCTACTGTTGCACTCTCAGGAGTAGGAATAGTAATTTTTACACCTACGCTATCCAATGCTTTCTCCACTGTTGCACTCTCTGGAGTGGGAATAGTAATTTTTACCCTACGCTATCCATTGCTTTCCCTACTATTGCACTCTCTGGAGTGGGAAGAGTAATTCTTACCCCTACGCTATCAAACGCATTCCCTAATGTTGCACTCTCTGGAGTGGGAATAGTAATTTCTATTCCTACCCTATCCAATGCTTTCCCTACTGTTGCACTCTCTGAAGTGGGAATAATAATTGTTACCCCTACGCTATCCAACGCTTTCCCTACTGTTGCACTCTCTGGAGTGGGAATAGTAATTTTTACCCCTACGCTATCCAACGCTTTCTCCACTGTTGCACTCTCTGGAGTGGGAATAGTATTTTTTACCCCTACGCCATCCAACTCTTTCCCTACTCTTGCACTCTCTGGAGTGGGAATAGTAGTTTTTACCACTACACTATCCAACGCTTCCCCTACTGTTGCACTCACTGGAGTGGGAATAGTAATTTTTACCCCTATGCTATCCAATGCTTTCCCTACTGTTGCACTCTCTGGAGTGGGAATAGAAATGTTTCCCCCAAGCTATCCAACAATTTCCCTACTGTTGCACTCTCTGGAGTGGGAATAGTAATTTTTACCCCTACGCTATCCAACACTTTCCCTACTGTTGCACTCTCTGGAGTGGGAATAGTAATTTTTACCCCTATGCTATACAACGCTTTCCCTACTGTTGCACTCTCTGGAGTGGGAATAGTAAATTTTACCCCTATGCTATCCAATGCATTCCCTACTGTTGCACTCTCTGGAGTGGGAATAGAAATGTTTCCCCCAAGCTATCCAACGCTTTCCCTACTGTTGCACTCTCTGGAGTGGGAATAGTAATTTGTACACCTACGCTATCCAACACTTTCCCTACTGTTGCACTCTCAGGAGTAGGAATAGTAATTTTTACCCCTACGCTATCCAATGCTTTCTCCACTGTTGCACTCTCTGGAGTGGGAATAGTAACTTTTTACCCTACGCTATCCATTGCTTTCCCTACTGTTGCACTCTCTGGAGTGGGAATAGTAATTTTTACCCCTATGCTATCCAATGCTTTCCCTACTGTTGCACTCTCTGGAGTGGGAATAGAAATGTTTCCCCCAAGCTATCCAACGCTTTCCCTACTGTTGCACTCTCTGGAGTGGGAATAGTAATTTTTACCCCTAAGCCTTCCAACGCTTTCCCTACTGATGCACTCTCTGGAGTGGGAATAGAAGTTTCTACCCATACGCTATCCAACGCTTTCCCTACTGTTGCACCCTCAGGAGTAGGAATAGTAATTTGTATTCCTACCCTATCCAATGCTTTCCCTACTGTTGCACTCTCTGCAGTGGGAATAATAATTGTTACCCCTACGCTATCCAAAGCTTTCCCTACTGTTGCACTCTCTGGAGTGGTAATAGTAATTTTTCCCCTACGCTATCCAACGCTTTCTCCACTGTTGCACTCTCTGGAGTGGGAATAGTAATTTTTACCCCTACGCCATCCAACTCTTTCCCTACTCTTGCACTCTCTGGAGTGGGAATAGTAATTTTTACCCCTACACTATCCAACGCTTTCCCTACTGTTGCACTCTCTGGAGTGGGAATAATAATTTTTACCCCTATGCTATCTAATGCTTTCCCTACTGTTGCACTCTCTGGAGTGGGAATAGAAATGTTTCCCCCAAGCTATCCATCGCTTTCCCTACTGTTGCACTCTCTGGAGTGGGAATAGTAAATTTTTACCCCTATGCTATCCAACACTTTCCCTACTGTTGCACTCTCTGGAGTGGGAATAGTAATTTTTACCCCTACGCTATCCAATGCGTTCTCTACTATTGCACCCTCTGGAGTGGGAATAGTCATTTTTACCCCTAGGCCACCCAACGCTTTCCCTACTGATGCACTCTCTGGAGTGGGAATAGTATATGTTACCCCTATGCCATCCAAAACTTTCCCCACTGTTGCACTCTCTGGAGAGGGAATAGTAATTTTTACCCCTACGCCATCCAACTCTTTCCCTACTCTTGCACTCTCTGTAGTGGGAATAGTAATTTTTACCCCTACGCTATCCAACGCTTTCCCTACTGTTGCGCTCTCTGGAGTGGGAATAGTAATTTTTACCCCTATGCTATCCAATGCTTTCCCTACTGTTGCACTCTCTGGAGTGGGAATAGAAATGTTTCCCCCAAGCTATCCAACGCTTTCCCTACTGTTGCACTCTCTGGAGTGGGAATAGTAATTTTTACCCCTACGCTATCCAACACTTTCCCTACTGTTGCACTCTCTGGAGTGGGAATAGTAATTTTTACCCCTACGCTATCCAATGCTTTCTCTACTATTGCACTCTCTGGAGTGGGAATAGTAATTTTTACCCCTAGGCCTTCCAACGCTTTCCCTACTGATGCACTCTCTGGAGTGGGAATAGAAATGTTTCCTCCAAGCTATCCAACGCTTTCCCTACTGTTGCACTCTCTGGAGTGGGAATAGTAATTTTTACCCCTAGGCCTTCCAACGCTTTCCCTACTGATGCACTCTCTGGAGTGGGAATAGTAATTTTTACCCCTATGCTATCCAATGCTTTCCCTACTGTTGCACTCTCTGGAGTGGGAATAGAAATGTTTCCCCCAAGCTACCCAACACTTTCCCTACTGTTGCACTCTCTGCAGTGGGAATAGTAATTTTTACCCCTACGCTATCCAACACTTTCCCTACTGTTGCACTCTCTGGAGTGGGAATAGTATTTTTTACCCCTACGCTATCCAATGCGTTCTCTACTATTGCACTCTCTGGAGTGGGAATAGTCATTTTTACCCCTAGGCCACCCAACGCTTTCCCTACTGATGCATTCTCTGGAGTGGCAATAGTATATGTTACCCCTATGCCATCCAAAACTTTCCCTACTGTTGCACTCTCTGGAGAGGGAATAGTAATTTTTACCCCTACGCCATCCAACTCTTTCCCTACTGATGCACTCTCTGGAGTGGGAATAGTATATGTTACCCCTATGCCATCCAAAGCTTCCCCTACTGTTGCACTCTCTGGAGAGGGAATAGTAATGTTTACCCCTACGCCATCCAACTCTTTCCCAACTCTTGCACTCTCTGGAGTGGGAATAGTAATTTTTACCCCTACGCTATACAACGCTTTCCCTACTGTTGCACTCTCTGGAGTGGGAATAGTAATTTTTACCCCTATGCTATCCAATGCTTTCCCTACTGTTGCACTCTCTGGAGTGGGAATAGAAATGTTTCCCCCAAGCTATCCAACGCTTTCCCTACTGTTGCACTCTCTGGAGTGGGAATAGTAATTTTTACACCTACGCTATCCAACACTTTCCCTACTGTTGCACTCTCAGGAGTAGGAATAGTAATTTTTACACCTACGCTATCCAATGCTTTCTCCACTGTTGCACTCTCTGGAGTGGGAATAGTAATTTTTACCCTACGCTATCCATTGCTTTCCCTACTATTGCACTCTCTGGAGTGGGAAGAGTAATTCTTACCCCTACGCTATCAAACGTATTCCCTAATGTTGCACTCTCTGGAGTGGGAATAGTAATTTCTATTCCTACCCTATCCAATGCTTTCCCTACTGTTGCACTCTCTGAAGTGGGAATAATAATTGTTACCCCTACGCTATCCAACGCTTTCCCTACTGTTGCACTCTTTGGAGTGGGAATAGTAATTTTTACCCCTACGCTATCCAACGCTTTCTCCACTGTTGCACTCTCTGGAGTGGGAATATTATTTTTTACCCCTACGCCATCCAACTCTTTCCCTACTCTTGCACTCTCTGGAGTGGGAATAGTAGTTTTTACCACTACACTATCCAACGCTTCCCCTACTGTTGCACTCACTGGAGTGGGAATAGTAATTTTTACCCCTATGCTATCCAATGCTTTCCCTACTGTTGCACTCTCTGGAGTGGGAATAGAAATGTTTCCCCCAAGCTATCCAACAATTTCCCTACTGTTGCACTCTCTGGAGTGGGAATAGTAATTTTTACCCCTACGCTATCCAACACTTTCCCTACTGTTGCACTCTCTGGAGTGGGAATAGTAATTTTTACCCCTATGCTATACAACGCTTTCCCTACTGTTGCACTCTCTGGAGTGGGAATAGTAAATTTTACCCCTATGCTATCCAATGCTTTCCCTACTGTTGCACTCTCTGGAGTGGGAATAGAAATGTTTCCCCCAAGCTATCCAACGCTTTCCCTACTGTTGCACTCTCTGGAGTGGGAATAGTAATTTGTACACCTACGCTATCCAACACTTTCCCTACTGTTGCACTCTCAGGAGTAGGAATAGTAATTTTTACCCCTACGCTATCCAATGCTTTCTCCACTGTTGCACTCTCTGGAGTGGGAATAGTAACTTTTTACCCTACGCTATCCATTGCTTTCCCTACTGTTGCACTCTCTGGAGTGGGAATAGTATTTTTTACCCCTATGCTATCCAATGCTTTCCCTACTGTTGCACTCTCTGGAGTGGGAATAGAAATGTTTCCCCCAAGCTATCCAACGCTTTCCCTACTGTTGCACTCTCTGGAGTGGGAATAGTAATTTTTACCCCTAAGCCTTCCAACGCTTTCCCTACTGATGCACTCTCTGGAGTGGGAATAGTATAGTTTACCCCTATGCCATCCAAAGCTGTCCCTACTGTTGCACTCTCTGGAGAGAGAATAGTAATTTTTACCCCTACGCCATCCAACTCTTTCCCTACTCTTGCACTCTCTGGAGTGGGAATAGTAATTTTTACCCCCAAGCTATCCAACGCTTTCCCTACTGTTGCACTCTCTGGAGTGGGAATAGTAGTTTCTACCCATACGCTATCCAACGCTTTCCCTACTGTTGCACCCTCAGGAGTAGGAATAGTAATTTGTATTCCTACCCTATCCAATGCTTTCCCTACTGTTGCACTCTCTGCAGTGGGAATAATAATTGTTACCCCTACGCTATCCAAAGCTTTCCCTACTGTTGCACTCTCTGGAGTGGTAATAGTAATTTTTCCCCTACGCTATCCAACGCTTTCTCCACTGTTGCACTCTCTGGAGTGGGAATAGTAATTTTTACCCCTACGCCATCCAACTCTTTCCCTACTCTTGCACTCTCTGGAGTGGGAATAGTAATTTTTACCCCTACACTATCCAACGCTTTCCCTACTGTTGCACTCTCTGGAGTGGGAATAGTAATTTTTACCCCTATGCTATCTAATGCTTTCCCTACTGTTGCACTCTCTGGAGTGGGAATAGAAATGTTTCCCCCAAGCTATCCATCGCTTTCCCTACTGTTGCACTCTCTGGAGTGGGAATAGTACATTTTTACCCCTATGCTATACAACACTTTCCCTACTGTTGCACTCTCTGGAGTGGGAATAGTAATGTTTACCCCTACGCTATCCAATGCGTTCTCTACTATTGCACCCTCTGGAGTGGGAATAGTCATTTTTACCCCTAGGCCACCCAACGCTTTCCCTACTGATGCACTCTCTGGAGTGGGAATAGTATATGTTACCCCTATGCCATCCACAACTTTCCCCACTGTTGCACTCTCTGGAGAGGGAATAGTAATTTTTACCCCTACGCCATCCAACTCTTTCCCTACTCTTGCACTCTCTGTAGTGGGAATAGTAATTTTTACCCCTACGCTATCCAACGCTTTCCCTACTGTTGCGCTCTCTGGAGTGGGAATAGTAATTTTTACCCCTATGCTATCCAATGCTTTCCCTACTGTTGCACTCTCTGGAGTGGGAATAGAAATGTTTCCCCCAAGCTATCCAACGCTTTCCCTACTGTTGCACTCTCTGGAGTGGGAATAGTAATTTTTACCCCTACGCTATCCAACACTTTCCCTACTGTTGCACTCTCTGGAGTGGGAATAGTAATTTTTACCCCTACGCTATCCAATGCTTTCTCTACTATTGCACTCTCTGGAGTGGGAATAGTAATTTTTACCCCTAGGCCTTCCAACGCTTTCCCTACTGATGCACTCTCTGGAGTGGGAATAGAAATGTTTCCTCCAAGCTATCCAACGCTTTCCCTACTGTTGCACTCTCTGGAGTGGGAATAGTAATTTTTACCCCTAGGCCTTCCAACGCTTTCCCTACTGATGCACTCTCTGGAGTGGGAATAGTAATTTTTACCCCTATGCTATCCAATGCTTTCCCTACTGTTGCACTCTCTGGAGTGGGAATAGAAATGTTTCCCCCAAGCTATCCAACGCTTTCCCTACTGTTGCACTCTCTGGAGTGGGAATAGTAATTTTTACACCTACGCTATCCAACACTTTCCCTACTGTTGCACTCTCAGGAGTAGGAATAGTAATTTTTACCCCTACGCTATCCAATGCTTTCTCCACTGTTGCACTCTCTGGAGTGGGAATAGTAATTTTTACCCTACGCTATCCATTGCTTTCCCTACTGTTGCACTCTCTGGAGTGGGAATAGTAATTTTTACCCCTATGCTATCCAATGCTTTCCCTACTGTTGCACTCTCTGGAGTGGGAATAGAAATGTTTCCCCCAAGCTATCCAACGCTTTCCCTACTGTTGCACTCTCTGGAGTGGGAATAGTAATTTTTACCCCTAGGCCTTCCAACGCTTTCCCTACTGATGCACTCTCTGGAGTGGGAATAGTATAGTTTACCCCTATGCCATCCAAAGTTGTCCCTACTGTTGCACTCTCTGGAGAGAGAATAGTAATGTTTACCCCTACGCCATCCAACTCTTTCCCTACTCTTGCACTCTCTGGAGTGGGAATAGTAATTTTTACCCCTACGCTATCCAACGCTTTCCCTACTGTTGCACTCTCTGGAGTGGGAATAGAAATGTTTCCCCCAAGCTATCCAACGCTTTCCCTACTGTTGCACTCTCTGGAGTGGGAATAGTAGTTTCTACCCATACGCTATCCAACGCTTTCCCTACTGTTGCACCCTCAGGAGTAGGAATAGTAATTTGTATTCCTACCCTATCGAATGCTTTCCCTACTGTTGCACTCTCTGAAGTGGGAATAATAATTGTTACCCCTACGCTATCCAAAGCTTTCCCTACTGTTGCACTCTCTGGAGTGGGAATAGTAATTTTTCCCCTACGCTATCCAACGCTTTCTCCACTTTTGCACTCTCTGGAGTGGGAATAGTAATTTTTACCCCTACGCCATCCAACTCTTTCCCTACTCTTGCACTCTCTGGAGTGGGAATAGTAATTTTCACCCCTACACTATCCAATGCTTTCCCTACTGTTGCACTCTCTGGAGTGGGAATAGTAATTTTTACCCCTATGCTATTTAATGCTTTCCCTACTGTTGCACTCTCTGGAGTGGGAATAGAAATGTTTCCTCCAAGCTATCCAACGCTTTCCCTACTGTTGCACTCTCTGGAGTGGGAATAGTAATTTTTACCCCTAGGCCTTCCAACGCTTTCCCTACTGATGCACTCTCTGGAGTGGGAATAGTAATTTTTACCCCTATGCTATCCACTGCTTTCCCTACTGTTGCACTCTCTGGAGTGGGAATAGAAATGTTTCCCCCAAGCTATCCAACGCTTTCCCTACTGTTGCACTCTCTGGAGTGGGAATGGTAATTTTTACACCTACGCTATCCAACACTTTCCCTACTGTTGCACTCTCAGGAGTAGGAATAGTAATTTGTATTCCTACCCTATCCAATGCTTTCCCTACTGTTGCACTCTCTGCAGTGGGAATAATAATTGTTACCCCTACGCTATCCAAAGCTTTCCCTACTGTTGCACTCTCTGGAGTGGTAATAGTAATGTTTCCCCTACGCTATCCAACGCTTTCTCCACTGTTGCACTCTCTGGAGTGGGAATAGTAATTTTTACCCCTACGCCATCCAACTCTTTCCCTACTCTTGCACTCTCTGGAGTGGGAATAGTAATTTTTACCCCTACACTATCCAACGCTTTCCCTACTGTTGCACTCTCTGGAGTGGGAATAGTAATTTTTACCCCTATGCTATCTAATGCTTTCCCTACTGTTGCACTCTCTGGAGTGGGAATAGAAATGTTTCCCCCAAGCTATCCATCGCTTTCCCTACTGTTGCACTCTCTGGAGTGGGAATAGTAAATTTTTACCCCTATGCTATCCAACACTTTCCCTACTGTTGCACTCTCTGGAGTGGGAATAGTAATTTTTACCCCTACGCTATCCAATGCGTTCTCTACTATTGCACCCTCTGGAGTGGGAATAGTCATTTTTACTCCTAGGCCACCCAACGCTTTCCCTACTGATGCACTCTCTGGAGTGGGAATAGTATATGTTACCCCTATGCCATCCAAAACTTTCCCCACTGTTGCACTCTCTGGAGGGGGAATAGTAATTTTTACCCCTACGCCATCCAACTCTTTCCCTACTCTTGCACTCTCTGTAGTGGGAATAGTAATTTTTACCCCTACGCTATCCAACGCTTTCCCTACTGTTGCGCTCTCTGGAGTGGGAATAGTAATTTTTACCCCTATGCTATCCAATGCTTTCCCTACTGTTGCACTCTCTGGAGTGGGAATAGAAATGTTTCCCCCAAGCTATCCAACGCTTTCCCTACTGTTGCACTCTCTGGAGTGGGAATAGTAATTTTTACCCCTACGCTATCCAACACTTTCCCTACTGTTGCACTCTCTGGAGTGGGAATAGTAATTTTTACCCCTACGCTATCCAATGCTTTCTCTACTATTGCACTCTCTGGAGTGGGAATAGTAATTTTTACCCCTAGGCCTTCCAACGCTTTCCCTACTGATGCACTCTCTGGAGTGGGAATAGAAATGTTTCCTCCAAGCTATCCAACGCTTTCCCTACTGTTGCACTCTCTGGAGTGGGAATAGTAATTTTTACCCCTAGGCCTTCCAACGCTTTCCCTACTGATGCACTCTCTGGAGTGGGAATAGTAATTTGTACCCCTATGCTATCCAATGCTTTCCCTACTGTTGCACTCTCTGGAGTGGGAATAGAAATGTTTCCCCCAAGCTATCCAACGCTTTCCCTACTGTTGCACTCTCTGGAGTGGGAATAGTAATTTTTACACCTACGCTATCCAACACTTTCCCTAATGTTGCACTCTCAGGAGTAGGAATAGTAATTTTTACCCCTACGCTATCCAATGCTTTCTCCACTGTTGCACTCTCTGGAGTGGGAATAGTAATTTTTACCCTACGCTATCCATTGCTTTCCCTACTGTTGCACTCTCTGGAGTGGGAATAGTAATTTTTACCCCTATGCTATCCAATGCTTTCCCTACTGTTGCACTCTCTGGAGTGGGAATAGAAATGTTTCCCCCAAGCTATCCAACGCTTTCCCTACTGTTGCACTCTCTGGAGTGGGAATAGTAATTTTTACCCCTAGGCCTTCCAACGCTTTCCCTACTGATGCACTCTCTGGAGTGGGAATAGTATAGTTTACCCCTATGCCATCCAAAGTTGTCCCTACTGTTGCACTCTCTGGAGAGAGAATAGTAATGTTTACCCCTACGCCATCCAACTCTTTCCCTACTCTTGCACTCTCTGGAGTGGGAATAGTAATTTTTACCCCTACGCTATCCAACGCTTTCCCTACTGTTGCACTCTCTGGAGTGGGAATAGAAATGTTTCCCCCAAGCTATCCAACGCTTTCCCTACTGTTGCACTCTCTGGAGTGGGAATAGTAGTTTCTACCCATACGCTATCCAACGCTTTCCCTACTGTTGCACCCTCAGGAGTAGGAATAGTAATTTGTATTCCTACCCTATCCAATGCTTTCCCTACTGTTGCACTCTCTGAAGTGGGAATAATAATTGTTACCCCTACGCTATCCAAAGCTTTCCCTACTGTTGCACTCTCTGGAGTGGGAATAGTAATTTTTCCCCTACGCTATCCAACGCTTTCTCCACTGTTGCACTCTCTGGAGTGGGAATAGTAATTTTTACCCCTACGCCATCCAACTCTTTCCCTACTCTTGCACTCTCTGGAGTGGGAATAGTAATTTTCACCCCTACACTATCCAATGCTTTCCCTACTGTTGCACTCTCTGGAGTGGGAATAGTAATTTTTACCCCTATGCTATCTAATGCTTTCCCTACTGTTGCACTCTCTGGAGTGGGAATAGAAATGTTTCCTCCAAGCTATCCAACGCTTTCCCTACTGTTGCACTCTCTGGAGTGGGAATAGTAATTTTTACCCCTAGGCCTTCCAACGCTTTCCCTACTGATGCACTCTCTGGAGTGGGAATAGTAATTTTTACCCCTATGCTATCCACTGCTTTCCCTACTGTTGCACTCTCTGGAGTGGGAATAGAAATGTTTCCCCCAAGCTATCCAACGCTTTCCCTACTGTTGCACTCTCTGGAGTGGGAATAGTAATTTTTACACCTACGCTATCCAACACTTTCCCTACTGTTGCACTCTCAGGAGTAGGAATAGTAATTTTTACCCCTACGCTATCCAATGCTTTCTCCACTGTTGCACTCTCTGGAGTGGGAATAGTAATTTTTACCCTACGCTATCCATTGCTTTCCCTACTGTTGCACTCTCTGGAGTGGGAATAGTAATTTTTACCCCTATGCTATCCAATGCTTTCCCTACTGTTGCACTCTCTGGAGTGGGAATAGAAATGTTTCCCCCAAGCTATCCAACGCTTTCCCTACTGTTGCACTCTCTGGAGTGGGAATAGTAATTTTTACCCCTAGGCCTTCCAACGCTTTCCCTACTGATGCACTCTCTGGAGTGGGAATAGTATAGTTTACCCCTATGCCATCCAAAGTTGTCCCTACTGTTGCACTCTCTGGAGAGAGAATAGTAATGTTTACCCCTACGCCATCCAACTCTTTCCCTACTCTTGCACTCTCTGGAGTGGGAATAGTAATTTTTACCCCTACGCTATCCAACGCTTTCCCTACTGTTGCACTCTCTGGAATGGGAATAGAAATGTTTCCCCCAAGCTATCCAACGCTTTCCCTACTGTTGCACTCTCTGGAGTGGGAATAGTAGTTTCTACCCATACGCTATCCAACGCTTTCCCTACTGTTGCACCCTCAGGAGTAGGAATAGTAATTTGTATTCCTACCCTATCCAATGCTTTCCCTACTGTTGCACTCTCTGAAGTGGGAATAATAATTGTTACCCCTACGCTATCCAACGCTTTCCCTACTGTTGCACTCTCTGGAGTGGAAATAGTAATTTTTACCCCTACGCTATCCAACGCTTTCTCCACTGTTGCACTCTCTGGAGTGGGAATAGTAATTTTTACCCCTACGCCATCCAACTCTTTCCCTACTCTTGCACTCTCTGGAGTGGGAATAGTAATTTCTACCCCTACACTATCCAACGCTTTCCCTACTGTTGCACTCTCTGGAGTGGGAATAGTAATTTTTACCCCTATGCTATCCAATGCTTTCCCTACTGTTGCACTCTCTGGAGTGGGAATAGAAATGTTTCCCCCAAGCTATCCAACGCTTTCCCTACTGTTGCACTCTCTGGAGTGGGAATAGTAATTTTTACCCCTACGCTATCCAACACTTTCCCTACTGTTGCATTCTCTGGAGTGGGAATAGTAATTTTTACCCCTAAGCTTTCCAATGCGTTCTCTACTATTGTACTCTCTGGAGTGGGAATAGTCATTTTTACCCCTAGGCCACCCAACGCTTTCCCTACTGATGCACTCTCTGGAGTGGGAATAGTATATATTACCCCTATGCCATCCAAAACTGTCCCTACTGTTGCACTCTCTGGAGAGGGAATCGTAATTTTTATCCCTATGCTATCCAATGCTTTCCCTACTGTTGCACTCTCTGGAGTGGGAATAGAAATGTTTCCCCCAAGCTATCCAACGCTTTCCCTACTGTTGCACTCTCTGGAGTGGGAATAGTAATTTTTACCCCTACGCTATCCAACACTTTCCCTACTGTTGCACTCTCTGGAGTGGGAATAGTAATTTTTACCACTACGCTATCCAATGCTTTCTCTACTATTGCACTCTCTGGGGTGGGAATAGTAATTTTTACCCCTACGCCATCCAACGCATTCCCTAATGTTGCACTCTCTGGAGTGGGAATAGTAATTTCTATTCCTACCCTATCCAATGCTTTCCCTACTGTTGCACTCTCTGAAGTGGGAATAATAATTGTTACCCCTACGCTATCCAACGCTTTCCCTACTGTTGCACTCTCTGGAGTGGGAATAGTAATTTTTACCCCTACGCTATCCAACGCTTTCTCCACTGTTGCACTCTCTGGAGTGGGAATAGTAATTTTTACCCCTACGCCATCCAACTCTTTCCCTACTCTTGCACTCTCTGAAGTGGGAATAGTAATTTTTACCCCTACACTATCCAACGCTTTCCCTACTGTTGCACTCTCTGGAGTGGGAATAGTAATTTTTACCCCTATGCTATCCAATGCTTTCCCTACTGTTGCACTCTCTGGAGTGGGAATAGAAATGATTCCCCCAAGCTATCCAACGCTTTCCCTACTGTTGCACTCTCTGGAGTGGGAATACTAATTTTTAACCATACGCTATCCAACACTTTCCCTACTGTTGCACTCTCTGGAGTGGGAATAGTAATGTTTACCCCTACGCTATCCAATGCGTTCTCTACTATTGCACTCTCTGGAGTGGGAATAGTCATTTTTACCCCTAGGCCACCCAACGCTTTCCCTACTGATGCACTCTCTGGATTGGCAATAGTATATGTTACCCCTACGCCATCCAACTCTTTCGCTACTGATGCACTCTCTGGAGTGGGAATAGTATATGTTACCCCTATGACATCCAAAGCTTCCCACACTGTTGCACTCTCTGGAGAGGGAATAGTAATGTTTACCCCTACGCCATCCAACTCTTTCCCTACTCTTGCACTCTCTGGAGTGGGAATAGTAATTTGTACCCCTACGCTATCCAACGCTTTCCCTACTGTTGCACTCTCTGGAGTGGGAATAGTAATTTTTACCCCTATGCTATCCAATGCTTTCCCTACTGTTGCACTCTCTGGAGTGGGAATAGAAATGTTTCCTCCAAGCTATCCAACGCTTTCCCTACTGTTGCACTCTCTGGAGTGGGAATAGTAATTTTTACCCCTAGGCCTTCCAACGCTTTCCCTACTGATGCACTCTCTGGAGTGGGAATAGTAATTTGTACCCCTATGCTATCCAATGCTTTCCCTACTGTTGCACTCTCTGGAGTGGGAATAGAAATGTTTCCCCCAAGCTATCCAACGCTTTCCCTACTGTTGCACTCTCTGGAGTGGGAATAGTAATTTTTACACCTACGCTATCCAACACTTTCCCTAATGTTGCACTCTCAGGAGTAGGAATAGTAATTTTTACCCCTACGCTATCCAATGCTTTCTCCACTGTTGCACTCTCTGGAGTGGGAATAGTAATTTTTACCCTACGCTATCCATTGCTTTCCCTACTGTTGCACTCTCTGGAGTGGGAATAGTAATTTTTACCCCTATGCTATCCAATGCTTTCCCTACTGTTGCACTCTCTGGAGTGGGAATAGAAATGTTTCCCCCAAGCTATCCAACGCTTTCATTACTGTTGCACTCTCTGGAGTGGGAATAGTAATTTTTACCCCTAGGCCTTCCAACGCTTTCCCTACTGATGCACTCTCTGGAGTGGGAATAGTATAGTTTACCCCTATGCCATCCAAAGTTGTCCCTACTGTTGCACTCTCTGGAGAGAGAATAGTAATGTTTACCCCTACGCCATCCAACTCTTTCCCTACTCTTGCACTCTCTGGAGTGGGAATAGTAATTTTTACCCCTACGCTATCCAACGCTTTCCCTACTGTTGCACTCTCTGGAGTGGGAATAGAAATGTTTCCCCCAAGCTATCCAACGCTTTCCCTACTGTTGCACTCTCTGGAGTGGGAATAGTAGTTTCTACCCATACGCTATCCAACGCTTTCCCTACTGTTGCACCCTCAGGAGTAGGAATAGTAATTTGTATTCCTACCCTATCCAATGCTTTCCCTACTGTTGCACTCTCTGAAGTGGGAATAATAATTGTTACCCCTACGCTATCCAAAGCTTTCCCTACTGTTGCACTCTCTGGAGTGGGAATAGTAATTTTTCCCCTACGCTATCCAACGCTTTCTCCACTGTTGCACTCTCTGGAGTGGGAATAGTAATTTTTACCCCTACGCCATCCAACTCTTTCCCTACTCTTGCACTCTCTGGAGTGGGAATAGTAATTTTCACCCCTACACTATCCAATGCTTTCCCTACTGTTGCACTCTCTGGAGTGGGAATAGTAATTTTTACCCCTATGCTATCTAATGCTTTCCCTACTGTTGCACTCTCTGGAGTGGGAATAGAAATGTTTCCTCCAAGCTATCCAACGCTTTCCCTACTGTTGCACTCTCTGGAGTGGGAATAGTAATTTTTACCCCTAGGCCTTCCAACGCTTTCCCTACTGATGCACTCTCTGGAGTGGGAATAGTAATTTTTACCCCTATGCTATCCACTGCTTTCCCTACTGTTGCACTCTCTGGAGTGGGAATAGAAATGTTTCCCCCAAGCTATCCAACGCTTTCCCTACTGTTGCACTCTCTGGAGTGGGAATAGTAATTTTTACACCTACGCTATCCAACACTTTCCCTACTGTTGCACTCTCAGGAGTAGGAATAGTAATTTTTACCCCTACGCTATCCAATGCTTTCTCCACTGTTGCACTCTCTGGAGTGGGAATAGTAATTTTTACCCTACGCTATCCATTGCTTTCCCTACTGTTGCACTCTCTGGAGTGGGAATAGTAATTTTTACCCCTATGCTATCCAATGCTTTCCCTACTGTTGCACTCTCTGGAGTGGGAATAGAAATGTTTCCCCCAAGCTATCCAACGCTTTCCCTACTGTTGCACTCTCTGGAGTGGGAATAGTAATTTTTACCCCTAGGCCTTCCAACGCTTTCCCTACTGATGCACTCTCTGGAGTGGGAATAGTATAGTTTACCCCTATGCCATCCAAAGTTGTCCCTACTGTTGCACTCTCTGGAGAGAGAATAGTAATGTTTACCCCTACGCCATCCAACTCTTTCCCTACTCTTGCACTCTCTGGAGTGGGAATAGTAATTTTTACCCCTACGCTATCCAACGCTTTCCCTACTGTTGCACTCTCTGGAGTGGGAATAGAAATGTTTCCCCCAAGCTATCCAACGCTTTCCCTACTGTTGCACTCTCTGGAGTGGGAATAGTAGTTTCTACCCATACGCTATCCAACGCTTTCCCTACTGTTGCACCCTCAGGAGTAGGAATAGTAATTTGTATTCCTACCCTATCCAATGCTTTCCCTACTGTTGCACTCTCTGAAGTGGGAATAATAATTGTTACCCCTACGCTATCCAACGCTTTCCCTACTGTTGCACTCTCTGGAGTGGGAATAGTAATTTTTACCCCTACGCTATCCAACGCTTTCTCCACTGTTGCACTCTCTGGAGTGGGAATAGTAATTTTTACCCCTACGCCATCCAACTCTTTCCCTACTCTTGCACTCTCTGGAGTGGGAATAGTAATTTCTACCCCTACACTATCCAACGCTTTCCCTACTGTTGCACTCTCTGGAGTGGGAATAGTAATTTTTACCCCTATGCTATCCAATGCTTTCCCTACTGTTGCACTCTCTGGAGTGGGAATAGAAATGTTTCCCCCAAGCTATCCAACGCTTTCCCTACTGTTGCACTCTCTGGAGTGGGAATAGTAATTTTTACCCCTACGCTATCCAACACTTTCCCTACTGTTGCATTCTCTGGAGTGGGAATAGTAATTTTTACCCCTAAGCTTTCCAATGCGTTCTCTACTATTGTACTCTCTGGAGTGGGAATAGTCATTTTTACCCCTAGGCCACCCAACGCTTTCCCTACTGATGCACTCTCTGGAGTGGGAATAGTATATATTACCCCTATGCCATCCAAAACTGTCCCTACTGTTGCACTCTCTGGAGAGGGAATCGTAATTTTTACCCCTATGCTATCCAATGCTTTCCCTACTGTTGCACTCTCTGGAGTGGGAATAGAAATGTTTCCCCCAAGCTATCCAACGCTTTCCCTACTGTTGCACTCTCTGGAGTGGGAATAGTAATTTTTACCCCTACGCTATCCAACACTTTCCCTACTGTTGCACTCTCTGGAGTGGGAATAGTAATTTTTACCACTACGCTATCCAATGCTTTCTCTACTATTGCACTCTCTGGGGTGGGAATAGTAATTTTTACCCCTACGCCATCCAACGCATTCCCTAATGTTGCACTCTCTGGAGTGGGAATAGTAATTTCTATTCCTACCCTATCCAATGCTTTCCCTACTGTTGCACTCTCTGAAGTGGGAATAATAATTGTTACCCCTACGCTATCCAACGCTTTCCCTACTGTTGCACTCTCTGGAGTGGGAATAGTAATTTTTACCCCTACGCTATCCAACGCTTTCTCCACTGTTGCACTCTCTGGAGTGGGAATAGTAATTTTTACCCCTACGCCATCCAACTCTTTCCCTACTCTTGCACTCTCTGAAGTGGGAATAGTAATTTTTACCCCTACACTATCCAACGCTTTCCCTACTGTTGCACTCTCTGGAGTGGGAATAGTAATTTTTACCCCTATGCTATCCAATGCTTTCCCTACTGTTGCACTCTCTGGAGTGGGAATAGAAATGATTCCCCCAAGCTATCCAACGCTTTCCCTACTGTTGCACTCTCTGGAGTGGGAATACTAATTTTTAACCATACGCTATCCAACACTTTCCCTACTGTTGCACTCTCTGGAGTGGGAATAGTAATTTTTACCCCTACGCTATCCAATGCGTTCTCTACTATTGCACTCTCTGGAGTGGGAATAGTCATTTTTACCCCTAGGCCACCCAACGCTTTCCCTACTGATGCACTCTCTGGAGTGGCAATAGTATATGTTACCCCTACGCCATCCAACTCTTTCCCTACTGATGCACTCTCTGGAGTGGGAATAGTATATGTTACCCCTATGACATCCAAAGCTTCCCACACTGTTGCACTCTCTGGAGAGGGAATAGTAATGTTTACCCCTACGCCATCCAACTCTTTCCCTACTCTTGCACTCTCTGGAGTGGGAATAGTAATTTGTACCCCTACGCTATCCAACGCTTTCCCTACTGTTGCACTCTCTGGAGTGGGAATAGTAATTTTTACCCCTATGCTATCCAATGCTTTCCCTACTGTTGCACTCTCTGGAGTGGGAATAGAAATGTTTCCCCCAAGCTATCCAACGCTTTCCCTACTGTTGCACTCTCTGGAGTGGGAATAGTAATTTTTACACCTACGCTATTCAACACTTTCCCTACTATTGCACTCTCAGGAGTAGGAATAGTAATTTTTACCCCTACGCTATCCAACGCTTTCTCCACTGTTGCACTCTCTGGAGTGGGAATAGTAATGTTTACCCTACGCTATCCATTGCTTTCCCTACTGTTGCACTCTCTGGAGTGGGAATAGTAATTTTTACCCCTATGCTATCCAATGCTTTCCCTACTGTTGCACTCTCTTGAGTGGGAATAGAAATGTTTCCCCCAAGCTATCCAACGCTTTCCCTACTGTTGCACTCTCTGGAGTGGGAATAGTAATTTTTACTCCTAGGCCTTCCAACGCTTTCCCTACTGATGCACTCTCTGGAGTGGGAATAGTATATGTTACCCCTATGCCATCCAAAGCTTTCCCTACTGTTGCACTCTCTGGAGAGGGAATAGTAATTTTTACCCCTACGCCATCCAACTCTTTCCCTACTCTTGCACTCTCTGGAGTGGAAATAGTAATTTTTACCCCTACGCTATCCAATGCTTTCCCTACTGTTGCACTCTCTGGAGTGGGAATAGTAATTTTTACCCCTATGCTATCCAATGCTTTCCCTACTGTTGCA
This sequence comes from Lissotriton helveticus, assembly GCF_964261635.1. NCBI lineage: Eukaryota > Metazoa > Chordata > Amphibia > Caudata > Salamandridae > Lissotriton > Lissotriton helveticus. Next base: position 43,976,820 of record NC_136063.1, read on the forward strand.
CTCTCTGGAGAGGGAATAGTAATTTTTACCCCTACGCCATCCAACTCTTTCCCTACTCTTGCACTCTCTGGAGTGGGAATAGAAATGTTTCCCCCAAGCTATCCAACGCTTTCCCTACTTTTGCACTCTCTTGAGTGGGAATAGTAGTTTTTACCCATACGCTATCCAACGCTTTTCCTACTGTTGCACTCTCAGGAGTAGGAATAGTAATTTTTACCCCTACGCTATCCAACGCTTTCTCCACTGTTGCACTCCCTGGAGTGGGAATAGTAATTTTTACCCCTACGCTATCAAACGCATTCCCTAATGTTGCACTCTCTGGAGTGGGAATAGTAATTTGTATTCCTACCCTATCCAATGCTTTCCCTACTGTTGCACTCTCTGAAGTGGGAATAATAATTGTTACCCCTACGCTATCCAACGCTTTCCCTACTGTTGCACTCTCTGGAGTGGGAATAGTAATTTTTACCCATACGCTATCCAACGCTTTCTCCACTGTTGCACTCTCTGGAGTGGGAATAGTAATTTTTACCCCTGCGCCATCCAACTCGTTCCCTACTCTTGCACTCTCTGGAGTGGGAATAGTAATTTCTACCCCTACACTATCCAACGCTTTCCCTACTGTTGCACTCTCTGGAGTGGGAATATTAATTTTTACCCCTATGCTATCCAATGCTTTCCCTACTGTTGCACTCTCTGGAGTGGGAATAGAAATGTTTCCCCCAAGCTATCCAACGCTTTCCCTACTGTTGCACTCTCTGGAGTGGGAATAGTAATTTTTACCCCTACGCTATCCAACACTTTCCCTACTGTTGCATTCTCTGGAGTGGGAATAGTAATTTTTGCCCCTAAGCTTTTCAATGCGTTCTCTACTATTGCACTCTCTGGAGTGGGAATAGTCATTTTTACCCCTAGGCCACCCAACGCTTTTCCTACTGATGCACTCTCTGGAGTGGGAATAGTATATGTTACCCCTATGCCATCCAAAACTTTCCCTACTGTTGCACTCTCTGGAGAGGGAATAGTAATTTTTACCCCTACGCCATCCAACTCTTTACCTACGCTTGCACCCTCTGGAGTGGGAATAGTAATCTTTACCCCTACGCTATCCAACGCTTTCCCTACTGTTGCACTCTCTGGAGTGGGAATAGTAATTTGTACCCCTATGCTATCCAATGCTTTCCCTACTGTTGCACTCTCTGGAGTGGGAATAGAAATGTTTCCCCCAAGCTATCCAAAGCTTTCCCTACTGTTGCACTCTCTGGAGTGGGAATAGTAATTTTTACCCCTACGCTATCCAACACTTTCCCTACTGTTGCACTCTCTGGAGTGGGAATAGTAATTTGTACCCCTACGCTATCCAATGCGTTCCCTACTGTTGCACTCTCTGGAGTGGGAATAGTAATTTTTACCCCTATGCTATCCAATGCTTTCCCTACTGTTGCACTCTCTGGAGTGGGAATAGAAATGTTTCCCCCAAGCTATCCAATGCTTTCCCTACTGTTGCACTCTCTGGAGTGGGAATAGTAATTTTTACACCTACGCTATCCAACACTTTCTCTACTGTTGCACTCTCAGGAGTAGGAATAGTAATTTTTACCCCTACGCTATCCAACGGTTTCTCCACTGTTGCACTCTCTGGAGTGGGAATAGTAATGTTTACCCTACGCTATCCATTGCTTTCCCTACTGTTGCACTCTCTGGAGTGGGAATAGTAATTTCTACCCCTATGCTATCCAATGCTTTCCCTACTGTTGCACTCTCTTGAGTGGGAATAGAAATGTTTCCCCCAAGCTATCCAACGCTTTCCCTACTGTTGCACTCTCTGGAGTGGGAATAGTAATTTTTACTCCTAGGCCTTCCAACGCTTTCCCTACTGATGCACTCTCTGGAGTGGGAATAGTATATGTTACCCCTATGCCATCCAAAGCTTTCCCTACTGTTGCACTCTCTGGAGAGGGAATAGTAATTTTTACCCCTACGCCATCCAACTCTTTCCCTACTCTTGCACTCTCTGGAGTGGGAATAGTAATTTTTACCCCTACGCTATCCAATGCTTTCCCTACTGTTGCACTCTCTGGAGTGGGAATAGTAATTTTTACCCCTATGCTATCCAATGCTTTCCCTACTGTTGCACTCTCTGGAGAGGGAATAGTAATTTTTACCCCTACGCCATCCAACTCTTTCCCTACTCTTGCACCCTCTGGAGTGGGAATAGTAATCTTTACCCCTACGCTATCCAACGCTTTCCCTACGGTTGCACTCTCTGGAGTGGGAATAGTAATTTGTACCCCTATGCTATCCAATGCTTTCCCTACTGTTGCACTCTCTGGAGTGGGAATAGAAATGTTTCCCCCAAGCTATCCAACGCTTTCCCTACTGTTGCACTCTCTGGAGTGGGAATAGTAATTTTTACCCCTACGCTATCCAACACTTTCCCTACTGTTGCACTCTCTGGAGTGGGAATAGTAATTTGTACCCCTACGCTATCCAATGCGTTCCCTACTGTTGCACTCTCTGGAGTGGGAATAGTAATTTTTACCCCTATGCTATCCAATGCTTTCCCTACTGTTGCACTCTCTGGAGTGGGAATAGAAATGTTTCCCCCAAGCTATCTAATGCTTTCCCTACTGTTGCACTCTCTGGAGTGGGAATAGTAATTTTTACACCTACGCTATCCAACACTTTCCCTACTGTTGCACTCTCAGGAGTAGGAATAGTAATTTTTACCCCTACGCTATCCAACGGTTTCTCCACTGTTGCACTCTCTGGAGTGGGAATAGTAATGTTTACCCTACGCTATCCATTGCTTTCCCTACTGTTGCACTCTCTGGAGTGGGAATAGTAATTTCTACCCCTATGCTATCCAATGCTTTCCCTACTGTTGCACTCTCTTGAGTGGGAATAGAAATGTTTCCCCCAAGCTATCCAACGCTTTCCCTACTGTTGCACTCTCTGGAGTGGGAATAGTAATTTTTACTCCTAGGCCTTCCAACGCTTTCCCTACTGATGCACTCTCTGGAGTGGGAATAGTATATGTTACCCCTATGCCATCCAAAGCTTTCCCTACTGTTGCACTCCCTGGAGAGGGAATAGTAATTTTTACCCCTACGCCATCCAACTCTTTCCCTACTCTTGCACTCTCTGGAGTGGGAATAGTAATTTTTACACCTACGCTATCCAACACTTTCCCTACTGTTGCACTCTCAGGAGTAGGAATAGTAATTTTTACCCCTACGCTATCCAACGGTTTCTCCACTGTTGCACTCTCTGGAGTGGGAATAGTAATGTTTACCCTACGCTATCCATTGCTTTCCCTACTGTTGCACTCTCTGGAGTGGGAATAGTAATTTCTACCCCTATGCTATCCAATGCTTTCCCTACTGTTGCACTCTCTTGAGTGGGAATAGAAATGTTTCCCCCAAGCTATCCAACGCTTTCCCTACTGTTGCACTCTCTGGAGTGGGAATAGTAATTTTTACTCCTAGGCCTTCCAACGCTTTCCCTACTGATGCACTCTCTGGAGTGGGAATAGTATATGTTACCCCTATGCCATCCAAAGCTTTCCCTACTGTTGCACTCTCTGGAGAGGGAATAGTAATTTTTACCCCTACGCCATCCAACTCTTTCCCTACTCTTGCACTCTCTGGAGTGGGAATAGTAATTTTTACCCCTACGCTATCCAATGCTTTCCCTACTGTTGCACTCTCTGGAGTGGGAATAGTAATTTTTACCCCTATGCTATCCAATGCTTTCCCTACTGTTGCACTCTCTGGAGAGGGAATAGTAATGTTTACCCCTACGCCATCCAACTCTTTCCCTACTCTTGCACTCTCTGGAGTGGGAATAGTAATTTGTACCCCTACGCTATCCAACGCTTTCCCTACTGTTGCACTCTCTGGAGTGGGAATAGTAATTTTTACCCCTATGCTATCCAATGCTTTCCCTACTGTTGCACTCTCTGGAGTGGGAATAGAAATGTTTCCCCCAAGCTATCCAACGCTTTCCCTACTGTTGCACTCTCTGGAGTGGGAATAGTAATTTTTACACCTACGCTATCCAACACTTTCCCTACTATTGCACTCTCAGGAGTAGGAATAGTAATTTTTACCCCTACGCTATCCAACGCTTTCTCCACTGTTGCACTCTCTGGAGTGGGAATAGTAATGTTTACCCTACGCTATCCATTGCTTTCCCTACTGTTGCACTATCTGGAGTGGGAATAGTAATTTTTACCCCTATGCTATCCAATGCTTTCCCTACTGTTGCACTCTCTTGAGTGGGAATAGAAATGTTTCCCCCAAGCTATCCAACGCTTTCCCTACTGTTGCACTCTCTGGAGTGGGAATAGTAATTTTTACTCCTAGGCCTTCCAACGCTTTCCCTACTGATGCACTCTCTGGAGTGGGAATAGTATATGTTACCCCTATGCCATCCAAAGCTTTCCCTACTGTTGCACTCTCTGGAGAGGGAATAGTAATTTTTACCCCTACGCCATCCAACTCTTTCCCTACTCTTGCACTCTCTGGAGTGGAAATAGTAATTTTTACCCCTACGCTATCCAATGCTTTCCCTACTGTTGCACTCTCTGGAGTGGGAATAGTAATGTTTACCCCTATGCTATCCAATGCTTTCCCTACTGTTGCACTCTCTGGAGAGGGAATAGTAATTTTTACCCCTACGCCATCCAACTCTTTCCCTACTCTTGCACTCTCTGGAGTGGGAATAGAAATGTTTCCCCCAAGCTATCCAACGCTTTCCCTACTTTTGCACTCTCTGGAGTGGGAATAGTAGTTTTTACCCATACGCTATCCAACGCTTTTCCTACTGTTGCACTCTCAGGAGTAGGAATAGTAATTTTTACCCCTACGCTATCCAACGCTTTCTCCACTGTTGCACTCCCTGGAGTGGGAATAGTAATTTTTACCCCTACGCTATCAAACGCATTCCCTAATGTTGCACTCTCTGGAGTGGGAATAGTAATTTGTATTCCTACCCTATCCAATGCTTTCCCTACTGTTGCACTCTCTGAAGTGGGAATAATAATTGTTACCCCTACGCTATCCAACGCTTTCCCTACTGTTGCACTCTCTGGAGTGGGAATAGTAATTTTTACCCAGACGCTATCCAACGCTTTCTCCACTGTTGCACTCTCTGGAGTGGGAATAGTAATTTTTACCCCTGCGCCATCCAACTCTATCCCTACTCTTGCAATCTCTGGAGTGGGAATAGTAATTTCTACCCCTACACTATCCAACGCTTTCCCTACTGTTGCACTCTCTGGAGTGGGAATATTAATTTTTACCCCTATGCTATCCAATGCTTTCCCTACTGTTGCACTCTCTGGAGTGGGAATAGAAATGTTTCCCCCAAGCTATCCAACACTTTCCCTACTGTTGCATTCTCTGGAGTGGGAATAGTAATTTTTGCCCCTAAGCTTTTCAATGCGTTCTCTACTATTGCACTCTCTGGAGTGGGAATAGTCATTTTTACCCCTAGGCCACCCAACGCTTTCCCTACTGATGCACTCTCTGGAGTGGGAATAGTATATGTTACCCCTATGCCATCCAAAACTTTCCCTACTGTTGCACTCTCTGGAGAGGGAATAGTAATTTTTACCCCTACGCCATCCAACTCTTTCCCTACTCTTGCACCCTCTGGAGTGGGAATAGTAATCTTTACCCCTACGCTATCCAACGCTTTCCCTACTGTTGCACTCTCTGGAGTGGGAATAGTAATTTGTACCCCTATGCTATCCAATGCTTTCCCTACTGTTGCACTCTCTGGAGTGGGAATAGAAATGTTTCCCCCAAGCTATCCAACGCTTTCCCTACTGTTGCACTCTCTGGAGTGGGAATAGTAATTTTTACCCCTACGCTATCCAACACTTTCCCTACTGTTGCACTCTCTGGAGTGGGAATAGTAATTTGTACCCCTACGCTATCCAATGCGTTCCCTACTGTTGCACTCTCTGGAGTGGGAATAGTAATTTTTACCCCTATGCTATCCAATGCTTTCCCTACTGTTGCACTCTCTGGAGTGGGAATAGAAATGTTTCCCCCAAGCTATCCAATGCTTTCCCTACTGTTGCACTCTCTGGAGTGGGAATAGTAATTTTTACACCTACGCTATCCAACACTTTCCCTACTGTTGCACTCTCAGGAGTAGGAATAGTAATTTTTACCCCTACGCTATCCAACGGTTTCTCCACTGTTGCACTCTCTGGAGTGGGAATAGTAATGTTTACCCTACGCTATCCATTGCTTTCCCTACTGTTGCACTCTCTGGAGTGGGAATAGTAATTTCTACCCCTATGCTATCCAATGCTTTCCCTACTGTTGCACTCTCTTGAGTGGGAATAGAAATGTTTCCCCCAAGCTATCCAACGCTTTCCCTACTGTTGCACTCTCTGGAGTGGGAATAGTAATTTTTACTCCTAGGCCTTCCAACGCTTTCCCTACTGATGCACTCTCTGGAGTGGGAATAGTATATGTTACCCCTATGCCATCCAAAGCTTTCCCTACTGTTGCACTCTCTGGAGAGGGAATAGTAATTTTTACCCCTACGCCATCCAACTCTTTCCCTACTCTTGCACTCTCTGGAGTGGGAATAGTAATTTTTACCCCTACGCTATCCAATGCTTTCCCTACTGTTGCACTCTCTGGAGTGGGAATAGTAATTTTTACCCCTATGCTATCCAATGCTTTCCCTACTGTTGCACTCTCTGGAGAGGGAATAGTAATGTTTACCCCTACGCCATCCAACTCTTTCCCTACTCTTGCACTCTCTGGAGTGGGAATAGTAATTTGTACCCCTACGCTATCCAACGCTTTCCCTACTGTTGCACTCTCTGGAGTGGGAATAGTAATTTTTACCCCTATGCTATCCAATGCTTTCCCTACTGTTGCACTCTCTGGAGTGGGAATAGAAATGTTTCCCCCAAGCTATCCAACGCTTTCCCTACTGTTGCACTCTCTGGAGTGGGAATAGTAATTTTTACACCTACGCTATCCAACACTTTCCCTACTATTGCACTCTCAGGAGTAGGAATAGTAATTTTTACCCCTACGCTATCCAACGCTTTCTCCACTGTTGCACTCTCTGGAGTGGGAATAGTAATGTTTACCCTACGCTATCCATTGCTTTCCCTACTGTTGCACTCTCTGGAGTGGGAATAGTAATTTTTACCCCTATGCTATCCAATGCTTTCCCTACTGTTGCACTCTCTTGAGTGGGAATAGAAATGTTTCCCCCAAGCTATCCAACGCTTTCCCTACTGTTGCACTCTCTGGAGTGGGAATAGTAATTTTTACTCCTAGGCCTTCCAACGCTTTCCCTACTGATGCACTCTCTGGAGTGGGAATAGTATATGTTACCCCTATGCCATCCAAAGCTTTCCCTACTGTTGCACTCTCTGGAGAGGGAATAGTAATTTTTGCCCCTACGCCATCCAACTCTTTCCCTACTCTTGCACTCTCTGGAGTGGAAATAGTAATTTTTACCCCTACGCTATCCAATGCTTTCCCTACTGTTGCACTCTCTGGAGTGGGAATAGTAATTTTTACCCCATGCTATCCAATGCTTTCCCTACTGTTGCACTCTCTGGAGAGGGAATAGTAATTTTTACCCCTACGCCATCCAACTCTTTCCCTACTCTTGCACTCTCTGGAGTGGGAATAGAAATGTTTCCCCCAAGCTATCCAACGCTTTCCCTACTTTTGCACTCTCTGGAGTGGGAATAGTAGTTTTTACCCATACGCTATCCAACGCTTTTCCTACTGTTGCACTCTCAGGAGTAGGAATAGTAATTTTTACCCCTACGCTATCCAACGCTTTCTCCACTGTTGCACTCCCTGGAGTGGGAATAGTAATTTTTACCCCTACGCTATCAAACGCATTCCCTAATGTTGCACTCTCTGGAGTGGGAATAGTAATTTGTATTCCTACCCTATCCAATGCTTTCCCTACTGTTGCACTCTCTGAAGTGGGAATAATAATTGTTACCCCTACGCTATCCAACGCTTTCCCTACTGTTGCACTCTCTGGAGTGGGAATAGTAATTTTTACCCATACGCTATCCAACGCTTTCTCCACTGTTGCACTCTCTGGAGTGGGAATAGTAATTTTTACCCCTGCGCCATCCAACTCTTTCCCTACTCTTGCACTCTCTGGAGTGGGAATAGTAATTTCTACCCCTACACTATCCAACGCTTTCCCTACTGTTGCACTCTCTGGAGTGGGAATATTAATTTTTACCCCTATGCTATCCAATGCTTTCCCTACTGTTGCACTCTCTGGAGTGGGAATAGAAATGTTTCCCCCAAGCTATCCAACGCTTTCCCTACTGTTGCACTCTCTGGAGTGGGAATAGTAATTTTTACCCCTACGCTATCCAACACTTTCCCTACTGTTGCATTCTCTGGAGTGGGAATAGTAATTTTTGCCCCTAAGCTTTTCAATGCGTTCTCTACTATTGCACTCTCTGGAGTGGGAATAGTCATTTTTACCCCTAGGCCACCCAACGCTTTCCCTACTGATGCACTCTCTGGAGTGGGAATAGAATATGTTACCCCTATGCCATCCAAAACTTTCCCTACTGTTGCACTCTCTGGAGAGGGAATAGTAATTTTTACCCCTACGCCATCCAACTCTTTCCCTACTCTTGCACCCTCTGGAGTGGGAATAGTAATCTTTACCCCTACGCTATCCAACGCTTTCCCTACTGTTGCACTCTCTGGAGTGGGAATAGTAATTTGTACCCCTATGCTATCCAATGCTTTCCCTACTGTTGCACTCTCTGGAGTGGGAATAGAAATGTTTCCCCCAAGCTATCCAACGCTTTCCCTACTGTTGCACTCTCTGGAGTGGGAATAGTAATTTTTACCCCTACGCTATCCAACACTTTCCCTACTGTTGCACTCTCTGGAGTGGGAATAGTAATTTGTACCCCTACGCTATCCAATGCGTTCCCTACTGTTGCACTCTCTGGAGTGGGAATAGTAATTTTTACCCCTATGCTATCCAATGCTTTCCCTACTGTTGCACTCTCTGGAGTGGGAATAGAAATGTTTCCCCCAAGCTATCCAATGCTTTCCCTACTGTTGCACTCTCTGGAGTGGGAATAGTAATTTTTACACCTACGCTATCCAACACTTTCCCTACTGTTGCACTCTCAGGAGTAGGAATAGTAATTTTTACCCCTACGCTATCCAACGGTTTCTCCACTGTTGCACTCTCTGGAGTGGGAATAGTAATGTTTACCCTATGCTATCCATTGCTTTCCCTACTGTTGCACTCTCTGGAGTGGGAATAGTAATTTCTACCCCTATGCTATCCAATGCTTTCCCTACTGTTGCACTCTCTTGAGTGGGAATAGAAATGTTTCCCCCAAGCTATCCAACGCTTTCCCTACTGTTGCACTCTCTGTAGTGGGAATAGTAATTTTTACTCCTAGGCCTTCCAACGCTTTCCCTACTGATGCACTCTCTGGAGTGGGAATAGTATATGTTACCCCTATGCCACCCAAAGCTTTCCCTACTGTTGCACTCTCTGGAGAGGGAATAGTAATTTTTACCCCTACGCCATCCAACTCTTTCCCTACTCTTGCACTCTCTGGAGTGGGAATAGTAATTTTTACCCCTACGCTATCCAATGCTTTCCCTACTGTTGCACTCTCTGGAGTGGGAATAGTAATTTTTACCCCTATGCTATCCAATGCTTTCCCTACTGTTGCACTCTCTGGAGAGAGAATAGTAATTTTTACCCCTACGCCATCCAACTCTTTCCCTACTCTTGCACTCTCTGGAGTGGGAATAGAAATGTTTCCCCCAAGCTATCCAACGCTTTCCCTACTTTTGCACTCTCTGGAGTGGGAATAGTAGTTTTTACCCATACGCTATCCAACGCTTTCCCTACTGTTGCACTCTCAGGAGTAGGAATAGTAATTTTTACCCCTACGCTATCCAACGCTTTCTCCACTGTTGCACTCCCTGAAGTGGGAATAGTAATTTTTACCCTACGCTATCCATTGCTTTCCCTACTATTGCACTCTCTGGAGTGGGAAGAGTAATTCTTACCCCTACGCTATCAAACGCATTCCCTAATGTTGCACTCTCTGGAGTGGGAATAGTAATTTGTATTCCTACCCTATCCAATGCTTTCCCTACTGTTGCACTCTCTGAAGTGGGAATAATAATTGTTACCCCTACGCTATCCAACGCTTTCCCTACTGTTGCACTCTCTGGAGTGGGAATAGTAATTTTTACCCCTACGCTATCCAACGCTTTCTCCACTGTTGCACTCTCTGGAGTGGGAATAGTAATTTTTACCCCTACGCCATCCAACTCTTTCCCTACTCTTGCACTCTCTGGAGTGGGAATAGTAATTTCTACCCCTACACTATCCAACGCTTTCCCTACTGTTGCACTCTCTGGAGTGGGAATAGTAATTTTTACCCCTATGCTATCCAATGCTTTCCCTACTGTTGCACTCTCTGGAGTGGGAATAGAAATGTTTCCCCCAAGCTATCCAACGCTTTCCCTACTGTTGCACTCTCTGGAGTGGGAATAGTAATTTTTACCCCTACGCTATCCAACACTTTCCCTACTGTTGCATTCTCTGGAGTGGGAATAGTAATTTTTACCCCTAAGCTTTCCAATGCGTTCTCTACTATTGCACTCTCTGGAGTGGGAATAGTCATTTTTACCCCTAGGCCACCCAACGCTTTCCCTACTGATGCACTCTCTGGAGTGGGAATAGTATATATTACCCCTATGCCATCCAAAACTTTCCCTACTGTTGCACTCTCTGGAGAGGGAATCGTAATTTTTACCCCTATGCTATCCAATGCTTTCCCTACTGTTGCACTCTCTGGAGTGGGAATAGAAATGTTTCCCCCAAGCTATCCAACGCTTTCCCTACTGTTGCACTCTCTGGAGTGGGAATAGTAATTTTTAACCCTACGCTATCCAACACTTTCCCTACTGTTGCACTCTCTGGAGTGGGAATAGTAATTTTTACCACTACGCTATCCAATGCTTTCTCTACTATTGCACTCTCTGGGGTGGGAATAGTAATTTTTACCCCTACGCCATCCAACGCATTCCCTAATGTTGCACTCTCTGGAGTGGGAATAGTAATTTCTATTCCTACCCTATCCAATGCTTTCCCTACTGTTGCACTCTCTGAAGTGGGAATAATAATTGTTACCCCTACGCTATCCAACGCTTTCCCTACTGTTGCACTCTCTGGAGTGGGAATAGTAATTTTTACCCCTACGCTATCCAACGCTTTCTCCACTGTTGCACTCTCTGGAGTGGGAATAGTAATTTTTACCCCTACGCCATCCAACTCTTTCCCTACTCTTGCACTCTCTGGAGTGGGAATAGTAATTTTTACCCCTACACTATCCAACGCTTTCCCTACTGTTGCACTCTCTGGAGTGGGAATAGTAATTTTTACCCCTATGCTATCCAATGCTTTCCCTACTGTTGCACTCTCTGGAGTGGGAATAGAAATGATTCCCCCAAGCTATCCAACGCTTTCCCTACTGTTGCACTCTCTGGAGTGGGAATAGTAATTTTTAACCATACGCTATCCAACACTTTCCCTACTGTTGCACTCTCTGGAGTGGGAATAGTAATTTTTACCCCTAGGCCACCCAACGCTTTCCCTACTGATGCACTCTCTGGAGTGGCAAAAGTATATGTTACCCCTACGCCATCCAACTCTTTCCCTACTGTTGCACTCTCTGGAGTGGGAATAGTATATGTTACCCCTATGACATCCAAAGCTTCCCACACTGTGGCACTCTCTGGAGAGGGAATAGTAATGTTTACCCCTACGCCATCCAACTCTTTCCCTACTCTTGCACTCTCTGGAGTGGGAATAGTAATTTGTACCCCTACGCTATCCAACGCTTTCCCTACTGTTGCACTCTCTGGAGTGGGAATAGTAATTTTTACCCCTATGCTATCCAATGCTTTCCCTACTGTTGCACTCTCTGTAGTGGGAATAGAAATGTTTCCCCCAAGCTATCCAACGCTTTCCCTACTGTTGCACTCTCTGGAGTGGGAATAGTAATTTTTACACCTACGCTATCCAACACTTTCCCTACTATTGCACTCTCAGGAGTAGGAATAGTAATTTTTACCCCTACGCTATCCAACGCTTTCTCCACTGTTGCACTCTCTGGAGTGGGAATAGTAATGTTTACCCTACGCTATCCATTGCTTTCCCTACTGTTGCACTCTCTGGAGTGGGAATAGTAATTTTTACCCCTATGCTATCCAATGCTCTCCCTACTGTTGCACTCTCTTGAGTGGGAATAGAAATTTTTCCCCCAAGCTATCCAACGCTTTCCCTACTGTTGCACTCTCTGGAGTGGGAATAGTAATTTTTACTCCTAGGCCTTCCAACGCTTTCCCTACTGATGCACTCTCTGGAGTGGGAATAGTATATGTTACCCCTATGCCATCCAAAGCTTTCCCTACTGTTGCACTCTCTGGAGAGGGAATAGTAATTTTTACCCCTACGCCATCCAACTCTTTCCCTACTCTTGCACTCTCTGGAGTGGAAATAGTAATTTTTACCCGTACGCTATCCAATGCTTTCCCCACTGTTGCACTCTCTGGAGTGGGAATAGTAATTTTTACCCCTATGCTATCCAATGCTTTCCCTACTGTTGCACTCTCTGGAGTGGGAATAGAATTTTTTCCCCCAAGCTATCCAACGCTTTCCCTACTTTTGCACTCTCTGGAGTGGGAATAGTAGTTTTTACCCATACGCTATCAAACGCATTCCCTAATGTTGCACTCTCTGGAGTGGGAATAGTAATTTGTATTCCTACGCTATCCATCGCTTTCCCCACTGTTGCACTCTCTGGAGTGGGAATAGTAATTTTTACCCCTACGCAATCCAATGCTCTCTCTACTATTGCACTCTCTGGAGTGGGAATAGTAATTTTTACCCCTAGGCCACCCAACGCTTTCCCTACTGATGCAATCTCTGGAGTTGGAATAGTATATGTTACCCCTACGTCATCCAAAGCTTTCCCTACTGTTGCACTCTCTGGAGAGGGAATAGTAATTTTTACCCCTACACCATCCAACTCTTTCCCTACTCTTGCACTCTCTGGAGTGGGAATAGTAATTTTTCCCCCTAGGAGATCCAACGCTTTCCCTACTGTTGCACTCTCTGGAATGGGAATAGTAATTTTTACCCCTACGCTATCCAATGCTTTCCCTACTGTTGCACTCTCTTAAGTGGGGATAGAAATGTTTCCCTATCCTTTCCAACTCTTTCCCTACTGTTGCAATCTCTGTAGTGGGAATAATAATTGTTTACCCCTACGCTATCCAACGCTTTCCCTACTGTTGCACTCTCTTGAATGGGAATAGTCATTTTTACCCCTGCGCTATCCAACGCTTTCCATACTGTTGCACTCTCTGGAATGGGAATAGTAATTTTTACCCCTATGCTATCCAACGCTTTCCCTACTGTTGCACTCTCGGGAGTGAGAATAGTCATTTTTACCCCTACGCTAGCCAATGCTTTCTCTACTATTGCACTCTCTGGAGTGGGAATACAAAAGTTTACCCCTAGGCCCCCAACGCTTTCCCTACTGATGCACTCTCTGTAGTGGGAATAGTATATGTTACCCCTATGCTATCCAACGCTTTCCCTACTGTTGCACTCTCTGTAGTGGGAAATATTAATTTTTACCCCTATGCTATCCAATGCTTTCCCTACTTTTGCACTCTCTGGAGTGGGAATAGAAATGTTTCCCCCAAGCTATCCAACGCTTTCCCTACTGTTGCACTCTCTGGAGTGGGAATAGTAATTTTTACCCCTACGCTATCCAACACTTTCCCTACTGTTGCACTCTCTGGAGTGGGAATAGTAATTTTTACCCCTACGCTATCCAATGCTTTCTCTACTATTGCACTCTCTGGAGTGGGAATAGTAATTTTTACCCCTAGGCCTTCCAACGCTTTCCCTACTGATGCACTCTCTGGAGTGGGAATAGTATATGTTACCCCTATGCCATCCAAAGCTTTCCCTACTGTTGCACTCTCTGGAGAGGGAATAGTAATTTTTACCCCTACGCCATCCAACTCTTTCCCTACTTTTGCACTCTCTGGAGTGGGAATAGTATTTTTACCCCTACGCTATCCAACGCTTTCCCTACTGTTGCACTCTCTGGAGTGGAAATAGTAATTTTTACCCCTATGCTATCCAATGCTTTCCCTACTGTTGCACTCTCTGGAGTGGGAATAGTAATTTTTACCCCTATGCTATCCAATGCTTTCCCTACTGTTGCACTCTCTGGAGTAAGAATAGAAATGTTTCCCCCAAGCTATCCAACGCTTTCCCTACTGTTGCACTCTCTGGAGTGGGAATAGTAGTTTTTACCCATACGCTATCCAACGCTTTCCCTACTGTTGCACTCTCATGAGTAGGAATAGTAATTTTTTACCCCTACGCTATCCAACGCTTTCTCCACTGTTGCACTCTCTGGAGTGGGAATAGTAATTTTTACCCTACGCTTTCCATTGCTTTCCCTACTATTGCACTCTCTGGAGTGGGAAGAGTAATTCTTACCTCTACGCTATCAAACGCGTTCCCTAATGTTGCACTCTCTGGAGTGGGAATAGTAATTTGTATTCCTACCCTATCCAATGATTTCCCTACTGTTGCACTCTCTGAAGTGGGAATAATAATTGTTACCCCTACGCTATCCAACGCTTTCCCTACTGTTGCACTCTCTGGAGTGGGGATAGTAATTTTTACCCATACGCTATCCAATGCTTTCTCCACTGTTGCACTCTCTGGAGTTGGAATAGTAATTTTTACCCCTGCGCCATCCAACTCTTTCCCTACTCTTGCACTCTCTGGAGTGGGAATAGTAATTTCTACCCCTACACTATCCAACGCTTTCCCTACTGTTGCACTCTCTGGAGTGGGAATAGTAATTTTTACCTCTATGCTATCCAATGCTTTCCCTACTGTTGCACTCTCTGGAGTGGGAATAGAAATGTTTCCCCCAAGCTATCCAACGCTTTCCCTACTGTTGCACTCTCTGGAGTGGGAATAGTAAGTTTTTACCCCTACGCTATCCAACACTTTCCCTACTGTTGCATTCTCTGGAGTGGGAATAGTAATTTTTACCCCTACGCTATCCAACGCTTTCTCCACTGTTGCACTCTCTGGAGTGGGAATAGTAATGTTTACCCTACGCTATCCATTGCTTTCCCTACTGTTGCACTCTCTGGAGTGGGAATAGTAATTTTTACCCCTATGCTATCCAATGCTTTCCCTACTGTTGCACTCTCTTGAGTGGGAATAGAAATGTTTCCCCCAAGCTATCCAACGCTTTCCCTACTGTTGCACTCTCTGGAGTGGGAATAGTAATTTTTACTCCTAGGCCTTCCAACGCTTTCCCTACTGATGCACTCTCTGGAGTGGGAATAGTATATGTTACCCCTATGCCATCCAAAGCTTTCCCTACTGTTGCACTCTCTGGAGAGGGAATAGTAATTTTTACCCCTACGCCATCCAACTCTTTCCCTACTCTTGCACTCTCTGGAGTGGAAATAGTAATTTTTACCCCTACGCTATCCAATGCTTTCCCTACTGTTGCACTCTCTGGAGTGGGAATAGTAATTTTTACCCCTATGCTATCCAATGCTTTCCCTACTGTTGCACTCTCTGGAGAGGGAATAGTAATTTTTACCCCTACGCCATCCAACTCTTTCCCTACTCTTGCACTCTCTGGAGTGGGAATAGAAATGTTTCCCCCAAGCTATCCAACGCTTTCCCTACTTTTGCACTCTCTGGAGTGGGAATAGTAGTTTTTACCCATACGCTATCCAACGCTTTTCCTACTGTTGCACTCTCAGGAGTAGGAATAGTAATTTTTACCCCTACGCTATCCAACGCTTTCTCCACTGTTGCACTCCCTGGAGTGGGAATAGTAATTTTTACCCCTACGCTATCAAACGCATTCCCTAATGTTGCACTCTCTGGAGTGGGAATAGTAATTTGTATTCCTACCCTATCCAATGCTTTCCCTACTGTTGCACTCTCTGAAGTGGGAATAATAATTGTTACCCCTACGCTATCCAACGCTTTCCCTACTGTTGCACTCTCTGGAGTGGGAATAGTAATTTTTACCCATACGCTATCCAACGCTTTCTCCACTGTTGCACTCTCTGGAGTGGGAATAGTAATTTTTACCCCTGCGCCATCCAACTCTTTCCCTACTCTTGCACTCTCTGGAGTGGGAATAGTAATTTCTACCCCTACACTATCCAAAGCTTTCCCTACTGTTGCACTCTCTGGAGTGGGAATATTAATTTTTACCCCTATGCTATCCAATGCTTTCCGTACTGTTGCACTCTCTGGAGTGGGAATAGAAATTTTTCCCCCAAGCTATCCAACACTTTCCCTACTGTTGCACTCTCTGGAGTGGGAATAGTAATTTTTACCCCTACGCTATCCAACACTTTCCCTACTGTTGCATTCTCTGGAGTGGGAATAGTAATTTTTGCCCCTAAGCTTTTCAATGCGTTCTCTACTATTGCACTCTCTGGAGTGGGAATAGTCATTTTTACCCCTAGGCCACCCAACGCTTTCCCTACTGATGCACTCTCTGGAGTGGGAATAGAATATGTTACCCCTATGCCATCCAAAACTTTCCCTACTGTTGCACTCTCTGGAGAGGGAATAGTAATTTTTACCCCTACGCCATCCAACTCTTTCCCTACTCTTGCACCCTCTGGAGTGGGAATAGTAATCTTTACCCCTACGCTATCCAACGCTTTCCCTACTGTTGCACTCTCTGGAGTGGGAATAGTAATTTGTACCCCTATGCTATCCAATGCTTTCCCTACTGTTGCACTCTCTGGAGTGGGAATAGAAATGTTTCCCCCAAGCTATCCAACGCTTTCCCTACTGTTGCACTCTCTGGAGTGGGAATAGTAATTTTTACCCCTACGCTATCCAACACTTTCCCTACTGTTGCACTCTCTGGAGTGGGAATAGTAATTTGTACCCCTACGCTATCCAATGCGTTCCCTACTGTTGCACTCTCTGGAGTGGGAATAGTAATTTTTACCCCTATGCTATCCAATGCTTTCCCTACTGTTGCACTCTCTGGAGTGGGAATAGAAATGTTTCCCCCAAGCTATCCAATGCTTTCCCTACTGTTGCACTCTCTGGAGTGGGAATAGTAATTTTTACACCTACGCTATCCAACACTTTCCCTACTGTTGCACTCTCAGGAGTAGGAATAGTAATTTTTACCCCTACGCTATCCAACGGTTTCTCCACTGTTGCACTCTCTGGAGTGGGAATAGTAATGTTTACCCTATGCTATCCATTGCTTTCCCTACTGTTGCACTCTCTGGAGTGGGAATAGTAATTTCTACCCCTATGCTATCCAATGCTTTCCCTACTGTTGCACTCTCTTGAGTGGGAATAGAAATGTTTCCCCCAAGCTATCCAACGCTTTCCCTACTGTTGCACTCTCTGTAGTGGGAATAGTAATTTTTACTCCTAGGCCTTCCAACGCTTTCCCTACTGATGCACTCTCTGGAGTGGGAATAGTATATGTTACCCCTATGCCATCCAAAGCTTTCCCTACTGTTGCACTCTCTGGAGAGGGAATAGTAATTTTTACCCCTACGCCATCCAACTCTTTCCCTACTCTTGCACTCTCTGGAGTGGGAATAGTAATTTTTACCCCTACGCTATCCAATGCTTTCCCTACTGTTGCACTCTCTGGAGTGGGAATAGTAATTTTTACCCCTATGCTATCCAATGCTTTCCCTACTGTTGCACTCTCTGGAGAGAGAATAGTAATTTTTACCCCTACGCCATCCAACTCTTTCCCTACTCTTGCACTCTCTGGAGTGGGAATAGAAATGTTTCCCCCAAGCTATCCAACGCTTTCCCTACTTTTGCACTCTCTGGAGTGGGAATAGTAGTTTTTACCCATACGCTATCCAACGCTTTCCCTACTGTTGCACTCTCAGGAGTAGGAATAGTATTTTTTACCCCTACGCTATCCAACGATTTCTCCACTGTTGCACTCCCTGAAGTGGGAATAGTAATTTTTACCCTACGCTATCCATTGCTTTCCCTACTATTGCACTCTCTGGAGTGGGAAGAGTAATTCTTACCCCTACGCTATCAAACGCATTCCCTAATGTTGCACTCTCTGGAGTGGGAATAGTAATTTGTATTCCTACCCTATCCAATGCTTTCCCTACTGTTGCACTCTCTGAAGTGGGAATAATAATTGTTACCCCTACGCTATCCAACGCTTTCCCTACTGTTGCACTCTCTGGAGTGGGAATAGTAATTTTTACCCCTACGCTATCCAACGCTTTCTCCACTGTTGCACTCTCTGGAGTGGGAATAGTAATTTTTACCCCTACGCCATCCAACTCTTTCCCTACTCTTGCACTCTCTGGAGTGGGAATAGTAATTTCTACCCCTACACTATCCAACGCTTTCCCTACTGTTGCACTCTCTGGAGTGGGAATAGTAATTTTTACCCCTATGCTATCCAATGCTTTCCCTACTGTTGCACTCTCTGGAGTGGGAATAGAAATGTTTCCCCCAAGCTATCCAACGCTTTGCCTACTGTTGCACTCTCTGGAGTGGGAATAGTAATTTTTACCCCTACGCTATCCAACACTTTCCCTACTGTTGCATTCTCTGGAGTGGGAATAGTAATTTTTACCCCTAAGCTTTCCAATGCGTTCTCTACTATTGCACTCTCTGGAGTGGGAATAGTCATTTTTACCCCTAGGCCACCCAACGCTTTCCCTACTGATGCACTCTCTGGAGTGGGAATAGTATATATTACCCCTATGCCATCCAAAACTTTCCCTACTGTTGCACTCTCTGGAGAGGGAATCGTAATTTTTACCCCTATGCTATCCAATGCTTTCCCTACTGTTGCACTCTCTGGAGTGGGAATAGAAATGTTTCCCCCAAGCTATCCAACGCTTTCCCTACTGTTGCACTCTCTGGAGTGGGAATAGTAATTTTTACCCCTACGCTATCCAACACTTTCCCTACTGTTGCACTCTCTGGAGTGGGAATAGTAATTTTTACCACTACGCTATCCAATGCTTTCTCTACTATTGCACTCTCTGGTGTGGGAATAGTAATTTTTACCCCTACGCCATCCAACGCATTCCCTAATGTTGCACTCTCTGGAGTGGGAATAGTAATTTCTATTCCTACCCTATCCAATGCTTTCCCTACTGTTGCACTCTCTGAAGTGGGAATAATAATTGTTACCCCTACGCTATCCAACGCTTTCCCTACTGTTGCACTCTCTGGAGTGGGAATAGTAATTTTTACCCCTACGCTATCCAACGCTTTCTCCACTGTTGCACTCTGTGGAGTGGGAATAGTAATTTTTACCCCTACGCCATCCAACTCTTTCCCTACTCTTGCACTCTCTGGAGTGGGAATAGTAATTTTTACCCCTACACTATCCAACGCTTTCCCTACTGTTGCACTCTCTGGAGTGGGAATAGTAATTTTTACCCCTATGCTATCCAATGCTTTCCCTACTGTTGCACTCTCTGGAGTGGGAATAGAAATGATTCCCCCAAGCTATCCAACGCTTTCCCTACTGTTGCACTCTCTGGAGTGGGAATAGTAATTTTTAACCATACGCTATCCAACACTTTCCCTACTGTTGCACTCTCTGGAGTGGGAATAGTAATTTTTACCCCTAGGCCACCCAACGCTTTCCCTACTGATGCACTCTCTGGAGTGGCAATAGTATATGTTACCCCTACGCCATCCAACTCTTTCCCTACTGTTGCACTCTCTGGAGTGGGAATAGTATATGTTACCCCTATGACATCCAAAGCTTCCCACACTGTGGCACTCTCTGGAGAGGGAATAGTAATGTTTACCCCTACGCCATCCAACTCTTTCCCTACTCTTGCACTCTCTGGAGTGGGAATAGTAATTTGTACCCCTACGCTATCCAACGCTTTCCCTACTGTTGCACTCTCTGGAGTGGGAATAGTAATTTTTACCCCTATGCTATCCAATGCTTTCCCTACTGTTGCACTCTCTGGAGTGGGAATAGAAATGTTTCCCCCAAGCTATCCAACGCTTTCCCTACTGTTGCACTCTCTGGAGTGGGAATAGTAATTTTTACACCTACGCTATCCAACACTTTCCCTACTATTGCACTCTCAGGAGTAGGAATAGTAATTTTTACCCCTACGCTATCCAACGCTTTCTCCACTGTTGCACTCTCTGGAGTGGGAATAGTAATGTTTACCCTACGCTATCCATTGCTTTCCCTACTGTTGCACTCTCTGGAGTGGGAATAGTAATTTTTACCCCTATGCTATCCAATGCTTTCCCTACTGTTGCACTCTCTTGAGTGGGAATAGAAATTTTTCCCCCAAGCTATCCAACGCTTTCCCTACTGTTGCACTCTCTGGAGTGGGAATAGTAATTTTTACTCCTAGGCCTTCCAACGCTTTCCCTACTGATGCACTCTCTGGAGTGGGAATAGTATATGTTACCCCTATGCCATCCAAAGCTTTCCCTACTGTTGCACTCTCTGGAGAGGGATTAGTAATTTTTACCCCTACGCCATCCAACTCTTTCCCTACTCTTGCACTCTCTGGAGTGGAAATAGTAATTTTTACCCGTACGCTATCCAATGCTTTCCCCACTGTTGCACTCTCTGGAGTGGGAATAGTAATTTTTACCCCTATGCTATCCAATGCTTTCCCTACTGTTGCACTCTCTGGAGAGAGAATAGTAATTTTTACCCCTACGCCATCCAACTCTTTCCCTACTCTTGCACTCTCTGGAGTGGGAATAGAATTTTTTCCCCCAAGCTATCCAACGCTTTCCCTACTTTTGCACTCTCTGGAGTGGGAATAGTAGTTTTTACCCATACGCTATCAAACGCATTCCCTAATGTTGCACTCTCTGGAGTGGGAATAGTAATTTGTATTCCTACGCTATCCATCGCTTTCCCCACTGTTGCACTCTCTGGAGTGGGAATAGTAATTTTTACCCCTACGCTATCCAATGCTCTCTCTACTATTGCACTCTCTGGAGTTGGAATAGTAATTTTTACCCCTAGGCCACCCAACGCTTTCCCTACTGATGCAATCTCTGGAGTTGGAATAGTATATGTTACCCCTACGTCATCCAAAGCTTTCCCTACTGTTGCACTCTCTGGAGAGGGAATAGTAATTTTTACCCCTACACCATCCAACTCTTTCCCTACTCTTGCACTCTCTGGAGTGGGAATAGTAATTTTTCCCCCTAGGAGATCCAACGCTTTCCCTACTGTTGCACTCTCTGGAATGGGAATAGTAATTTTTACCCCTACGCTATCCAATGCTTTCCCTACTGTTGCACTCTCTTAAGTGGGGATAGAAATGTTTCCCTATGCTTTCCAACTCTTTCCCTACTGTTGCAATCTCTGTAGTGGGAATAATAATTGTTTACCCCTACGCTATCCAACGCTTTCCCTACTGTTGCACTCTCTGGAATGGGAATAGTCATTTTTACCCCTGCGCTATCCAACGCTTTCCATACTGTTGCACTCTCTGGAATGGGAATAGTAATTTTTACCCCTATGCTATCCAACGCTTTCCCTACTGTTGCACTCTCGGGAGTGAGAATAGTCATTTTTACCCCTACGCTAGCCAATGCTTTCTCTACTATTGCACTCTCTGGAGTGGGAATACAAAAGTTTACCCCTAGGCCCCCAACGCTTTCCCTACTGATGCACTCTCTGTAGTGGGAATAGTATATGTTACCCCTATGCTATCCAACGCTTTCCCTACTGTTGCACTCTCTGTAGTGGGAAATATTAATTTTTACCCCTATGCTATCCAATGCTTTCCCTACTTTTGCACTCTCTGGAGTGGGAATAGAAATGTTTCCCCCAAGCTATCCAACGCTTTCCCTACTGTTGCACTCTCTGGAGTGGGAATAGTAATTTTTACCCCTACGCTATCCAACACTTTCCCTACTGTTGCACTCTCTGGAGTGGGAATAGTAATTTTTACCCCTACGCTATCCAATGCTTTCTCTACTATTGCACTCTCTGGAGTGGGAATAGTAATTTTTACCCCTAGGCCTTCCAACGCTTTCCCTACTGATGCACTCTCTGGAGTGGGAATAGTATATGTTACCCCTATGCCATCCAAAGCTTTCCCTACTGTTGCACTCTCTGGAGAGGGAATAGTAATTTTTACCCCTACGCCATTCAACTCTTTCCCTACTTTTGCACTCTCTGGAGTGGGAATAGTATTTTTACCCCTACGCTATCCAACGCTTTCCCTACTGTTGCACTCTCTGGAGTGGAAATAGTAATTTTTACCCCTATGCTATCCAATGCTTTCCCTACTGTTGCACTCTCTGGAGTGGGAATAGTAATTTTTACCCCTATGCTATCCAATGCTTTCCCTACTGTTGCACTCTCTGGAGTAAGAATAGAAATGTTTCCCCCAAGCTATCCAACGCTTTCCCTACTGTTGCACTCTCTGGAGTGGGAATAGTAGTTTTTACCCATACGCTATCCAACGCTTTTCCTACTGTTGCACTCTCATGAGTAGGAATAGTAATTTTTTACCCCTACGCTATCCAACGCTTTCTCCACTGTTGCACTCTCTGCAGTGGGAATAGTAATTTTTACCCTACGCTTTCCATTGCTTTCCCTACTATTGCACTCTCTGGAGTGGGAAGAGTAATTCTTACCTCTACGCTATCAAACGCGTTCCCTAATGTTGCACTCTCTGGAGTGGGAATAGTAATTTGTATTCCTACCCTATCCAATGCTTTCCCTACTGTTGCACTCTCTGAAGTGGGAATAATAATTGTTACCCCTACGCTATCCAACGCTTTCCCTACTGTTGCACTCTCTGGAGTGGGGATAGTAATTTTTACCCATACGCTATCCAATGCTTTCTCCACTGTTGCACTCTCTGGAGTTGGAATAGTAATTTTTACCCCTGCGCCATCCAACTCTTTCACTACTCTTGCACTCTCTGGAGTGGGAATAGTAATTTCTACCCCTACACTATCCAACGCTTTCCCTACTGTTGCACTCTCTGGAGTGGGAATAGTAATTTTTACCTCTATGCTATCCAATGCTTTCCCTACTGTTGCACTCTCTGGAGTGGGAATAGAAATGTTTCCCCCAAGCTATCCAACGCTTTCCCTACTGTTGCACTCTCTGGAGTGGGAATAGTAATTTTTACCCCTACGCTATCCAACACTTTCCCTACTGTTGCATTCTCTGGAGTGGGAATAGTATTTTTTACCCCTAAGCTTTTCAATGCGTTCTCTACTATTGCACTCTCTGGAGTGGGAATAGTCATTTTTACCCCTAGGCCACCCAACGCTTTCCCTACTGATGCACTCTCTGGAGTGGGAATAGTATATGTTACCCCTATGCCATCCAAAACTTTCCCTACTGTTGCACTCTCTGGAGAGGGAATAGTAATTTTTACCCCTACGCCATCCAACTCTTTCCCTACTCTTGCACCCTCTGGAGTGGGAATAGTAATTTTTACCCCTACGCTATCCAACGCTTTCCCTACTGTTGCACTCTCTGGAGTGGGAATAGTAATTTGTACCCCTATGCTATCCAATGCTTTCCCTACTGTTGCACTCTCTGGAGTGGGAATAGAAATGTTTCCCCCAAGCTATCCAACGCTTTCCCTACTGTCGCACTCTCTGGAGTGGGAATAGTAATTTTTACCCCTACGCTATCCAACACTTTCCCTACTGTTGCACTCTCTGGAGTGGGAATAGTAATTTTTACCCCTACGCTATCCAATGCTTTCTCTACTATTGCACTCTCTGGAGTGCGAATAGTAATTTTTACCCCTACGCCATCCAACGCATTCCCTAATGTTGCACTCTCTGGAGTGGGAATAGTAATTTCTATTCCTACCCTATCCAATGCTTTCCCTACTGTTGCACTCTCTGAAGTGGGAATAATAATTGTTACCCCTACGCTATCCAACGCTTTCCCTACTGTTGCACTCTCTGGAGTGGGAATAGTAATTTTTACCCCTACGCTATCCAACGCTTTCTCCACTGTTGCACTCTCTGGAGTGGGAATAGTAATTTTTACCCCTACGCCATCCAACACTTTCCCTACTCTTGCACTCTCTGGAGTGGGAATAGTAATTTTTACCCCTACCCTATCCAACGCTTTCCCTACTGTTGCACTCTCTGGAGTGGGAATAGTAATTTTTACCCCTATGCTATCCAATGCTTTCCCTACTGTTGCACTCTCTGGAGTGGGAATAGAAATGATTCCCCCAAGCTATCCAACGCTTTCCCTACTGTTGCACTCTCTGGAGTGGGAATAGTAATTTTTACCCATACGCTATCCAACGCTTTCCCTACTGATGCACTCTCTGGAGTGGCAATAGTATATGTTACCCCTACGCCATCCAACTCTTTCCCTACTGATGCACTCTCTGGAGTGGGAATAGTATATGTTACCCCTATGACATCCAAAGCTTCCCACACTGTTGCACTCTCTGGAGAGGGAATAGTAATGTTTACCCCTACGCCATCCAACTCTTTCCCTACTCTTGCACTCTCTGGAGTGGGAATAGTAATTTGTACCCCTACCATATCCAACGCTTTCCCTACTGTTGCACTCTCTGGAGTGGGAATAGTAATTTTTACCCCTATGCTATCCAATGCTTTCCCTACTGTTGCACTCTCTGGAGTGGGAATAGAAATGTTTCCCCCAGGCTATCCAACGCTTTCCCTACTGTTGCACTCTCTGGAGTGGGAATAGTAATTTTTTACACCTACGCTATCCAACACTTTCCCTACTGTTGCACTCTCAGGAGTAGGAATAGTAATTTTTACCCCTACGCTATCCAACGCTTTCTCCACTGTTGCACTCTCTGGAGTAGGAATAGTAATGTTTACCCTACGCTATCCATTGCTTTCCCTACTGTTGCACTCTCTGGAGTGGGAATAGTAATTTTTACCCCTATGCTATCCAATGCTTTCCCTACTGTTGCACTCTCTTGAGTGGGAATAGAAATGTTTCCCCCAAGCTATCCAACGCTTTCCCTACTGTTGCACTCTCTGGAGTGGGAATAGTAATTTTTACCCCTATGCCATCCAAAGCTTTCCCTACTGTTGCACTCTCTGGAGAGGGAATAGTAATTTTTACCCCTACGCCATCCAACTCTTTCCCTACTCTTGCACTCTCTGGAGTGGGAATAGTAATTTTTACCCCTACGCTATCCAATGCTTTCCCTACTGTTGCACTCTCTGGAGTGGGAATAGTAATTTTTACCCCTATGCAATCCAATGCTTTCCCTACTGTTGCACTCTCTGGAGAGGGAATAGCAATTTTTACCCCTACGCCATCCAACTCTTTCCCTACTCTTGCACTCTCTGGAGTGGGAATAGAAATGTTTCCCCCAAGCTATCCAACGCTTTCCCTACTTTTGCACTCTCTGGAGTGGGAATAGTAGTTTTTACCCATACCCTATCCAACGCTTTCCCTACTGTTGCACTCTCAGGAGTAGGAATAGTAATTTTTACCCCTACGCTATCCAACGCTTTCTCCGCTGTTGCACTCCCTGGAGTGGGAATAGTAATTTTTACCCTACGCTATCCATTGCTTTCCCTACTATTGCACTCTCTGGAGTGGGAAGAGTAATTCTTACCCCTACGCTATCAAACTCATTCCCTAATGTTGTACTCTCTGGAGTGGGAATAGTAATTTGTATTCCTACCCTATCCAATGCTTACCCTACTGTTGCACTCTCTGAAGTGGGAATAATAATTGTTACCCATACGCTATCCAACGCTTTCCCTACTGTTGCACTCTCTGGAGTGGGAATAGTAATTTTTACCCCTACGCTATCCAACGCTTTCTCCACTGTTGCACTCTCTGGAGTGGGAATAGTAATTTTTACCCCTACGCCATCCAACTCTTTCCCTACTCTTGCACTCTCTGGAGTGGGAATAGTAATGTTTACCCCTACGCTATCCAACGCTTTCCCTACTGTTGCACTCTCTGGAGTGGGAATAGTAATTTTTACCCCTACGCTATCCAATGCTTTCCCTACTGTTGCAATCTCTGGAGTGGGAATAGAAATGTTTCCCCCAAGCTATCCAACGCTTTCCCTACTGTTGCACTCTCTGGAGTGGGAATAGTAATTTTTACCCCTACGCTATCCAACACTTTCCCTACTGTTGCACTCTCTGGAGTGGGAATAGTAATTTTTACCCCTACGCTATCCAACGCTTTCCCTACTTTTGCACTATCTGGAGTGGGAATAATAATGTTTACCCCTACGCAATCCAACGCTTTCCCTACTGTTGCACTCTCTGGAGTGGGAATAGTAGTTTTTAACCCTACGCTATCCAACGCTTTCCCTACTGTTGCACTCTCTGGAGTGGGAATAGTAGTTTGTATCCATACCCTATCCAATGCTTTCCCTGCTGTTGCACTCTCAGGAGTAGGAATAGTAATTTTTACCCCTACGCTATCCAACGCTTTCTCCACTATTGCACTCTCTGGAGTGGGAAATAGTAATTTTTACCCTACGCTATCCATCGCTTTCCCTACTATTGCACTCTCTGGAGTGGGAATAGTAATTCTTACCCCTACGCTATCAAACGCATTCCCTAATGTTGCACTCTCTGGAGTGGGAATAGTAATTTTTACCCCTACGCTATCCAATGCTTTCCCTACTGTTGCACTCTCTGGAGTGGGAATAGTAATTTTTACCCCTATGCAATCCAATGCTTTCCCTACTGTTGCACTCTCTGGAGAGGGAATAGCAATTTTTACCCCTACGCCATCCAACTCTTTCCCTACTCTTGCACTCTCTGGAGTGGGAATAGAAATGTTTCCCCCAAGCTATCCAACGCTTTCCCTACTTTTGCACTCTCTGGAGTGGGAATAGTAGTTTTTACCCATACCCTATCCAACGCTTTCCCTACTGTTGCACTCTCAGGAGTAGGAATAGTAATTTTTACCCCTACGCTATCCAACGCTTTCTCCGCTGTTGCACTCCCTGGAGTGGGAATAGTAATTTTTACCCTACGCTATCCATTGCTTTCCCTACTATTGCACTCTCTGGAGTGGGAAGAGTAATTCTTACCCCTACGCTATCAAACTCATTCCCTAATGTTGTACTCTCTGGAGTGGGAATAGTAATTTGTATTCCTACCCTATCCAATGCTTACCCTACTGTTGCACTCTCTGAAGTGGGAATAATAATTGTTACCCATACGCTATCCAACGCTTTCCCTACTGTTGCACTCTCTGGAGTGGGAATAGTAATTTTTACCCCTACGCTATCCAACGCTTTCTCCACTGTTGCACTCTCTGGAGTGGGAATAGTAATTTTTACCCCTACGCCATCCAACTCTTTCCCTACTCTTGCACTCTCTGGAGTGGGAATAGTAATGTTTACCCCTACGCTATCCAACGCTTTCCCTACTGTTGCACTCTCTGGAGTGGGAATAGTAATTTTTACCCCTACGCTATCCAATGCTTTCCCTACTGTTGCAATCTCTGGAGTGGGAATAGAAATGTTTCCCCCAAGCTATCCAACGCTTTCCCTACTGTTGCACTCTCTGGAGTGGGAATAGTAATTTTTACCCCTACGCTATCCAACACTTTCCCTACTGTTGCACTCTCTGGAGTGGGAATAGTAATTTTTACCCCTACGCTATCCAACGCTTTCCCTACTTTTGCACTATCTGGAGTGGGAATAATAATGTTTACCCCTACGCAATCCAACGCTTTCCCTACTGTTGCACTCTCTGGAGTGAAAATAGTAGTTTTTAACCCTACGCTATCCAACGCTTTCCCTACTGTTGCACTCTCTGGAGTGGGAATAGTAGTTTGTATCCATACCCTATCCAATGCTTTCCCTGCTGTTGCACTCTCAGGAGTAGGAATAGTAATTTTTACCCCTACGCTATCCAACGCTTTCTCCACTATTGCACTCTCTGGAGTGGGAAATAGTAATTTTTACCCTACGCTATCCATCGCTTTCCCTACTATTGCACTCTCTGGAGTGGGAATAGTAATTCTTACCCCTACGCTATCAAACGCATTCCCTAATGTTGCACTCTCTGGAGTGGGAATAGTAATTTGTATTCCTACCCTATCCAATGCTTTCCCTACTGTTGCACTCTCTGAAGTGGGAATAATAATTGTTACCCCTACGCTATCCAACGCTTTCCCAACTGTTGCACTCTCTGGAGTCGGTATAGTAATTTTTACCCCTAGGCTATCCAACGCTTTCTCCACTGTTGCACTCTCTGGAGTCGGTATAGTAATTTTTACCCCTAGGCTATCCAACGCTTTCTCCACTGTTGCACTCTCTGGAGTGGGAATAGTATTTTTTACCCTACGCTATCCATCGCTTTCCCTACTATTGCACTCTCTAGAGTGGGAATAGTAATTCTTACGCCTACGCTATCAAACGCATTCCCTAATGTTGCACTCTCTGGAGTGGGAATAGTAATTTGTATTAATACGCTATCCAACGCTTTCCCCACTGTTGCACTCTCTGGAGTGGGAATAGTAATTTTTACCCCTACGCTATCCAATGCTCTCTCTACTATTGCACTCTCTGGAGTGGGAATAGTAATTTTTACCCCTAGGCCACCCAACGCTTTCCCTACTGATGCAATCTCTGGAGTTGGAATAGTATATGTTACCCCTACGTCATCCAAAGCTTTCCCTACTGTTGCACTCTCTGGAGAGGGAATAGTAATTTTTACCCCTACACCATCCAACTCTTTCCCTACTCTTGCACTCTCTGGAGTGGGAATAGTAATTTTTCCCCCTAGGAGATCCAACGCTTTCCCTACTGTTGCACTCTCTGGAATGGGAATAGTAATTTTTACCCCTACGCTATCCAATGCTTTCCCTACTGTTGCACTCTCTTAAGTGGGGATAGAAATGTTTCCCTATGCTTTCCAACTCTTTCCCTACTGTTGCAATCTCTGTAGTGGGAATAATAATTGTTTACCCCTACGCTATCCAACGCTTTCCCTACTGTTGCACTCTCTGGAATGGGAATAGTCATTTTTACCCCTGCGCTATCCAACGCTTTCCATACTGTTGCACTCTCTGGAATGGGAATAGTAATTTTTACCCCTATGCTATCCAACGCTTTCCCTACTGTTGCACTCTCGGGAGTGAGAATAGTCATTTTTACCCCTACGCTAGCCAATGCTTTCTCTACTATTGCACTCTCTGGAGTGGGAATACAAAAGTTTACCCCTAGGCCCCCAACGCTTTCCCTACTGATGCACTCTCTGTAGTGGGAATAGTATATGTTACCCCTATGCCATCCAAAGCTTTCCCTACTGTTGCACTCTCTGGAGAGGGAATAGTAATTTTTACCCCTATGCCATCCAACTCTTTCCCTACTCTTGCACTCTCTGGAGTGGGAATAGTAATTTTTACCCCTATGCTATCCAACGCTTTCCCTACTGTTGCACTCTCTGTAGTGGGAAATATTAATTTGTACCCCTATGCTATCCAATGCTTTCCCTACTTTTGCACTCTCTGGAGTGGGAATAGAAATGTTTCCCCCAAGCTATCCAACGCTTTCCCTACTGTTGCACTCTCTGGAGTGGGAATAGTAATTTTTACCCCTACGCTATCCAACACTTTCCCTACTGTTGCACTCTCTGGAGTGGGAATAGTAATTTTTACCCCTACGCTATCCAATGCTTTCTCTACTATTGCACTCTCTGGAGTGGGAATAGTAATTTTTACCCCTAGGCCTTCCAACGCTTTCCCTACTGATGCACTCTCTGGAGTGGGAATAGTATATGTTACCCCTATGCCATCCAAAGCTTTCCCTACTGTTGCACTCTCTGGAGAGGGAATAGTAATTTTTACCCCTACGCCATCCAACTCTTTCCCTACTTTTGCACTCTCTGGAGTGGGAATAGTATTTTTACCCCTACGCTATCCAACGCTTTCCCTACTGTTGCACTCTCTGGAGTGGAAATAGTAATTTTTACCCCTATGCTATCCAATGCTTTCCCTACTGTTGCACTCTCTGGACTGGGAATAGAAATGTTTCCCCCAAGCTAGCCAACGCTTTCCCTACTGTTGCACTCTTTGGAGTGGGAATAGTAGTTTTTACCCATACGCTATCCAACGCTTTCCCTAGGAGATCCAACGCTTTCCCTACTGTTGCACTCTCTGGAGTGGGAATAGTAATTTTTACCCCTACGCCATTCAACGCTTTCCCTATTGTTGCACTCTCTGGAGTGGGAATAGTAATTTTTTCCCACTATGCTATCCAATGCTTTCCCTACTGTTGCACTCTCTGGAGTGGGGATAGAAATGTTTCCCTATGCTTTCCAACTCTTTCCCTACTGTTGCACTCTCTGGAGTGGGAATAGTAATTTTTACCCCTACGCTATTCAATGCGTTCTCTACTATTGCACTCTCTGGAGTGGGAATAGTAATTTTAACCCCTAGGCCGTACAATGCTTTCCCTACTGTTGCACTCTCTGGAGTGGGAATAGTAATTTTTACCCCTACGCTTTCCAACACTTTCCCTACTGTTGCACTCTCTGGAGTGGGAATAGTAATTTTTGCCCCTACGCTATCCAATGCTTTCTTTACTATTGCACTCTCTGGAGTGGGAATAGTAATTTTTACCCCTAGGCCACCCAACGCTTTCCCTACTGATGCACTCTCTGGAGTAGGAATAGTATATGTTACCCCTACGCCATCCAAAGCTTTCCCTACTGTTGCACTCTCTGGAGAGGGAATAGTAGTTGTTACCCATACGCCATCCAACTCTTTCCCTACTCTTGCACTCTCTGGAGTGGGAATAGTAATTTGTACCCCTACGCTATCCAACGCTTTCCCTACTGTTGCACTCTCAGGAGTGGGAATAGTAATTTTTACCCCTACACTATCCAATGCTTTCCCTACTGTTGCACTCTCTGGAGTGGGAATAGTAATTTTTACCCCTACGCTATCCAGTGCTTTCTCTACTATTGCACTCTCTGGGAATAGTAATTTTAACCCCTAGGCCGTACAATGCTTTCCCTACTGTTGCACTCTCTGGAGTTGGAATAGTAATTTTTACCCCTAGGAGATGCAACGCTTTCCCTACTGTTGCACTCTGTGGAGTGGGAATAATAATGTTTACCCCTTCGCCATCCAAAGCTTTCCCTACTGTTCAACTCTCTGGAGTGGTAATAGTCATTTTTACCCCTACGCCATCCATCGCTTTCCCTACTGTTGCACTCTCTGGAGTGGGAATAGTAATTTTTACCCCTACGCTTTCCAACACTTTCCCTACTGTTGCACTCTCTGGAGTGGGAATAGTAATTTTTGCCCCTACGCTATCCAATGCTTTCTTTACTATTGCACTCTCTGGAGTGGGAATAGTAATTTTTACCCTACTGATGCACTCTCTGGAGTGGGAATAGTATATGTTACCCCTATGCCATCCAAAACTTTCCCTACTGTTGCACTCTCTGGAGAGGGAATAGTAATTTTTACCACTACGCCATCCAACTCTTTCCCTACTCTTGCACCCTCTGGAGTGGGAATAGTAATTTTTACCCCTACGCTATCCAACGCTTTCCCTACTGTTGCACTCTCTGGAGTGGGAATAGTAATTTTTACCCCTATGCTATCCAATGCTTTCCCTACTGTTGCACTCTCTGGAGTGGGAATAGAAATGTTTCCCCCAAGCTATCCAACGCTTTCCCTACTGTTGCACTCTCTGGAGTGGGAATAGTAATTTTTACCCCTACGCTATCCAACACTTTCCCTACTGTTGCACTCTCTGGAGTGGGAATAGTAATTTTTACCCCTACGCTATCCAATGCTTTCTCTACTATTGCACTCTCTGGAGTGGGAATAGTAATTTTTACCCCTAGGCCTTCCAACGCTTTCCCTACTGATGCACTCTCTGGAGTGGGAATAGTATATGTTACCCCTAAGCCATCCAAAGCTTTCCCTACTGTTGCACTCTCTGGAGAGGGAATAGTAATTTTTACCCCTACGCTATCCAACGCTTTCTCCACTGTTGCACTCTCTGAAGTGGAAATAGTAATTTTTACCCTAGGCCATCCAACGCTTTCCTTACTGTTGCACTCTCTGGAGTGGGAATTGTAATTTTTACCCCTATGCTATCCAACGCTTTCCCTACTGTTGCACTCTCTGGAGTGGGAATAGTAATTTTTACCCCTAGGCTATCCAACGCTTTCTCCACTGTTGCTCTCTCTGGAGTGGGAATGGTAATTTTTACTCTACGCTATCCATCGCTTTCCCTACTATTGCACTCTCTGGAGTGGGAATAGTAATTTTTACCCCTACGCTATCCAATGCTTTCTCTACTATTGCACTCTCTGGAGTGCGAATAGTAATTATTACCCCTAGGCCACCCAACGATTTCCCTACTGATGCAATCTCTGGAGTTGGAATAGTATATGTTACCCCTACGCCATCCAAAGCTTTCCCTACTGTTGCACTCTCTGGAGAGGGAATAGTAATTTTTACCCCTACACCATCCAACTCTTTCCCTACTCTTGCACTCTCTGGAGTGGGAATAGTAATTTTTCCCCCTAGGAGATCCAACACTTTCCCTAGTGTTGCACTCTCTGGAATGGGAATAGTAATGTTTACCCCTTCGCCATCCAAAGCGTTCCCTACTGTTGCACTCTCTGGAGTGGGAATAGTAATTTTTACCCCTACGCCATTCAACGCTTTCCCTATTGTTGCACTCTCTGGAGTGGGAATAGTAATTTTTCCCCCCTATGCTATCCAATGCTTTCCCTACTGTTGCACTCTCTGGAGTGGGGATAGAAATGTTTCCCTATGCTTTCCAACTCTTTCCCTACTGTTGCAATCTCTGTAGTGAGAATAATAATTTTTTACCCCAAAGCTATCCAACGCTTTCCCTACTGTTGCACTCTCTGGAATGGGAATAGTAATTTTTACCCCTGCGCTATCCAACGCTTTCCCTACTTTTGCACTCTCTGGAGTGGAAATAGTCATTTTTACCCCTATGCTATCCAACGCTTTCCCTACTGTTGCACTCTCTGGAGTGAGAATAGTAATTTTTACCCCTACGCTATCCAATGCTTTCTCTACTATTGCACTCTCTGGAGTGGGAATAGTAATTTTTACCCCTAGGCCACCCAACGCTTTCCCTACTGATGCACTCTCTGGAGTGGGAATAGTATATGTTACCCCTATGCCATCCAAAGCTTTCCCTACTGTTGCACTCTCTGGAGAGGGAATAGTAATTTTTACCCCTACGCCATCCAACTCTTTCCCTACTCTTGCACTCTCTGGAGTGGGAATAGTAATTTTTACCCCTACGCTATCCAACGCTTTCCCTAATGTTGCACTCTCTGGAGTGGGAATAGTAATTTTTACCCCTATGCTATCCAATGCTTTCCCTACTGTTGCACTCTCTGGAGTGGGAATAGAAATGTTTCCCCCAAGCTATCCAACGCTTTCCCTACTGTTGCACTCTCTGGAGTGGGAATACTAATTTTTACCCCTACGCTATCCAACACTTTCCCTACTGTTGCACTCTCTGGAGTGGGAATAGTAATTTTTACCCCTACGCTAATTTTGAATTAGAATTTTTAATTTTTAAAAAATTGATAGAGCGCGCGTACACTGTGCAGTTTCTTGGCGCTAGAGGGTTCTAGAGCTGAGACGGACGCTGGGGACTATAGGCTGAAAGCTTGTTGGAACAGAAAAGTCTTGAGAACTTTGCGGAACTCAAGATAGGAAGGGGAAAATCTGACCAGGGGTGGGAGAGAATTCTAGAAAATAGGTGCCAGAACCAAGATTTTCTGACCTCCCGATCTTTTTTTCTTAAATCGGGGGATAACCAATAAAGATTGAGAAGAGGAGCGCAACGCTCTAGGGGGGCAGTAGTTGGCGATGGTGGAATTAATAAAAGCAGGGGCGGTGGCTGCTCGAGCTTGTAAAATAAGACAGTCAAGTTTAAACAGAGCACGTTGTTTGATGGGAAGCCAGTGGAGGGCAATGAGGAGGGTAGGAGAGTGGTGATATTTGGATAGGCCATGTACCAGACGGGCAGCCTGGTTCTGTACCAACTGGAGACGCTGAAGTGCGTAAGCGGGAGCACCATTGTAAATTATGTTCCCGTAGTCGATCTTGGATAAGACCATGGCCATCACTATAAGTTTCAAAGCAGAGGGGGAGAAGAACCGGGATACTTTCCTGATGATGCGGAGGGTAAAAAAACAAGAGGAGACAACAGAACTGATGTGAGAATGAAGTGTCAAATCCTGGTTGAGAGTGATGCCAAGGGTTTTGACTGAAAAGGAGGGAATGGGGGGTGAGCCAAGGGAGGGGGGCCAGAAAGAGGGAGACCAGGGGTTGCCACTGCCTCCAGTCAGAATCAGTTCCGTCTTATCCGGGTTGAGTTTAAGGTGGTTCGCGTTCATCTTATCCCGGATAAACAGCATGACGGACTGGAGGCTAGCGGCACCGGATAAGGGGGAAGAGAAATTAAAAATGAGTTGGAGGTTATCAGCATAGTTGTAGACTGTGACCTCCAGTTGTTGCAGTGAAAAAATAAGGGGAAGAATGTAAAGATTGAACAGGAGGGGGGAAAGGGAAGATCCCTGGGGGACGCCACAGTTCACCCTGCAAGGCAGGGCAGAAAATTCAGTAATATGGACTGCCTGAGTCCGATCAGCCAGGAAGGAACCTATCCAGGTCAATACCTGTTCCCCCATGCCCGCCGCCTTGACACGGGACAAAAGGATGGAATGGTCCACCATGTCAAATGCGGCGGACAAGTCTAGGAGGACAAGGGCTTGAGGAGTGTTAGTGTCAAGTCCCTCCCTGAGTTGGTCCATGACCGAGATAACCACCTTCTCGGTGGAGTGGCGGGGATGAAAGCCTGCCTGACAGGGTGCAAGATAATTACTGTCCTCAATAAATGAGCTGAGCACCTGAGTGACATGGGATTCAAGTACCTTTCCAAGAAAGGGGAGAAGGGATATAGGGTGATAGTTAGTCGGAGAGGATGGATCAGCGCCCGTTTTTTTTAGAATTGGAAGAATTATGGCATTTTTAAAGGAAACGCTTTCCCTACTTTTGCACTATCTGGAGTAGAAATACTAATTTTTTCCCCTACGCAATCCAACGCTTTCCCTACTGTTGCACTCTCTGGAGTGGGAATAGTAATTTTTACCCATACGCTATCCAACGCTTCCCCTACTGTTGCACTCTCCCGAGTAGGAATAGTAATTTTTACCCCTACGCTATCCAACGCTTTCTCCACTGTTGCACTCTCTGGAGTGGAAATAGTAATTTTTTTCCCTAGGCCATCCAACGCTTTCCTTACTGTTGCACTCTCTGGAGTGGGAATTGTAATTTGTACCCCTATGCCATCCAACGCTTTCCCTACTGTTGCACTCTCTGGAGTTGGAAGAGTAATTTTTACCCCTACGCCATCTAACGCTTTCCCTACTATTGCTCTCTCTGGAGTGGGAATAGTAATTTTTACCCCTAGGCCATCCAACGCTTTCCCTTCTGGTGCAATCTCTGGAGTGGGAATAGTAATTTTTACCCCTAGGCCATCTAATGCTTTCCCTATTGTTGTACTCTCTAGAATGAGAATAGTAATTTTTTTCCCTAGGCCATCCAACGCTTTCCTTACTGTTGCACTCTCTGGAGTCGGTATAGTAATTTTTACCCCTAGGCTATCCAACGCTTTCTCCACTGTTGCACTCTCTGGAGTGGGAATAGTATTTTTTACCCTACGCTATCCATCGCTTTCCCTACTATTGCACTCTCTGGAGTGGGAATAGTAATTCTTACGCCTACGCTATCAAACGCATTCCCTAATGTTGCACTCTCTGGAGTGGGAATAGTAATTTGTATTCCTAAGCTATCCATCGCTTTCCCCACTGTTGCACTCTCTGGAGTGGGAATAGTAATTTTTACCCCTACGCTATCCAATGCTCTCTCTACTATTGCACTCTCTGGAGTGGGAATAGTAATTTTTACCCCTAGGCCACCCAACGCTTTCCCTACTGATGCAATCTCTGGAGTTGGAATAGTATATGTTACCCCTACGTCATCCAAAGCTTTCCCTACTGTTGCACTCTCTGGAGAGGGAATAGTAATTTTTACCCCTACACCATCCAACTCTTTCCCTACTCTTGCACTCTCTGGAGTGGGAATAGTAATTTTTCCCCCTAGGAGATCCAACGCTTTCCCTACTGTTGCACTCTCTGGAATGGGAATAGTAATTTTTACCCCTACGCTATCCAATGCTTTCCCTACTGTTGCACTCTCTTAAGTGGGGATAGAAATGTTTCCCTATGCTTTCCAACTCTTTCCCTACTGTTGCAATCTCTGTAGTGGGAATAATAATTGTTTACCCCTACGCTATCCAACGCTTTCCCTACTGTTGCACTCTCTGGAAAGGGAATAGTCATTTTTACCCCTGCGCTATCCAACGCTTTCCATACTGTTGCACTCTCTGGAATGGGAATAGTAATTTTTACCCCTATGCTATCCAACGCTTTCCCTACTGTTGCACTCTCGGGAGTGAGAATAGTCATTTTTACCCCTACGCTAGCCAATGCTTTCTCTACTATTGCACTCTCTGGAGTGGGAATACAAAAGTTTACCCCTAGGCCCCCAACGCTTTCCCTACTGATGCACTCTCTGTAGTGGGAATAGTATATGTTACCCCTATGCCATCCAAAGCTTTCCCTACTGTTGCACTCTCTGGAGAGGGAATAGTAATTTTTACCCCTATGCCATCCAACTCTTTCCCTACTCTTGCACTCTCTGGAGTGGGAATAGTAATTTTTACCCCTATGCTATCCAACGCTTTCCCTACTGTTGCACTCTCTGTAGTGGGAAATATTAATTTTTACCCCTATGCTATCCAATGCTTTCCCTACTTTTGCACTCTCTGGAGTGGGAATAGAAATGTTTCCCCCAAGCTATCCAACGCTTTCCCTACTGTTGCACTCTCTGGAGTGGGAATAGTAATTTTTACCCCTACGCTATCCAACACTTTCCCTACTGTTGCACTCTCTGGAGTGGGAATAGTAATTTTTACCCCTACGCTATCCAATGCTTTCTCTACTATTGCACTCTCTGGAGTGGGAATAGTAATTTTTACCCCTAGGCCTTCCAACGCTTTCCCTACTGATGCACTCTCTGGAGTGGGAATAGTATATGTTACCCCTATGCCATCCAAAGCTTTCCCTACTGTTGCACTCTCTGGAGAGGGAATAGTAATTTTTACCCCTACGCCATCCAACTCTTTCCCTACTTTTGCACTCTCTGGAGTGGGAATAGTATTTTTACCCCTACGCTATCCAACGCTTTCCCTACTGTTGCACTCTCTGGAGTGGAAATAGTAATTTTTACCCCTATGCTATCCAATGCTTTCCCTACTGTTGCACTCTCTGGAGTGGGAATAGAAATGTTTCCCCCAAGCTAGCCAACGCTTTCCCTACTGTTGCACTCTTTGGAGTGGGAATAGTAGTTTTTACCCATACGCTATCCAACGCTTTCCCTAGGAGATCCAACGCTTTCCCTACTGTTGCACTCTCTGGAGTGGGAATAGTAATTTTTACCCCTACGCCATTCAACGCTTTCCCTATTGTTGCACTCTCTGGAGTGGGAATAGTAATTTTTTCCCACTATGCTATCCAATGCTTTCCCTACTGTTGCACTCTCTGGAGTGGGGATAGAAATGTTTCCCTATGCTTTCCAACTCTTTCCCTACTGTTGCACTCTCTGGAGTGGGAATAGTAATTTTTACCCCTACGCTATTCAATGCGTTCTCTACTATTGCACTCTCTGGAGTGGGAATAGTAATTTTAACCCCTAGGCCGTACAATGCTTTCCCTACTGTTGCACTCTCTGGAGTGGGAATAGTAATTTTTACCCCTACGCTTTCCAACACTTTCCCTACTGTTGCACTCTCTGGAGTGGGAATAGTAATTTTTGCCCCTACGCTATCCAATGCTTTCTTTACTATTGCACTCTCTGGAGTGGGAATAGTAATTTTTACCCCTAGGCCACCCAACGCTTTCCCTACTGATGCACTCTCTGGAGTAGGAATAGTATATGTTACCCCTACGCCATCCAAAGCTTTCCCTACTGTTGCACTCTCTGGAGAGGGAATAGTAGTTGTTACCCATACGCCATCCAACTCTTTCCCTACTCTTGCACTCTCTGGAGTGGGAATAGTAATTTGTACCCCTACGCTATCCAACGCTTTCCCTACTGTTGCACTCTCAGGAGTGGGAATAGTAATTTTTACCCCTACACTATCCAATGCTTTCCCTACTGTTGCACTCTCTGGAGTGGGAATAGTAATTTTTACCCCTACGCTATCCAGTGCTTTCTCTACTATTGCACTCTCTGGGAATAGTAATTTTAACCCCTAGGCCGTACAATGCTTTCCCTACTGTTGCACTCTCTGGAGTTGGAATAGTAATTTTTACCCCTAGGAGATGCAACGCTTTCCCTACTGTTGCACTCTGTGGAGTGGGAATAATAATGTTTACCCCTTCGCCATCCAAAGCTTTCCCTACTGTTCAACTCTCTGGAGTGGTAATAGTCATTTTTACCCCTACGCCATCCATCGCTTTCCCTACTGTTGCACTCTCTGGAGTGGGAATAGTAATTTTTACCCCTACGCTTTCCAACACTTTCCCTACTGTTGCACTCTCTGGAGTGGGAATAGTAATTTTTGCCCCTACGCTATCCAATGCTTTCTTTACTATTGCACTCTCTGGAGTGGGAATAGTAATTTTTACCCTACTGATGCACTCTCTGGAGTGGGAATAGTATATGTTACCCCTATGCCATCCAAAACTTTCCCTACTGTTGCACTCTCTGGAGAGGGAATAGTAATTTTTACCACTACGCCATCCAACTCTTTCCCTACTCTTGCACCCTCTGGAGTGGGAATAGTAATTTTTACCCCTACGCTATCCAACGCTTTCCCTACTGTTGCACTCTCTGGAGTGGGAATAGTAATTTTTACCCCTATGCTATCCAATGCTTTCCCTACTGTTGCACTCTCTGGAGTGGGAATAGAAATGTTTCCCCCAAGCTATCCAACGCTTTCCCTACTGTTGCACTCTCTGGAGTGGGAATAGTAATTTTTACCCCTACGCTATCCAACACTTTCCCTACTGTTGCACTCTCTGGAGTGGGAATAGTAATTTTTACCCCTACGCTATCCAATGCTTTCTCTACTATTGCACTCTCTGGAGTGGGAATAGTAATTTTTACCCCTAGGCCTTCCAACGCTTTCCCTACTGATGCACTCTCTGGAGTGGGAATAGTATATGTTACCCCTAAGCCATCCAAAGCTTTCCCTACTGTTGCACTCTCTGGAGAGGGAATAGTAATTTTTACCCCTACGCTATCCAACGCTTTCTCCACTGTTGCACTCTCTGAAGTGGAAATAGTAATTTTTACCCTAGGCCATCCAACGCTTTCCTTACTGTTGCACTCTCTGGAGTGGGAATTGTAAATTTTTACCCCTATGCTATCCAACGCTTTCCCTACTGTTGCACTCTCTGGAGTGGGAATAGTAATTTTTACCCCTAGGCTATCCAACGCTTTCTCCACTGTTGCTCTCTCTGGAGTGGGAATGGTAATTTTTACTCTACGCTATCCATCGCTTTCCCTACTATTGCACTCTCTGGAGTGGGAATAGTAATTTTTACCCCTACGCTATCCAATGCTTTCTCTACTATTGCACTCTCTGGAGTGCGAATAGTAATTATTACCCCTAGGCCACCCAACCATTTCCCTACTGATGCAATCTCTGGAGTTGGAATAGTATATGTTACCCCTACGCCATCCAAAGCTTTCCCTACTGTTGCACTCTCTGGAGAGGGAATAGTAATTTTTACCCCTACACCATCCAACTCTTTCCCTACTCTTGCACTCTCTGGAGTGG
The DNA here is from genome assembly GCF_964261635.1 of Lissotriton helveticus. Classification (NCBI taxonomy): domain Eukaryota; kingdom Metazoa; phylum Chordata; class Amphibia; order Caudata; family Salamandridae; genus Lissotriton; species Lissotriton helveticus. Next base: position 44,016,836 of record NC_136063.1, read on the forward strand.
GAATAGTAATTTTTCCCCCTAGGAGATCCAACACTTTCCCTAGTGTTGCACTCTCTGGAATGGGAATAGTAATGTTTACCCCTTCGCCATCCAAAGCGTTCCCTACTGTTGCACTCTCTGGAGTGGGAATAGTAATTTTTACCCCTACGCCATTCAACGCTTTCCCTATTGTTGCACTCTCTGGAGTGGGAATAGTAATTTTTCCCCCCTATGCTATCCAATGCTTTCCCTACTGTTGCACTCTCTGGAGTGGGGATAGAAATGTTTCCCTATGCTTTCCAACTCTTTCCCTACTGTTGCACTCTCTGGAGTGGGAATAGTAATTTTTACCCCTACGCTATCCAACACTTTCCCTACTGTTGCACTCTCTGGAGTGGGAATAGTAATTTTTACCCCTACGCTATCCAATGCTTTCTCTACTATTGCACTCTCTGGAGTGGGAATAGTAATTTTTACCCCTAGGCCTTCCAACGCTTTCCCTACTGATGCACTCTCTGGAGTGGGAATAGTATATGTTACCCCTAAGCCATCCAAAGCTTTCCCTACTGTTGCACTCTCTGGAGAGGGAATAGTAATTTTTACCCCTACGCTATCCAACGCTTTCTCCACTGTTGCACTCTCTGAAGTGGAAATAGTAATTTTTACCCTAGGCCATCCAACGCTTTCCTTACTGTTGCACTCTCTGGAGTGGGAATTGTAAATTTTTACCCCTATGCTATCCAACGCTTTCCCTACTGTTGCACTCTCTGGAGTGGGAATAGTAATTTTTACCCCTAGGCTATCCAACGCTTTCTCCACTGTTGCTCTCTCTGGAGTGGGAATGGTAATTTTTACTCTACGCTATCCATCGCTTTCCCTACTATTGCACTCTCTGGAGTGGGAATAGTAATTTTTACCCCTACGCTATCCAATGCTTTCTCTACTATTGCACTCTCTGGAGTGCGAATAGTAATTATTACCCCTAGGCCACCCAACCATTTCCCTACTGATGCAATCTCTGGAGTTGGAATAGTATATGTTACCCCTACGCCATCCAAAGCTTTCCCTACGGTTGCACTCTCTGGAGAGGGAATAGTAATTTTTACCCCTACACCATCCAACTCTTTCCCTACTCTTGCACTCTCTGGAGTGGGAATAGTAATTTTTCCCCCTAGGAGATCCAACACTTTCCCTAGTGTTGCACTCTCTGGAATGGGAATAGTAATGTTTACCCCTTCGCCATCCAAAGCGTTCCCTACTGTTGCACTCTCTGGAGTGGGAATAGTAATTTTTACCCCTACGCCATTCAACGCTTTCCCTATTGTTGCACTCTCTGGAGTGGGAATAGTAATTTTTCCCCCCTATGCTATCCAATGCTTTCCCTACTGTTGCACTCTCTGGAGTGGGGATAGAAATGTTTCCCTATGCTTTCCAACTCTTTCCCTACTGTTGCAATCTCTGTAGTGAGAATAATAATTTTTTACCCCAAAGCTATCCAACGCTTTCCCTACTGTTGCACTCTCTGGAATGGGAATAGTAATTTTTACCCCTGCGCTATCCAACGCTTTCCCTACTTTTGCACTCTCTGGAGTGGAAATAGTCATTTTTACCCCTATGCTATCCAACGCTTTCCCTACTGTTGCACTCTCTGGAGTGAGAATAGTAATTTTTACCCCTACGCTATCCAATGCTTTCTCTACTATTGCACTCTCTGGAGTGGGAATAGTAATTTTTACCCCTAGGCCACCCAACGCTTTCCCTACTGATGCACTCTCTGGAGTGGGAATAGTATATGTTACCCCTATGCCATCCAAAGCTTTCCCTACTGTTGCACTCTCTGGAGAGGGAATAGTAATTTTTACCCCTACGCCATCCAACTCTTTCCCTACTCTTGCACTCTCTGGAGTGGGAATAGTAATTTTTACCCCTACGCTATCCAACGCTTTCCCTACTGTTGCACTCTCTGGAGTGGGAATAGTAATTTTTACCCCTATGCTATCCAATGCTTTCCCTACTGTTGCACTCTCTGGAGTGGGAATAGAAATGTTTCCCCCAAGCTATCCAACGCTTTCCCTACTGTTGCACTCTCTGGAGTGGGAATACTAATTTTTACCCCTACGCTATCCAACACTTTCCCTACTGTTGCACTCTCTGGAGTGGGAATAGTAATTTTTACCCCTACGCTAATTTTGAATTTGAATTTTTAATTTTTAAAAAATTGATAGAGCGCGCGTACACTGTGCAGTTTCTTGGCGCTAGAGGGTTCTAGAGCTGAGACGGACGCTGGGGACTATAGGCTGAAAGCTTGTTGGAACAGAAAAGTCTTGAGAACTTTGCGGAACTCAAGATAGGAAGGGGAAAATCTGACCAGGGGTGGGAGAGAATTCTAGAAAATAGGTGCCAGAACCAAGATTTTCTGACCTCCCGATCTTTTTTTCTTAAATCGGGGGATAACCAATAAAGATTGAGAAGAGGAGCGCAACGCTCTAGGGGGGCAGTAGTTGGCGATGGTGGAATTAATAAAAGCAGGGGCGGTGGCTGCTCGAGCTTGTAAAATAAGACAGTCAAGTTTAAACAGAGCACGTTGTTTGATGGGAAGCCAGTGGAGGGCAATGAGGAGGGTAGGAGAGTGGTGATATTTGGATAGGCCATGTACCAGACGGGCAGCCTGGTTCTGTACCAACTGGAGACGCTGAAGTGCGTAAGCGGGAGCACCATTGTAAATTATGTTCCCGTAGTCGATCTTGGATAAGACCATGGCCATCACTATAAGTTTCAAAGCAGAGGGGGAGAAGAACCGGGATACTTTCCTGATGATGCGGAGGGTAAAAAAACAAGAGGAGACAACAGAACTGATGTGAGAATGAAGTGTCAAATCCTGGTTGAGAGTGATGCCAAGGGTTTTGACTGAAAAGGAGGGAATGGGGGGTGAGCCAAGGGAGGGGGGCCAGAAAGAGGGAGACCAGGGGTTGCCACTGCCTCCAGTCAGAATCAGTTCCGTCTTATCCGGGTTGAGTTTAAGGTGGTTCGCGTTCATCTTATCCCGGATAAACAGCATGACGGACTGGAGGCTAGCGGCACCGGATAAGGGGGAAGAGAAATTAAAAATGAGTTGGAGGTCATCAGCATAGTTGTAGACTGTGACCTCCAGTTGTTGCAGTGAAAAAATAAGGGGAAGAATGTAAAGATTGAACAGGAGGGGGGAAAGGGAAGATCCCTGGGGGACGCCACAGTTCACCCTGCAAGGCAGGGCAGAAAATTCAGTAATATGGACTGCCTGAGTCCGATCAGCCAGGAAGGAACCTATCCAGGTCAATACCTGTTCCCCCATGCCCGCCGCCTTGACACGGGACAAAAGGATGGAATGGTCCACCATGTCAAATGCGGCGGACAAGTCTAGGAGGACAAGGGCTTGAGGAGTGTTAGTGTCAAGTCCCTCCCTGAGTTGGTCCATGACCGAGATAACCACCTTCTCGGTGGAGTGGCGGGGATGAAAGCCTGCCTGACAGGGTGCAAGATAATTACTGTCCTCAATAAATGAGCTGAGCACCTGAGTGACATGGGATTCAAGTACCTTTCCAAGAAAGGGGAGAAGGGATATAGGGTGATAGTTAGTCGGAGAGGATGGATCAGCGCCCGTTTTTTTTAGAATTGGAAGAATTATGGCATTTTTAAAGGAAACGCTTTCCCTACTTTTGCACTATCTGGAGTAGAAATACTAATTTTTTCCCCTACGCAATCCAACGCTTTCCCTACTGTTGCACTCTCTGGAGTGGGAATAGTAATTTTTACCCATACGCTATCCAACGCTTCCCCTACTGTTGCACTCTCCCGAGTAGGAATAGTAATTTTTACCCCTACGCTATCCAACGCTTTCTCCACTGTTGCACTCTCTGGAGTGGAAATAGTAATTTTTTTCCCTAGGCCATCCAACGCTTTCCTTACTGTTGCACTCTCTGGAGTGGGAATTGTAATTTGTACCCCTATGCCATCCAACGCTTTCCCTACTGTTGCACTCTCTGGAGTTGGAAGAGTAATTTTTACCCCTACGCCATCTAACGCTTTCCCTACTATTGCTCTCTCTGGAGTGGGAATAGTAATTTTTACCCCTAGGCCATCCAACGCTTTCCCTTCTGGTGCAATCTCTGGAGTGGGAATAGTAATTTTTACCCCTAGGCCATCTAATGCTTTCCCTATTGTTGTACTCTCTAGAATGAGAATAGTAATTTTTACCCCTATGCTTACCAACGCTTTCCCTACTGTTGCACTGTCTGGAATGGGAATAGTAATTTTTACCCTACGCTATCCAATGCTTTCTTTACTATTGCACTCTCTGGAGTGGGAATAGTCATTTTTACCCTACTGATGCACTCTCTGGAGTGGGAATAGTATATGTTACCCCTATGCCATCCAAAACTTTCCCTACTGTTGAACTCTCTGGAGAGGGAATAGTAATTTTTACCCCTACGCCATCCAACTCTTTCCCTACTCTTGCACCCTCTGGAGTGGGAATAGTAATTTTTACCCCTACGCTATCCAACACTTTCCCTACTGTTGCACTCTCTGGAGTGGGAATAGTAATTTTTACCCCTATGCTATCCACTGCTTTCCCTACTGTTGCACTCTCTGGAGTGGGAATAGAAATGTTTCCCCCAAGCTATCCAACGCTTTCCCTACTGTTGCACACTCTGGAGTGGGAATAGTATATGTTACCCCTATGCCATCCAAAGCTTTCCCTACTGTTGCACTCTCTGGAGAGGGAATAGTAAGTTTTACCCCTACGCTATCCAACGCTTTCTCCAATGTTGCACTCTCTGGAGTGGAAATAGTAATTTTTACCCTAGGCCATCCAACGCTTTCCTTACTGTTGCACTCTCTGGAGTGGGAATTGTAATTTTTACCCCTATGCCATCCAACGCTTTCCCTACTGTTGCACTCTCTGGAGTGGGAATAGTAATTTTTACCCCTAGGCTATCCAACGCTTTCTCCACTGTTGCACTCTCTGGAGTGGGAATGGTAATTTTTACCCTACGCTATCCATCGCTTTCCCTACTATTGCACTCTCTGGAGTGGGAATAGTAATTTTTACCCCTACGCTATCCAATGCTTTCTCTACTATTGCACTCTCTGGAGTGGGAATAGTAATTATTACCCCTAGGCCACCCAACGATTTCCCTACTGATGCAATCTCTGGAGTTGGAATAGTATATGTTACCCCTACGCCATCCAAAGCTTTCCCTACTGTTGCACTCTCTGGAGAGGGAATAGTAATTTTTACCCCTACACCATCCAACTCTTTCCCTACTCTTGCACTCTCTGGAGTGGGAATAGTAATTTTTCCCCCTAGGAGATCCAACACTTTCCCTACTGTTGCACTCTCTGGAATGGGAATAGTAATGTTTACCCCTTCGCCATCCAAAGCGTTCCCTACTGTTGCACTCTCTGGAGTGGGAATAGTAATTTTTACCCCTACGCCATTCAACGCTTTCCCTATTGTTGCACTCTCTGGAGTGGGAATAGTAATTTTTTCCCCCAATGCTATCCAATGCTTTCCCTACTGTTGCACTCTCTGGAGTGGGGATAGAAATGTTTCCCTATGCTTTCCAACTCTTTCCCAACTGTTGCAATCTCTGTAGTGAGAATAATAATTTTTTACCCCTAAGATATCCAACGCTTTCCCTACTGTTGCACTCTCTGGAATGGGAATAGTAATTTTTACCCCTGCGCTATCCAACGCTTTCCCTACTGTTGCACTCTCTGGAGTGGAAATAGTCATTTTTACCCCTATGCTATCCAACGCTTTCCCTACTGTTGCACTCTCTGGAGTGAGAATAGTAATTTTTACCCCTACGCTATCCAATGCTTTCTCTACTATTGCACTCTCTGGAGTGGGAATAGTAATTTTTACCCCTATGCCACCCAACGCTTTCCCTACTGATGCACTCTCTGGAGTGGGAATAGTATATGTTACCCCTATGCCATCCAAAGCTTTCCCTACTATTGCACTCTCTGGAGAGGGAATAGTAATTTTTACCCCTACGCCATCCAACTCTTTCCCTACTCTTGCACTCTCTGGAGTGGGAATAGTAATTTTTACCCCTACGCTATCCAACGCTTTCCCTACTGTTGCACTCTCTGGAGTGGGAATAGTAATTTTTACCCCTATGCTATCCAATGCTTTCCCTACTGGTTCACTCTCTGGAGTGGGAATAGAAATGTTTCCCCCAAGCTATCCAACGCTTTCCCTACTGTTGCACTCTCTGGAGTGGGAATAGTAATTTTTACCCCTACGCTATCCAACACTTTCCCTACTGTTGCACTCTCTGGAGTGGGAATAGTAAGTTTTTACCCCTACGCTAATTTTGAATTTGAATTTTTAATTTTTTAAAAATTGATAGAGCGCGCGTACACTGTGCAGTTTCTTGGCGCTAGAGGGTTCTAGAGCTGAGACGGACGCTGGGGACTATAGGCTGAAAGCTTGTTGGAACAGAAAAGTCTTGAGAACTTTGCGGAACTCAAGATAGGAAGGGGAAAATCTGACCAGGGGTGGGAGAGAATTCCAGAAAATAGGTGCCAGAACCAAGAATTTCTGACCTCCCGATCTTTTTTTCTTAAATCGGGGGATAACCAATAAAGATTGAGAAGAGGAGCGCAACGCTCTAGGGGGGCAGTAGTTGGCGATGGTGGAATTAATAAAAGCAGGGGCGGTGGCTGCTCGAGCTTGTAAAGTAAGACAGTCAAGTTTAAACAGAGCACGTTGTTTGATGGGAAGCCAGTGGAGGGCAATGAGGAGGGTAGGAGAGTGGTGATATTTGGATAGGCCATGTACCAGACGGGCAGCCTGGTTCTGTACCAACTGGAGACGCTGAAGTGCATAAGCGGGAGCACCATTGTAAATTATGTTCCCGTAGTCGATCTTGGATAAGACCATGGCCATCACTATAAGTTTCAAAGCAGAGGGGGAGAAGAACCGGGATACTTTCCTGATGATGCGGAGGGTAAAAAAACAAGAGGAGACAACAGAACTGATGTGAGAATGAAGTGTCAAATCCTGGTTGAGAGTGATGCCAAGGGTTTTGACTGAAAAGGAGGGAATGGGGGGTGAGCCAAGGGAGGGGGGCCAGAAAGAGGGAGACCAGGGGTTGCCACTGCCTCCAGTCAGAATCAGTTCCGTCTTATCCGGGTTGAGTTTAAGGTGGTTCGCGTTCATCCTATCCCGGATAAACAGCATGACGGACTGGAGGCTAGCGGCACCGGATAAGGGGGAAGAGAAATTAAAAATGAGTTGGAGGTCATCAGCATAGTTGTAGACTGTGACCTCCAGTTGTTGCAGTGAAAAAATAAGGGGAAGAATGTAAAGATTGAACAGGAGGGGGGAAAGGGAAGATCCCTGGGGGACGCCACAGTTCACCCTGCAAGGCAGGGCAGAAAATTCGGTAAGATGGACTGCCTGAGTCCGATCAGCCAGGAAGGAACCTATCCAGGTCAATACCTGTTCCCCCATGCCCGCCGCCTTGACACGGGACAAAAGGATGGAATGGTCCACCATGTCAAATGCGGCGGACAAGTCTAGGAGGACAAGGGATCGAGGAGTGTTAGTGTCAAGTCCCTCCCTGAGTTGGTCCATGACCGAGATAACCACCTTCTCGGTGGAGTGGCGGGGATGAAAGCCTGCCTGACAGGGTGCAAGATAATTACTGTCCTCAATAAATGAGCTGAGCACCTGAGTGACATGGGATTCAAGTACCTTTCCAAGAAAGGGGAGAAGGGATATAGGGTGATAGTTAGTCGGAGAGGATGGATCAGCGCCCGTTTTTTTTAGAACTGGAAGAATTATGGCATTTTTAAAGGAAACGCTTTCCCTACTTTTGCACTATCTGGAGTAGAAATACTAATTTTTTCCCCTACGCAATCAAACGCTTTCACTACTGTTGCACTCTCTGGAGTGGGAATAGTAATTTTTACCCATACGCTATCCAACGCTTCCCCTACTGTTGCACTCTCCCGAGTAGGAATAGTATTTTTTACCCCTACGCTATCCAACGCTTTCTCCACTGTTGCACTCTCTGGAGTGGAAATAGTAATTTTTGCCCTAGGCCATCCAACGCTTTCCTTACTGTTGCACTCTCTGGAGTGGGAATTGTAATTTTTACCCCTATGCCATCCAACGCTTTCCCTACTGTTGCACTCTCTGGAGTTGGAAGAGTAATTTTTACCCCTACGCCATCTAACGCTTTCCCTACTATTGCTCTCTCTGGAGTGGAAATAGTAATTTTTACCCCTAGGCCATCCAACTCTGTCCCTTCTGGTGCAATCTCAGGAGTGGGAATAGTAATTTTTACCCCTAGGCCATCTAATCCTTTCCCTATTGTTGTACTCTCTAGAATGAGAATAGTAATTTTTACCCCTATGCTTACCAACGCTTTCCCTACTGTTGCACTGTCTGGAATGGGAATAGTAATTTTTACCCTACGCTATCCATCGCTTTCCCTACTATTGCACTCTCCGGAGTGGGAATAGTAATTTTTACCCCTACGCTATCCAACGCTTTCCGTACTGTTGCACTCTCTGGAGTAGAAATAGTAATTTGTACCCCTACGCTATCCAACGCTTTCTCCACTGTTGCACTCTCAGGAGTGGGAATAATAATTTTTACCCTACGGTATCCATCGCTTTCCCTACTATTGCACTCTCCGGAGTGGGAATAGTAATTCTTACCCCTACGCCATCCATCGCTTTCCCTACTGTTGCACTCTCTGGAGTGGGAATAGTAATTTTTACCCCTACGCTATCCAATGCTTTCCCTACTGTTGCACTCTCTGGAGTTGGGATAGAAATGTTTCTCTATGCTTTCCAACGCTTTCTCTACTGTTGCAATCTATGTAGTGGGAATTATAATTTTTTACCCCAATGCTATCCAACGCTTTCCCTACTGTTGCACTATCTGGAATGGGAATAGTAATGTTTACCCCTATGCTAGCCAACGTTTTCCCTACTGTTGCACTCTCTGGAGTGGGAATAGTAATTTTTACCCATACGCTATCCAACACTTTCCCTACTGTTGCACTCTCTGGAGTGGGAATAGTTATTTTACCCCTACGCTATCCAATGCTTTCTCTATTATTGCACTCTCTGGAGTGGGAATAGTAATTTTTACCCCTAGGCCACCCAACGCTTTCCCTACTGATGCACTCTCTGGAGTGGGAATAGTATATGTTACCCCTACGCCATCCAAAGCTATCCCCACTGTTGCACTCTCTGGAGAGGGAAAAGTAATTTTTACCCCTACGCCATCCAACTCTTTCCCTACTCTTGCACTCTCTGGAGTGGGAATAGTAATTTTTACCCCTACGCTATCCAACGCTTTCCCTACTGTTGCACTCTCAGCAGTGGGAATAGTAATTTTTACCCCTACGCAATCCAATGCTTTCCCTATTGTTGCACTCTCTGGAGTGGGAATAGAAATGTTTCCCATAAGCTATCCAAAGCTTTCCCTACTGTTTCACTCTCTGGAGTGGGAATAGACATTTTTACCCCTACGCAATCCAACACTTTCCCTACTGTTGCACTCTCTGGAATGGGAATAGTAATTTTTACCCCTACGCTATCCAACGCTTTCCCTACTGTTGCACTCTCTGGAGTAGGAATAGTATTTTTTACCCCTACGCTATCCAACACTTTCTCCACTGTTGCACTCTCTGGAGTGGAAATAGTAATTTTTTACCCTAGGTCATCCAACGCTTTCCTTACTGTTGCACTCGCTGGAGTGGGAATTGTAATTTTTACCCCTATGCCATCCAACGCATTCCCTACTGTTGCAATCTCTGGAGTGGGAAGAGTAATTTGTATCCCTACGCCATCTAACACTTTCCCTACTATTGCGCTCTCTGGAGTGGAAATAGTAATTTTTACCCCTAGGCCATCCAACGCTTTCCCTACTGGTGCAATCTCTGGAGTGGGAATAGTCATTTTTAACCCTAGGACATCTAATGCTTTCCCTATTGTTGTACTCTCTAGAATGAGAATAGTAATTTGTACCCTAGGCCGTCCAACGCTTTTCCTACTGTTGCTCTCGCTGGAGTGGGAATAGTAATTTGTACCCCTACGCTATCCAACGCTTTCCCTACTGTTGCACTCTCTGGAGTAGGAATAGTAATTTTTACCCCTACACTATCCAACACTTTCTCCACTGTTGCACTCTCTGGAGTGGGAATAGTAATTCTTGCCCTACGCTATCCATTGCTTTCCCTAATATTGCACTCTCTGGAGTGGGAATAGTTATTCTTACCCCTACGCCATCCATCGCTTTCCCTACTGTTGCACTCTCTGGAGTGGGAATAGTAATTTTTAACCGTACGCTATCCAATGCTTTCCCTACTGTTGCACTCTCTGGCGTGGGGATAGAAATGTTTCCCTATGCTATCCAACGCTTTCCCTACTGTTGCACTCTCTGGAGTGGGAATAGTAATTTTTACCCCTACGCTAGCCAATGTTTTCCCTACTATTGCACTCTCTGGAGTGGAAATACTAATTTTTCCCCCTACGCAATCCAACGCTTTCTCTACTGTCTCACTCACTGGAGTGGGAATAGTAATTTTTACCCCTACGCTATCCAATGCTTTCTCTACTATTGCACTCTCTGGAGTGGGAATAGTAATTTTTACCCCTACGCTATCCAACGCTTTCCTTACTGATGCACTCTCTGGAGTAGGAATAGTAATTTTTACCCCTATGCTATCCAACGCTTCCCCCACTGTTGCAATCTCTGAAGTGGGAATAGTAATTTTTCCCTAGGCCATCCAACACTTTCCTTACTGTTGCACTCTCTGGAGTGGGAATTATAATTTGTACCCCTATGCCATCCAAAGCTTTCCCTACTGTTGCACTCTCTGGAGTGGGAATAGTGATTTTTACCCCTACGCCATCCAAAGCTTTCCCTACTATTGCGCTCTCTGGAGTGGGAATAGGAATTTTTACCCCGAGGCCATCCAACGCTTTCCCTATTGGTGCACTCTCTAGAGTGGGAATAGTAATTTGTACCACTAGGCCATCTAATGCTCTCCCTATTGTTGTACTCTCTAGAATGAGAATAGTAATGTTTACCCCTAGGCCATCCAACGCTTTTCCTACTGTTGCACTCTCTGGAGTGGGAATAGTAATTTTTACCCCTATGCTATCCAACGCTTTCCCTACAGTTGCAATCTCTGGAGTGCAAATAGTAATTTTTACCCTCCCGCTATCCATTGCTTTCCCTACTGTTGCACTCTCTGAAGTGGGAATCGTGATGTTAACCCCTACGCCATTCATTGCTTTCCGTACTGTTGCACTCTCTGGAGTCTGAATAATAATTTTTACCCCTACACTATCCAACGCTTTCCCTACTGTTGCACTCTCTGGAGTGGGAATAGTAATTTATACCCCTACACTATCCAACGCTTTCAATACTGTTGCACTTTCTGGAGTGGGAATAGTAATTTGTACCCCTACGCCATCCAACGCTTTCCCTACTGTTGCACTCTCTGGTGTGGGAATTGTAATTTCTATCCCTACGCCATCCAAAGCTTTACCTACTGTTGCACTCTCCGGAGGGGGAATAGAGATTTTTACACCTACTCTATCCAATGCTTTCCCTATTTTTGCACTCTCTGGAGTGGGAATAGTAATGTTTACCCCTACGTTATCCGAAGCTTTCCCTACTATTGCACTCTCTGGAGTGGGAATAGTAATTTTTACCCCTAGGCTATCAAACGCTTTCCCTAATGTTGCACTCTCTGGAGTGGGAATAGTAATTTGTACCCCTACCCTATCCAATGCTTTCCCTACTGTTGCACTCTCTGAAGTGGGAATAATAATTTTTACCCCTACGCTATCCAAATTTTTCCCTACTGTTGCACTCTCTGGAGTGGGAATAGTAATTTTTACCCCAATGCTATCCAACGCTTTCCCTACTGTTGCACTCTCTGGAGTGGGAATAGTCATTTTTACCCCTACGCTATCCAACAATTTCCATACTGTTGCACTCTCTAAAGTGGGATTAGTAATTTTTACCCCTACGCTATCCAATGTTTTGCCTACTGTTGCACTCTCTGGAGTGGGAATAGTAATTTTTACCCCTACGCTATCCAATGCTTTCCCTATTTTTGCACTGTCTGGAGTGGGAATAGTAATTTATACCCCTACGCTATCCAACGCTTTCTCTACTGCTGCACTCTCTGGTGTGGGAATAGTAATATTTACCCCTAGGCCATCCAATGCTTTCCCTACTGTTGCACTCTCTGGAGTGGGAATAGTAATTTTTACCCCTACACCATCCAACGCTTTCTCTACTGTTGCACTCTTTGGAGTCAGAATAGTAATTTTTACCCCTAGGCATCCAACGATTTCCCTACTGTTGCACTCTTTGGAGTGGGAATTGTAATGGTTACCCCTACGCCATCCAAAGCTTTCCCTACTGTTGCACTCTCTGGAGTGGGAATAGAAATGTTTCCCCCAAGCTATCCAATGCTTTCCCTACTGTTGCACTCTCTGGAGTGGGAATAGAAATGTTTCCCCCAAGCTATCCAACGCTTTCCCTACTGTTGCACTCTCTGGAGTGGGAATAGTAATTTTTCCCCCTATGCTATCCAACGCTTTCTCCACTGTTGCACTCTCTGGAGTGGGAATAGTAATTTTTACCTCTAGGCCATCCAATGCTTTCCCTACTGTTGCACTCTCTGGAGTGGGGATAGAAATATTTCCCCTATGCTATCCAACACTTTCCCTACTGTTGCACTCTCTGGAGTGGTAATAGTAATTTTTACCCCTTCGCTATCCAACGCTTTCCCTACTGTTGCACTCTCTGGAGTGGGAATAGTAATTTTTACCCCAATGCTATCCAATGCTTTCCCTACTGTTGCACTCTCTGGAGTGGGAATAGTAATTTTTATTGTTTTTGGGTTGGGAATAGTAATTTTTACATCTAGGCCATCCAATGCTTTCCCTATTCTTGTACTCGCTGGAATGCGAATAGTAATTTTTACCCCTAGGCCATCCAACGCTTTCCCTACTGTTGCACTCACTGGAGTGGAAGTAGTAATTTTTACCCCTAGGAGATCCAACGCTTTCCCTACTGTTGCACTCTCTGGAGTGGGGATCGTAATGTTTACCCCTTCGCCATCCAAAGCTTTCCCTACTGTTGCACTCTCTGGAGTGGGAATAGTAATTTTTACCCCTACGCCATCCAGAGCTTTTCCTATTGTTGCACTCTCTGGAGTGGGAATAGTAATTTTTACCCCTACGCTATCCAATGCTTTCCCTACTGTTGCACTCTCTGGAGTGGGGATAGAAATATTTCCCCTATGCTATCTAACACTTTCCCTACTTTTGCACTCTCTGGAGTGGTAGTAGTAATTTTTACCCCTACGCTATCCAACGCTTTCCCTACTGTTGCACTCTCTGGAGTGGGAATAGTAATTTTTACCCCAATGCTATCCAATGCTTTCCCTACTGTTGCACTCTCTGGAGTGGGAATAGTAATTTTTATTGTTTATTGTTTGTGTTGTGTTACATGACCATTGTGACAGTGGGGCACTCCATATTCTGTACCTAGGAGGGTTAGTTTGTGTAAGGGGTGTGTGTGACAGGCCGTGCTGGTAGTTGGAGTCTGAGTTGGAACTGGGCCTCCATCGTGGTGTGGCTGTCCCCCCATGGAGCATGCTGCCATGACAGTGGTTGTGAGTTCCTGTCCAAGATATCTGACCTTGTTGTCTTGGTGTCTGTGTTTTCACTGGTCACAGGAAGGCCATGTGCTGCCTGCACCAGGGCCCAGTGTCAGGTATCTTGTCAGTACTTTCCCAAACCCTGTGCATTGAGCAGGGTGCAAGGGTGTGTACCTGGGCCATATGGGATGAGGGCAATTGGGCATAGGCGTCCACAAAAACTGTTTATAGGGGTGTGCAACATTTTTACTTCATCACCATCCCCCTTGTACCCTTCTCCCCACTGCCTGGCACACTCCCCTCCACCGCCTTCCACCCTTCTCCTACTTTGCCTTGCATCCTTCTCCCCCTCTGCCTTGCACCCTTCTCCTCCTCTGCCTTGCACCCTTCTCCCCCTCCACCTTCCACCCTTCTCGCCCTCTGCCTTCCACCCTTCTCGCCCTCCGCCTTGCACCCTTCTTCCAACCACCTTGCACCCTACTCTACCTCCACCTTCCACCCTTCTCACCCTCTGCTTTGCACCCTTCTCGCACTCTGACCTTGCACCCTTCTCCCCATCCGCCTTGCATCCTTCTCCCCTCCGCCTTATACCCTTCTCCCCCTCCACCTTGCACCCTTCTCCTCCTTCGCCTTGCAACCTTGTCCTCCTTTGCCTTGCCCCCTTGTCCTCCTTCGCCTTGCACCCTTCTCCTCCTTTGCCTTGTACCCCTCTCCTCCTTCACCTTGCACCCTTCACCTCCTTCACCTTGCAGCCTTCTCCCTATCCACCTTGCACCCTTCTCAGTCACACCCCCGCACACCCTTCCCACCCAATGGAGGGGGCTACCACCTGTAACAATGGCACCATTTCAAAAGCATGATGGACTAGGGCCGGCCCTGACTGTTCCCACACCAGACGCACTGGCGATCCGGGGGGGGGGGGCTAGAGCCCCCCATACTCCCCCCCTGCGGATGACCATGAAATTGGGTCTGATTTGGAGTCCCACAATGCTTTTTGTGACACCCACACTCCCTGCATACTGGACATCCTTTTTTGGGGTCTGTGCTTCCTGTAGCATGGGACATCACATGGACTTGCTTTCTCAATGGGACATACACATGTTAGTGGCATTAGCGTTGTTTTTGGATATAGTTGTGGGCGGTGGGCGCTTGGGGGTGGTTAAGGCATTTTTTGTACTTGGGTGTGGATGCCCTTACCCCAGTGTGACATGAGTTGTTTGTGTACTCACCAGGCTCAATGTCTCCTTCAATTCTCTGTACTACCACTGGTGGTAGCAGAGCCATCACCTTCTCCACCCAGGGCTGGTACTGTACCGGTCTGTGGGGACCACCACCTCCAGTGATTTGGCTCTGGGCATAATTCTCGTCCATTTTCCACTTGATCATCCTCCGCATATCGTACCACCTGGCCTGGCACTCCTTCCTGGTGCGTCTGATGGGTGCAACAGCATTCATCCTATTGACTTTCCTCTCCCACGGGCTATGCTGGTCCATCTGACCAATGCACCAAACAGCTGTGACTCGACTCTGATGACTTCATCTACAAGGATCGCCATCTCCTCCTTTGTGAACTTTGGATTCTTCAGTGTGGACATGGTGTGGGTTGACGGTGTGTAAGGATGTGGGTTTGTGGGTCTGAATGTGAATGGGGGTATGTGTGAAGGTGGATGTGTGCAGTTGGTGGTGTGTTGTCAGTGTCTCCTGCTAATTGTGTATGTTGCAAAGGATCATGGTTTGTGTGTGTGGGCCCTTTCTATTGGTCCATTTGTGGGTGTGGATTAGTTTTAATTTTTGGTGGGTGTGTTATAAGGGGTGGGTCTGAGTTAGCCCTTCTGTTTGCCTGTTTGGACCCGGCCAGGACATTCATCTTCATCGTTTGTACACTTGAGACGTGTTTTGTGGTGTTTTGTGAGTCGTTTTCACCCTCCTTGTGCTGTTTTTAGGGTGTTTGGGTGCGCTGCGTTCAGTGTGGGTTTGTTTTGTATTTCCTTGTGTGGCACACTCATACACGACGTTTTTATGGGTTCGCATGCGCTGCGTTAAGTGTGGCTTCGTTTCGTATTTGCTTGTGTGGCTCGCTCATACGTGATGTTTTTAGGGGGTTCCCATGCGCTTAGTTCAGTGTGGGTTTGTTTCGTATTTGCCTGTGTGACTCGCTCATACCCGACATTTTCCGTACAAATCACAGCTCCTACGCGACCTTTTCCGTACAAATTGCATTCTAATTCCCCGGTCTGGATCGTACTTGTCGGGTCGTACAGCATGTTTACGATTTGTACGGTTCACTTTCAGGGTCTGTATCGTACGGAGTTTCCCTTGCTTTTCGTACGGTTCGCAAAGATTCGTACGTATTTTTTTACTACGGATCGTACTACGGGATTCAGACAGATTTGTATGATTCATACGGTAACGGCTACGAACACAAATCGAATTCGGCCCCTGTGTGTTTTAGATCCGTAGCGGGTTGTGGGTTTAAAAGGAAGTAGGGTGGGAAGTAATCTAATTATAATTCATTAATTAATTAATATTTTTCATTATTTAATATTAATGTATTTAATATTGTATATTGGTTAAATGTGGTTATTAATGTGCTATTAATTAGTTATTATTTGGTTATTAATACTTAATAATTAATTGTTAAATAGGTTAATTGTGACACTTTTTGGGGAGCGGGTTGTGTGTTTATAGGGGGGTAGGGTGGGAAGTAATTAAATTATAATTAATTATTAATAATGTTCAATAATTAATATTTATGTATTTAATATGTTATATTGTTAAATGTAGTTATTCATTTGTTATTAATTAGTTAGTAATTGGTTATTAATAAATATTATGTTAATATAAATTATGTTAATTGTGTCTTTTTTTAAGAGTGTGTTGTGCATTGATAGGGGAGTAGGGTGGGGAGTAATTTAATTTTAATATATTTTAAAATATTTTTTATGTAATATTGATTTCATCTAATTATATAGGGGTCGATTCCGATTCAGGAAACGTATCCGTATGACGATTCGTATTCGTAGCCGTTTCCGTACGAATCGTACTAAACCGTCCAAATCGCGTAGTATGATCCGTATGAAAAAAATACGTCTGTATCCTTGCGAACCGTACGAAAAACAAGCGTAAATCCGTATGACATACACCCTCACAGTGACCCATACAAATCGTAAAAATGCTGTACGACCGTCCAGGTACGATCCGGACCAGGGACTCTGTACGCGATTCGTACAGAAAACGTCGCGTATAGGCAACTAGTATGGAGAGACACTCAATCACATACGCACCGTACTCCAAAATTCAAGGGGTGTACGCATGGGGTGTTTGCAACGGGTATATGCACCATACACCTACGTCCTTGGGGGGGTACGGACCGTACCCCTAGGGACCGTACACCAACATTCATGGGGTGTATGCACAGGGACATACCCACCGTACCCCTGAAATCCAGGGGTGTACGCACCATATCCGTTCCGTACGCATTACGAGGGGAAATCAGCTTTTCCGGACGTTTTCAGCACCCGTAAAAAAAGAGTCGTACAGAGTGTCGTCAACACGAAACGTACTTGCTGGGTCGTAAAAAGCTGCTTCGATCCGTACGAACATTGTACCGAGTGCAATCCGTACGGATTATGAATCGTACGGTCTTTGATATGATTCGTACTGAGAACTGCGTGGGTAAACATCGTACTACATCGTACGTATGGGTACGGTTCTGGGTACAAATCGTACTGGAAAAAAGCCACGTACGGGGATTAGAACAGCATTTTACCGAATCGGAATCGGCCCCATAGTGTTAATAGTGTGAACTAATTTATTACTGATTGTTATTTATTTGTTTATAAATTGTTATAAGTGAATTAATTAATTGTTCATTAATTATGTTAATTAGGTCATGTTTTACAACATTGTTGGTGTTATATATATGGGAATATGGTGGGAGGTAATTTATTTTTGACTAATTAATTATTTGGAAATTTATTTTTCTGAATTGGTAATAGTAAATTAGTTCCCTCCGCTATTCAAAACTTTCCCTACTGTTGTACTTACTGGAGTGGGATTAGTAAATTATTCCCCTCCTCTATCCAACACTTTCTCTACTATTGCATTTGGTGTAGCGTGAATAGTACATTATTACACTCCACTATCCAACACTTTCCCTACTGTTGCACTTTCTGGAGTGGGAATAGTAATTCATTACACTCCGCTATCCAACACTTTCCCTACTGTTGCACTCATTGCAGTGGTAATACTAAATTATTTCCCTCCGCTATCCAACACGTTTTGTACTGTTGCATTCCCTGCAGTGGGAACAATTATTTTATCCCCTCCGCTATCCAACATTTTCCCTACTTTTGCAGTTAATGTACTGTGAAGTGTAGGTTAAAAGAATACTAATATTTTAATTATGTATATGTCGAATTTTTTAGCATTAAGAAGACTGGAATCTAGATACATTATCTTACTCGACTTAAAAATCTCAAACGGGTTGAATGCGGACGAGGCGCTCAATGTGCACCTCTAGCCCTCTGCCGCTTGGCCTGCAAACTCTAATCCCCCAGTAAACATCTAGATCTCACTCAAGATCCTATAATTTAGTTTCTTTAATTTATGACACAAGGAACGCACAAGTCTTTTCTTCGCACAAAAAATGGTTTTCAGTACATTGACACAGCACATATATGCCGCATATAGACTCTGAGGGGCCTAGGAGAATAAATGTTTACCAACCCGATGAGTTTTGAACCTCTACCCACTTGGGTTGTAGAGTAAAAAATGTTTCCTTCCATGCAGGGATAGAGTGTATGGGCGTCCATGCCCAAAACACTATGGTCAGACACCTGCTCATTTAATCCCACAACTGATGTGCAGGAAGAGAAAGAAGCATGTGTTAAGGAGCAGTAGTTTACCTGACACATTAGCTTGAAACATAATTACACCCGCCACTACAGAGTTTTACTTCATGTGAATGTAGGGCACAAGATTTGTTAACAATCCACTGGGGTGTGTGACATACTCAACACGAGTCACGGGACAACACAGCAACACGTAAGGGTTTACCAGGTTTGCTGATTTAAGCAACAGCCATGGGAGAACTCGGTGTATTTGTAAATAGTCTTTGTATATATTCACCAATTGTATTAATATGTCACAATGTGTGTTGTTGCTATATTTTCTAAAAATACTCTTGGATAGTATTTCAGAGTATATGTAATCTTTGTACAGCCAGTAATTTAATGTTGAAATTATCGACATGCCAAAGTCTAAGAGATAAAGTAGAAAGAGTGATTTAAACTATTCTATATTGTTTAGAATGGTATCATATGGTTGCCATGATGACCAAACCAGTTCTAACGTGTTGGCTTTGGATCTATATTAGTTTACTGATTTTGAGATCAGATGTAGTGAGCAAGGTGGTTCCGTCCACCGAAATGCGTTTGAGCTGTTAATTGTGGATTAAAGAAAATCTTACTTTGAAGTATTCACAGTCAGATTAATATCATAGGTAAATAAACAAATATTTTATATAAGTATCTTTAATTTATTTTTACATTATATTTATTACTTCCACTTTATAACATTTTCTAATAATTGTAACTGTTTTTTTTTTATATCTTTTGATTGATTATATTAACAAAAACACACTTGGCAATTCACAAGTAATGGAAAATACGGCATGATTGAATATGACATTTCATTTAGGATACAAAGCAATTGCGGGAAACAGCACCAATTTTCGGAAAGAGTACTCAGGGAGACAAGGATTCATTGTCAGGGAGGGCAGTAGGTGCAACAAGGATATCCCCCCTGTATGCGTTCCACTTGGCCCATACTCGGGACCATTTTTGGGGGCATCTTCTTGCTACATAGACAGTTTTCTCTTGAAAAATGCACAAATCAAGATTTTGCTTCCATATTTGTAATAGTAGGGGGTGTCAGCCCTCCCCATAAATGAGCTATGTTCCTTTTAGCAACAGCGGCACCCAGTGTGACCCACAACCTTTCTGCCCCTACCAAGTCAGTGGGCTCCCACACATTAAGTAAACATCTCTTAGCCTTGGGAAGGACAGATTTATGAAGGACCTCACTCATGACTATATGTATCCCCCTCCAATATCTCTGAACTTGCTTACATTCCCAAAGAATGTGCATGAAAGTGGAAACCTGTCCACATCCACGCCTATAATCCATGTTTTCCCCATGCGCCATACGGGTCCAGTGATGTATATCCTGTGGAGAATTTTCAATTGTGTCAGCCAGAGATGTGCAGAGATTGCCACCTCCCTGGGGGAGGCCAACGCTTCTCTCCACTCCTCGTCATCTAGTAAGAGGCCATCCGCCTCCCACGACTCACGCAATTTAACCAGGTGATTTGGTGTGTTTTTGACAAGCTTTGTGTAGGTTAATGAGATAGCTTTCTGTGGAAGTAGTCCGTCCAATAACCTATCCTCTAGGGAGGAGGAGTCAGGGAGGGAGGAGTCCCCACTAATGGCGGTGGTTAGTGCATGTCGGATCTGTAGGTAGTGAAACATTTCCGAGTCTACGAGTTCGTACTGGTGTTTCAGCTGACTAAAACTGAGCATGGTATCCTTCACCCAGAGGTCGCCCACCCGGGAGATTCCAATGAGATACCACTTATTGAACCCTTTGGTGCAGCTGATTCGAATCCCATAAGGGAGTAACAAGCATCAGCCTCTGGTCCCACCCTAAACTTTTGTTGACTGCGTTCCATACTTTGACCAAGTGGGAGGCGGGTGCAGTCAAGTGGAGTTTCTTGGGAACAGCATAGAGGGCTCTGTTGTACGTCCCCCCCCCGGTAACAGCCATCTGTCCATGGCATATCCTGGGTCTCCTGGAGCCCGGTACATAACCTAATTGATGGCAGCAAAATGAGCTGCCCAGTAATATTCCTTTATGTCAGGGAGGCAAATGCCACCGTCGTACCAATTGAGGATCAGTTTATGAAGCGTTATTCTTGGTCTCCCGTCCCATGGCAACTGCCTCTGAAGATCTTCGATCTCTTTAAAATATCACACTGGAACTAGGACAGGATAGTTCTGTAGGGCATAAAGGAAGCAGGGCAGGGACATCATCTTAAAGAGAGCGGCTCGACTGAGCCGCGAGAGAGGGAACGCCCTCCAGTTGTCAACATCATATCACAGGCGTGGTAGGGGCGGGAGCAAATTTCCCTCATAATGAAGCCTGGGGTTGGCCGTAACAAAAATCCTCAAGCATCGGAAACCATCAGACATCATCTGTATCAGAAAATCCCTGGGGAGAGATGGAGTCCCACCAGACAGGATGTAAAGGAGAGATTTCTTCCAGTTGATAGAGTAGCCAGAGAATCTACCGAAGGAAGTGAAGATGTCTAAAACACATCTGAGGGACTTCTTGGAGGATGCAAAATAGAGGATAATGTCATATGCGTAGAGCGAGATGCGGTCCTCCCATTCTGCCGACTACTGCAGGCCATGTATGGCCAGGTCACTCCAGATCCAGGAAACTAGAGGCTCCAAGGACAGGGCAAGGAGCATGGGCGAACGTGTGCACCTCTGCCTAGTACATTGACTGAGAGCAAAGGGCTTGGACCACATCTTGTTGACCACCACCTCTGCGAGAGGACTGGAATAGAGGAGTCAGACCCAAGATATAAATTGTGGTCCAAATCCCAATTTGAAAAGCACAGCAAAGTGGTAGGACCGTTCAATAGTATTAAATGCCATGGAGGCATCCAAGGACAGGATTACAGCATCTTCTTGAACCGTTGTGGCCCACTCTACCACCGCATGAACTCGGCTCCGATTCAGAGCAGTGTTGTGATGGGGCATAAAGCCTGATTGATCTGAGTGTACTAGGGCACTAATCACTCGCGATAGGCTGGTGGCCAGAAGTTTGGCAAGTATTTTTTGTTCTGCATTAATCAGGGAGATGGGTCTATAAGCGGCATACCTGTCTTTCGGTTTTCCTTCCTTGGGATGACCCCTATTGATGCCAGCCGCTGGTCGGGTGGTAGCTCCCCCACTTTCCTACTCCAATCGAACATGGCCTGCAGGTGTGGGGCCAGTTTGTCTGGACACAATTTATAGAGCTCAATGGGCAATCCATTAGGCCCCATCGCTTTACCCAGCGTAAAAGTCCTGATCGCCTGTGCGATCTCGTCATTGGTTATGTCACTATCTAATAGCTTTGGTCGTCCTCAGAGATGACAGGGAGTTTTATGTCTCTGAGGTGGTCAGCTGAGTCCGCCTCCAGTAGGGATGACTATGTCTGATATACAGTGTTGTAGTGCGCGGCAAACTCATTGGCAATGTGAACTGGGTCTGTGATCTTTGCACCTGAGTCGGTTGTGAGCTCAGGCATAAGGCGGTTGGCACTTTCCTTCTTTTCCAGCCCAGCAATGAGTTTCCCAGCTTTGTCCCCCCATTTATACACCCTACCATCTCCCTCCCTCCCCCAGGACTTGGCATGAGCAGTGGCAGTGGCTTTATACTCATCTGTATTCAATCGCAAGAGATGCGCTGCTTCTGAGGTGTCCACCCTCCCAACATCTGCCTCTAGTCTTAGGAAGTCCCTTTCGACTGCCTCAAGCTCTTTGGAGTTCTCCTTCTTAAGGTCTGCCATGAGAGAGAAGGCTGCCCCATGAACAATGGATTTGAATGCCTCCCAGTGCATCTAAGGGGAGTCCACTGAGCCGAAGTTCTCCTGGAAATAGCAGTCAATCGTTTTTTGCAGGTCCATGCAAACCCAGGGGTTAATGGGTGCTAACATGTCAATCCGTCAGTCCCCCAGCACCAACCTAGTCCACAGAGGGGAGTGGTCGGATATGCCGCTTGCTAGGTCATGGACCTTGTATAAGTGGAGTAGGTTAGAGGCCGGCAAGAGTTACTAATAAAAGCGGGAGGAGCTGTGATGGGCACCAGAGAAAAAGGTGTATTTCAAGTCCCCGGGGTGGAATGCCCTACAGGCATCTGACAGGCTAAATGCCTCAATGAAGTCGGGGAGCCAACTATTAGAGGGCCCTGTAACATGGGGGGCTAGTGGTCCAGTATACCAGATGACACATCATTAACGTCACCCCCCACTAGCAGTAGGCCCTCTGGGAGGGAGAGGAGCAGACATACACCGACACCAGGGTTAATGCTCTACCCTCCCACTGCCCAGTGAGTGTGATATACCTCCCACGTTCATCAGTGTGCGAAGACTGAACAGAAAAGGGGAAGGAGATTTTAGTCATGATGCCCACTTCCCTAGATCCAGAGGTGAAGCCCGAGTGGGCAAGGAGCTTGTATCCCCCTCTATTTAGGGCTTTACACATATTTCTAACCAGATGCGATTCCTGAAGGAGGACCACCTCCGGGGAATACCGTTTTTATAATGCAGGACAATAGTGTGTTTTCCCTTGTTCCCCAGCCCATTCACGTTCCAACTAATTATGGTGAAGCATTTGTCCCAGTGCAATCCCATAGTGGGGTGCACTATTCCAAAGCCATATTAATAGGTGATACCACACCCTAAGCCATGTGCATCAGCGGAGCCGATATAACAACAAAGAACAATCCCATCCCCCTAACCCCCTATCCAACGCCCTCCTCCCTGCCTCCCTGCAAGACCCAGCCCATTAAGAAAACTGTGCAGAGTGCCTGTCGCCCCAAAAATACCAACACAAGGTAAATGTGGGGATGAAGGCCCCCACCCCTCCCCAAAAAAGAAAGGAAAAAAAAAACACATTTTACTTGTCCCGAAGTAGGAGGCCGCCAAAGTTCAACAGTCCAGGATATAAAGTCATCGGTGTCAGCATGTACAGTTCTACATTGAAGCATCACCTGCAGGGCCCGGGACCAGGATAGTCAGGATACACAGGGGCTAAGGAATAGGTTTAGGGAACCTTTGGTCTGACGTAACAAGAGGTGGCAATCATCACATAGGCTCAGCGTGGGTTGTGCTCCCAGGCATCTCTTCAGCCCTCTAGCCAGTCTGCCACCGCCTCTGGATGGTCGTAGAACCAAGTCGTTCCATTCGCCTCAGTTCCTAGTTTGGCAGGGAAGAGCATAGCGTATTTCACCCCTTTGTGTCTCTACACGGCCTGTGTGAAATCCGGGAAGAAGGTTACAGTTGAATTTTCATACGTGAGAGACGGCGAGTTCCTGGCATTTTGCAGAATTACGTCACAGTCTCTGAAGTTCAGGAGTCTCGCCAAAATGGGCCGAGGTAGAGCACCCTGCTTTGGGTGTCCTCCCGGGACCCGGTGTGCCCTTTCCACTATGAAGAACTTCGAGAGGCCCTTCGGTTGGAGATATTTGAGAACTAGCTCTTCAACAAACAGGTCCGCCACTTGTCCTTCTGATTTTTGTGGTATACGTATGATGCATATGTTGTTCCACCGTGAGTGCCCCTCATATTCATCCAGCGTGTCTTCAGTGAACTTCTTAAAAGTGTGGAGAGCCTGGACGTTGGAGTTGCGAGACGTTGTTCACAAGACTCCTGGCGGTGATTTCAGTTGCTTGACTTTCTCGTGTGTTTTGGCGAGGTCTGCCCTAAACAGAGTCACCTCCACTGTGAAGGCATTGGTGTGCTGTTCCATAGAGGCACGCACCCCCGCAATGGCCTCCATTACATCTTTAAGGGATAGTTCAGGGATTTCGCTCTCCAATCCGCCAATAGGTTCAGTCCGGGTTGGGCGTTCTGAGACAGTGCCCCTGGGGAAGGTATATTTGTCCAGCTTGTTTCGCTGCGTTGCCTTTATACCCTTACTACTCACCATTGCGTCTGTTACCGGTGATCTCAGTGGCGCAGTCTGTCGCCCAGCTGCGGGAGCACCCACCAATTCTGCCACTGGAGTGTTATCTGGAGGGTAATTTACAAATAGGTAAGAGCCAGGCCTCTCACCAGCTGCACGCTGTTCCTTCCCATGAGAGCCTTCCCAAGAGAGTCCATGGGAGCCACAGGTCAAATGAAGGATCTCTCCCCTAGGTATCCCAAGGAACCAGTCACACCATCTGTTGACTGTTATGGGTGGTTGGTGTTTTAGAACCAACTCTCCCTCCTGTTCACACCTTCCATATTCGGGGTGCCCCTAGGTATGTCACTGCAGAGTTTGGACCGCGATAATCTTTCCCCTGGGGCTGCCTGACTCACTGCACCTCTGATGAGGACCTCCGCTAGTCGGTCCATGGCGAGACCACCTCCAGAGGCACCACAGGGAATCCCGTGAGTCGTGGACCAGGCCACAAGCCACGACGTCAATTAGGCGTGCACCCGCCCTTCGGTGCGATCACAGTGGCACCAGGAACCACCTCAGTACGCAGTTGCTATCCGCGGGGAGGCCTCAGACCGCAGCAGGCAGCGCTCCGTCCGCCTATGTTCGACAGGTTAAGAAAGCGGATTGGCTGAATCGCAGACACTTAGAGCAGCCTTTCCCCACTTCAAGTTTTGGATCTGTATGGTGCATGGACGGGTTTTTGGTCAGAGGGAACGGAGCTGCCTCAAAACATGGCCATCATGCTGCCGCGAGAAACCACGACCCAACTAGGTAAAGAAAAAAATATGTATTATTTAATTTATCATGATTTTTTATACAATAAAAAAGCAATCTTTTTAACAACAATATTTTTTTTATATTTTAGTACTTACCATTATAAAGATAGGATGTCGATATTCTTGATAACAGTATTTTTGACACGATGTTTATCTATGTCGATATTCCCGTTGTAGATATTATGTCAGTGATCCGGTGAGAAGGCATGGTGAGTGGAAGACTAGGCCTCAGATAAGAGTAACTCATAATCCTGTAACACTCCCACATATGACAGGCAGTTAGATGGCACTTCCCTCCCTCAACTATTCTGGTTGCACTATGCACCTGTGCAGGAGAAGAGAGAAGAGGCTATGTTTAGCAAATTTGGCTTGTCTTTGTTTTCTTCCTCCAGTTCAATAATTCAGTCAATCTTCCTGTAAGACTAGCATTCACAGAGAAGTGAAGTGAAGGGAACAGAACAACAAATGAGTTAAAGATAGAAAGAGTGTCAAAGAGATAATGATTAAAAGAAAGAATGACTGAGAGAGAACATGTGAGATTTAGAATGATTATGATTAAGTGTGAGAGTGAGAAAGTGAGTGAAATGTTAAGATGAGCGATAATCAGTGTTTATGAGTAAATGTTTAGCATTAGTAATCCATCCATTCAAGATTCAGGCAATGTGTTGATGTTGCAGCTTGTTAGACATTGGGTTTCTGGTTGGCAGAAGTATGCACCCTGTCCAATTAGGAACCACAATCCTAGTCGGGGTAAGTTAGTAACATACTCTAAATTAACCGGTGCTCATCTGCTGGTATCTTGTGTTTATATAAACAAAGGTTCACAGGAAATGAATATTTTTAAAGCTTTACCAGCCGGGAAACAAGAATGGGGGAACAACAGCACTCTGCAACAACTAGTAGTGCGGATATGTTGAATGTTACACGTCCAGTGGATTCATTGTTTATTAATAATAAAACTACTCAACATGGCTCCACCATCTCCAGAGCCTGAAAATTATACAGCACATAACAGCATGTTGGAACCCATTATACCCCCTCCTCAGCAAACCAACTCAATCAACGCTACTACTGGAAGGATAAAATACTGTGGAAAAGAACAGGGGGACTTATGGACTGAGTTTTTGAGAAACTTTAATATCATTAGCCTACAGGAAATGTGGTTGACAGACCCTATTCATATTAGCAGATATAAAACCTTTCTCACCCCAGCGTTTTCATCCTTGCATAGAAGAGCTAAAGGGG
This sequence comes from Lissotriton helveticus, assembly GCF_964261635.1. Lineage (NCBI taxonomy): Eukaryota > Metazoa > Chordata > Amphibia > Caudata > Salamandridae > Lissotriton > Lissotriton helveticus. The sequence goes on from NC_136063.1 coordinate 44,043,289, forward strand.
GGTTGTGCACATACATCTCAAACTATCTGAATATAGGGAAAATTGAACCAATTATCACTGAAGCTCATTATGAAATATTTAGTTTGCACATAGATGTTTCTTTTTTGTTTGGCTACATTAAATATCTATAATAATGCAACCCACAAGATGATTAAAGAAATTTTGAAATCTTTAAGCCACCATTTACATAATTTACATACGCGCTTAAAGAAGGAGGTCCTCGTGGTATGGGGAGGAGATTGTAATTCTTCCTTATGTAAATATTCTGACAAAGAGGTCTGTGGTCTGACTTTTGAGAAAGATGCCAGTTTCACCCATTTTCCACACACATCTTATGGCGATTCCCTTAATGATATTATGTTTATGTTTGATTCAGGCTTTGTTAATCATCTGTGTTCACCTATGGTTTCTTTTAGCCTTACTTTTAATGGCTGAGGTACATTTTCTATGATAGATTTTATAATATCCTCAAGTAGATATTCTTCACATTAAAAATTTTAAGACTGATGAGATCGCTCTTAGCGATAATTTTCCCCTAAGTGTAGATGTGATGCTGTATAGACAGGGTGTTAATACCAGAACTAATTCTGCCGATATTGTCGACAATGTTGATGTGAGTAGGCAAAATGGATATGCACTTAGAACGGCTAATGTGGACAACGAGGAATTGATTACAAAAATTGTGCAGATTTGTAAAAATAAGTTCCTATAGTGTCTGGATGAAAAATCATTCAGACAAGAAATTATGGATAACTTGGTGGCCATTTCTAATTATATAAAAAAAGTCACTCTTTGTAGAAGCGAAGAGGAAACCCACTATTAAAGTAGGGTGGTTTGACACTGCTTGCACAAAGGCATACACTCAACTTAAACTCTATACCCACGCTATAGTGAAAAACATGGAACACATTAGAGAGGCTACAAGAAATTATAATCTTGCACTCAAAGCAAGAAAGGTTGCATTAAAGGAGGAAGCCTGGCGTGCAATGCATGACGCTTGTGAAATCTGTTATTCTTCTGCCTTTTGGAAGGCGTGAATGCCCCCTTCTTAGCTGACAAAGATGTAGCATCCATAGAGATCTCCAACACTGAAACAGAGTGGATACACCGTAAGGTATTTGTGCGCTTTAGAAATTTAAAAAAATAAATAAATAAATAAATATATTAAACTATATAACAACTCGGTCTTAGACGCCCGGGGAATCACACATAACATGGATGTTAATGCGCTTGAACTTTCACTAGATTTCACACTTAGCAAGGTTATTGCGGCAATTAATTTAAGTTTGGGTGGTAAGCCCCCTGGATCCGATGGTATTCCTGTTGGTCTTTTTAAATCAAATGTTGTTTTATGGAGACCACTTTTGACACAGGTTTTTAATGCATGTAGCACATGCAGTTTCCTACCAACTTGGTACGAATCGGTTATCGTGCCTAAATTTTAAAAAGGGAGACAAGGCAGATCCTGCTTGCTACTGCCCATTCTCATTGTTGGATTCAACAGTTAAGATCATGGGGGGGGCTTCTCTTAGATAGAATGCTGGCATGGGCAGAGGAAGAGGACATTATAAGTGACCTCCAGTACGGGTTCTTAACCTACATATTTTATGGGACAAATATTCCATTGCCAGAAAGGGAAAACTCTTTATGATTTTCGTTGATTTAATACCAGCCTTTGACTGCGTTATTCACGATAAGCTTTGGTCAATTTTAGAAGGTATGGGAGTGGAGGTTGTATGACATACAACGCGGTTTCTACACCGCGGTACCATTACAACGCGTCAATCACCACGCAAGTTATTACAACGACTTACGCTGGAGGTGCTGGATTTTGGAATAGTATGATTTACTATTCCAACTCCAGCCTATGTTACAGTAGGGAAGGTGTTGGAATTGTAAATCATGCAATTCCTTATTACATAGCGCCACCCAGCGCAAGTCGTTGTAACGACTTGCGTTGTGATTGACGCGTTGTAATGGTACCGCGGTGTAAAAACCGCGTGGTAATGGCTGTCTCCCGGGAGTGGATGTTGTAATAATTGCATTTTTAAGACAGCTCTATTCAGGGGCAAAGGCTAAGGTCCGTTACGGGTTGGGGGAGAATGCACTCGTCACTTTAGGGTGAGGAGAGGTGTGAGACAAGGATGCGTCCTTGCCCTATTTCTTTTCACTCTATGTATATAAATAATTTATAACCTACTTTAATTAAGGAGTGCAGAGACCTACCAAAGGTAATGCAGCATCCTATTCCTGCACTCCTGCATGCATACAATGAGGTTTTAATGGCCCATTCACTGCTAGGTCTCCAAAGAGTTGCTAGAATTTGGGGCCCACGATTAACTGCTCTAAATCTTTCACAATGAATAGCGGGGGTGGATCAAATGAGAGGAAAAAATCTCTCGACTTAGACTCTAGGCCAATAGAGTGCACAAATATATTCTTATATTTAGGAATTGTCTTCGATTGGACAGCATTATTGGTTGGTTGGTTGGTTGCTTTATTTCGATATGCATATATCATAAAAGCATTACACAAAAAAATATATAAAACAGCACATCGTAAGAAAGAGACTGTACATTAAAATCAACAAGTAAGAATGGCAATTAATCAGAATAAATTAGTTTAAAAGAGAATTAAATCGATATGGACAGTCTTTTTAGGCGAATCAACCAGGCCTATTTAAAAAATTTGGATACGGCGCAAACAATGAGAGGAGCTGTATCAGTTAATAAAATCCGTAGAGCCACCGAATACTGACGAATACCCATCTCTCTATAAAGTGGTTTGAGCCAATGGGATCTGGGGCGCACATAATCCGGGCATTCAAAAAGGAAGTGTGCCACAGTTTCGGGTCTGTCAGTACATAGGGCACAGTTGCGTGATACCTGCTTAGGCGAATTCCATCTGGAGAGGAGGTCGGCTAGGGGTAGAGTCCCTAGTCTGAATTTAATATAAAGAGCCCGATCCATGGGGGTGGTAATAATGTTGAGGAAGGGTTCGAAGGCAACAACATCTTTTATTTTCAGGTAAGCTGCGGTGGAATTGCAGTGACGCTGATTGCTGATGAGCTTTGAGGAAACCCATTCCCAATATATTTTTTTCAGGGTCTCCTTCGGGGGAGCTGAGTGGGTGGACCAGCAAGAACACAATCCCAGGTCCCCAAGCAGGTGTTTAATGTCCCTGAGCCATTTGATCTTCTGCCAGCCATCGGAGTGCATTACCTCTGCCAGCCCGTCTGCATAAGATTTTAATTCCGGGACCCTCCACAGGCGAGCCCACAGCAGAAGAGGCCGGAGGCGGGCCAGGTCCTTAATTGATTTACATCCCGCGTCCATGAGCACCGGAACTGTCGGGGTACTCATCGGGATGGCCAGGAGGTCCTTAATAAATGTATTCTCTGCCTTAGACAAAGACTCCATATTACTCAGACCCCATAACTCAGCTCCGTAAAGTGACGCGGATACTGCTCGAGCTTTGTAAATATCTAATATCGGAGCTACACAGTGTTTTGATGAATTGTTGTACTCCTTTAACAAGGCTCCCCCCACCCTTTTGGGGCCCACAGTCATTTTGTTGATGTGGGGAGACCAGTTCATAGCATCACTCAAACGGATTCCCAAATAATCAAATTCTGACACTCTTTCAAGGGGGATAGAGTTCAGAATGGGGGGGCGGCCAAGTTTGCGGGGGGGGGGGTGCATGATTAAGTACTTCGTTTTGTCCACATTTATGACAAGTCCTCTGTTTGCACAAAAATCCTGAAAGCGGTTCAGGAGCTTCTGGAGGCCTTGGGGGGTTTTCGAGATGAGAAGGGTGTCGTCGGCAAACAACAGAGTTGGAATCTTTACGCCACCCAATGTGGGGGCGTCTGCTGGTTCTTCAAGCAAGTGCTCTACCACCCCATTATGGTCTGAGGCAGTTAAAACTAGATGCCTGCTGTTTATTATGTCTCTAATGGCATTAGCTAATTTTAGCTGTAAACTAGGAAGACGCCCACCGGCAGAACCCCTACATATCTACAGGGCTAAATGTGTGGCAATAGCCACCTATGGAGAGGCATATGGGGATATGCCGATGTAATTACATTACAGATTGCGGAAAATAGATTCTTTAAGTATCTTCTGGTTTTACCAGAAAATACTCCAAATTATAATTGTCATCAGGAATTGGGTATGCCATTTTTGGAGGATACTATTAAGATCCAACCTGTCCTCCTTTGGCATAGAATCTGGACGTCACAAGAAACTGGTTTTAACCGCTATATATTAGCAGATGCACTAGGGACTGATGGTATGAAACAAATAAGATGGTTGAAATATGTGAAAAACTTCCTTTCAAAATGAGGATATCTGGAATATTTTACTGAGCCCCAATCAATACGCAGTGTACCAAGAATAGCTCTTAAAGCAATCTGTATGCCTTTTTTGTGTGAAATTAGAGCCATTACTGAAATGGTTAAACCCACGGTTCAAACTCACCATCTAATTTTATTGACTCCAACCATACAGCCATAAATATCTTTAGTAGATAATGATTATGACCGTTTCCTGCTAGTACGTTTTAGAACAAACATTTTATATAGATCCCTAAGCTTCCCTGAAGTAAATGATTGGTCGAGAGTTCTGTGTAAATGTCCCTGTGACAACATCTCTGTACAATCAACCATCCATATTATGTTTTTTTGTAAATACTATGTTATACCAAGAAGGAGATGGATCATCCCTATTTTAAAGAATTTTGGACTCAAACAGTGCCGAACTGCATTTATAGCTTTGCTATTTTTAGAAAATGAATTTATTACTGCATCCGTTACTGCTTTTAAAAAGAAATGTTTTTAAGTTTCGTAAATCGATTATTATGTGAACTGTAATTATATATTCATGTGGCACAGAAATGATCTTTTTCTTATGAACTGTATTGTGCTTTTATGATTATCTTTCTAAAATAACCAAATAAAGAAATATGATTGATTGAGTGAAATGTGAGGATGAGCGATAATCAGTGTTTATGAGTAAATGTTTAACATTGGTAATACATACATTCATGATTCAGGTAATGTCTTGATGTTGCAGCTTATTAGACATTGGGTTTCTGGTTGGCAGAAATATGCACCCTGTCCAATTAGGAACCACAATCCTAGTCAAGGTAAGTCAGTAACACACTCTAAATTAACCGGTTCTTATCTGCTGGTATCTTGTGTTTATATAAATAATGGTTCAGAGGGAAACAAATATGCATACCCAAATCTTTTTACAGACAATGTATTGAGGAAGCCTGGGCATACAAAAGCTCTCAAGTGTTTGTTATTATATCTGACCGCAACACTGCCAAATTGATTACGTGGTTTGAATTTGACTGCACCATTGTATGTGGATGCCTTATTATATAAACAGGCATTTCCTGCACTGCATTAATGTTCCTAACACACACACAGGATTCCCCGGATTGCCCAAAAGTCCTCGTATTGCTGAATATTTTGCGATACCCTCTGTGACTTAAACACAGCGGCATCCAGTTAAATAGATGTTCTCACCTCTGGCTGGTTGACCTTGAGGTTAGTCTCCCAGCCCATGTCTAGTTCCAATACCACTGACCACTCGGAGCTCCCACTGATGGGCTTATCTAACACTCCCAAGTGATCTATTGATGTTGCCTTTGATTGCTAATATACAGATTCATAGCACTCTTTCTCAGTCCTGATGTTGACCTTAGAAAAACGAAGGTCAAAATGCTGTTGACAACCAAACATAAATGGACTCATTTTATGTTTAAAATCAATTAAGACAGGAGTCATTTGACTTTTAATTAATGCATTTTTGTTGTTCATTCTATCACACTTCAGTGCACCTTCCCTTCACTGAAGAGCATTAGCCCTAGTTTTCGTTAATTATAGTATATCATTCAAGATTTATTTTGCATTAAAATAGTGTTTTGCTTTGAAAATATTTGTCACTGACCATGTACATTTAATGTCTATAAAATGCATATGCATTTTTGTTTCTTGGCTGGTGAAACTTTTAAAAAGTTGTATTTCCCTGTGGACCATTGTTTATATAAACACATTATCGTTTTACCCTTGTTTTTCTTACACACACTCAGGTATCATGGCACAGAGAAGTCAGGCTTAACTGAGAAGCAATGTGTATAGTATTTGTGTACACCATACACAGTAGCACAGTGGAAACATCACAAAATGACTGCACACTAGTTTAGAAAAATAGCTAATATTCTCATAAGTAACACAAGATCAAAACAACAAAAATACAATAATCAAAAGTCAAGTTATGAATTTTTAAAGAATAAACAGATCTATCGTGCTTAGCAGTACATAGTGCCAACCAGTGCTATCTGTTCACGCTGGACCTGGGTAAATCCAAGAGTTCAGGCTGACCGTGATGGCGCGTGGGCCATGCAGGCCTGCTGAACAGTACCTTGAATGTTCCAACATTGAGGATGATGCATGGAGCAAAGGAGGCAATACGTAGCTGACAATCTTTCAGTAGAGGCAACACATCGGTTCTGAGCTGTGCAAAGATGACACTGCGTCAACAATCATGATGCAATTAACATTGAGGCGAGGCATTATTGTTGAACCGCTGGGCTGTAGGCGATGCGTGCAGCACAAAGTGATGTGTTGGCACCAAGCCACACAAAGACAGAAATGTGTCAGAATATAGGGTTGATGTGTCTTGCTGTAGGGGATACACTGCCCGTGGTTCATGCAACAGCGGTGGTGCATCAGTTTACAAGGAAATATGCCAGTTCTGATCATCGCAACAAAGTTGATGCGTGGATTTTCTTGGGCAGCAGCGTTGACACTCATTTCCAAGGGGTCTATATCAACACTACTTGGCAGAGCAGGACTCACAGAAGACAAAATCTAGGTGCTGGTTGCAAATTACAGAAGAAAGTCTTTGATAGCCCTGATACTTCAATGACAGCAGTTAAGGCAACAAGCCCTAAGAGATCCTTATGTTCTGGGATGGAGAGATGCAGGTCAGGTCTTTCTCACTCCCAGGCAAGAAGCAGCAGTCAGCAGGCTGAAACAGCAAAGCAGTTCAGCAAAGTGTCAGTCCCTTCTGTCAGCAAAAGGTCATCCTTCCTGGTAGAAAGTCCTCAGTTTCAGAAGTGCTCTGATTTGGTGGTGTCAAATGTCCAGTACATATACCCAGTTGGGCCCTTGAAGAGTGGGGGAAACTTCAAAGAGATGCTTTGAAATGTACAGACCCCCTTTCTTGCCTGCCTGCCTGCCTGGCTCCAGATGCACTACAAAGGGGTATGCAACCCTTTGAGTTGGGATAGGACACAGCCCTTCCGGGTATAAGTGTCAGCTCCTCTCTTTCATCGTGAACAAGATGGCCCATCAGCATGAAGATGTCCACTTAGCCACACCTACCCTTCCTTTGTCAATGGCTGTCTATGGGGAATGCAGGAAGCCAGCTGTCACTCACCCCAGACGTGTATTCCAGAGACGTGCAGAAGGCACCAAATGGTTAGAATTGTGTTTTTAAACTGTGATTCTAGAGAGACAATGTTTGGGGGTCCTAGCTCTTCCGAATTGCAAATTCCAATGTTATCACATAGGAGAGATGGGCATTGCAGTAGTGAACAATGAATGTAAGAATATTTCTCTACCATGACATGTAATACCTACAAGTACATGCCCTATTTTAAATACACTACACCCTGGCCATGGGTTGTCCAGGGTCTATCTTAAGGGTGACATATATGTAATAAAAAGGAAGATTTGTGCCTGGCAAGTTAAAATGGCAGTTTAAAACTACACACAGAGGCTCTGCAGTGGTAGGCCTCAGGCATGTTTAAAGGGCTACTTAAAAGGGTGACACAATCAATGCTACAGGCCCACAAATAGCATTTGAGGTACAGACCTGGACACAGGTAGTGCACTTTACTAGGGACTTCTAAGTAAATAACATATGCCAACTGCGGATAAACCAATGTCATTATAGTTTAAGTAAAGCGCACATAAACTTTAGCACTGGTTAGCAGTGGTAAGGTGTCCAGATTCTTAAAGCTTCTACACTAAGAAGGGGGATACCCAATCAACACTTCCACTCTTTGGCTCACAAACCATGTAAAACAAAAAAGTACGAGTGCAGGAATAATTTAAGACCATAAATTCTTATAACAAACACAATACATTTGTCTGACGAACCATTTAATCTAATTATGACAACAGTTATTTGAAAGACTCACAAAACTATATTTCAAAACCTATTCGTTGGTGTTTTTTTTTCTTCTTGTTGGTGTTTTTTTTTTCTTCTTATTGAACATAAACAAAACTGTATACATAATTGTGGACACTCTTGACCGTTCCCGGACATATTCATGCATCTCTTTTTACATATTTTTTGGGTTCTATTCATCTATCATATATATTTGAAATCCAACCACAAAAATACATTATAAGGACTAAAATCTTTTCTTAAGCTTTTTATTTAGCCCCTTAATGAAAGGACACTAATTTCTCTTTAATATTAGTGGACCTGAGAAAAAAAGGGGGAAGACAACATTTATCTATAATTCAAAAAACATATACCATTCATCATATTTTTATATACAAATTTTATCTTGTAAAAAATTCATTAAAAACCAGCATATCATGCTTAGTGATGTCTGCGTGCTCATGTGTTGCTTTTTTTGTAATTCTTTACCCCGAGGTATAATCCAAAATTAATGCCTTACCAACCAGTGATTAGAGATTTTAGCCAATCCCTAGTGCCACCCAATGCAACCGGTAGAGAATCATTGAAATTGCCCGTATGTACTCATGAATGCCCATTTCAGTGTAACCTGATTACGATTTTTGCAAAACGTGATTACATATAGGACCCGCAGTCTTCTAGAGCATTATTATCATCTGCTGATGCTTATATAAAAAACTTGCGCCTTTAAAGGGACCTCTACTCCGGGCCTCAGTTACACATACCTCTCATATTGTGTAGAACACGACGATGTTGATCATTGGCCACACATTGTCCTAAAGCATAGTCAATATTACCTTGCAGTGCCCTCACAGTGACCATGCAATTGCTAACAGAAATCGTAGCTTACCAGTCCCGGAGCAATGTTTAGCTGTCTTGGTTGTGAGCCTGAAGACAAGAAATCATCTTACTTTCTAGTGTTACAATATCACCCTCAAAGCAATCACCCCGGTAACTCTCTACCGCTCCACTTACTTTTTTGACAAGCACATCCAGGGTAACGACTTCCCCCGGCATAGGGAAAAAAACTATTTCTCGCACATCAACACGCTGGTCAGACTCCCAGTCCCTGTTGAATGCCAACCAAGGGGTGTGTACTGTCGGGCTGGACACGTTCTAGTGTTCTGCTTTGCTGTACCCCACACTTTACACCTACCCACCACAGGCATCAAAGGTCAGGCGACCCCGTACCCCACTGCCCTGTCCATGTGGTTACTTGTCCATCATGTGGGCCGAGTGGCCACAGATGCTACAATGGTGATGCGCGGGATGGACCACGTTTGTGCTCGGAGCTGTTCCTGGTTGGGGAAAGAGTAGCCAGGTACTCCGGTAAACCCTGTAGCGTGGTGGGGCCAAGGTCATATAGGTCTCAAATACGCTTAATGAACACAATGGGACATCTGAAATTATGCTCTCGGCTGGAAGACCACAAGCTGTTTGCGGCCCCTTTATTTGTACCCTCAGGACAAGCCAGCCCGAGGGGTGTAGGAGTGCGTGTGAACTGCAACATTTTATGAGAGAGCCTGGGTGGCTCTCCACATCCCTTCTTTCTTTTAGTTCTTAGCCCTCAGTTCAGGGAGAGGTGTAGACAAAGTCTCTTAGCCGCTGATTCGGCTCAGGATTCGACACCATAACTCTGGCCCTGGTACAAGGGGATGTTACAACCCCAGCCAGGGTCCTCAGCTGCTTCGGCAGCAACGGGCTAGCTAGCCAACCTAGGCCTATCAGCAACTCCTGGGCAAACTTGCCTGGGCGATTCAGGTATAGCGTGAAACAGGGGTGGACGACGTTGGCCATTCATCTTGAAGGCCCGATGCCTCAGGGTTCACCTCTGCCTCGGTGGTCTTCTTGAAGCTGGAAATGTTCCTTGTGACTGAGAGTTGTTCCTTCTGAGCGGTGACCATCGTCCCTTGTATGTGCACAATGACCCACAGCTCTTGCTCGTAGGGCATCAGGAACTTCCACCCGGTGTGTCGGTCTTTGATCACAACCCGGTCTCCCACATTTAGCTGAGGTTCCTGGGCTCTTTGGGTCTCACTGGCTTTCTGGTTGGTTATCGTGATCCTCTCCTGGACGACGGCATCATCCCGCTCCACAGGCACCCATGTCGGATCTGCTCAGATACTGTCTCTTGGGGCTTGCTTGAACAGGAGATGAGCCAGAGCACGCTTAGTGGTGCTATGTGGAGTCTGATGGTACGCCCCTAGGAATTAGTCGAGGGCTGCTTCTGGATCTTCCCCGTTATCTATGACGATGCGCATGGCATGGTTGATTGTCCTCATGAGCCTTACTACTTCCCCGTTCGCTTGGGGCCATAGCTGGGGCCATGCTGGGTATCCGTGGCATGGAGAACCTGGTTTCCTTCCAGAAAGCGGTCAAAACCCTGCTGTTTCCTCCCCTTTAGGCTTGCTCTCCTGACTTGGCCTGCCTCTTTGGTACTGGCCTTGATCTACCAGCGCCGGGACGCCCCTTTGCTGGGGCAGCTGTCGCGCTTACACAAACTTTTAACATAACATAGCGGGGTGATCTTCCTGTGGCGCACCGGTAGGTTCTCAAGATACTCCTGGAACTCCCGTCCCTGGAAAGGGGGTCAGTTGTCAGACTTAACTTCTTCCGGCAGCCCCATAATTGCAAAAGCTTGATCCAGGACTCTCTTCACGTGGGTGAAGGCTGTTGATGCGACTACTTTGTCGACGGAAAACTTCGAGAACGAGTCAACCATGACCAGCATGTGACATCCGTCCGGGAAGCTCCCAAAGTCCACACTGAGAGGTGTCCACGGAGTTGTGCACTTTTCTTCGATGATCACCGGCACCGGCAGTGGGTCTCCCCGGTGATCGTGCAGGCATGGCACTGCCGTTTTATCTCCTCTACCATGGAGTCCATGGACGGGAACCAAACCTTGTCCGTCAACCTTGCTTTGGTCTTGGCCATTCCCTGGTGACCAATGAGGGCCAGCGTGAGGATCCTCCCCTGTAGGCTTTCTGGGACCACTATGAGATGTCCCCTCAGGATCACTCCTTCCGCCACACTGAGTTTGCTCCGAACATGCCACAGCTGTTGATGGGTATGTCTGACCTCCGGCCCGAGGACGCGAGCACCGTCCATGAAGTGGGCCAAGCCATTGTTCTTCAAGGCTCCTCGAACTCGGGAGAGTGTGTGGTCTTCTTGGGTGGCCTGGCCGATCTCTTCAAGTGCCATGGACTTGGGACACGCCCCTTGCAACACCGTGTGGACAAATACCTCCGTGACGCAGGCATCCGCTGACAGGTCGACTGACGTCTGCGAGTCCGGGTGTCGAGACAGGTAGTCAGCCGGGTTGTGTGCCCCTGGGTGGAAAATCACCTTGAAATTGTATCCTTGCATCTGCATGGCCCATCGTTCGATCCTCGGAGGCGCTAGTTGGGATGAGCTGGCAAACAGCAGGAGTAACAGCTTGTGGTCAATCATGACACTGAACTACTGGCATGCCCACTTGATCGCCAACGCCTCCCTCTCGATCTGGGCGTATCTGGTCTTGGTGTCGGTGAGGGCTTTGCTGGCTTCCACACTTCCGGACCATGTTCCTGGAGAAGGACCGCCCCCAAGGCCCACAGGGCTGGCGTCAACGACCAGTTCCGTTCTGCATTGTGGATGGAAGTAGGCCATCACGGTCTTGTCCAGCAGTCCCCCCTTGATGTCTTGGAAAGCCTTGTTGGCCGCCAGCGTCCAGTCCCACTTATGGACTTGACGCATGAGTGCACGCAGTGGCTCTGATATGGCTGCCAGATTGGGAAATAACCGTTCACAGTACGTGGCAATGCCGAGGAAGCTCCTCACTTCAGTGGGGTTGCCAGGGGTGCTGGCGACTTGGATGGCTTCTGCCTTCGTCAGATACACCAGGAGTCCCTCAAGGGTGAACGTGTAGCTGAAGAAGTCAATGATCTCCTGATAGAACGAGCACTTAGACTTGTGCAACGTTAGCCCGCAGTCCACTAGCCTTTTCAGCATGGCCCTGAGGTGTGAGTGATGTACCTCGCGCTTGGTGGAGTACATGAGGATATCGTCGCTGAGATTGATCACTCCCTGCAGCCCCAACAGTGCTTCCCAGATGGCATTTTGGAAGACTTCGGTGGCTGAGGAAACTCCGAAACTGAGCCTCTTGTATCTGCATAGGCTCACATGCATCAAAAAAGTGGTAATGTACTGGCTTTTCGGCTCCAGTTCCAGTTGGTGGTAGCCGGCGTTAAGGTCTACCTTGGAGAACCACTTTGTTCCATTTAAGTCGCCCACGATTTCGTCCATAGTGTGGGTGATGTGGCAATCCCTCTTCACCGATGTATTCGGTAGTCACATATCGACACAGAGTCGAATGGCTCCTGGTTGCCGGGATTGGGTGCCACGATCAGCGGGGACACCCACAGAGTAGGCCTGGACACTTTTTCGATTATCCCTAGCTCTTCGAGCTTCCTTAGCTTCTACTCCACTTGTGGACGTAAGTTGAAGGGCACCCGACAGTGCCAGAGTGCCACTGGTTGCACGGAAGGGTCAATGAGGAGCTTGAACCTTGAGTTTCCCCAGTCCTTTGAAGAGCGCCGGAAACTCCTCTAACATTGCCTCCGCATGGGACTCATGAACTTGATTGGCGAAGTAGACAAGCCCGAGGTCTTCGGCCGCGTGGCAGCTGAGCAAAGTCCCCTTCTTACCCTCTGTGATGTGGAACTTCGCTTCGGTGGAGCAGTTCCCACTTGAGACAGTGGTCTGAATGACGCTCTGGAGAGGGAGCGGGTCCATCCCTCCATACGTGTAGTCCATCACATTGACGGAGGCCCCAGTGTCGATGAGGGCTCGTACGTCAGTGCCTTCGATGGAGACGGAGCACATGGGAGGAGGCCTTTAATGAGTACCCGTCTGACTGATGTATGACACCACCAACACTTCATTGTCGTCTTCATCCTCATACATGGGTCGTCGCTCCTGGGGCTGGTCATCCGGCACCGGTAGTGGGTCATCGAGGGAGATTTAGCTAATGCACTGGGACACGCTTCTGGACCCTGACATGGTCGACCGGAACTTCCCCCATGGCACACTCTGGCATAATGGTTTAGCCGTCTGCAGCGAGAGCATGTTTTTCCCTTCGCCCCACAGATAGCAGTTGCGGGGTGATCTTCGCCAGAGTATCCACACGGTTCACCTCGTGGCAGTCTATGCGCCTGGCGAGGCGTCGGGGGCGTCTCTGGATGGCATCCACCTTTTCCTCCTTGATTAGCGGGTGCCTAGGCGTCAGTGATGCGGTGACAGGTATGTGCAGAGCGGCTTCCATCTCTTCTGCCCTAGCGTCCAACAGTTCGTGGGAGTGGGCTAGGATCAGATTCTCGTAGAGAGAGATCCCAGGTTGCCAAAGGATTAGCTTCTGCAGGAGCTTTGAGCGGCATCCTAGGATGATCTGGGCCCGGATTTCGTCCCTCTGGTCCATGAAGGGGCACGTGATGGCCAGCGGACGCAGTTGCTCATAGAATATATCAACGGACTCGGTCTCGGTCTGCAACGCCCTCTTAAACTTGAACTTCTCAAAGTCATGATTGAGCAGTGCGTCAAAGTGTCTGTTGAGTGTGGCGACCGCCGCCTCGTAGTCATCATCGGTTCCAGTATTGGGGAGTGTCTCGAACAGATCATAGATCTCTGCACCGCCGTAGTAGATGAGGAGTGACCTCTTGACTGTCCCATCAGTTTGAAGGGTCCCCTTGAAGTAGAATTTGAGCCGTCCAACCGAGGCCTTCCATCTGCCCGCGGCCTCACTGAAAGGGGGTAGTGGTGCGATTGGCGTGTGGGTGTGCACTAGAGGTGGAGGATTGGCACGACCGCTGGATTGCACCTTCCATCTTGGTGGGCAGCAGCTCCTGCCATTGGCGTAGTGTTGCTCATTGTGGCTGGGTACGAGTGGCACAGGGGCGCGCCTTGCGCGCAAGCGAACAGCTCAGGGGTGTGCGTTTTGGCACAGGCGTGTTTTCTTTCTTTTTGTTTGGCCGCGCTGTGGCTACTTGTGGCTGTCAGTGGGGCACAATATTTCTTTGCGCGCACCTCTGTGTGGGTGGCGAAGTGTGAGCAGGCTTGTGCCCTCGATGGCGTGATCCTGCAATGACTACCTGTTGTTCCTGCAGACTCTGTGCATCTTTCCCTCCACTTTCTGTTGCCCCACTTTCGCAGTTGCCAGTGCTTGTTTTCTTATTACACTTCTTTGGGACCAGGGGCACTCTCCCAGAGGCTTCCCTCACGCATGATCAATGATGGCACCTCCTCCGAGGAGCTGGAGCAGCAAAGGCTTGTTGGGGCCGCCGGTGCGGCAATGTGCGCAGGCAGCGAAGGGGCAGCCCCAGACTCGGGTCCTCGCTGCTCCTAGGCAGACGCGCAGAAATCCAGGCCAGTAAGCATCCTGCGGTGTAAGCGCGGTGGGGAGGCAGGGACAGAGACTGCCACGTGTGAGGAGCAGTGTGCGGACGGGGCAGCAAGCACTCACCCCCCCTTGGCAATCGTCACACCAGCGAGCCCCTCCGGCCGACCACACTCTCAATGGCCAGGGAGGCACGTGGGCGGGCTCAAGCTGGTTGAGCTCAGTGGCTGCAGCCGATGGCAGGCACCACAGTGATCTTGTACACCAGGCCGCACAGAGCGATGCGGGTGGGCTTCGCGGTCTCTGTCACACTCTTCACTTGGCACCTTTGAGAGCCGGGCAAACACGGGTGGGCATCGCACGCTCTCCGACTGATGGCACCGAAGGTATGCAAGCACACGTGGGGTGCGACCGGCCTCATCACCAATGTAGCGTGGCAGGGCCCAGGTTATATAGGCCTCAGATACACTTAATAAACACAATGCGACACCTGCTATTATGCTCTCGGCCAGAAGACCACAAGCGGTCTCCGGCCCCTTTATTTATACCCTCAGCATGAGCCCGCCCCGAGGGGTGTAGGAGTGTGTGTGAACTGCAACATTTTATGAGAGAGCCCGGGTGGCTTTCTACACCCCGTACTTACTTCCAGACCACCAGCAACTGGTGCTGAGAGAGCCTAAAGCCTCCTGGAGTGTGAGCACGCTGGCGCCCACCAACAAGGTATGATACCCACACCTGCATGCCATGTAGCCCTGCCCTGCTGACCGGCCCTGGGGACAGAGGTTGGGAGGTGAAAAGGTGCTGCAGCTAGCACCGTAGACCCTCGAAGCTTGAGGTGCCTACACACTACCAGCCCAGGGCCTGATAAGTGACACGCACCGTGAGAGGTGGACCCTGCACTCCTGAACCCAAAATGCCCATGCTGGGGATCAGGATGTGCTCAAGTGCCAGCAACAAAAAGAAGAGACTGCAGCTGTAGTGGAGCAGCCAATGTGCCCACGGGGATGGCTCCTCGTGCAACAAGACACAGCCGCCTTAGCACTGACGGAAGCCCACACTGACAGTCCTATTCCAACACCGCCCATCGTGTCACCCAAGAAGGGGAGCAGAGCCATTACACAAGTTAAGTAAGCACCAGCACTATGCAACCACTATGTGGTGGCCCTGCTGAAGGACGAGGCCGCACCAGTGCAAAAGACAGCAACTGCAACAGTGCAGCGCGTAGCACAATACCAGCAGTCTTGTGACCGTGAGGCCCGCTCTCTTGCCCAAAGACTGCCACTGCCTGTGTAGAGTAGGCCTGCAGCACCACCTGATAGCCGTTTGGCTACAGTGTGCCAGCAATTAAGAACACTGCACTGGCAGCCCCAGCCCAGTGCTGGTTTGTAATCACGTCCCCAACCCCAGGCAGGGGGACAAGCGGTAGCGACGCAGCACGGCTTCTGATTACATGAACGCCACAGAGCACAATGTCAGCAAGGCTGCTCCAATCCTCAGAGGAAGTTGGAACACTTCAACATAGACAGCTAGAGCCGGTGAGCACTGCTGAAACAGCCTGCTCACCAAGTGTCAGCCTGAGAGAGGAAAAATGTCCAGGAGGAGATAAGTGTGCACTGCACGAATCCCAGTGGCCCCTTGACACCACCACTAAAGAGGAAATTGCTACACACGCCCAGTGGTGAACAGACGTCACCACAAGCCAGGAAATTAGGCATGCTAAGCTCCTGAAGAGGGCGCCCTAAAGGAGGTAGAAGAGCACAAAGTCAGAAGCGTGCAGAGGGATGCCCATCAGACCTTAAAACATAGGCAGCAGCCCAGTAGAGTAAGCCCTTCCTGAAGAGAAAATGCAATTTTGAAGGCACCAGGGAGAATCTCCACCGCAGCAGAGAAGCCCCACCATGGGCCGAAGGCAGCCAAGTGTCATCCCTCAAACTGCCTCAAGACAGAGTCACCAGTGGCCCCAGACAGGCAAAAAGAGAGTCGCACACGCTATGTGGCAAGCTGCCACCGTAACGTCATTCCGACATCAGGCGACACGTGGCCGGACGCCACAGTCGCACTGCCAGAATGGAGCACGTCACTCGAAGTGATCAACTACGCCAAGCATGCCCAAATGGAGGCAGGATCAAGTGCCAAGACGATGCAGCCTTGAGGCACAAGCACAAGGCTCTCGAGTGTAGAGATGAGCACCGCAAAATCCCTGAGGAGGGGATGTTGCCCACAAATGGTCCCCAGTGAGGAAGAAGCAAGTCCTACTGACAGGACAGACCTGCGACAGGTCCCCTGAAGAGTGAAGACCGTCCCAAGAACTGCACACGACCAGCAAAATGTCCATGTGGTGCAAACATGAGACACCTGGTCAGAAGATGAAGAGCGTGGCATGAAGCCACTCTGCAAAGGAAGAAGGAACAGTGGCACAACGCCAGAGGGCAGACAACCACCACAGTCGAGATAAAGGAGCAGAACAACAGGACAGAGGACTCGTACCACCACAAGATGAGTGCACCCAGAGACACCAGAGAGCCATAAAGCCGGACCGACATCCCTGGAGCCAGCCCAATAGGAGAACAAAACATAAGCCGCACCTAGCGTGAATCGCATCTCTCCAAAGCTTCCAAGTGTGACCGTCCAGTCCTGAAGCCAGACCAACGTCCCTGGAGACAACCCAATGGGAGAACCAAATGTAAGCAGTAGCCAGTGCAAACCGGGTTTCTCTCCAACGCTTCTCAGCGTGACCATCCAGTCCCAATCATTGGCAGTCCAAGTCGGACATCATCCCTGCTTCTCACCGCAGATGCCACGGGTGTAGAACAGCCTCAGCAAGACAAAGACACAGACTGCGAAGTCCATCTAGTTCTCCTCACTCCAAGGTCACCCAAGCTAATAGATTGCCACCTGTTGCCCAACCAAAGAACAATCACTGTTTTATCATCATAATCCAGGTGCATCATCACCAAGGAGCATCGCACCACCAGGGTAAATCCACACTCCAGACAACCAGAGTTCAGGAAGGCGAACAACACAGGAACCTTACGTGTGCCCCCATCAACCTACCGCCTGCCGAAGTTGAGCATACCCGGCCATTGAAACTTCCACCCATGGGATTACACAAGACTTGGCCATGGCCCTGTTGGGAGTTCGACAGTGACCCCTTAGCGTGGCCTACGCAAATGCCTGCACAGCCCACTCGGTCATGTGGCAATCCAGGGGCAAGGGCCTCAATTGAGTTCTTGTGAGAGGGGAATCCGATTCAGAGAGATGCATCAGCGGCAGCTCCACGACAGGCACAGGAAGCATGGAGGTCACAGTTGAAGACTGGTCACCCGAAGACCATCAGAAGAAGACATAGATCCCATGTCCTGGCGGCGAGAAAATCTAGACTGAGACACTACCCTCTGTGGCTAAATAAGCGACTTGGCCACGGGTCCTGTTGGCAGTTCCTCAGCGACGCCTTCGCGTGGCTTACACGAAGCCCGCACAGTCCCATAGCAGCCCGGCAGGAAGGCACTCCAGGAGGCTCCAGTGAGAGGGGAGTCCAGATGGGAGAAGCATGTCAATGTTGCTTGGCAGTCAGGAGCGAGGAAGAACATCAACCATGCCGCCTCCAAGGAAAGGCCTCACCCACAGAGATCTTCCAGAGTGGAATCCACCACAGCTCCAGATGCACCGCCACTGAAATATTGTACATAGACTCTAATGCCGTGAGACCAGGCCAATCCGAAGAACATCACCAAGGCGGATCCTGACATGTGGTCCAAAGCTCCAGCGCCGCCTGGCTGACGGCCTGAAGAGACTCATTTGGTGCTATGTGTTTGTTTATTTGTTTTCTTACAGGTTGGACTTTTGTTTGTTTCTTTTCATTAAAGTTTGGGAGGGATGTAGTGTCCGGCTGGACACGTTCTAGTATTCTGCTTTGCTGTACCCCACACTTTACACCCACCCACCACAGGCCTCACCGGTCAGGTGACCCTGCAAATAAAATGAGCCGAGCGCGCGTGCCCTGGGCCAGTTTCAGTACCCCAATGCTGTGTCTGTGTGGTTACTACTCCATCATGT
Organism: Lissotriton helveticus; assembly: GCF_964261635.1. Lineage (NCBI taxonomy): Eukaryota > Metazoa > Chordata > Amphibia > Caudata > Salamandridae > Lissotriton > Lissotriton helveticus. The sequence continues at coordinate 44,061,940 of NC_136063.1, forward strand.
GGGCCTAGTGGCCCAAGATACTACAGGGTGGAGCTTCCCTTTAAATTTCTTGTGAGACGCCTGATTGGAAGGTTCATTGTTCTGGACCCTCAAGGAGTGCTCCAGATGCCATCTTGGGGTCAGGCTATCTACCTTCATCACCATAGGGTATGTATTTAGTGTCCAGCAGAATTCCTTCATATGCTATACAGTATTTGTGCATGATTCTTTGTTTAAAGTCTTTTTTGCTATAGGGCATGGGTCTCAGCAGCCGGGCATTAGAGTGTGGAAAAGCAAGACATTGATATAGACTATTGGACATTGTTCACGTATCAATTATATGTTAACCTAACACACTAAAATCCACTCAGGACACACTCATTGATGTTTCCGATCTTATGTTTGTACTCTCTGGTTGCTATTATCAGTGGTAAAGTCTTGGCATACAATTGTGAGGTCTAAATAATATAAAACTCTGGTTTGTATAAAGTACACTAATTACACAGGCTAACCTATTGTTGCCATGTATGTATTCAAAATATTGCACGTTTGTTTAAAATCCACCTGTATTACAAAGAGCATACCACCTGTGAAGCACAGAGCACACCTCTTTCTAGCATATTGTAGAGGAACTATCAAATCGCCATGATGATATCATCATTACCTCACTCTCAATGGCCTATATTACATTTGATTCAAAACATACTTCAGCGCTTTACAGTTATTTTACATCCAAATGTGTTTCCCCACTCTCCTGGTTATCCTAAAAAACACTATGGGGCATATTATCTAGGAAGTGACGGTGCGAGGCGTTAGCCTCCTTAGCTTTACGCCTCTCATCTCCACTTCGGAAGCGCCAGGCTGCACCATGCGTGCCACTTTATGCAGCACACATGTAAGTTACAAATTGGCATTTTTTTAAAGGTTTGTTTATTTACAGGAAGGGACTCCTAACATTGGCATTTTGCTTTTTCCATGTGCGCTGCACAAGGCAGCACACATGGAAAAAGCAAAAACGAGGATAAATAATGCATTTCTCTTCATTTCGCCACCTTAAGACCATGGTTTTCCTGGTCTTAAGTTTGGCGCTGCCCCCTATTATCGCCTCTCTTGATAATAGGTGGCAGTGCCAGAGTGAATGGGTGTTGCGGTGGAACGCCAACCACAACACCCACTTCACGCCCCTTTTACGCTAATTTTAGCCTGAAAGGAGCACTATTACTGAGGCAGCGTTAAGCCACTTACCATGGCCTTCAGCCATGTTATGGGGTTTAACGCTGCCTTTGTAATAGGGCGCTGACCCTATCGCCACCAAAACGTCACAAAAAGTGACGCTGTGGTGGCGATAGGGGCTTGATAATATGCCCCTAAGTGTCTGATTTTGATTACCTTCCTCAACCCAGATGTAGCACTACCAAGTTTCATCTGCATCATTTAACCCTATTGCTGCAGTCTTAAATCTTTCCTTCATTCTAGCTTCCTGCACATTGAAGATCCTTTCTATCCCTTCTGTACTCAATCCTTGTTTTACTACAAATAGCACTGGCCATGTCAGATCATCTTCTGAGGGATTCATAGTCACATAATGTACCAAAGGAGGACCTTGAGTTTGGCATTGAGTTCTCAAACGATGTTGTAAAATGCGTGTCTTAACCACCTGCACAGTTTCTCAGATCCATGATTTTTTGCACAGACAAGTAATGCAAAATATGACACTTCTGGTGTTACAGTTCGAAATGCCTCTTGTCTGATGTACATCCTATTCAATGTTAGGATTATGGTATCTGAGGTGAAGTTAAATTCTTTACTTTGTTTGCCTTAGGGTTAAATGCCAGAATGCAAGTTAGTGGACTTATCTCTTCCTTCTGTTAGGTGTTAGTAGTGTTCGCCCTTTTCATTGCGTTTTTAACAAACATCTTTGGATACCCTCTGCGGTTCAGTTTATCAGTAAGTTCTGTTGCAGTTGTTATCATCTTTAAAAGTCCAATTTCTCCTGATCTGGAGAAACTGTCTGTAAGGTGGATTTTCTTTTAACGATGGGGGATGCCCAGTGGAAAAGTGATTGCAGCAAACAAATGATGGCCGGAATGCTGACAATGCAAACAGTCTCCCCCAGTCAAAAGTTCTGGGTTAAATCCATTGTTCTTTTTCCCACTACCCCTCCCCAGTATGGACCCAGCCATATGCAAATCAGTCTTGACCCTGTGCTTCCTAGGAACAGTCCAGACCGAACTGCCAGGCCAGGTTCAAACTGGAATGGCATGGTGAGCAAATAAACAATGGATTTAGGCCCAGATCTCTGTACTGGGGTGAATGTATGACATTGTTCTACATTCTGTCCATCAATTGTTGTTTTTGCATTTGTCACCCCGAGTGGGACGGGTATGCTCAGACATGAGTCCTGTGCTCTCCATGCGACTGGAGTCAATCTATGCTGGCTGATGAGGGCTGAAAGCCCAAAACCGGTCCTAGGATGCTTGGCAGTCCGGGCTGGACTGTTCCCATGGGGCACAGGGTCAAGACTGATTTGCATATGGCTGGGCCCAAACTAGAATGGCATGGTGAGCAAAAAAATTATGGAGTGAGGCCGAGATCTCTGTACTAGGGTGAATGTAAGACATTGTTTTGCATTCTGTCCATCAATTATTCTTTTTGCAGTGGAAAAGTGAAGCAGTGTGTTATGTCAGTAGGTTTGGTGAAGAGGTCCACTGCTATTTTGTTTCTCAGCTCTTACTTTAACATCAAGGACATTGATTTTCTCCTTATTTTTTTGTGTCAATTAGAATCTCATACCTTCTTCACAATTGTTCAGCCACTCAATACATTCATTTAGGTATTCCGATGCCCCTTCTCAAATCATGAATGCATCGTCTATATAGCTACTCTATATAACTATGCCAACCCCATTACTGGCTGCCCAAAAGTATTATTGATGTTGTATATTTATTTTTCATCAAAGAAGGACATAACAGGTTTGCCACTTCTTGAGTGCAGCTGCTACCCATGATCCGTAGGTAAAGATCATCATTAACTCTAAAGAAATTGCTTTTCATGCATTTTCCAGCCTGAATGGTTAGAAATTCTTTTGATACTTCATGAGAGCGAGGCCTTGAATCTAATACCGTAGTCAGCTCTACTAGTGCTTCGTCTTGTGGTATATTTGTGTACAATGATTCTAGGTCAAAGTGACTAGAATCTGTGCACTGTTGTCAAATTGCCTATCATCCATGCGGTTAATAAAATCCATTGAATCTCTTATGCAAGCCTTTGTTTTAACCACAAAAGGCCTGAGAAAGACATCAACATATTGGGCCAAGTGTTCTAACAATGACCCAAAAGCTGATATAATCGGCCTACCCGAAGCGTTTTCAAAGTTGTTGTGTATTTTCAGAACTAAGGGGCATATTAGCAAGGAACCTCGTTAAAATTATCGCTGTTTTATCAGCAGGAAACTGCTGATAAAATGGCGATAATGGGCTTGCTAATATGCGTTATAGAATTCTTATAGAATCCCAGGTTAGATGTGCACATTGGGAGGCGCATTTTCCATAGAAAACACAATAGCTCTTTTTTTTTGTATCAATAGGGTGTTGTACACAAACAATAAACTTTTACTTAGTACCTTCATTTCAGATACTGACAATTGTCGCCTGCACAGATTGTAAATGGGAATACAGTCTGACCTATTGGCGGATACCATCTTTATAGCCATTTCCTTGTCCTGACTTCGCTACTGCCTTGGGACCGGTCTCTCCCTCCTCCCCTCCAGCATTTGCTGCCTCTTGCTAAAAAAGACAGATTACTGGGGTGGGGGAGGTTCTGGCCCACAGAGTCTGTCGAACAATTACTGAAGTCTGAAGAGCACTCTGAGAAGGTAATACATTTACTTCTTGACCTTCCTCCATAATGTTGTGTGGATGTATAACTGCAAATTCCACATGGCAGCAAAACTGCACCCACAAGATTTGCAGGGGCAGGCCTGAGGCATGTTTAAAGGGCTACTTAAGAGGATGGTGCAATAAGTGCTGCAGGCCACGTAGTAGCATGTAAGGTACTTGCCCTGAGCACGGATTGGTGTCACTACAACGCATGCTTTTACCACGCATGCCTTTACAACGCGGTTTTTACCACGCAGTCCATTACAACGCATAATGCTTTTAGGCGCTGGATAGTGAATTATTTAATTTACTATTCCAACTCCAGTCCCCGTGGATAGCAGGGAAGGTGTTGGATAGTATATTAAATACATTCCCTATCCTAGAGCGCCCCCCAGCGCATTGCGTTGTAATGGTTTGCGTGGTAAAAGTTGCGATGTAATGGTAGTGCGTTGTAAAAAATTCGTTGTAACCGTGCTACACCCTGAGCACATGTAGTGCACTTTACTAGGGACATATAAGAAATCACATGTGCCTGCTGTGGATAAACCGATGTTATTATGTGGTTCATAAAGAGCACATGCACTTTTACACTGATTAGCAGATTGAAAGTGCCCATATTTCTAAAGGCAGCAAAAACGAAGTTAGCAAATACAGGTGGTCAGAAGGCACAAAGTCAGGGGAAACCACAACAAGGTTGCCTGGTCTAACACAGCTCTTGACAAATATCAATTAATATATTCCTTATTTCAATTAACTGTGCTTCTAAATGATACATATGTGGTCTATAATACAGATTAAAACATTTAATTAAATATCTTTACTTCACAAGCTGTCTAATGTGATATATGGTTAGGTGGTGTAATAAGAGGGTCTGTGGCTTTGAAATGGTTCCAGCGGCGCAGGCCATGGTTGCAGATTGCTCAGAACTAGTTTAAGTGAAGTCAATTCCAATCCCCTCTAATAACACTTGGGCTCAGCTTTTACGGTTCCCAAACTTTCAGTGGTAGACTTACCCCAAAACCACTTCTTGATCTGGCCCCATGCTCTCTCCAGAAGGTTCTCTCGGGCCACCTGATCCTGTCTTCGAAGCTCCTCATCCTGGCCTTGAGCCACCTCATCTTCCCTTCGACCCACATCATCCTGCCCTTGAGCCACATTATCCTGCCCTCCACCCACCTCATCCTGCCCTTGACCCACCTCATCTTGCCTTCGAGCCACCTCATCCTGCCCTTGAGCCACCTCATCCTGCACTCGAGCCACCTCATCTTGCCTTCGAGCCACCTCATTCTGCCCTTGAGCCACCTCATCCTGCCCTCGAGCCACCTCATCTTGCCTTCGAGCCACCTCATCTTGCCTTCGAGCCACCTCATCCTGCCCTTGAGCCACCTCATCCTGCTCTCGAGCCACCTCATCCTGCCCTCGAGCCACCTTATCCTGCCCTCGAGCGGCCTGATCCTGCCATCCATGGCCCTGATACTGCCCTTGAGACACATGATCCTGCCCCAGCTTATAATAGCAGCCCTTATTCCGTTTTACCATTGTGTCTATCACCTGAATGAGCTCCCGTACCTGTTGCTCCCTCTCTGCACCCGTCGCTCGGTTGTTGAATGCACAGACCCTCCCCCCACAGCTACTGACCAGCTCTTTAAGGTTCTTCTCAGATTTACGGACAAAGGTTTCTATAGTTTTATTGCCCAGGTCGTCTTTCCGGGTAAACACGATCACCGTGAACTTCAGTGTTTTCTTGCCAAAGTGGCGCTGGATACTTTGTACGGACTCCCGCTCCTCCACGGTGAACCGTCCGGCCTGAAGCACAAGGAGGATGGCTTGCGGGCCGGGGGAGGAGAGCTTTGCACACTGCTCCATCTCTGTGGTGTGTTCCGCTGAAAGGACTGTGAGGGGAAGGAAGTCCGGGGTGTCCACCACCACTAGAGGCCTGCCCTCCCACTCCGCCTCCCCCCTCTGGCACTGTCTGGTCACCGGCACTGCCGAGGGTCTGGACTCAAACACCGCGCTCCTCAGGATGCTGTTCCCGGTGGCACTTCTCCCAGCTCCAGTGTTGCCGACGAGGATCAGTCTCAGTTCATCTCGGTCTCCCCCTGTGCGAAACCCATCAGTACTAGAGGTCGAGGTTTGGGGAATTCCAGGGGGTTCCGTGAGTTCACAAACACCTTCACCTGCCTCACCCCTCGGTTCTCTTTTGCCGCTGTCATCTGTGGAAGCAACATCACAAGTGAGTCAATATACTGGTCAAGAGAGAGATTTCATTAACTGATAGTGCAAAGCTAATTCACATTTTTCTTGCTGGAGATCCCGCTACATACAGGATGAAGGAAGAATGTGTCTGAACTAAAGATAATGGTGGGGTAGGAGAGTACGATCTGCTTCCTATGGTCACCCTGGTTTTTTGCTGATGTTTCACTGTTTTTCGACTTTAGTCTGGCTGGGGCCCTGCTATCCAGGGCCCCAACCTAGCTGCTTCTTCTCTAAATTGATTTTATGTACTATATGTACACTCCAGTTTGGTTACTGGGGTTCCCTTGTGCGTCTCTAGTATATAGTACACTAGGTACCAAGGGCATAGGTACCCCAGAGGCCTACCAGGGGCTGCAACATGTATTATGCCACCCCTGGGAAGCCTTCCAAAATGAAACCACAGGACTGCTACTGCAGCCTGGGTAAGGTGGTGCATTCACCCCTTACTAAGATATAGGTGTTAGATCTGGGGGTCTCTAGTTGGCAGATGTAGGTACCACTGTCCTAATAGGGACCCTTGCTTCTAGTCAGGGTAAGGAGGATTCACTCTTTAGATAACCCTTGCTCACCCCCTTGGTAGCTTAGCATGAGCAGTCAGGCTTATCAAAAGCAATGTGTAAAGTATTTGTACCAACACTCACAGTAACACAGTGAAAACACCACAAAGGGACTCCACAACAGTTTAGAAAAATAAAGGTATTTCATCTAAACTACATAAGACCAAAACAACAAAAATCCAACATACACAGTTCAAGAATATGATTTTCAAAGAGTTCTAGGGTTTGCGTTAAAATACTCCACAGCTGCGACACGTTTAGCCCAAAGTACCTGTAGGTGCGACAAAGTACCAAAATGAAGCTGCAGCGTTGAAAAACAAGCGATGTGCCCCTCCTGAGACCCTGGTGAGGCGTTGAGACAGCCCCGCTGGACACAGCTGGTGTGTTGCAATGAATCCGGTCTGTATGGGGAGGAAGGCAATACCTTGAATGGATTAGGGTGCGCAGGTTCCGTAGGAAGCGTCTCGCAAAAGTACGATGCGATGATCTCCGGGGCGGCGATGATCTCAGGTGCGGCAGCGATACGCAGCATCGATCTTCTCCTCTCGTGGCCCCTCATTGCGATGGCTCTGCGACAATGTTCGCAGCGACGTGATGTGGTCCACAAGCAAGCGGTGCAACGATCTCACCCAGCGATGACAGGCTCTGCGAGGATACTCCCAGTGACAGGATACTTCCCGCACCGAGGCGATGTGCTCTGCAAGCAGACAATGCATCGGTTCTTGCAGCGGCAATCGGTGTTGCGATGATCTCGATCTTCGCAGCGGCGGGAATTTCCCCGCACTGTCGATGATGCACTCAGCAAGCGAGCGATGCATGAAGATTGTCTTTGTTTCTCCTTGTCCAGCTCCCCAAACGGCAGGCAACAATATCCAGATGCCCCTCAGTCTGATTCAGCACTCTAGGAAGGGCAGAGCTCTCTCAGCAGAGTTCTGGGGAAAGCTGGGTGTGAAGTCCTTTTGTTTCTGGGACTTCTTAACAGGAGGCCAGCTCTCTTCAGGCGCTTGGAGATCTCTTCATGCAAGGGGACAAAGCACCAACAAAGTCCTTCTCCTCTCCTTGGCAGCAAAGCAACTGCAGGCCAGCCCACAAACACACAGCAGGACAGTCTTTCCTCTTCAGTCTTCCAAATTTCTCCTTGGCAGGGGTTCCTACTTGATTCTAGGATGATCTAAGTTTCTGTAGTCTGGGTAGCCCTTTTTATACCAGTCTTTCCTTTGTTCTCTCGAGGCAGAGAGGCCTTGGCTTGGTCAGAACCAGTTCAGGTCAGGTCCTGAGCACTTTCTTTTTCTGTCTTCTCCTCTCCTTTCGGAGAGAGGGGCAGGGTCATCAGCCGCCAAGCAGGAGGTGGAACAAGCATTGTGGAAGGCAGGCACAGCCCTATTCAGGCCCAGGTGCAATCCCCCCACCAGTCAAGATGCAGATGCACTCATTCAGTCCAGGGCTGACTCTTTCAGCCTCCTGTGGGCTCCCCAGCCCCTGTCACTCACAAACCTGACAGTCAATTCACAACCAGGCCAAGGCACACAGAAAGGTCTTTCTAAAAGTGCTGTCCTCAAACACAGGATTTAAAAAACATCTTTCCTAAAAGATGTGTTAATAAATTCTGAGTTCCGGGATACCAGACTTGTATGTCCTATCTTGTTGCTATGGGAAGATATGAAGGTAAAAATTATACTCCGCATTCCCCATTAGAGCCTATGGGCAGGATAGCCCTCCCAATAGTGAAAAATGAAAATGGCTGTAATTCACTACCAAAGCATGTCACACATACTAGTACATGCTCTACCTTTCACATACACTGCACCCTGCCCAGAGGGGTACCGTGGGCCTTTCATTGGGGTGTCCAATGTGAATAGAAAGGGAAGGGTTAGGCCTGGTCAGTTGAAACACTGGCCAGGTCGCCATGGCAGTTCACAGACTGCTCACAGGCAATGCTGTGGCAGGCCTGAGACACCCTTTTAGGGCTACTCGTGTGTGGAAAACTGATCAACAGTCATGAACATCATCGACACGCCATCTTGCTTAACAAGAGCCACTGTGTGCGCGTAAGCGGCACACATTTTAGACATCGCGGCCATTTCGTACTCGGCTAGTCACCTATGATTCACCCTGACCTCTCAATCATCCCCAGCGCCCTGACTATGCATGACCAAGCGTACCCGGGTCATAAAACCTTGTCCTCATGACAAGGCCCCAGAGCCACTTCCCACCCTAAACCCGTTTGTCCTTTCATCCTCCGCACATGAGCAAGCCCTTCTGATAACCCCCTGACCGCACCTGGTTGCTCGACCCGGTCCCAAGCACTAAACCAACCCTTCCGGACATAGTTTATTGCCCCCACACGGCAGGACTTGTTGTATGAACAAAAACGCCTGATCTAATCAATGGCGCGAACCCTCAGATCTGACCGATCCCACGCATTTGCAGATCCTGTCGGAGTGTCCAGCTACGAGATAGCGATCATTTGTTCGATCTGGGTGGGGGACGATAACTGTTGGGACTGTGTGGGAACCTGTTGGGGGCGGGAATTCCAAGAATGTTTGACCAGCAATAGACTGATGCAAAATGTATATAAAAAGACCGAGCAGCGGAGAAGTGGTTAGAACACCTCCCTAAGACATTCCGTGTGTCCGAATTGGTGTGTTCTCCTCTGGAGCAATAAACCTGTTCTTGCCTTCCAGTTTTCAGCACCTGCCTCTTTATTTTGGTCATTATTATTAAAGTGAATTAGAGGCGTCTTGTGCCGAGCAGCCTTGTTATTCGTTAAGGAGTGGCTGCTTTTCCACACATGTGGGTGGCACAATCAGTGCTGCAGGCCCTCTAGTAGCATTTGAATCACCAGCCCTGGCACACTCAGTGCACTTTACTAGGGACATCTTGGTAACACAAATATGTCAATCATGGATAACCAATCGCAATACCAATTTACCTAGGGAGCACTTGCACTTTGACACTGATCAGCAGTGGCAGAGTGCCCAAAGTATCTAAACCAGCAAAAACGAAATCCAGAACAGTGTAAAAAAATACAGGAGGTAGAGCAAAAAAGTCAGATGAAACCACGACAAAGATGCCAGGTCTAACAATAGGTTACCCATAGCTATCTTAAATCACTGCATATAGAAACCTATCAGTCACCCCTACGGCAGGCCTTATCAATCCTGAAGACAAGGTGCTCGGTTTTGTGTGAGAGGGTGCCCATGCATGAGCAGGGTCCCTCTGCAGCCTTCGTCACCCATTCTTTGGGGCTGTTTTGTGATGCAGCCAGACCATATACTATTAAGTGCATTATAACCTCACGGTTAATGCTAACTTTGGGATGGCTGCATGGAAACATGTTGTGTTTGCTGTCAAACACTTTGGAATCCTACCCCACACACCAGTTCTGGCGGTGAGGGTAGAATTCCACCCTTCTAAAGGGAGAGACATGTACACACCGGTATACCAGGTAACAGTTCAAAAGATCATTGGCATCTCAAAATGGATGCTGCTGCCACAGACTCTAGTCTGGCCTCCTGCTGCTGACCGAAACCCCAGCAGGGGAGGCCTAGACAATAGGCTTCCTGTCACAGGGAGGTGTAACCACCTCCCAGACTGGCCTTAGTGGATTGGGGCTGGGTGGGTGCACTCTGAGAGTGCTTTGAAGTCTGCACTGGGGGCACATTTTGTGTCCCTGTGCATAGCCTAGTTCAAACCGATTGCAGGGGCTACCAGCCACTGCTCTGGCGAGAAACTGGACAAAGAAAATGGGTGTAGCCACCCCTCTTCCCAAACGCTCCCAAAGGTGGGTCCACAGAGTTAATCCAACCCCTTTCTTAGGTATAAGTAAGGAACCCCTGGCAACAGGACTTTAGATATCCCTGGATGAAACTCTGCAACTGAATCCTGGAACTTCAACGCTCTACTCAAGACGAGGAGACTGAGGAAATATCCCTTGGGGTCAAGGAGTGATTCCCTTGCTTGGTAGGCACCAACAAAGCAATTGACGGTCTGCATCTCCCAAGCTCCCGACCTACTCCGAAGTACCTGCAGCCCAGGAAGAGGATTTCCAGATTTCTCAAAGGCTGATCCGAGTCACCAGCAAAGCTGAGACCCGCAGCCCTCACAAGTGATGTGGAACCGGAACTTCGGGACACCGTGCACATTTGCAAGTGCATCAGCTTTTCAACGTCTCTTGAGGCTGTGCTTTGGGTTACTTCTAGCCCACTCCCTGACCACCTTTTGCACCGAAGATTGTGAGCCTACACTCCACGAGTGTTCCGTGAGCCCCTTCTTGCATTTCCCATTTGCGATCCCTGGTCCGTCAACTGGTGGGTTCTTATGAAGGCAACACAGATTTTCCTTGGGCTTCCAGATGTGCCCCAACTCCCCACCACGTGTTGAGTCCTTCAAACCTTGCTGGTGCACACCGAAGCATTTCTTGACTTCCTGCGTTTTTTGCTGTTGCCAAGGCTTGTTGGGTCCAATATGGGCTCCGACACCGCAGCAACGGCAGCACTGGACATCCTTTGTGGGACAGCTTGATTCCAGATCCTTGTATTGTTAACACCTCCTGGTCCTCGTGGCTGGGGAGTCAAGCTTCACCTCCTTCACCCGTAATCACCCGACATCAGTGGGCATTCGACTATCGTGCCCCTGGTGACTCGCAAGTGACCCAGACTCTGTCCCCTCTGCTTTCAAGTTCTTCTCGTCTTTGATCTAGGCTTGGAACACACTGGACACTTTCCACTTCAACGGCAGCAGAACTTTGCAGCAGATCGCCATTGAATTCAACAAAGATTCCCGACATCAAAAGACACCTATGTACCCGGCTTCCCTGGATGAGGTAACTCAAGTACTCCGGTGCTCCAGTGGGTGTTGGCCCTAGAACCCCTTAAGTTATATGTTGTATCATATATCTGGATGCAATGACAGAACCAGCAAAATACAAGTCGGGCGGCACACTATGCTAACATATTTTTAGCTTATCTGTTTTTGAGCCACGCCCTTAATTACATTGGCCTTGCTCCTTTGGGAGATCCCCCAGTATTTTCATCCCACTTAAAGCCCTGTTAGCAGGTATGCAGAAGTATCGCTAATGAAGGGGGGCTAATCATCCCCCCTAGTGCTTTGAAAAAATAATCAATATCTTGGACTTCTACACCATTTATTGAGCTTTAAGTAAAATACCTCTTGGACGCTCTCCCTGAGGCACATCAGTCACCTCGGAGTGCTCATGCTCAGTAATGGGACCTCCTGTTCCTCACCCCTCACACTGAGGCCTCTCACAAGGACTTGGATACAACCCCTTGTAGCGGGGCTGATGCCATTTTACCTTTTGCTGTCTTTTGCACACTCAGGGTGAAATTGCAAAAAACACAGTTGATGGACAGAATGTAGAACAATGTCATACATTCACCCCAGTACAAGGATCTGGGCCTAAATCCATCGTTTTTTTGCACTCCACACCACCCTGGGTTAGACACTGGCTATATGCAAATCAGCTCTGACCCTGTGCCTCATGGGAACAGTCCAGTCCGAACTGCCAAGCCATGTCTTTCCCAGACCGGAATCAAGCATCCAAGGACCGGTTTCTGGCTATCAGCCTTCATCAGCCTGGATAGCTTAACTCCAGTGGTGTGGAGAGCCTGGGACTCACGTCTGAGCATCCCCAGCACACTCAGGGCGAAATTGCAAAAAACACAGTTGATGTACAGAAAGTAGAACATTGTCATACATTCACCCCAGTACAAGGATCTGGGCCTAAATCCATCGTTTTTTTGCACTCCACACCACCCTGGGTTAGACACTGGCTATATGCAAATCAGCTCTGACCCTGTGCCTCATGGGAACAGTCTAGTTCCCATGAGGCACAGGGTCAGAGCTGATTTGCATATAGCCAGTGTCTAACCCAGGGTGGTGTGGAGTTAAAAAAAAACGATGGAATTAGGCCCAGATTTCTGTACTGGGTTGAATGTATGACATTGTTCTACATTCTGTCCATCAACTGTGTTTTTTGCAATTTTCACCCCGAGTGGGCTGGGTATGCTCAGACGTGAGTCCCAGGCTCTCCACACCACTAGAGTCAAGCTATTCAGGATGAAGAAGGCTGATAGCCAGAAACCGGTCCTTGGATGCTTGATTCCGGTCTGGGAAAGACATGGCTTGGTAGTTCGGACTGGACTGTTCCCATGAGGCACAGGGTCAGAGCTGATTTGCATATAGCCAGTGTCTAACCCAGGGTGGTGTGGAGTGCAAAAAAACGATGGATTTAGGCCCAGATCTCTGTACTGGGGTGAATGTATGACATTGTTCTACATTCTGTCCATCAACTGTGTTTTTTGCAATTTTCACCCCGAGTGGGCTGGGTATGCTCAGACGTGAGTCCCAGGCTCTCCACACCACTGGAGTCAAGCTATTCAGGCTGAAGAAGGCTGATAGCCAGAAACCGGTCCTTGGATGCTTGATTCCGGTCTGTGAAAGACATGGCTTGGTAGTTCAGACTGGACTGTTCCCATGAGGCACAGGGTCAGAGCTGATTAGCACATAGCCAGTGTCTAACCCAGGGTGGTGTGGAGTGCAAAAAAACGATGGATTTAGGCCCAGATCTCTGTACTGGGGTGAATGTATGACATTGTTCTACATTCTGTCCATCATCTGTGTTTTTTGTCTTTTGCACACAGCACACACTTTAGCTATTGTTTAGAGTTAGGCCGAGTATTTTATTTCACATGAGAATAACTTGTTTTTCTGCATTGCTAGGCTTGCTTAGAAAGCTTAGTCTTTACAGTGAGTGCAGAGGCCTTCAAGGTTAACGAAACACGGTGGCTGTTGTTCGCACTGATCAGCGGACGTTCTAGCCATAACATGTATGCAGATGTGGCCAACTCAGATGCTGCCGCCTTTAAAAATGCACTGCATAGGCATGATTAAACACACTTGGAGAACATTCATATGCGTAGACTTTTGCTGAACTAGATGTGATTCACTTCTGCTAATCCCTGAGGTATGGGGTCGCCCATGCAAGTCTAAGAGACCTTCTATAGTTATAAAATAAACTACTAGCAAGGGAGGGTGAAATATAGGTATATTTTAAACCTGTTTCCATTTTGCATTATAATATGCTTTCTCCTCTTGTATTTTATGGAATAGTAACTATGCTGACAACCTTATTTTTAATCATATGTCTGCTTGTATTGGCCAAGATGCTGCACTTGCGATCACGACGCTGAAATAAATATTTTAACCTTGCTCGTGTCTCCCTTTACTCCATGTTTTGGACTGGTATGAGAGTGTAACAAAAGAGTGCTCATGTTCTGGGTTGTCTAATCATTAGTTTCTTTGCTATAGGACAGAGAGCTAATGTGAAAATGAAAAAATGAAAATGTTTTTATTCTGCGCATACTTTGCCCCATGGGCGTCAAGGCGCCTAACATCAGAATCACAGCTTATCACTCCAGGGAACGTTCAGTTAGAGATAAGACTTCCTAAAGAACCATGTCTTTAGCTCCTTTTTGAACAAATCAATTGATGGCAACCTCTTAAGCTCGATGGGAATCGAATTCCAGAGCTGAGGGGCCACAACTGAAAAGGCCCTAGCTCCCCATCTAGCCAGCCTGACCCGTGGCACGACAAGTTGGAGCAGTTCAGCGGATCGAAGGCCTCTAACTGGAACATAACGAGCGAGCAAGGAACTAATCCCACTCATTGATCCCTCCGCCAATGCTCTGTAGGTCATGCAAAGAATTTTAAAAGAAATTCTGTGCTGCACTGGAAGCCAGTGAAGGTCTTTCCTGGCTTTAGTCGCAGAAGCCACCTTAGGAAGGGCCAATACAAAACGTGCAGCCGCATTCTGCACAATTTGCAGTCGATGCACAAGGCTCTTGTTGGACTCCATGTACAGGGAATTGCAATAATCCAGCCTGGAGCCAACAAGAGCGACTGCAATTTGTTTCCGAGCTTGGGGAGAAAGATATTCACGGATTCTATTTAGAGTCCTAATCACACCCCAGCAAGTGGCCACGGTCCTGTTTACTTGAAGGGACATAGAGAGTGAGGTGTCAAATATCACACCTAGATTTCTGGCTGATTGGGAGGGAGAGGGGCAGGTGCCAAGAGACGAAGGCCACCACTCGCTCGACCACACATCCTGGTTCTTTCCAAAAACCAGTACCTCTGTTTTTTCGCCATTGAGCCTCAGGGAATTGACAGTCATCCAGTCTGCCACCAACTGCATGCATACCCTGAAGCTCAAGGCAGATGTTACCACAGAGGAATGAGCCAGAGACACCATGATTTGAGTGTCATCAGCGTAGGATACTACCTCCATCCCCTGCGATCTTATAAGTCTAGCAAGGGGGGCCACGTAGATGTTAAACAGGGTCGGGCTCAAGGCCGACCCTTGTGGCACCCCACATTGCAAAGACTTGGCAGGGGAGAGGTAGTTCCCAAGCATCACTCTCTGCTCTCTTTCTAAAAGAAAAGAGTTGAGAAGACTCAAAGCCGATCCCTCGACCCCTGCCTCCCTAAGCCGAGATGTTAAAATGGCGGGAGACAGGGTATCGAATGCGGCCGAGAGATCAAGTAAGACCAAGACAGTAGATTGGCCAGAGTCCACTTTCCGACGGATCTTGTCGGCCACAAGAGTCAAAGCGGACTCTGTGCTGTGGTGTTTCCTGAAGCCATGCTGTGTGTTATCTAAATATCCGGAATGATCAAGAAAGGCGGACAAATGAGAATTTAGGTGTGCTTCCAACATCTTTGCAGGTGACACTGATGATAGTCAGGTAGGGGATTTTAGGTACTAAGGTGAGTTTTTGGGACACCCTAATTCACCAAGGTCCTGAGTCTCTGTGCACAGTTCTGTTTCTGAGCAATAGCCCTGCAACATGGCGCCCTAACGATGGTGGTCTTATTTACAGGACGCTTGAGTAGTGCTTATATGAGTCCATAACCCTCTCACTATTGTTTCTGGTTAACAGTGGTGGTGGATAAACGTACCTATATTCACATAGGTCTTTTCAAGCTTGATTCTATAAAAACGGTTTAATTTTTGAATTACTACCCAGTTGTGCTACATTGTTTTGCATTGTACATCTTTCTTTCTGTGTCATTATGGGTGACGTTGACAAACCGCAGAATAGTCGCATTGTTGTGCGCAACCATTTGCAAACATATAATGTCTCCATGGAGGGCATGGCAGTTATTATGGTGGTGAATGCTGAAGTAGCATACCCGTTTGAGATGTTCTACTCATGGCTGACGTTTCCAGCAGTGGATGCGGCTACTCAGGTGTTTCACACTTATTCTCACTCAGCCATGCCCGTGGAATATGTTTTCTTACAGTTCACAGGAAGTTCCTAAATCTGCATGGCAGCACCGCGTTTGGTTTAACGGCGCCCTTCCCCACAGTTTAACGGCGATTAGATTAGGTCCTTTGTCCATTCGAGGCGCTTCATGGCCTGTGTTGGCTGGATTCACCCCGCATCCTCGTGCGGGGACAATCCCCGTTGCTGAATTGAGACTCCTGAATACCTCCGCAATTGGGGTTATTAGGGCCTTAGTTCAATATGTTACCCGCAATTTCCAGGGCGGGCCCCTGGTGTTGCGACGCTTCCAGTTGGACCGAACGGTATGAAGCTTAGTCCCGTGATGGTTAATGCAGTAATGGGCAAGCGTCCCCTAGATAAGGATGATATGCCTTTCTGGCTTGCCCGTAAATTTGACCAACTGGAGGCAATTTTTCCTAATGCGAGTCCTGTAGAAAAACACGGGATCCTTACAATTAGTTTGCCCAAAGACTTGGTACCGGAAGCCGGTGACTGCTAGTCCTGGGGAAAAATCTTTGCGGAAGTGTACATGAGGTGCTTTGGTATTCTGTCAATGGCTGTCCTTCCCTTGGTCATTAAGCGTGTTCAGGATGAACACAGACCTGAGGCAGTGGTTGAATTGGGAATGAGACTTCTCGGCACATTTGACATAGTTTCCGATCTCCTCCTTTCTAATATAAAGGGAGATGCGATAAACTTTCAGGTGTCTAATGCTTTGCGCGAAATCCCCGATGCCGATAAACCCGTCAGTCACCGAGAATTATTACGGTGGCTTATACGACCATAGGCCGTAATAGTTTAGGTGTCAAGCCATTTTCTAAGAATGAGAAAAAACAAAACCAGGGGTCGAAGTCTGAAAACGACGATCAATCCGAATCTTAAGAGCAAAATTGTAATAAGAACAAAAAACTTGGTAAACAGCAACAGAAACAGGAGTCCCGTCCCGCATCACCTGTGCCTGCGTCTACAGACCGCACTTATGACTTGCGCGACCGCGCAATGATTAAATCGCCCGATCGTTTTCAGGTTCCTGATCAACGTTCTCCTACAGGACACATCAGCCTCACTGACAAGTGGCGGGAACAGCGGCAGAAGAAGGGGTGGTCAGCAGAGTCGCAACCAGCCCAGCCCGAAAGACGGAAAAGGGAAGCAGGACGATTCTTCGCAGAAAAGGCCCCAGTTTCAGAAAAAGAACGTTGCCCCTTTAACAGCGAGATATGCCACAGATAGTGAGAACGCAGCTTCGGAATCAAACATGGGCGCTGACTCTGTAGGACAGTGCGGCGGAGATTACCATAGTACGAGAGGTGCTCCGTTCACTACAGAAGGTGATAGCGATAAATTTGTTGTTGTTGAGACAGCTGACACTAGAGTAGCTCCCTCTGAGAGGCTTTTTGAGATTGATCTTTTAATTGACGGTGACTTACAATGTACTATAAAATGGGTATTTTGGGAAAATCTTACTACTACCTATGACATTTTGCTAACTTAGCTGGGGCTGACTGGCCCCCAACTTTTGTTCTCGCAGCTCAGAGAGGTGAGGAGGTAATGCTCCCTAGTTTCACGCACAGTGTCGAAAGAGCATGCGCTGAATTTTGCAGAAGAGTGGGCTAAGGTTCTTGCACCGGCTTTGTACCATACTCACTGTGGTTGGGATAAATTCTCCCCCCAACATGAATCAATCAATCCGGCCACTTGTAGAGCGCACTACATACCCGTGAGGGTCTCAAGGCTTTGGGGGGGTGCTGATACTGATCGAAGAGCCAGGTCTTAAGTACCCTCCTGAAGTCCAGTAGGTCTTGGGTCTCCCGTAGTACATAAACACTGAATGGGTTTGCTTAATTTGAGCCGCACATCACAATTTTATGCCAGTTGTAAGAAAAGCATCAGTTAGTAACAAAAAGCAACTATGGCTGGGGTGCTCCCAAGGTGTATGACACCTACCCACCAAAGTGTCGGTCAATCCCAGGGTTCAAAGAGCCCGGAATGTACATAAGCACAAAATGCACCTGAGCACACCAATATTGTTCTGTTCAAATTCAATAATGCAGTTTGTATACCAGAAATTACAGTGACGTCTCAGCACCCTATATCATTTTAGTCAAAAAAGTCCCAGAGAGCAAAATCAAATGATTCAGACAGATCTTCTTAGGTTGAGGTCTGTTTTTAATTTCCACAGTTCACCAGAAGAGAATAGCAGCCGACGCGCGTTTCGCCCACAGGGCTTTCTCAAGGCTCGTCATCAGTTTCTTCAGAAGTGTGAGATTAATAATGTTCTATGGGTTGCACTTGTCTGTATTAGATGGATGAAAACCCGGATGTATGGCCACACATTCGTCAATTGGTACTGTAAATATCCAGTCCTATTTCATCAATATGATAGTTATGGCCCAAATATGAAAGAAGCTTTGTTTTAGATCCTCTTCCAATTTATACATCGATCATAATGTCCAGGTCCATCTTTTATTGAATGGTGCTATCCATTTGAATCCTGATAAATCCAAAGGTACACTCTTCTCCTTTTGCTAGCACTAACCGCGGGGTCCACTCCTATTCATTTCTCGTGTGCCTCTTGGGTCTCCCGTAGGTTGGTGGGGAGGGTGTTTCAGGTCTTGGCGGTGAGGTGGGAGAAGGATCTGCCTCCAGCTGTCGTTCTTCGGATGCGGGGGACAGCGGCAAGGGCGCGGTCGGCAGAGCGGAGCTTGCGGGTGGGGGTGTAGAAGCTGAGTAGTCTGTTGAGGTACGCTGAGCCGGTGTCGTGGAGGGCTTTGTGTGCGTGGATGAGGAGCTTGAAGGTTATCCTCTTGCTGACGGGGAGCCAGTGTAGGTCTCTCAGGTGTGGAGGTACGTGACTGCAGTGGGGGATGTCGCGGATCAGACGTGCCGAGGTGTTCTGGATGCGTTGCAGCCATCTCAGGAGCTTGGCCGATGCTCCTGCGTAGAGGGCGTTACCGTAGTCCAGCCTGCTGGTGACGAGAGCCTGGGTGATTGTTCTTCTTGTTTCAGTGGGGATCCACTTGAAAATCCTACGTAGCATTCGGAGGATGTTGAAGCAGGATGAGTAGACTGCGTTTATCCTGTTTAGTCATGGTGAGGGTGGAATCGAGGATGACCCTTAGGTTGCGTGCGTGGTCTGGGGGTGTCGGAGCAGTTCCCAGTGTCGTCGGCCACCAGGCGTCGTCCCAGGCTGAAGGGGTGGTCCCAAGGATGAGGACCTCCGTCTGGTCTGAGTACAGCTTCAGTTGGCTGTTCCTCATCTAGTCGGCGACGGCCTTCATTCCTTCATGGAGGTTGGTTTTGGCTGTGTTGGGGTCTTTGGTGAGGGAGATGGTCAGCTCGTTGTCGTCGGAGTAGGAGATGATGTTGACGGGCGACGTTGGCGAGGGGTGCCATGTAGATATTGAACAGCGTCAGGCTGAGGGACGAGCCCTGGTGTACACCGCAGATGATCACGGTTGCCTTGGAGTGGAAGGGGGGGAAGTGGACGCTCCGATTTCTGCCTGAGAGGAAGGATGTGGTCCAGTCTAGGGCATTCGCTCGGATCCCAGCATCGTGTAGGCGTGTGCGTAGGGTGCGGTGACAGACCGTGTTGAAGGCGGCTGACAGGTCCAGGAGGATGAGGGCTGCTGTTTCTCAGTTGTCTAGTAGAGTCCTGATGTCATATGTGGCGGCGATAAGGGCGGTTTCGGTGCAGTGGTTGCTGCGGAAACTGGACTGGGATGGGTCCAGGATGTTGTTGTCTATGAGGTAGCGGGTCGGCTGTTTGTTGAAGATTTTCTCGGTGACCTTAGCCGGAATTGGGAGCAGGTAGATGGGCCGGAAGTTCTTGAGGTCCTTGGGATCCGCCTTTAGTTTCTTGAGTAAGGCGTTGATCTTGGCATGCTTCCAGCTTTTCAGAAAGGTTGCCGTCTCAAAGGAGATGTTGATGGTCTTGCTGAGATGGGGTGAGATGGATGCGCTGGCTTTGTTGAAGATGTTGTGGGGGCATGGGTCTAGTGGTGAGCTGGAGTGGATGGTCTCCATGATCTCGCTGGTTTTATTGTTGATGCTTGTCCAGGGGAGTAGATGGTTGGTGCGTGTGGTGGTGGTGGGAGCAGTAGCAGTCGGTGCGGTCATGACTTTGAAGCTGTCATGGATGTCGGTGATCTTGCGGTGGAAGAAGGTGGCCAGTGACTCGCATAGGTTTTTCCAAGGTGGAATGTCGTTGGTATTTGAGCTGGGGTTGGAGAGTTCCTTACTATTGCAGGCATTGTTGTCAAGGCGGTCCTTGATTGAGGTCCTCTTGGCGGCTCTGATGAGTTGGTGATGGCTGCGGGTGGTGTTTCTGTGGGCTGTGTAGCTGTCTGGTGATCGTTCGCAGAGCCAGTTCTTCTCCAGTTTTCTGCATATTCTTTTGGAGGCCTGGAGGTCTTCGTGAACGAGGTAGCTTTCTTGCTGGTGTGGCTGTTGGAGGGTGTCTTGAGCGGGGCGAGGGTACTGGTGCAGTTGTCGATCCATTGTTGGAGGTTGCGGGCGGCGGTGTCGGGGTCGATGGAGTCGGCGGATGGGTTCAGGGCGAGGGTGGTGGTGAGCTGGTCCTCAGTGACTTTGCTTCAGCATCGTCAGGGATGTAGTTGGGCCCAGTGGTGCATGGTGGGCTTCCTGAAGGTGAAGTGGATGCAGTGGTGGTCGATGGTGCGGTTGAACGAGACGTGAGGACTTGCAGTAAAAATGGGGTTGAGCGTATGGCCGGCAGTGTGGGTGGGTGTTGCCACGAGCTGTCTGAGTCCGAGGCTGGCGAGGTTGTCAAGCAGGGTGGTGGAGTTGGTCTCGTTGTTGTTCTCGAGATGAAAGTTCAGGTCTCCTAGGAGGATGTAATCCGTGGAGGCGAGGGCGTGCGTACAGATGAAGTTGGAGATGGAGTCACTGAACTGTGGTCAGGGTCCGTGGGGGCTGTAGATGAGGGTTCCTCTGAGGGTGGTGTTGGGATCGGTGTGGATCTGGAAGAGCATGTGTTCGGCAGTGCTGAGGGTGTCGTCGGTGTTTGTCGATACTCTTAGTGTGCTCCTGTGGACGATGGCCATTCCTCATCCTGTTCCGTTGGTGCAGTCCCTGCGCGTGATCTTGTATCCTTCTGGGATGGCAATGGCGATGTCGGGTGTGGAGGCAGGGTTCAGCCTGGTCTCTGTCAGGAAGGTGACGTCAGGGGAGGTAGAGTCGAGGAGGTCCCAGAGCTCGATGACGTGTTTGTGGACAGAGCGGGTGTTGAGGAGGATGCATCTGAGGTTGTTGGGTTCCATGGTGGGTGGTTTGGCTGGCCGGATGCTGGTGAAGTTGCAGTTACGGCAGGTGAAGGGTCCTTGGGTGCGCTTTGGGGTTGCCCGATAGCAGGTGTGTTCTCGCCCGTGGTTGAGTGCGTTGAGGGTGCTGGCGTCGTAGCGCAGTCTGGTGTCATGACGTCTCTGGAGTCTAGGGGTCCTGGCGCTGGGCGTGGGCCAGGCGCGGACAGTCGCAGACGGGTTTCCTTAGGTGCGCATTCAGGGGACGCAGCAGCGGGAAAACAGCGAAGAGGGCGGGCAGGTGGTACAGAAGGCATGGTGAGGCCACAATAGTGGAGAGAATAACAATACAAATGCAATCAGAGTACAAATACAGTCATAAACCACAATCCCAGGCCGGGGGGGCGAGAGAAGGGCACAAATGAGTGACACGGTTAACACAGCAGCTGGGAGACAGAGCAACTTGAAAACAAACTCTCCTTGCCACTGCACGAACTCCATATGAGGGGGTGAGGGAGGGAGGAGCAGCTGGGAGGCGGGAGTGAGGCGGCGAATGGGAGATCAGGGGGCGGGGATGCAGGGCATGCAGCGGCGGGAAAACAGCGAAGGGGGGCGAGTGGGTAGTACAGATGGCAATGTGGGGGCACAAATGGGGAGAGAATAACAATAGAAATGCAATCAGAGTACAAATACAGTCAAACACCACAGTCCCAGGCGGGAGGGGATGAGAGAATGGCACAAATAAGTGACACAGTTAACACGGCAGCTGAGAGACAGAGCAACGCGAAAACAGAGAGCGTAAGCAGACCAAAGCGAGAAGCAGAAGCAGGCACACAGGGGCTGTGTGGTGATGAGGGGAGCGTCCTACCTGGTGACGGTCAATGCCTCAGCCTCAACCTCAATATCCCATGTGACGTGAAACCAAGGCTTCTGTGGCAGAAATCCTTGAACATTTGGAATATCTCCGATGAATAACCCATTTTTTACTGTGACCAAACCTGATGGTTCGTACCGTTTGGTATTGGATTACGGGCATTTAAACTTGCATTGCTGTACCTGTGCAGTACAGAATACTCACAGCTCTGCCCTGGTGGATGTTCTTGTGCGTAAAACGTTTAAAACCACACTTGACATATCCAATGTTTTTTTGCCCACAACTTGTCTGGTTTAAGTAGTCAATGGACCAGTTTTACCAGTGGTGGCAAACAAAGACAATTCAAATGTTTAGCTATGGGCTATAGGAATGGTCCAGGTGTGTTTGCTGCCCGTATTGTCTCTCCTTTAGAGAGAGTTGACCCAGATGCGTGTTCGTATGGGGATGACATTTACCTCACAGATGATGACATTTGGGCGCATTTGTGTCATTTGCAATTTTGCTGACTTACAAATTCAGCTTTGCAAAGTCTCACATTGCAGAGTGCACAGTGTTGTTCCTGGGCTATGAGCTCAACAATGAAGGTCGAGGATTGGCTCCTCATTTCTTGGAGAAATGCGCACAACTGCGCACTCCAACAACACTTAAAAAATTACAATCTTTGCTGGGATTTTTGCATTTCAGGCGTACTTATATTCCCGAATAGGCCCAGCGTATCAAGCCACTGTATGCTTTGATACAACCTACTTTTTCCAAATCATGCTGGCTGCCTGAACATTCAGCTATTTGGCAATCCTTGCAGGCTGATCGTCTGGAATCTAAATTCTTACTGGCTTGTGATAACCACACCAACCTGGTGATAAGAATCGTCCCTGGGGCGGTGGGTTTCACGTACATTACCTTTAATGAAGGTGACACAGTACCTATCATTTACAAATCACACTTCCGCTGAAATGCAGTTTTCCACTGTGAAAAAAGTTGTGACAGCAGTGCAAATGGCGATTCTGAAGGAACGAGCACTGTCGCATGGAAAACGCATGTTGGTTGTTACCCCGCATCCGGCTCTAGAAGCAGTGACGAAAGCCAGTGTACCAAATTCTAAAGCTTTGCACCCACAGTGGATACAATTGGCAACATCATTGGCATCTCCAAATGTCACGTTTATTTTTGATGCCTCCTTACAGACGCAGGAGTTTTTGCAGTATGAATTCGTTCATCCTGCTCCCTTGACTATGCGCCCTTTGGAGGATTTCATTGTATCATTTACACCGATGGTTTGGCACAAGTCGAGCATGGGTCTAAGCATGCATGTCTCAGCCTGCACAATTGTGGTCGGTACAATGGTGAATGGAGAGTTCAAGCCTGATGTGCATACACAGACATTAGAGTACTGTACTGCCATTTGGCAGAGCTCCGTGCTTTGATGCTTGCACTGGAGTACTTGGATCGTTTTGTGACTACTCTTATTGTGAGTGACCCTTTTTTCTGTGTCCAGTCTTACAAGGACAATCTGTTCTTTTGGACTAAAAATTATTATTGTGACTCCAAAGGTAGCACAATAAAACATAAAATGATTGGGTTTGAGTGGCTGAACGTAAAGAGCGACTGCCACTCGTGTATGTAGTTCATACTCATGGTCATCAGCGTGTGGGAGTTCATGCTGTTGGCAATAGTTTCGCCGATGAGGCCGCGAAGACAGCAGTAGTGACATATTTGGTTGCAGCAGTTACACGTTCCAAAAGTAAGATTGATGATGACATCTTGGCAGCAATTGCCGCAACTTAGAAGGGAAGGAAATATCCTACTGGATTTCCTTCAAAGTACTCTTATCACTTAAGTCCTGATAAAGTTCCTTATGGGAAAATAACCGATGTTGGTGACAGATTGATTTCCAACACGGACCGCAGGCCTACCCTGATTACAGCTGCCCATGAGGGTGTTGCATCCGAGCAGGCGGGCGTTTCAGCTACTGTATCTCAACTACAACAACTTTTCTGGTGGCGGGGATTGTACAAACCGACACCTTATTATGTCCTTCAATGTGACATTTGTCAGCAGATAAAGCCTTCGACTGCTGCACGTCCGCCACAGACACAGTTGTAGATTTCTAATAAAACACTTGTTTGTGTTTATTTAGATCAATGCAGTCCTTTTTCTTCTGATTCTGCTTATAAGTACATCTTAGTTGCAGTTGATTCTTGCACGCGCTTTGTTTGGGTGTGGCCACACCACAGTGCTGACTCACGAACTGTCATAAGGAATTTGTGTGTCTTTGTGGGAATTTTTGCGTGTTGTACTTTCCATTCAGAAAAGGGTCCAGCGTTTGTCTCTAAGGCATACAAGGATGTCATGAGTTCATTGGGAGTCCAAGTCAAATTTTCGTCTCCATACCGGCCTGAGGGAAATAGTGTTGTGGAGCGGATGAACCGTGACTTAAAGCAGTCCTTGACAGCTAGGGTATTAGGTACAGGTCGGAACTGGCTAGGCCATCTCAATGGCGTCCAGCATGCACTTAATAATCTCCCTAGAAGGTCTCTGGGTGGGCGGACCCCATACAAAATGCTCTTTGGTATCAAAACGTTTGTCCTGGACCTTGAAGGTTTAGACCAGGCGGTGGCAGCTGCCCCCTTTGAAGTAGATGAGCATTGTAATTTTTTACAGACTCTATAAGAGACGAGAGACAGTCTTGCAAAGGAACACTTGCCCTCCACATCAGATGCTGCGTTGCAGGTCACGGTAGTTGGCTAGCTACCCCGAGTCGGAGAACTGGTCCGAGAGAAGGTCGAGAACAAGAAAGAGTTTGGCCCCTCATTTCGAGCTCCAGTTCTTGTACTTGGCGTGCAGGGCACAAGAACAGTCGTTTTACCTCCACTTCCAGGTCGTAAGGAAAAAAGGTACATCTCCATTTACAATGTCAAATTGCACAGAGTGGACGATTCTTCTTAGTATGACACTTGCGGTCTCCTGTTCAGCAAAGCTGAGACATTTTATTTTGGCTCCGGCTCCTAACAACAGGCCTGACATTGCTTTTGAGATGGCTGCTGTATCAAGTCCTTTATTGAATACTCTGCATGAAGATC
Organism: Lissotriton helveticus; assembly: GCF_964261635.1. NCBI lineage: Eukaryota > Metazoa > Chordata > Amphibia > Caudata > Salamandridae > Lissotriton > Lissotriton helveticus. The sequence continues at coordinate 44,087,130 of NC_136063.1, forward strand.
CTCTTAATGAGACTGAGTATACTTACCCCACAGACTTTATGATGCCCGATCTACAGACTTGTTTGGCAACTGAGTCCAGATTTTCATTTGACACTAACTCTACATCATCAGAAACCCCTTCAAAAATTTCTGTTTTTGCAACATGGTTTAAAAAAAAATGTTGATACCTCCATGGACTTACACTTGGTTGGTGCTTTTTTCATTTTTTTTGTTTATGTCAATTGGATTTGTGGTGTATTTTTTCCGTTTTGTGAATGGACACTAGAAATGCTATACTACTAATTAATGGAACATTGGCACCCCATTCCTCATCACACAGAATGAAGAGGGTCCTGACTTTTGTAAATATTACTGCTTTGCCCGTCTTAGATAGGATTGTATGGGATGCTGTTAAATTCCAGATTCACAGTCCCACAGAGGTTATTAATGTCCCAAACGTACTAAGGGTTTCGATGGGCAATGTGAATAAACAAAATATACGCTCTGATGATTGGGATGTTTCTGATTTGAAATATTATGATGCCTTTGATGCTGAAGATTTATATTTAGATTCGACTAACTATGACGATTTGTTCTGTTTTCAACACTATGGAAATCCCTACCTGCATAAGGCAAACACAAGGAGGGATATAGTTAACTATACTCAATGGGAACATTGCCCCGCTCCTGTTGAAGGCAGTTCGAGTTCTCTTTTAAAGTGATTCACGTATTTTATGGATTTTAATCAATCAAATACTAATGCATTTTATTTTAAGATGAACGAAAAGTCATCTTCCAAAGTTAGACTTACCCACACTAAATTGTTATACTCAAAGTCCTTTCTTGGCCAATTAGCTATAGGGGGCTATGAGCTGTGGAAATAATGATCTTAAATCTTTTTGGGGTTCTAAAAGTTGGCAAGTGCAAGGCACTGAGGCTTTGCATCGTGCATGTCTCATCCCAAAACATATGTTGTTTTTGAATTCGACTATTTCACAAACAACCTGTTTTGGATTGCTAAAAATGAAATGCTCCTTCTTTTCCAGAGTTGGAAGAGTATCCCGGGTGGAATAATAATACCAGTATATCCATTAGAGAATTACAGACCCTGTTGCTGAATTCCTCATTTAACATTTCCAGTTCGGATCTTAAGGGTTGGTTGTTGTGGCACAAAAGTGCAGATTCCTGCCAACATCATTTTCTGGGTCTAGCTCCCGGCTACACACAGATTAGGGTGGATCCCCGATTTGAGAGTGACCATTCTGTCACTACCTATTCCGTAGGAAAGCTGTGTCAGAATTGGCTCAAACACTCCACTTTAGCGTCAGTTAAGCTCAGTTGATCTGAATGACTTTATCAAGGGCCCTGCTTCCGGCGGATCTAAAAGTTGGATATATACTATTTACAACAAAGTCTGGAAACTGTCTCAGATTGAGGCTGCTTCTCGCATAAGGGGTATAGATCAAGCTAATTTTGAAAAAGTGCTTGCAGTTGTAGATAATATCATTAACACTCTTTCTTCCCGCATTTACACATTAGATAATATTGTATCATCGATTGTTAATATTGTGCAAGAAGATGTCTCTGTTTTGTTCCATGGTCAAAATCAATTGCGTTCCTTTATGCAATTTGCTTGGACTTTACAAACTTTAAAGGCAGGTCGCGTGCCTTGAGACTACATGAACACATCCTTGCTGTTTGCACCCTTTAATTTGACTGACAAACAACACTTTATGTCTATGAAAGATAACACGTTTCCTATGTTACACATTGAAAAGTTAGAACCGTTACCATTTTCTGTGACTGAAACATATTCTGATGTGTGGCTTATCCATGAGATAATAACACTGCCTTTTTATTTGTTTAAATTTTAAGCTTGCATGAAATACTATGCTGTAGGCCGGTTTGAACCTTTAGGCAGCGCTTATCTCCAAGAAGCTTGGTCACTACCATTTACATGTAGATGCCTGAGAGAGGGTAACTAAGTTTATTTGAAAGGTGAAGATTGCACGACAACACCTGATCACTCATTAATATATAGAAATATACAAATGCATGGTACGTGCAATCAAAATGCGCCTAATTTAGCCTGTATTTTGAAAGGTACTGCTACACCTGCTATCACACCAACATTCACATTACTAGCAAATGGTAGTTATTTACTTTTAAATAATGAAGATTGTTATGGGATGTTAGCTGGAATTCCTTACATTGTTACTGTATCCCAACGTGTAGTTTGTTGTAAAAACGTCCTGTTTCCTCCTCCACATGGGAAGCTGGATGATTCTATCTGGCTGTCGATTCCGACCTTAAAAGCAGAGTTCAACAAGATGAGTCGAATAGGAGCTCTTTTGTCCCAGAAAGCAGTCACCCTTACATCTGCTTGTGAAACATTTGTCCTTCACGTGGCAAACACCCGCACAGAAGTGCACGCGTTATCAAATACGGATCTTCCCCAGCATTTCAGGAGTTAATTCACACAATCTTTAATGCCTCCTCGACCACAGGTTTAGCACACTTTTTTAAAGTTGTTAGTAGTGGCCTTGTGACTTCATTGCAAACTATATTTGGTGTGTTCCCGGCATTTTTTCATTTTTATTTTTTCCAGCCTCTTTGGTGGATTCCCCTTGATGCTCGCTCTGGTAGCCGGTGTGCTTCCTTTAATTTGTTTATTTAAAAATGTATGCCAACCTGTGTTACAAGCAATCTGCACTGGCTCTTGCTGCTGCGTAACCGAATGCTTAGTTACTATGAAGCGCTGCCTCTGGCTACATTGAGTGCAATTTATGGATTATCATTTCAATTTTCCTTTTTCACATGCGTCCAGCCTGTCTTTAATTGCCTGAGCTGCAATTTCGACTGGGCTCTGGATTTGTGTCTGTGCAGTATGGTGTCTCCCAACGCGGATTATGATCAACTGATGAGCCCCTTAGTTGCTCATTAATTGCTTTGTTCTGGTGGCGGGATAATGGCCTTTGCAGCGATGCATGGAGTCCTGGGACGTTGGAATATTTTTGCAGCGGCGCATGACTTCTTGGAACGCAGTTACATTGAAATAAACCCGAGTTGTCCTCTGATGGCTCTGATTGTCCAGTAATAGAAGAACATGTTTGTTCATTTCCATTGCTGACTTGGATGCCTGAAATGTTTTCGGATGAGAAAAATAACTTCCTGTTGGAGGCTGTTGCAACATACTATGCATGTACACTGTTGGAGTGAGATGGTTTTTTCCTTTTTTTTCTCTTTTTCATGACTAATGTCATGTGGTAAACAGCGAAAATATTTTTCTCTCCCGCTTGAAAATTCGCAAAATGACCAGTGTCTGCAACTTTGATATTTGAATTTGACCTGCCCTTAAAGGGGTTCAAAACTTATGTGTCATTTCAAGTCAAGTCATTTTGCTTTATTCGAGATTCACTCATAAAAGCATTGAGGTTACAAGCATTTAAAAATACAGATCTAAAAATATATAAAAATAAGAATAAAATATCATTTAAAATACAAGTTAAAATACAATCCAAAAAAGTAAAATACATCTCAATTGCTACTTACATGTTACGTGTTAAATACGAGCACTCGTTTAATGCATTGACTAACAAATCTAAAAAATGTTTGCAGACAGAGGCAATCATCATTCAGTATCTAAAAGCTTAAGTCTAACCACCGATGCCCAACCTAAATATTTGGCAGTAGCTACAAAGACCAGTGGTAAAGTGCTGGTGCATATTATTCATAGGGCTACAGTACTGATGGTAGTGCCAAAAGACTTACATAATGGATTTAGCCAGGCTCGCCTTGGCGATGCATATGCCGGGCAAGCAAATAGAAAGTGGCCAATAGTCTCTTTGTTATCGCTGCACACGGGGCAATTACTACTGGCTTGATTGCCCCACCTACCAGTCAGAGACCTAAGGGGAAGAGAACCAGCTCCATGTTGGAAAAAAAGCTTCCTGTCCCCTGGTTTGTTAATTACATCCCAATAGGGCTCTAAACATGGGATAAGTTTTGCCTCTAAGAATCTTCCAGCCATAGAAGTGGAGTCTACATCATTCCAATCTCGGAGAGCCACCATTTTCCAGTAAATTTCCTTGATAGTTGTTTTAGATGGAAATTCTGCATTCGCTGGGTTTTCCCATAAGATTTGCAGGCCTAGGGCAACCAGGGTGTCTCTAAGTTCGTTCTGCCACCTTACTTTATGGAAGACATCAGATTTAATAATGTCCAGGAAGCCTATCGCATAATGGAGGAGCTCCGGAGTAGTCCAGATCCTCCGCCAGTATAGGACAGGGCGGAGCCTTGCTAGATCCTGAATGGACTTCCTTCCCTGGTCATACTTCAAAGGGAGCAAGGGAGTACTCACAGGAAGTCCAGTGATGCTCCGGAAAAACTTGTTTTCGGAAGTCATCAGGGGCTTCAGTTTCTCATACCCCCACAACTCAGCCCCATACAGTGCTGAGCTAAGAGCCTTAGCCTCGTACACCTGAAGTACGGGTTTTATTGGTTTAGTTAGGGACCTTTTGTGCTCCAGATTAAGGGCTCCTGCAAGTTGCCTATGCCTTAATACAGCCATATGTATGTGTTGTGACCATCAACTGTCCTTTGCCACAAGAATCCCTAGATACGTAAAAGCATTGACCACCTCTAGTGGACGACCATTCAAGGTGATCTTGCCTTTAAAACTACGATGGGGATAAAAGACCATGAGCTTGGTTTTAGCTATATTAACTTCCAATCTGTGGTCCACACAAAATTTGTCAAAAATGGACAGGGCATGCTGTAGACCACTCGGGTCTTGGATAGGATCAGCGTGTTGTCTGCAAACATTAATATTGGTGTCCAAGATAGGGGCATCAGTGTTTGCAGATAGCATGCACGCGACAACCCCATTAATATATAGCGTGAAGAGCGTAGGTGCCATTGAGCAGCCCTGGCGAACCCCTCGCTGCACCGGGAAGTAAGAGGTAACCTTTCCCTGCCCTCCCCACTGGATCCTGGCAACATTTGCTTCATGCAACCTCATCAGTAATGTTAGCAGATCCGGGGGTAAGCCTAGTTTATTTAAGACTACCCACAACCGTGATCTTGGGACAAGGTCGAAGGCAGCAGGTAAATCGACAAATGCCACGAACAAACTGCCTTTTCCCAACAGCACTGTCTTCCATTGCAGGAGGGTGAACCGGCAGACTTGATCTATGGTACTAGTGAACTTTCTGAACGCTGCTTGGAAGGGTGACAAGGCACTAGTCTCCTCAGCCCAATCAAAAATCCTGTTCACAACCATCCTCCCTACCACCTTTTGGATAGTATCGATAAGGCTTATGGGCCTATAGTTGCCAGGTTGAGATTTGTCACCCTTCTTAAAAACTGGTATTATGACAACTCCCTGACATGAATCTGGAACTGGTGCTCCCAATGCCACAGCGTTTGCAAGAAGCAAAATATACTTTCCTCACCGCTCTTTGTTACTGAGAAAAACATCAGCAGGGACCCCATCACGGCCTGGGGCTCTTCCTCTTGCCACTGTACTAAGGGCCGTTAGGACTTCATCGATACTAAAAAAGTTACCTTTGGGAAAGACCGGCCTAGGATCTACTAGTAAAATCTCCAGCTGATTACAGGCATATTGCGGTTTGAAATAGTTCAGCCAGTCCTCCTGCGAAACATTATTTTCAGGAGCATCTGGTAGGCCCCCACTGCCCCATTTAACTATATTCCAGAATTTTCTAGAATCCTTACCATCACTGGCTTCCTTTAAATCTTGCCAGTGGCGATCATCCCACAGTTTTTTGGCCCTTAGTATGGACCTTTTATACTCCTTTCTAGCAGTGCGAATGGCCTCTATATGCCTACCTTTGATAGCAGTACCTAGGGCAAGTCTGGCTATCCTACATTCAGTGTTATACCAATTCAGCATTTTAATGGATGCAACACTGTTCCTCCTTACGGGTTTCATGAAATGATCCCTGATGGCCGAAAAGAGGTTTTCGTGTAGTTTACTTACTTCGGTCAAACCATCGGCAGATTTGTTCATTTCCTCTCGGGCCTGGATGGCTTTATCAGTCTTTTCCCCAAAATTATTCATGGCATTTTGGTTTTCCATGACATGTACCCATTTTAGCCTACGAAGATCGTTTGAGAGCAGACTTGAAGGTAACCGGTCAACTATTGGATCCCTGTCTACCACTTCTGGATCCCACCATTTATGTGTTATGCATAGAGGATTGTGGTCACTTTCGATTCGCACCTTTATCTCCATGTCAACTACGAGTTTCCACAACTTCATATTACACAAGACATAATCAATCCTGCTGCTATGTCTCCTATTGTCAAAAGTGTTGGCCCCAATCTTGTCACTTTGGGTTCTCCCATTGAGTGCCCTTAGTCCCCTTTCACAACAAATCGCATTTAAGGATATAACATCCTCGGTCCATCCAGTTACAGGTTGCAGATCTAATTTGGGTACACCCCATTGCCTACCTTCCTCATCTCCAGGGTGTTGATCAATGGCAAACAAGGGTTCAAAGGTTAGATTTAGGTCTCCAGCTAGAAGTATATTATTATCAACGGAATGCAATTCCAAAAGCTGGTCCAGATCAGTTATAACCTTTGACCTGCCACCCTTATTGCCCCTGGCATAGACGTTGTAAATGTCCAACCAACCTAGAGAGCCCAATGCGACTCTGATGAGCTGGATGTCAATGTTTCTGGTAGATACTTCCTTAATAGTAAGTGCTAAACTCTGACGGACCCAGATGACCAGACCCCCCATCGGTCGGCCCTTAGGCCCTTTAACAGCCGGAACAAAATAGTTCAAATAACCCTGGACATACTGGGGTTCACACAACCAGGTCTCCTGGAAGACGCATACATCAAAATTATTGATGAAAGTTAACCATTCCGGAGAATCCAGCCTGGAGCACAAACCCGCTATGTTCCACGAGATTAGCTTGCCCCCACCCAATCCATTATTATTACAAGTGTGGGGGGGTACCGCAATGGCTGAAATTATAAGATGCTCATGCACTATACCTTCATTTAATACGACGTTAGGATCAATTACTGGGGGCGCCTCACTCACCCTACTTGTGCTTATATACCCAGCTCTAGGTTCAGATACTCCTTCATTTATACATCCAACCGGTGCAACTGCCCTGGTCAATTCATCAATAGGGTCATCCCCTATGATACTTAATGATCCTGTGGTCTGGCCAGATAAGAGTCAATCATTGTTTTCAAGCCCAGATTCATACCTCTCACCCCAATGTGACTGAGCATTGAAAACCTGGCCTTGAGGGGGAGAACACACCTTTCTTAGTTGGATTCGTGAATATACTGGAGGGCTGGTTCTAAACTCCAGGGCAAAAAGGTTGTCAGCAAGGGATGTTGAAATTAATGTTAATTCAATAACATCACATTCATCAATAGGTGAACTTAATCTTATTGCCTTAATTATGTCTTACCTGATCACAGAGCGACACCCTCTAACATGCCGCAACCAGTGAATTACCTTATTGGTTAGAGAGTCAACATTTTCTCTGTGACCACTAAGGCCAACTAATTTGGGAATGTTAGTCATATAGATTTTGTTAGGGCTGTAGGCATCATTTTTTATGTGCACGTTCCCACTCTAGCTAGTAGCTTGGTTATCTGGCACCACCGCACTAGTGGATGCCCTAGCTGAGGCTTTCCATCCCCCGGCGTTAGTAGGCTCTGGTGTCTGCCCCTGTTTTGTGTATGAGCCCGTGCTTGAGGGTGCCCCAAATGTAGTGTTTCTACCACCTATGACTGTAGTTCCTTGTATTGCAGTGGTGGACGTCTTGCAAGAAGTGTTACTTCCTCCCACGATATTAGATCCGGGTTTTTGACCATTTTTTGTATTTGGGCCTATTGGTCTTCTTACTGCAACTAATGGCCGGTTGTTAGGGCCATTGGGGGCTTGGTCAGGGCTTGCCCTAGCGACTGAGGCAGGTACCATACCTGAGCCTCCTCCGTCCCCCCCATGCTGGGCCTTCTTTGCTGAGCAAAGTATCAAGGGGAAAGAGCTGTTGGTGTAAGTAGTGTTGTTTTTTTGTAATATACTGTTGTTATATGAGATCCCTGGCCCCCGTTGAGGACGCTGTCATCACGTAAAAGGGTCACTAGATTTGTTAGAGTACTAACTTCTTCTAATGCCAGTTTCCCCCTCATGATATCAATGTCAGTTACTAAACTGGATAGTGAATTCCCCGCAGTGGTAACACAACCCCCCGGTGTTTGTGGGACCTGAGTGACAGGGGGTTCATCGTGAACAGCAGCCAGTACCTCATATCTGTTTGAACATGGCATTAAGGAAACATCCTGGCCCATTTGCGAAGTTGACACACCTGTTACATTAGCCAACCTATTACTCTCTACAGTACTGTTCTTGCTCACGCTACGTTTAGCTTTGAACATGTCAGGAATTACAGGTGTTTCACCCTCAGCGGCCAGCCCAGGTTGTTCTACGCTCTGCTCACTATACTCGTTACCATTTCCAGTGACAGAACTTTCCACAAGAATCTCATGACAATCATCAACAAGAGAGGAAATTCGATCAATCAAGCAGTTAGGGGCAGCTTGATTAATTACATTTTTGTTTTTTCTACCCTTTCTATGCTTCGGAGGGTTAACAGGAGCCCCTCCACCCCCTTCCTTGGTTTTCCGCTTCCCCATTTCGCTGAATACTACCAATTAGTTAAGTCTAACATTTCAAATGAGTCCATATGCACAAATCAGTCTCAGTTCTGCCTTATTTGTGGTATAACGATCTTAGCAGGAATGGCAGGAGCTTTCCCTCGTAGGCGATCCTTCCTATTCAGTACAACTATGTCCACGCCAAAGACAAAAGTTAAAGGAGATGGCCCAGCCCAGCCTCGTCCAGCCCCGGACGGCCACAGACGGCCCCGCCTTGTCCCGGGCTTCTCCCGTGCGCTCCCACGCAGCGGTTATGACGACCAGATAAATGGCGTCGGCATGGGCGGTCCTCAGAGGCCCGGTGCAGGTGAGGGCAGACAGGGGGGGTTCTGGGACTGCAAGTCCAGAGGAACAGTATGGCTCTTCCCCGGTCTACCACACGCTATCCCCGCATGTCCTTCACTGCTAATCACTCGTTGCTGGGCAATGACAAGACCCAGATACTCCGTCTGTCAGGCAGTAGAAATCCGCTCACAGCCCCACTGATGCTGCGGCTCCCGCAAAGCGTGAGCGGCGAGGTGGTTTAGAAGGCGTCGGCAGGGGCGGTCCTCAGAGGCCCGGTGCAGGTGAGGGCGGACAGGGGGAGTTCTGGGACTGCGAGTCCAGAGGAACAGTATGGCTCGTCCCCGGTCTACCACACGCTATCCCCTCATGTCCTTCCCTGCTAATCACTCGTTGCTGGGCAATGACAAGACCCAGATACTCCGTCTGTCAGGCAGTAGAAATCCGCTCACAGCGCCACCGACGCTGCGGCTCCCCGTGTCATTTCTAAATTCGGAGTTTACTCCCGTTTTTCCATTGTGGCAAATTTGAATTTGTTTCTATCTCTCATACTTGAACTCTGCGTTCCTGATTTGCCCACCTTCTTATACGTGCTCCGATCAAGGGACGGTGTAGTGGGGCTGATGCCTTACGTTCACACAGCGTTAAGTTAGCGTGAGCCTATTAGATGTTTAACACCTTCAATGCTACAGGAGATTTTCCTCCTGTGCTGCATTCCCAGATTTACCATTGTTCATGACAAGGTCAGCTCGTCTTAAGCACAGCTCCAGTGGTACTGCATGACGAGCTGACCTTGTCATTAGCATAGAAGGGGTTAAACGCCATTTTACCTTTTGCTATCTTTTGCACATAGCACACACTTTAGCTATTGTTTAGAGTTAGGCCGAGTATTTGATTTCACATGAGAATAGCTTGTTTTTCTGCATTGCTAGACTTGCTTCGAAAGCTTAGTCAGTACAGTGAGTGCTGAGGTCTTCAAGGTTCTGAAAATACGGTAGCTGTTGTTCGAACTGATCAGCGCACGTTCTAGCCATAAAATGTATGCAAATGTGGCTAACTCAGATGCTGGCGCCTTTAATAATGCACTGCATAGGCATGATTGAACACAGTTGGAGAAAATTTGTATGCTGAGAGCTTATGCTTAACCAGATGTGATTCACTCCTGCTATTCTCTGAGGTATGGGGTCGCCTATGCAAGCCTAAGACACCTTCTATAGTTATAAAATAAACTACTAGCAAGGGAGAGTGAAATATAGGTATATTTTAAACCTGTTTCCATTTAGCATTATAAAATGCTTTCTCCTTTTGTATTTTATGGAATAGTAACCTTGCTGACAATCTTATTTTTAATCATATGTTTCCTTGTATTAGCCAAGATTCTGCACTTGAGATCACGGCGTTAACCATGCTCATGTCTCCCTTTACTCCATGTTTTGGACTGGTATGAGAGTGTAACGAAAGAGTGCTCCTGTTTCCCACTGTACCGGGGGCAACCTAAGTTGCATGTTCTGGGTTGTCTAATCATTGGTATCTTTGCTTTAGGACGAAGAGCTAATGTGACACTGATGCTAGTCTGGTAGGGGATTTTGGGTACTAAGGTGAGTTTTTGGCACACCCTAATTCACCGAGGTCCTGAGTCTCTGTGCACAGTTCTGTGTCTGAGCAGAATCCCTGCAACACCCTTTAATCTCCAGGTCCCCTCCTAATATGTAAATCCCTCCAAGATAAAAGCATTTTATTCTCAGCTGATATCACCTGTTCATGACTGTTTCACAATATTCCAATGTGTAAACGTGTTTATTTTTACTGTATTCTGTTGGCCTCTGGTGGCTACCACGATATATACTAAAATCTGTTAGAAATAATGGTAAGAGAGAGCCTAGCAGCTTTTGTGCGCATGCACGTTTCCTAATTGTCTGTGGTTCAGAATGGGGTTAGTCCGTGATTGGAAGATCACTTTAACACCGTCTCCTCCCCTAAGTAGCATCATGTGTAAAAGTGCTGAGTACAAGAAAGCAGCTGCTGGGCTCGGGCTGAAGGGTCAAATGCCTCTGCCACGCTGTTGCTGATGCCCTTCCCTGTTCCCTTTCCTATACCTCTGTTCACTTTTCTGTGGAGTAGACTCATGTTAGACGTCCAATGGCAGACACTCACAGATACTTAGTGCTGGTTCTTCCCAGCAGAGGCACAACTCCATGGAGCGCTACAGTCTACACCTGCAGGCCATGACACATTTAATAGAGCACAGAAGCCTCTGGGCTCATCTCTGTGAATCAGGTCTGTTCGCGTGAGTTAGCAAGCACACCCTAACTTAGGCCTACATGGAACACTGATAAAATATCGACAGACAGAATATCAAGTTACCTGAAAATCAACTTGAAAATATCGAAGTCAATAATATCGACATCCTATCTTCATCATGGTAAGTACAAAAATATCAGAAAAAAATATTGATTTTAAAAATGTAGTTGTAAAAATATGTTTTTTAATAAATGTTATAAAAATAATGGAAAAAAAGAAAAATAATGCATATAATTAAAAGAATCATAGTTAAAAATATAAAAATATGTTTAAAAATTAATAACTGATACACATAATGTTAAAATAAATTAAACATATACAAATATAAAATAATATATATGCTTACTTCAGAGTGTAAGAGTAGGGAAAGTGTTGGATAGCATAGGGGTAAAAATTACTATTCCCACTCCAGAGAGTGCAACAGTAGGAAAAGTGTTGGATAGCGTAAAGGTAAAAATTACTATTCCCAGCCCAAAGAGTTCAACAGAAGGGAAAGTGTTGGATAGCGTAGGGATACAAATTACTATTCCCACTCTAAAGAATGCAAAAGTAGGGAAAATGTTGGATAGCGTAGGGGTGAAAATTAATATTCCCACTCCAAAGAGTGCAACAGTAGGGAAAGTGTTGGATAGGGTAGGGGTAAAAATTACTATTCCCACTCCAGAGAGTGCAACAGTAGGGCAAATGTTGAATAGCAAAAGGGCACAAATTACTATTCCCACTCAAGAGAGTGCAACAGTAGGGAAAGTGTTGGATAGCGTAGGGGTGGAAAACACTATTCCCATTCCAGTGAGTGCAACAATAGGGAAAGTGTTGGATAGCATAGGGGTACAAATTACTATTCCCAATCCAGTGAGTGCAACAGTAGGGAAAGTGTTGGATAGTGTAGGGGTAAAAATTACTATTCCCACTCCAAAGAGTGCAACAATAGGGAAAGCATTGAGTAGTGTAGGGGTTAAAAATAACAAACATACATTAAATCTCATGATGTATTAATATATTAAAAATAAGTTAATTAAAAATACCAATAAATGAAAATAATAATTACCTTAATAACATAAAATTACCTCCCTCCCTATTCTCCAATAAACACACATCCTACTCCACATAAAATTTCACACAAGTAATTTAATTATCAATGAATTAATCAAAAAATAATTACCAATTATTAATTAGTTAACAATCAATTAATTATCAATACCAATAAAGAATAATTAATAACAATTAATTACCAATTAATATTTATCAATACCCAAAAAGATAAATTAATTACCTAATTAATATACAATTAATTTCCCACCCGTTTCCCCTATAAAACCACAACTTGCTCCAATAATAAATGAATACAATTAATATAATTATCAATTAGTCAATTAATAACAATTAATTAGCAAATAATATTTAACAATAAATGAATTATAAATACCAAAAAATTCTAATTAATATTTACTTAATTACAAATAAATTACTCGCCACCCTATACCCCTATAATCCCACAACCCGCAACAGAAATAAAATGTAACATTTTATTAAAAATAATTTATAATTCCTAAAAACTAATAATAAATTTACTATAATTAAATTACTCCCCACCCTATTACCCTATAAAACCATAACCCGATACGTTACTACAATGCATAATTTACTTTAAAACAATTACTAACTTCTAAAAATGTTATACATATATTTAAAAAAACAGTAAAATACTTAACAAAAAATATAGAACACACATATAAAATACATACTTAAATACATAACACTAATATAAACATAGATATTATTAACATCAATAATTTTGCAATCGATATTACTAACTTTGATATTAACAAAAACTATATTTCTTACCTTCAGGTCGATATTCTGGTCGTCGATATTCTTGATGTCGATATTCTGTCCCTACTATATTAAAAACTCAATATTAATGTAGGTTGATATTAAAATCTCTATATTAAGTTTGTGCACCAGCCTACACAGGATCACTCAGGATCACTGCTCAAAGCCAGAATTGAATGGATTTGCTGCCTGCCTGCTCCCTGCGAGAGATCTGGATCCTCAGCAGCAGCTTCCGAGAGTGCAAAGGACTGTCTTGGGGATAGATATTGAAACAGCGTCACAGACGCCATCAAAATGATAATATATTGGCATGGATGGCAAATCACCAAAATGCCGGGGGTGGTGGGAATAACATAAAACACACTTTGACTTCAATTACATCACAGGAAATTACATCATTTAATATTTGACCCTCGATTGTCCAAGGAAGTAATGTCATATAACCTTAACCATGATGATATCACAGCTAGTATTGCTGAAGATCTAAAATAAGTTTCCAATTGCTATAACAAGACAACACAGACACATTTCTATTTTAGATACCACTGATATTAGGGTGCTGACAGGCCGGGTGTGCATTGCTGAGTTCATTTTGTATTACATGAATAATTATGTGTTCATCTGAAGGGAGTATAGCGCCACAAAACACAGAAAAACATTTGGACCAAGATTATTTATACCTCAAACTGTCATGATTTAATAATTCCTCTAATGTATACTGCAACGAGAAATTTAATGATAAATCATAGCAACTTAGAAAAATGATGAAATACTAGGTATTTCAACGTGTATTAATTTATATAGAAAATGCATTGAATATTAACTATATCATTGACCTTATCTATTTACTATTATTAATTCATGTTGATTTAAGGCAATATCACTCATGCGAAGCACATACCTGAATCATAATGTTTCATGTATTACAAAAAGTGTAAATTCCGAGTGGAAGCTGCAGTGCGGCAAGTAAACTTTGAAAGTGTTGGTGTAAACACTTATCCAGTGGTAGCGCCTGAAGTGATTGAGCCCAAATTCTTCCTGGAACTGTTTTGAGTGTATTCTCCCCTCAATAATTGTTTTAAATAAATGAGGTGAAAAAATATTAAATCTTCTAAAAAACTACTTTTTAAACCACAATGTCACATAACTTTGCCAAATAGCTATGGATATTAATAGGGTACTGATTAAATATTCAAGCCCTTTCATGTTGTAACAAGCCAATAGAATCTGATACTCCCAAGGAATATACAGTATCTTTTAAAATATGAGCTGTAGCTGCCCCCCCATGTCAAAAACAAACTTCATTATACCAGGTCCAGAATTGTCATTTGCTCCCTTCTCCTTGGGGCATGATTCATTGTTGTCCTCTCTTCTGCAAACAATTACCTACAATGTGCCAGCACCAGTATTTTTACAAGGGTGCCCCATATGCCAAGATTTTCTTCCAGTATCAGCGCAAGCATTTTTCCACCTGTGCCAAGAATTTCCATCCGTATGCCATCAGCCTAGTATTCAAAGAAGTTTAATCACAAACCTGGCTCAATGAGATTAACTTAAACCACTGAGGTGCGCTGTTCTTCATAAATGAAAATAGGCGGAAGTTGTCAGTCGAGAAGGAACTGACCAACTGGATCAGGCGATCCGATTGATCATAAGCAATGGCACTCACACACCCAGATTGGTGTCATGTTTCATTATTAGGCAGCTCCTTGCTGGGCCAGCACTGTAAAGTAAGATGCCCTAATAATGAGTGAATTTGAGAGTGCAGTGAGTGTAGGGTGGTGAAGTGTGTAGTTGAAAATGTCTAAGCGGTACAGAATGAGGTTTTAAATAATGGTTCTCTTGACAAGAGTAAAAACAGATGGTGGCTCAGGTAATGCGAATTGGGCTCAACACGTTTCATGCCTTACGTGGTCCAATCGGATCTTAGGCAATTTGTCAGGACCCAAATGTGACACCTAACCTACACCTGATTGGGCATCAAGATGTGTGATATTATAGGTAACAAATCAAAATATCTAAAATGTGTCAACTATACCTCCTTCAGTACAGGACACAGGAAATCCAACCCTATTTGAGTTATACTCTAGCGCCTTAGAATTGGGCAGAGGACTGTGCTAGGTTGCGGGGAAAAGAAGTGGTCTAAAGTGCAAAAGTGCCAGAGACCTACCCTCGTATGCTGTCCCGGAGAGGCTAAAGTTGAACTTAAATAGGGTTGGATTACCCATGTCCTGTACTGAAGAAGGTATATTCTGACAAATTGTCCAAGATATAGTTGGCCCATATAAGGCATGAAACATGTTGACCCTGATTCATATTACCTGAGCTGTCAAGGTTCACTAGCTCCCACAACAGCCACTGTCTGTTTTTACTCTTGTCAAGGGGATCATTATATTAAACATCAGTCTGTACCCTTTAGACAGTTTTAACAGTCTATCAGATGTCCGGAAAGAGATGTGGAGAATAAGGTTAGAAGTAATCACTGCATGTACATATCTGCAAGAACAGCACAGGGTCTATCTCAGATTATGCAAACATTGCTAATTATCTTGAAGAATGGATTAGATCTTTGGGTTCGTAGAACATGGATCTAAGAAACCAGTAGACTTGCTATATACAATTCTGAATGATCTTATATTAAAACATTATGTATATTAATGGAACACTTTTTATTTAAAGCTGCATTTATGTGCCTATAGCATTTTATTACTTTAAAAGACACCCTCTAAAAATCAGGTTATATAATGTTAATGTTCTGTGCATGCTATGTATTCAGAATAGTGGCATCACATATGCACTGTTTGCCCTTGAAGACATATAATCTTAATTGAAACACGTAAATAAATTCTGTTAGGTATAAAGATAATCAGAAAATACATATATAATTTGTCGTACCGTTCTGCTTCTTCATTCGCTCTTTTGTTGCCTCAATCATCTTAGTTTCACTTCTGAAATAAACACAAAACAGTATCATATATATTAGATGCTGTCAGGAAACAATCGTTTTGTTAAGATTCGATTTCAAGACTTCAGAATCTTCCGAGATGGTACATAATTCCTACTTTTAGACACCCTGGAATTGTATCTCCCAAGCCTTCAGAAAAACAAATTTCAGTTATAGGGTAATCACCAATTTGGGTGAGTTTGTGATTGGGCTACCGCCTGCTACCATCTATCAATCCATCGGGAAGACAAGTGGGGAGGAGAAACACAGTGTCCTGCAGAGGATCAAGTGGTCAGAAAAGACCAACTGTACACTCCAAACATGGCTGGACCAAGCACAGGAAGGCAGTCTGTTTAAAGAACTCTCACCCAAAATTGGATGGGAGAATATAGTAGAGGATTTACAAACTAAGCTTGGGAACCGCAAATCCCAAAATTCCAGAACAAAAGGGCTATTCAGACTAGGTAGTACCTGTCCAAAGACTTTTGCGTAAGGCTCTCGCAGATAATAAAAGAGGGGGCTGCAAAACAGAGGGAGCATCGATTGCCTCACTGAGGGCATCCCTTAGGAAGAAGCTTTGGGAACACAAATAAGCCAACATGGAAAACAAGTGGCTCAAAGTTTTTTCTCTGCTTAAAAAAAAGAACCCAGCACGAATCTGGAGATATATAAACCAGCTGAGCAACCGACATCCTGGTGCTAGCACATCTTTCTGCCCAGGCAACGTTGAAGAACCACCCTCCACTTTTTTGTTGCTTCGTGGACTTTAGTACTGCCTTTGATAAAGTAGACAGAAAATGATCATGGTGGAAATTAGAAAAGTGGGGCATTTCACCAAATCTTTTGAAGGCAATAATGTCATTACACGAGGACACCTGGGTGAGGGTCAAAACAAGCGCCCGTACAGTCTCCCCCAAAATAAGCACTGAGAATGGGTTGAAGCAAGGGTGCGGGCTGGCCCCCACCCTCTTCAACTTATATACGGCGGACCTGAGAGAGGCACTAAAAGGAGCCAGTTTAATAGCCCCAAGATTAGGAAGTGTGAGGCTTCCCGTTCTACAGTACACTGATGATACAGTCATATTGGGAGAGGAGCTGGCCTAACGGCTAGGGCGCTCGACCTCAGACCTGGGGATCTGGATTCGAGTCTCGGTAACGACGCCAAAAACCTCCTGTGATTCTGGGCAAATCACTTAATCTCCCCGTGCCTAAAATTAATGTGTGTCTGTCCTCATGTAATGTAACTGGTGCTATGTAAAGCGCTCTGATACCTGATTCGGTTCGGGTCTAGTTCGCGCTATATAAAACTCTGCAAAAAAAAAGAAGGTGGGACTACAAAGAGCATTAAATGCACTAAACAGTATTAACATCGCAAACAACTTGATAGTTAATCAAGGGAAAACCAAGGTCATAATTTTTGGGTCCTACCAACGGAAAAAGAACGTACAGTGGTAACTGGTAAACGATCTAATTAACTCGGTGCCTTCATAAAATTACTTATGGGTCTGGTTCATGGAATGGGCCAAGGTGAATGTACATATAAACCAGCAGAGCTCTAAAGCCAATAAGGTCACCCACTTATTAAGACAACTAAGCCAGAATTTGACCAGCCAATCCGCCAGCCCTATTCTGATAGCTCTAAGAGCAAAGCTCCTTCCAGCAATTAGCTATGGTCATTTAGCCTTCCCCGGGAAATTTGACACTCTCCTGAATTCAGCCCAAGCCAAGGCATACAAGTCGGTGCTACATATTCCAAGGTCAGCAAGAAAAACTAGGCTAAGACTGGAGCTTGGCCTAGCAAGGCCAGACCTGATCTGCCAGGGGGAGATTATAAAGTTATATTTAAGAATATTATTGCTCCGGCTAATTCCTTAAAAAATCACTTGAGCTCTATCTTCGAGTGGCCAGG
Source organism: Lissotriton helveticus (assembly GCF_964261635.1). Lineage (NCBI taxonomy): Eukaryota > Metazoa > Chordata > Amphibia > Caudata > Salamandridae > Lissotriton > Lissotriton helveticus. Next base: position 44,105,090 of record NC_136063.1, read on the forward strand.
CTCGGAATGGCACACCAGGCTGGGAATTGCAATCAGAGTATTGAAGATCGAGGAAAAAAGCATGCCGCGGCAGGAAATCCCCCTGAACGATTGTAAATGTAAATGTAAATGTAAATGTCATGGTACTTATAGAGCGCACTGTCACCAGACGGTCACCTTGTGGTGTTGCCTTTTCGGCTTCCTGGCACTGATACTCATACCACTGTGGAACCCCTCCTGGCTTTCCCTGTGAAGTGTCCACTCCTGGGCACCTCCAGGGTGAAGCCAGGCATCCTTAGCTCTGTTGGGGCCGGTGTGGAGGCTAAGCAAGCTATTGCCCAGAGTTGCAGCGTGGGTCCCGTGATTAGAATAGTCACCGAGGCGAGAATTACCAGGTCCGAGGAAATTGAGCCCAAGACCCCGCCGAGGCGGGAATCAAACCCTGGTCCCTGGCCAGAACTCTGCATCAGGGTCTGCTACTCTAACCATTGAGCCACACTCCTCCACAACGATTGGAAGAAAGCTATCAATAAACAAGTGCGTGAAATCTCCTTTGACCTCGACTTTAAAACTCTACGCCGAAGTCCTCATCTGGATTCATTAACTAATTCATACATGGCAGGAACAGCTCAACCCTACCTAAGTGAGGCCCTTACATCACAGACCCGAAGCAACATTTTATACATGAGGCTGACCATGCTGGGGATAGCAGATTTTAATCCTACATGGGCCCGATGAGGGGAATCCATAACTTGTAGATTGTGCACCTATAAGAAGGAATCCTGGTTGCACCTTCTCTGTTGCTGTCCCAACCTTAACAATGAACGCCGGCGATTGTTGCGCCCGATTTGCCTCAGTAAGAGCATTAAGTCTTGCAGCGGAGCATCAGCCTTGTGTCTGTCAACCACTAACACAATGATCTTGGCGAGACTGGACATGTATTCACCAAATCGGGTTAGCCCTAAAAGGCACCAACAATAGTAGAACAACCCAGGGGAAGCCCAGGGCAAGTACTGTGGACTAAAGGGGATAGGATCCCTCCATGCAGTATCATTGACAGTGCCCCACTCGCATGCCCCCTCAAAGAAAGAAATGTCCCTTGTAAGATACTCAGTGCGCCATTGAGGTCAGCTAAAGCGCTCACCAACATAGACTAACTTCAAAGCACAAAAGACGGGGAATGGCTAATTATGCGGGACTTAGACAGTGGAGCAGAATCTTTCAGGCAGGCAATAGTCTGTAAACACAGTCCTGCTCTTAGTTTTGCTTTTAATTGTTATCCCTTTATGTACCTATTTCTTTTTATATACAAGAATTTTTTAATTTTTTATTCTTTTATTCTTCTTTAATTAATTATACAGTCAATAAATAAATTGGAAATTGATTGGGCTTGAGGAAGATCCTAAGAAGCAAAGCCTCACAGACTACAGGCAAATCAACATTTGCAGACCTTTCTTCCAACTGACACTGATAATGCCAGCCCTTACCTGAGTGGCTGTGCACAGGTGCCTTTGTTCTGAACCATATCAGCAGAACAGGGACAGAGATACCATCATCCCCACTTAGTGAGCTGTCTAAAGAGCAAATCTATGTGGAGTTATGTTGCCCCTGTCGACCACCTAAAACATGAAAGCTCTCCCTACCACATTGTAAAATTCAGTAGACTATTAATATGCTGCAAAGCATGAAATAACATCGAAGGAGAGCTCCCTGATTATCAAAAATTAGTCCACCTGATTATCAATCTCACTCCCCCCTTCACACAAGAGGACCAAAAGAGTACTTTAATACCAAATTATCACTGCAAATGTCTGCCCACATACAGGAACAACATGGACTCTCTCTCCCCGAAGTAGCAGAAAGATTTTCTCTATTATGTCCATAAATGACCTCCCCTTGTTACATCTATACAGTATTAGATTGCATGTGAGTAATAAAGTACTGTCACTTTACAAGAGAAAGTACTGGCTGAAAAATGATTTGTTGATTCCTAATGGAAAGTAGTTTGTAGAGGTTTGGTTCTCCTACACCACATCACCTCCAAGAGTAAGCCCTGGACCGCTTGACGTCTCTACATAAGTGGTTAAGTGCTAAAGGGGTGCATTTGATACACAGTTTTGTGTTCAAGTGTACGGCTATGGTAAAAGATGTTAGGGAAATTCAAGAAAAAGATTCCACAATTATCATTGTGTACCACAAAAATTGGTACAGCAAAAAAAAAAAATACAGTAAGCCGGTTTCCTCAGCCACAGCAGCGGCCGAATTGGTGCAAAATTGTCATGATGCTATCATACCATTGCATTATCTTGAATTTTAATTCCAAGATCTTTCTCCTTCATTCCATTGTCCATTCTTTTATTTTCAGGTCCAGTTCTCTACACTGTGTGTCTCTGCTCCTTCTACTTATCCCAATGTGAACTTGCTCTCTTTCTCTACCATCCACTGACTGAATTCTCTTCTGCCATCACAAGCACAACTCTGTTTACTCTATGTTTGCTGTCACGCCCAGAAAATGAGAGCTCCAAAGATATATTCCCTAATGGGCAGTGCATTTCTGGGACACAAATTTAAATAGCCCTGACACTCTGCGACTTCTCTTCCCGCATATCATAAACATTTCACCTGGAAATTCATTGTTATTTTTATTTTGAGAGAGAAGAGTTGCCCTGTTTCAATTAACCTGCAGAATATCAGTCACATGCTTCATCAGAGTGATAAAAAAAAGATACAACTGGCCATTGAATATTGTGTGAGCAATACATACCACACCACATGCCAGTACTGGAGTAGAGGGAACCATTAGCAGAAGCAATGCTCACTCTAGAGTGCATGGGATGCAAGCGTGTACAGGAAGTTATTGATTCAGTCAATGGAAAACTGGCTTTTGAAGGTATAAGAGTGATAAAGCCAGAAGCTAAAGAGGATATGCAAGGATTTAGAAGGATTTTTAAACCAAAGAAATAGTGAAAGAAGTTATTGTTATAAATTTGGATGGGGGTGACACTACCACAAGGAATAAGGCTGAAAACATGTCAGGGTAAAGCACAGTTGCATTCATTTACACTTATGCTCACAGAACAGAATGGCTTATTTAGGAAAATGTGTGAAGAATTTATCAGGAACAAAACAGTTTAAACGTCAAACCACAACACAACCGAAACCCCACAAAAAAGTCTATAGATAGAGAAAATATTACTGAGCAAAATGGCACCAAAGCAAAAAAAATATTATAAGTGGATTACTAATATACATTTCTAAAGTTTTTAGCTAGAAGATTGCCAGGAAAAATGAAAGTGCCAACCAAACAAAACATATCAGTTCCTAGGGATGATTTCAGGCTGACTACAAATCAGAGCAGGTCAGACATTTCACGCAGGTTTCTCCTGGTCAAAGATGTTTCCTTTAGAATTAGTCTCCAAAATAGTGGTCGGAATCCTCTAGCGGGCCTAGGTTATTGGCAGTATCCACCAAAGTCCTCTTTAAGTCAGATAGCCATTGAAAGACATCCCAGTGAAGCCACTAGTTTTAGCCTTGTAACATTCAATTTCTGTGATCACTGAAGGACTCTCATTGAGAAGACACTATTTGTGGCTTTACCCAGTTAAGATTTCTATTTTCGTATTTAGTCACTTTTTTGGAGCTCATAATTCTACATCTAAAAGCTTTAAAATGGGACTTGCTTCTCTATCTGAATCAGTGGAGGTCTCAAAGAAAATTAGAGGCAGAAGACTGCTTAGCAAGATGAAATAATAGTCTGTCAGCCACATTCTTGACTACGTGAAGGCATCTTAGTGAAGACTTGGGGTCCTGTCCTTAGATAAAGAGTGTTACCACAGTCCAGCCTAGAGATGATTAATGCTTGTATTACTGTTCTTTGGGTGGAGACTGACAATAATAAAATATTGAAACAGGTGGAGGATCCCTTGCTAATTTGTTGATTCATAAAGAGTTTTTCATCAATCCAAAAACGTAAGTTCTTAACTACTGAGACAGGTACTGGAGGAGTACCCAGAGTGTCAGGCCAGAGATGTGGGCCTAGATGAGGTTGATTTACCTCCAGCAGAACGTTAGTCTTATCTGCATTTATTTTGAAGAAGTTGTTATTCATCCAAACAGCTACTGCAATAAGGCATATGTTTAGAATGTCAGAGAAGCAAGCTTCCTTGGACGAGAGGAAGACCATGATCTGGGTGTCATCCATGTGTGAGAAAAGTGTGAGACCACAGCTTTCCACTACGTCTGCCAGGGGTCACATCTAAATGTTAAATTGGGTCAGGCTGAGAACCGAACCCTGAGGTATGCCTGAGAATAGGGGATGGGGTTTAGAGGTGCAAGTTCTGGTTAAGACCTTAAAAGAGTTGTCTTGTAAAAATGAACTTAGCCACGTCAGGGTCAGGTCTTGAATGCCCAAGTCCTCCAGTCTTAGGAGAAGTAACAGGTGAAATACAGTGTTAAAAGCAGCACTGAGATCAAGTGGAATCAGAGCTGCTGTGCCAACACTATCTAGTTGAAGTCTAAGCATTTCATTGAATCCAACCAGAATGGACTCAGTGCTTCACCCAGCCCTGAAACCAGTTTGACAGGGGTGGGGGAGGCCATTCTTTTCTACAGACATTGACATTTGCTGATTAACATGCTTTTCTAAAGTTCTTGCAGATGAAGGTAAAAGCAAAATCATTCTATAAATAAACCAGTTAGGACAATTGAGATTCAGCTTCTTTTGCAAAGGGATTATCATTACATGTTTCCAGGATTTGGGAACTCGCCCTTCAGAGCGTGAAGAATTCAAAAGGTGGATCACCATTTGAAGAAATTGAGGGCATAGTTTGCTAAAGTAAATAGTCAGAAGAGGATCTGGAGGGGAATCGGGATTGAATGTGCTCAAAAAGTGTGAGAAAAAGGAGCCCGGAATAGTCCCTTTTCCTACGTGCAACTGAGAACTACAGTGCAAATATTTACTTTTTTTGTTTTGAGGGGAGTCAGACAAATAGGCAAAAGTGATGCCTGAATACGAGCCACTCTTTTTGCAAAAGAAATCGGCCAGTCCATCGCATTGTATTTGTGAGAGTGAAATGAAGGACAGAGACAGTTGTAGGATTCGATAGGGATTTAATCACTTGGAATAACATTTTAGGAGAATTCTGTGCCATAGTAATTCTATCAGAATAGAAAAGGGCTCAGGTGGATTGGCAGTCTTTGTGATAATCTTTTAATGTTAGCCTACATTTCAGTTTATCCTCTTCTCTATTGGAGTTACGTCAGTACCTTTCAAGGTGCTTACAATTCATTTTGACCCGGCGGAGAGTGTCATTAAACCAGGGGACTGGGGAAAGAGATCTAGAATAAATAGTGGGTTTAAGAGGAAGTGTAGTCAAGAGATGACCAACTCTAAATGTCTATAGGGAAGGTTTCAGAGTCCACAGAGTAACTCATAACAGGTATCATTGCCTGTAGAAAAGAAACGAGAGTAGAAAGATTTAATTTGATTTGATTTTTAGATTTATAAAGAGCAACAAATGAACTGAGAGGGTCGTGCAAAGGTGGGATGAGCAGAGGTAGAATTAGAGGTCTGCTAGGAATAGCCATGTTTTTAGTGATTTCCTGAATGATTTAAGATTCGGGCTGTTTTTGATTGTTAGTGGTAGAAGATTCCAAAAGTTTGCAGATCTTAACAGGAAGCTCCTTCCCCCCCAGCTTGAACCTGGGGACTTGCAGCAGATTTAGTTGTGCAGATCTAAGGTTCCGAGACCGCACATAGTATTTTATCTGTGAAGTCAAGTAAGAAGGGCCCCTTCCTTGGAGCACCTTAAACGTGATGCACATTGACTTGAAGATTATGCTTTTCCAAACCGGCAGCCAGTGCAGCGCTACTAGCTGCTGGGATACTGATTCGTGTTTGGGAATGTTTAGGATCAGTCTTGCTGTTGGGTTCTGCAGACGTTGGATATTTTTCAGACATTGTGTTTGGATCCCCAAGTAAAGTGCATTTCCATAATCTAGCCTAGAAATGGCGAGGGCAGTCACCAAGGTTTTTAAGGCCTCAGGGGGTATGAAGGAACGGATCTTTCTGATAATTTTTAAGATGGCCCAGAAACTGGCGGTACGACAGTTGATCTGGCAGTCGAAAGTTAGCCGACAATCAAAGATCACCCCTAGATTTTTTGCCTTTGAAACAGGTGTTGGGCAGTCACACATCTCTGTGGGCCCCCATCTCGGAGACCAGACTGGACGATTTGCTCCCAACAACAGTACTTCGGTCTTGCTACCGTTTAGTTTTAAACAGTTGGATTGCATCCAGTTGTTGACATGGGACATGCAGTTGTTAAAACGGTTGGCAACCTCATCCTCATTGTTGGTTATTGATACGACCACTTGCGTATCGTCTGCATAGGAAATTACAGAAAATCCGAACTATCGGATCAATGCGGCCACAGGAGCTACATAAACATTGAAAAGCGTAGGGCTCAAGGATGAGCCCTGCGGCACTCCAAATTGCAGATCGAAAGTTTAAGAGCTGGTCCTGCCTAATTCAACTCGGAAGGATCTCTCCGAGAGATATGATGTCAATAAAGTTGTGGCAGGTTCTTGAACGCCCGGCTCAGACCGTCTACCAATTAATAATTTGTGATTGATGGTATTGAAATCCTTGAGCAGGAAGCCGGGTTACGATACTGAACCATGGAGGTGGAGGATACAGAAATGGAGGAATGTACCACAACATTATCAGACCACGACAGAGGAATAAAATGGTCTACCAACAATCGCTTTGAATTGGAGAAGGTGTGGTCAAGCAAATGTCTCGCTAAATGGGATGGGGAGTTATTAATTAGATAAACGTCCAAAGCCATGAAACCCTCTACTAAAGAAGAGGCCATGCTACAGGTCCTCAAAATGAATGTTAAAATCGCCTGGCATGTTAAATTTTGAGCATTTAAGGATGAATGAAGATGGGGCTTCTAGTCAAGTCAAGTCAAGTCAGAGACTATTATATAGCGCACAAATCACCACTAGGTCTCATGGCACTTGCAGAGACTCCAGCAGCCTGGGGGCCGATCCTTATTTACATAAGTATTGATCAAACAGCCATGTTTTCAGTTCTTTATGGAAACGCTGGTGGTCCGCCATGGAAAGAAGATGGGATGGTAACTTCTTTCAGAGATGGGGAGCAAGAAAAGAAAATAATGGACCTCCAATACGTGACGTACGGACGCGAAGAGGCGTGAGCAAACATATTGAACTAGATCTTAATGTTCTGTTAGGCTGATATTTTTTACGTTTTTTCACTAAATAGCCGGGAACAGTACCATATATTCTTTTATGAGTGAGGCATACGATTTTATACTGACCTGTTTTCCTAACTGGAAGCCAATGGAGGTATCGCAGGCTTGGGGCAGAGGGAGATCTATGGGGAAGGTTTAACATCAATCTAGCTGTGGTATTTTGCAAAACTTGGTAGTTGGCACTAGCAGCCAAGAGTTCTAACTACAGATCCAATAGGATGATAGATCAGTGTACCAGTAAAGGTAAAATTATTCGATAGGGAAAGGGAGAAATATATAAACTCATGGTCGGAAATTGAAAAAGTCTCCACTTTGCATTGAATTTGGATTTAAAAACAAATCCACCCACCTTTCCTGTCCATATGGTCCTGTTTGATCATATGATAATCTGTTGCTAGCACAGTCCTTTAAATGGAAAATAATATGTGCAGGTACTCGTCAAATTGAGATGTGGATTAGGGGGTGAGACTTGGGGCAGGGCTATGGATGAGGGCTATGGGCAGTGCTGGTCAGGGGCACGCATTGTATTTGATTGAGATGTAATTATTGTGCAGATGTGCATAATTATACTAAAGCATGTCTGGTATATTTTGATTTTTCCTTTCCCATTATACATTTAAAAGGGTACATTAATTATTAAAGAGGGCAACTCATGGTGCAACACCTAAATCACATATGACTTGCACAAGATATTTTCCTTAACATTTTTTGGAAACATTTAATTATGGTTAACCCTCTTGTCTCATTGCCACCTAGCAGACATCACCCAGCCTCCTATAGATGGCACAGCTTTGCCTCAAAGCTCCTTACCTGCTGTAAAGTCTGATTCCCTCTATGTGGAAGTGGGCAAGCTGCTGAAAGCTCAAGCCAGGATGCCTGGCTCTGGCTCAGTTCTAGGTCCTCTTGCACTCTCAAGCCAAACATGAACTGAATTTTGATGGTGCCAACCAAACTCTAATCTCATGTGCAAAGAATAAAGACACAATCGAGACCTTTATTGTAATACAGCAGAGAAAGAAAGATATAGCCTCCTAGAGGCTGACTTGCACAATGTGAAAGCAGAAATTCTGTGATCAATCTCAGCTTTCGCACATGACCAAATTGTGTGATCATAGACAAATATTTTAACTTACCAACCTCCGTTTTGTACATTAGCACATAAGATAGTATAATCAAATGCACAAGTTCAGGATTTTTGCTGTACAATCACCACTTGTGTTAGATGTAAATGTTGGAAAACGAGGCATCATATGTGAGGCCTGCACAAATAACATAACTACATTTATCCTTCACTGGGAACCAAACACCCAATTGTAGCACTTGACTCTCAGAGGGTAGCGTTGCAGAGCAGTCTGAGGCTTTCTCAAGGGAGGTGGTGTGGACTACTAATCGCCATTTGCAGGTGAGCAAAAATAACACTCAATAATTGATTGTCCAGTCCGTGCTTTGTTTTATAAGTACATTTATTAGACACACACACACACTACTCAATACCATGCACCAATTTACAAATATACATAAGCTGTTGGAATTACTTTGTGACATTGCATAACATCTCCACCCCTTCCGCTTGGGGGGAGGGGTTGAAATCTAGTACCACCATTCCCATGTATACACATCATCTTGCCCCCCAATGCAGTTAGTTGAACATAGTCTGGAGCAACGGCCCTGCGCACTGGCACCATCCCAGTTGCGACCCCTCTAGTATCTCAACAAGCATTTAAATTAGGTAACACTGTCTTGGTGACACACAACCCTGACTGCGCATTTCCTACTGACCATGAAGTATGCACCTCTACATCTTAAGGGCTAGCAGTCTGGGTTCTTCACCTAAGCACAGCAGCAAGAATACATTTTTAAGCACCACTTTAGAATGGTAGTAATCATAACATTTGGGTATTATTAAAATGCATTGCAATTACAGCCCCTAAAGGCATCACAGATGATCACAGGATTATGCATATACAGCCAGGCACCCTAGCAGGAATGTCTGACAACATAACCCCACTTTGCTTATGACATCACCTTACATAGGTACTTCATATTACTTATGTGACCTTCAGTCCCCCTAAAAGAAATAACATTAGTAAATGCACTACAGGTGCAAATACACCTCTTCACCTCCAGGGGATGCCCTTCTCTAGACATCCCCAACTCAGCCCTTCACTCCTTAATGCATTTCTAAATGCACCCCCAGCTGTAGAATAAAAGTTCCAGCCCAGAAGGTGATGCATTCTTGGCTGAGCCCTTGAGGGGTTGTTTCTTTCAAGTCCCCAGGAAGTTTAGGGTGGGAGTTTTCTCTTTGTGCTAGGGGTAGACTGCGCTTCTCCAGCAACTCACCCAGCACCTTTGCACTCATGTGATGGTGACCCCATCCTCCTGGGGCCACCACAAGTCAAGAAAATGATGTTTGGACCTTGTAGGGTGGTGCTGACCTGCAAGGCATTATGGGAAGGCTTGCATTTCATAGTAGCAGCTCCCCCGCTGCTTCGGGGGGAGGTGCGATCCTGCCTCTGGTGGCTTCGCCACATCTTCTACTCTCAGTGGGTGGTCCGGTGACTGTATGCTAGTTGGGGAGCCCACCCCAACCACTCAGCTGCTTGATCGGGGGCCCGGTCCCACCCGTGCTCCTGGGTTCCTTCCTTCTGTCTTGCGGGGTCCCGGGACCCCCGCAGGTTCTCTGAGTTGGAGGGGAGCCTGGGGGTCCTACCCCCAGCTGCCCCCGCTGGCTCCCTGTCCGGCTAGCACACTTCTGTGCTGCCGTGGGAGCCGGCACGACTCTTCTCATCTGCCCGCTCCTGCGGGCAGACACGCAGCTTTGGCCTTAACCTCAGGGGGAGAACGGCTGCACTACCCCAGCCTCCCACTTTTACTTCAGGCCTGGGGATGGGGTTCAGGGGCCCTCCTCCTCCTGTTCACGGGGAGCTTGACGGCGCTCCCCGTCGGTTCTTCTTCGGCAGGGGCCAGGGTGGGCTCCTGGCCCCCTCAGGGGGGTATCTTCATGGGGAGCGCGACGGCACTCCCTGGCTTGGCTTTGGGCCTGGGGTTAGGTGCCCTGGCCCCTACATACCTCTTCATGGGGGGGCACAACGGCGCTCCCCTGTATCCATCTTCAGTGGGGGCTAGGGTGGGCTCCTGGCCCCCCTGCAGGCCACTTTCATGGGGAGAACAACGGCGCTCCCCGGTTTCCCTTCTTCTGGGGCCAGCCCCCGGGGACCTGAGCCACCCGAGGGCATCTCCAAGACCGGCCGAGGAGCCCCACGTGCTTCGTTGTCAGTCTTCTTAGGGGTCAAAGGTCACCTACCTTCCGGGGGCCATATCTCATCCCCTGGTGGTCCGATCTGCCCCATTTTCACGCCGTCTTGATTCTGGTGGTCCCCCCCCATTCTCTGGGAGCACTCTCCTTTGCCCTTCAGGTCTCCAAGAGGATGCATTTGCAGAGAGCCGTCTTCACAGGCTCCCTGCAACAGCCTTTTGCCTGGCTCTCCTCCTGGGCCTCTCTTCTCCCTGCGCAGAGGCCCCTGCTTCTGTGCACCAGTCCTGGGCTCTTCTTCTGGCACTGTTAGGGCCCTGGGGGGAAGTCAGGGGGTTCCTCCTTCCAACTGCCCATTGCCAGGCTCCAGCACCTTCCGCCTCAGCAGACAACACCCCAGAGCGAGCTTCTCTTCCTGTGCGAGCACTTTTTAAGAGTTGAGTAGGGGGCAGGCAGGAAGTCCCTATTTGTCCTATCAAACAGCGACACATCACTTCCGTGCCCAGGCTCCCACCTTCTTGTCCAGCCTCTGGGTTTGTTCAAAATGGCGTCGTCCAGGGTCTCTGGCCACATGGTCTCTGGAAAAAAAACCTTCCCCCTCGCTGCCTTCCCTCCTAGGTGCAGGCTGGTGCCTGGCACCCAGTGATGGCTGCTGATGGATGAACCTTTAGCCCCACCCATCTTCTCTTCGTCGAAACGAGGCCTTAGCTTGTGGAAGAAAGGTTATCAATCCATCCAGTCTCACCCTGGTTTTGACTGACTCAGAGAAAAGTGACATTTCTGGATGACCCAAAAGCAGTACAAATATGCCTTTGGACTCTGCAGAATACTCCTTTTGAAATCCGCTACAGTGGACTTTAGTGCGTGTCTGGAATCTCTAGGCCTTATTAAAGTTAATCTAGCACATGGGCTCCACATCCCCATAGGGGAATAATAAAGTGAACAACAGTAAAACACACTGACTTTCCCTGGCAGGTTCCTTCCTAGTGTATAAAGCCTGTTCCATGTCACCACCCAATTCTGCACAAGTCCTGGCACATCCTTCACCTTGTAGCTGCCCCTGGACTACACACGCTAGGAATCTCCCCCGTGCAGCCCCTACATGTGGGCACACGCGTGTACACATGTGTCTGCATGTAACCAGCCCAGTGTAAATACTCCAGCTGCTGCGCAGTAGCCTGGTCAAGCCAGGGGGACATCAGTAAAATCCCCATGCAGTCTCTTACATCCTGAGTTCACTGTGGGTGAGTCCCAAATTATGAGGCTCCCCACAGTAAAAACTCAACAATTAGGTGCTCAAAAAGCAAAAAATCCAGACTTCCTGGTTTGACTGGGCTCTCCTTGTTAATTGGTTGGTCCACCCACCTCTACCCCTCCCAGACCCCAATCATGAACCCAAGAGAAAACGGGCTGGAAAAAAACAAATACAATTGTGTTGAAACACTGCGGAGAAAGGAGTTCTGTACTGAAGAGAGAGAGTGGCTTAGCACTTGCTCCAAGCAAACCCTTTCAAATGTGCTTCTTGGATAGAGTGTGGTAATGCAGGACTTGTGGGGCTTGCAACTATCTATCTACCATGCTGGACACTGCAGATAACACTCACTTACTCAGCTTACGTTAGCTACTTCCCACATTACTAAACCTTGATTCCCATCAGCTGTGCTACAACCTTACTGTCACCACCTTCCTCCTCATTCTGGCTCCACACAAGAGCTGCTGTACTCTACTGTGCCAGCAGGAAGCCTTCTCTCTGATTTCCCAAGAGTCAGAAGACATGCCTGTTAGCAGACCCTGTCGTAAATTGACAGCAATGGGTTAGCATTTGGCTGAAGCCATCCTGTATTTAGAAGTTATCTTATCCGCTTTGTGAAAGCCATTTTGTATTTCTGGCAGCCATTTTGTTTGCCTTGTGCTCGTCATGTGCTCTGTCCTACCTTTCTGTTAACTGCTCTTGAAATCTGCCTAGAGACAAACTATATTCAGCATCTTCCACCTTCGCACATGCCCAGAAGGGCCTAGCTAGTAGAATGCACCTGCTTCTCTAGTATAACTGTCAGGCTATGTTTGCTGTTGTATGGAGAAGTAACTCTCCTCCCACTTTGTTGAGCAAGCAGATCTTGTATGCCCAGCTTAGTTATTTTGCATGCTTACATGAGCCAGGACTGCCCCTTGCATTTATGCTTACTATGTAACCCTACGCATATATAAAGCCCCAGTTTTCTGTACTCCTTAGACTGCCTCTTTCAGTTGCTAATGCTTCTGTGTGACGTAGTCTCACTCATTTGAGGTTAATAAAGAGGCTCTTTTATATTTCCACTCCTGTGCCAATTTCTTCTTTGTTGGTTTAAAAGGACCAAATTCAGTGGGACCCCTAAGAAGGTTAATTGATTTCAGCAAATGGCGCTCCAACATGGACCTCATAAGAGAAGTGGCTATCTGAGGGAGTGATCTTGTCAGGAGACAGAAATCTACTGAGGAGGACAGGACAGGATTCTACTAAGGATGTACTCTGTGCACGGAGATTCTGGGGATTCTTTGTTTCTGCAGCCCGGTATATTTCTGGTCTTCCTGGTTTTGATCCTCCACATGATGTCCCTCCTGACTGAGAACCTTTTTGGCATGAGTATTAAAAAAAAAACGACTGTTAAGTCATTCAGAACTTGGCAGTTAGAATTTGGACAACCATTTGTTTGGTAAGAGTCGTTCTGTGGCTCTTGCTGTTGGTTTTGATGCCTTGGATTGGTAAGGTAGTTTAGTAACGCTTACTGTGGCTTTGGAATTTTGGAATTTGTGTTGGCCAACTTTGGATTTGTATAGGTTAGATATGCGAATTGCAATTTGTGTAGGCAGGTAATGAGGAGATTTTTCTCTGTCCGATTTTGTTTGAACGGTGCAACGTACGAAGAGTACTTTAAGCACTACTTTGGGTATAATATTTGCATATTCTGCAATATTTTTGGCATGCCTGTTTCAAGCACACATCGAAGAATGTGTTGCTTTTTGGAGGTACCATAGTGAGATGTGAATTAAATTAGCCGGCTCCCTTGAGGGAATAGCTAGATAGGTAGAGGTATAAAAACATATTTCTTCCTTGGTGATTCTGTATCCCCATGGAATTCAAATATGAAAATAATACAAACAAGGATCATTTGTTCTGCGCAATTTTATGAATGCAGAGCGATTTTTTGGTGTTCTGCCAGCCAAAGCTAGTGAATTGAGTGTATTTTGGCTTCTTGGAAATAAAACAGTTTGTTGGGCTGTTTTCGCAGTCTTTTGGAATACTATTAGAAGCGCTTCTTGTAAATATGACTTACAACTAGTATTTACAAATGGTTTGGTTTCAGTACAGTCTGTGGGTTGTCCTTTGTTTCTGTCTTAAGTGTTGATATGTGGAATAAATGTGTGTTTAAATGTCTATGTGGTTCGTGGTTTTACATTGCAACTTCTGTAAGTAAATAGCAATTGCGCTATGTATGAAATAATGGCTATTAAGCGCGCTGTGTTATGTGTCCTGAGTGTTTGACCCCTTCTTTATATGTCTAAAATTAGCTCAATGCATGTTTGAGTTTTTTCTTGTTGTCTTCAGTCTGTTATGCGAAATGTAATTTAATTAATATTAAATAAAAATTTAATAAAAATCCAGAAACAAACCATATGATATGCTAAATAACTGTAGGTTATTATTACATTGATAAGAGTAAGCAATTATGCACATGCACAAACTGCCAATGCTTAAAAGATAAAATTAGAATACACATTCAATAGGAATAAAAAGGCCTCAAAAACGAAATTGTGTGTTTTGTAATAAATAAACAATTCTAATGCATTTTTCTTGGATACATTGTATTAGATATTAACAGGCAAACACTTAATCTGAAGTAAGTTTTTCCTGAACTAAAACGCTTATTATAGAACATGCATTGAAAGACCTCAGTTTTAAACAGACCGTCACCGTGCTTCCATTTCAAACACTAAAAAAAGATTAGCAGCACCTGTTGTTTTTATTGTAGGCCATCGAGAGACAGGTATGTTCACTCAGCCAGGATTTTGTCAGTTAAAACACGGGGTGAAACCCTGCATTTCAGACTGCTGTTTTATAAAAAGTTACAAGAATCAGGTTCATTATTTTAGATACCAGGAAAACATTTAAGGGTAGGGATTTCCTTTCTTAAAGTCTTTTACATAAGCACATTCTTGGTTCTGATTTTAAATAATAACTGTCCTTTTTAAAAAAGTGGCGCAAAATTTGTCAAGTTTCAAGTTAGGCTTCTGTGTTAAGGCTTGTGAATGAATGTGTCTAAATATGATAGGCAAGGGATGCAGCTTGCTTTTACTATGTGGAATTAGCAAACTGATTGGTTTTATTAAAATATATATATATATATTAATTATGAAAAATTATTTAAAAAATAAGTGCTTTTAAATTCGTTGTTTAATATTTATAAAGCTTAATACTCATACTGTGACCTCCTAGCATTAAAATTAAATTTAAGTTGTGTTGTACCACATAATGTGGACATTTGCATATAAAATATCACTCTGCGCAGGCGCAATAAACTCATTTTTTTAAAGGGTAATTATACTATATTTCAAATTTTTAATTTCTGGGTTATCGAAAGAACAATCTGCTAATGATTATTATGCAAAAAAATTATGGGATATTCAATTTTAAGTGCCCCAAATATCAAAGTCGAAATTGGGTAAAAAGCACTATTTAAAATGCATACATTTAGGTATACGACAAACAGCTGACCTTTATATTGCTGCAAATGTATGCTGCACACTGCTTATAATTGAAAATATGTATTAAAAAAAAACAGTAGAAGTTATTAAACTGACAAACTGGGGAATGGGCCAGTTTTCTGCTTTAACTGTGACTTGGAATTAGGAAAAGCTGCATTCGCACACAGAATAGGAGAACTGGGAAGAGTTAAAAGTGAGTTCTATATTTAGAAGCATGGCTCCCAGAGCAAAGTTTCCTTTGACATTTTGGTTTGGGTATTCCAATTTTTTTACATTTTTAACCTTCCGTCCTCCCCCCAGGGTGGTCTCCGCGCTATCGGCCCCAGAGGGGGCCTTTGCGGCCTAGGACGGTGATGGGGTACAGAGGGGGCCGATCGGGGAGCCCCACGCTGTTAATGGGGCTGGTCCGGGGCCTGCAGCAGAAGGTAGGGGCTCGCACTCTCCTGCGAGCCCCCTCGCCGATGTTTGTGCCGGTTCTGGGGCTCCCGGGGCTTTCCACGGCGTCAGCCAAATCCACGGAGGATCTCACAGGGTGCGGCGCCGGCCGCCAATCGCAACACAGCCGGCGAGGGGTTGTGGCCGAGTGGGCAAATGACTGCCCAGCATGGGCGGGGCCGATGACCCAGCCAGGTGCCCTGTCACGTGGGGAGGGTGGTCCCGGCCTCTCCGGCTTGGCGCGGCCTAATGCGGCCCGCAACGATGAGTGCAGCCGCGGAGGCCTCTCCAGGCAAGCGCCGTGGCCGCGGCAATATCGGCAGGGACCAGTGCACTCCAGAGGCCCTGGGGACAGCAGCGGCACCTCTAACACACGGCGCCGGTCTGCGGCGGTGAGTTCACACGGCGCTTCAAAGGGGCACAGCAGGGGAGCGCCTGGGAAATGCGGCACCTCAATGATAGCAGTTCAGGCAGTCCAGGGCAACACAACTGTGGCAGGACAACACAGTTCTTGGCAGGACAGGGCACAGGGCAGCTTGGGGACAGACACACGAGTGGAGAAGTGTGGCTCAGGGGTTAGAGGCGGCAGAATCGGAAGCTGAGATCGGTCCTGGACGAGGGTTCAATTCCCCGCCTCGGCGGGTCTTGGGCTCAAAAATTCCACGGACTCGATAATTCTCGTTCCGGTGCCTACTCGACTCACGAGTTCACACTCTGCGACTCTGGGCAATAGCTTGCTTAATCTCGACTACGGCCTCTCGCGGCGGGATGCCTGGCTTTCACCTTGTGGATACCCTGCTGGGGTTATCTCACAGGGGAATACCAGGACGGGTTCCCAAGGCAAGCGCCTTGATGCCTTCGGGTGATACGTGCGCTATATAAATCGCAATACATACAGTCTAGGCAGGGCAGCACAGGGACACAGTGCAGGTGGTAAGCGCTGGTTACCTGGTTGATCCCCAGTAGTCCTTCTTATCAACAGGTGTTCTTCTTGGCGCTTGATGGTTCCTGCGTCCTTCTTAGGCAGTTTCTTAGGGGGATAGGTAACAAGGGGGGGTTGAGTTGGTGGCTTAAGGTCAGGCCGGTTCCCGTAGATCACTGCAGGTGGTTCCCTGGTTTCCCCTCACGCTGGGCCAGATCAGTGGGTTTGGTAGAGTCCCTACACAGCTTAGAATGCAGTGCATAGGCCCAGTCACTTCCAGTGGTATAGGTTCCTCCCCTAGGCCCTACCGCCTAAAACTCCTACGCAGGTTCCCCCAGGTCAGTGACGCCCCAACTGACTAAAAGGTTTCCCTCCTTTCTTTAAATAATAAATAATCCTAGATCAGATGACCACTCACTAAGGAGGCAAAAGAAGACCCTTCCCCTATTCCGGAAGGTTCCACGAGCTTCCCCAGTCTAGCTGTGGGCAGAAAAGGTGGGCTGGTGTTGCAACAGTATCTTAAGGTCCCTGCCAGCTCCTGGCTACTAGGGTGCTACTAAAAAGACCACTTCGCAGTAGCAGGGGCCTGTGGCTGCCATGTTGGTAGGATAGAGCACCTGCACCTTAGTACTGATTAGCAATGGTAAGACGCCCGGACACCTAGATCCAACAAAAAAGAGGGTGGAAAAAACAAGGCAAGGGCGGAAAAAAACGGGGAAAGACCACCCTAGGGCTGACAGGTCTAACAAGGGGTGAGTACAGGAGCATGAGAACCAGTTTTATGAGAGAGGCCGCGCAACTATTGTTTGAAATAATTTTGAATTCTAAAAGTTGATTGGACATTGAAAAATAAGAAACGCGCTGGTATTGGAAGAGCATTTAAGTAAACAGTTGAGGGTCACTGAAAATTAAAATGTTGATTTAAGTCATATGTGGCATTTAGATCCAGCATTCATAGGAAATCGTCCTGATAGAAAATATTTAGGATTTGCAAAAGAAGAACAGATTAGAGGGAGACTTTATATTATGTACGGAGGAGAAAGAAAAATGTAGTTTTTCAAAAGAGCAAAAAATTTCTTTAAAAAAGACAAATCTTTTAAGACAAGAGAAGGAATTATTATTCCACCGCTGAATACGCCCGCCTCATATATGATAGTATAAAGGGGCCACCATAGTTGTGTGTGGTTAGAAAATTGGATGGAATACACTAAAGATGATGGAGTATTAGCATTTTCTGAAAATGGTACCTTTAATGGCAGAATATTGCACAATTTAAGAACTCGCATGAATGAGTTAGATCCTAGACCTAGATCAACGCAGTATGAGGCGTTGGAGGAGTGGGAATCTGAAGCTTTTGAGCGAGACAGACCCAGATGTGACTGGAATTTGAGCACGTTTTATCCTATATTTCCCGGAGAAACCAGAGATAAGCAAATGAAACAATGGAGACAGTCTATATTAGTGGAAGAATTATATCCTGTCCGAGCTTTAGAAGAAACAACAGGAGGCAAAAGTACAGAGAAAACAAGACATTTAATGACTGGAGATGATTCAGATGATGATTATCTAGAATATTTGTTAATGAAAAATCCACCACCTTATCATGAGAAACCAGTTAGAGTCAACCCTAGTGCACCGTTCTTGAATCCGCCGTTGATTCTGCAGGTTGTACATGAAACATTAGAAAAAGTGCTACAAGAAAGGGAAAGAGAAGCGATAAATAAACAGCGAAGTGAGTCAATTCAGAAAATTTCACAATTAAATACGAGTCCTGAAGCTCTAACAATTCTGGTAGCCATAGGTCCTGTTGTTCCCTTGTATGGAGACAAGCAGTCTAGTCCTAAAACCCCTGTGTAAAGATCCAAGGAAGCAGTTGTAGTTAAGATGATTTATTGAGCAGCACAGCATCCAGTCCTGACACAGCAGGACACAGGTTACAACTGACTAACAGTGGAGAATGCTGTATGAGCAAAGCTCTGTTAAGAATGCAGAGTTAAAAGGAAACACAGCATGGCTCATGCAGTTAAAGAGGTACAAGCATAAATAATATAGGCACTTAATAATAACAGGATATAACACACCTCCCTCATTAAATGAAAATGAAAGGAGTAAGGCTGGGAGGGCTACAGACCAAACAAAGGAAAGAGAAAAAACAGCTATACAAAATCTTGCAAAGAAACTGGTCTTCTTCTGATTCGCCTATCGTCTTTGATCCTTGAAGCTACAGAATCAGAAAATGAATCAGACCCACCATCAGAAATGTAACCTCTATCAGTAACAGCGTGAGGTTGGAATTTAGACACATCTTGAGTAGGACATTTAGCAACCCTGCCTGAGTTCCAAACCTTGCCATCCTGAGTAACAACTGAGTTACTGAAAACTCTTTTGATTTGAATAGGTCTGCCAAACTTACTCGTACCTTTGGTGACTAAGAAAGGTTTTAAGATTCTTACCCAATCCCCAACACACAATTCATGCTCTCTTGTTTTCCACTTCTTATTGTACCAAACTTCAGATTTACTTTGTTTCCCACTTACTCTCTTTGCAACTTCCTTGACATCTACATTATTTTGTACCAGAGCTTCACATTTTTCCTTGAACCACCAAGGGCACGTGTCTGACGCAGGATCCCTACCTTTGAGTAGTTTGAACGGACTAATCTCAGTAGTGCTATGGGGAGTTATACGATAAGTCCAAAGTTTCTGTCTGATACGGTTTAACCAATCCCCTTTCTCTTTGATGGCATCAGAGACAAAACCCTTTAAAACACGGTTGAAACGCTCAACCTGCCCGTTCTCATGTGGCTCGTAAAGAGATGTACACATGTGTTTGATGTTGCAGGATTGTAAGAACAATTTCATTTCAGCGGAGACTAATTGCACCCCATTATCAGAAACCAATACCGAAGGACAGCCTTCCCTAGCAAAAACTTCTTTAAAAAAAGAAATGACAACTTCAGAAGTGATTTTGGCTACAAATTTCACTTCTGGCCACTTAGAGTGGTAATCCACAATGACCAATGCAAAACGTGAACTTTCTGGCAACACTTGGAAGGGTCCTGAAATATCAAATGCTATCTTGCTCCACGGAAATTCTGGCCATTTCACTGTCTTAAGAGGTGGAACATGTAATTTTAACATCTTGTCGCTGTTACAGCACTCATTGCATTCTCTGACAGTACGGTCTATGAATCTATCCATTCCAGGCCACCAGAAATGTAACCTTATAATACGCTTCATGGCCGAGATTCCCGGATGGGTCTTGTGTGCTAATTTGAGAATAAGTTCTTGCACCCCACTTGGTGGAATACATTTTTCAGATTTGAAGAACAAATCCCCTTCACACCATAACTCTTCTGCTATGTTGTAAAATGGTAGCAGATCATATTCAACGTTATTCTTGCTGGGCCAACCTTCTAGAAGGTATTTCTTCAGCTTAACAAATTTCTCATCCTTATTCTGGCATTCTAACCAAAACTGTTCAGAAATATCTTGATACTGGGGAGATACTAAATCTGTCAATCCTAACACAAAATCAACTTCAGAAAGATTATTCACATTGTCTACTTTACTTTCACACGGAAGACGTGACAAACAGTCAGCAGTGACATTTTTCTTCCCTGGAATATATTCAACCTTAAAATTGTACTCCTGTAGCTTGGATGAAAGACGTGCAATCCTAGCTGTCGAATTCCAACCACCCCCGGCTGATAGGATATGCACCAAAGGTTTGTGGTCCGTTCTTAGAATAAACTCACTGCCCCAAATGTAAATCCTATAGTGTTCAATGGCCCACACACAAGCAAGCAACTCACGTTCAATAACCGCATATCTGCGTTCAGTTTCACTCAAAGTTCTGGAGGAGAAAGCTACGTTCCATTCTGCAACATCATCAGTTTGAGATAGCACACACCCAAGACCGTACAAACTTGCATCAGTGGTGATGATGCATTTTTTCCCAATTCTAAATGGTTTCAAAGTCGGGGAATTAACAATATCATGTTTGATATCTGTAAAAGCTTTTTCCTGTTCAGTTTCCCATACAAAATCGTTGCACTGTCTTAACAGTTTTCTTAAAGGTTCCATCTTGGTGGCAAAGTTCACAACAAATTTACTATAGTATTCACACATCCCGGAGAAAGAGAGAAGTTGTTCCTTATTCTTTGGGGCTGGAGCACAGAGGATGGCCTCAACATTAGATTTTTTAGGAACAAGACCTTCCCCCGACAAGGTGTGACCTAAGTATTCCACCGACTTCCTAAAAAGTTTGCACTTGTGTGCTTTGAGGGTAAGGCCAGATTTTTCTAATCTTTTGCATACAATACTCAAATGTGAACTATGTTCGGCCTCATTTTTTGAGAAAATTAAGATGTCATCCTGAAAGCATTTTACGAATTTATCAAGATCCCTAAAAATTTGAAACATAATACGTTGGAAAACGGAGGCAGCGGATGCTAATCCAAACGGCATCCTTCTATATTGAAATAGTCCCATAGGGGTAATGAAGGCTGTATATTTCTTGGAATCTTCAGTAAGCTCAATTTGATGATACGCAGATCTAAGGTCCAAGGTGGAAAAGATCTGCGCACCATCAAACAAGGAAACCAGCTCATTAATATTGGGGAGTGGATGACAGTCTATAACAATATTAGAGTTTAAAGCCCTCAAATCAATGCAGACCCTCAATTTCTGGTCAGGTTTGCGCACCAAAACGATGGGCGAAACCCACTCTGAAGATTCAATGGGCTCTATAATACTGTCCTTGAGTAGGTCATCCAACATTTCTTTTAGCTCATCCCTAACATTTAAAGGAACTCCCCTAAGCTTTTGTTTGACTGGGACAGCACCCTCCTTGAGAACAATTTTGTGTGCAAAATTTTCCAATCTTCCTAAACGGTCACAGAAAACTTTATTGAACTTTTCAGACCATGAAATAATTACATCATCCTTTCCATTAACATCAGAAACAGAGTTGATCATATCTTGTTCACTACAAAGAGAGATGGGATCCTTGGCACGTGGATTCAACGTGATGCCAAGTTCCCATTGATCATGCCAACCCAGAACATTGACTCCTTTGATAGCTATATAAAGCTTGATTTGAGCTGATCTACCTCTGAAACATAAAAGAACATCAAAGAAACCTTCAATATCGATAGTATTTCCATTGAAACTTTCAGCTAAAATGTCTGAAGGTTGTAAATCAGAAATATTGCAAACACTTGTTAACTTTTCGTTAAAATATTCTTTGGTAATAATTGTCCATGGAGATCCTGAATCTACCATAAGTTCAATAGCAATACCTGAGACATGAAAAGTACATTTGGGAGATTTCTTAGTGGTTGATCCAAGAATAGAGACAACATAGCCACGTTCAACTTCATGTTGTACTTCAACCACCCCAACAGAAGATACCTTTGAGGAAGAGGGAGTGACAGATCGTCCAGAACGAGGTTGAGAATTGTACCTCCTTTCTCTACATACGTTGCTGAAATGTCCTACCTTGTTACAAATATTACAAGTTCTGTTTATGGCAGGACAGCCCTGAAAAGAGGCTATATGTGATTTACTCCCACATCTGTAGCATAAAAGTGATGAACTATTAGAATCAAATCTTCTATTACCAATACCCACAGTATTTTTAAATTTAGATTGGAAAGGAACAACATTTTTTTCATCAACTTTGGATTTAACAATACACACTTCTTCTTCAGTGTTGGATTTAACAGAGTGAGAATTAGATGTTTGTTTCACAACAATATTCATCCATTTCTCTGACATTTCTGTAGACTTAGCAATAGCTATAGTTTCTTCCAGATTAGGATCACCTATACACCAAAGCTTATCTTGAATTTTTTTGTTTTTGACATGGACAATGATCTGATCGCGAATCATTTCATCTGCCATGGCACCAAAATTGCAATGTAAGGTTAATGCTCTTAGAGAAGTAAGAAAATCATCAAAGGATTCCTCTTGTTTTTGTGCTCTAGTATAAAATTTAAAACGATTCAACGCAATGTTAGCGGTAGGCTTAAAGCGTTTTTCCAACCTACCTAGAGCTTCAGTGTAAACATTCACAGAGTCACCACTACCACTAGGCGCAGCAAAAGGAGGCAAGGTCCTAAAGATTTCCTGACCCTCAGAGCCTAAACAATGTAACAAAATACTTTTTTTTCTTTCTGAACCCATACGCTCTCCATCAATAGCTTTCATATAATTGAAAAACTCCTCTTTCCACCTTGACCAAGGCAACGGTGGATCGCCCTTGACTTGTAAAAATTTTGCAGGAGGATCAAACTGCATGTTGTTAATAGTAAAATAGAATAATAAATTGAACAAACGAATAAAATGATAAAATATAAAAAAAAAACAAAATGTAAATATGCAGAAAAGGTAAAAGGTAAAATGTAACAGTACTTATGCCAATTGAAGTCAGCGTGGTCAGTGGCTTGTCAGTGGAGAAGAGGCGAAGCTGTGGTTTTAATAATGGTTGTGGAGCGCTTGGCGAGGTAAATAAACAGTGTGAACTGTAATTAAGAGAAGCGCTAGTAAAAAGGGCTAAAAACTAGATAAAATCAAAAAGAAACGAAGCAAAACGATGACTGGAAAAGGTTCCTTCGTGAAAGTTGATCGCCGTGTGAAGTTGCTAGGCAACCAAGAAACAAAATGGAGGCACGTGATGTAGCGTGCGTGTAGACGTCCAAACAATGCGTGCGTGATGACGCGAAGACGTTGTTAGCAGATCCAGACCAATGATAGCGTGGCTGGTAACGCAGGGTGATGACGCGGAGGCGTTGCTGGAAGTTACGGCCCAATTGTAGCTGGTTGCTAAGGAGCGCGTAGAAAACTGAAATGACTCCGACGATGTTCAAAGCGTCATCGCTAATTAACCAAGGCGATGACGTGTGCGCTGGCAACCAAAGCGTTGTCAAGGAATGAGGCAATGACGAGTGAATGTTGTCAAGGCAGCAGGAACACTCGTGAAGAAGTCGCGTTGTCAAGGCAGCAGAAACGCTCGTGAAGCGATCGCGCTATAAAGTACCAGCTTGAAAGATGCCAAAAGACATTTAAAGGTCAGAAAAGGAAAATAAATGCCACAAAAACATCCAAATTGCAGGGAAACGTTGGTAGAGACGTTGGTAGAAGCCAGTAGGTAGTGCAGGATGTCTTGGGTATTTTCAAAGCAGGCAGATCAGTAGAATTTTGTAAAAATAAGTAAATATATCCAAAAATGGGTTCAAACTCCGCTCCTGTGCTGTAGATGGCTGGAGTAAGGTTGTCCTCGTCGCCAATTTTGTAAAGATCCAAGGAAGCAGTTGTAGTTAAGATGATTTATTGAGCAGCACAGCATCCAGTCCTGACACAGCAGGACACAGGTTACAACTGACTAACAGTGGAGAATGCTGTATGAGCAAAGCTCTGTTAAGAATGCAGAGTTAAAAGGAAACACAGCATGGCTCATGCAGTTAAAGAGGTACAAGCATAAATAATATAGGCACTTAATAATAACAGGATATAACACCCTGTCCTAACTACACCTGTAGTGCAGCCAAGAAAAGAAACATTAAGAGTTGATGACCAGGCAAGTGAGTCTGAATCTGTAATTTCCCTTATGGATTTACCTATAAGAGAACCTGAGAGTAGTTCAGCCAGGAAAAACACTCCTGAAAGCTCTAGACAAGTACGGATGGAGACATCCTCAGGTACAAGGAGTGCTACTATAGTTACCCTAGAAGAAATGTGTGATATGATGTGATGTGATTGGATACTTTTATAGCGCACTACCACTCCAAGGAGCATCTGGGCGCTGTGACTCCCTATGTCAAGCAGATGTCCATGGCTAGACTGTCCTGGATGTGGAAAAGGATCAGATTAAAGTTTTGCATCCGGTGTCTGACAGTGAGTAGATCCATGTTTTCAACATTTTTCTGAAACTTTGCTCCGTAGTGGCTTCAAGAAGGTGTTGAGGTAGTTTATTCCATGCTTTTGCACCGATTGCAGCTAGGGATTTGCCTCCCTTAGTCGCCAGCCTAAATTTGGGGACAATAAGCAGATATGCTGTGGATGATCTCAGTTCACGTGTCGGATGGTATTGCGTGAAATATTCCCATAAATACACTGGACCTTGGTGATGAAAGGCCCTGTAGGAGATTGTCAAAACCTTAAACAGAATGCGCTTTCGTATCGGAAGCCAATGCAGGACGTCCAAAGCAGCAGAGGCCGAGGATGCTCTTGGCCATCTAAGAACTAGTCTGGCCGCTGCGTGCTGGACCATCTGGAGTCTATGCAGGGCAGATTTGTTAAGCCCTGCATACAGGCTATTGCAGTAGTCTAATCTTGATGTTATCAGTGCTACTGCAACCGTCCGTCTGGCGCTCAGGGGAAGCAGGTCAAAGAATTTTCTGAGACCTCTAATGATGTTAAAGCAATTTCCTGCCACTTCCCTTGCTTGCTGTTTGAAGGACAGTGTGTTATCAAATTGAATCCCCAAATTCCTTACTGCGTTGATGGTATTCGGTGGGGCCTCTGCCTCCTTCGGCCACCAAGACTGAGGTGAGAAGCAGTTATTGGGTCCGAACGGCACAATTTCTGTTTTTGCGGAATTACATTTAAGGTGGTTGTTAGTCATCCATGAAAATGTTGCCGAAAGGCATTCTTTCAGGGTCAATTCAGCATTGGTTAGGTTTTTTGTCAAGTATTAGTACCAGCTGGGTATCGTTGGCATATGTGATCGTACTAATACCGAAGGAACAGATCAGTTTTATCAGGGAAACCATATAAAGGTTGAACAATGTGGGGCTCAGACTTGAGCCCTGCGGGACCCCTGTTTTCAACAGTTTCTCTTCGGAGCAGAATTGGCCCAACATAGTGACCCGACGCCTGTGTGACAGGAAACTTCTGAACCATTCGAGAACGGTTCCCGCTATGCCCGTATTAGCTAGGCGGTGTAAAAGGATAGCATGGGACACAAATGCTGCAGAAAGATCTAACAGGATAAGGACCGCCTTCTTGCCCTAATCCAATGCAGCTCTAATGGTCTCAGTTGTGGACAGTAATGCCGATTCGATTGAATGGTGTGCCCTAAAGCCAGCTTGACACGAATGGAGGATTTCATTCTCCTCCAAGAAAGCCATCAATTGTTTGTTGACACAGGATTCAGTCAGTTTACATAGGGCAGGGAGAAGCGAAATTGGGTGCAGATTTGTAAGTGTAGACGGATCCTTCACGGCGTTCTTTTGCAGGGGTCTGACTGCCGCCACTTTCCATCGCAGGGGAATCTCACCTGATAGGAGGGATGAATTGATGATAGAATTTATTTCAGGATTGACCTCTCCTACTATTGCTTTCAGCAGAGTTGGAGGGCAGCGGTCAAATGGAGATCCTGACTTAATAGTGGATATCACCTTGTATGTGTCTTCCAAGCTGATTGGGTTGAAAGTTTCCCAGCAGGGTTTGTGTCTGTTTATATTCGACTTGGCCTCTGACTCCTCTCGCTGAAACAGAGAGAAATCTTTCGTAATAGTATCTATTTTCTGTGTGAAATAATTGGCTATCTTATCACATAAGGTCTGTGAAAGTGGGATCTCTTGTGTCAGTACTTTAGGGTTTCTGAAACTATTTTTAATTTTAAATATTTCTTTCTGTTTATTGCCTGTAGCTTCAATTTGGGAAGTGTAATACTTGGCTTTTGCGCTTTTAATCGCGGCATGGTAGTGTCTCCTCCCCGTCTTGTATGCCGCTTTTTCTTCCTGCCCATAATAGCGTGGCCACTTTCGCTCCAGGACTTTAACATTGCCCAACATTTCTTTTAGTACACTTGAGAACCAAGGTGCAGAATTCCTTTCTTTCCTGGGTTTGTATCTCGTCCCTGCAGTTGTTATCTTGTTACCTATCTCAGTCATCCAACCCTCAAATCTCTGGTTATCAGTGTGGATGTTCCCCGAAAGAGTGGGTTTACTCTCCTTTATCCAATTGTGAAGGTCCGGGTGTACTACAATTTTACCCCAGCAAGGTACGGGTTTGTCCTTTTGGTATTTCTCCTTTCTCTTTATCTCATTTCCCTCAGTCCTGAGGCTAAACTCAATGAATTTGTGGTCCGTCTAGGTTTGTAAAATCGGCGATTCTACTTTCATCGCCCCTATATTGGAGCTGATGCAGTCGAGGATATGT
This sequence comes from Lissotriton helveticus, assembly GCF_964261635.1. Lineage (NCBI taxonomy): Eukaryota > Metazoa > Chordata > Amphibia > Caudata > Salamandridae > Lissotriton > Lissotriton helveticus. The sequence continues at coordinate 44,131,871 of NC_136063.1, forward strand.
CCTGCCGAGTGGGTAGGTTCTGAGATTACATTACAGGCGTGTTGGTCATTTAGATCTTCCAAGTGCAGGTTTAAGTCTCCTAATATGGTGAAATTGGCAAACCTGAGATTCAGGTCGCCAAATACCTCCCCTATGCTTTCCTAGAACTGTGTGGAATGTCCAGGAGGGCGGTACAACAGTGCACTTGCGAAGGTGAATGTATTGCATGCTTGGATGCAGAAACTTAGGTTTTTGGCTCCTCTAATATCCGGAAGCTCTGTTGTTATGCATTTTAGAGTGTCTCTATGAATAATAGCCAGTCCGCCACCTCGGTGAACTGGTCTGTCCTCCCTCTGGATTGAGAAGCCAGGGGGTAAGGCATGGACTATATCCGGGTTCGACCACTCTCGTAGCCATGTTTCAGTGATAAATAAACAATCTAACTCTTTTTCGATGATGAGATCATGAATGTGAAGGGCATTTTTGCACATTGATCGTGCATTTATCAATCCCCCCTTTATTAATTTAGGTTTCTCTTTCCCTCTGGGCTTATAATAGGGTATTAGTGTTTGCCTACACTTCTGACAGCTAATCGGACCCAGCCAGGTGTCCACATTAAGGGCGTGCTGACAGTGTCTGGTGTGTTTATTTAGGGCTAGTATCTCCTCTCTTGACCAGGTGTGGACCGGAGCATTGTATTTGGCCCTAGGCCCGTCCTTAGCGCGGACGGACGCAGACGGGCAGGACTTTGGCTTGACTTCGGCGCGACAACGGCGCATCTGCTGATCGCGTCCGCTGATCGCGTCCGCTGCGAGGAGTCATAGCCATCTGTTTTTATGCTAGATCCTCAGGCGCTAGAGCGCTGGGACTGGGTCTACCCCCAAGATGGCTGCCGACTTTCGGCTCCGAAAGTCACCCCCCCACTCAGCACCTAACTCGTCTGTGTGCGGAACGGCAGAAAAAACACAAGCACAGTGTAATTTCAGCAGGTATGGGCACAGCTTTTAAAAGTAAAACGTATGCGGCGCAAACAAATTCAGTGAAAAATAACAACAGGTATCTTTAAAAACAATACTGATGCAGACAAACAGTCTCCTTGCTTATCGCCTCAGGAGCACAAAGGAGTCACTCGTACCAGCGCGTTTCCTGTTTTTATGCTGGATCCTCAGGCACTAGAGCACTGGGACTGGGTCTACCCCCAAGATGGCAGCCGACTTTCGGCTCGGAACGTCACCCCCCCCCACTCAGCACCTAACTCGTCTGTGTGCGAGGCGTCAGAAAAAACACAAGCACATTGTAATTTCAGCAGGTATGGGCACAGCTTTTAAAAGTAAAACTTATGCGGCGCAAACAAATTCAGTGAAAAATAACAACCGCTATCTTTAAAAACAATGCAGATGCAGACAAACAGTCTCCCGGCTTTTCGCCTCAGGACCACAAAGGAGTCACTCGTACCAGCGCGTTTCCGGTTTTTATGCAACATCCTCAGGTGGTCAAAAGAAATAGAAAAGCCAAAATCACAGCCAAAAGTATTAGATATTTTCAAGTTGAGAGTCGAATTCGAAGAAATGATTGCAGGAAATGTGGGATTGGAAAGATTGAATACACTTGATGAAGATGAATTATTGTTTGTATGTCGAAGTATTACCCGAAATACAAAAACATATCATGAGAAATGAATGAATATGTTCTCAGACAATGGAATAGACATTAGTAAATCTAAAGTATTGCAGAAATCTTACCGAACTGAATTTTCTGACAAAGATTTAGAAAATATGAATGTGACAGGTCGAAAGTTTCAGATCAAGGAAATGCTGACGTTATTGCAAAAATGGGGTGATATGGACAAATGGAAAGCCAGATGAGCAAAGAAAAAGGAGGAAGCTCAAGCAAAAAGTACTGCACCTGAATATTTATTAAAAGAGTCAGAAAAAGTAGAAATATTGTGCCCAATGAGAGAAGTACCAGGAGGTGGGTATGTGCATGTCCCATAGTCCTGACAGAATATTTTGTCATTTACAAATGATTTCCCGAAACTCAGGAGAAACCTGTAGAATGGTACAGACAAGTCGAGAGATTTGTGAAAGTTTCAAAAGAACTGTTAAAAGATTTAGATGGTTTATTTGATATTGTTGTTCCTTTAGATCTATGGATAGAATGGAAAATTGCAATTGATTGGCCTAGTGATGAGTACCCTAGAGACCCAAAGACAGGAGCATCATCAGATGAGGTTATGAAAAAAATATAATCAAATAATACTTTATTTGAAAGAGAAAGTTCCTCCAAAATAAACTGATTGGACTAGAATAGACAGAACTACCCAGAATAAATATGTATCTGTGCACTCATATTATGAACGACTCTTGCAGGTATTCAAACAATACAGTGGGTTAGAAAGCATTGATACAAAAGACAAGACCCATTTTATTAATCGTGTTGTGTCAGGATTAAAGCCAGAAATTTCACAAATGATTAAAGATCATAAAATCTGTTGGCAGGCCAAGCCTGTTGATGACATTTTTAAATATACAAAATATTGTGGGGATGAAGTTGACAATAAACTAAAGAATCTAAAGTAAAAGGTAATGTGGGCACAAGTAAAATTGGCTGAACAGCAAGAACTTCAATTGAATCAAATGAAAAATAATCAGAGCCAAGGAGATGGAAATGGGGGTAAATCCAGGGGAAGATTCACCAGGGATGAGGCTAAGAAAAAGTTTCCATGTCACGGATGCTGAAAATTGGGGCATTGGAAAAACAAGTGTAAAGCTGTACAAAATAATGATGTGCAAGCTAATAATTTGAATCCACAGACGCAAAATGGGTTGTCGAGGAAACAACAGCAACAGGTAATACAAAATCAGTCACCACTTGCACCTCTGCCAAATTCTTGGAGCCAAGCAAATTATAGTGTGGATACCACAAATTGGGAGGGAAGTGGTAGGAGAGATGCATTGACTTCCCAATTTCTTTTGAGCGACACATTTTTTGAGGAAGATAAATGGTGCCTGAGAGGGGAGGACGAGGAGTGCGTACTTGGCACATCCTTACCGGTTGATCAGTCAGGTCCATACATTGAGGGAAAAGTCGAGGGAAATAATGTCACCTTTTTATTGGACACTGGCGCTACCCGTTCTACTGTGAGAACAGCAGACGTTCCAAACCTACCCCTCTCAGGAGAAGCAATACAAGTAGCGGGCGTTTCTAATAAACATATTAAGACTCCTTTCACTGAACCAATGGAAGTCAGAATAGGGAATTTTAAAGAAATGCACAAGTTTGTTGTGTGCGATTCCAGTCCTGTTAATCTATTAGGCAGGGACTTGTTGTGAAAAATGAACTGCACAATTATTTGCACTCCGAGTGGTGTTGAAATCCAGACCCCAGACGAAGATGGAATTTACAAATTAATGTTAGCAAAACAAGAGACTGAAGCTAAAAAGATAACCATAGAAGATTTTCTCAGAGAATTGCAGAAAACTGTAAACCCTAATGTATGGGATTTCACAGGAAAGGAAGTAGGATTAATGTCAAATGTCAACCTGATATAAGTGACAGTAAAAGAAGGTGCAGTTTATCCAAACATTCAACAATATAAAATGAGTCCAGAAATAAAAGCAGGCGTCGCAACAGAAATAGAGCGTTTGATCGAGCAAGGTATTTTACAGGAAATAAGGATCAGTCCATGTAATTCACCTATAAATGGTATAAAGAAACCAAGTGGGAAGCAAGGGGTCATACAAGACCTTTGCAAAATGAATACAATTATCGTCCCATGTTGTCCAGTTGTTCCAAATCCCGCAGTAATTCTGTATCAGATTCCGTGGGGAGCTGGATGGTTCACTAAAATTGATTTATGCTATGCATTTTTCTCCATTCCTTTACATCCAGATAGCAAATTTGCATTCTCGTTCAAATTCCCTGGAAATTCAGTTTTGTTGCAATATATAGACGGCCGGTTGGTGGCGTCTAAGACTCGAAATGACTGTGTTGTTGATACCATTGCTTTACTTAATCACTTGGCAGAAGGTGGACATAAAGTATCACCTAAGAAATTACAATACTGCACCACATCAGAGAAATATCTGGGACACCAGATAGAGAGAGGTGCCAGAAGTATTACTTCAGAGAGAATCAAAAGTATTCGAAACATGAATCTACCTCAAACACAGAAAGAAATCAGAATGTTTTTAGAAGTTGTAGGTTACTGCAGGCAATGGATTGTGGGATTCGCAGTTCTAGCTAAACCTTTGATACAAATGACAAAGAAAAGAGCAAATGACCCAGTAGAATGGGATGATGAGAGCAGGACTGCTTGCAAAAAATTAAGAGAATGTCTGTGCTCAGCTCCAGCATTAGGAATGCCTGATTATTCAAAATAATTTGCATTATTTTGTGATACACTAGAAAATTGTGCACTCTCAGTTCTGACCCAGATTCATGGTTTAATGTGACGTCCTGTGGCATATTTCTCTTCCGAATTGGACCCAGTAGCATCAGCATTACCAGGGTGCCTGAAAGCGGTAACTGCAACTTGCATGCGTCTTGAGCAAAGTGAATCCATCATTATGGGACATCCTGAAACTGTGTATGTTCCACATGCAGTTGTGATTTTGTTGACAAGAACTCGCACACAGTATCTGACTCCTAATCGGCTGACTAAGTATAAGCGAAACATTCTGGATGCAGAAAATGTGACCATTGCAAGATGCACTGTTTTAAATCCAGCTACACTGTTACCCGATTCACATTTTGAGAAAGTAAAAGAGTAAGTCAAGCATGATTGTAACGACCTCACAGAATACAGTACTAAACCACGCCCAGATATAAGAGAAGAACCATTGCTAGAATTTGAATATGAGCTATTTGTAGATGGCTTGTGCATGCGACATGAGGAAGGAGAATTGAGTGTTGCTTACGCTGTGTGTTCATTGTGGGGTCCAGTTGAAGCATTCTATTTACCTGGAGTCAAATCTGCACAAGTAGCCAAATTAATTGCATTGAAAAGAGCTTGCAAATTTGGGAAAAATTGGAAAGTGACAATATGTACTGTCAGTATGATTACGGGATTGTGCACGATTATGGCCAACTTTTGATGCAAAGGGAGTTTCTGACTTCTGCAGGTACTCCTATTAAAAATGGACATTATGTAAGGAATTTGCTGGAAGCAATTCAATTGCCAAAAGAAGTGGCTGCGGTCAAATGTGCTGCTCACCAATCTGGAAATGACAGAGTGACAGCCGGTAACAGATATGCTGACCAATTAGCCCAACATTATTTTCAAACATAAGATGGCAATAAACAAAGAAAATCGATACCCGTGAAAACAGCTGCCAACTTATGTTGCTTGATGGCGTGAGAACGTGTGAGGAAGTGAGAAATTTGCAAAATGAGGCAGATCAGAAGGAAAAGGAAGAATGGGAAAAGATAGGCTGTCAGAAATGGGCTGGGGATGGTGTCATTATTTACCTCGATGGTAGGCCTGTGTTACCAGACTGTATGCTTGCTCCTATGGCTATGATGTATCACAGAGATTCTCACTGAGGGCGAGATGCAATGATCAGGTTATTCAGACAATCTTGGTTCAACACGAAATTTAGGAACATAGCAGAGGGTCTTTGCCAGAGGTGCCTAATTTGCCAACAAATGAATCCTGCAAAGAAAACTGTAGTTTGCCCAGGAAAAATTGGAAAGGAAGAAGGTCCATTTATAAGACTCCAGATTGATTTTATTCAGTTACCTCCTTGTCAAGGACTGAAGTACGTCATTGTCATTGTGTGCCTTTTTGCAAAATGGGTGGAAGCCTACCCCACCCGCAGAAATTATAGCATCACTGTAGCCAAACTCCTGTTAAGAGAGCTTATACCTCGTTTCGGTTTTCCAGTAACGATTGAATCAGATCGAGGGTCTCATTTTAATAATGAAATAATTGGTCTAATCTGTGAAGCATTCAAAATAGATTAAAAGCTGCACTGTGCATACCGCCCAGAGGCTCCTGGAGTGGTAGAACAACTGAATGGCATGATCAAATCAAGATAGGGAAAGATGTATGAATCTACCCGATTGGAGTGGCCTGATGCATTACCTCTTGTTCTGATGGGACTCAGAAGCATTCCAGATAGAAAAAAAGGTTTGAGTCCCCATGAGATACTCATGGGAAGAGCAATGAGGCAGGCATGGGTACCAGGACACAAGCTGACAAATATAAGTGATGATTTAGTACTAGAGTACTGCAAAGAACTGGCTGACCAAGTGCGTTCTATCTCTCACCAGGTTGAGGAAGACGCTGTCGCCAGACAATCAACTCCCGCACATGACCTGAATCCAGGTGACTGGGTAGTGATAAAATAACATACTTGAGAGTCTTGCCTAGCACCAAGGTGGGGAAGGCCACATCAAGTCATACTGGTTACCACCACAGCTGTTAAGTGCAAGGGAATACCGAATTGGATCCATGCTAGTCACACAGAAACGGTGACTGAACCTGATGAATTAGAAGCTGAAGGTTGCACAGCTGAAGGGTCCCAAAAAATCTATCCTGAAGTAGCTGATGAACAACAACCGAGCACCAGTCAGGATGAACAGAGTCGACATACCTGTAGACATTGTGAGAACCAGAAGTCAAGCTTATCTAGATAGTCAGTGTGATAGTGAGGACAAGACAGGAATAGAAGAACATACTCAGATTACAGAAATCAAAGCCAATAGTAATCTTGATAAAGACCAGATCAATGTACTCAGACATCCGTCATACCTACCAAAACTCCTGAGTATAAGGAGGAACAGATAGGTATTAGGGCAAAGATTCAGGCGGAAGACAATCAAGAAATCAGAAGACCTCAGCAGGACCGGATAGGTATAGAAAAACATGTTCAGGAAAAAGAACACAAAGAAAGTCAAAGTCAAAGTCAAATTCAGCAAACTCTTGAACAAGGTCAGATTAGTACCCAGGCAGAAGAAACAAAAATAAGACCTGGAACTAGTCAGATGGAGAGGAGTTCAAAAAACTGTTATGAACAAATTGCGCCACAACTAAACGAAAATAAAATAACTTTTGAAGAAAATCAAAACACAGTGTCAGCTAAAAGACTCACAAAAAGGAGATACGTGGCCTGTTTTTTTTAAAAGATTGAAATTCCGCCTTAAAACTATAAATGAAGAACCAGCCAAGCTGGACCTTCCACAGAAAAGCCAAGAAGGAGATGTCCACGATTGAAAAGATTGAATAATAAATTCAGAGGCCCTGAATGGACATACAACATCCTTGATGATTTCGAAAACTTAGAAATAAGTGACAAAAGTGATGATGAATTGATTGCTGATCAGAGTGACGAAGAAGTGAGACCAACTTGAGAAAAGTACACAGATTAAAGTATGTGGCAAAGCTCAAAGAGGGCATTAGTCTCCTTAATCAAAGATGGCTGATTTTAATGTTAATAGAAAACCAAAAAGAAACTGCCTAAAAACATGCTGTAGAATATGCACATGCAGTGTAGTAATATTAGTTTTAGTATGGTTTGGACTGACAATAGCTATACCTTACTTGATGAGTAAAAATATGCAGAATGACACTAGTATACCTGAAGAGATAGATACAACTGAGAAGACAAGTACAAAGGACAGACCATCATCAGCTAGTTTTAGACAAGAACATGTAGAATTGGAAGCACCACATGAGGAAGGATTACATTATAGTAAAGGTTAAAAATAGAACAAATTTAAATGTGTTTGCTAATCTGCTAGTACAATATGTAGAAGCAATGGAGATAAGTAACTGTTATGTTTGTATGAAATTACCCACATCTGTAGCTGAAGTTGTAATGTTTCACCATTTACCCCTGACATATGGTAAGTCATGTAGTATTTTAGCTAGTTTAGTTTATAAGAAAGGACTATTAGAGTATTACTATTCCAATTCAGATGTAATTTTTTCTGAACATCCTATACGTAGCAATCTGAACCCCGTACATACTAGAAGTGACATGACTCGTTATATGGGTGAATATTTTCTAACAATGAAAACTATAGATATAGCTGAAGCACAAAGAACAATTTAACATGCATTTTACATGAAAAGAAGAAAATATTTCTAAATTTAGTTGAGAAAAGGAGACAGCATTTCCAGACAAAAGCCACTGGATCAAAACGCCAGATTCCTAAAAGTAATGAGTTCACCAAAAATGGCAAGACTCAAGCTGCTATGTTGCTGGATTTTGAAAAGAAAGAGAAAATCTGTCTCCATAGGGAGAAAACAGATTATTATAACAATATATCATTGGTTCCAGTGAATGTGAACACAATTTTAAAGTAATTGGGGGTTGGGGTTTCAAAGATGGAACTGAACCGATATTTCCTGGAATTTATTATGTATGCGGAAACAAGGCATATTATAAATTACCTGATCATTGGTATGGGGGCTGCTATTTGGAATAGTATTCCCAAAAGTGTATCATGTGAATGAAATCACTGGAAGCAATGAAGTAAATAATGGTCTAACACGTAGAAAAAGAGCTAGTTTTGCTGAAATCGTAGGTGATGTATTTAGTGCAATAATACCTTCAGTGGGAGTGGTTCTGAATACTCAAAGAATATGCAAATTATCAACAGTGGTGGATCACTTATCCACTGACACTGCTGGAGGATTTTTGATGATCAATACCGAATTAGTTGCGACAAGATCAATGGTTTTACAAAATCGACTTGCTCTTGAAAAAGAGGGCGGAGTCTGTGGAATGTTGAAAGCGCAACATTGCACCTGATAAAAGTGTTGAAATTAAAGGGTATGTAAAGAATATTAGACATTTACAAAATAACTCAAACTACTGGAGGTTGACAGTGCATGGAAGAGACTAAAAATGGTCTCTCCTCTGTAGGTAAAAGTATTGTGGGCAAAATACTGATGCCAATATTAGGAGTAGCACTACTGATTTTAGGGATAATGATTTGGTGCAAATGTTGCAAACATAAAAAGACATACACAATGAATAAGAAGGGAAAGAAGAGAAATTTTGATGAAATGGAATTAGAAGAGTTGAATAGTAACCTCTATAAGAAAATTTAAAATTTCCAAATGAATGATGGAAAGAAAGGAAATAATATTTTTGAAGAAATTGAGATGGGAAAGTGTTGAAAAGTTGACATCTGTTTTCATCATTTGTGATGATATAAAATATCATCACAGAGGGGATTGATGGAGCAAGTTTTCGCATGTAAAGCGACTTGCTTGAATTCAACCTTTGAGATAATAATGAATGTACTAATTAACATGTTTCATTCACTAATACTTCCATTACACAACATTTTAGTATCTAGGGGAAGCTTGACTATGTGATTTTACTAACCGTAATTCAATTGCACTAAAAATGGCCGCTGCAACGCGGAAACTGTTCTGCGCATGCGTCTGTCACACTAATGTGTTATGACGTCTTTAATGCTTGGTGGGAAATTCTTGCTTCTGCGCACTAGAACTAAAGATGGCTGCTACGTGTTTTAACGTGCTAACGCTTGCATTGCTGGTTTTATTAAATTGTTTGTTCTGCTTAATATTAATGCCATAGTTAAAATTAAAGTAATGGGAGTAGAGTAGAGATAAGTGGTATACAGAACATTCATTTATTCTGTGTTCTAAAACTGTTTCTTTTTGACTTTGCTACTAGCTCGTGTTTGGGCCTGGGAGGTGATTGTAACTCCATTTTGAAAACTCACACTGCGCATGAACAGAAAGTCCAAGAACCCACGAGTCCTGGCATTGAACTTGTGCCAACGACAGTCCTGACTGAGATGTGCCTGGGAACCCGACCTTATGACCCTCCAAGAGGAAGAAGATATAACATTGTATTTGTTACTGATACATTCACTGCCGGGAGGAATAAAAAGTACATGGGAAAATAAAATTATGGGTGGAAATGTTAATTTCAATATTTCAATGAAATAGCTTCATTTTGGTATGGTGTGATGACCTCTCCTCGTCTTTTGGCCAATCAAATTGAGGGAACACACAAATTTGCAACATTGGGAGGCGGTACACTTACCTGGAAAATGGTATAACTAAGGTAGGCATAGCTAGTTAATTTGTCAGACTTGTCCGAATAGCTGACCCAACGCACTCAATGTGTGATCGAGAACAGAGGTGCTGGCGGAGCACTCTGTCAGAAGATTCGATAACCCAATCGGGGTTTGGGAGAGGAGATCGATAACCCAATCGGGGTTCGGGAGGAGAACGATAAGCCAATCGGGGTCCTACTGTTAGCTGCAGAGAGAGAGTGTGTGATGCAGGTGTTGCACTTAGTTGGGGTATCCGTCCTGACCTTCAATCGATCCTAATTTGGCTTTCACCTGTCCTGATCTGAACCTGTTCTTGCCTGAGGATACCTGAACTATCGGAAGGTTCTGTTTCTTTGTCCCAGCCCGTGGCCAGGGTTGGTCTTCACACCATTCTAGGTAATTATAACATCCGTGTGGGTACGTTATTGTACGTTTCCTTCTCTCTCCCCTTCCTCTGTTTTCAATGAAGTCTCGTAACATTTCTACATAATATTGCTTTTATTCTTATCATTCTAATTGAGAAGGCTTTGGTTTCCTATGTATGGACTGTATTTTTTGAGAATGTACATAGATAAAAGGTTACACTTTTCCCGAGTCTGTGGTTATTCAATGAGTGAAAAATACGATTGTACTACCTATTATGCTAACTTCTTTGATCCTTTAGGACTTTAGGTACAAGCGACAAGGATTGGTAAGTCAAGGTGTACAGGTTAAGTCCTAAACGAGAATATTATTAATACCTGATTTAAGAGCAGGGTCACCTAGTTAATGTGTGTATGTTTATGGGCCCAGGTGAGTATGATAACTAGTCAGGTGACCCCATGCTCTATCAATACATATGCCCCTAAATGATATACATATATCATAGCATTTACATATATCATACCTTATAGGCACTTACCTCGTCAGAAGTTTAGTTTTCGATATTTTGGCGGTAATATTGTGGCAACTTGATGTTCCTTCCTCGCTACTGCGTAAACAAATGTACAAGAGGAGATTTTATGTGTCAGGGAGGAAGAAAAGATGAAACACCAGCACCAGTTCAGTTTCACCACCATGCAAGAACCTCACAGATAAAATAAAGGCGGTCGTGCGGTACACTGAGATTAATTTGAACATGGCTCATAAGGAATCAGTGGTACAACAATCACAAATTGTACAAATCAGTCAGAATTTAGATTATGGGCTCCGAAGTGTAGACCCAGTGTACACTTGTTTCACACGTGACCTTGCAGGAGTCCAATAACAACGCTACACATAAAACCTTGAAAACTAAACTGCATTGAGGCTTTAAAAAAGGAGGGCCCTGCAGGAGAACACTGATGGGGAGTCTGTTCTGACCTTGTTGGCTAAGAATGCTTTGAATTCAGCCTTGACTATGTCTGTAGTAGGGCCTTCCTTACAGAGAGAGACAGAGAGTTCAAAGGCGTAGGTGCAGGTACACAGGAACGCATGTCTGTGAGTACTATTTTCATAGACTTTGCACATTCTTTCACATTCTTATCTTACTCTGGGAAAGTAGACACCTCCGGAGATAGACATGTTTCAGTCGAATATAATTTGGCCTGTTGTTTGCCTGTCCGCTTGCTTTCTCTCACTCTTCAGTGTATCTCTCTTTTCTTTATCTCCATATGTTCATGTCCACTTCTTTTTGTACCTGTCATTAACTTCCTCTTTTTTGTCTCCCTTTCCGGTAAACTGATTTTCTTGCTCATTGGTTCTCTTTCTCCCTCTATTTTGTTTCCCTTTGGTCTCTCTTTCTGTCTCTCTGTCTCTCTGTCTCTCTCTCTCTCTCTCTCTCTCTCTCTCATACACTCTCATACACGGTTTCTAGGTTTCTTAGTCTTTGAATCTTCTTCTGTATTTATCTCTTTCGCCTTTCTTGCCTCTCTTTCAAGTCATCTTCCCCACTCTCTCCACTTATCTCAATCTTGCGCTCCCTCCATTTCTTTTCCTAATTGTCCCCCAGTGTCTGCTTTTTTACCTTCTCCCCCTCTATCTCTCTGTCTATCTTTCTCCCTTTCTCTGACACCCTACAACCATTTCTTATTCTTTTCCAACCACGTCTCTCTTTCTCTTTCGTTCTCCCCTCCCTTTTCTTCCATTCTCTCTCTGTCTTCCTTTCGATTATTATGCACTCTCTCTTCTTTAATTCTTTGTTTTGAACTCTTTCATACTCTCCAGTACCACACATATTTACCTAAAACACTCTTTATCTCTATGTCTCGCTCTTTCCCCCTCTCTCTGCTCAGTCTGTTATGTCTTTCTTCCATACTAAATGTTAGTAAAAAATTACTAGCTCCATTGCATCCCTTTGTTTGTTTGTGCCTTAAAGTCGATTATGATCTAATGAAGCCTCTTTGTGAAGGTCTGTCCTTTTGGCCTGAGCTCAGGACCAATTTAGTTTGAATTACCTTGTGACACTCAATAGCTTAATTAACATACATGCACAGTCCACTACGGCACCCATCTGGGTCAGAACAGTTAATATGGAATTAACAGTAGGCGCATACACGGTGACCTATGGGAAATTCGCAAGCGTGGGAGAGGGACCTGTCCCAAGAGAGTGAAGTTCTTTCAGGATGGTTTTAGGCTTGGTTGCAGCATGTACTGTTCTCTAGACTGCCTTTTGCACACAATTGCTACATTTAAGCTAGTTCGGCATGCACTTGTTTGTTTAGTCTTTTGACACATGTTTACCAGAGACCTTATTCAGTCTCAAAAGCATGCTCTGCAGTAGGCATCTAGAAGTACTTCAAGACTCTTTGACGTGTCTGTGTGTTAAAAAGCTTTGGAATGTGTCCATAACTGTTTCCTGGGGCAATTATGTATTCCTGAATTTGACTGCAAGACCCAGTGTGTAGTAATTGTATAGCTCTTAATTCCCTGGTGTCACCGCACCCAGGGTAATGTGCTGCATGGCTATGGCTAAACACTTGTAAGGCCTGTAGGCTAGACCTATTGGTTATGCCAATGCTAGTTGTTTTTGGTCTCGCCCTGCTTTCTCCAAGCAGTGTGCCCACTTCTATTGCAAGCTTTTCCCAGACCTTTATGGTAGCCGGTTTAGACGTTGCTGGTGGCCAACCTTTCCAGGTAGATTTCCATCTATTGTATAGGTTAGTTGACATTTGTGTCAATGTCCTTCTCTGCAGGAGGTCTATACTGTTCCTCCCCATTTGACATCTTGATGGGGGAGAGTATATGATGTTTTCCAGATGTTCTCTCAAAAAAAAGGGGAGGGATAAGGGGGGGGGCTTTTTAAAGAGGTCCAGGATCCGTGCCCACCTGAGTCACGAAGAACAAAAGAGATGGAAACTGTTCCTCTAGGCAGGTATCACCCACCAGCAAATTAGTGGTGGTGGACTAGGGGAAGGAAAAAGGAGGTAGTGGGATGGGGGGATCCCGCTGTTGCGGAACTACGGTCCTCACACACCCAGCAAGCTAGGTATCATGCTTCATCATCTGGACCAGCTCCTCATTGGGCCGGCGCTGCAATGCTCAACGGGCACCCGCAAAGGGGCTCTTTGTCGGAGATCTTTTGGTCCATTGCCGTTTGATGAAGTGGGGGTGTGTAGCCCGTGGGTGTGTAGATATGGTGTGGTGCAGTGGGAGCGTGTTAAAAAAGGTTGGATATTCCAAGTAGTTGAGCTTTATTCTGGCTGGTAATCCACCTTTTTTAAAAAAAAGTATACTAGAGTGGCAAATCCCCTATGCAGGGGTAGTCATTTTCTGTTCTGCTCTACTCTTTGGGTCGACATGTTTCTTGCCCTGTTGGTTCAAAAGTACAGTGGCAATTCTTCAGGACCGGTATGTGTGAAATTAGTGAAAAAGTGGTGTTTGATATCTACACTGATAGGTGCTTCTAATAGTATGCTACCATTCAGTATTAGACTACATATCAAAGCTCATGTAGTCATATTATAAGGGCCTGGGGTGACAAGTAATGTGGAGAAGGATGAAAGTCAAAAACAGAAGAATTGAAGCTCAGAAGTGACTCCTAACTGTACACACTCTCAATTGGTTTTACAGTGCACATTGTAAAGTCATGGGGACTAAAAACTAAACCTTGAAGCTTGGAAATCTCTCTTGTTCATAAAGCTTGAAAATTAAAACTTAAAGCTAAAAAATCTCTCTCATTCATCCTGATCACATTAGTTTCACTCATGGTTGTAGGTGCATACGTTTATCTCATAAGCAGTAACATTAGTTCATTTCAAAAAGTTATAAAACCAATCTTGTGCAGATACGGTTAATATCAGATGTGGTTATTAACTGTGACTCACCACCCTCATGGGTGCGAGGTGCCTCAACAGGGGCGGGCAAGTCGTGTAAGAGCCCTGTGCGGTACAAAATGGAGGCAAAATTGTAATTCGGCTGGTGAGGTTTCGCTGACCTACCTAAGATGTGCAAATATACCTAGGCAGTTAATTTCCCCCGCCGGGCGCGAAGAAGCTCGCTTTCACCCAAGGGCAGGGCCGGGGGGAGTCTGTCATACACGGGGAGGTGTTGACAATCTCACCCTACTTGTCCCGGGTTTCCGCGGCTCCACGCCAGGTGGAGGTGCCGGTAAACCTGCTAGTACACAGTGCGCATCCCATGGTATGGGTTAGAAGACCCGGTGGCCCTTCCTTCCGTGTGTGAATAGTCACTTACTTTTTCTGAATCGGAGTCCACGTCCGTAGACCTACCCTCGCTGCCCGTCCCTGCACCGCTGGTAACGACGTCATGTTTGTGAAGCGGTAAAAAGGGGATCTGGGGGCATGTGCGTGGGTAGGGACGTTGCTTCGGTCGTATACTTCTGGCATAAAGTGTTTGAACCTCTGCTATCTATATCCATGGCTCGCTTTAGCGGCAATCTTGTAAAGTGTTTAATTGTTGACGTGAATCGGGGTTCAATGGCTCTCTGATAATAGAGTAGTGTTGCCGCTAGCGAGACTGGCGTGTCTCGGGTGCCTAGATTACTGAAGTTCTACCTCGTAGGTGATTTACAGGCTCCCTGACTGATTATGTCGCTTTCGCATGGATGCGATCGTGTACTACCGGCATAACGTATTGAGCCTCTGACATCCGTATCCATGGCTCGCTTTAGCGGCCATCTTGGAGAGTGTTATTTTGTTAAAGTGAAGCGGGGTTTAATGGCTCTCTGGATGTACAGTGATGTTGCTGATTGAGAGATTGGCATCTCTCGGGTGCCTATAATATTTTTAGAGTTCTACATCGTCGGTGATATACAGGCACCCCGCCTGTCTATGTCAGGTGTAATCCTCTGTAAAGCTAGGGGTTGGTTAATCTAGTACCATGTGTGTATCATAGGCGTGCATCACTTCCTAGCAGGGGGGTAATGCGTGTATACTTATTTCTGGAAAGGTCAATCACAGTGTCTGTTTACTGGTAAAAAGGTACTAGCTATGTGCGCTTTGTATCTTGTGGGGCTTATATCTGTGTGTAGCGGTGTCTGTTTCATAGGTTTATCGGTAGTTTAAAAAAACCTGGTTCAGAGTCACAGTTGAATCAAAAGACTAGAGGCATGTATTCAGTGGTGTTACAGAGTCATAGACGTTACATAAGACTGAGAGGCATGTATACAGTGATGGTTATACATACGTGCAACCTGGTTTCATCTTTTGTTCAGTGATGCCCACGGTATGTCGTCATTTAACCCCTTGGTGGATGTTGACAATCGATGTATCCAACGTTGTTCCATTCTAAAAAGTGTGTGTTGTGTACTACCAGGGAGGTGTTTTAGTACGAGCCACTCAAATGATTCTGGGTTGTGGCCCTTCTCATGATAGTGAATGTACATTTTGGTAGTCAATCTGTGGCACCTGATGTTACTTTTATGCTCTGTGATTCTGGTCTTAACTGGTCTTAACTGGTCCCTGATGATATGTTCCTCGAAGTGGGCCATGTAGAGGCAGGCCACACTAGGGGCAAATGTGCTTTCCATTGAAGTGCCCTGGGATTGGTGGTAAAGCTGTTTCTGGTACTCAAAAAAGTTTTCTGAGAGTGCCATCATGGCGCACCCCATAATGAGTGAGATGGTCGGGGAATCCCATTCCTCATTTCTCAACCAACTTTTATACCACCTCTAGTGTATCTTTCTCTGGGGTATGTTGGTATATAGGTCTTCTACGTCTAATGTGACTAGTAGGTCGATGTTGGATGTGGCAGTTATCCCCTCGATAATACACAAGATGTCAGTCATATCTTGCACGTATGCTGGTGTTTCTGCCACTATTGGTTGTAAAAAGTGGTTGCAGAACCTGGACAGTGGTTCCAGGAGGGACCCTATTCCTGACTCGATTGGCCTCCCCGGTCCCGGGGTGGTACCATTGTGGATTTTGGAGAGCGTGTAGAAATGAGGTGTCTTGGGGTGAGAGGTGATCAGGAATTCTGCCTCCTTTTTGGATATCCATCCATTGGCTTCAGCTTCAGTCTCCATACTGGTGATCTCAGTTCTGAGTCTTGGTGTGGGGTCAGTCCGGATGGGGTGTAGTATCTGGTGTTGTTCAACTAGCGTCTACATTCCTGGTCATAGTTATCGGTGGATTGGATAACTGTTGTTCCCCCTTTGTCCGCCATTTTGATGGTAATACTGGGGATCTGGCTTCTACCTCCTCTGTTCTTGAGAGGTTATTGAATGTTCATGTGTTGGGAATCCCATTTAGTTCTTTTAGGACCGCATTTTCAAATGTCAGTACTTCCGGGGGTACCATCCCATTGTTGGGGGTGAAAGTATAGGGGTTTCTAAGTCCTGAATAGTTGTTTGCGTCAGGTGGGGTGTCATGAAAGAAAACTTTCAGGCAAATCTTTCTGAAAAAAGCCTGGATTACACAATTGTCTCTGAATTTGTCAGTTCTAGGGGTGGGAACATAGCCCATACCCTTCTCTAGGACCCTTATTTCGGTGTCTGATAATGGTCTTTCAGATAAGTTGACCACCAGGGTTTTCAATTCCTTTTCCCCCTGGACCGGCTCCTGGTTTCCATTGGTGGAGCGGTCTGGTCCTGCCATTGTACCCCTTTGGGGTTTCCTCTGTTGCGCCCTCTTCCTCTGCCCCAGCCGCTGCCTAAAAAAGGGGGCTTTTCAAATGGGTAGTATTGTGGAGGACATTGAGGGTACATGGGTACTTGCCAGAAGGGGGGGCCTGCGTGGGTAGTCGCGGCCCCTGATATTGTGGTACATGGTTGTAGTTGGTGTTGGGGTGGCAACGGTTCCTTTTCTGATTGTTATTCCCTCTATTATCAGAGCTGGAATTGCTATCACTGGAACCCCTCCTGCTCCCTTCCGTACCTTCATCTGATGAGCATTCTCTATTGGATGAAGTGTAGCCATCTTTGGGTTATGGGAACACTGTTTCCTTATTGAATTTTTGGATGTCGTTTTGGAGTTTAGTTACTTTTCGTTTGAGCAGATATTCTTTGTTTTCAGTGACCTCGTTGTTGATCTCAGCTAGTTTAGAACTAAAAGGTGTAGTTCCACAATAGCGGGATCCCCCCATCCCACTACCTCCTTTCCTTCCACTAGTCCACCACCACTAATTTGCTGGTGGGTGACAACTGCCTAGAGGAACAGTTTCCATCTCTTTTGTTCAGCATTTTCCAGATGTTACCTCCATGCAGACCAACAGGGCTGCATGATCGCTTTCATCCTGTGGTAGCACGTCGTAAATTAGAATTACTTTACCTATATGCTGGCTCAGAAAGATATAGTCGATAGTTGTTTGATTATTGAATGTGGATGGGTGAGCTGATCCAGATTTGGCCTGTTTTGATATGGATTGAACTGATTCTAAATTATGGGTCCAGAGGATGATGTTGAATCTTGCCATGTCTCCAGCGACCCTGCCCCGAACGATCCAGTTGGTGCATAATGAAATTACAGAGAATAATGACTTCCAGGGATGCATGGTGTGCGATTATTGTTTCAATTTGTTTAATTAGTCGATCTAACTTGACAGAGGGCCCTGGGGGTTGTAATATAAATTGATTATTAGTATGAAAAGGGGGTCTATTGTGCTTTTTGGGCCTTTTAAAATGCCACCTAAGAGCTTGTCAGAGGTGTTTAGTAGGAGTGGGCGGTGAACTCCGCTCCGTTAGCAGAGTGTTACCAACTCCACATTCTGCTTGGAACAAGGAGTTCAGGCAAAAACTCTGACTCCACCATGTAGCAGAGTTAGATCCTGAGTCCTGAACTAGTTTACCTTAACATGCCAAAATGCATATAGGCAATTCACAAAAGTGAACTTAGAAACATATCAGGCAGTTAGAGAGGTTATGATTTCAGGGTCCCCCCTAACCTAGGAGGAGGACTAAGAAAGAGTGAACCCTTTTTCCCCCCAAAGAATGTCTGGGTTCTTTTAAGCAAATAGGGGGCATATCAGCAAGGGCTTTATCTCTGCTTTGTTGGCTTTAAAAGCCAGAAAAGCGGAGATACAACCATCTCCCTATCAGCAAGAGGGTGCTAACATGCATAATCGCAAGTTAGCACCCTTTCGCACTATGCCTACCTTTGCATCTCTAATGAGATGCAAAGTGGGCGTTTCTGACATACACTACATGTCAGGACATCAATAGCGTGGCTTCGCGCTATCAGCAAGGATGCCCCATCATTTTAGCAGATGTTAGTATTTGGAGAAAACTGCTGTTTTCACCAAAAACTAACGTCTGCTAAATTCTTGACTTCGCCACCCCTCACATAGGGGGTGGATTCTGCTGATACGACCACAGGGTCGTATCAGCAAGGTTATTGCCTGTTTTGCAGGTAACATCGCTGAAACCAGTGATGTTCCCTACAAAACAGTGATTTCCCCACTATCGCAGGAATTTTTATCGCCTTGGAGATATGTGTTGCTAATAACGCAATATTTTTGCAATAAAAACCTGTGATAGCGGGTGTTGGGGAAAGAAGTGCTAAGCGCGCTTTGCGATAGTTATCGTAAAGCGTTGCTGATATGCACTTTGGTGCTGTTTGTGTACGTGTTGGAGGAAGTGATTCAGTTGACGGTGCACCAGAATCTGTGCTTGGATGCGGGCTTTGATCTATTTTGTTTTGTAAGGTGGCCTGTCTCCCTGTGCCTTCGACATCTCAGTTGTACGAGCTTGTGTGTCCAGTGTTTGCTCTACTTTCTGTGGGGATGGGGCTCAGTATCCGTGGCCAGCTGCACAAATTGTATGCCTTGTGGAGTGGTGTGGCTCACTGGTTAGAGGCGGCAGACCTGGAAGCAGAGGACAGCTTGGGACCAGGTTTCAATTCCCGACGCGGCAGGGTCGTGAACCAGGGTCAGCGGACTCGATAATTCTCGCCTCTGTGCCTACTCTAACCAGGGATCACACTCGGAAACTCTGGGCATTAGCTTGCCTCATCTCCACAACGGCCCCCCACAAAGCTGGGGATGCCTGGTTTCACCTTGGAGATACTCAGGAGGGAACATCTCACAGGGAAAGCCAGGACGGGTTCCCCAGCGGTCTAGAGCGCCAGGATGCCTCCGAGTAGCAGTGCGCTTTACAAGACACACACCTTTACATTTACATGCCTTAGTTTGCTTTTCGGGGCTTCTGTTGACCCCATTTGCATTTGCTGACATGTGTTTGTATTCTAGTTGTATTTTTTGTTTCCGCTTAGCTGCTACTTGCTGCATCCTTATTTTTTGACATTGGGGCAATTGCCCTGCTGGTATGGCTTCTGCTTGTGCAGAGATGGTTGAGAAGCTTGTCAGAAAAGAAAAAAGGATGACAATGTAATTCTATTGACAGCACAAACAAATTATTCAGGACGGAGTCAAAATATACAATTGTTGGTTAGGCGTGCTCAATGGAACGGGAGACACTATGTCACCAAAATAGTGTCACATGTATGAACTAAACACACATAAAAATCTGAGCAGAGTTTGTCCAGAGCACCCCCACTATACCAGGGCATGGGTGAAGCAGATTGTGCCTGCCCCAGTCACCCAGCCTGGTCTCTTCAAAATGTCCGCAAGGGCTGTCAAGTCCTGGATGTGGGGGCTGTCAGTAGGTGTGGCGCCCGAGTTATGCACTGCTTTGCTTACTGCCGTAGTTACCTCAGAGCGGCTGCCTCATAAATCCCAGTACTGATGTGCTGAGCGGCATCCAGCCGAGGTGCGGTGGAGACTGCACCATGCGAGAGGCGCAGCACAACTTGCGATATCTGGTGGCCACACTGCTGAACACCAGCGACCTCGCTCTGTCTCTGCCTCACACTGCCACGGTGCAGCTGCCTTTTGAGACCCGGGCCACAACCAACATCTCCTATTGTGCTGGGCGGCGTTCGGCCGAGTTATTGCAGGAGACCATACACCCCGGAAGGAGTATGGCGCCACGGCTGCCCCATGGGCCCCTCGTCATGGTCGTGGACTTGTGAGCTTGCGTTCTCCTGTGGCTTAGATTGACGGGTGCGCACCCGACCCACATCAGAGACCTGGTACTCACACTGCCTCACAATGAACAGCAGTGTCCAAGTATTAAGAGTTAAAAATTCAGCAGATTTGGTCCTTTAAAAATTATGGTGACCACATTCCTGTCAAACTTGTGTTATGAGAAGGAAACATACAGAGGGCATTTTTTTTCATGAAAATGGTACTTTATTTGATAAAAATTATAATCATAAAATCAGGACGTATATACCATACATATACAAGACTGATAGATTAAAATTGACAAAAAAAGTGATAAGACTGCACATTTTTTAAAACCACATTGTCTTTCGGCATGTCAGGAGAGGTTTTAAAAGAGGCTTACAACAAACCAAACAGCATCCCCCTTTAAAAGGATAGAATGCAAAGAGCTATTCTATGCTGAATAAGCTTATATCTTTTCAACGTGAAAGTTGGAAGCATTTTCAGTGAATACAGTACAATTTGCTGAAAGAATCAAAATGTAAAAATACCTGGACGAAGACCCGTTCACAGTAACAAACACTCAAAGTGGTAATTCCTACCCAGTGGGGAGCATCATTTACAAATAATAACTAGGACTGTGAATGGACTAACTTTCTCCAGGAGCTCTAAAACAACTTTGATGTAAAGCAACCAGGGGATATTTAGACACTCCTTGCATCCTAAACAGACCTTGATAACAGAATAAATGAAAGTAAGAATAAAATTGAATCAAACTAGAATTGATTAGAGGTAGCAGGAAGAGTGGACCGAGCTTAGAACCTGGATGATAGTGGGGGTTGTTTAGTGGAACCCTTGATTAAAGAAAAACAAGCTCCTCATGGCATATTACATGTGAAAGACACAAGAGAACATTGATTATCTTCAGGATGTAGGGTGATTAGTATGGGATTATGCAGAATAACCATCACTTACATAGAACCGCATGGCAACAGGGTATCTTTTAAAAAATATATATATATATATAAAGAAACTAAATGTTGCTGGTACAAACTGCAAATAAGACACTGAGCTGCAGAGTGACCCATAAGATAAGAACAGTACGATGAAGCAGATGTCGATTGTCAATAATCAGTGTTGAGTCATCAGGATCGCTGTCTAAAGTGTTGCAGGGACAGAGTACGCAGGTATTTACTGGAATGGTGCTTCATGGATTTGCTATTATTTTAGTAACCTGCGCTCGTTCCTCAAGGTTGATACCGGGTTTGCAATGTGCTCGTTGAATTTGCGATATGCACACCGAGTAAAGATTGGGAAGCTGATGTTTAAAGTAGTGTTCTCTTGGTTCCACGCCGCAATAATTGCATGCCTACAGGCCCAGACTCCCAATCTGGCTTTAGTTTTAGTCTGCGCAGGGCCAGCAACGCAGGGCAGAGGCATACAACATGCTCCAAGAACTCAACCAGGTTTCCGCAGCCCCTGCACTACAGCTCATCTGATGTGCGAACCCAAAGGGGATTATGTACAACCCCCTTTACTGTGGGTATATCACTTTCTCCCATATTAAAAGTGTTGCATCGGCGGTGAAAGGGACTTGTAAATAAGCCTGAAAAACAGAGTAACATGTCTTTTTTTCAAGAGCGAAGGAAAAAATACTATGTAAGGAGTTGAGCAAACAAGTTATGAGTAAGGTGATGGTACCAACAAAGATAGAAGTTGCTTCAAAAGATAATCAACCAAGTCAACATAGGCTTCTTGCATGTAGGTGGTTGCGGCAGGCAGATCCCACATGTCTAGCTGCTAAGGCATGGGCGGCCCCTTTTCTCTATGAGGCATCGGCTTCCAGGTTGTGAACACTGGCTGATGGACGCAGCGGTAGGAAGGAGCTGTCGGACGCATGTCAGAGCAATGTCGAAACCACCATAATCGCCAGCGGTGGGCAGGAGAGAATGTTCTATTTTAGGATATTAAGAATCCACGCAGCTTAAGTGGTTTTGATGGGGCGCTGGAGATTGGGACAAAGGGGGTCACGTGTCTACCAGATTGCAGCTACATGGCTGCCTGTGGGGTTGGGCGCCGCAGCGAGAGGGCTAATGTGGGTGATTCTCCCCTGTTGAGGTCAGGGAGTCTCTGTGATATGTGGGGAGGCAGCAGGTGGTCGCAGGGGTGGGGGAGAAATTATATTTTTTTAAATCTGAATCGTCCTAGATCATGACATTTCAGTCACATGTTATATATGAATGCTACTTAGAAGAAGCTAAGTAGACATTTTGTTAACTTGTGGTTGGTATTGGCCAAAAGACAAATAGTGATTGCAGGAATAAAACCACAAACCCTGAAACATGCAGACAGGCTGGGAGAAATTAATGAAAGGGCAACGGCCGAGTTGGTCAGAATTAGATTTGTAAGAAAAGTCAAAAAGGCCGAGGCCTTAAATCTGGCACACCATCGGATCCCTGTATGCCCTTCATACTTGAACTGGTTCCTGATCCTAACTTCTTGTGTAACGTGTTAAACAAAATTCTCTTATCCGGTAGCTATCCAGCTACCTGGAAGGAGGCTATCATCTCACCAATCCTTAAAAAAACCTACAGCCGACCCTTTAGAGCTTAAAATGTTGCACACTATCTCCCTTCTCCTCGCCTTACTACAATCTTGGAGAAATTCATCAACCTTGAGTTTGTGAAACACTTGGAGTCCCAGGAGATCTTTGAACATACGCAGAATGGGTTCCGAGCTGGTGACAGCACTGAGTCTGCACTTATTGCAGCCACTGATCGTATTCGCATGCAGGTGGATCAGGGTGGATTGTTGGTGCTGTTTATGCTCGACCTGTCCACAACATTCGAAACAGTCTCCCCGGCGTGCATGGTTCAGCGTCTGCAGGCAGTGGGAGTTATGGGAAATGCCTTGCAGCATCTCCACTCTTTCATACCTGGTAGAACGAACATCATTAGCTGCGGCGGTTTCAGAGCTAAGGCCTTTAGCCTTCCATGTGGTATCACCCAAGGTTCTTCATTGGTCCCCACCCTCTTTAACATTTATGTGACCCCTCTGGCCAAGTTGCTGAGATCATTTTGGTCCAAGTGTTTTCCTAAGCAGACTATATGGAAATCATTGTTTCCATCTCAAATGATTTCCAATTGCATGCAGAGAAATGTAACAAGTGCATGACAAGCATTATCTGCTGGATAAAGGGAAACTCCCTAAAGAATCATGCTGACAAGACTGAGATACTGGTATTTGGCTTGCAGAATTCCATTTGGTCTAATGCCTGGTGGCCGTCAGACTGTGGTTCCCTGAAAACCTTTAGGAAAGTGCTACCGCATATTCCATTTGAACTGCATCGGTCCACCATAATTGCACTAATCACCTCCCGGCTTGACTACTGCCATGCTCTGTGCCTCAAATCAATGTTGCTTCATTGGACAAGCTTCAGGTTGTTCAGAATGTAGCAGCCAGACTGATCCTTAATATTCCAAAGTACCAATCTGCCAGGGAGGGGATTCATGCCTTGCACTGGCTCCCCAATAGGAAGCACATTTCCTTCGAGGTTCTGAGCACAATATTTAAGGCTTTGCATAGTAAAGGCTCGCCGCAGCTAAAAACCATGTTCCAATGGTATACCCCCAGGAGGACCTTGAGATCCTCAATAAAAAACAAATTATATTTTTTAAAGCCACAAACCTACAGGAGTCTGTGAGAGTATTAATGTCTAACCGTCTTAACATGTATATTGTTAAGTCTGGTACTGTACTGTACTGTAGCAATGTCACCTTTCCTGTTTGGTCCCTCTTGGTGTTTTGCCTTTTTCTGTACTGATTGTTAATAATATTATGACCCAGAGTGCTTGTAAATCGCCTTTTAGTTTCACACTATATGCACTCGACTCCTATCCAAAATTTGTCAGAATTAGCTTACTTAACTTTCCACTAACACTATGTTAATCTGGGCAGGAAATTCGCCATTTTCATAGAATTTAACTGTCACCTATAATGTGAAGTGTATTTATATATGCATGGTACAAATGCATGGTTCTGTGTTTACTGCAGCTTAAATCTTTGCAGTTGCTAAGATATCTTTAAGTGTGCCTCGTAAGCTCACAGGTAAGGGTGTCTCATGTCTAAAAGAAGGAATTCAGAATAATTAAGAAAAGTATGTTCTCATAGGGAACAGCTATCATTTTATGTTTCCCTCTCTTGATCAATTGTCAATTTTTCAAAGCGTTGCCTGGTTGGGAACAAGTTTATATTTTCCAATTTCACCAGTAAAAATAATAAAAACTTGCTTAAAACTTATTTTTCGCAATCTTTAAAAATTCTAGTTCACTGGTATTCTGCATGGAAGCATATCAGTGATAGAATATTGTCTTTGAGGTCTCCTTTCCACCAATGGCAGTGAAATAACACATCATCTTATAAAGACAGGAAATCTATTGTGGGGCAAACACTTTTCATAAAGTGTGAAAGCAGTGGTGACTTTATCATTTGGTGATACTTCTGCATTATTTTGTTCTAGGGATTTCTACAGTTGCCTGCTAGTGCCCTGGATAAAAATAGCATTTATCCACTAATTCCCCCCTAACTCAGGCCAATTCATTAATTGTGAACATCAGAACGCAGAATTATTCCTGAGCTGTCTGAGTTGAACACAAGAACTAGTTGTGTTCTCCGATGATAATCTGGGTGGCTTGCAGTAACTGTATCAGGGACCCAAATGTCTGAAGAAGTACTTCATCAAATGTGAAAGAACCAGCGTTCCAATCGAGAGCAGACTGCATAGCCCTAGCTTGAGAGAGAATTGGAACCTATAGCCACTGCTGGTGGACCTGGATGATCTGTCAGAGAGCAGGAGAGATATTCTTATCATAAAGAAGAATCAAGACTTAGGGGTTGGTTTAATTATTGTTAGATAAAGGAATTCCCTTTGCCATTACAGTGGTTCCTTGAAATGCATTGTATGTTTGCCACATGGCTCTGTCAAAATTAAGTGGTCACACATCAAACTTAATGGCTGACTTCTTCACCATGACAATCTTTTGAAAGAAGTGCCTGTCCCTAAAATGGCGCCTATGACTCCGTTTTTAGCACATTCAGTTAGGGATGTGGCCCTGAAATGTTAACAGGAGTCTGTTTACCCTGCGCGTCTAGTGAGCTTCGACCAGCTGAGGATAGATGGAGGATGAGAGGGTCAGCACCTCCCAGTAACACCGAACTGGTGCAGCTGATGGAACTATGACAATGCCCCCTGGGCAGAATCCTTATATTTTATGCTGACTGCGGTGACAGTGCAACATGGCTGATGCCCGGTGGAGCTGTTTACACAGCTATAGGGGAGATTGGCTTTTGTTTCACCCCCTTGGCCGTCACCTACCCAGCCGGACATTGTTTTTTCCTCATCACTCCACTGTGTCCCCTTTCTCTCCCCCACCTCTTCCCTCCGTGATCCTGTAGTTGCCTCCCCTTCCAGCTCTGCCTGACTATCTGTTTTTTCCTACACCCTTCCCTCGACCCCTCTGACCCCACCCACTTCCATGCTCCAAGTGTCTTGTATCTTATTATTTTATGCTATGGTAACTGATGTAACTCTGTACAACTGTTCTCATGTAAAGCGATCTGACCCCTCGGGGTCTAGCCAGCGCTATATACAACTTTTCAAATAAATAAAATAAAAAAATAAACCTCTGTATGTTTGTCAGAGGTGTGCATAGGCAACAGGCACGGGGTAGCCTCCACTGTCTAGACCTTAAATGCCTGCCCAACTCTAAATGAAGGGGCACACCTAAGTTGACAAAAAGGGTTCTCTGTTGGCCATTGTAATGGAGTAGCCTATTCATCCAATGTTTAAATCAGGCTCTTACCCAGTTTCATGATCTCTTTACAACCTGGGAAAGGCATCACCAGCTACCCTAGAAATGTTCATCCATGCTGGCTGAGGCTTGCCAGATGAGGTTATTCCAAGCTTTTTCTTTTAGTGTTTGAGGTTAGCACAGGACCATCATAAAGAAGTATCTGATCTCATGAAGCGGTTGTCAGCTGAGAACCAGAAAGGAGAGTAAGGCTCTGATTAGGTTAATTCAGATAGGACAGGGAGCTACTGACCCCATCCTGATTATAAATGTTCCAGTTTCACCCTGGCCTTTAGGCAATATCTTGGTTAAACAACAGTGGAAAATATGTAGAAATTGTCTCAGAAACGAACATTCTTACACATTACTACGCTCAATCACATAATCTGGAGTATCCCCCCCCAATAGTCACCAAAGCTATAGATCCTTGAGCGACGCATACAAGCTTTAGTAGTCTCCCGTGTCCAAAAAGACTTAGAGCAAAAAAGTGAAACTTTTGACCTGTTAGAACCACACAGCTCAGTCATGACCCACTCCATCCATCATGGTTGGTCTCAAATCAAACCAACCTTACCTGGTCTGGGTGCTCCTGTCAACCTGCATATACAGAGAGAAAATGAAAGTGATGATTTTACATTGCATATGGTAGAATTATTGCAAAGGATCAGACACAAGATTGTCGATAAACAAATGTCGTTCATCATTGGTTCTTGAGGGACAAATCAAAGATAGATAGTCCAGAAATCCACTCACAATACATATACATGTAATTAACCAAAATGGAAAACACAGTCAACGTCATATCAGCTTTATTCAATTTGATATTTCGATAATCATTAAAGCATACATAATTAAATACATGCATCAAAAATTCATTCTATCACAATTAAATCAAGAATTAAAAACGTGGTAACGGCAAAGTTAAAAGATAAAATTAAGTTCCTGATAAACTAATCATATTCATTTGGCAATTTGTTGTACAAAGAGAGTGTTTTCCTTTCTATTATAGCACCCCTAATAGACAATGAAGCTGCATGGCAAATATAATCAGAATCCTGACTGCATAAAAAATGATAAGCTTCCTGGTGTATTAAAACATCTCTAAATTGTAAAACTGCACACCAAAAACATTTCCTAATTACACTATAGAATCGGCAGAATAATATAAAGTGCACTGAGGATAGTACTGAGACTCCTTCCCACGGACATCTAGGGAGTCTATTTGACCAAGTGTCTCTATTTGGAATAGCTACGAGAGGATGTACAATACCTTATCAAAGCCTAGTAAGGAAAAATCTTTTTGGGGACATCTGTTACTCTCAGAAGATAACCCTGCAACCCAGGTGGCATAGGCCCTTCAAAATATTTGGTTACTGAAACTTTCTCCCTTTCCTTGATTTCTATCTCAACTACTCGCTTATTAATGAAAATAGCTTTGATTTATTTCTTGTTGAGCTGTAAAATGTTGAGCTGAGTTCTTAGTTTGTAGGTCCATATCAAATTTGTTTACTAACCTATTGACATGAGCCAACCATGGAACTTTGTTACAATGATCAGGAGCAAGACAGATGTTAATAACTTCTCTTGAAAATTACGTGCCTGGTTTACTCAAGATAATGTACCAACAAGTTATCAAGCTCAAGTCAATTGCATCCTCCATGAAGGTACACCTAATGAGTGATTACGGAAGGTATAGTGTGTGGTACTGCAAGGAGCCTAGCCAAAGAGGAATTTCCGTGGGTTTGCAGCATAGTATGCCTCCTCACTCTCGAAAGAGTTGCTTCAATCGTAGGTATTGGGATACATTTACTCCTAGGAGCGTTTGTTATACACTTTTTTTGTAAAGTTGAACAAGGCCTCAATAGATCTGGCAATCTGGCCAGAGCTTGTAAAGAGAATACCCAAATAGGAAAAGTTCTTTACTTCTAATAATGTATGACCCCTAGCAAACTTTGATTTGTTTTGGCTCTACCGCTCCACATACCATGTTATAGATCTTTGATAGATTCAAATGTAGGTCTTTGCGCTCCGTTGATCAGTTTTTGGAGACTGTTTCTGGATCTACACATTAAAATCACATTGTCAGAATATAGGAGCTCTGGGGTAGGCCATGATCCAATTATTGGTGCATCTGTGTCTAGCTCTTGAAGTTCCTTATCAATCCCGTTTACATAAAAGGAAAAGAGGGTAGGAGCTATGACACATTATGCCTCTTTTAACCCTGAATCTGGTGGTATACTCCACCCAGCCCAAATCTTACGTGTGAGTTCATTGAGGAATACATTTGTGATAAATGAGCTACTATAATCATAGAGGCACCCATATCAATCAAAGATTTCCATAAAATTGAGTGATTCACTAAATCAAAGGTACTAGAGAGCTCTGCAAAATATAGATAAATACATCCCTGCTTGATAATGTGTATTTGCTCGCTATAATGATGGAGATGGAGTTTTATTCATTGCTCTCCGGTCCCTATATCTATTCTGAAGCCATATTGGACATCAGTCAGAACATGGTTTTCTACCATCCAGTTGTGCTATCTGTCTAAAATAATCCTGATTAAAATCTTAGCAGAGGAGTCCAGAAGGGATTTCAGGCAGTAACACATGGGATCCTCTCTGTCTCTTTAAAAAAAAAATAGGAACAATGATAGAATAAGTCCAAGTTTGGAAGATGGATCCGAAACCTACCGCATTAAAAAATATTTGTGGGTACTGGTGCCCATAGTTTGGTAACACCCTTAAACACTGGAACCCTGTTGGGGTACGGGGCTTTCAAGACAGTATATTTCCCCATAGCTTCAATCACCTCCACCACAGTAATATTTTGTAAAGGAGTTCATGCCAGAGCAGATATATTACTCTACACCATCTGACAAAAAGGGAGTAATTATCATTTTCAAAAAAAGGTTACTATCTTTAGTGCAAACTGCTTGTTCTAAGCCTGCCCAGGCTTGCTCCCTCAGCTCGGTGTTGCATTTTCCTATAGCCTGTTTATAATTTGAGTTGAGTTTGAGTTTAAGGGTTTTGTAGAGCGCGCATACACCAAACGGTTTCTTGGCACTATGTAAATACTGCTACTCAGGGGGCAAAAAGAGTAAAGGATACGCAATTTAAGAGGGAAAGGCTTGGGCAAACAGGAAGGTTTTGAGGCCTTTACGGAACAGGGGGTACTGGGAGCAAGATCTCAAGTGGAGTGGGAGAGAGTTCCAAAAGGCGGGAGCCGTGGTAGAAAATTTGGAACCTCCCCACTTTTTCCGTTTGAAGCGAGGGACCACAAGGAGATGATGGGTAGCAGAACGCAGTTCTCTAGGAGGAATGTAGTCTTTAATGGCTGTATTGATGAAGGACGGGGCAGAGCCAGTCCGCGCTCTAAAGATAGTACAGCCAAGCTTGAAGAAGGCACGCTGCCGGACAGGGAGCCAGTGGAGGGATACGAGCAGGGGTGTGACATGTTGTGATTTAGGGAGATTAAACACCAGTCGAGCGGCCTGGTTTTGAACCAGTTGGAGACGCCTCACGAGGTACGCAGGCATGCCATGATAAAGGGCATTGCCATAGTCCAAGCGAGACGACACCATGGCCAGAAGTATTAACTTGAGGGCGGCTGGGGAAAAGAATCGTGAAACTTTACGTATTGTCCGGAGGGAGAGAAATGCTGAGGAAACGACAGCACTGACTTGAGAGTGGAGGGAAAGTTGATTATTGATTTTGAAACCAAGAGTCTTGACAGAGGAAACTGGAGTGGGTGGGGAACCTAAAGAGGGGGGCCAAAAGGAAGAGGACCATGGACTGGAGCAACCACCCGTCAACACCAACTCCGTTTTATCGGGATTGAGTTTCAGGTGGTTGAAGTTCATCCAGTCCTGGATAAAAGTCATGACGAACTGAAAGTTAGATATTGATCCGGGGGAGGAAGAGAGAGAAAAGATAAGCTGGAGGTCATCTGCATAGTTGTACACAGAGACCTCCATCTGCTGTAAAGCAAAAATAAGGGGGGCAATATAAAGGTTGAATAACAGGGGGGACAGAGAGGATCCTTGGGGGACCCCGCACTGGACAGGACAAGGGTCAGCTGAGTACTCACCCAGGCGGACCGCCTGGGTGCGGCCATTTAGGAAGGAAGATAGCCATAGCAGGGCCGTCCCTCCGATTCCCGCCGCCTCGGCACGTGAAAGTAAGATGGCATGGTCCACCGTGTCGAATGCGGCGGAAAGATCAAGGAGGACCAGGGCCTGGGGCTGACTGGTGTCCATACCCTCTCGGAGGTTGTCCAGCACTGATATAATTACTGATTCTGTTGAATGTGCGGGGCGGAATCCAGCCTGCCTAGAAGCCAAGACACTGTTTCTTTCCACAAATTCGCTCAAGGTTCTGACAACATGACGTTCCAATACCTTTGCCAAGAAAGGCAGGAGAGAGATGGGGCGATAGTTGGCTGGATCCGAGGGATCCGCCCCAGGTTTTTTTTAAATAGGAACGATCACTGCCGATTTGAGTGATGGAGTGACAGTACCCTGGGATAATGAGCTGTTAAGAAACGTAAGGGGCGGTGAGGGGCAATGGGAGTAGATCTGCTTCAAGATGTAGGCAGGGCAGGGGTCCAGGGGGGAGCCAGATTTAACCAGCGGAAGGATGGAGGAGAGAGAGTCAATCGTGAGGGGGGGGGGGTGGAATTAAGGTGTGCTGCAGCTGGGGGACAGCAAGGGTCAGTGAAGGAGGGGGATGGGGGAGGGATGTTAGCTTTGATAGTGCTAATTTTGTTGAGGAAAAATAAATTAAGGGAATCGCAAAGTGGTTGTGATGGAGGAGGTTTAAGTGAGGTTCTATCAGAGTAGGCAAGGTCTTGGACGATGGAAAATATTTCTCTGGGCCGGTTCTCCGCGAACTGAATTTTAGCTGAAAAGTAAGTCTTTTTAGTTTCCAGAATGGATTTCTTGTATTGTGATAGGAGAGTGGTATATCGAATTCTAGAAACAGGGCAGTAATCCCGCCTCCAAAGGCGTTCTGCGTTGGCGGAGATTACGTTTTTGGGTCTTCAGGTCGTTGGAGAACCATCGGTTAGCATCTTTGGGGCGTTTGGACGAGATGCGCTTCAGAGGGGCAATGGAGTTGCAGCCGGCCCGCAGCCAGCTGTTGATAGATTCAGCTTGACCAAAAGATGGCAGCCCTGAAAGGTCAGGGCTGGATGAGGAGAGTGTGGCAGATAGGGCCACTACATCAACGCGGTTCCATGATCGTGCCCAGACGTTTTTGGCGGAGGTGAGCTTGGGGGGTGAGACGAGGGATAGAGAAAAGGTGATCAGCGAATGATCTGACCATACACAGGGAGAAATAGAGAGTGAGGTAACCGGACAGTTTCGGTGCCAAATTTGATCGAGGATATGTCCCAACCTATGCATAGGGGCGTGGACAGCGGGAGTAAAATTGAGCGACTGGAGGGAGTCTGAAAACTCTTTGGAGGTTGCACATTCCGCAGGGTCAGAGGGCCAAAAGTTGAAGTCTCCCAGGACAACGATGGAGGAGTGATTGACTACCAAGGTAGCCATCAGGTCTTGGAAGCTTGGGAGAAACGTTAGAGGGGAGGACGGGGATCAGTAGATAAGGACACAGGTAAGTGGGGGAGTCAGGGAAAGTGAACGAGCAACTAGACAGTCTGAAGAGCCCAGAGAAGAGAAGGCTAAAGGTTGGAAAGTAATTTCCTTACGGGCAATCAGGGCAACCCCTCCGCCTGATTTTCCGGAAGAACGATCAACTCGGATAGCGTAATAAGATGGGGGGAGTATTGCCAATAGGGAGGGGAGAGAGCTATCCGAGAACCAAGTCTCGGTAAGGAATAACACATCAGGTTTTTGAGATTCCAAAAGCGTGAAAAGATCGAGCTGATGTTTAACTGCCGATCTAGTATTAAGGTACATTGCAGAAATTACTGTAGGGGAAGGGGCAATGGGAGTCGGGATAGAAGGGCGACTAGTCTGAGGCAAGGACGAGGGACTAGTGTAGAATGGGGTTTGCGGAGTCAGGAGGCCAAGACTGGTGACACGGGTTTGCCCTTGAGGACCTGATCTCCTCTCTTTTGCAGGGCCATTCTTTATTTATAGTTGGCCTGGGTACAATGTTGATCAATCCACACATTACATCATACTTGTTTACTAGAATTGGTCTTCTTAAAGTTATCTGCTATAGCTGAAGTGATCCTTCTAAAAGCTAAAACCACTGTATCAGGTGGAGATTCAAATTCAGTATAAGCATTGAAGGCATCTATATTGCTTTTTTACCAGCTTTTTTTAGAAATACTGAAGCATTTATTCTTGACCATTTCAAGCTGATCCCATTCTTTATTGCTTTTGTATCTAGAGACAACCTCTGGTACACGTATTTTTGCTGAATTGGCAAAGCCATTGCGAGTGTAAGTGGAAAGGATCGCAACAGGAAGAAATGCCAGTGGTTAATGTCATGGATAGACTCTCCCTGTTTCCTGACATTAACATGTGATCGATATATGAAGTACCACTATTCCCGTAAAGTTTTGAGATGACAGCCGGTGCACCACTTTTTTAGACTAGCCTAGCTTTCTTCAATTCTTGGCTCAAGCTGGTCAAAATGCGGCTTGTTTGCTCCTTTGAAGTGGTAGTGAAGTCAACTTCGAGGTGACAGTAAATCTAGCTATTTCAAGGGGTTCTTTTAAGACACAGGGGTTATTGTCAAGCCTCTTCAAATGCACACTAGAGTCAGCCCATAGTGAACTAAGGCTTTTAGATACATGCACAGTTACGCAGCCCATAACCACGTTTTCAGCTTGTTTAGCCTCTGCTAGTTGCTCTTCACACTTATAATTTCATGTTCTATTAGCCACACATCTCCCATTATGTAGTTTGTATTGGAGTTTGTTGATACCCTGGTGGCATGCTTCCGTCTACTAATTTTTTCTCGCTTTCATTTTACCATGATTAATTTGTTTCTCTCCTCCTGTAATTTGCAGGGTACTGATTTAGGATGATAAAATTCACTTTCTTACTCTAGCGAGGATGCTGTGTCTGGAAAAACAAGAGGGAGGAGCCAAGAAGGATGGCCCGACTCGGCCCAGCCTCATATGGCTATGGACGAGCACAGACAGGCCTGCTCTTGGCCCAGTATTGGACCGGGTATTGTCCTGGGCAGGTTCCGAGCACGTCCTGCACTATGGTAGCCCAGAGAATAGTTTATGGAGCATCTCCAGGTGCAATCAGATGGTATCAGATGCTTCTACCATGGTTGGTTACGGGGGGTTGTATTCTATTCCTTCCGCCAAACAATCCCTGGTTCCTCGCTGTACTTCCCATGCTGGTGGGGCCCAGAGAACAGTTTATGGAGCACCTCCAGGCACAAACAGGTGGCATCAGCAGCTCCTGCCATGGTTGCTTACTGGGGTTGTAGTCTGGGAAACATTTTTAGGTTGAGTCTTTGGCAGCAGCATGCATGCGCTGCTGGCTTTGCGAGGCATGCAGTGATGGAGTATGGAGTGGAAGCTCCATGGAAACTCCGCCCACTCTCCGCCAATGTTTTTAATTGCCTTGTGTCATTGTCTTTCATAAATGCTTCTGTCTGATTGATTATGAGGCTTGTTTGTCCCTCCTTCTTATGGCCATGTTGTCATTTGTACCCTCCCATGGCTATTGGCCTCTTTACTTTGAGTGTAACACAGTACGGTATGTGTTATTTAGACTGTGAACACTACCTTGTCCGTGCCTCCTCACCCCCTCCCCCTGCCTGCACACCCGTTGTCAGTGCTTCCCCCCTCCCGTTGTCCGTGATGCAATGCAATTGGTCTCGCGTAAACGCGAGTTTTATTGCATTGTAAAAGCTTGTTCACTCACAGACCGATGGGAAGCCAAGAATTACTATTTTACGAACCTTCAGCATGGTGCGAGCCAAACAAGATGTTCAGGGGGCTTTACGCTGGCAAATAACTAGCTGACCCGGAGCAGGCATGTATGAATGCTGGCTCCAATGGCGACTCGTACCACGAACACTCCCGGTTTTAATTCACGGTCAGAAAAATCCTGAAGACCAAATGCTACTCCTACATCATTTCCGCTCCCCAAGGCAGTACATTCCAACAACCCTTTGGCTACAGGAAAGAGACGTAGGCTAGGTGGAACAAGCGCCATGTGGCACTCGCTGACTGTTCTTTCAAGAATTTTTGGGGCACCACCTGTCCTGGCTAGGCGGAGGTTCTTCAGCCGAGTGATTGGCAGTTACCACCCTACTCTTCCATGTAGTTGGTGGGCAGAGGCCACTCTGTACTGTTTGCAAACAAAGCCATGTGAGAGGGGGGAGGTTGTGTATCAGTGCCCGCTTGTCTAGTCAAACGAGGTGGATCAGACTAGAGGTCTCAGGGGTGGTGTTTCGTTTCTCAAGTGGGAGCATGGGAAAGGACACCAACGGCTGATAAAAAACTAAACGAAAAAAGATCACCCAATCCCAAAATCCTATATTCACCCGGAAATATTGGAATTGCGCTAAAATGTGTAGAATACCCGGGAAACAATCTACACGTGTCATGGTTCGAAGGGAATAAAAAAACACTTGTAATTATCAAAAAGACACAAAAGGTAAGCAAAAGCTTTCAAGAAAACAAGCTTTGGCAAAGCCAATAGATTTTGTCTATGTGGGAGCTATTAGCTTTGTCAATGTGTTTT
Organism: Lissotriton helveticus; assembly: GCF_964261635.1. Classification (NCBI taxonomy): domain Eukaryota; kingdom Metazoa; phylum Chordata; class Amphibia; order Caudata; family Salamandridae; genus Lissotriton; species Lissotriton helveticus. Next base: position 44,166,781 of record NC_136063.1, read on the forward strand.
ATCCATGATGTACACCAGTGTAGCTGCTGTTCAGCATTGTTAAAAGTTAGTGGCCGAGAGGAGAGTGTCTGGGATTTGAGTGGCATAGATTGTCACGAAGTGGAGTGGCCAGGAGTGATGTGGAGTTGCATAGAGTGTAGTATAGTAGAGTGTCAGACTGGAATGGAGTAGAGCGTTGTAAGCATTGTAGAATAGAGAAGAATAGAGTGGTGGGTGGTGTAGAGTGATCTAGAGTGGAGTGTCATAGAGTAGAGTGGTGTAGAGAGTCTTTGAGTTGAGTGGCATAAAGTTAAGTGGTGTAGCATAGAGTGTAGGGGTGTGGAGTGACGTTAAGTTTAGTAGAGTGGAATGACTTGGATTGAAGTCGCACAGAGTGGAGTAGTGGTGTAGAATGGAGTAGAGTGTAATAGAGTAAACTGTGGTGGGGTGGTGTGGAGTGGCATTGAGTGGAGTGCCATACAGTGGAGTGGCAATGAGTGATGTAGAGTGGAGTTTCGTAGACTGGTATAGAGTTGAGTAGCATGTTGTAGAATGGAGTGGTGTAGACTGGCGTATAGTGGAGTTGCATAGATTGGAGTAGTGAGTGGGATAGAGTGGCGAAAAGTTGAGTTGAATGTCGTAGAGTGAAGTAGCTTAGAGTAACAGTGGAGTAGAGTGTCTTAGAGTGGAGGGGTGTAGAGGGAGCAGTGTCAGAGTGGAGTGGCACAGGCTGGCGTTGAATGGCACAGAGTAGAGTATGCATGGTGTGATAGTACACTGTCATGGCAGTTTCTTTGTTTTTTTTTACATACATTTATATTTTGATGTGTCGATCAGTCACTTATGTATGTAAATATGGTACTTGAAATACTTTTTCCTTTGTTTTCTCTGTTAATATTTTGCTTACATTTTTCATGTATCATTAGCACTTTATGTTTCATGAAGGCATTTGATTTCTGATAATTATTTCTTTAAATTTAAAATTAAATAATTGAAATACAAAAAAGAAATTACATTTATGCAAATATATAGTTTTACTGATAAAACCATACAGAGCACAAACAAAAATGTGTGTGGAAATCGGCATCACCTAATTTAGTCTACAAAATAATTGTTTCCACCACATTTAAGAATTACAAGAAAGTTCCTTATTTGTGCTTTCCCAGTCCTGATATATTCTGAAATATTTGCGCAGTTCATTTACAGGCATTTGCATTTTGATTTAAGCTCAAAATAAATAACACCCTACTGCCATTTTACATTCACATTACCAGCAAGATTGCCACATAAATCCTCTCACTTTGGAGTGGGGGAAAGAAAAGTAAGCACCAAGCTCCCTGAAAGACAGAATTTATCATATGACCTCTGTCTTTGAATGTACAGCAAATGTGATAAGGTACAACCATATCTGAAGGCGTGTCTATTGCTCATTCACCTCTAAACTTATTTTGGGTTGTATGAGCACCCCCACTCCACTACTTCGCATGCCTATAGTTTGGACACAAAATTGAGGATCAAAATTGTTTCAATTATGCTATTAGTAAACAGCACTGACCAAAATAATCAAGCTCGTAGACAGAAAAGTATTTCTCACAAGCATTGCAGGATTGATGTACTGGCAGAGGTAAGAAGAATCAGTCAAGCAGAACGATAGGAGGCAGGGAACATTTTCAAAGAAATACAGCGTGTTTACTGCTTCCTGAATTAGCATACAAGGGAGATAGGTGAAAACACACATATTCTTGTCAAGTGCCCCTTGAAAAACGAAAAAAAAACTTCCCATGAAGCGAGCGATCATGGAAGACTCCAAGGAGCCTGCCAGAATGGTGGTAAGCTCGTTATAATCAATGCGATGGATGAAGATTTGCTGGACCACCTCAAACAAATAAAGCCAGCAAAAAGCAAGCAAACGTGAGCTACAAAAGCAATTGTAAGCAATTGAAATGCATTCCCGGGGAAGCTTTCAGAATGTTTCTAAGAAGTAATTTGCAAGCAGACTGCTGCACTGTCTGGTAGATTTTGACCTAATCAGCATGTCAGTACAACAGTCCTCTGTCATCTCAGCTGTTGCTCTCCGAATCTTCAGGACCGACATTCTAAGGGAGGAGAATCCAGAGAGAGTGGCTGTAAGGTTGACAACAACCGACAGAACGAATAATATAACACATCTTTCTTCTAAAACATAAAAGAATACAAATAATAGAAATAAACAGTACATGTGGAAGGTAAAAGGAAAATGCTTTTGGAGGACATTCCATGAGGATACGAATTCTGGCAGATAATTTCACAGGCTTAGCAACAGGAACACCAGAAAGAGGATCCTGTATTGGACTTTATAAGCAGTTGGTGAAACATTTGAAGAGCCTTTACTATCCCCATCCATTCTGTTGGGATATGAAAGTATTCCGACCTCCAAAGCAGAATACTGACTTGGTTGAACCTCACCTCGTCTCCCGGTGTCTCATGTGCATTGCCACTGTTCTCAGCAGTCTCATCTTTAAATATACATTTAGCCAGATGCCTAATACTACTAACACCTTTTATTCTTGGTAATGACACTTCCCATGTTCACCTTGAAACTTTTATGGTTCTTGGGAATTTGAAACAATCAAGGAGGCATTGACCCCCATTTGGTGTCCAGTCCTTTCCCTCGTGACATCAGTTTTCCATCCTGGAGCCTGTTTGTGTGGTCGTTACCTTCACATGATAGAGAAACATAAAAGACATAATCGAAGAGGAAAAAGTACCTTGAGAGAAAGAGATACAGCCACATAAGAGTAACTCATTCACACTCAACGTCAACAGAAGGCCGTCAAAATAAATAAAAAAAAGACTCAGGTCGAAGCCCAGAAAGAGGCCATCAGAAAGAGAAAAGGAAATTTTGACAAAGACCATAAGTGTTTTTCCATCCCTCTAAAGCCATAGCTGGAAATAGAAACCTAAAGTTGAGGTGGTGGATCTGGAAAGCCCCACAACACCAGGACCAGGCGAGTAAGAATGAATTTGTCTATGAAGAGTAGCAAGATCAGTTCGACCAGGGTTTACTTCACGATCCTGAGAAGCAGGGATGGCAGGATATAGAAGGTGACTCCTCTGAAGGAGTAGACACCTACCACTCCAGAGCAGCTTCACCAGTTGCCATGCACAGGTCATGAAGGTGGCTGACATGTATGGTGTGTACATTTGTAAGTGTAGGGTGGTCTCCTTTTTTCAAGACTTAATCCTGGTTGTCCAAAGCTATTCCTTGAGTGTGTGTAGACTGGAGAAGTGCCATTGCCCAAACGACACCCAAATGAACAACCTTTTTCCAGAGTGTGGCGACCTCTTGACCCAACCAGTTGCACTGCTTGTTGCGCCACATTAGCAATATGTTAACTTACAAATTAATCGTATCCACATGCTGAAAACTAATCATTGCTTTCTTTAATTCAATGTCTTTTTACAACCACACTCGGTATTCTGTGTGATTTTCCAAGTTTCTACTTTTCTGTCTGTGCCCCTTCGGGCTTCTTGAAAGAACATGATCAATGCAGTCCATTTAAAAAGGCTGGGTTTATTATGTATTATGAAATGCCCTTCGTCAGGGGTCCCTATAAGTAATGGTAAAACAAACAATTATCACTCGCGTATGTAATTTAACATTTAATTCTAATTGTCATCATAAATTCATCAACAATATTCTGATAGTGCCATTTTACATCGCAATCCGCTTATCTGTGCCTATAACAAGCATGTACGTCTGTGGTGCTGTTTAACCTCACCCCTTAAACTGTAGCGTTCCAATATCCCCATTCAATGTTAACCCCCGCTTCTGGCTACATAACACTGATGTAAATTACTACGCCCCAGCCTCTCTCCATTCACCCCCGTCAAGTCTAAAACCGTCAAGTCCTCCTTTCCAAGTGAGTGTTAGTTTTCAGCTATTGCACCCCACACAACTTCACTAAGAAGCCTGTGACTTCTTGCCATCTTTGAAGTCAAATGCAGGAAGGGTTAAACGTGACCCAGTTTGCAGGGCCATAGTGAGGACTGGCTCTAGGACATCAATGGCAAATAGGGTGTGCGTCCAACAGCCTCTGTCTTCCCTTCAGCTCTCCTAATGGAAGCTGACAGTGCCCATGATGTTGTTCCCAACAATTATTTAATAACGGGCGAGAGAATTTGCAGACCTACTTGTGTAAGCCTTTACTTATTGGAAGGTTGTATTATTGAATACGTAAACTTTCATGGTTTGACAAATCAGAAAAGGTCAGAACTTCCAGTACCAGATCTAACTATACACAAATGATAGCCAAGTACATAAAAGAGTCAAGCAGGAGGGTCTGGTCAGAAATTAAGGTTGTAAAAGGCGAAGCTTTTTGTGCGAATATGGCAGACTGGTTTCTTTCCTCCTGAAAACCATTAAATAACCCTGCCTGCAGGCCGACCGTCTGACAGTGTGTTATGTTGTGCTGGCTGCACCCGGTGCAGAAGTATGCGTCTAGTGACATTTTTTGTCTCACCACGATGCCGACTGCCAGTTGATGTATTCTTGTGTTCAGTACTGTATTGGAGCAGCACAAAGCCTTATGTACAGTCACTAATGTTGGGTGGGTTGTGTGAGAATATGGTTGTATGTTTATTCCGTTTTGTTGTCTTTGCATTTTTGGTTATGTGGAAATGTGCTGTGCACAGTGTGTTCTGTTGTGTGTGTTTCATCCTCTGTTTTAGCATAGGTTCAATAATGTGTTTGGCATGGGGCATTCTGCGTTTTAGAGCTGTATGGTAGTAATACGTTGGCAAACGTGTGCCTGTACTATTGTATTGGTTGCGTGTGAGTATCGTGCATCGTCCAGCACATTCTGTTGTGTTTACTGGATTGGGTGCTCAGATTATTAGTTCTGTAGGGTAATTTCTAGATGAGGCTCAGTTAATTATGTTCTCCGTGCCTTATCAGGCAGTTATGGAGGGAAGTACATAATGAAAATATGCATTTGCCATATTGGTACAAATTAAGCTGAGTCTCTGAAACCAATTGCAAACAGACTTATATGTAGCAACCATGCATATATATATTGAAAAAAACTATTTGTTTACATATTAAAAATATTATCTCAGAAATATTTCTGTGATTCTTACTTTGTAATTCATGGTTTCTTGTACCATATACATTTCTAATTTGTATATAATTTGTTCCAATACGGCAAATATATCTTTCTAATATCAGTCAGTCAGTCAAAGAAAGCTTTATTTCGACCATACAGGCAATAAAAGCAGGCAATAAAAGCACATAAAAAACTGTACAATACATTTTAGCAGGAAAAACAATAAAAACAATACAATATATCATCATAAAAGCTATATACATTATTTCTGTGTTTGAAAGTTAAAACACTTCGAATGTGCACGTTTTTAGTGCATTCTTGAATTGACTTTCTCATACCTGCTCATAGTTCTATGGCTAGATATAGTACGATGTACAACAAAATGTATAATTTCTACATTGGATACGAGAGGGGATAAAATGGCACATATTATAGCACATTGTTCCGGATGGTGCATAGCATAGCGTAAATAAAGGTTGCTGTGGAACTAAGAGTTTCCTAAGAGGGTTTTCTTTACAATAGCGCTACGGGTATAATAACTGGGAGATGGAAAACACAATAAATGTGTTGGTTTCATACTTAAACCTCTGTGCAGTGTCTAATCCCCATTTTTCTGCACAATTGTAGAAACCACCGAGACCTTGACTTCCCATAGGCGGGGCAGAAGAAGAGGACATGCATTTTGCTGTCCTCAGCTCGGTCACAACCTGGACAATCTAGTATGTGGGTGCCCTTCAATTTATTAGTAAATGCTCAAAGCGGGAGCGCTCCATGTTTAAATTGAAGAACAAGTTTCTTTGCCAGAAGCGGTTGGATGTAATCTAAAGCTGATTCTAGCCTATATTGCTGCTTTATTTCCAGAAATATAGAAGTTAAACAACCAGGCTTGGTCCCCCGCCATAGTAGAGCCAGTTTAAGTTCTCTATAGGACTCAAATAGTGCCATTCAAGAGATCGTTGGACAGTTCTCTTCTGGGGATGACCATGTGTTCACCCTCCCTAATGCCTGGCAAGTGTTCCTGATATAAGCTAGCCAAGGGAGTTTCCCTGCACCTTGTAGCCTCATGACATCCTTCAGCTCCTCTTTGTAATTCAGCTAATTTGGGTGTCCCCGAAAGGCGTTACCTGTATAGGAGGGGATTTAGAAGAGGCTACATCTGCTATAGGGCAAATCCCAAAGTCCATCCTGAGCGGTGTTAGTGGAGAGGTTGTAGGAAGACCCAGCAATTGCCTAGGAAATTGGTTCTCTGACATTGATAGGGAAGTGGATGGGCAGTGGCCCCATAATTCTGCCCCGTACAGTGGCGCACCCCTGGCCTGTGTCTATCACTTTGTGCGTGCAGCTCTTATAAACTTTTATGATACCTCCCGTGGACTGAGTCCGTTTTGGACTAGCTTTCTTTATTTGAGTCCCCCATTCCATTGTTTCAGTTAATGTGATCCCTAAATAGTCAAAAATTGACACCCTCTCTATGGCCCTTCCATCTAATCGGGATATGGGCGGTTCGTGGTGTTAGCATTAAAAACCATATACTTGTTTTTTTGAAGGTTGATCTCCAGACCCAAATTTTTGCAGAAAGTGCTGAATACATTAGGCACCCTTTGCATGCCCATGGGAGATTTGGAAAGTAAAAGCATATAATCCGCAAACATAAGAGCTGGAATTTTGTGGTTTGCCAACCTGAGTGCGTCAATATCTTTCCCATCCAACAGAGTTTCAATTAGACTATTTAGAAAAAGGGAGAAAAGTGTCGGGCCAGCACGCATCCCTGTAGCTCCCCTTTCTCCACAGGGAAAGGGGCAGATAGTTCACCATTTTTACCATATCTTATTCCCGCATAGTCTCCCAGATCAAGAAGTATCCCCCACAGTTAATCCCGCTGCACCAAGTCAAAAGAGAATTTAAGATCCATGAATGTGAGATGCAGGGTGCCACCCTCTAAGACCACGGTTTTCCAGTGAATAAGTTGTAATGTAAAGATCTGGTCGGTGGTGGAAATCTTGGCCCTAAACCCTGCTTTTAGGGGCGTTAGTGCATTGTGCTCTTCCATCCAAGATTGCAAGTGCCCCAAAAGTACGCGTGAAAAATGTTTTTGAGTGACATCCAGGAGGCTTATGGGGCAATAGATAGCTGGATTAAGTGGTGAGCCCTTTTTATGAATGATGATAATTTCAGCCTCAGCCCATGTAGAGGCCAGCGCCATACCTTGCAGAATAGCGTTAAATAGTGACCACAGGTAAGGTGGCCAAACTGAAGGTTCAGAGCGAAATCGGTTGCCAGGGATCTTATCCAGCCCTGGCGTTTTAGCTGGAAGTAGCTTGACCAATGCCTCTGTGACCTCCTTCTTTGTACAGAGTGGTGCGTCTAGATTTAGGAGCTTTGCATCTAAAGTGACTGTTTCCACCCTACCCTCTTCCTCTGTATTCCTTGAATATAAGGATTTAAAATAGGCTCTTTAGACTTCTTCTCCTAAGTTTGGTGCTATAGCCAATCAGCCTTCGGATTTCCCTGTCTTAACTAAGTTCCAGAAGGCTCCCATGTTGTGATTATCCAGTGCTGTTTTTATTGCTTCCCATTAATCACTTTCCCAGTTACGTTTGGCTTTGGCTACAATATTTTTATTCTGGTCCCTGACTTTCTTGATTCGTGGCCTATCATTCATTCTGATGGAAGTTAGAAGGGCTTGCTTAGCTACCTTGCAGTGCTTGTTAAACCATAGGTGCCTTGTTCTGGAATTCGGCCTGGGCCTTTTTGGCTGTTATAAAAAGATTGTGCTAGGTCAGAAAACAAGTCCTGGTGATTTTTTGCAATTGTCGTTTGGGAAGATAAAGCGCCGCTGGTTGCAGAAAGTTGAAACGCAGGTTCTAGAAAGGGGAAAACTTGTTGGTAGAAGGAGGTGACTTTGTCCAGTGTTTGAGCGAGTTCCCCCCAGTGTACTCTTCTCCCTCCTTCAGCCTGTACTAAGCTGGAGTTAGATTGTGAGGAGGTGCTAAGATGGCCTACAGCAAGTGGGAGGGATATCTCTAAAACCAGAGAATTGTGGTCACTCTCGCGGCAAAGAGTGACCTTAAAATCGAGGACCCAGTGCCATAAACTGACATCTACCAAAATGTAATCTAAGATTACACCCCAGGGCCCACCGGAAGGAGCTCAATCCCTGGGCCTGGTCCCAGCTTCCAAACCCTAGCCATGCCGGGGAGAGCCTCCCCAGGCCCCAATGGTCCCCCATCCTCAGTGCCCGGACCCTCAGCTGGCTATCAGGATGGGGGGCTCCCACACTCTGGGGCACACCAGACGGAGCTCAAGCCCAGGGCCCTGTCCCGGTCCTAGCTTCTGAACCCTAGCCAGGTGGGGTAGAGCCTCCCCGTGTCCTGATGGGACCCCCGCACCATCGGCTGTTTTGCTGGACAGGGGGCTCCCGCACCCTGGTGAACACAGGACAGAGCTCAAGGCCCGGGCCCGGTCATAGCTTCCGAACCAGGCTAGGCTAGGGAGACCCTCCCCAGGCCTCGATGGACCCCAGTCCCTGGCACCCGGACCCTCGGCTGGCTGGCAGGAATTGGGCTCCTGCACCCCAGGACCCTCCGAACAGAGCTCAATCCCCAGGCCCAGTCCCAGCTTCCGAACCCTAACCAGGCCAGGGATAGCCTCCCCAGGTCCAGATGGGACCCACAGACCCTCTACTAGCTTGCGGACAGGGGGCTCCAGCATGCCGGGGCCCACGGGATGGAGCTCAAGCGCCGGGCCCTGTCCCTGCATCCTAACCCTAGTCAGGCCAGGAAGAGACTCCCCAGGCCTTGATGGGACCCCCAGACCCTTGGCAATATGAGGTATCCCTCTCGTCAGGGCCCACCCGACGGAGCTCAAGCCCAGGGCCCGGTCCCAGCTTCTGAAACCTAGCCAGCCTGTGGAGACCCTCCCTGGGCCTGATGGACCCCCATCCCCAGCACCCGGTCCCTGGGCTGGCTAGCTGAACAGGGTGCTCCCGCACTCCAGGGCCCACCAGAGGTAGCTTAAGCCCAGGGCCCGGTCCCAACTTCTGATCCCTAGCTAGGCTGGGGAGAGCCTCCATGGGCCCCGATGGACTCCTGTCCCAAGCGCCCAGACCCTCAGCTGGCCTTCCAGATGATGACCAAACTCCGGGCCCGGTCCCAGCTTCTTAACCCTAGCCAAGCCAGGGAGAGACTCACTGGGCCCTGATGGGACCCCCAAACCCTCAGCTGGCTTGCAGTATGGGGGGCTCCCACACCCCTGGGCACACCTGACAGAGCTCAAGCCCAGGGCCCGGTCCCAGCTTCTGAACCCTTCCCAGGACGGGGAGACCCTCCCTGGGCCCGATGGACCCTCATCGCCGGCACCCAGACCTCCGGCTGGCTTGCAGAATGGGGGCTCCCGCACCCCAGGATCCACCGGACAGAGCTCGAACCCTAGCCGGGAGGAGGAGAAATCTTCCCTAAGACCCTCGGCTGAATTGCAGGACGGCAGGATCCTGCACTCATCCCCGGGGGCTCTGAACCATATGATACACATGGCACACTCTTCAAATCATCAATAATAAATTGTTCATTCATTTATACATTTCCATTTTCTAGACTATCATCGGGTCATCTATGAAGTCATCAGGCATTTGTCATCATTTTATGAATCTGTTCATTGTTCTTTCATTCATACAGAGTAATCACCCCATCCATATACCCTCAGGCATTCAAATTCCTTTCATTCACTCATTCATTTGCCTGGGATTCTGAAAGTGCAACCAACGGTTCTACTCGTCCGTGCAGAAGGTTTTCATAAGTGCATTCATTCCCTCACTCAATCATTCCCCCATCACTGCTTCCATAGGCACATTTGGTTCATATAATTCACTTAGTACATATCACTCATTCCTTCATCCATTCCCCATTTGTAAAAATATGATTGGGGTCATCAACAAACTCAAGAAACAGTACTTTTCTTCATTTATAATATTATTATTATTTTTTTTTTTTAATTCATTCTTACTTTGCACAGTTAACAGGTTTACAGCGCACTTCGTCAAATATATTCAATTCCATACATTATAACAGTACTTTTCCTTTCAACTCAGATCAACACATATAAAAAAATTAATGATAAAATTACTTCATTGCCTGAATTTCATTCAAATACTTTTTTATTTCAGCTCATATATTAGCTTCATCAACACCTACTTTATCCTATTCACGATAACCCCAAGCCCTCTCTCCATCTTCTGACCGGATCCCATATTCTTAGTCCTAAACGCTTCCCTTTCCTGCCTTTTCGCGCGTATATATTCTTTTCCAAATTATAAGTTGCCAGAAGGTTAGCCAACCAGACATGCATTGCTGGTGGATATTTATCTAACCAAGCTCTGGCAATACAAAGTCTATAAACCGCCATAGCTACAAAAATAAATTCTCTATGGATAGTGCTGCTATCTGTGACTAACCCTAATAATATTTGTGGAGGGTTTAAAGTAATTTGAATGCCTAAAGAGGAATCCAAAAAGTGCTCAATCTCTTTCAGTAGGGTATGCAACTGTGGACATACAGCAAATATGTGTATCAAATCAGCATCGGCCGAGCTACACCTTGGGCGTGTAATACCTGTACTGCCCCCCACTTTGCTATCTTCGCAGGTGTGAAATACAACGAGTACAAGGTTTTATATTGTTGAGACTGCAATGGTGCTGAGCATAATAGGGTACATCCTAGGTCCAATGACTCTTGGAACCAGGTAGCTTCCCCAGCCAGTTTCTTTGCCCACTTGGCCCTATGCTTATCCAAATCATCTGGTTTTGCTGCTGTAAGGCTTGCATAGAAGCTTCGAATGGAGCAATCTCCGCCTAATCTTATCTTCTCCATAATCTCAACCTTACTGAAACCCACCGACCCCCCCTGCTTACCCCCGAGAAAACTTCTTACTTGCAAAAAATGTAAAAAATCCCTCCTATCCAAACCATATTTACACATTAAATCTGAAAATTGTACCATTCCCTCCGTATTCCTTACATCCCCAATTTGAATTATCCCCTTATCTGCCCACCCCGCAATTATAGTATCCCCAAAAATTTGTGATGGAAATGAAATTTTTTTATGCATCCTGGTATAATAATTGTATCGGCCAATTCCCACTTTCTTCATTACAGCATTCCAGATCTTAACTGCGGCTTGGACTGTTTTAAACCTTGTCCTTTTATAATATCCAAAGTCAGTACAATTAAGGAAGCAGTTATCCACCTCTGGCCCTAACACCACAGAGTATATCCTAGCTGAATCATTTGTGGTTTTCTGATCTAACCCGCCCGCTCCAATTAAACCCCTCATGTACTGCATTACAGCTGCCCAGTAGTATAACTTGAAATCGGGTGCCCCCCACCCTCCTCTTTCTCTCGGTAGTGACATAAATCTGTAGGCCCTGCGTGTCTTACCGTGAGCCCAAATAAACCTATTCAGTATATTCTCCAGTTCTTTAAACCATTTTGCCTCAAAGAACAGAGGTATTGCCCTGAAAAAGTATAAATATTATTCTTTAAACAACGCAATCACCCGTCCATCTATCCCTCTAGTATCCATCCCCCAATATTTCTGTCATTTGCACACTTCCTTCAATTCATAAAATAACCAGCTGCTCACCATTCACCGGCCATACAACTCCTCGAAGCATCCAGACAGTATCTTCCATGGCTGATTGATGCTAGAAGTCCTGTATAGAACCAGTATTGTCATGCCAGGATTTATACCAGTACACATCTGGTGCATCTTCATTGTGAATAGGTTCTAAGCCAGGTCAGCTGGAAAGTCCACTTGTGACAGTGCGCTTCACCCTGATGTCTACTGTCCATTAGTGCACCCAGAGAACTGTTCTGGCAGTGAAGAGGGACTGTCTGCCTCAGTGGCACATGCAGACACACTCACTGCGACCCTCAGACAATGCTAGAGGTGCAGTCACCCAGGAGGAACCACTCACATCCCTCTAAGTCCCCTGCAGCAACACCCTGACACAACCAGGCAATATGCTGGAGACAGGCGTGTTTATATTTTGCTAGAACCAATTGCCCACAAACGTGACAATAAGTGATACATTTAAAACATGGATCATTCATTCAATCAATTTGGGTTTGTAGAGTGTGACTTATCACTCTGGGGGGTACCCAGGCACTGAGGGTGTGCCGATGGGTCAAACAGCTAGGTATTGAGAGCTCTCCTGAGTCAGCGAGGGTCGTGTGGGTCCAGAGTTGGAGAGGCAGGTTGTTCTAGTATTTGGTAGTGAGGTAGGAGAAGGATAGGCACCCTCCTTGAGCTCAATGGATGCATGGAACATTTGTGAGAGCTAGTTGGGCTGAGCGGAGTTGTCTGGTGGGTTGTTGGAAGGTCAGTCAGTGGTTGATGTAGGTTTGTCCTATTTTTTGGAGGGCATTGGATGCATGGATGTGTAGTTTTATGTGGCATCATTTCATGATGGGGAGCCAGTAGAGGTCTCTGAGGTGGGGCGTTATGCTTTACTGTCTTGGGAAATCCAATATGAGTCTGACTGTCATGTTTTTGATAGGCTGGAGCAATTTTAGTAGTTGGGCTGTGATTCCAGCAGAGAGTGTGTTCCTGTTGTCCTGCCGGCTGGTGATGAGGGCATGTGTTACTGTTTTCCTGGTGCTGGGTGGGATCCACCTGATGATCTTACAGAGCATTTAAAGGATGTGGAAACTTGAGGAAGTTATGTTGTGTAGTTCCTATATTACCCATACAAGATCTGCACGTTTGGATAACATAAACATAACATCCCAGTGCCAATAGAATCTCTTCTTATCGGGGGGAGAATAGTTCTTGGCAACCTTGGTTTCCAATAACCCTTATGGATATTTATTCATACCGTTTGAGTCTATTGATGAAGTTATAGAAGGCTATTGTACAGGGAAACCCTCCTTCCGTGCCCAGGACTAGAACTAGGTAAAGGTTCAATCCTAAATGCTTGTTATTGTGTAGTGTAGGGGAGATACTGTAGGTGAAGGTAAATGATATTACCCGGGCCTATGTTAGGGTACCTATAACACCCACTTCTCTTCCGAACAGTCAACATTAAAAAATGCTAGCAAAATATTCTTTCTACTAGGTAGCAGCACATAAAACGATTAGTGAGTTTCGTAAAAATAGTCGCTATAAATTGATTTTTTAAATAGTCCAAGAAAAAGATTTAAAAAGCAAAAGTTCTATTTACTTCGTTTGTATGAGTCGAGCTACTACAAGCGTCAGAAGGCCAAGCTTTGCCAGCAAAAGTGTCAATTTATGAAATTTTCCAAATTTAGTTGAGGTTTGAAACAAAAAGGAAAAGCCAAATCCTTTCCCAGCACACGAAGAGACAATTATATATTAAGTGTCCTGGCTGGGATTTGCAACTTTGTCGTTGCTCTCCGTTGCAGAGTACAATCCCTGTAACACCTCGCAGAGGATGTCACTTGAACACAGATGGTATTCAGGACTGCCAATAGTTGGTGCTGAGGCAGCTGGTGCTGTGGTTGATTCCTGAGTGCTGGTGGAGGAGTCAACACTTAATTAGCAAAGGGCACCTTTTCTCGAGGAATGCAGCCATCAGTATAGGAACAAGCTGAGGACATTGCTGAGCATGGGCCGTTCATGTACGGTGGCGTAGCCAATGGAAGTGTCAGACAGAGATCAAACACGCATTTTATTCCGCAAAACAGGCATCGAAGAACAGGTAAGATGCAGTCTATCCAGACTGGTCTAAAGGATAGGAATCAAGAGATGCTCAGTTCCTGTAGGCGAGGTGTGCCCAGATGTTGTAGCATGCCTTCACGGTATTTAGGCTTCAAGAGTGCTTTTACTATTTCGTTGGTGATTGGGCCGTCCATACCGTAGCAGAAAAATAACAATCAGGAACCCTGCTATTAAGAGCAGGATCAGCAGAAGACCTCCAAAAATGCTTCCAAAATAAAATTTGGAAGTACTCTGAAGGCCGTCTGTAAGGTGCTTAACAGTCCTGACTCTATGGTCTTAAATAAATGTACAATATCACTCGTATCAGACATATTAAAGATACGACCCACCATTTCTGTGAAATGAAAGGGGCAGTTTGTACGTATAAGTGTCTGTATCTCAGCCAAGGTACTTGCGATTTGAAGATCAAAGGTCTCCAGGGCGCAGGTTAAGGGTACTGTTTGCTGTAAAAGCATGGCTTTCATTCTGCTCAAAGAATCCAACTGTATAAAGGAAACATTCAATAAAGGCCATAAGGGTGCCTCCCTGACTGTATTCATTGGGGGAAACAATACTTGCATACAGCAAATAATCCTGGCGTTCACAGTGACCAGATAGGCAACAGCAGGAAGCATACCACAGCAACCTTGATCGTTCAGCATCAAGTAACTCCCATTCGAAAGCATCTTGAATACCGGAGTAATCAAAGCCGCTGGAGTCCCTTTCAGGGGACAGGACAAGTTTGCTACTGAACAATTACAAGCTCTGTGTAGTAAAATATCCTGCCACATGAGAGAATCGCTTAAAGCGTTCTTGCAATTTGAACCACTTAGAAGCACTTCTCGGTCCCCACTCCTGTATCGAAATCTGTACGGTAAATTCCATGATTCCTTGATGTATTCCCTACCCATTTTGTCCTATCTGGCTACCTGTTGAATTTCAAGGAAATACTGGAATCGAAAGGTTGTGACCGGTAATGTAATATGGCCATGGATTAACCATTCTGTTGAGGGTGACTTCGCCACAGTAAAGGGTTGTTTGTCAAGTTTTTCAATGCTCAGCATTTTATACTTTGCTCCTCTTTGTGCCATTTCCATCTGTTTCTCCATTAGATTATATGCAGAAAATAAGGATGTAATGTTGATAAAACAACAGGGCATGTAACCAGCACACAGCAATTGCAGTGTCCAGCTCAATAACATAATAGAACGTAGCTGTGATTGCCAGTGTTGTAACATGGACAAGTCTTGTTGTAGTGCATCTATAGCAGAAGATACAATGTTGCCCAGTGAAAACATTCTGGATGTTAATGTAGTCATCCCATTGTCCACTACAGCTAGCACTTTTTCTAGGTTAATTCTGTCTATTTCTCTAAGTCTTAACGCTACTTCTTGTTGGGAGATTTTCCAGATTTCGGTATAGGCAGCATATAAGAAACATTTTTCACGTGGCTTTCTGGGGCCTAATAAAAATTCTTGTAGGGCCATGTCATCTGACAGTAGGGATACGTGATGCTTGACCTGTGTGAGTGTTGAGGTTGTCAGCCAATCTAGGCATAAGTTCCCTACACTGTATGATGTCACCACCCCCGGATGTTCTCTTTGCACATAGCGTGGGTCTGGCCTATGGATACTGAACCCTTCGGTGGTGTCCCAGAATCTCTTCAGACATCTGTTTGTGTCTATGGGCCAAACGAACCAAGCCTTCCAATCAGGGTTTTGTCTATTGAACTGAAGAATGTCATCTATTGTCTATTGCTTTGTGAAGTTGAATTTTGCCACCCCTCCATTTGTGATGTTGGAAACCAAGCAGTGTTCAGGTCTTTGTTCTTGGCTAGTCCAAACACAGGATGTCTGTTGCATAGTGTCATTTAGAAAGATCAACTGCTGTGGAATGGTGCATGCTCTAAAAAGCGCTTCTGTTCCCTGGACTTGCCAGTCTCTAGAACCCCAGACTATTTTAAGTCTATTGTGTCCTTCCAAAGGTCGAAACCCTGTTCAGACTATTGGGCAATAAAGAAAGCAGAGTAAATCTGTTTAGTGTCAACATATTTTTCAGTGCTTATGTGGGTGCAACCTTACAATAAAATGAGGTTGGGTCAGAAAAATATGAAACATCGTGTGCAAATGTTTGTGAACTACTTTTTGGTTGTGTAGGGCAATGTTCCCACTGGTGGTACTCAAAAACATTTTAAGTGAAATAGATTTGTGCAAAAAATGATGACCATGACGTTGGTAACAGTACAAAGTGTCGTAGTCTGAATTACCATCTAGCATTTCGGTGTCCAGAAATGCAGCAGTTTTCTCTAAATCAGAGAACATGTTGTTAACAGTTTCAGAGTCCCAATCATCAGAAAATATGCTGGAGTTAATGATATCACTCACTGAAATTTTAAATAAATGAAGAATTTTTTAAAGTTCAGTCGGACCGAATATATAGCAAAATCAACCTTGTCCCAAACTATACCGTCCGGTATAGGAACCGCTGTAATGTTCACTGATCACAAGTCTCTTTGCTCACGATGAGAAGATTGATGTGGTTTCAGAATCAAATGTACTTTTTGGGCTAAGAGCTCTGTTGTAGATATCGTCCATTAATAAGCATACTAAAAGTTATAACTAAGCCTAGCCAGAAAACATAGAAGAGTATCCCAGTAAGTATCCCAGTAAGTACCCATAGTTCTACCCATGGCGACTCCAGGTAAGTCTTTTTGAGAAAGTTCTGAAAATCTTTGTCTTGCTGCTTCCGTGATTTTTGGGCTGGAGTCATTTCTGGTTCGGTTGGATCCAAAGAAAACGTATGAAAGTTAATGAAGTAGCCAGATGCAGTTCAATCAATCTTTGATATTTCCGCAGAATTTGTGGAAACAGTAGCTTGCTCTTCTCGAGGCATGTTGATGTAGATTTTAGTGCTTGGTCGAATTGAGATTTGAGTTTCATTTTGATTTTGAATTATTATTTCTTCCTCAAGTGGAACGAGTTCCATAGCATTGTTGCTTAGTCCTTCATTCCTTTGAGAAGACTCTTCAAATGTGATGAGTCTTTCTGTTTGAATTTCTTGTATTGTAGCAAGAGGAGGGTGTTTGCTACAGTGGAGTCCAGGTGGCCTACTATTAAGTATCAGCCACATAGTGTGGTTTAATTAAGTCAATTGAGACAAATAGTTTCTCCTTTTTTCAGGCAAAAGGCGGCAAAAGTAAAATTCTTGTTCCTTGAATTTCTAGGACGTGTACAGGTTTTCTCTATGATGGTCCACATTCTTTTTTGTCAGCTATTTTCTCTCTGACCAGATCCAGACAGGTCTTGCCGTGACTGACTTGACTTCTCCAGTGGCTCTTCTTTTCACATGCACAATGCTGTTCAAGGCTCTTGCTTCATTTAGTTCCTGTAAAATAGCCAAACGATTATGGATGCCAAAATGTTTTTCATCCACCACTGTGCCTTCACAATCAAGATCAGGTACCCACATTCTTGTCCCAAATAGTACCTGATAAGGAGTGACACCCCCTAGAGAACTTCTTGGCTGGTTGTTGAGAGCAGTTGTACACCATAAAGGTGATTGACCCAACTACCACCCTAGTCTAATACTCTACCTCTTAATGATTGCTTCAATTCCCGGTTCTTCCTTTCAACAACCGAATTTCCTCCAGGATGGGACAGAGAGGAGTACCGCAATGCTATGCCCATACTTTCCATGGCATCTTTGTAAGCCCGAGAGCTAAACACCGGGCCACAATCAGAATATAACATGCCAACTGCGTATGTTCCTATGAAGACTCATTATTCTTTGATAACAGTTCGACCGGCAGCCGAGCGCTGTGGCCATACCCATAGGAAACATGAGCAGAAATCTACTGCAAACATTATATACTTGTAGGCCCCATCAGATTGTAAGGGTCCGCAGTGGTCCAAATATACACAAGCGATATGTTTGTCTGATTTTAATATTGGCGTCTGTGTCTGGCGCTTTATTGTTGATCCCTTCATCTGCTGGCAGAGGTCGCATTTCAAGACATACTCTTTAGTCTGCCTTCTCAACCTTGGCCACCAATAGCGCTGCTTCAATAGAGAAATAGTCACTGTTACACCTGTATGTGCAGAGCCCAAACTCTTCTGTGCTGCAACAATCAACCCTTGTGTACGATCCACATTTAGTATTACTCGATTCCACACTCAAGGAATCTGTGCATATGGAATGTTGTTTGCATCTAACTTGTAGGAGTACTTGAGTGGAAATTTCTTTGGCACTGCTGAGCTGCCCTTGCGTGAAGCAATGACAGTAACCATAATGTCACCCTCTATCCTCGTTTTTGAACGAGTGATTGCAGCTCCGGAAGCCGTGCAAACAGCCCCCTTTGTGGCTTCATCAGCCAATGAATTCCCTTCAACGTGAACACCAATATGCTTTCATCCTCATGACCCTTCTGTAGCCATTGTGTGTACTCCCCAACCCCACTGGCAAGGTCTTGGGCCTCATTACCGGCTTAGTTGGCGAGCATGCTGGCAGCGCCAGCATGCCTGCAGTTCAGCAGTCTAGTTCTTATAAGAACTCCTTAGTTCTGGTGAGGCGCTCTCCAACGTTCCAAGGCACACTTCACCAGAGACGCCGCTTACCTGTCAACCTCT
This sequence comes from Lissotriton helveticus, assembly GCF_964261635.1. Classification (NCBI taxonomy): domain Eukaryota; kingdom Metazoa; phylum Chordata; class Amphibia; order Caudata; family Salamandridae; genus Lissotriton; species Lissotriton helveticus. The sequence goes on from NC_136063.1 coordinate 44,185,180, forward strand.
GTCCTTTAGTCAGTCAGGGTAGAAGCGTTGGACCGCGTTTAGTTCCAGTCATTCCTTCCTTCTTAGGAAAAAGAAGTTAGTGTCTTTCTAATGCGCATGTCACCAAAAACATAGTATTCTAGTCTGCGCATGACACGAGAGGAGGGTATCGGCAAGAGTTAGACTTCCTCAGCTAATTTCAGAGTGTGGCGATACTCGCATTGCGAATAGCTGGGGTTTAGTGATAACGGAGGCAAGAGAAATCAAAGTAATTCCCTGTTGAAAATAAGTCAACACCTCTACGTGGGCAGGGTTATTCCTCACGCCACGTTGAACCGCAGACTTCATAATACTCCTGTTAACTAGGTAGAGAACCTCGCTAATAATAACTAGTGGAAAAACACAACAATAAGACAACGTCAAAAACCCTCAGGGATACATAAGAGATACATTACTATTGTGATAATAACCGAGTATTTAACCACAGTCCACTACTTGAATAGATCTGAGTAAGTAGACAGAGCACAAGGAAAATACCAGGCACAGTCCAATCAGGAATATAAGAATCACAAGACATAACTTACCTTGTTTCTTTCTGTGTTAGGAGTGAGGTGTTGGCGACGCTCGTTTTCATCCTGCAAGAAAGGAAGAAAGGTGTCACGACATTCCCAGATCAAAACCAAGCAACATACATAGAAACGTTTACAGAAGAAGTGCTCATGTCCTAGGTGTTACTGGTAAGACAAGTGATTTTATTAACTGCACAATAATAATGTAGAACATAAGGTATAGAATTGTAATTATTGTTTTCAGCTAAGAAGACGAACAGAGCAGGAAGAACACCAGCTGGGCTGTCTCTTCTATTTTCTATTCCCAATCCCCTTTCCCCCCCTTAGTACTTACCTGTGATGGACATCTTGAAGACCTATTAGGGACGTTCTGAGTTGGGCATTGGGAGTTAGGCATCATTCTGCTCTTGTGTTATTTGGACTCCCAGAAACCAGGGCTGACAGAGTGAAATGCCGACGTTGGTACTAACATCCAAGCAGAAAACCGAGGGAATTGACTTTAAAAATTTAGGGGACATTCTAGGAAAGATACACAATGAATCAGAGGCAGTCAGAGAAGAAATACGAATTCATTATTATTCAAAATATTAGCTGCAGGATGGGAGAGGCAGTCTCAGGGGCTAGTACAAAAATGTCAACCAAAGAAACCCAAATACAAACCACTAGTCCCTTGTCCTTTGATACTATGCATGTTGTTTATGCCCTTTCTCCTTTCATACCCATCGCTCCTCCAGTGCTTCTTTTTATGTGCCGCCCTACGATTTTCCCTGATGCCCAGTTTCGAGTGGCGTTCATCTTGTCCTACCTCAGTGGGGACGTTGCCTTCTGGTCTATGCCCTAAGGGACTAAGGATGACCCGATCCTATACGAGTTTGAATGTTTGAAGAAGGAATTCCTTAGAATATTTGACAGGAGAAATGTGTCACAGGCTACAGACAACGAACTACTTGAGTTGAAGCAAGAAAACTGGGAACTGGTCGCTTATTTAGCCCAGTTCAATAAGCTTGTGGTGGAAACGGATTGGCCTGAGAATAAGAGAGCATATTAAGGGAAACAGTGGTCCTTAGAATAAGGGATTAGCAATTCAAATAGCATATAGACTCCAATCAGTACTATATCTGAGAGTTTTTCAGTGCCCAGCCGGGCCTGAATTTTAATTCAATTATAAAAATAATTACAGTGACCACAGGGTCTGATTCAGAAGTTGATAGGGTACAAGCCTGCACCTATCCAAAGCACACTCGAACAAAGTTCGGGGGTAGAAAAATAGAAGTAGAAAAAGAAAAAGCAAAGATAAAGAAATTCAGGCAAAAAGAACGTGGGAGCCAATTGTCCCTTGCATCATTAATACAATTCAAAAGCAAGTTAGGACAAACAATAACTGTAACAAAAATAACATAATAGACAGGTTACAGAATTGTCAAAAAGTGTCGACGGCGTTTCGATCCCCTGGCTCCTATTGAACTGGGATCATCATCAGGACTTTCTAATTTTTTGCCTGTAAGAACTTTTGTCATAAGCCTGTTTACAGTGGAAAAAGTGGGAGGAAAAAAAGAAGAAGAATTCTTTTTACATATAAAGCACTTAAGTCAGGACTTTTTACATTCAGACAATAATATTTTTTCCTACTCATGCCATAGTCTTCAATCAACAGGACAAACCATTCATGACGACGACCCGTGGCAAGTGTGTATTTGCATCATGCACTCACGGTGTGTGTCCAAAGATTTCCATGCTGACGCACTCATAAAAAGGTTCAAGAAATAAGCTATCATAAGATCGCGTAAGTGGGATTGAAGTGAAGGTGTCAGTTTATTGATTAAGGAATACTACCGCGTGTGCATGCAGACCGTGAAGCAATCGTGGCGAGATCTGGCTAGAGCTGGCGTGTGCCACATGATGTGTCTAGGTGATTACTGTGATAACGTATTATGCGGGTGCAGGACCAACCTTTCAGAGCCTTGATTACTCTGTTGCAGCGAGTCGGAATCTTCGGAGTGTACAATGTCTAAGGATTAAAAAAGCGGGTCAGTTCCGTAGTGTGCCGTTTCCGGCGTGCCGGGCAGTGTGTTTAAAGTGCCTATTATTACCTCAGTTTCTATTTGGTAGACATAATGTCACCAGTCTTTTAATATCCATCCATGCCGAAATTGTATTGGTAAGTTCGGGTCTCGTGAGGGCAGAGTTTCAATTTTGCGCACTCTGTGAAAAAAACGAGGTATAACCAAGGGTTACTTAAATCAATATATGAAAGGCATGACGATGCTGCCTTGCTCTACAATCGAGCAGGATTCACCCGGCGTGCTCAATGGCAGCGAGCCGACTTCTCAGTAGTCCGGAAGTGAGGTACTAGCCGGTGTGAGTTGTTTAAGTGAAAATGGTGAAGGCACGTAATTCTATGGCGGCCATCTTGGAACGGTATTCAGTATATACATATGGGCTATCAGAGTGCCTAAGTGCTCACCTTCATGCATTTTACGTGACTTTAGATGCAGTATCAAAGGAATTTACATCTGCAATTGGGTCAAATTATTTCACCATTCTTGTACACATTTGAAAACGTTCTGGATGGTACTAATAAGAGAATAAGAGAGCAGCATTGTTTTACAGAGGACTAAAGGAAGAACTAAAAGATGCCCTCTCCGTCTTACCGAAATCTCAGCATTGATAGACCTAGTCCTAGAAATAGATTTTCGGCAAAACAAACAAAAAGAAGAAAGAAGAAGAGAGTTTATATCGAATGTGCCACGTTTTGACCGAATCAAGTCTGAAACTGCACGAGTAACCGTGAATTCCACTGGAGAGGAACCAATGCAAATAGGAGACGTCCGAGGTCCTTTGTCCAAAGAGGAAAAAGAGAAAAGACGCCAGAATAAGCTATGTATGTACTGTGGAGGAAGCGGGCACTTTGTTGAGCCTTGCCTAAAACGACCCAAGGGAAACTTGCAGCACCGCCAGTAGAGGGAGATGCGACTGAAAAAACAACTCCAATAAAACTATCAATTAGCAAACACCCTGCAAATTTCTTCACCCCATTTGACCTTGTCCTTTACACTCAAATTTAGAAATGTGGTGTTGGAAAATATTGCAGTTATGATCGACTCAGGGCAACAGGTAACATTTGTGACCAGAAGTTCGCCATTCACATTGGTCTGCAGGCAATAAAGAAAGAAAGACAAGAGGCAGTTATTGCTATAGATGGTGCTGCTTTGACTTCTGGACCTAAAACCAGCCACACAGAACCAGTGCAACTGATTACAAATGAAGTACATCAAGAAGTCCAACAGTTTAACTTAATAAATCACCCTCAATTCTAATTCATTCCAGGCCTCCCTTGGCTAACAGAACACAATCCGGCAATTGATTGGGGGGCTCGGACTATTAAGTGGAATTTAGAATATTTTAAGAAACATTGTTTCATTAGAACTTTGTGTGGCTGTGCAGCTTTGTGAGAACGGAATGTCAATATGCGTGGTATAAACAACCAAAATTCCCGAAGAACTTCAACATTTTGCAGATGTGTTTGATGAGGCTAAGGCAGAGGAATAACCACCACACCGTTCTTATGACTGTAAAATTGACCTAGATCCCGGACCGAACCTGCCCTGTAGTCGAGCTTAGGCCTTGACGGAAAAGAAAAACATCTATTTAAAGGAGTACCTAAAAAAGAATGTTGAGAACGGTTTCATCAGAACATCACAATCTCCAGTCTCTTCCCCCCTCTTCTTCATACCGAAAGAGGGGGAGATCTCAGGACTTGCATAGACTATAGGAGGATTAACAGAATAACAGTTAAAAAACGTTATCCGTTACCCCTCATTTCCGTATTAATTGACCAGGTGAAGGAGGCCAAAATCTATACTCGTTTAGATCTACGAGAGGCCTAACACCTGATTGGACTCCGGGAAGGTGACAAGTGGAAAACAGCCTTCAGGACTAAGTGTGCCCTCCACGAATACCTGGTAATGCCATATGGATTGTGTAATGCGCTGCCGGCGTTCCAATTTGTCATAAATGACGTCTTGAGTTATTTTATCGATCAATGTAGTATACATAGACAGCATTTTGATCTATTCTAACTCTGAAGAAGAACCCTAAATACAAGTCCGAGCCGTGCTACAACGTTTAAGGGAAAACTCCTTGTATGTTAAGCTAGAGAAATGCTTGTTCAACACAAGCACAGTGGAATTTTTGTGATTTGTGTTATCATCCTCTGGGATCACCATGGACGAACAAAAGGTGAAAGCGGTTACTGAATGGAAGTCTCCTACAACTATGAAGGAAGTTCAGAGCTTTATCGGGTTCATTAATTTCTATAGAAGATTTATTCACAAATTCTCCCAAAAGATTCTACCTCTGACATGGCTACTACGGAAGAGAGAACCCTTCAAATGTTCCAAGGAGGCAGAAGAGGCCTTCACTTTGCTAAAGAAAAGCTTCACCACTGCTCCAATTCTGCTTCATGTAGACCTCTGAACCTTTCTATCCCAGGAAACAGATGCATCGGAAATGGCCATTGGCGGTATACTTTCAAAGAGGCATAAAGACACTGGGCAGTTGCATCCAGTAGCCTTCCTTTCCCGTAAACTTAACCCAGCGGAATGCAATTATAAAATCACAGAGAAGGAACTCCTGACCACAAAAGACGCTTTTAAGGACTGGAGGTACTACTTGATGAGTGCCAAGCACACAGTAACAATATTTACTGACTACAGAAACTTGAAATTTCTACAGTCTGCCCGGACCCTCACACCTCGGCAACTCATATGGTTGCTCTACTTTGCAGAGTTTGACTTTGTTATTACCTATCGACCAGGTTCCAAAATGGAAAAGCGGACGCACTGTTAAAGCTAGATGCAGAGCAGAACACAATAGTGGAAAACCAACAGATTATTCCAGGAGACAAAATCATTGGAACCATCTCCCTAGTATCCTTTGAAGAACAGGTTCAAGAATCATCTATTGGGTTCAATATGAATTATTGAGCTGCAGAAGATCCCCAAAGAGTCATTAAAGATGGACTGCTTCATCATGGACAGGCCTTGTTCTTGCCTAACAAAAACCTATAACTAAAAGCCCTGCATGAATGTCACGACAACCCATTGGCTGGCCAAAAAAGAGTTTAAAAAACTGATGATCTAGTCAAACGAAGATTCTGGTGACCGCACATGAGACGAGATATTCATCAGTATGTCCTGTGATGTGAGATCCGTGCTCAGGGAAAATCAGACAGGCAGGCTCCAAAGGGATTACTCCAACTGCTTCCAACCCCCCCACACCCTTGGCGCACAGTTTCCATAGACCTAATTGTAGACTTACCATCTGCCCAAGGTTTCACTACTATCCTTGTCTGTGTAGACACCTTTAGTAAAATGTCTCACCTTTAACCAGTTAAGGGTACGCCTAGAGCAAAACAACTGTCCCAGCTTTTCAATCACCATGTTATCCGTCAGCATGGCATCCCTCAGGTTCATATTACTGCTTGAGGTTCCCCGTTTTTGTATCGATTTTGGAAAGCTTACACCAAAGGGTTGGGTATAGACCATCGATACTCAACCAGTTTGCACCCAGAAACTGATGGACAAATAGAGCGCACTAACCAGGAGTTAGAACAGTATCTCTGACTCTATTTACTAGATGAGGAAGGCGATTGGCCTGATTACCTATGTACCGCAGAATATGCCAATAACAATGCCCAAAATGTATCTACGGGGTTGTTGGATTTGGGGGTCTCTGGTTGGCACAGGTAAGGACTTGTGACAATCAGTGACCCTCTCCTCTAGTTAGGGCAAGGGAATTACCCTCTAAAATAACCCCTGCTTACCCTCTAGGTAGCGTGGCGCGAGCAGTCAAGGCTTATCTCAGAGCCTTTTGGGTTAAGCATTTGTGAACACATACAGCAACTCAGTGACAACACCACATATGGACACCACATCAGGGTTTGTATAAAAATAAGTATCTTTTATATAAAGGCTTAGCACAAAACCAAATAACGTAAAAATAGGCCACAATACTGTTAGGAATGCAGTTCTTTTTTAAAAATGCATTGTTTTCAGTTCTGTGCGCTTCGCGCTGTCTCTGCGGCTCTCCTGGGGACGAAATGTACTTTGGCAGAGTCAAATTGGCGCCGCAGACTCTCGGGTCCGGTGCGCACACAACCACAGTGTGTGGCGTACAGTTACCTTGGATAGATGCAGATGATGCGCTGTAGAAGTGGAGGTGAACCAGGAGCGTTGTCGGGCCTGCTAAGGCGCCAACCCCGGCTCTCTGTAGGTGTCTCTGTGCGAGGCGCTGAGCGGGGACATGGGGAGCGAGGTGGACAGTCCCGATCGTCCAGCGTCCATGTACAGTGCGGTGTGCAAGTCGCACCTTCACAGCGGGGATGCCGTTGTAGTTCCCAGTAGCACGGTACAAGGCGGCCGGTATGCTGCGAGCGTACAGACCGTACTCAGCCTTGCAGTGCGCTTGGACTCAAATGCCAGCAGCATGGGTGCGGCGAGCAGTGCGGCTCAAAGGGGGAGGGTGGAGCAGTGTGCGGGTGGCCCTTCATCTTACGGTGCGAGCTACGGCTCATAGAGAGAGCGGAGTCACACGGTGCGGGGAATGCCACGGGCACGGGCTTCACGGCGGTCAGGTCTACGATGAGCACTTCGATAGCGGCTCCAGCAGCCCGGGGAATTTGGCAGTTTCCAGCAGCTCTTGTGAAGGCGTTGGGAGTCGAATAGTCCTGGGACTCCGTTCAGGGGTCAAGCTCACCCACAAGCCCTTGGAGATGTTTAGAAGCACAAGTTGAATAAAGTCTTTTTTAGTTATTTCCTCTCCTCTCGTAGCAAGGCAACCACTGCAGGCCAATCCCCCAGGTCAGGGACAGTACTCCTCCTTGCAGCTTTCCCAGTTCCTTCTCGTCGGGCAGAGGTACTTCTTGTTTCAGCAGGATCTAAATTCTTGGGCTCAGGGTCCTAAAACTTATACTGCAAATTTTTAGTTCTTTCAGGCCAGGGGGCCTTTGCTCAGTTGAGCCCAGTTTTAGAGCCCTATGTTTACAGGACTCTGGCTTGTCTTTTCAGTGTGCAGAGCAGAGAGATCAGACGCTCCACAGGAGGTGGAGCCAGCATTGGGGTGGCAGAGCACAGCACTATTCAGAGTCTAGGTGCACTCCTCCCACCCATCTGGCTGTAATCTTCCTATTCACCACCTGGCTGCCCCAACGTTTCTCCTGGAATTCCCCAGCCCTGTCACTCACAGAAACCAGACAGCACATACACATCCTAGCAAAGGAGGGCTGAAAAGGTTAGGCAAGCAAATACCAATTTTCTGAAAGTGGTATTTGCAAACACAGAATATTAAAATAAGCGTTACTAAAATATGAATTTTATTATTCTGAGTTCAGGCATACTAAACTTGAATTTCTACTGTATTCCCTGAGTCTGTTGGGGATCATAGAATATAACAATTCCAACAGCCCATTCTGGCCTATGAGAAGAGGTAGCCTTACAAGAGTGAAACACGAAAATGGCTGTAATTCACTATTAGGACAGGCCACACACATCAGGGATTGTCCTACCTTACACTTACAATGCACCCTGTTCTTGGACCTACCATAGGGATGACTAATATGAAGTTAAGGGAAGGTTTAGGGACTGGCAAGGGGGTAACCATGCCCAGTCAGCATGACAGTACCAGACTGCACGCAGGTTCTGCCATGTCAGACCTTAGACACATTTTACAAGGCTGCTTCTGTGGGTGGCACAAGCAGCGCAGCAAGCCCACTACCAGCATTTGGATTTACAAGCCCTGGGCACTCCTGGTGCACTTAACTGGGGTCTGACAGTAAACCAAATAAGCCAATCATGGAATCCAATCACCATATACATTTTAGACAGGGAGCACTTGCACTGTGGCACTGATTGGCAGTGGCACAGTGCTCTGAGCAGCTAATACCAGCAAAACACATGAGGCACAGTAACAAAAAGTGATAGGGAGACCCACGCCAATGTGCCAGGTCTAACAGGGGTACTCCCCTTTTTTCATCAATTCCGGTAGGCACCCCAATTCTCACACTGACTTCACAGATGTAGCAGTCCCAGCAGTTCAGGAACTTGCACTACACTTAACTAGAATCCACAAATCAGCCACACAAAATCTGACTTCAGCTAAAGACCGTTACAAATGTTTTGTATATCGAAAGAGAGGACAATCCCCCACTCTTCAGGTAGGGGATCGAGTTTGGTTGTGTACAAAAAACTTAAAGTTAAAGGGCACCTGTAAATTTTAGCCACGTTTTATAGGTGCCTATCCTATTGAAAAAATCATGAACCCAGTCACTTATCGTCTCATACTGCATACAACTATCAAAATTCAACCTGTTTTTCCTATTTCATTACTCAAAAAAGTCCAAACAGCCTTACGACAAACTACTCCTCCTGTTCCACTAGTTATGGATAGAAAGACTAAATATGAAGTTAAACAAATCCTAGATTGAAAACAAATTCATGATGACGTCTATTACCTTATTGACTGGAAAGGTTATGGACCGGAAGAGCGTTCATTTGAAAGAAGTTCTGATGTCCACGCTCCTAGATTGGTTAGAGCATTTCATGCTAAATTTTCCACTAAACCACAATTGGAGGAAACTCTGTTGGGAGGGGGTACTTGATGGACTCAGAGGAGGTTTCCTCCTTGTGACCCTTTTGCAGTCGTTGTGTGTCCTCTCCATCCCCACTGGCAAGGCCTTGGGCCTCCAGCATGCCCGCAGTTCAGCAGTCTAGTTCTCATCCGAGCTCCTTAGTTCTGGTGAGGGGCCACAAACCATTCCTGAAACTCAGTGTGTGTATAACGAGTCCGTGGTAGTTGGTTTCTCAACTCAATTACCTGTTCCCATACCATTTTGTGCATAATTGTGCCACCTTTTGCGTCTTTGAACCCATTCTGTTCCTAGTGATGTAAATATTCATTGTATGACTGTACACAGTAAAAGGAATCACACACAATTAATGTGGGGAATTTGTGATCCGTATTCACCAGTGCAAGTATTAATTTTGCGAGTTGTGCCGTGCAGTCACCTAGAGAATGAGTTTTTGTACAGCTTTTCACCCCGCATACGACCTTTAACAATTGCACATGCAGCGCTGTATTGCTGCTTACACCCTATGGCCGGCTGAGCAGATCCATCAGTGTAAATTATATATTCATACTGATCTAGAGGCAAGATTTCATTCGGTAGAGGATATTTTGTCGTATTACAGAAATGCTTGTGTTTTTAGACTTGGATCAAATCTGTATTCAACATCTGTTGCAGTAAGAGAATTAGCCCATTGTATCCATCTTGGATGTAAGTCTTTTGCATTAGGAATGCTAGCCTTTGTAACAGCCTCTAAGGCTGGTACTTGGATTACGACAATTATGCGAGTCCCTTGAGCCAGTGCTTTTTCTCTTGCTACAGCAATCTGAACTGCTGCTAGGATTTTATCTGTGGAAGTGTTGAAGTGAAACACATTTCTGCTTTTGTGGACAGCTGTGAATTGTAAGCATTTGGTACAGTATCGCCTTTATTGAAGTAAGTAAGTGTACCCGCATTGACCCGCTATAACGAGGAACACTAGATTGCATACGTTTACAAGTGTCTGTATCTGTTTTGAAGCTATCATCTCTTTTTGTAGGGAACGTAGGATATTCGTGTGTTCCTGTGTCCATTGTCTGACTGAAAACTCAGGTTTTATTAGGGCGTAGAAAGGTTTTACTTTTTCTGCGTACTCTTTTTCTGCAGAATAAGGTCTGCTTGCTGGGCAGTGGAAACTTGGGGAAAAGCATTTTTTACTAAACTGTGATAGATTGTTTGAAATTTTAAAACTTGTACCTACGTATTTGCACAACTCTTGGGACTATTTGCACCTTTCAGTGTTTCCGGTCCGTCACGGCATCTCCGTGCCGCTTGTATGGAGAAACGCTATAGGCCACACCTCTCACATACTTAATTCACCCCACTTCCGGCTGGCTGTCGGGCTGGTGTTGGGAGCAGAGACAGGATTTAAACGGGAAGCTCTCCCGGACCCACAGCACAATAAGGTCTGCTTGCTGCTTGCTGGGCAGGGGAAACTTGGGGGAAAGCATTGGGAAAGCATTTTTTACTAAACTGTGATAGATTGTTTTAATTTTTAAAACTCGTACCTGCGTATTTGCGCAACTCTTGGGCCTAATTGCACCTTTCCGCGTTTCCGGTCCATCACATCATTTCTGTGCTGCTTGAACAGAGAAACGCTGTAGGCCACACCTCCCACCGCTGTAGGCCACACCTCCCACCTACTTACTCCACCCCCACTTCAGGCTGGCTGTTGGGCTGGTGGTAGGAGCCGTACTAGGATTTAAACAAGATGCACCCCCAGACGTGTAGTGGGCGTGCGCAGGGGGCGTGCCGAAGGCACGCTTAAGGCTAGCCCATCTGTGCCCGTCCATGCCCGAACTGGACCGGGGGCCATGCCTTATGTCCATTTTTATCGTTACTCGACCAGGGAGCTGATATTATACCAGGGTAATTACCATATTAACAATACTACCCGCTCTAATCTAGAGAAAGCAGATATTTTAGCCCTTAGACATACTTTTCCTGAAATTGACATTAAAACCCCTCCTACTTCTATCACACCCCCACAACTTGTTTCTCAAACCCACAAAACTCAGGAGTCAAAGGTCCTCACAGTCTATTATCCTCATACTCATTCTATGGTGAGAAGCCAGCTGGAAAACTTTCAACTCTTAGACTCACAGGCATTCTCCTCCACAATGAAACGCAGCTGAGGAAACTGCCCCCAACATTTTGACGCAGTACCGGATAAATGCTATATTCTGCAGGCTAATCGCCCCTCAGGAAAAGCTAGTGGTGGGGTGGCAGCCATTATTCATCAAGACCATCAGTTCACTTCCTTAGTGGTCACTGGCCTACCTTCAGTTGACAGCCTAGTTTTAAATTTTTAATCCCTCCAGTCACTTTTTATTTGTGCCCTCTTTTATAGACCTCCCCATCATATGCCTATATTTCCTCAGGCATTAGGCGAGATGATATCCCATTTTGTCATTAACCTCGCCTGATTTCTGATAATTGGGGATTTCAAATAATGGCCTAACGATGAAAGGGAATGCCCCAGCTCGGTTGAATTGACAGATCTTTTAACTGGGATGAATTGCACCCAGGATGTTAAGGTTGCTATACATATAAAAGGGCATATCCTAGACCAAATATTGACATTCACTTTGGAGATTTCCACTCCACTGATTTCTCCCTGTATTTGGCCAGATCATCATCTTATAACTTTCTCTCTTATTGATGTCTTCCCTCCCACACCCCAATATTTAAGAAATGTAATGTCAAGAAACTGGCGACGTATGAACACTGATCAATTCAGATTATTGCTAACTGGTATGGCCCCCTCTGCAAAGGAGGGGTTTCAGACCCAGGCAGAGAGCATTAAGACGTGGCTGAGCTGGTCAGTAAACGTGTTGCTCCCCTCAAGAAAATCACGATTCTGAGACCCCATGATGCCCAACGATCGTTTTCAGACGACTTAAATAACAAGAAACTTGCTTTAAGACAGGCCGAACGCAGTTGAAGACATCACTATCTCTCTGACAAGAGGGCTAGATATGTAACCCTCCTGAAAGAATACAAAAAGGAGATTCTTCGAACCAATTAAGATTATTTCTCTAGCAAAATTCTTAATTAATCTAATACACCCAAAGAAATATTCTCGATAGTGAATGAGCTCTCTAAGCCAGATGTATCAAATGTCCTGGATCTCTAAGGAAACCTTTCTTGATCTACTTAAAAAGGGTGATTCTGGTTCCCCCACTGATTGTTGCCCTCCTCATATACTCCGAGAAGATTTTACTATCTGTCTTGACCCCCCTTTCTTATTCCTCAACATCTCACTTAAACATTGCATTGTCCCTGAAATATTTAAAAGTGCGGAAATCGTCCCTATTCTGAAGAAACCGGGTGCAGATCCATCAGTTCTTAGCAAATATCGCCCCATCTCCTTGTTGCCCTCTTTGGGTAAAGTTCTAGAGGCGTATGTGGCAAATTGCTTCATCTCATTTGTCGAACATTACCAGATCGTGGACTCCCATCAGGTAGGTTTTAGACCTGCCCTTTCTACAGAATCTGTTATACTTACAGTTTTGGACAAACTAAGAAGATGAGCTGATAATGGTATCCCCCAGGCCCTGGTTCTCCTGGATTTGTCAGCAGCTTTTGACACAGTCGATCATAATATTCTGATTGACCATATCAGAAATGCTGGGATCCAGGGTCGGGCATTGAAGTGGCTTTCCTCCTACCTTAGCAACAGATTCCAAGCAGTACGGCTGGCCAATTTCTCAACCAACTAGATGGAACTAACTTGTAGGGTCCCCCAGGGTTCCTCCCTTTCTCCACTCCTCTTTAATTTGTATCTTCTCCCTCTAATTCAATCTCTGAGAGAAAAAAGGATTGGGACATTCAACTATGCTGATGATCTCCAATTGATGTTTAACATCAACTCACCAGCATTCTCAGTTATCCACTTTCAAACTACTATGATTTTCATAAGTGACTAGATGAATCACAACCAACTTAAGTTGAACCCTGATAAAACTGAGCTGATTCTTATAGGTGGCCCTGCCAATCCTTGGCATTCCATCTTCTGGCCATCATCTCTAGGCAACTCCCCAGTGCCTGCAAGCTCTGCCAAAAGCCTAGGCATTGTGATCTCCAACAATCTGTCAATGAATGCCCAAATCGGTTCAGTGGTTTTTGCAGGTTTCTTCCAAATAGGGAGAATAAGGAACATTAGTAGAATTCTGTCTAGGGAAGCTTTGACCTTGGTTATTTTAGCCTTGGTTATCTCCCGACAAAACTATGCTAACTATTTATATTGTGGCATCACCGCCTATCAACTGAGATGTCTTCAGTTGGTTCAGAACCAAGCTGCCAGACTCATCTTTCACCAATCAAAGTGGCAGCATGTGACACCTATTATGAAAATGTACACTGGCTCCCCGTGGCAAAGAGGTGTGTCTTCAAACTGGGATGCACTATCTTTAAAGCCCTTCATGTCAACAGTCCTACTTTTATCTCTTCTAGGATTCAACAATATATCCCCTACCGGGATTTGTGCTCCTCTCATTTAAACTTGCTAACCACTCCCTCTTTTAAACGTGAGAAGCACGGAGGCTCAAGATTTGCTATTTTAACTCCACAACTTTGGAACTCTCTCCCTGTGGAGATGAGATGTGTTATGTCCTACACATAGTTCAGAAAATCTGCTTAAGAATCGATTGTTTGCCCAATCATATAACATTTCACCTGTTTCCTGTTATTTCCTTTCTGCCTCATCAGTACTATGAAACCATTTGGTGTACGTGCATTATATAAAAGTTTTTAACATACCATAACATCCAAAATGTATGATCTGCCAAAATTTAGGAATTTCAATATTGATCGTAAATTCTTCAAAGATTTTGGAGGTTGGGACAGCGCACATTTTTTAAAAAATTGGCTGACAGGCATTTCCCTTCACTGGACAGCTCTTATCCCCGAAAGAGGACATCGAGATGGGCAATTTTTGATTTTTTAAAGTTAAATTTGTAGCCCTCAGAGGTGAAACTCATAAGTATGGTGCTCACCCTAGTCAGGTGCCTTTTTCAATCATTGTCCTAAGGATAAATATCATCCACATAGGACAAAGCTTCCTTATCAAAATTTTGAAGTAACTAACAGCCTGATTCATGAACGGGCCGTTTTGCGAGCCCCTAATAGCGATTCATAGCGAATCGCTATTCAGGACTCGCAAAACGGTATTCATGTAGGAATTGCTAAATAAATAGCGATTCCTACATGTTCTTTATTTGCGAGTAGCAATTTCCTACTCGCAAAAACTCCCCATTCATTCCTATGGGCCAAAAGGCCCATAGGAATGAATGGGGAGTATCCCTTATTTGCGAGTAGCAATTTGCTACACGCAAATAAGATAGCGATTTTAAGGGAGCCAGGGGTGTACAAAGGACACCCTGTAGCACCCCTGCAATGCAAATTGAAACAGGTGTTGCACTCACACATGTCCAAGGGATATGTGTGTGTGCAACATGCAACTTAGAAAAATGCTTTTAAAAGCATTTTTCTAAGTTTTTGCTATTTACCGAGAGGTCTGACCTCTCGGTAAATAGCGGCCCAAAATTGCAAAATCGCAATTTTTAAATGTGTCATGAATAGCATTTAAGGAATCTCTAATAGAGATTCCTTAAATGCTAATCCTCGCATATTTGCTAATTCTTTATTAGCGATTTTTGCATTTGGGATGATGAATCCCAAATGCAAAAAATGCACTCGCAAAGGGCCAGATTCTGAGAATCTGGCCCTTTTGCGAGCGCATTTAGCTTCATGAATCAGGCTGTAAGTTACTCTCGCCGAAAATAACCCTGGGCTGTTCTTATACCCTGAGGGAGATGACAAAATTGCCGCTAATACCCCAACGCAGAGAATGCAGTTAAATATCTGCTTTCAGGCACTATATTTTGGCAGAAAAATCCATTTGATATATCAAGTGTACTTTTGCAAGCGTTTAAATGTCTGTAATCTAAAACTGGACAATATGAGTTGTCAGGTTTTGTTTCAGGAAACAAAGGATTGTTCATTGGAGAGGTGCATGCTTCAATAACCCCCTGGTATTCAAGTTGATCTAAGATCTCCCTGACCTGTTTTTTTTGCTTCTTGATTTATCGGATATTGCCTCTGTGCATTTGGTGAAACTTTTAACAGAATCACATGATGGAATGAAACCTCATCTTATCCTGCATCATTTTTGTATAATGCTGGAGATAGGGCTGCTGCCCATTCCCGTGCATATGTGTCTTCAAAATGAATGGGAACGAGGTCGGAGAAGGCTGGTTAAATTACTGTTTCTCCCCTCGTGCACTCCATAACGTATGCTGGTGGTCAAACTTGTTCTGCTAAAAGAATATTTGTCCACCATTTTGTTGTGCCTGCAGCCCGTCCCTCCCCCTACGCTCCCGCCTCCCAGCTCCCCCTCCCACGCTCCGCCCCCCTCCACTTCTCTACTTATGACAGATGCATCAACGGGCAGCATCCATGCGCTGCGGCCGCGCCGAAGGTGCGCCAAAGGTAAGCCCGTCTACGCCCGTCCGCGCCTGGACCGCGCCCAGAGCCAGACCCCCTGGTCCCCGCTTCACCTATCCTCCCCGCATTACATACGACGCCTCCTCCCTCCTTGCAATCAACCCCGGACGACTCACTAACTGCGCCCAAGCAGCACCAGGACACACCCATGGACCCTTCACCTGCCACTCCTGCAAATTCACCTGCGCCAAGTCCCAAACCAAATGCACAAACACCAAACAGAGAGCCAACACCAACCACCTCAAATGCATCCTTCTCAACACCCGCTCGGTTCACAAACACGCCATCGACCTTTGGAATCTACTCGACACCATTTCTCCGGACATCGCCTTCCTAACAGTAACCTGGATGAATGCCTCTTCAGCTCCAGACATCACCATAGCCATCCCGGACGGCTACAAGATCATCCGTAAGGACCGCCCCATCCAAACAGGAGGAGGCATCGCCATCGTCCACAAGAACACCATCCGCGTCTCAACCAGCTCAGATGACAACCTCACTATCGCCGAACACCTTCATTTCCAGATCCACACCGACCCCAAGACAACACTCAGAGGCACCCTCCTCTACAGGCCACCAGGACCCCGTACAAAATTCAGCAAAGACATCACTGACTTTATCACCCCACACGCCCTCCCTTCGGAAGAATACATTCTACTCGGAGACCTCAATTTCCATCTGGAAAAGAGCAACGACAGTACCACCACCCCCCTTCTGGATAATCTCGCCAATCTCGGACTCAAACAACTTGTTAACACCCCCACACACTATGCAGGACACACACTCGACCCTATCTTCACTTCCAGCAAGCATATCTCCTTCACTCATACCACACCCCTCCACTGGACGGACCACAGCTGCATCCACTTTATTTACAATAAGACCTCGATCCACAACAACCCTCAACCAACTCTGCGAAGAAATTGGAACAAAATCACCATCGACCAGATCTCAACTTCGCTTCTTCAAAAACCTCCTGCCTATTCAACAAACCCTAACCAAGCCGCCATCAACCTCACACAATGGTTAACCCAAACCGCCGACAAATTAGCACCCTTGAAAAAACATCAAATCAAGCAAGGAAGCAAGAACGCCCCCTGGTTCAACGATGACCTTAAGAAATCCAAAAAGCTCTGTCGTTCCCTTGAGAAAACTTGGAAAACAGACCCAAACACTATCACCCAAACCGCCTTCAAAAACGCCACCCGCAAACACCACCAACTAATCCGGACAGCCAAGAAATCAACACTCAAAGACCGACTAGACAACAACGCCCACAACAACAAGGAACTTTTCAACATCATCAAAGAATTCACCAACCCCACCGCCAACTCTAACGACATCACCCCCTCTCAAGTCCTCTGCGACTCCCTGGCCTCATTCTTTCATGACAAAATCGCCGACATCCATAACAGCTTTGACAACCAACCGTTAAACCAGTCCACTCCACTCACCTCCGAACCGTTACCTCCTCCGAATATCCTTTTCGAATGGAACCCAATCACCACAGAAGAGACCATTCGCCTGATGAACTCCATCCACTCAGGATCCCCTACAGACCCATGTCCCCATCACATCTTCAACAAAGCAGACTCCATTATCGCACCCCATCTCCGAGATATCATCAACTACTCCCTTAACTCCGCCACATTCCCAGAAAGCTGGAAACACGCCGAACTCAGTGCCCTTCTGAAGAAACCCACAGCGGACCCCACCGAACTCAAAAACTACCGCCCCATCTCGCTCCTCCCATTCCCTGCCAAAGTCATTGAGAAAGCCATTAACAATCAGCTCGCCACCTTCCTCGAAACCAACAAATCACTCCACTCCTCACAGTCTGGCTTCCGAGCCAAACACAGCACCGAGACCGCCCTCATCGCAGCAACAGACGACATTCGAACACTACTGGACAACAGAGACACAGTCGCCCTTATCCTCCTTGACCTCTCCGCAGCCTTCGACACAGTTTGCCATAGCACCCTGATACAATGCCTCAGAAACATCGGAATTCAAGGAAAAGCATTGGACTGGATCATTTCGTTCCTCGTTGGAAGAACTCGGAGAGTCCGCCTCCCCCCTTTTAAGTCAGAAGCCACCGAAGTCATCTGCGGCGTCCCGCAAGGATCATCACTCAGCCCCACCCTATTCAACGTCTACATGAGCCCCCTCGCAACCATCGCATGTCAACACAATCTCATCATCATCTCATACGCTGATGACACTCAGCTGATCCTCTCACTCACCAAAGACCCAACCACCGCCAAAACCAACCTACACGAAGGGATGAAAGAAGTAGCCGAATGGATGAAGCACAGCCGTCTGAAACTGAACTCGGACAAAACGGAAGTCCTCATCTTAGGCTCATCCCCCTCTGCCTGGGACGACTCTTGGTGGCCAACGGCCCTAGGAAAAGCACCCATACCGACGGACCACGCACGAAACCTGGGCATCATCCTGGACTCCTCACTCTCGATGACCAGACAAGCCAACGCCGTCTCATCTTCATGCTTCAACATCCTACGCATGCTCAAAAAAACATTTCACTGGATCCCCACCGAAACAAGAAAAACGGTCACCCACGCACTGGTTACAAGCCGTCTGGACCACGGAAACACCCTTTATGCCGGTTCCACCGCGAAACTACAGAAAAAACTCCAACGCATCCAAAATGCTTCAGCCAGACTCATACTAGACATCCCCCGCACAGACCACATCTCCGCTCACCTGAAAGACATTCACTGGCTCCCCGTCAACAAGAGAATAACGTTCCGTCTCCTCACCCACGCACACAAAGCCCTATACGAACTAGGACCTGATTGTCTCAACACGCGCCTTTCCTTTTACACCCCCACCCGCCAGCTGCGTTTGTCCAACCAAGCCCTCGCCGCTGTTCCGCGCATCCACAAGCCACCATGGAAGGAAGATCCTTCTCCTACTTAGCGGCCAAGACCTGGAATTCCCTTCCCATCCACCTCCGCCTTACTCAAAACCACCTAGCCTTCAGAAAACAACTTAAAACATGGATATTCGATAAGTAAACCTCCCCCCCCCTTCCTCAAGCGCCTTGAGACCCTATGGGTATGTAGTGCGCTATATAAATTCTGACTTGACTTGACTTGACTTACCTCTATGGCAGCTGATGGGAGCTTAAAGTCAAATGCACCCACGACTCCTGATACGCGCAACGATACGGCATCGATAACATGCATGTCATGGAATGTGAGGGGGATGAATGATAGAAGGAAGGCGAGATTGGTCCATGCCTATCTAGCTAGGAAAAATGTGGATATCTGCATGCTCCAGGAAACTCATTTACACACAACTGATGCCCCACAACTCAAACACGCTAGATGGGGGGAGGTGGTGCATGCCCCATATTCGAATTATGCACGGGGGGTGGCGATTCTGATCCGAAGAGGCTTGCACTGGGTAACACATCAGGTGATGAGGGACAGGGACGGAAGATACACGCTAATCCTGGGAGTGTTGTGTGGCGTCCGGGTACTGCTTGTGAATGTCTATGGCCCTAATGATGACAACCCTGCCTTTTACGAGCAGCTATGGGATAAATTGCGTCCCTTCACCAATGCAGCGATATTGTGGTCAGGTGATTTCAGCGTAGTGCTGTCTGACGCTATGGATCGACAGGGCGCTGCCCGTGAGCACCACCCAAAGGCGGCCGGGGCACTGGGAAACATTATCTTGGAAGCTTCCCTGGTGGACTCCTGGAGGATATTACACCCGCTCACGCGGGCAGGCACTTGTATCACGGCCCATAGGGCCGCGTGGTCGAGACTCGACTATTGGCTGCTATCCAGGGACTTGCATGCTTCAGTTTTGTCGGCGGTGCATTTGCCGAGATCACTGTCAGACCACGCCCCGGTGGAAGTGACCTTGGCTACCCCAGTGCAATACGCCCAGCCATTTAGTTGGCGGTTTCCCTCGCAGGCCTTACTAGACCAGGTGTTTAAGGAGGAGCTGAGAGGTAAGCTAGAAGAGTACTTTGAGCTCAATGAAGGGTCTGTGGACTCGCCCGGTACACTCTGGGAGGCCTGCAAAGTGGTGGCTAGGGGGCAGTGTATGGCGCTTAAAACCGGCGTACTGCGATCCATAAGAATTACACTGACCGCGCTAGAAAAGGAACTGGCGACTCTGGAGGCAGAACTTACTGACTCGCCTACGACTGCGACCCAGGCGGCCTTCAGGGCGACACTCACCCAATATCAAGAAGAGGCTGAGAGGGAGGTGAAATTCCTACACAAACACGTTCAGGCTAGAAGATACGGGGAGGGAGACCGCCCAGGTAGGACACTTGCCGCAATGCTCCAGAAACCGAGAGGTACTGAATACATTTTGGAACTGACCACCGAAACTGGCGTAATAGCACGGACGCCGGGAGAACTCCTGAAAACTATGGAGGATTACTATGAGAAACTGTACAACTCCAGGGTACAGCCCGAGGACGAGGTGATTACGGACTACCTAGACACAGTGGCATTGGCATGGTTCAACAATGGGGCACGTGAATATATGGATTTGCCGATCACACCTGAAGACATCCGAAAAACCATAGCTAGCATGCCCTCGGGCAAAGCACCTGGCCCAGATGGCCTCACGGCCTCTTTCTATAAAGAATATGCGGACATCCTAGTCCCTAGGTTGCACAGGATGTATATGGAAGCGATTGAGGTTGGCAGCCTCCCCCCGTCGCTTCGTGAAGCCATGATAATTACGCTCCTAAAACCGGGCAAAGACCCCGCATGCCCTGATTCGTATAGGCCACTGTCCCTCATAAACTTGGATGCCAAGATTTATGCTAAATTGCTAGCGGAGAGAATGACACCTATGATACCACAAATAGCACTATCGGATCAATCGGGATTCGTGACAGGTCGGTCCACATCACATAACCTGCGCACACTATTTGGACTGCTGCATTACCTGGATCCGAAGGTCCAGGCCGCGGTGGCTTTGTTGGATGCCACTAAGGCATTTGACTCTCTTGAGTGGAAGTTTTTGCGAGCGCTGTTCACTAGAATGGGGTTTAGCAACCTACTTATCCAGAAAATTTGCGTTCTTTATAATGGTCTGACGGCAAGAGTAAAGATAAACGGACAAGTCTCGCAGCCTATAAGGATCTCCAGAGGGACCAGGCAGGGCTGCCCATTATCACCGCTGCTCTTTGCCGTTGCCACAGAGCCACTGGCGGCAAGATTGAGACAACATAACACCCAGAGAAGCATAGGTTTCACCTCTAGGGGATTATTGGTGTCCCTTTACGCGGATGACATCACAATCTTTATGCAAAACCCGGCGGATAATTTTGACCCCCTCATGAGGGAAATAGTGCGATACAGTGGCTTGACAGGCATAGATATCAACTGGTCCAAATCCACACTGTTGCCGCTCACGGACGACACAGTACGCTGTCGTACCGAATTCCCCATCGCATGGGCTGCAGGGGAAGTGAAATATTTAGGGATACACATAAGCCGCTCTATACAAGACCTGTGGCTCTTAAACTATGGCGCAGCGGTGGATTGGCTGGAGACCAAAGTGAAAAAGTGAATCAACCTGCCGCTGTCGCTGACGGGGCGTGTAGCAATCACCAAAATGGTCATACTACCCAAATTTTTATATCTCTTGCGAACATACCACTGCCGCTTACAATGACTTTTTTCAAGCGCAAACGCTCCGCCTTACTCGATCTCGTGTGGGCGGGCAAACAGCCTCGAGTGCAGTGGAAAGTCCTGACGCTTCCTTTTCGCCAGGGTGGTCTGGCGGCCCCAGACTTCGAGCTCTATGCTTATTGCGCTCAGGCCCAGTACCTGCACTTCTGGCAACACCCGATCCCGTATCAGCCTCACGTGGCGATTGAACAGGATGTATCGGCGCCTACCCCCTTGACCACGACGCTATACCATAAATATAAACGGTCGCCAGACGATGTAAATACGGTGGAAACGGTACGATGGGCCTGGCAGAACATCGCAAAGCGTGCAAACATTTCTGAACTGTACGCCCCGTCCATGCCGCTGTGGGGCAACCCGCTATTGGGTCCTCTACAGGATGCGGCGGTCTCTGAAAGGGCGCGAAAGTGCGGCCTCTTGGTGGCCGGCGACCTATACCCCGATGACACATTTGTGGAATTGGGGGATATCTGCGAATCAGAGGTCCCTAAGGCTTCCGAATTACTGCTCTACTACCAAATACGAGCGGCATGCAAGGCCAGGTACCCGATGTTCCCTGCGGTGCCGCCGTCGCTTGCAGCGCTAGAGAACGTACTATCGAACAGCTCTCCGAAAAAACTGATCACCTGGATCTATAAAATCACACAAGACACGGCACCGTGGATACAACCTCCTTCGAAATTTCAGAGGAAGGCAGAGGCGGGTATAAGCATCACCGACAAGCAATGGACGTACTGCTGCACTCAACTAGAAAACTTGTCGCCAAATTATAGACTGCGCTTAATTCACTTCAATTTTCTACATAGGACGTACCGCAGACCTGCGCAACTCTTTAAAATAGGGCTACTGTCTGAGTCCCGGTGCTGGAGATGCAATGCAGAAGATGCAGATTTCTTTCACCTCACGTGGAGCTGCGTGCCAGTGCAGCGATACTGGGTTGATGTATTTTCAAAACTGGGACAGATAATAGGAGTAACGACACTTCCTGCTCCATTGATGGCCCTACTGGGCTTCGTGGCAGACGTTCCCAAAGCCTCGAGGAAATTGGCTGCCCTGCTACTCCTCTTGGCAAAGAGGCAAATTGCGCTACATTGGAAGCGGAAACATGCTCCGAAGGCGGAACACTGGATCCAGTCGGCACTATACTGTCGGGATCAACTGACCACATATGGAGAGCTGCTACCACAGAGATCTAGGCCTGCTGACATCTGGCAACCCCTGACGACCTGGCTGTCTGGAGGAGGGGCGGATGAATAGAGACTGACATGGTGCGAAGAGAGACTGGTGATGGATGATTGACGTTGTAGGGGACTTGAAGAGCCAATGGGCTGGACCACGGGAGCTCAGAATGGATGTAGTGACGACTGTACACGGATGGCCCCATGGAAGTGAGCCTGGGAAAAGTCGACAACACTCCTGGCATTGAATGGTCTGTCTCCTGGATTGATCCCCTTCCTCCCCGTGCTGCCCCCCCTCCCCTGCGATCCCTCCCTCCCTACGCATTCCTCCACATCTCCCTTTCCACATTAGACGCAAACTGCTGCCAAGTGGCAACGATGCTGATGACAATGTACTCTCAACAGTGACAACTTGTGAATGACAACACTGAAAGCGTTACTGGTTTAGTTATATAGGGTTCTTACACATTAATACTGCATATTTTGTACATCTGTGTGCGTTGAGTGTCCACACAATGTGGGCCATTAGGAATTACGGATGCTGCCTGCCTCCGGGTTGTTGGCTAAATAGCAGTGTACTGGCTTAAATCGCTGAATAAAAGTTTATAACCCAAAAAAAAAAAGAAAAAAAAAACCTCTTTGTGTTGTATGAGTAACTCAACTTGTGGCATTGTCTCAATGTTAGGATGTGGTGTGTAGGTCGCTAATATCGGCCATGTTGCTCTTGCTCTTCCTAACGGACTGAGCCTTACTATTCTTCCTGTATGGGGGAGGGTACCTTTAAACCAGTACTCGTGTTCCTGGTAAATGAGCAGAACTTCAACGTCCTCATGCAGAGTTTTTTCCGCTGGTGTTTCATCTTCTGTGTTGTAATGAAAAGTTTTTGTTGCTGCATTTGCTGCTGGGAATGTAACCCATGAATAAAATACCTCTGTATGAAGATCTTTGTGTGCCTCAATCACAACTACTACTATGACACCTCTGGCTGTTAAACCATGTTTAAGTAGTTTATGTGTGAGTGCGTGTCTGACATTGATGAAAATGTATTGCATTCGCTTCTTCCTTGACTTCTGTAATATTTAGCACAGGGACTGTTGGATTATTGTCACCTTCAGTCATTGCTTTTAGAATACGAAAACATCTTCTCCAAGGAACTAAGATAAGGTGTTTGCACAGTTTTAGGAACATATTGTCCTTCAAGCTCGATTAACCAACAGACAATACATAGGATATTTTGCCTACTCAGCTGTGGCAGAATTTTGTTCTCGCCCTCTCCATACGTCTCTGGGTTTTCGTGAGTAATGTTCTCTGAGATTAGCATGACTGAACTACTCGGATTCTACTGTTAAATTAGTACCCAAGCAATGTTGGCGGAGCCATGTCATGTAATTCCTATATTACCCATACTGGATCTGAGCATTTGGATAACATAAACTGTAGGATTGGTGTCAGACTGACACTGAGCACCCCCACTGAGTATGTTAGCCTTACTATATCAGCTAGCTCACAGTGCCACTAGAATCTCCTCTTATCGGGGAGAAAATAGTTCTTGGCAACCTTAGAACATGACAACCCTGATCCCTCAGAATCGTGGAAACAATGTACTACCTTTTGCTCAGTCACTCGTGCTCACTTTCTCTCAGAGAGAATAAACGTTTGGGACGTTTCTCAATAAGTATTTATTGAACAGTCGTTATTCTAGAGTAAAATAGATGGGCTGCAATAACTGTTAGACAATAGCAAACATATATGATCAGCAGTATTAGAAATGTAAAAGGATGGTACAGTTCTACCATCTTGCAATAATCATGACTACATACATGAATATAAAATGCATGATTAAAAGAGTGCGTACTCCTACAATGCCTATCTAGTTGTACCTAAGTGTACCTAGCATATGTGTAGGTGTGAAGCCAAGGATTTAGTCTAACCCCATTACCTGAAGTGAGAGACTGTGGGACCCCGTCCTGGTCTGGAGTTGGACACCCTGTGACGGATGTTTTAAACCACTATCAGCTGGAGTCAATTGGAGTGCCTCCATGCAGGAGCCTCCGCGTCTCTGGTCAGTGTGTCGGCCCGGAAGTCTCAATCTCTCTCTTAACCCAGTAAGATGTGCTGCATTTATGCAGAAAAGCATCTGGGGTTGTCTTTGTCCCTTGTTTCTTGTATTAGCCATTGTTGGATTTGATGATGACGTATGAGATGAACCTTGTACGCAGATATTATGCAGGTGGTGTAGCTTGTGACTGGTTCCCAAGAACCCTTAAAAATATTCATTCCTACTGTATGACTCTATTGATGAAGTTATAGAAGGCTATTGTTCAGAGAAACCCTCCTTCTCCGCTCAGGACTAGAACTAGTTAGACGTTCAATCAGAGCTTGCTGTCTAGTATGATGCCCAGGATCCTGCATGAGTGGTGTGGTTTTGCCACCAGGAGTCATCCCAGGGGGAGAGGATTTTACCAAAATTAGCACTTCTGTCTTCTCTGTGTTCAATATTAGGCAGTTGATCTTCATCCAGTCTGTGGCATCAGTTATATCATTCCAGATGTTCACTCTGGCAGTCGAGGTGTCTTAAGTGAGAGAGGATTAGCTGGGTGTTGTTAGCTTATGGGATAATTTTGAGGCCATGGCAGCAGATGATGTTGCTATTGAAGTTATGTAGATGTTGAAGAGAGTGGGTCTGAGTGAAGAACTCTGAGGGATATAGCAGATGGTGTCTTTGAGTTCAGAGGTGAAGGGTGGGGTCATTCTTTGCATGTGTCCTGTGAGAAAGAGGTGATTAGTTTGAGTGCATTGTCACAGATGCCAATGTGATGAAGTATGTTGACCAGGATGTGGTGGGATAAGGTGCCGAAGGCTGCAGAAAAAAAGCAGCTGATTGCCCATAGAAAAGGATGGTCCTGATGTCATCCACTGCAGCTATCAGTGATGTTTTGGTGCTGTGGTTCAAGCGGAAGCCTGATTAGGAGGTGTCCAGTAGGTTGTTTCTCTCCAGGTGGTCTGTGAGTTGGTGGTTGATGACTTTCTCAAAGACCATTCCTGAGAATGACAGGAGTGAAATGGGGCAGTATTTATTCAGGTCGTTCGGGTTTGTGGTGGGTTTCTTTAGGAGGTGAGTTACTCCTGCTTTTTTCTAGGTTTCCGGGAAAGCGGCAGAGTTGATGGCCGACTTGAAGATGTGTGTGGGTGGAGGGCAGATCTCCTCGCATCCTAAGTTGAAGGTGTGTGTGCAGAGATCCTTTGGAGCACCAGTGTGCATGGATGTCATGGTGATTGAGTTGGTCTCGGTGTTGAGGAGTGTCCAGTCGTTGAGGTAGTTGTGCTGGATGTCGGCAGGTCGCAGGGGGAGGAGTGAGCTCCAAAGGCTGAGGGTTCAAATTGCCGTAGATGTCTGCTATCTTGCTGTGGAAGTAATTTGATAGGGTGTCACAGAGGTCCTGGTTGGGTGGAGTTGTGTTTTTGGCAGCCGTTGCGGCGGAGAATTCCCTGATGATTGTGATACATTTCTTAGAGTGGTTGCTGCTAGTTTCAAGGCATGTGGCCAAGGTGACTTTTTTGACTTCTTTGAGGGATCAATGGTAACTCCTGAAGACAGTTTTTTTGTGCGGAGTGGTCTGTAGGGTTTCTGCTACTGCACCATTGTCTCTCCATTTGTTTGCATTTTTTTGGGAGAGCAGGAGTTCTGGGGGTAAACAGGTGGCATGTTTGTTGGACCTCTTGGTATTGGGTAGTTTGATGGGAAGATCCAGTCTGAGAAATATTGGGTGGCTCGGTTGACATCGTTCGTGGTGTGGAGAGTAGTGGAGCTGAGGGCACTAGTCCATTTGGTTTGCATGACTTTGTTCCAGCTGTGTTCCACAAGGGGGAATGGTGTGGTGAGGTGCTGGTGGTTTACCGCAATGGTAAAATGTACGATGCTGTGGTCCAACCAGGGGACTCCGGAGGTGTGGCTGAAGCAGATTCTATTGCTGGTGGTAAAGATTGAGTTGAGGGTGTGTCCAGCATTGTGAGTGGGCTGGTAATGATTTGTGTCAGCCAATATGCAATGTTTTTTAGGAGGTTGGGGGCATGTAAGTCAGTGGGATAATCGAGGCGGGCGTTGAGGTCTTCTAGGAAGAAGTATTAATTTGAATTGATGGTGAAGGTGCAGTGATTTCGGTGATGGCATGGCAGAATGCTGGATGGGCTTCTGCAACTAAGGGTACCCATGACAGTTGTGTTGGCATTAACATGCATGTGGAAGTTGAGATGTTCCATGACGGGAGTTGAGTTGTCCTCTGTGGTGGTGAGTCTGATGGAGTCTTTGTGGATGATAGCTATCCCTCCTCTGGGTTTGAGTGGGTGGTCTTTGTGGATCATTTTGTATGTTACGAGTAGCAGTGGCTATGTCAGAGGCTTGCTTGAGTCCAGTCTCTGGGCACGGTCCAGGGACAGATGGTCACAGATGGGCTTGCCTATGGCGCATCTTTGGCACACAAGTGGCGTGGCCATGCAGCACGCTTCATTAAATGGTTTCTGGAATGTGTGGGTCCTAGTGGGAGGCAGGAAGGAGGAGTGCGTCCCGGCAACGCTGAGGCTTCTGTTGTCACTAGGCAATGCTTGAGGGACAAGGTTGCCTAGCAATCTGGTGAATGCGGCAGCTGGCTGAATATCAGGCTCAAGTCTTGAGGGCTGCTTATTTAGGATGCGGTGTCCCTCATACCTTCCTGGATGTTAAATCTGATGGTGATGGGTCCTTGGTGAGTGGGAGGATGAGCTGGGTGTCGTCAGCTTAGGATATGGTGCTGAGTTCGTGCTGTCTGACGATGGCGGCGAGGAATGCCATGTAGATGTTGAAGAGTTTGGGGCTGAGAGACGATCCTACGTGCACTCCGCAGTTAACTTCCGTGGGTTCAGAGAGGAAGGGTGGCAGTCTGATTCGTTGGATTCTACTGGTGAGGAAGGACCAGATCCAATTGAGGGCAATTCCCTGTATGCCGGCCTTTCAGAGTCTGGTGGTGAGTGGGCAGTGGGAGATGGTGCTAAATGCTGCAGAGAGGTCGAGAAGGATCAGGGAAGTAGTGTGTCCTTGGTAGAGGAGGGTGCAGATGTCGTTTGTGGCGGCAAATAGGGCGATCTCGGTGCTGTGGTTGCTGGGGAATCTGCATAGGGAGGGGTCGAGGTCAGCGTTTTCTTCGATGAATGTTGTTAGCTGGGCGTTGATGGTCCTCTCTGTGACTTTTGCCTCGAAGGGGAGGAGGGAGATGGGTCTTTAATTCTTGAGGTCCGTGGTATCTGCTGAGGGCTTCTTGAGCAGAGGTCTGACTTCTGCATGTTTCTAGTCATCTGCCAAGATGAAAGTCTTGAAAGTGGTGTTTATGGTGCGTTGTAGTACTGGAGCGATGGCAGTGGTGGCTCAGTGGAAGATGTGTGGTGGACAGGGGTCTGTGGGGGTTCCTGAGTGGGCGTCTTTCATGGTTGAGGTCGAGTCTTTGGTGGTGATTGGGGTCCAGGAGGAGATGGTGGGCTGGCTGGGGTTGCCAGTGAAGGAAGTTGTTTCGGAGTAACGTTTGTTGAAATGGTCGTAGAAGCCCTTGATTTTCAGATGGAAGTAGGATCCAAGCTTGTTGCAAAGGTCCTGGGAGGGGGTGACGTCCGTAGTTTCACTGGAGGGCTTGGTGAATTCCTGGATATTGATGGAGAGTTCCTTGGAGTTGCAGGAGTTGGCGAGGATCTTGTTCTGGATGAAGGTCCTCTTGTTGGTTCTGGTGCGTTGGTGCTATTCTGTCATGGCGTCCTTGTAGGTGGTGCGATCTTCTGGTGTTTTGCTGTTCCTCCAGTTCTTCTCGAGATGTGTGCAGGTGCGTCTGGTTTCTTGGAGGTCGGTGGTGAACCAGGTAGCCTTCTGGTGCTCTGCCTTTCGGAGTTGCATATGGTTGCAAGCTTGTCTGTGCAGTTGGAGATTCATCTGTGGAGTTCTTTGGATGCGATGTTGGTGTTGGTTTAGGTGGTAGGGGTGTTGCGGTTGAGGGTGGAGTTGAGCTGCTCTTCAGTGACTTTGCTCCAGTTCCTTCATGGAGGGCAAGGTGCAGGTTGGATGGCGTGGGTTTGTTGACATGGAAGTGCACGCAGTGGTGGTCCATCCACGGGGGTTGTGTGGTATGGCTGAAGTGGCTGTAGTTGCCTGCTGAGAAAATGGGGTTGAGGGTATGTCCTGCCTTGTGCGTAGGCTTGGTGATGAGCAATTTTAGTCCAATATTGGCAAGGTTGTCCAGGAGGGTGGTGGAGTTGGGGTCGCTGGTGTTGTCAATGTGAAAGTTCAGGTCTCTGAAGAGTATGTAGTCCATGGAGGCGATGGCGTGGCGGACAATGAGGTTGGCGATGGTAGTGGCGAATGGGGCACAAAGTCCTGGGGTTCGATAGGTGAGAGTGCCATGAAGCAGGGTTCTAGGGCTGGTATGGATAAGGAAGTAAAGGTGTTCGGTGGTGGAGAAGGGGTCAGTCTTGGTGGAGGTGGAGAGTTGGAGGGAGCTCATGTGTGCGATGGCAAGTCCTCCTCCTGGGCGGTTGGGGTGGTCCTTCCTTTGGATCTTGTATCCATCTGGGATGGTGGTGGTGATGTCAGGGTTCAGAGGAGGTGTTGGTCCAGGTTTCGCTAAAGAAGGCGACATCTAGTGAGAGGGTATCAAGGAGGAACCAGATCTCTACGGTGTGTCTGTGCAAGGAGCGCATGTTGAGGAGGATGCACTCAGGACTTCAGAAGTGTTGGTGTTCGGTGCGGGCAGTGTTCATAGGGGAGCGGACGGTGGTGAAGTTTCGGCGGCAGTGACGACTGGAGAACTTTCTTTGGGTGATGCTCGGTCTGGACGTCTGGCAGTTGTTACTCCTTTCGGGGTTGAGTGTGAGGAGGGTTGTTGAGTCGTAGTGGTGGATGATCCGAGATCCAGGATTTCTTGCACTAGTAACGGTTGGTTCACAGACGGGTGCAGATGGGCTTGCCTTCGAGCATGCCAGGGCGTGCCAACTGCATGAGGCAACCAATAAATGGGAGAGGGAGGCACAGCTGGGAGGTGGGAGCAGGAATCGGCAAGAGGGAGGGGCTGCAGGGGCAGCAGCAGTGGGTGGGGAGCCAGAAAAGGGGCAGAGAGAGCGGAAATGGCACAGCGACAGCATTTGTACAAAAAGGCACACTAAGTGGTAAAATAAAGAAAAGGAGAGGCACAACACGTGGTACAATAAAACGAAAAAAGACACAATGAGGAAAAGGCAATCAGAGAGACAATGGAGCAAAATCAGAAAACAGGCGCAACCTAGTCTGGAGCCGAGGCTTGAGCCCCTACCTGCTTTAAGTCCTGATAGGAGTAGAGGCACAGCACAGCAGCAGCAGAGCTACCGAGGGAGGCAACAGGTCCCTGGCCGAGGTCAGAGGTCCTGCTCCTCTGCCTACTTTATATTATGCACGTGTGCTGCATAAAAATGACAGTGTCTACTTTTTCTTCTATGCCTCTGGCAGTTGTCCCCCCTCTTTCTTTTTCTTCCATATATACTGTCTTTTTCTGTTTCTGTCTCCTTCTTCCTCACTTGCTGAAACCTGTGACTCTAAGAAACAGCTCTTAATCTTTCTTTCCTCTCCTTTTCTTCATGTGTTCCCCTGTAAAATAAATCAGAACAAAGAAAGAAACAATTTTGCTGAAAATTTCATTTTTCCATTCCAAAGTGCAGCCTTGGGATGGAGAGAAAAAAAACAAGAGTGGTCCCACAGTGACCAGATTGGTTTTATTCACACCCAAACATATTAGCGCCACTTTACAGAGTTTGCCAGTGAAGCACTACCTTTGTTTTCTCATCTTTCTTTGACAACATTGTTTTCCCCGGGTGGGAAAGTGCAACATTCCTGGTGGTCCTGCAATACTAGGTTGATGTATGGATTAGAAAACATTTAATGTGATCCTTTTTCAACTGTTTTCCCTATTTTAGTTTATAAGTGTGTACCGCGGCTCTGTGTTCAGGGATGTTATCTTTTTAATCCTTACTGCTTATGTTTTGTAAGCATATAAGCAAAGGACATTGAAACAGTTCCTTTCTGGGCCCTTTTTTTATTTATTTTATTTATTTATTTATTATTTTATTATCCCTTGGACCACTCCTTGATAGGGGCCCATATTCTAGTGCCCATCTCCCACCTCCTTTTCCACCTTAAAAGGTAGACAGAGGAGTCCAAATTATACAATGCGAGCATCCTAGCTTTCCAATTAAAAAATGTAGGAGCTTCCGGACTTATCCATTGAGACATGCTGCACAACCGAATCATTGCCATCGCTACAAACAGGAAGGCGGCAGTATGCCTAGATCTTCCTACCGTCCCAGTGTCCTTACATCCCATTATGACCAGCTCTGGGGAGATTGCAACCGGGATTTATACCACTGTGTTTATGAAGTACTCAATTTCGTGAAGGAATTCCCCCAGACTTGGGCACAGATAGAACATGTGTATTGCGTCAGCCTCTTGAAGCCCACACACTCCACAACTATCACCCTTCTGCCCTGCCCACTTTGCAATCTTTGCAGGAGTGTAGTACAGATCAAACATCGCCATATATCATTGAGTCTGTAAGCTGCCGGAGACTAAGATCTGACTAGCCAATTCTAAGGCATACCTGATATCGACCACCGTCTTGCCAAGATTTCCCTTCCACTTAATATTCTGAACATCAACATCATCCATAAAACCAGATAGGAGATGTTGATACACTGTACCTATTCTTGGTTTCCTCCGAGCGAATTCAAATATAGCAACCTTTTCAAACATCACCGCAGTCTAATTTTGATGTTTATCAAGAAAGCTTTAATCTGAAGATATTTTAAAAAATCATGACTATTTAACTAGAACTTCTCCCTTAAAAAATAGAAAGTAGCCATTTGCCCCTCCGAGCACAGATCACCAATAACCATCAAGCCCAGCAGCTGCCATCTAAAAATAACCTGGTCCTAAAAAATTGGTGGCAAAATTCCAGCAGCCATAAATGGTGTATAGGTATTGATATTAGGAATTTTCCATTTGCAGCGAATTTTCCGCCAAATCGAGAACACAGCCCCAATTACTTTGAACCTTGTTTTTTTAAAATAGCTTGGTTCTAGTATCCACACTAGGTCAGTCTATTGGCTAATGGAACTTCAGCCCTGTCCCCTACTAAAAGTACTCCAAAATGTTGCAACATGGATGACCAGTAATATAATAGAATATTGGGAACCGCCCAGCCCACACGGTCTCTAGGGAGACACATGCATTTAGCAGCCCTACGTGATCGGCGATACCCTCAGAAAAATCTAGAACAAATCCTCTCACCCCTACCTAGACACACTAGAGATAAATGGTTCTAAACAAATACATACATTTTGGGAGAACCAGCATTTTAAGTATGTTACAGCGGCCATACAGCGAAAGATACAGGTGGTCTAATCTTTCTAATTTAGTGTTAATAGATTCAACCACAGGGATGCTAGCAACTGAGGCAGTGATTTTAACCCCCAAATATGTTTCTTCAGTGACGACAGGGACATCAGAGGGACACATAAAAGCTGAATGTAAAATGTGCGTCTTCTAAACATTTAAGGTCGCAAAAGCCAGAGCAACATCCCTGGTTAGAACCACAATGTCGTCCGCATAGGCTAGCGTCTTATAATCTGTACCATTGACCCTAGTCGGCAAGATATTTTGATTCCCTTCGAATTTACTAAGGAAAGGGACAATGTACAAACCAAAAAAGCAAAGGCGAACACGGACAACCTTGTCTGGTGCCCCTGTTATTGTTAAATAACCCTGTTTCCTGCCCTGAAATACAGATTGTTGCAATTGGAGAAAAATACAAAGCTTGTAATGCCTGTATAAATTTGGTACTGAAACATTTCCAGCAAAGCACTGCCCACAAAAAACCCCTAGAGACCCTGTTGAATGCCTTCTCAGCATACAACAGGATCACCCCAAGGGGCGACCTTGTGGCCTGCGCCCAATCTAGCAGAGTACTATCCCGCCTCACATGGTCAGCCATATCTCTTTTGGGAATTAACCCATGTTGCCGTATGGAAACTAATAAAGTAATAACTTCAGCAAGTCTGGAGGCGTGTATTTTGGATTAGACCTTGCTATCTCTGTTGATTAATGAGATAGGCTGATAGGATGAGGGGTTTAACTCAGGCTTGTCTTTTTTCTTAAAAATAACAATAGTTGGTCGACTTCAGGATTCGGGTATGACACCCCTCTGTGCCACCCTAAAAACTGTCAGATTTCGTGAGAAAAAGCCCTATAGAATTCTAGTGGATTCTAGCCTGCGGCCTTTCATTGGCCAGAGATTTTATGGCCAATTCGACCTCCTCCCATGTAATTGGAGCTGAATGAGTGTTATTCTGGTCTGTTGTAATTTTAGGAGTCTCAATATCCTGCAAAACCCCCTCCGCCAAAGACTCGCCCTATTTCGCTGCTACCAAGTTTGGCGAAAGTTTGTGAGAAGGCCGTCACCTTCCAACTCACCAAGATCATCGAGGAGTCAAAAGGGCTTTATCCGGCCCAGTCGGGCTTCCGGGCTGCTCACAGCACGGAATCTGCCTTGTTGGAGGTTGCACAGGCAATTCGGGAGTGTCTGGATGCCGGCGGGAGAGCAACGTTGGTTATGCTGGATCTCTCGGCGGCATTCAACACTGTCCCTCATGCCATGAGCCTCAATCGCCTCTCTGCTATACGCATTGCGGGCAAGCTTGGTACTGGATTAGCTCCTTCCTTGAGTGCCGGCAGCAGCAAGTTTGGCTCCCCCGAGTGCCTCTGCATCCCTGCCGGTGTCCACGGGAGTGCCACAGGGCTCATCACTTAGCCCCCTCCTTTTTAACATCTATGTGACTCCGCTTGTGTATCTTGCGGAGTCACTGGGGGCTAAGGTTATGGCTTACACCGATGATAAATAAACAAATTAGAATCCACTTAGAGGGTGGCAGTGGTCCCTAAAGTGATGGGGAGCACACAGTGTTGTTTAAATGCCCCTCACACACCAACAGGCCCCTTGGTGTCATGCTTCATCATCGGGGCCTTCGCACCCCTCTACGGCATGCGGCGTGCTGCGACAGACGACTACGTAGGAGCACTTGGTAGTGAACTATGTGAGGGTGTATCGTGGAGGGTGTGAGTGAGGTGAGGTGAAAAAGGTGAATAAAAAATACCTGGCACATAGGATACAAATATTTATTCTGTCCTTGGCTGGTATTAATAAAAAGGTGCAGAATCTGGTTGAAAAAATACGTACTAGGGTATATCAACCATTAACAGTGTCAACATGTTTCGGAGCACAGGGCTCCTTCTTCAGGACAAGAATATGCACTATTATCCTCACCTTACTCACATGAAATGTAAAAGTGTTCAAAAAAGTAAAATTAATGAAAAATCAATGTGTAATGTACCTATCAATGTTTTATGAAAAGGTATGTTCGTTGCGCCCAATTGGCGTTTGAAAAATCTGTAAAAGAAAGACATAATAAATGTACTAGTCGGATGTCCAGGAACATAGAAAACATGCTAGTCGGATGTCCAGGAACTGAGGAAAAAGTATTTCTTTCCTAATAAAGGTAAATTGCAGAACACAATTGAGGCTCTGGTACCTTGTGAAAAAAAGACACATAAAGGGGACATATAACCATAAACACACACACATACATACATGTAATCTCCCAGATATAAATGGAGAGAAAAAAAAGATTAGCAATGATGCAGGCTTACTTATGTTCAAAAACTCGGAAGGCCTCATGAGCCTAAGCGTGGTATTGGGGGTATCTCTCTTCGTTGCCAAGTAAAGAACCTAAAAGATAGTAATAACTGCATTGTAGGTAGTGAAGCAGAGATTAATCAACAAACCAAGGTTAATGATACGTGAAGGGCATCCCTGGTCTCAGGTTTCCCTACTCACGGTGACTGCATGGATCGATCGCCTGCCTTCCCCTCAACGCTGCTCCGGTGAAGTGAGCCGTTGGAAGAGTGGCCCGCTTTTTATACTCTATGGTAGGTTAATTAGTTAAGGTAAATTGAATAATCAATAGCGGAAGGATGCCCAAATAAGGCCAATACTACCCCTGTCGTTTCCGATCTTTACGTGGTCCCCGGGATTGTGTAGGAGATCATTGCGCTTGCTCGGGAGTAGTGCAACCTGGGACGCGCATGCGCGAAACCAGACTCACGCATAAAAATATGCGCATGCGTCAAACCGAGAAGCATGCGCGAACAAAGTAGTACTGTATTCTCGAGCATTACTGACCGTTCTATTTAGCCGGAAGTGTTTATATTACCCTGTTCACCTCAATCGTCACATATTCCCGGGTCCAAATGGAAGGGGCTAAGCAATAGTAGAATGAGTTTGACAAACATACTAATTGGGAGTATGACGTTACGGGTGGCCCAATAAAGCTAGTAAAAGTAGCCCAGAGACTTTCCATAGATGAGGGGAGATAACCCTAATGAAAAATTACAATATAACTCAATGAGAGTCCATAACCACTCATCACATAGATAGAACATACGGGTGGTCAGGTGGATGGAAACAAGATAAAGAGGTAGCCCCACGCTCTGTTAGATATTCCTTAGTCATTCACCCTACCATGCAAACAGTATGCAAAGGTTAACGCAATTGGCTCCAAGGGATAGAATCATTAAGCCCTGCGCTGTCGGTGCCCAGACGGAACACCCAACGTTGCTCCTTTTCCAACAGTCCTGTGTCTGAGGGTAGTTGTTCGATCACTGTCCATTGTAATTCATTGACACAGTGCTGAAGTTCCAGGAAGTGAGCTGACATTTTCGTAGTTGCCTTCTTGCATCTAATGTTGCTTTTATGCTCATTAATCCTGATCTTGACTTGTCTCGTGGTCATTCCCACATACTCCTTTCTGCAGGGACATGTGATCAGGTAGACCACATTTTTACTACTACAGTTTGTAAACGTTCGTTGTTCCCATTTGGTCCCATTGGTGAAGGTGAGGGTCTGACTCTTTTTTGTGAGGTGACAACAGTTGCAATTGCAACATGGATGGTGGCCCTTAATCCCCTGTAGTCTTGTTTGCTACACTTTTTTTGGCTGTGGTCTTGTGTGGACCAGAATATCTTTCAGATTCCTGCCACGTCTGTGGGCAAACATTGGTTTTTCAAGGGATAGTGTGCCACACGTGAGAATGCGCCAATGTTTGTTTACCAGCTTTGTCAATTGGTTGGTAACCGGGCTGTAGGTGGTGACACAGACCGCTCTGCTCGTCTGGTTATCATTTGTGGGATTGTCTTCAAGGAGAGCCTCACGGTTGTTATTCCTAGCTCTCTTCATCGCTTTCTGGATAACAGGGTTGGGGTATTTTCTTTGTCTCAATTTCGTACAAAGGTCTTTGGCTTGGCTTTTGTATTTCACCAGGTCGCTGCAGTTCCGACGGAGGCGGAGGAACTGTCCTCATGGAAGGTTCTCCCTCAGGTGACCCGGGTGGAAGCTGTCAAACCTGAGGAGGCAGTTCCTCGCCCTTGGTTTAAAGTGGGTCTCTGTTTTGAGAAACCCTGCCTCATGATAGATGTTGAGGTCGAGGAAAACCATAGAACTGTTTGACATTTGGTGGGTGAACTTGAGGAAAATGTTTTGATTGTTAAGCCATTGCATAAACTCTGTGATGGATCTTTCGTCCCCCTCCCAAACCACCAGGACGTCGTCAATATAACGTCGCCATGTGTTTATCCTCGTTCTATAGGGATTGCTGGGATGGAGGATTTTGGAGGACTCCAAGTGATGGACATAAAGTCCTGCCAGGCTCGGAGCGAAGGTGCTCCCCATGCTGGTCCTATGGCTTTGCCAAAACAGGGTTCCCTCGTATTCAAAAAAGTTCTTAGTGAGAGCTAAGGAGATGCACTCCATAACAACATTTATTGGAGTTTGGTATTTCCAATGTGTGGAGTGGAGTACTTCTTCAATGATCAACAGTGTCTCATCGTGTGGGAGGCTCGTATAAAGACTCTCCACATCCAGGCTAAGAAGCATTTGTGACTCAGGGTTAAATGGGTAATTCTGCAATAGTTGGAGCACCGCCTTCGTGTCCCTTAGATATGTGTCTGTGGCCTGCACAAGGGGTCTCAAGAATGCATCGGCAAACTTGGATAGTGGTTCCAAAATGGATGAGATGCCAGATACAATCGGGCGTCCTGGCGGATTCTCAAGGTTCTTATGCACTTTTGGTATGGTGTAAAAATACGGCGTACGAGGGTTTTTTTGAACCAAAAACTCTGATTCTTTCTTGGAGAGCCAGTCATGTGCAAGGGCCTCCTCGATCATTCCTTCTATTCTCACTCTTAGGGACTCAGTAGGATCTACAACCAGGACTTGATAGTTTCTGTTGTCAGATAAGAGTCTTCTGCATTCCTTATCATAGGCGGTGGTGGTTTGTACAACCACCGCTTCCCCCTTGTCAGCTGGTTTAATGACTAGGTCTTTGTTTTGTCCGAGTTCCCTGATAGCTTCATTCTCCAGTTTACTGATATTTTGGAACACCTTTTGCTTAGTGTCCAAATTCTTTAGTTCCTGCATGATAGCCTTTTCGAAAGCCAATACTTCCACTGGAAGTTGGCTATCCAATGGTGTGAAGTTAGACTTGGGTCTTAGTCCTATATCTGAGGTCTCTAGAGATGGTTCCTTATCCTTAAAGAAAGCCCTCAATTTAATAGTTCTTATAAAGTCCTGCATTTCTTTGTGCAGCAAAAAGATGTCTGGTTTGTTGGTTGGGACATACCCTAAGCCTTTGTTCAGTACCTGGTGTTGTACCTCCGTAAGGGGCCATGGAGTTATGTTGATAACTAGGTCCCCCTCTTGTTCATGGATGCTCGGTTCGCTGTCATGCTCCTGGTTAGGACCCTGGGGTCTGTTCCGTCCGCGGGTTGCCAGTTCACATTGTTGCCCTTCCTGTTCCTCCCTCTGTTCGATCCCTGGCCCCAGGATAAAAAAGGCTGAGCATTCTGGGCTGCGTTGGTTTGTTCCGGGACCCATTGTGGATACATTTGCCCCATCGGTGGGGGGACAAATTGATATGGTGGGAACTGGAAATGGTTCTGATAGGGGTTGAACTGGGGTCCCTGAAAACCTCTCCACCCTCGCTGGCGAGGGAATTGAGATCTCTGCTGTCGATAACCACCCCTTTGTTTTCTTTGTTGGAAACCACCCGAATTTGTACTGGTAGTACTCCCATCAGAGCTCGCATTATCTGAGTCACTCCCCTTGTCTTTCATCACATAGTCTGCTTTTGTGTATGGGTACGCCCATTCAGGGGTAAAGCGATCTTTATCTTTTTTCATCTTATTAAATTTGCTCTGCTTCAGAGTGGCCTCAAAATCCATCATTTGCTGATTGAGTTCGTCTAGCCCTTTCTTCAGATCAGCCGGGGAAATGAAAGCTTTTAACTGTACTTCCAGTCTAGTGATCTCTGTTTTAAGTTCAAGGGATTTTCTCGTCGCAGTATGCACTATCAGGACCAACCAGTCTCTAGTGCAGTGCCACGAAATAAGCGACCATGCTTTTTTGAAGACCAGGTCGTCCTGGAAAATGAAAGGTTCATTTTTAACCAACAAGCCCTGCGGGGCTATCTTGTTTCTTAAAAATTCCCTCATCAATAGACCATGTAGGGCTGCTCTTATTTGGATTTTTCTAGTGTTCATTAGCTCATCCCAGTCTGCTACTGCTGGGCTCGGATCGCTACTGCTAAGGCCTTCAAAAGGGTTGACATCAGCAAGAATTCTATCGATGTCGTCCTCACTGAAGGTCAGTCCATGATCGTCCTCCATGATGGTTCGCGGAGGAAGTTGAATTGCCGGACAGGGCAAATATATGTTACGGAAAGTGTTTATGTATGTCCACAGTGTCTACTATTAAACGGGAAAGGGGCTCCCACAGCTGTGCGCTGTCTAGAACGGAAATATAACAAAAGGGGGGAGAGAGAGAAAAGTGGATCCAGTCTCCCTAGGCATCATGAATAAACAAATTAGAATCCACTTAGAGGGTGGCAGTGGTCCCTAAAGTGATGGGGAGCACACAGTGTTGTTTAAATGCCCCTCACACACCAACAGGCCCCTTGGTGTCATGCTTCATCATCGGGGCCTTCGCACCCCTCTACGGGATGCGGCGTGCTGCGACAGACGACTACGTAGGAGCACTTGGTAGTGAACTATGTGAGGGTGTATCGTGGAGGGTGTGAGTGAGGTGAGGTGAAAAAGGTGAATAAAAAATACCTGGCACATAGGATACAAATATTTATTCTGTCCTTGGCTGGTATTAATAAAAAGGTGCAGCATCTGGTTGAAAAAATACATACTAGGGTATATCAACCATTAACAGTGTCAACATGTTTCGGAGCACAGGGCTCCTTCTTCAGGACGAGGATATGCACTATTATCCTCACCTTACTCACATGAAATGTAAAAGTGTTCAAAAAAGTAAAATTAATGAAAAATCAATGTGTAATG
The DNA here is from genome assembly GCF_964261635.1 of Lissotriton helveticus. NCBI lineage: Eukaryota > Metazoa > Chordata > Amphibia > Caudata > Salamandridae > Lissotriton > Lissotriton helveticus. Next base: position 44,224,254 of record NC_136063.1, read on the forward strand.
TACCTATCAATGTTTTATGAAAAGGTATGTCCTCCAAAATCCTCCATCCCAGCAATCCCTATAGAACGAGGATAAACACATGGCGACGTTATATTGACGACGTCCTGGTGGTTTGGGAGGGGGACGAAAGATCCATCACAGAGTTTATGCAATGGCTTAACAATCAAAATATTTTCCTCAAGTTCACCCACCAAATGTCAAACAGTTCTATGGTTTTCCTCGACCTCAACATCTATCATGAGGCAGGGTTTCTCAAAACAGAGACCCACTTTAAACCAACGGCGAGGAACTGCCTCCTCAGGTTTGACAGCTTCCACCCGCGTCACCTGAGGGAGAACCTTCCATACAGACAGTTCCTCCGCCTCCGTCGGAACTGCAGCGACCTGGTGAAATACAAAAGCCAAGCCAAAGACCTTTGTACGAAATTGAGACAAAGAAAATACCCCAACCCTGTTATCCAGAAAGCAATGAAGAGAGCTAGGAATAACAACCGTGAGGCTCTCCTTGAAGACAAACCCACAAATCATAACCAGACGAGCAGAACGGTCTGTGTCACCACCTACAGCCCGGTTACCAACCAATTGACGAAGCTGGTAAACAAACATTGGCGCATTCTCACGTGTGGCACACTATCCCTTGAAAAACCAATGTTTGCCCACAGACGTGGCAGGAATCTGAAAGATATTCTGGTCCACACAAGACCACAGCCAAAAAAAGTGGAGCAAACAAGACTACAGGGGATTAAGGGCCACCATCCATGTGGCAATTGCAACTGTTGTCACCTCACAAAAAAGAGTCAGACCCTCTCCTTCACCAATGGGACCAAATGGGAACAACGAACGTTTACAAACTGTAGTAGTAAAAATGTGGTCTACCTGATCACATGTCCCTGCAGAAAGGAGTATGTGGGAATGACCACGAGACAAGTCAAGATCAGGATTAATGAGCATAAAAGCAACATTAGATGCAAGAAGGCAACTACGAAAATGTCAGCTCACTTCCTGGAACTTCAGCACTGTGTCAATGAATTACAATGGACAGTGATCGAACAACTACCCTCAGACACAGGACTGTTGGAAAAGGAGCAACGTTGGGTGTTCCGTCTGGGCACCGACAGCGCAGGGCTTAATGATTCTATCCCTTGGAGCCAATTGCGTTAACCTTTGCATACTGTATGCATGGTAGGGTGAATGACTAAGGAATATCTAACAGAGCGTGGGGCTACCTCTTTATCTTGTTTCCATCCACCTGACCACCCGTATGTTCTATCTATGTGATGAGTGGTTATGGACTCTCATTGAGTTATATTGTAATTTTTCATTAGGGTTATCTCCCCTCATCTATGGAAAGTCTCTGGGCTACTTTTACTAGCTTTATTGGGCCACCCGTAACGTCATACTCCCAATTAGTATGTTTGTCAAACTCATTCCACTATTGCTTAGCCCCTTCCATTTGGACCCGGGAATATGTGACGATTGAGGTGAACAGGGTAATATAAACACTTCCGGCTAAATAGAACGGTCAGTAATGCTCGAGAATACAGTACTACTTTGTTCGCGCATGCGTCTCGGTTTGACGCATGCGCATATCTTTATGCACGAGTCTGGTTTCGCGCATGCGCGTCCCAGGTTGCACTACTCCCGAGCAAGCGCAATGATCTCCTACACAATCCCGGGGACCACGTAAAGATCGGAAACGACAGGGGTAGTATTGGCCTTATTTGGGCATCCTTCCGCTATTGATTATTCAATTTACCTTAACTAATTAACCTACCATAGAGTATAAAAAGCGGGCCACTCTTCCAACGGCTCACTTCACCGGAGCAGCGTTGAGGGGAAGGCAGGCGATCGATCCATGCAGTCACCGTGAGTAGGGAAACCTGAGACCAGGGATGCCCTTCACGTATCATTAACCTTGGTTTGTTGATTAATCTCTGCTTCACTACCTACAATGCAGTTATTACTATCTTTTAGGTTGTTTACTGTGCAACGAAGAGAGATACCCCCAATAGCACGCTTAGGCTCATGAAGCCTTCCGAGTTTTTGAACATAAGTAAGCCTGCATCATTGCTAATCTTTTTTTTCTCTCCATTTATATCTGGGAGATTACATGTATGTATGTGTGTGTGTTTATGGTTATATGTCCCCTTTATGTGTCTTTTTTTCACAAGGTACCAGAGCCTCATTTGTGTTCTGCAATTTACCTTTATTAGGAGAGAAATACTTTTTCCTCAGTTCCTGGACATCCGACTAGCATGTTTTCTATGTTCCTGGACATCCGACTAGTACATTTATTATGTCTTTCTTTTACAGATTTTTCAAACGCCAATTGGGCGCAACGAACATACCTTTTCATAAAACATTGATAGGTACATCACACATTGATTTTTCATTAATTTTACTTTTTTGAACACTTTTACATTTCATGTGAGTAAGGTGAGGATAATAGTGCATATTCTTGTCCTGAAGAAGGAGCCCTGTGCTCCGAAACATGTTGACACTGTTAATGGTTGATATACCCTAGTACGTATTTTTTCAACCAGATTCTGCACCTTTTTATTAATACCAGCCAAGGACAGAATAAATATTTGTATCCTATGTGCCAGGTATTTTTTATTCACCTTTTTCACCTCACCTCACTCACACCCTCCATGCTACACCCTCACATAGTTCACTATCAAGTGCTCCTTTGTAGTCGTCTGTCGCAGCACGCCGCATCCCGTAGAGGGGTGCGAAGGCCCCGATGATGAAGCATGACACCAAGGGGCCTGTTGGTGTGTGAGGGGCATTTAAACAACACTGTGTGCTCCCCATCACTTTAGGGACCACTGCCACCCTCTAAGTGGATTCTAATTTGTTTATTCATGATGCCTAGGGAGACTGGATCCACTTTTCTCTCTCTCCCCCCTTTTGTTATATTTCCTTTTTACACCGATGATACCCAGCTGCTGTTCACCTGGCACAAGGAGGATGACTCGGTCGGGATGGCCCACCACTGCCTATCCTCTGTTTTTCACCTGCTATCCAATGCTCAGTTGGAATGTAATAAAGGGAAGTTGAAGGTGCTGTTGTTTGGCTACTTTCCTTCAGATTTCAGAGAGAGGCTTTGGCCACCGGGTTTCCCTCGCCCTTTGAAAGAATTGGCGCAGTAAAAAATCTCGGCGTCTGGTTCGATCAAAACCTGAACTTTGCGACGCATGTGAAGAAATTGGCCGGCACTTGCTTTGGCATACTTAAGAGCTTGAGGAAGTTTCTCCCCCTCTTGCCGAGTACTTCCAGAGAAACAGTGGTCCGTGCGCTAATTGTGTCCCGCTTGGACTACGCCAATGCCCTCTTGGTTGGCTGCTCGGGGTCCCTGGTCAAAAAATTGCAGGTGGTGTAGAACTCTGCGGCCAGACTTCTTATGGGTCTTTCTCCCAGAGATAGTGTACGGACACATTTGCGTGCCCTGCACTGGCTGCCAGTTGATTCACGCCTGAAATTCAAAATGCTGACTATTGCTCATCGGGCCCTGTATGTCACCGGCCCCTTATACCAACAAAAGAGATTCGCCTTCTATGTGCCAGGGCGACTGCTTCGGTCCTCCGCCCAATGGCTGATGCAGACCCCGAAGTTCAAGCGCCAGCAACTTGGTGGCAACTCCTTTGTGCGCAGGGCTGGCCTGGCCTGAAATTTGCTGCCCTTAGCCTTGCGGACCACTCAAGACCCATTGATTTTTAAAAAGAAACTCAAGACTTTGCTGTTTTAATCAGATAAACGGACATTCCTTTCTTTCAGGAGCTAGCGCCAGGACACTTTGAGTAGCTGCGCGCTTTATAAGTTCAATATAACATAACATAAAATAGATCACTAGATAGGATGGTCTACTCTTCCTTATATAGAAAAGAACTTTCCAAAGACAACAATAACCCCCTCATGTGTGTCCTGAATCCGGCCATGCTGATCTTGAACTCTAATAATTATGTTTGCTATATTTCTTTGCTGTAGCATTTTAGCGAGGACTCTATCAGAGTTTTCCCCAAATTTGTACATCTTCGTACGGTATTGAATATATTTTGCAGCCAGGTCTTCCCCATAAAATTCTAACAATTTGGATTAAATAATAACCACTGCTTGTTGACTTTGATCCGTATTATGGCCATCCTGGATATTCTGCGTTAGCTCCATCTCTGCTACCCTTAACTGCTCACCAAGCCCCTTAATCTGCTCCTGAGCAGTGTTCCAGTGATAGGCTGCGAAGCTCTCAGTCTCACCCCGCACTGCAGCTTTAAATGTGTCCCACACTATGCAAACAGAAGCGGTCTTTCTATTGATAGTTAAAAATTCCGTTATCTATTTAGTCATGTGAGCCCGATAGGATTGGTCCAACAATAGTTTTCTTTCAAATGCCCATGGCCTAGGAGCTCTATCCAAGTACCCCCAGGGACATTCCACTATCAACAAATTATGGTTGGATAACATTCTTGGGGGAACTTCTACAGAGGCTTCCTATACCAACTGGTCAGACATATAAAGGTAGTCCACACAGACCATTTTATTTTGGGGGGCGTAGTAAGTGAAGCCATCATCATCTTTTTTATGCCTGAACCAGACATCGGCCAATCTGTGCTCACATACTAAAGTCTGGAGAGCAGGGGTCAATGTGTGGTATGGATAGTAGCAGCATGTCCTGGCATGGTTCCAGTCTGTGGGCACCGCCCATGTGGTACTGGCTTGCTGAGGAGGTCTTGTGCTGGGTGGAAACAGGCGTGAATTTCCCCGGCTCCTCGTCGCCAATGTTGCATTTAGGGACACTTCCATGCATGATATTTGTTTGCAAGGAGCATGTGTGGCTAACGCCAGATGTGACTTTCTCTAATAGTACAGAGGGCTCCTAGGGTGTTTCTTGGAAAGGGCAGGGGTCCCGGCCCCTGGTCCAAGCTGGGCGTAGACAGGCGCAGACAGGCTTGTCTTAGGCGCGCCTTTGTAGCACGCGAGGCCGCCGCGCGTATGCTGGCACATTGGTCTGAAGTAGGAGGGCGAGCGGAAGGACTACTCCGCCCCCTCCTTGACCGGAAGTGACCTGCCCTATTTTAAAGATAAAATCTGTTTGTTTTTCCGCCCTGGTCCACCGCAGCAGTGTGCTGTTTGAGTGGAGGGCTGTCTCCACTAGGTGCTGTCTGCCCAGCCCTCCACTCAAACAGCACACTGCTGCGGTGGACCAGGGCAGAAAAACAAACAGATTTTATCTTTAAAATAGGGCTAAAATTTTAAACTATAAAGTATTTTCCACAATCGCCATAGTCACTGTGCAGCTAATGGTGAAATCAAGCGGCAGCCAACTCACCTTGCTCTGATGCGCGCATGCTGGCACATTGGTCTGATGTAGGAGGGGGAGTGGAAGGACTACTCTGCCCCCTCCTTGACGGGTAGTGCCCTGCAAGAGACCTAGATCAATATGTGTTCAAGATGGCCACAGGGAAGGAGCTGCAGGACTGAACTCCGGGAGCCGGGATCAATATAGTTTAATAGTTTAAATCCCGTCCGGACTAAGTTCCTCCAGCCCCCCTGAAGCGACGGTCGTCTGACCTACTCACCGGGCCAACTTGAGAGGAGGGGAGCTCGATTCCACAACGAAGATCTTTCACGGCTTTGTTGATGCAGCCAGAGCAGGCTGTACCTTGCAGTTCACAGAGCTCTACCGCCACCGGGGACCTCCATTTCCGGACCCTCTGAGCCAGATGGAGAGGTTTGGTGGAGCTGAAGACTCTCTGCAGCCAAGTCCTATGCACCATTGAGGAGTCCTGGCATCGTCACCGCCATCAGCCGCAGCATCAACGCCTGTAACTGTAATGGCCACAGAGTGCTGATGCACAACAGGAAGCGTCCAAAATAAAGGCTACTTGAAGACCCCCGGTAGCCTGTAGACTCCTGAACAGGATAGGATAGGTCATCTACAACTCGAAACGAAAACCATGCTGTCCCGTAACGGGAGGGGAACCCAGGACTTGTGGAGCCCCCGCTGCCTGACCCTGTAATGGCCACCAACTGAAGACGCTCGTCAGGAATCAAACTTCACTAAGGCCACAAGAAGACCCCCATTAGCCTGTTGCATCCTGAACAGGACAGAATGGGTCGTCTACAACCCACGACGAAAACCATGCTGTCCCGTAACGGGAGTGGAGCTCAGAACTTGTGGAGCCCCTGCTGCCTGACCCCGTAATGGCCACCAACTAAAGACGCTCGTCAGGAAGAAAACTTCACTAAGGCAGCAAGAAGATCCCCCGGTAGCCTTTAGCCTCTTAAGACAGGTCATCTGTGACCCACAATGAAAACCAGGTTGCCCTGAAGCAGAAGCGGAGCCCCGGGTCGCAGCACTCTGGGAGCCCCTGTTGCCTGACCTCAGAATGGCCACCAACTGCAGACGGTCGACTGGAAGCAGACAACTTTACGGTCACAGGAAGGCCCCGGGCCATCTGAGACCCCGACGAAAACCAGGCTGTCCTGAAACGGAAGCGGAGCCCGTGGGACACAGCACTTTAGGAGCACCTGCTGCCTGACCCCGTAATGGCCGCCAATTACAGATACACCACAGGAATTAAGCCAGCTTTAAAGACACTGAAATCTCCTGGTAGCCTATAACCTCCTATCACCGGAAGAAGGGTCATATGCATCTCTCGATGATAAATAGGCTGCCCCAAGGAGGGAGAGGAGCCCTGGGAATTGACACCCTATAAGCCCATGCTGCCTGACTCAGTAATGGCCACCATGATTGCCACCCTCGGTTGAACTCATCAATCTCTCATGATTCACTCTGGGGAGCCTCAAAGATCTCGCTTAAGACCGAACGCAAGAGGGCTTCGAGCCAATGCCCCACCAATGTACCAGACACCAAAACAAAGACTCACAGGTCAGTGTAGGCAGCCCCTAGCTGCCTGTCCCCGAAATGGCTACCAGGGACTATACGTGGACTAGCTTCTAGAGAGTCCTGATCCATTGCCGCCCTAATGCTCCCAGGACCCACATATTAGTTTAGGTAACCTCCAGACGCCCTTCCCCAAATGCCCGCCCGGGATCCAATCTCCGAACCACCGTTACATCGCGGCAGAGGTGTCCCCACCACCTTTAGAGAAGATTTTTAATGACACAGGTCCCCTCCCCAAGGTACCTGACAAACACCTTCGCTCTAACCTGGTCCTTGAAGAAGCCCTACTCTACCCGATCCCCCCTCTGGTCTCTCCCCACCGGGAGGTTACTCCTTGACCTCCCCAACCCCCCCACCTGGTCTCTTCCCACCAGGAGGTAACTACTTGAGCTTCCAACCCCCCCACCGGACTAGTTAGCATTCTTCCCTTCACATGACATTCTCTCCTTTACACCCCAGAGGGATCCCTGATAACCCAGACATAATGCCACCGGCCACACGAATGGCTGTCACCCCTCGAACACCGAAGTATCTGACACCCCACTGGCCAAACTCATTTGTGATATCCTTCCTCTCAAACCTCACTAGCAAAGCGAAGAGACACTTTAAACATAGACTGATCAGAAAGCACCCCAAAACACTATTCGTAGACACCTTCCACTGCTCCTCTAAAGGACAGATCAAAAAGGACCTCATCTTCCACACTGAAAGACCTGACACCTGGATCATCATCCACAACTCACATCTCCACATCTCAAAAGCCACATCCCATAGCCGCAAATTGACATCCTCTCTCTGGAATCACCAGACGCTGAGTGGTAATATCCCCATAACCATCTACTCAAATGGCACCGTCCTGATACAGGCTAACAATGATAACCTCATGGTTTTTGACTCCCTCTTCCTCTAGCTATAAAAGGCACCATTGCACATCATGCGACCTGGCCTGACCCCCCCTCCCACCAGCAAGCCTTCCACGGCAGGTGAGACGCCAGAACCTTCCATATCCCCTTCGAGATCCCCATCCCCGCCCCCCCGAGACACCTCCCACAATGCTGAACCTCCGATCAAAGATCCCTTCCCCACTGGCACAGACGACCCTCCCACTCATGCCCCTCCTCTCATCGCAACCTGCCATCCAGAAGCAAGCCTCACCCCCAAGCTCAGTGTCCCTTCAGTCGCACCACGACCCCAGGCCACACGAGGCCTAACCCTCATCATGAGCCAGTACTACCCCTGCTCATGACTCCTCCCAGAGACATACTAGGCAACTTCCCCCCCAATAGCCAACATGTTTGGGACTCACCCCCTTCCCCCTCAAACAATGAGGCCACAGACTCCCTACCTCCCACCGTGGATATCAGGACGCAGCACCTAAACCTCCTGGAAACTCAGCTTGAAACCCTGATCAGAGGCCTGAACGAAACTTTATCCAACCTGGTCGCGATCCGAATGCCCACCCAGCCGCCCACAGCACCTACTACTCTCACCGATCCCGATTGTGCAAAGGCATCGCCCTCCAGTGGATCCCCTGCTCCCCCCAAGCCCTGGCCTTCAACCAACAGAATGGATACTGAAAATCGCTCTGAGAGACCCTGAAGAGCAAAAGCCGCACTTTCCTCTCGGGAAACGCCATACCTAGCCTCAACCTATGACTCTCCCTCTAATTTCTCCCCCAAATCTATGATCCAAATAATTACGGGATTCGGAAGAGAAAACCCTCCACCGAGAGACCCTAGACCCCCAGCCCACCTAACCTCTCTTCCCAGAGCCCCGTCTACTAAGAATCTGAGCAAAGAAAGGTCCCCCATTAACTGCATGCTCCTAAACTGCAGATCGGACTCTGAACATGCAACCGAACTAGCAGAGGCCATCCTCTCCCATGACATAGACATAGCATTCATCACGGAGACCTGACTCAACAATCTCTCTTACCCCATCATGGACATGCTGGTGCCTCTGGGATTCACAATGATCAACAAAGACCGACAAGAGCAAAGGGGAGGGGGCATACCTATCATTTTGATTTTGATTGATTGATTTGATTTGTAGTTTTATAAAGCGCACATATGCCCTTGGGCGTCTTAGCGCTAAACAGAGGACATGTGAGCAGTGCTAATGGAAGCATGGATTATTGTAAGTTAAAAAGCCAGGTTTTTGTCAGTTTTCTAAAAGACAGCAAGGTGGTACAACTTTTAATGATCTGGGGGAGTCGGTGTTCATTCACAAGAACATCATCTCCATCACAGAAATTGCATCCTGCCTATATAGCACCTTTGAGTGTCTCTCAGTCAACATCAAGACATACAACAATAGGCCATCAATTTGCCATCTCCTTTACCACCACCCCAGGCAACTCCCCTGAATTCAGGGAACACCTTTCAGACTTGATTGCACACTGGGCACTCGGTAACTCAAACAATATAATTCTAGGTGACCTTAATCTAAGATGGAACAAAAAACACACTCATTCAATCCCCAAACAACCTCCTACTAGAAAACAATCTGACCCAACACTGCTCAGAAGAAACTCACCACAGAGGAGCAACACTCGACGCAATTATTGCTGAAAGCAATGCAATCCTTCCAGTAGACTGGTCCGACCATCACATCATCCTTTTCTGGATTAGCCAAATGGTCCTAAATCAACACCCCAAGCAGGACTCCCCCAAATGGGTTAGGAACACAGCTCAGATCCCTCGAGCTGCAAAATAAAAAATAAGCTTGCTCCTTCCCAACAGCACTGATCACCTCTGAAGTATTGAACTCACCTTTCTTTACAACTCCAATATGATGCTCACCCTAGACAGCCTTGCGCCTCTGAAACTAAAAAAATCTAGTAGCATTCCCTCCGAACCATGGTTCACCACTGACATCAATGAAGAAAGAAGACATCTAAGAGCCCAAGAAAGAATCTGGAGGAACAATCCCACCGCCCTCCATCGCGATCAACTCCAAGCAGCCCGCAGGAACTACAAAAAGCACATTAAGAACAAAGACATCTTTCATTTGCTCCGACACCGCAAAAAACATTACTCAAAGAGCTATTCAATATCATCAGGAATCAAACCTCTAAGCCAGTGACATCCTCAACTTAGGCATCCAATGAACGCTGTGAAAACTTTGCCATCTTTTTCAATGACAAAATCGCTAAGATCGACCTCGCATTTGGCTCAAATCTCATCCCCTCCGCCATGATCCAGGGTGTAAAAATCAAACAATTGCGCCTCCTTAAACCCCCCAAAACAATGGTCTTCCTTCACTCCCATTCAGGAAGCAGAGATAATCAAACTAATCTCCAACGCTAAACCCTCATTCCACGCCCTGGATCAGCTACCCCCTCAATTGACCCAAGACCTGAAGCTCGTCAAAGCTCCTCTATGGTGCAAGATCATTAACAGCTCACTCAGCTCAGGAGTCGTTCCAGACTGCCTCAAAGGTGGCAAGTCACTCCACTGCTGAAAAAACCTTGTCTAGACACTAAGGATCTAAACAACTTTAGACCGGTATCAAACTTACCTCTTCTGTCTAAAATCATGGAAAGATGTGTACTTCCTCAGCTGACCCAACACCTGGACAACATCAATCTCCTAGACCCCCACCAGTTGGGCTTCAGAAAGTGCTGCAGCACTGAATCCATAATCCTTAATGTCATACATGATTTACCCAAGTCAATGCTGCCTTCTCATCCTCCTAGACCTATCGGCTGCATTCGATAGAGTCGATCACAAACTGCTCATCAAGACTCTACAAGAAAGTCCTGGTCTTGAAAGACGGTCCTCCATTGGTTCTCTTCCTTTCTCCACAACCGCTCACAAAGAATAAAAATTAAAAACTTCGAGTCCGACCACCAACCCGTCAACAGAGGTGTTTCACAAGGATCAGTGCTCTCCCCTCCGCTTTTCAACATTTACATTGAACCCCTTACCACTCTACTGCGGAAATCCAACATCCTTTCCACCTATATGCAGATGACACACAACTCTATCTGGAAACCTTCTCCATTGCTGACATCCAGAGACTCAACGCCACGCTCAGAGAGGTACAATACTGGCTCTCAATCACCTGAAACTCAATCAAGAGAAAACGGAAATACTTCTCATCTCCAAAAAGGACGAAAACCCACAAATCGCAAAATGGCTCAAAGCTATTGATGCCCTGAATGGTAACCTCATTCTGGCGGATTCGGTAAAATCTCTAGGTATCACCTTAGACCCGAAACTTGACATGAAAAAACATCTCAAGATCCGCAAAAAGAGCCTAAATCAATTTGAAACTACTGTACAAAATAAAACCCTACCTCCCACCCAAGGACCTTCAACAAGCCACCCAAGCACTGGTGCTATCCAGAATTGATTATGGGATTGCAGCCCTGACTGGGACAGCAAAATCCCACCTCGCCCCCCTGAAAACAACCTTTAATGCAGCAGCTAGAATGGTCACTGGAACTAAGAAATTTGATCACATCTCCCCGGCACTCAAAGAACTCAAATGGCGCCCCAATTGAGTTGAGAGCCAGCTTCAGAACAGCCTGCCTCAACCACAAAGCCCTGCACACAGGCAAACCGGCTGCCAAACTCAAAAGGGCCAGAAACCTCAGGAGCTCCAACACTCTGCTACTCATCCCGCTAAAATCTCGCAAGCAAAAAAACGTGCCAAAATCATTTGCCGGAAATGCCCCCAAAATCTGGAACTCAATCCCCTACATCAAAACGATCACCTCATTTCCTAAATTCAAAAATCTGCTCAAAATACTCTTCCTCGACCGCTCTCGAACGAACCGATAGGAGCCAAGGATGTACCTTAGCCAGCACTCTTTCTAACTTTAATTTTCGACACTGACTCAGATCAAGAAAACATTTTGTACACTCTTCCTGTGTGAACAAAGAAACTTTTGGGAGGCACATCTTGTTTGAACTGCACACTCCATGCCCCTCTGCACTACTGCACCTTTGTTTGCCCTATACCCGGCTCTAACCCCATGTTTGACTATACTCTGTACTGCCTATTTGCACATAATTTACTTGATGTAAAACGCTCTAATACCCTCGGCTCCAACTAGCGCTATATACAACTCCTAAAATAATAAATAAATTAAATAAACCTAGGTGCTGTCAGCCCCGCCCCCATCTCAAACCGCATACTGTTAAGGTGGACCAGGGCAGAAGACAGACAAAACGTTGTGCAAGTAAGCAAAATGTGTACATTCAATTCACGGGGGTGCGCAGGAAATACAGTGAAAACTAACAGATGTTATCTTTAAAATACAGGCTGAAAGTAGAAACTATAAAGTATTTTCCACAATCGCCGTAGTCAATGTTGATGGTGCAAGGACTGGTTTCTAAAAGACTTGCATGAACTCAGTCCTCTTGTTTAATTTATTAACATGAGTTACTAATTTTGTTTGTGAATAATTCTCGCCCCTTACACCATCATTGGGAATAAAAGAAGCTTGCCTATGTGTTTACTAACCATTAATATGAATAGCGGACTACCAAGGCGGCTCTAAGAGGGAAAACTTTACTGCTCATGCATCAATTGCATCTACGCAGTGTGAAGTTTAATAGCTTGGAGGGAATTTCCCACGCATGAGCAGAACATACTAAAATGGCGCCTTTAAGACCCACATGCATGGCACCTGCTTTGCTACTTAGAAAATAACTGTTAGCGTTCTAGTTGTTCTTTAGAACACTCTGGGACATTCTGTCATTGAAAATGCTTTATTTACTAAAAGTAATGCGCGGGGAAAGAACTAATAAATAAAGGGTAATAGAGTAGAGGTGGGTGGTATACAGTGAAACCATTTATTTTTTAAATTAATATTTTCTCTCTTTGACCTTTTCATTAGTTCATATTTGGGCCTTCTTACCCTAACTCGAATGGTTGAGTGAAAGCCTACTGCGCGATTGACTGAATGCTACATGCCCAGGAAGGGTGATCCCATGATTGGACTGCATCCAAGGCCACCAACTCCTAAACCCTGGGATCTCAGAGGCCGAGAGGGCATTGAAGGAAATCATATGGACATCATTGATATATTGTTACTGATTGAATAAAATCCGTATGGGCACTCAATTAAGATGAATAAATAATAAGGGGACGGGTTTATGAACAAAGAAAGTGCTATGCCATCATGGTGTGATGACCTAATGCCCCTTGCCTGTCCAATTCGAACTCGTATTTTTTATGATATTGCAACTTTATGGGGTGGTACATGAATCCCAAAAGGTATAATTGAGGTAGTTTAGTTAGTTGGGAAGCCCGAGATACTGAGAGAATGCTGAGAGGGGATATGCTGCCAGAGTGAGATGCTGAAGAAGATTTGAATGGAAAATTAAGTATATCGCGGAAGAATCTCGAGGAGGAAGAGAGTGTTAGAGAGGGGTGCGAAGTGATTATTGGGTCTAGAGAGGTCCACTATCCTGTGATAATTCCTGTCATGAAGCCTTTGCCACCTGTCCTTTCCCAGGGGACCCTTACCAACCCTTTGGCCAGGGGTTGGTCTTCACACCATCTCTTGGTAACTATAAAATACATATATTTTCTGTATGTGCTGCTGTCTATGTCCTCTCTTTTGTGAGCAACGTCAATGCATAGGAATGAAATTTGATTCTAACTTGAATTCTTCCCTCCCATGATTGATGGTGTCTGTATTGTAGCATTGAATGGGTCACAATCAAATTTAATTTAGATAAAGGTTTTTTGAGTCTGTGTTTATTTCTGCATATAAAAGTAAGGTTATGTGCATCATCACCATCAACTAGATCCAACTAATTTGGTCCACGGACCAAATGGAAAGAACTTATTGATCAGTGAGTATATGCAAAAAAGTTATTAATGCAGCAGGATTCCAGGTATTGAGAGTATATGTTTTGATGGGCCCAGGTGAATATATTGTGTTAAGAGTATCTGTTGTTGGTGCATCGCTAATGGTGAAATCAAGCGGCAGCCAACTCACCACGCTGAAGTCATGTCCTTAATTTTTCAGGCAAAAGCACTCACTGATTTCTGAATAATGAGTGTAAAAGCATTATGGTAACCATGTTGTTCCTGTTTACATCACATCTTGCATTCCCTATGAGTGTTTGCTTATTCCTTTTTTTCAAGCAGCATATTACTGTTTTGTCCTGTGCATAATATTTTGAATTGAGTCACATCCAGGTGTTTATAGTGGAGCACAATTGGGTTGCAGCTGCAGGCAATGCGAGATACTCTCAGTGGGGCAGTAAAGTGTTCAGTTGGGGAGAGGATGTGGCACTATGGACAGAGCTGCCAAATTGTGATTTGGAAAGCCATGTTCAGCCTCCATGACCAGTCCAACAGACCACTTTCCCGAGGGAGCACATTCCCATGCTAGACCTTAGAAAGCCCTGCGAGACCTTAGCAGCCCTGGTGTCTTAGCTTTAGCAGGTGGGCCCTTGTGGGGGCAAGTGTGGGTTCACCTTGAAAGCCTGTCTACCACAATCCATTCTGAAGTTCACTTCCAGGCTTGCGGGCAGCCCTACAAAGCAGTACACCCTAGAGCCACAGTAACTCTTTCACTGAGGTCACAGGTTGCCTGAGGTCAGTCAGCCTCACCCATTGGTACCTCCATTGGCCCTTGTTTCAGCAGTAGTAGTGCAACTCACAAGGGATCGGCAATGCAGCATTTGCATGCATGCTAAACTAAGTTCGCAAACTTCTTGGTCTCCCTGCTTCATGCACAATCACTTTTAACATGTGTTGCCTGCTTTGGGGCCACTGGAATTATGGAGCAATGGAGGACACAATGATGTTGCAATGTAGACTAAATTATGCAGCAAACAAAAGTTGCAGCGTAATGCGGTACATTTTTTATTTTATTATTTTGATATCTTTGTACTTACTAAATGTCCCTGCAAAGATGTTGCCTCATTAGTTCCAGTGTAACATACAAATGCAACAGTGAGATAGGTGGACAGTCAACCTTTGCGAAGGTCCCGAACTTAGCAACAACACATGGCACATTTTTTAGTAACTTTTGATCCATTTGAGCTAAATACAATATTTTAGTTAAAATTGTCAGATTGTGCAGCAGTTGATGTATTATGTGGCAGCTACGACAGAGCTATAATTATGTGGTAAAGATTTGCGCACTAGAATATTTTGCCATGCATGCTTGAACTGCTCTTTCGGAAAAAGGGAGGAGAAGTGCTAATGACAGAAACTGCATGGTTGGGACACAAATGGCTTGTAAATCGACTTTTAAGTGTATTTCAGCCATTTTGTGATTGAAAAAATATCTTACTTTGTGAATGTATTTTAAAGTTAACTCATAATAAACCTTAAAAAAAAATGTGGTTCCAGGGGGCGTGGCTTGGCGCCGATAGAGTGAGCAGCACAGATCACTAGCTTCGTTCGGCCAGCTGCCATCTAGTACCATCCTGACTACCAGAATGGGACAATAGCCCCTATGGCGCACCCCTGTAGTTCCCCAGAGTAGGGAGTGCGTGTGAGAGATGGAGAGATCCTGTTTTACTAAAGGAAAGAGGAGGAACGACAAACTAAGACCGCAAGTGGGAGGCAAGCCAAGATGACCTCGCCTGCAAGGAGGTAGTGGCACCAGAAAAAAAAACTTCCGGAGTCGCTGACCGGACTGCGCAAGGGTCGAGAATAGAGGGTGTCTTCCCCCCGCTGCAACGCTGGATCCAGAATTGAGCATGGAGACGACCCGAGACCACAATAGAGGTGCGGAGCCGAGGCGGAAGCAAACTTGCCGGAGACCCCACGCGGCAGTCCCAATAGCCAAGCCAGGAAGCCTCCTTCAAAGAAGAGCAACGTGCAAAATGAGGCCCTGCGACCCCTGTAGGATACTGAGCTGACCCTCACGAGGTGAGCGACCAGTAGTAGCATTGGCCAGTAGCTGAGGGAGCAGTGACATGGCGGATTGAGTGCAAGCCCGGAGCCCTCAGACGGCACTCGAAGTGGACTGCAAACAGGGCCTGACGAGAGCAACTGCGCAGAGGGACCGAGACCGCATCCAATAGGGCCTTGCGACTGGGTGGATCTGGTGAACATCTGGTGGAGTGTCGCTGCAGGGCTCCTGAAGCCCTGACCAAGAGCACAGAGCGGGAGACAAGCAGCGGGCAGCCAGAGAAATGGAAGATCTCCCCTGGCAAGCGGCTAGGCATATCTCAGGCATTAGGGACTGACGAACAGGAATAACACCACCGGCAAGGAGGCCTACCACAACTGAGTGGGCCCTACAGTGCTGACGAGGCCAGGCTGCGGGCCTAGCAACTGTCTGCACCGTAGCCCAGCATGTGGGGCAGGGGAGAGGACCTCCAATGAGCACTGACCAGGTGGTCACGCTGGAGGGATGCGGACCCCTGGGACGCGTGCGAGGAGATGGAGAATAGGGACGAAGCAGATGAAGTGAACGTACTAACTGGACTGCAACCTGAGAACGGCACAGAGCGGTGCACAATACCGGACCGCGAGGCGAGGCCCCTGACAGACATTGAGGAAGGTCGACACAGGGCCGCACTGACAAAACAACTGAGGGGACAAAGTAAGAGTAAATTGGAACTGTGGCAGAGGCGGGTGTGAAGAGCCTAAGTGTGATCAGGGGAACACAGCTAACTGAAGAGCCCCCACAAGAGGAGGAAACTCCACGCACAATGGGATTAAACAGAAATGCCATATGAGCGCCCGCCGCACCAGAAGCGCAGCAGACCGAGAAGATATGATGGGAAGGGTCCTCAAAAAGAAGGACAAGGAAGAGGACTCAATACAAAAGTTGATGGAGGAGGGGGGAATCTCCAATTGTAGGCAGATCACACTAGAGACCCCACATTGCATGACATACGGCAGGCCATCACCTCCTCCAGCGAAGGCCTGGAAGCCAAAGTTGACTCACTGGGACTGGACTTGGGCCTACTCAGGGAAGATCACAAGCACCTGCTGGAGCGCGTGAAGATGAATGAGGGCTAGCTCTCTGAGGCTCTACCAGACAAAGGGACAATGAAGCAGCTATTAGCAACGCTCAAGACAAAGGTGCACACATTGGAATCTCGAGCCCGAAGACGCTGAAAATAGATCATGGAGGAACAACCTCAGAATTATAGGTTTGCCAGAAAAAATAGAAGCCTGCAGCATGGAAGATGAAGAGGGAACTGCCATGGGGGTTGGAAGACTTTAGCCCCCACACAGGAGGAGGTGCAGCTAGAGCATCAAAACGTGAAGCAGATGGTGGCATTGATGAGCGACAAAGGGAGAACCTACACACTCCCTGAGGGCTGCAAGACTGCAGCAGACTGTGGCTCAGAGCAGGGGTCCAGCAACTCCGAGGCACAGAGAGTGGTACTCCCAGAAGTAACTCCACAGGCGGCGGATGACATCGCCTAGATGGAGAGAGAGGAAATCCACTGTAAGCAAGGCTTGAGAGACAGTAGAATCACTTGACCCAGCAATAAGGTACTGGGATTGATGCCAGGGGTGCGCTGTGAGGGTTTCCTTGGGACTGCAGAACTACAAGGCGGCTGCAGAGATTGGGAGAGCAGCGGACGATCGGCCTTCCTCCTTGCAATTGACTGATTGAACTACAAGTAGTCACTTGTGGACTCATAACTTTAGTTTGGATGGAGGTGTTTCCCTGCTTATCCTGGGGAGTGTGAGTTGGGGGAAATGTTTATTGTTGACATGGGGTTATACCTTGAGTTGCAACGCGCAGAGATCCTGATGTGAATGAGCGGGGAGAGCAGGTCGATGACCGTGAATGGAGGTATTACCCAATGGCTAACTTACAGAAAAACAAATGCGTGACTTGGAACATTAGAGCTAGGCACACAATGACAAAACGCCAATAAAGTCCTCTCATAGATTAGAAGGTGGGGTGCCCAGATAGCCCTATTGAAAGGGATGCACCTAACACAGAAAGAGGGACAGGAGCTGCAGAGACGGTGGAGGGGTCAACTTTTCTATACCACATAGCATATGCATGGTGGTGTTAATATGGATACATGCGGAGGTCCCATTTCAAGTAACAGACTCGCTGGTAGATCCAGAGGGTTGCTATGTAGCCATAACGTGGTGATTAGAGGGCCGGGAGATAAGTATAGTTAGCATTCACACCCCCAATTCAGAACAACCAGCATTCTTCACAAGACTAAGCCTCTACCTGATGCAATACCTGAACAGGACTGCCCTAATGTGGGGCGATTTTAATAGTGTAGATACCACACTCCTAGATAGATCTAAACCTCCACTGTGAAGCTCCCAAGCAGCACGTGCTTCACACACATTCACTATATGGAGACAGAGCTGGGGATTAATAGATGCCTGGAGGACCTTCCATCCCCGGGATAGGGACTATTTCTATTTTTCGGTGGTGCATGAGATATATGAGCAACTAGATGCTTTCCTTTGCACTTTAAAAGAAAAGAATGGTTCCTCTGGACAATCACTCAATGATACTTAAGACGTATTAGCACAATTACAATAATTGAAGGCAAGGAGATGTCGGAAAGAGAAAAGGCATATAACACGAATTTGGTATGAAAATACGTTGCTTTCCATAATGTAAACACAGTATTTTAAATCCTGTGCATGGTGTCGCAATTGATTGTGAAACCTATAAGGTTTGACTCATTGTGACATTATAACAAGGTTTCATCAAAAATGTACAAAAGCAACCATCCTATTAATACAATAATAGTATCTGACAAATGGGTTGCTTCACTTAGTCAACTACGTTTTGATGCAATTGGCCATGTGGGGTCTCATCAGGACCTAGCAAAGAAGGGGCATCTAAAAACTAATAATAACTGTTGTTTCAGTAATGGGGTATGGTGGAGAAAACTAGGGAAATGCCTCAAAAAGGTAGACAGTCATTCGGTAATCATACCTGAGGATGACTTTCAGATAACATGGTGTGCACCATGTGGAGGTAAAAAAAGGAAGAGGGTACTCACATAGGGCCCAGCCGGGAACTGTGGGAATGAGAAATGAGGAATATTTAAAATAAATACGAGCACACTGGTTATATACTCGATATCACCAGCTCTGTTAGAAATAGAACTTTCCATATAGTGGGGAGGGTACTGGCAGTCAGTATGGTTTAAGCTAGAAAGCCATAATAAGCTCAAAGGGGTGATAAGTTGCTGTCATGAGTTTCTGAAAAAAGAGGGTTGATAAACCCAGTAAAAATACATATTGCACATAGGTCAATCTCTGTGGTGATTGATTCGGAAATCCTGTGGTAAAGGGGATGGATTCTAAGTAAGCCTCACAAGAACATGACGACAACCCGTCTGTTAGTTACCTAAAAATAGAACAAGTGAATAAGCATTCACCCAATTTCCTGCCTACTATAACACACTCAGGCACAGAATTGCTCTTACCTGGTGTGGAGATGATAATTGAATATGCTGGGCCTCCAAGTTCAACTGCGGAAATGAATCACGCTCACCTCGAGGAGAGAACTGCATCTGTCTGTCTCTCTGGTACAATGATAAGACCAAACAAAAGAAATGGGTCTTGTTTTATGTGCACACATATCACTCTGCTGGCCATGATTATGCAAGCAGACTAATCTAATAGAAAAGACGAGGCACAAACTGTTCTGTGTCCTTAAGATAAAATGTGTCACATTGGGTGGAAAAAGGCCTGAATGGAGGAGATTTACCAAAAAGAACAATAGGAGAGGAACTGGAATAAAAACAGGATAAACTGGAAGTATATATAAATTTACCATGTGGGAATAATTATCATGCAATTTGCTGTGAGTAGGTAAAATATATCCATCTGTCCTGGAAACAACATTGGTCACATATGAACGTCAAATAAATATTTTAGGTACAAGTTATAATCTATACTTTAAACGTACAGTATAGCCGGATAAGAACCCTACTTGTCTGCTTTATAATCTGTAGTGTGTCTCAAAAGTTCATTAAGAATTCAATTTATCAGGGTGGAAACAAAGCCACACCATTCTTCGGCCTTGTTTAGTCCTTGCTCAATGAAGTTATTACGATCTAGCCATTGGCACTCCAACCTCTATAGTATATGCATCAGATTGCGACCTCTTTCAGGGATGACAGTTTTTTCAACCACTTGCCACTTGAGTTCATCTGCTGTGTGTTTCCTTTCAATAAAATGAGCCACCCAAAGAGCATTTAAAATGGAACACCGTATTCTGCTTCAGTGTTGGCTTATTCAAGCTTTTATAGATTGAGAGGTTTGTCCAATGTATAGTAGTTTACAAGGACACCATATACAATATACCAAATTCCATGTTTAAATGTTAAAAGGCCTGTTATCCATCAAATTAATCATAAACATACTGTCCCTTACAAAGGTCTCTTGTATATTGTAGGAGAGTAGGGTCTGCTTCCTATGGTCACCTCCACTTTTTGCTGTGATTCTGTGTTTTTTCGACTTTAGTGTGGCTCTGGGCCTGCCAATCAGACCCACAGCTCAGCTGTTCACTTTCTAATTTGATACCATGTACTTTAGGTACATACCAGATTGGTTACTGGGTCACCCTTGTGAGCCCCTGTATAGTGTACCATAGGTACCCAGGGCATAAGTGCACTGTAGGCTACCAGGGGCTGCAGCAAGTATTGTGCCACCCCTGGTCACCCCTTACTTAGAAATAGTATACCTATATCTACCTTTATATATAGACACATATACACCTATAAGCCACTCCTATGGTAGGCCTCGACAATCCTGGAGGCAGAGTGCTTGGTTTTATGTGAGAGGGTGCCCTAGAATGAGCTAAGCCCCAGCCCTAGCATGCGCTGAGCCCCTCTGCTTCTTTCGGAAGCATCTCCTTATAGCTGTTCTATGATATAGCCAGAACATATACTCTTAAGTGCATTATAATACTCGCGGTTAATGCTAACTTTGGTTTGGCTTTATCAAAACATGTCGTGTAAGTTGTTAAACACTGGCGGCAGGGATAGCATTCCACCCTTCTAGAGGGGGAAGACATGTAGTTACTGGTTTACCCGGTTAAAGTTAAAAAGGCCTCAGCATCACAAAATGGATGCTGTTGCCACAGACACGAGTCTGACCTCCTGTTGCTGGACGAAACTCCGGCAGGGGAGGTCTGAACAATAGGGTTTCTGTCCAGGGAGGTGCTGGCACCTCCCAGGACAGCGGTTTTGTGTATTGGGGCAGAGAGGACTGCATTCAGTGAATGCTTCTAGACACTGTCTGAGGTACACAAGGTGCTCCATGTATAGCCCAGTTCAAACCGGTTGCTGGGGCACACAGCCCCAGCTCTGGCACGAAACTGGACAAAGGGAAAGGGGTGTAACCCCCCTTCTCAGTTCCACACATAGGAGGGACCTAGCCAGGTAGTCCAGCCCCCATCCTAAGTATAAGTATAGGAGCTGTGTCCCTAGGACTGTAGATTACCCTGGATGAATCTTTGAAAGACATATCCTGGACCTTCGATGTTCCATTCTGGCTAGAAGACGAAAGATATCTCCCTTGTGGTCAAGGAGTGACCACCCTGTTCAAACAGGCACCAACAGCATCTTTGCCGGTCTGCATTTTCGAGGCACCCGCCAGATCCCGAAGAATCTGCAACACAGCAACTGGACTTCCTGACTTCTCTGACTCCGACCCACATTCACAGCAAAGCTGAGACACGTGGCGGACATGAGAGACGTCGGACCGGAACCCATGGACATCCTGAATTTTGCTACCTGCACTGCTTTCCTGAAGCCTCAGTAAGTTGTGCATTGGGGTACGAGAATCCCCAGCCCGAGCACCATTTTCATCGAAGCCCAGGCCCCACACTCCGCGAGCGTCTCGTGGGCGCCGCCTTTGTATTTGATCTTGATGTGTCTTCCCGGTTCATTGCCTGTTGGCTAGTGAGCCCCCGAGTACCTTATCTTTGAACTTAACTTGCTTTCCTGGTTGCTCCAGACTTCCTCCAGCTTCCCTGAAAAGGAGAAGCACCACAGACCTTGCTGGTCTGCAACAGATCCAATCTCGACATCCTGTGTGGGTTGCAATTGCCATGGTTTGTTGAGTCCAATCCAGATACCGACACTGCAGTCAACTAGATCCTTTGTGGGACAGCTTGAATCCAGCGCCTGGTCATCATCGATGCCTCCTGGACCGCGTGGCTGAAGAGACAAGTTTGACTACTTCACCTGAAATCAGCCAACATCGCCTGGTTCCTTCCTGGTTCCTTCCTGGTCACTAGCTAGTGACCCAGACTCTATCTCTTCAGCTTTCAGGTTCTTCAGATCTTCGATCCACCCGGACACTATTCCTCTTGTCACTTCTTTGCAGTTCTCTATAGAAAACGATGATTAAACCCGACACAAAAAGACACCTATGCACCTGGCTTCCCTGGGTGAGTTAACACGAGTACTCTGGTGCTCCCGTGGGTCTTGACTCTTGAGGTATCCTAGTTTATAAGGGTTCCATCCTAGTCCATCCGGAAGTGTCCTTAAATTGTATAGTTGTAAGTTCTACGATCTACTTAGAAAGTAAATGGTAAACTACGGCTGTGTTTAGACACTGCATGTGTCTCCCGTGGGCCTCCTGCTTCCTACCCTTTGGTTGATTACTGTAGCCCCAGTGATTTCACAGTCCCCAGCCCTGCTTTCTAATTCTCTCGTGGTACTTATACCACTTACTTAGTATATGTTTTGTGAGGCCCCTAGGGCATAACATATACTGTGCAACTTATTGTATATTAATTGTGTGATTTGTTTTGTATTTTTATCTCTGACCTCATAAAGAGTGCAGAGGGGTTGTGTTTAGATTAAATACATATATATTTGATATATACCTTGTGTGGTGTCCTTTCATTTGGTACTCAAGGGATTATAATTGGTGAAACTACTTGCTTAACTCGCCTACCGAAGTCTTAGCCTGAAGACTGCTGGTTCATGCTACCACTAGGATAGCTTTCTATCATCAATAAGGGTCGATTAGACTGGTGCAAGGTGCCCACTAGAATTAGTAGACATCATATGCCAGGCTAACTTCTCACATATATGGACAAAATCCTTGATGAAAAAAGTCAATATATCTGCCACTGGTTTCTAATGCTGAACCACAACCTGATAAAATAGGGTGCCCAGGGGGATTTGTGATGCACTTATGGATTTTTGGCGTCTGAGGGCTTTCTGTGTTTAAGTATTCAAATTCCTTCTTGGTGATGTAACCAAGTTACCTGGCTTCTGTTGTTAGTTTAAGGATTTGTCTTTTAACGGTAGACAGAGGGTTTGTGACCAATACCTTAGAGTGCCTAGGATTCGTGATTTGTTTAATAATCTCTTCATCATATTATTTGCAACCCTGAATTACGATACCTCTTCCTTTGTCGGCTGGTTTGAGAATTATGGTCTTGTCCTCTTTTAGCATCTGTAGGGCCACTCTTTCTGCCAGACTGATGTTATAGGGAAGAAAACACCTGGTTGATTTCATGGTGTCAATCCCGGTCAAAATTGGTTTTTCAAAAGTGGGTAACTCAGGTGGCATCATGGAATTCGAGGAATAAAAGATGGATGTTTTGTTATGTTATTCGTATTTTTAAAGTGCAAACTGCTAACCGAAGGTGTCCTGGCGCTATCTACAGCCTTCCTCAAAAAGATCTGACCTATGAGCCTCGACTTAGACACCAAAAAGCCACGTTTTTAGGGCTTTCCTGAATGTCAATAGATCCAAACAGTTTCTAAGATGGAGTGGGGGGCATTCCATGCCCTGGCTGCACCTGCCTTGAAGATCCTACCTCCCCAGCTAGCTTTTTTAGAGATAGGGACTGTTACCAATTTTGCTCCCGAGGAGCAAAATGGTCTGTTGGGAATGTACAACTTAAACTGATGCTTCAGATACTCTGGACGGGTGCCGTGAAGAGCTTTGTAAACTGTGCAGAGCGACTTAAACTGCACCTGTTTTTTAACGGGTAACCAGTGAAGTCTTCTGATATCCCCGGAAACAGAGGCAAATTTAACCGTTCCAGTAAGCAGTTTGGCGGCCGAGTTTTGTAGAAGTTGGAGTCTATGCAACAGTCGCGCCTGAATGTTAAGGTATAGGCTGTTGCAATAGTCCAGCCTCGACATGGTTAGTGCAGTCACTACAGTGCTTTGATTTTCCTTAGGAAGAAACTGTAGGATTTTCTTGCATAGTTCTAAGAGCAAATGTAGTGGCCGAGACAACTGAATTAACTTGGTCCTCAAAGTTAAGTTTGTCATCGATCAGCACTCCCAAATTGTTTACTTTTCTGGTAGAGATCGGAAGCACACCCAGCGAATCTGCACAGCAACTTAGGGTCCAGAATTTCAGATCATTGCCAAACAAAATGACCTCTGTCTTACCAGAATTGAGTTTTAGACAGTTTAGTGACATCCATTTGCCCACTGCTTCTATGCAATCATGAAACCATTTTGCAGTACCTGTCTCTTCACCTGGGAACAGAGACACCAAAGTCTGCATACGATGTCAAAGAAAATCAAAAGGATCTGATCAAGGGGTCCAACGAGGAGAGATACACGTTAAAAAGCATAGGGCTAAGAGAAGAACCCTGCGGAACTCCACAAGGCAGTGAGAATGGTTTAGAAGAGAATGTGCCAAGTGACACAGTTTGCATTCTGTCTGAGAGAAAGGACTTCAGGAGGTCCCATGCTTTACCTAGCACTCCACATTCCCACAACCAGTCCATCAGCAAGTCATGATGGACAGTATCAAAGGCTGCTGACAGGTCCAACATGATCGTTGCAGCTTTACCTCCCTTGTCCAGTACGGTTCTAATTTACTCTGTAGATTTTAGGAGAGCAGACTCAGTACTGTGTCCCTCTCTGAAACCCTACTGCGTTGGATCGAATACTCGTGCTTCACGTAGGTATGTGCTTAATTGTACGTTCATACTTTTCTCTACCAGTTTAGCTGGCAGAGAGATACGTGAGATAGTCCGAAAGTTATTAGGATCCTTCGAGACCATGTTAGGCTTCTTGAGTAGCAGTAGTATTGATGCGATTTTCCAGGCTTTGGGAAAATGTCCTTCCTTGAACATCGAGTTCATCATAGCTGTAAGTGTTATGACAATGGGTTCTGGTGTTAGTTTTAATACCGTCACCGGACAAGGATCATAAGGAGAGATTGATTTGGTTGACATCAATAACTTATGAATATCCCTGACGGCTAGCAGTGCAAACTATTCAAAACTCAGAAGAAAATTTGATTGAGATATGTATCTCTCCCTGGCACCCAGTTCTCCATCTGTTGTTAGGCCTTTAAATGAGGTGAAAATGGCCTCCACTTTACTACAGAAAAATCTGTCTATTTCATCACAAAACCCCTGATTCAGGGAAACACAACTTGTACCAGGGTGTGCCAAACTGGTAACTATTTTGAAGAGTTATTTGCCCGAATTCATGGATGGAGGTCGTAGACCTGTAACCAAATCTTGTGTAAGCAATTCATTGTCTTTGAAAAAATTATTAGTATTATTTTTCTGAAGAATTTGAATACCTTAGTTTTTAAGTTGAAAACATTTCAGCCAAAGATAAAAAAAGTGCTGCAGGAGATTAAAAGTGGGTATCTGTTGCAAATTTCCTACAGGGGTTTCTAATAAGGCCGGGGACCCCAATGGTAGTGTTTTAGCCTTGTTTGGCAATTGCCAGGTTAATGGTACCATGTCTTCCCCTTGCCTCTTGGGCCTCTCTCTAAAAAAGGCTTCCTGGATGATTGCCTGGATGGCTAGAACCCAGCTGTGCATCTAAGTCTTCCGATCTGGTGTTAATGGTGGTGTAATAGTCCTCTATTAGATAGGGATAGGCTTTCTCTTTGTTGACGTATTGCATATCTCTTTAAACATTGTCTGCTTTCTTCTTTAATTCAAAAGTATTGATCTCAGCAATGGTTGTATTGAGTTATTGAGTTTGTCAAGGGGTGCTTTTGCTTTTGTACTGAATGACAATCTACCTTTTTGAGGCATTTCTCTAGTTTTCTCCACCATACCAAATTACTGAAACCACGGTTATTATTATTTTTAGGTACTCCATCACTACTAGGTCCTGATGAGACCTCACATTGCCAAGTGGGTTGAAAAGTAATTGACTATGTGAAGTGAACCATTTGTCAGCTACTATTATTGTTTTAGTTTGCTGCGAATACTCATTATGTATTGATTTAATGGTTGCTTGTGTACATTTTTGATGAAACCTTGTTTTATGTCACAATGAGTCACAACCATGAAATATAGGTTTCACAATGACTTGGGACCCCATGCACTGAATTTAAAATAAATATGTAATCAACATATTTTCAAACTAAATTTGTGTTATATGCCTTTTCTCTTTCCAACATCTCCTTGCCTTCGATTATTGTGATTGTGCTAATATGTATTAAGTCCCATTGATTGATTGTCCACAGTAACTGCTGTTTTCTGTTAAACAGTAAAGTACCCTGGTTCCATGTGAATAGGGTGTCCCTTGTTTTTTCATACACTGCTTTCCTATCTACAGCAGACATGCAACACCACGTTATTGCAGAAGAACATGTGCACGATATCGGCTCATAATCCAGTTGTCCTCTCCTTGAAATGGATGCACCCAATACCATTGAGCCCCACATGGAGGCTCCATCAGACACCTTGGAAGACCAGGTCTTCTGGGAGGAGATCAGGGGGGAAACTGCACACTGTTTCGAGGCCAACATGGGGATGTTCTCCTCGCCAAACGCAGAGTCGGACACCTTCAATGTGGTCCTGAGAGGTCAATGTATAGCTCCCACTATAGGGGTCAGACACACCTTACTGGGAGAGGTTGAGGAAGCCGAGGTGACCCTCAGGTTATTGGAGCGCAGACGGCCAGACCACCCAGAGCTTCAGCAGGCAGTCTTGGAGGCCAAAGAGAAAGTGGTAAGACAGACAGAGAGGCTTAGATGCTTTGATTATAAAAAGTACCTAGAGCGTACTCACGCAAAACAAGATAAATCGGGATTAATCCACGCATGCTTGGGGAACCCAGTGATCATTAGCCTGCCACTGGAGGAAACAGAGAATGAGGAAGGGACTAGACAATACACACAGGGAAAGATCAATGAGGTCTTCGCCCGCTACTATGCAAGATTATACAAAAGGATGCAAGAAGGCGAGAACAAGGAAGCAAGGGAGTACTTCACAGGTCTGCAGATGATGAGGCAGAACCCCTAGGAGGCTGAGGTGCAAGGCACGGAAATTGCGCAACACAAGGTGCGAGCCGCCATCAAGGGCATGGCAAGGAATAAGACTCTGGGTACAGATGGTTTACCGGGTGAATTTTACGCAGTATATGCGGAGAAGCTGGTGCCCCGACTTGTCACACTGTACCAGGAGGCCTGAGGAGTGGGTATACTGCTGGAGAGTACTAGGGAGGCCCTCATTGTCCCGGTGCCTAAGCCTGGGAAAGAGCTGCATGACTGTACAGCCTACAGACCTTTATCCATGCTGCACATGGAATATAAAATTCTGAGCAAGGTCTTAGCGATGCGCCTGCACCCCCACATGTCAAAACTAGTCCATGCAGACCAGGCAGGGTTTATTCCAGGGCAAAACATGGTCACAAATATTAGGAGCCTCCTGGCTCTCATGGATTCCAATGTGTACGAAAAGGAAGATGCGGGAGTGTTCGCAGTGGACATCGAGAAGGCCTTTGACAGTCTTGAGTGGCCATACCTATATGAAGTCCTGTCCAGGATGGGTCTGGGAGGAGGCTTTCCTGCATGGGTACGGCTACAGTATGTGACCACTAGGTCCAGGGTGTACATCGCGAAGACCATCTCACCCAGGCAGACGGTGGAGAGGGGCATGAGGCAAGGATGCCCCTCTCCTCACTGCTGTTTGGTCTGGCTATGGAGCCATTGCCGTGAAGGGTGAGGAGTGGCAGGACTAAAATGGCCCCAGAAGAGGCAAGGTGAAACACTCTATAGCCTTATATGCAGACAACCTTTTACTATTCCTCATTAATACAGCGGATGAGCTGAGAGGGGCGCAGGGCATGCTGGCACAGTTCAGCAATATATTTGGCATCAAAGACAACTGGCAGAAATCTAGACTATATATTTGAAAGAAGGGAACCTCTACTGACAACAATAGATCTTGGTAGCTGTAGGGAAAAATTACTTTTGGTAAAGAAATTTGCTAGATACAACATCACAGGCCTAGTTGTAAACAAGGTTGCTTAAAGAGCCATAAACATATTCACTCGGTGCACTTTTTGTTTTTGATACTTTATTCCATTTTTTTATATGTATATGATATCACTGATTCCTCTTTTTCCTTTTTTATTACTATTCATATTTTGTTATACTACAATTAGTGCACAATTTTAGTTTACAACCTCATGTGCTCACTACATATATACAACACAAATACAATGCAAGACAATAATATACACTCATAAAAAAAAAGTTGGAAAAGAGAGTTCCTGAATTAACAGAACACTTTTATCAGTGGCGGTTGTATATTATGGGACAAGCGTGTTGGCGTGTTTAGGCCTTCTTCAGGGGACGTCTTACATTTTCTATGATATAATGTACAATAAAACATAATAAGAGCACACAAACACCATAAAAGGTCTGAGATTCCATTCCTGATGCACTTATGAACACAAAGGTGTTTTATTTTCTAAACAGTATCTCTGAGCTTTACATTTATAGAGACATTTTTTCTGTCGCTCTTTAGAATCACATATGTACGTAATAACATTTAACAATACAAAAATCATCAAGTTGGCACATTTTGAATGTGGACAAAGACACAAAAGACAAAATTGCTAAGCCTATGTTTGCCTACCGATTGTGAGATCAAGATTACACCAAACAAGAGAGCCAATACAGAGAAGTATTGTTGGGAACTGCGATAGGCAACCTCAAGTGCAGCATGTGTAAAATGTGCCCTTTGGCTTTAGAGAATGACCAAATACAATTGAATGGACAAACAGTGAAAGCAAAAACTATGACCAATTGCAAAACAAAGAATGTAATTTACCTCCTATTGTGCCTGAGCAGACTGGGCTATATTGTAGAAACTTCTTGAAATTTTAAAACACCTGTCTGACAGAGCATCAGTCAGCAATAAGCACCAAAAAAATGTTTGCACTTATGGTGTAACACTTTGGGGTCGATTCCGATCCGGGAAAATGCGCTCCGAATATCTGTACGGAGCGTATTTCCTGTACGAATCGTACCCTGCAACGTCCCCCGTACGTACGGTCAAGTACGATCCTAACCCAAAGCACATCCCGTACGATTCGTACCAAACTCCGTATGAAACAAAAATACATACGTTTTGCATCCGGTTCACGCTGTACGTTACGTCCATACGTAAACAGGCAGCAGTTTCCGTCCCAGCAAGTACGATTAGTCTATTCGACACTCCGTACGACCCTTTTTCTACGGGACCTGTAAACAGCCATAAAACCAGAGTCCAGCTCGAACCGCACCCCGGTAGGCGACATACACACCATGAACCCCATCGTTCTTGTCATCCCAGTCCTGTACGCCTACGACCTGGTGCACAGAAACCAACGAAGGCGCAGACGGTGAGTACAACGTACCGCAACAATGGAAGTGTACATGTACGGTGCGTCACACGCTTGCGTATATCACCAATGCAATAGTGATACGAGGCGCAAAAACACGGCAGGAATGTTGGGGTATGGTGCATCACACGCACACATATATCACCATTGCAATAGTGATACGAGCCGCACGCACGCCATGAATGTCGTGGTGCGGTGAGTCATACGCTCGCGTATATCACCATTGCAATAGTGATACGAGCCGCACACACGGCAGGAATGTTGGGGTACGGTGCGTCACATATGAGTAGTGGGTGGATATGACTCCCAGCAGTGCACAACAGTATAGGGGTGGGTGCAGAGGACTCCCAGCAGTGCCCAGACATAAGAGGGGTGGGTGCATATGAGTCCCAGCAGTGCCCAGACATATGAGGGGTGGTTGCAGAGGACTCCCAGCAGTGCCCCGACATATGAGGGGTGGGTGCAGAGGACTCCCGGCAGTGCCCAGACACAAGAGGGGTGGGTGCAGAGGACTCCCAGCAGTGCCCAGACATATGAGGGGTGAGTGCGGAGGACTCCCAGCAGTGCCAAGACATATGAGGGGTGGGTGCAGAGGACTCCCAGCAGTGCCCAGACATAAGAGGGGTGGGTGCAGAGGACTCCCAGCAGTGCCCAACAGTATAGGGATGGATGCATATGACTCCCAGCAGTGCCCAGACATATGAGGGGTGGGTGCAGAGGACTCCCAGCAGTGCCCAGACGACATAGGAGGGGTGGGTGCATATGACTCCCAGCAGTGCCCAGACATAAGAGGGGTGGGTGCAGAGGACTCCCAGCAGTGCCCAGACATAAGAGGGGTGGGTGCAGAGGACTCCCAGCAGTGCCTAGACATATGAGGGGTGGGTGCAGAGGACTCCCAGCAGTGCTCAGTTATAGGGTGTGGGCATTATAATCATCAATCCACAAATACATGGTGGTATGTTAACATCCCTAACTTATGAGTTTACTGAGAGTGCCATAGCAACACATCACTAACAGCAGTGTCCCACTCCTCGGTGGATGGATTTCTGTCACACACTGCGTGACACACCACATGTGGGTGTGATGTCACATCCCACATGCATATCCACCCATGGATGTTGCAGGCAACCTAAACACCTTGTCATCATGACACAATAGTGTACAGTCATATAACAGCCCAACAAACTAAGAGAGCAAAAGGGAATACACACTGTCATGTACATCCCTGGGCTGATATGAATGTCCAGCTGGTGGTCACACCACCAACATGTACTCTCTCATGGAAGGAATAGGCTAGAAACCCCTTACATACAATGCACAACATTTTAAGTCATGTGAACAAATACCCTGCAGAACAATTTCCTACATAGGGATAGGCTGGGATTACACACCTGTATAGTGGGAAAAACGGTGAATGTGCCCATGAATGCATTAGTACACACTCAAAACACAAGTACAGTGAGTTGCATGGATGGCACCGACGAATGAGCAGTAGTCATCTGTGAGCAGGCATGGCCGTTGCTGAAAGGAACCATCAAGTAAATAGGAAATCTGCACACATGTCTTGCACAACAATTGTGCAACTGTCTGTAGTAAATATCTCACGTGTCACAGAGGAGGGAACACTCCTTGGGACAATGTCTCTAGACAAACTGGACATACACAACCAATGATAACTTGCTGAGACGTTGTGATGTCACATACATACCATGGTCCACCTCATTAACATCATAAAATAGACATCTGTCTAAACCCCAGAACATTACCATGACACCAACACCTAGGCCCTCAGCACCTAAAGCAAGTACCTGAAATGCAATAGTTCAGAAGGAAAAATAAAATTCTTCATTCAGCTCAAAGTAAACTTTTTTGAAAAATTAGTCAAGGTTCCAAGAAGGCCAATGGCCAGTCCACATAAAAGTTTGTGTTGGGGACGTTGGGGAGGTTGTCGACCCCAAACTTGCCTGCACAGAATGGAGCTAAAGGGTTGTGGACCCGTGGGGGGCATCATCTGGCTCAGGGACCGGCACCGCAGGGTCAGGAGGAGAGGGAAGGGTATGTGTTGTGGTTGCAAGGGGGGAGGAATCCTCCTCAAGGCCTGTGCAGTGCCAAAGGTGGAAACGAATTCAGCGCTGCACACTGCTGCCAGTTCCGCCAGACCACCACCTGCACCCGGGGACACAATGGGAGTGAAGGTAGAGGGCTCTAAATTTTGCGGCCGGTGTCTGTGACTGTGTGCCTGCATCCCCCTGAGATTGCATGCCTGCAGATCTGCACCGATACTTTCGTGGTGGTTTGGTGGTTGTGTCTGTTGATGTTTGAAATCTTGTGCGTCTGCGTGTGCTCTGGACAGGCATGGGAGAGGGGGGTGTGGATGGGTCTGAAGGAGGGGGGGCAGACCGCTGCAGGAGGGCAACTGCTGCCGTCATTGACGAGTCCATGGACGCTAGAATCCGAAGTTGGTCAGACATCGTATCTGACATGCCCTCCATGAATGACAACAACTGTGTCAGGATACTAGTGTGGCCATGGAGGACAGTCAGCATTGATGTCTGACCAACATGAATCTGCAGGAGTAGGTCCACAGACTTGGCACTGAGGGGAGCAGGGGAGACTGGGGCAGGGGCAGGGGCTGTGGTGCCGGGGACAAAGGAGACATGGGGGGCAGCACGGACAGAACGGCCCCTAGCAACTGGGAGGGTGGAGATGGGTCTGGAGGAGGCAGGGACAGACACAGTGATGGAAGATGGTGTCGCCGCATATTCCCCCTCCTCCTGGGAGTCAGAATCCGATCCGTCCACATGGTAGCTGGTGGTGTCTTCCAAAGGTCCGGCTGGCTGATTCCCCTCACCCTCCGTGCCACTCTCTTCCTCTAACTCCTCAGCTGAGGTGGCACTGCTGCTGGGTCCCTCCTCTTGGCCCGTGATCATGTCTTCTCCTGTGTATGTTGATGATGCTGTGGGCAAGGAGAAAAAACAAAAATGCATCAGTCACCTGTACACGTCTGACACATGAGCACAAAATCAGTAGGTCACACTGCAAATCATAGCAGGCGTCATGAGTAACAGCCAGATAGCTCTGCACGTATTTGAGAATAGTACTGACCAGTTGATATAGACACAATGATACTTGGACACAAGGATTCAAAGAACACACCAGGTTACACTTGAATGAGAATTACACGGAGAAGCTCCTGTTTTGTCACAGGATAGCTGATCTACACCAAGAACTAATGCCACCTCAAGTCGAAAAAGAAATGAACAGTACTGTTGGGCCTCATGGCAAATTAAGACACCACACTCCCCAAGGTGACACCACACTCAGAGCCCTGTTACTACTTCTGGGGGAAAAATAATGTCAAGAAATGTTGGCTGCTTGTGACTCACCATACTTCACACATTCAACTTGTATTTAATGGGTTCATTCTCCATCTTGTGAAGCAAACACGTATGTGCCTGCATGAAATCTGTCTCACAAGGAAATGATCACAAAAACACATCTACACATCCATTGAAACAGCTGGCAAACTTTAACATGAAATACTGTTACAATAAAATGGTGTAGCACATTGGCCATATACATGGTCTAACTGATGTCTTGATGGCTTGGCACACATTAGTTTGCACAATTGACTACAAAGGAGTCTCAAGATCTCAAGACCACAATGGGGACATGTATATGGAGATCAAGGCACAACATTGATCACTAAGACTGGCCTACTTCAAAAGATGCCTGCTTCGTCAAAAATTTGGAAATGTATTTTTGTGTGCACTTCCTTGTGAGACAACTATTATGCAGGCAAATAAGTATTACTCACACAACTCGTCATATCAACACTTTCTAAACAGAAACACCATTTAACAAGTCTTGTGAGTGCCAAGGTACTTCCATCAATGTGTGACAACTTGAAATATGTGAGTCCTCACAGGGGCATCTAATAGCTGAACATACAGTTGGTAGCACATAAGACACACTGGCTGTCATGTGAAGGGGCCCACATGTGCCAAATCAGGACAATGCTCAAGCTAATGGGCCTGCAATTGTGAAGAACACAATCATTGCTACATCGTGGACACACCCTTATCCCCAGGCAAAATGTCAACACAATAGTGTGCACAATAAGACAAAACAGCGTTGCACCAGAACTACATACATGTGGCAAAAATGAATTAGGCACAATGATGTCTTGAAACAAATGACATAGGCTGTCAAGCCCCAAATGAAAGCACTGTCCACCATCACAGGGGAAGGGCATGGTGAAACATCAGCAAGCCAATTCTCACACACAGGTCCCAACTGCCAAGGTTCAATCAGGTAGGCCCATTAGACCTCTCCTGCACAACACCCCCATCCCTCAGTCAATGTGATAGATACAGCTCAAGTAGTGAGAACTCAGAATCGGGGTAACAAAAACTGTGTAGCAACATTTTTAAAGG
Source organism: Lissotriton helveticus (assembly GCF_964261635.1). Taxonomy (NCBI): domain Eukaryota; kingdom Metazoa; phylum Chordata; class Amphibia; order Caudata; family Salamandridae; genus Lissotriton; species Lissotriton helveticus. The sequence continues at coordinate 44,258,104 of NC_136063.1, forward strand.
TAACCCAGCTCACCTTGTGGGGCTGCCAATACATATTAGTCATGAACAACCAACAACAGATTGTTGTGACTAGGCACACAGGCACTGCTCTGTGTGAATATGCGCAAGCCACATTTTGTATCCATGTCCAGTGGGAACATGTAGCAGACACAGGAGAAATATAAACCATGGCAGGGACCAATGCCACAGAGGCAGACCCATGCTGAACCCACATAGAATGGGCACAGTGTTGGATGACACACATGAATTGGAGGCCAGGGTGTTGCAGGGAACTGTGGTGGGCACACTGATCGGTGGTTCTGGAATGAATTGACTGTTACATTAAGAACCTTCATGGCACAATGCATATCTCCCAAATAATGTACATCATGTCTGACTACACAACATGGGTCATGCATGCTGCAAGGGTGTGCAGTTGGAAGCTCACACTCTTATGTTGAGACTTGTCATCAGTGCTAACAAATGTGAAGCCCTAACACAGTGCACAGGTCATGGCACAGGCAAGGTCCCAAAAACATGTCACAGACCACCCTCCACACATGAAGCGCTAATCAATGTGCAGTCTAAATAACTTGCAGCCTAGGTGAACTTGTGCAAATTTGAATACACACAGACCAGGGGACACATGTGAAGGAGGGGAAGGGATGCAAAAAAGCACCCTCAGAATATGGGGACTAGAAAATACACTGCACATTGAACCTGTCTGACCAGACACCCCAATTGTGGGGGTGTTTGCATTCTTCAGAGCACCTCAAGTAGCAGGTGACACACAACACTACAAACATCCATGTACCTACCCCCTCATTGCTGCTGTCTCTCCTGCAACTGCCTATGGAGGTCTCGAAAGACCACTTTCAGGACCTGGAGCATGTGGGGGTGATGTGACGGCTTCCACCATGCCGGCGGGGAGGTGGCAGCTTCAGCTGGACCCGGGCAATACGCCGGGTCCAGCACCGGATGTCCTGCCACCTCTTCTGCACGTTGCGCAGCTGCCGGCGCCGGCCCCCCCACAGACCTGACAGCCCGGACAATGTCCAACCAGATCTCCCCCTTCTCGTAGGCAGTTACCTGTCAGGAAGCCAAAGGGAAAGTACATCACTACACCGGCTACATGTCCCAGAGACACACACTTGCACAAACATTGATGATGTGAACAGGCATAGGATGGTGGCAGGACTTGCATCATGCCTTTGAAAGGCATCAGTGAGTACATTTAGCTGTCACTCCGGGGGGAACACTGTTACACCTCAGTGAAATGGGGAAATAAAACCAGCAAGGTGTGTCACAGCAGATTGTGTCATTGAGTATGCATGCAATGCCACAGTTAGCATAATGCAAGTGAGAAGTGATCACAGTTGAACTACATCATGCTCTGCATGAGAGACAACACCATGTACACCCCCTGGGACTCTCTCAAAACCACATTGCATGTCTGTCCCACCAATACACAATGCCTGTTGTGAGACTCACACAAGAGCTGCACAGTCACAGCTACTGCAGTCAGCACTCACCTGCTCCCCTGGTCTCCCATACAGCTTGCTGTACTGTGGTAGGAGGGCATCCAGCAGGACCTTGTTTTCCTCTTCTTGAAGGATGTGCCCTCTCCATGGTACACACCATGAGAGTCCAGGGAATGCAGAGACAGAAGCAGTGTGTTCCACTCCAATGTTGTGCAGGCAAGTGCTCTCTCACAGCCACATGCTCAAGGCTGTGAGAGAGCTGATTTAAGGCTAAATCAGTGCTGCTGAGGGGCTTTCAGTCTCAGGAGTACAGTGCGATAGGCCAGAATCCTTTGCATCCTACGTTTCATCCAATCCCTTTAAACATAAGGCCCTGATACACATTGGCATGGTTCAAAATTTGGGCTTCAGCTCCACCCAAAGTTTGCAACATTGTATATTTTTGGCCAACTGACTTTTGCAGGACACCTGTAGCACACACTCAAATCTCAGTATCCATGACAACCAGCCTGTATTCAGGCCTATAACTCATCCCCTTTGTGTCCCACAAGTATTTTTTGAGCTCCACACAGTGTACGGAGCCTTTTACATTGCGTATTGCACCATTTTAATAGTGATATGATGCGCACACACGCGCGTAATGTTGGGGTGTGCTTCACTCGCGTATGGCACGATTAAATTGGTCAAACGATGCGCACACACGCATCTAATGTCGCGGTACGCTTCGCTCGTGTATGGCACGGTTACAATTGTGAAATGATGTGCATACACGCATCTAATGTCAGGGTACGCTTCGCTCATGAATGGCACGATTACATTGGTTAACGATGCACACACACGCATCTAATGTCGGGGTACACTTTGCTCGCGTATGGCACGATTACATTGGTGAAACGATGCGCACACACAAATCTAATGTCGGGGTATGCTTCGCTCACGTATGGCACGATTACATTGGTGAAACGATGCGCACACACGTCGGGGTACGCTGCGTTTCACAGGCTTGGTTTCTCAAGCATTTGTTAATGCAGGGGTACGGTGCTTTTCACACGCTCATGTATGCCACCATTAAAATAGTGATACGAGGCGCACACATGGCAGGGATGTAAGGGTACTGTTCTAACAAAGATGGGTAACACGTTATTATCATTTCATTCATACATGTACAGTCCATAGGTGTGGCAGGTAGTGAAATAGCACAGGGCGTCCGATCCTGTTGCCCAATTGATGTGTGCAGACCTGTCTACACATGTAATGTGTGATGGTGCACTATGTGCTACACATGACCTTAACACTTGTCACAGGAGTAGCATCATGCAGATGTGCAGATGTAGCCAAGCACATCAACACTGGGATGGCACAGTCATCACTACGGGCACCTGTCTCATGATGCCAGGAATGGGGGCACTTAGTCACTTGACATTTCACGCTCAGCATGACCCTATGTGACAATGTTTGGTGTGTGTCATGTCAAACATTGAGCCTGTTGTTTGTGTTACGTAAACTGCATCTGCTGTTGGTGCATCTAACATGGGTCTGTGTTGAGATGGGCTATGGTGTCATATGTATGCTCACCATGCCACATGTACATTTATGGGGCTTATGTGTATGATGGCACCACACATAATTTCTCCCAAGGCACACATGTGTGCATCCTGACAAGGGCAGAGTTGTTTTCTTCTCACATGCACAGCTTAATTTGTAAGTGTTTGTTATGTTCTTTTGCCATTCCATGTGTCCTGTGCATGTGCCTTGCAGTCAGCTGTCTGGATGGCTTGACAATCCTTCAACGGCAGGTTTGGTGACGTGTGTCACTACAGTGATATCTTGGGTTGTTCACTCAGACCAGACCAGCAGCTTGTATCAGGGCATGTCTTGTTATTAGTGGCAAACAACAGGTGTATCTGGGCTTACGTTGGGGGGCCAGCAAAATGCCATATGTGTACTGGATGTATGTGACACACCTGACTCCTCAGTGACATGATGTCTAGTAGCTTTTTTGCATGTGCTATGTACCTTGCCAGTAATGTTGTTTGACAGTTATTCTCCATTCTTCACAATCATGTCCTGCAGGGCACCGCCTCTACCAAGGCCATTTCCAGACTTGGCTACCATGAGGGAACGTGACTGCATCTGACGTTACAGATTCACTCAACAGTTGATTCAGGAGTTGACGGACAAACTGGCACCACATCTTGAACCGCTAAACAGGTATCCAACTGCGCTAACCCCCAAGATGAAGGTGATGGCAGCCCTACATTTTTTTGCTACAGGTACGTTCCAATTGACCATAGCTGATGTCGGGGGCATGTCCCAAACGATATTCAGCCATGTCTTGCGTGATGTGTTTTCAGCAATGTTGCAGCATATAGATGAATTCATCAGATTTCCCACTCCTGAAGAGTTGAGAGATGTCAAGGGCGAATTCTATGCCCTGGGAGGGATGCCACATGTCATTGGGTACATTGATGGGACACATGTGGCTTTGGTGCCGCCTCTGGCTCAGGAACAGGCTTACCTCAACAGAAAACATTACCACTCAATAAATGCCTTGGTTGTGTGTCTTGCTAACATGCTGATTTCCCATGTTTGTGCACGTTTTCCAGGGTCATGCCATGATGCATTCCTCACGAGGCATAGCAGGGTACCACAGATGATGCTGCAGCTGCGCAACAATCGGGCATGTCTTGGTTTTGGGTATACTCTGTGTGTCCTGTGTGTTTCAGTATCTTTTGTCTGTCTGCATCTCATGAACCATTTATTTACATGCTGTATTTTTGCAGGTGACTCAGGATATCCCAACATGACATGGCTGATTACTCCTCTGCGGAACCCAAGAACAGCTGCAGATCAGCGGTACAATAATGCACACGGACAGACCAGGCGAGTGATAGAGCTGCCGTTTGGACTCCTGAAGAGCCGATTCCGGTGTCTTGATAAGACCGGCGGATCCCTCCCATATGCCCCGGCCAAGGTCTGTAATATCTTCATCGTATGCTGCATGCTGCACAACAGGGCAGTTGAGAAGGCGGTGCTACTCATCCTGGATCCTAAGGAGCGGGAACATCCACCCGTGGACGATCAAGGGCTTGGTCATGATGCAAGTGATGAGGAGGGGGAGGATGATATCTGGAGTCAGCTCATACGCAACTTCTTCTCATAATGGTGAGTCACAGCAAATGAGTGTGCAAGCTTGTAGCATTGAGTGGCATGTGTTGCAATGTGTGTGTCCAACTGACTGTATGGAAAGTCACTTTGATGTGTGTCTTGAAGTGTAACGCAAGTGCTGATGTCATGCCACACTAAAATGCACATTGACGTAGCTGATAGTTTACTTGTGTACTACATTGTTTGTGTTATGTACCAGCCCATGTGTTTGGCAAATAATTGTAACGGTGAGCCCTTGTGTGTCTCTCATTCCCAGGTAGCTGTGCCTCTTGTCTGTTTGTGTCATCTCAGAAATCCTGCTTTTTCTCATAATGTTTGCAACGTGGGCATAATCAGCGTTCCATGCACGGACATGTGTATATGTCAGCTTAGGTAAGAGATACACACATGCTTTTTTGTGTTGTAATGGTTTGGGAAGGTGCGGGAACAGTTTCTGTGCATGTTGAAGTACCGTCCCTACATGTGTAGTCACCATGGATCACATTACATGTTGCACCACTCCCATGATGGGACAGTCACCCTTCATGACAGTCATCTGTAGTGGAGTATGGACACTGGTGAAGGTATCTATGTCTTTCAACCTTGACCCTAACACATTGCGTATTCCACGTGTTTTCCTTGTGTAGGACATCACAGCCACAGGCCCCATGGGCAATTGCAGCCTCACTGTGTGCAGCAGGATGTGTTTGGCTCATCCACTTCATCTTGTGTGCCACCACTACAGTTTGATTTCCAAACAACCATGTTGTGAAGGTGTGGGCCAGCATATGTCCCACATGTACTGTCAAGTGTCCTGTGAGTCTGTTCGTATGGATGCATTGCCCCTTGTGCCAGTATGTCATGTCACTGTCACATTGCTTTCTCAGGGCCGGTGAAGGACACAGCTTAGCAAGCCTTCTTGGTCAGTTGGTGTTAACTTTCTATTACCATGATGCCTGGAACGTTGCGCTTATGGTGTCACAACGTTGTGCTGTAGTTTTTGTAAACACTTCCGTTGCACCAGTCGGGTGACGTCAATCCCAGGAATCTCTTGTGGCGTGCTGCACATCCTGTTTTGTGACATTGCTCCTCATTACTCTCCGTTGATTTCCGGACCAGCAGCTTGTAATGTTAGCCATTTAATAACCCTGTTGGACGAGATAATGACTGTCTCTTGTGGGGCTTCCTTGTGTTTACATAATCCCTCCCTCATCGGATGTTCTTCTTGAGGCTCTTGCTGTAGATGTATCATTTCCCTTCTTGACCCTCACTGATTGCCAGTGATAACTAAGGAATGTTGCCTTTGTGTGATTACCACTGCATCGCCTTACTTTTATTTTACATAGCAACCTTATACATACACTCTGAGTACCTTTGATCGTGCATGGCTCTAATTGCATTGAAGCAGCCTGCACAGTCTTGTACACACTACATTCTGGGACTAAATATCTGCTACCTTTTATGTGTCGTTGTCAAAACATCGTAACTTGTATGATTTTCTTTAATGTGATGTCAAGTATGATACAGTGGCTGTTGTTTTCCTTTACAGGTGTAACAGTATAGTTCCTGAGGTATTCTGTGAATCAGTGGCTAATGCTTGTTTACCTTTGTTTCAGATCTCCCTCCCTCCTGTTCCCTTCCTTCCCTTCCCTCGCCTGACCACCCTTTGGAATCAATAATTTACACTCTGACCGAGGGGCTATTGAGAGGTAGACCAGTATGATCATCGCACCTTTATGAGGAATCAAGGATCCTTCAGTCCCAGGCAGTCGTGTGCACATTGTTTCTCCAGCATTACAGGTAAACTCCTTGCATGACTGTTATTTCCTTCTGAGCAATAGGACTGTACATGGACATTGGCTGAAGCATCATGGCCTCCACACATACGTTATCCAATTGTAATGCAAATGTGTCCCGCACAGTACAACGTGCAGCATAACTGTTGCGGCAGATCTATTGCCAGTTTGCAAGTGTCATCTAGGATATAATTTACAAAGATTGTGCATATGGGAGTATGTTTACTGTGGCAACATGCATGGTGTTATTCATAGCTAATGATCCAAATTTTGCATGAAGTATATGGTTGTGTATGTATTGGTGTGGATTGATACACACAACGGCCAGCCCACACCTGCTGACACTGTGTGTCCTGTGCACAGGTTGGGCTTTTGGTGGCCGATCCTGTGTGATTTATGGTGATTGTTGTTCCATTTTAGTTCTGTGAGGCTTTAGTAACCAGACACTCCTTCCTTTCTATACATGGCTTACATTGTGCCTTTCAATCCTCCTTCTCTTTCTGCGCTATATTTTGCATGGTGTCTCACCCCTTCCACCATCACGGAGTGCCCAGAATCTGCAACACACAACTCTCAGAAGCTCCTCCCTCTATTCATCCGTTGTTAATGCATGCGTGACCCTTTAGCTCCAAATCCATGCAAAAGGCAGTACCGTCTGCACATGCAACGTGCACAGTGCAAGACCCTCTGGTCCTTCCATTACGCAGGTAACACAACAGACTCATTGTCCAGCCACCCTCCAAACTGGGAACACAAGGCATTCATCCACCTGCTATAATGCAACCCCAGCAAAACCCCTACAGCTTTGCTGGCTGTGTGTGCAACTGCTCCTGCCAACAACGCACTGCCCCGCATGACAGACCATGTCCGTACTACCAGGTCATGTGCCTCCTACTGCACACCCGCTGCACACCCGCTACTTCCACCAGAACGCCATTGGACTCACCTCAGCCAACACAACAGCCCCACACATTGCCTTCATTACAGTGCCCTGTTTGCACGCATCCTCAGCACACCACATCAACATTGCCATCACAGATGGATACGAGATCACCCACATGGCCCACACCAACACTCCGGGACAATGTATAGCAATGTATTCAGAAGTCACATAAAACACCAAGGACATACTCAACATTGTCAGACATCTGAACTTCAGGTTTCACACCAACACCCAGCCCACCCTCAGTCCAACTATCATCTACAGATCTCCTGGCCTAAACCCATATGCCTGCTTAAGCCATCTACAAATATGTCAGCCAACGAGCTTGTCCCAGCGCTGTAGTGTCCCGAAAGTGAGGCAGCTTACAGAAGAGCAAATAATCATGCAGGCTACTTATCCAGGTCTTAAGGGCTTAGCGGCAATCTTATTCATACAGATTCAGACGCTGCGGAAGAGGTATCTTTGTCCAACATTGGGTGGTTCCTACCTGAGCGGTTTCACAGCTGGATCGAGTTTTCACTAAGCAAGGACTAATGAGCTAGTCCTTGTAATTGGAACGCAGATATCGTGATTGACAATAGGGATGCAGTCTCATCCTAGAGTAGACAAGACAAGACCACAGCCTTGTCCTGCCCTGATGGCGAGTGTAAGCGCCTTGAAATCTATTTGTGTAGCCATGGCAGCCAATGGAGTAGTGTGAGATGGGGCAGATGTTGTCAAAGGGAGACACCACATACAAGTCAGGCAGCAGCGTCTTTGCCCATCTGCAGATTATGGCACATGCCTAATGTGAGACCTACGTATGATGCTTTCGTATAGTGTAAATGGTAGGTAATCAGTGCGTGAAGCACCGTTTTGGGTGTGACAATGTGCAGATAGTGTATGATTCCCGAGAAGAGTTTAATCTTGCCAAAACAAGCGGCACTAGCCTCTTTCACCTGTGTGGCACGTGATAGCTGACTGTCCCATCTGAATCCCAGATTCCATGCCAAGGCCTTGTGTGCCGGAGCAATGACCAGTTTCTCTGGCCCCCACAGATCGTAAGAGAGGGTAGAAGGTTTGTTAATGAAATAAGATCTTGGTGTTCACTGTATTAAGCCCTAAAAAATAGAGGTACATCTAGGCCAGAATTCTAAAATAGTGGCACACTCATCATTCAAGGTGAATTGCAGCAGAAGCTCATCAGCATATGATATGATTTTGACTTCAGACATGGCATTCGATGCAGCCAGCATGGTTGAGTGAATATTACAAAACAGAGGGCTGAGAGCAGAGACAAGCGTCACGCCCTACTTCAGTGAATTGACTGGGGAGATGGATGTATAGGTCCGGACCTGCTGTCTGCTGTAAGATAGTGAGTACGATCTCCAGTTCCATATGAAGCACGCCACGCCTATGGTCTTATGGAGGTTCAGAAGAATGGGATGGGCAACGGTGTCAAATGCATTAGACAAGTCTGACAGCCACAACACCGGCTTGGAACCTCCGTTGACCCCCAGCGTATAGATTCTGCACTTTCAATGAGGGCTGACTCCGTACTATATCCATGTTTGATGCAGGTGGTGGGTGATTGTTCCCTTACATCTTGGCCAGAGATGTTAGAAGAGAGTTCGGTGTATGATTGGAAGGAGATTCAGGATCTGCATTGGCTTTCCTGAAGATGGGCAGGAGGAACACGTGTCTCCACACTTCCGGATATTAGCCTAAATTGAGGCAAAACTTCCTGTTGGAGCTTAAATGTTGTTTGGTGCTCTTAAAAGGATGTTGTATAGCTTGGTGGGCAAGGGTTCAGTAGGTGAACCAGATTTACCTATGTGCTACTACAGCATTGAGCATTCATACGAAAAATTGTCTATGATGTGCAACCACAGAGATGGGAAACAGCTTTATAGATTGCTCCTCAGACATTGGAGGAGTGCATCAGCACGCAGGCCCTCACCTACACAGACTATATGGGTCAGGGAGACAGCAACTCCTGGCAGGAGGGCAACCACTGCACCATCCTGCATTTCCACATCAACATTGGCATCCAGTTGCCCAATTAACCAACACACTGCACCACACTCCACTACAGATCCACCTAAACTGATAGACCAAACTCAACACAAACAAGCTGTGTGGCACCCTCACATAGGAAACTCCTACCAACACCACCACCACCACAACCTGCAACCCCACACACTGGATCAGCAGCTGATCCAACACTCTTGCCACATTTGCGGATTTTCCCGTGATGCACAACCACAGTTGCCCCACCCGGGACAGGGCAGACCGACAGGAAACATACAGATGTATACAGAGTCTAGTGCAAACCTTGTATGAAAGTAAAAGACATCTGTTAACTTTCAGCCCTGAAAACCACTTAACACAGACATCACCATATCATCAGCACGGACAAGAGGACAAGCTACAGGTATGGAGTGTGGAGGTGTGGAGTGGTGTGGCTCACTGGTTAGAGGCGGCAGACCCGGGAACAGAGGACGACCCGGGACCAGGGTTCAATTCCCGACGCTGCAGGGTTGTGGACCAGGGTCAGTGGACTCGATAATTCTCGCCTTGGTGCCTACTCTAAGTAGGGATCACACTCGGCAACTCTGGGCATTAGCTTGCCTCATCTCCACAACGGCCCCCCACATACGCCGGGGATGCCTGGTTTCACCTTGGAGATACCCAGTAGGGACCATCTCACAAGGAAAGCCAGGAAGGGTTCCCCAGCGGTCTACAGCGCAGAGATACTCCTTCGGGAGTCGATTCTAGCGCTTTAGAAACCCACAATTAATTAATTAATTATGGCCTAGGCACCAACACACACAACATGAATGACCTCATCGGCATTGTGTGACAATTATCAGAGCCCAGCTCTACATCCAAGAGACATCCAACCCTTGCAAGGCCAAGGGGATCCCTTGCCAGTTACTACCACTGGAAACTAGTGTACGTTCACTGCATCCTCGCCACATAGAGGCAGACAGCGCTATTTTCCACAGGACTCCGGTCAGCATCAAAGACACCACCCGGCTCATATACACCATCCACTCCGGCTCACCATCTGGACCCTTGCCACACAACATCTCCACACAGTGTACACCATCATTCAGGCCCCACCTCCGGGATGTCATGAATGTCTACTTTCAGTATGCCACTTTCAATGTGAGCTGTAGGCATGCAGGAAGCCATTCCCTACTTTGACGACGTACGGCATTGCCGCAGGATATCATGGGACATCACCCTGCTTCCCTACCCAGCAAGTGACAGTCAACATGCTACTGAGCTTCTCATTCCAAGCAAACATCTGCAGGCAACTCGCACCAGACCGTCTTCAACAGTAATCACCCCACTGCAACAGCCCTCATTGCTTCCAGCACCAACATCTTGGACCCTGCTCAACAATGTATTTATTCATTTTATTTTATTTATTCAACTTGTTAAGCGAACTGTCAAATTGCAGGTATCCTGGCGCTGAGCAGCTAAAGAATTGGGGTGAGTCTGGCCGGAAAACTGCCGTCTAGATCTTAGGGAAACAGCCTCCTGAACGGGAGATGTTCTCTAATTTGTCTAATTTCCCAGGGAAGTTTGTTCCACAATCTGGCTGCTGCCACTCCAAAGGATGTACCTCCTGACCTGACTTTCTTAAAGCTTGGCACCTTCACCAGTCTGGCTGAGGACGAGCGAAGCAGTCTCGATGGAGTGTACCAGTCAAATTATTTTGCAAAGTCATTGGTCCGCCCCCATGAAGGGCTTTAAAAACCAGACAGAGCGATTTAACGTGCACTCTCTGTCTCAAAGGGAGCCAGTGGAGTTTGGCTAGGGCAGCAGAGGCAGAGGACCTTCTAGACAGGCCTAGCACCAGCTTGGCAGCCGCTGATTGGATCCTTTGTAGCCTAGCCAGGAGAAAATTAGGGGAGTCCAGAAGGAGGGCATTACAGTATGATGAAAGCGAAACAGGTGGCTGTAGTTTTTGTAACCTGGGCTTCCAGGGAAAGCTTGCAGTCAAACATAATACCCAGGTTACGAGCATTTTTTATTGGTTGCACAGTGATAGAAAAACCCGGGGGCCAGAAGTTGTCAGGAAGAGGACGGGGGTTATTGTTCGCAGCACAAACAATCACCTCAGTATTGCCAGCATTGAATTGTAGGGAGTTGGCCCGAAGGCATTGGCCGTATCCTGCAGGCAATCATGGAAAACCTCTACAGACGTTGAATCCTCTCCCTCAAAGGAGAGGATCATCTGAGTATTATCGGCGTAATTCACTATGTCTATGTCGTAGGATTTTATGACCGCAATCAGAGGTTTTAAATAAATGTTAAAGAGAATAGGGCTAATTGCCGATCCTTGAGGCACACCAAACTGCACATTAGAAAAAGCTGATTGAAAGGGAGGGAGGGATACTACCTGCTGTCTATCGTGCAGGAAGTAGCGAAACCAGCATAAAGCACATCCTCTCACTCCAGCCTCGCTAAGTCTCTCCAGCAGAATCCCTTATCGAAGGCGGCAGACAGGTCAAGCAGAATCAATACAACTGCCTGACCCCTGTCTGTTTGCCTTCAAAGCTCATCCATGACAGTCACCAGGGCAGTCTCGGTCCCATGTGCCAGTTGGAAGCCGAACTGAGCCTCTTCCAGCCAGTTTTGTTGTTCAAGGTGCTCGGAGAGTTTAATGGCAACAGCACGTTCTACAATTTTAGATGGAAATGGTAGTAGGGAGATAGGCCTATCATTTTTAGAACATTCCGGATCTAGAGACGGCTTCTTTAGTAGTGGGGACACTAACGCTTGTTTCTATTGTTTGGGCACTATTCCACTCACCAGCGACTGATTACAGATCAGCCGAAGGGTGGGGAGGCGATCCTTCTCATACTCCTTCCAGATCTTATGTGGCACTGGATCCAAGGTGGAGCCGGATGTAATACCATGTGCCCCAGGAGGCCTATAGCATACAATCCCTGCGCAGACCAGCCCCAGTTAATTTTTTATGGTCACACCAAGTAGTTCTAGGTCCGTGATTGCATCACCATGAGTATACCACCCTCACCCCTTTGACTTCTCATACAGCATTCAACACCATGTGGTACCACAGTGTCAGATCACACATCTCCAACACTGGGATCCAGAGTGCGGCCAGGATGAAAGCCCCAAGTACCTCACCAGGAAGGCCCAGGGATTCGCCCTCCCCACTTCGGCACATAGTACACTGGGGTCATGTTGCCCAGGACTCATCTCTCAGTGTGTCTATCTACATTGTCTCCTTGACGCCACTCACCAACATCACATGTGCAGATGACCTCATCATCATGCCTTTGACAGTCAGCTGCTCCTCGCCCTCACCAAGGAACCAGCCACTCCCAGATCCAGATTCAAGAAGGCATGAGGTGCATTGACATATGGAGGAACATCAGCCACATGAGGCTGGACTTGGACAAGACTAGGCTCATCATCTGAGGAATGTCCCCTTACGGCTGGGACGAGTCCTTGTGTCACAACGGCCTCAGCAGCGCACAGGCACACATTGGTCACATATGCACGCAGGTGCTCATCGTACACTCCTTGCTCACAATGGACATGCAACTCAACGCCATCCGCACCTCATGCTGCAAGTTCCTCCGCATGCAGCAAATGTTCATCAAATAGATCCACTCCTAGTCAAGACAGACAGTCACCCAGGGCCACAACACCAGGCAGCTCCACTACAGCAATGCCCTCTAGGCATCAACAACAGCCAGACTCCATGAGGACTTGTACACATACAGGGTGCATCAGCACACCTCATCCTCAACATCCCCTGCCACAGGCATATGACCGTCCACCTGAGATTCCTACAATAGGCTCACTGTCAACAGCAGGGTCACCTTCATACTCCTCAGCCACACTCAGGAGGCACTCCACAACCCCTTCCCCGAAGACGAACATGGACGTCTCCCATCCAACACCCCATTGTGCCAACTCCATCCAGTCAACCTTGCCCTGGTCACCATTCTTCGCATCCACAGTACAACTGCATGCGGAAGATAGTTCACCCACATCAACATACAGACCTAGTACTCCCTCCCTGGGTACCTCCACATGACCCATGACCTCTACGCCTTAATTACACTAATCCAAAACTGTCTGTCTGAACAGTATTGCAAACCCCACCCCCCAGCAGATTGAGACCATCACAGGTGAGTATAGCGCTCCATGTATGTAATAGATAATACATTGTGACCTATGTGTGTCCTCGACCGGACTCAGATCCCAGTGTATGGATGGGTTGAGTTTGTTCCACACTGTGGCATACTTTCACATATCCTTACACGTATGTTGTAGAATGATGGTAAATGACTGCAACATCAATTTCAGTAGTGTTGTTTTCGTTTATTTATGGTTCTTGTGGGGGAAACGTGAGTTAGTGAGGGGTGCTGTACAAAAAGGGGGGGAATCCAAAGTTCACAAAGGGAGATCTGATGCCTTGCAGTTGGAGTCGCCAGAGTCCAGAGCACAGTGCTTGGCATCATTGGTCAGACAGGAACCAGCAAGTCCATGTGGGAGAGTAGGAGAGTCAATGAGGTGATGCTGTTGCACACAGACTCCAGGGGCCAGACCAGGTGTCCTGGGAGATGCGCATGGCCCGCTGCCTCTCAGGGTGTCTTCCGTGGATGACCCACCTTCCTTGGGGGACCCTTATATGCAGGCCTTGACGATGCACGGGACGCTCCGTCGGACGATTCCTGCTCCTCCTCCCTCCCTGTGCCTGGTGGTCGTCTTTGCCTTCATGTGTTTTGCCTGGTGACACAGGGAGGGTGCTGAATGTTGTCAGCAATCCAACGGAGTGATTGGCTAATGTCCCTGTGCACCGCCAGATGGAGGTCTTGCCTCCATCTGTCCTTGGTATTGTTGTTGACTGGCATGTTGCTCAGCCTGCATGTTTTTTATCTCAGTGAGGGCCCCCACTACCTGGCTGAACTCCCTGGTGTCCCGCCGGTATACCTCCATGATGTCGCGGAGCTCAGACATACCGGGACTTGCAGCTGGCAGGTCAGGTTCTCGCCTCTGCCTGCTGCCACTCCCGCCACCCCTGCCCACACAAGCCCGGCCTGCCGTTGTGGCACATCAGCTCGACAGGACCCCTGAGTGATGGCAGTGGTGGTGATGTCTACCCCCTCCTGGGTGCCTGTGGAACCGTGTTCCTCATTGTCAGACTGGCTGGGATGTGGCAGGAATGCTGGTGGTGGTCGGCGCAGGTGTGCCTGATCCAGTTGCTGCAGGTCGGTTGGGGTCATCCATGGAGTGGTGAGAGGCGTCGCTGTCGGTGGGATGAGGGTCCTGCAGAGTATGGGAATCATCATCCCCATCGTTGGGGTTGGCTTCTGCACGTTGCCCTGTGGGTGTGAGAGACGGAGAATGATAATGCCATTTAATGCTACATCTATTTCTCATACACATTGTAGTTGGCACAGTTCCACCTGGTAGTTGTCCATGCTTTGGATTGTACTCAATATTCACTTGTGGATGGGTATGTTGTGGGGTACGATTGATATGTGATCCTGAGTCATTGACATGGGGGCATATTTACTAAATATGGCACAGCCCTGCATATCTGCAGAGATTCACCAGTCATTGTGCACCACAGCTATGCCTGAACAGATGCTACGCATTCACATTGTAGAGCACCATGGTGGAAAAATGGGACAGCTGTGTCACACATCTGTGCTGTATGAGTAGGCGCATTCCAGGAGTAGCGTCACCAGTGCAAGTCAGCTCCAGCAATGGTCTGTGGGGCCCTATCTGCACAATGTTGCTTCATTCCTTAAACCTGCATCAGCCATGCACAGGGTTTAGTCGCAGCATGTGCTTAAAAGTGACAGAGTGAAATCTTGTAGATTTCACATTGCCACTTTTGGGAGGCGCGCCTGCGCCGTAATGCAGACCCCCATCCCCCCTGCATCAGTACACTTACTTGTGGCACAGGGCTTTGAAAACTGACACATCTCCCAGATGCGTCAGCTTGTAAATTACCAGCACCTTGGCGCGTCTTTTGTGCCGCCAGTGTGTCACAGGGGAGACGCAATGGCAGCGTGAAAGAAGCACAAGTGGCTTGTGAACGTGCACAACGTATTTGTTGCTTAGATGCTTCATCTGATCATGATTGGTTTAGTTGTGTTACATGAGCATTGTGACAGTGGGGAACTGCATTGCCTGTCCCAGATGGGTATGTTTGTGTGAGGGGTGTGTGTGACAGCCTGTGGTGGTAATTGGAGTCTGATTTGGCACTGGGCCTCCCTCGTAGTGTGGCTGTCCCCCCATGGAGCATGCTGCCATGCCAGTGGCTGTGAGTTCCTGCCCAAGACATCTGACCTTGTTGTCCTAGTGTTTGTGTTTGCACTGGTCACTGGAGGGCCTTGTGCAGCCTACACCAGGACCCAGTGTCAACTAACTTGTCAGTACATTCACACTCCATGTGCATTGAGCATGGGACATGGGTGTGTACCTGGGCCATATGGGATGAGTGCTATGAGACATGGACATCCACAGAGATGTTTGTAGGGGTGGGCAGATTGTTTTCTTTATCACCATCTCCCTTGCACCCTTCTGGTCCTCTGCCTTGCATGCTCCTCCCATCCACCTTGCACCCTTCTCACTGTCCCCCTTGCACCCTCCTCCCCCTTGCACCCTGCTCACAGTCCCCCTTGCACCCTCCTCCCCTCAGCCTTGCACCCTTCTTACCCTCCCCGTTGCACCCTCCTCCCCTCCGCCTTGCACCCTCCCCCCCTCTGCCTTGCACCCTTCTGGCCGTCTGCACAATACCCAGCAACCCCCTTGCACCCTTCACACCCAAAGGAGGGTGGTGCTACCTGGGACAATGGGAACATTTGTAAAGCATGATGTTCTAGGGCCAGCCGGATTGTGCCCACACCAGAAACAATGGCAATGCAGTGGGGGCCAAGATCTCCCCCTTGCCCCCCCTGCAGATGCACAGGAATGTGGGTCTGATTTGGGGTCCCACAATGCATTTAATGACACCCACCGTTCCAGAATATTGTACGTCTATTCTTGGGTCTGTGCTTCCTGTAGCATGGGACATGGCATGGGCTTGGTTTGTCAATTGGGCATACACATGTTAGTGGCATTAGCGTTGTTTTTGCCTGTAGTTATGGGCAGGTGGCGCTTGGCTCTTGTTTTGGGAATTGTTTGTACTTGGAGTGTAGATGAGATGCCATTACACCCATGTTACATGAGTTGTTTGCATACTCACCAGGCTTTACGACTCCTTCAATGCCAAGTCCTCCCACCGATGGTAGCAGGGCCATGACCTTCTCCTCCCAGGGATGGTACTGTACTGGTCTGCGGGGACCACCACCTCCGGTGTGCTGGCTCTGTTGGTAGTCGGTGTCCATCTTCCTCTTGACCATCCTCCGTAGATCGTACCACCTGCCATGGCATTCTGTCCTGGTGCGTCTGATGGGTGCAGCAACTTTCACCTTATTGATGATCGTCTCCCACAGGCATGTTTTGTCAGCTATGCTGGCCTGTCTGACCAATGCACCAAACAGCTGTGGCTCGACTCTGATGACTTGATGTACAAGGATCTCCATCTCCTCCTTTGTGAACTTTGGATTCTTGTGTGTGGACATGGTGTGGGGTGAAAGTGATGGGGGGTTGAGTTTGTGTATGGATGTGGGAATGAGGGTATGGGGGTGTGGGTCTGAATGTGATTGGGGTATATGTGAAGGTGGATGTAAAAATGCAGTTGTTGGTGTGTTGTCTGTGGGTCTGCAGCAAAATGTCTATGTTGCTAAGGATGATGGTTTGTGTGTGTGGGCTCTTTTTATTTGGTCCATTTGTGGGTGGGGCTTAGTTTGAATTTTTGGGGTGTGTGTTATAAGGGATGGATCTGAGTTAGGCCCTCTGTTTGCCTGTGTAGATCTGGCCAGGACATTATTTTCCAATGGTATGTACACAGGAGATATGTTTTGTGTTGGTTGTGCGAGTCGTTTGCACCCTCCTTGTGCTATTTTCATGGGTTCGAATCGTATTTGCTTGTGTGTCTCGCTCATACGTGATGTTTATATGGGGTTCGCGTGCACTTCGTTGAAGGGGGTTCGAATCGTATTTGCTTGTGTGGCTTGCTCATACGCGACGTGTATACGAGGTTCGCGTGCGCTTTGTTGAGGGGGGTTCGCATCGTATTTCCTTGTGTAGCTCGCTCATAGGTGATGTTTATACTGCGTTCGCGTGCGCTTCACTGAGGGGGGTTCGAATCGTATTTGCTTGTGTGGCACGCTCAGAGGCGACGTTTATACGGGATTCGCGTGCGCTTTGTTGAGGCGGGGTTCGAATCGTATTTGCTTGTGTGGCGCGCTCATAGGCGATGTTTATACGGTGTTCGCGTGCGCTTTGTTGAGGGGGGTTTGAATCGTATTTTCTTGTGTGGCTCACTCATACGCGATGTTTTCCATACGAATCGCGGTTCATGCGCGAAGACGTTTTTCCATACGAATCGCGTTCTCGGTCCCACGGCTGGGTCGTACTTGTCAGGTCGTACGTCGTGAATACGATTTGTACGGTTTATTTCCTGAGTCAGTATTGTATGGATTTGTGCTTGATATTCGTACGGTTCGCAAGGATTCGGACGTATTTTCTCGCAACGGATCGTACTGCGCGATTCGTACGGATTTATACAATTCGTACGGAAACGGCTACGAATTTGAATCATCGGACGGTTTTCTTTCCTGAATCGGAATCAGCCCCCTTGTATGCATGAATCACACAGAGAATGATATTAAATGTTTTTTTTTAGAAACCATTTACCCTAAAAGTGGGCAAAGTAGTGAATCCATACTAAAGAAACGTGAGGTCTTTTGGACATTTTTAAAAAGGGACTCAATCAGGAAATCACTCGGGCACAGGAGATCAAATAAGAATGCAGGTGCAACCCCTCATCTTCTGTAAGTTCGATAACATACTACTGATGACCAGCAGGCAATTTTTTTTTTGGTCCACCTATTAACACATAATGAAAGATCACTCTTATTAAGATATAAAATAGCGTAATCAGCTGTAACTAGTCAGTGAAATGTGAGAAAAATACTTCACCTTGGTGTGTTTTGCTTTTTCTGGCCACACCTCTGACTCTGCCAACTTCCCAATCCTCAGATTAGTCTCGCTCTCTGATTCTTAGCCCACAGTTCCCCATCTTTTTTCCCACTTCGACCATTGATCTCAGACCCCTCCCAGTCAGGATCACTGACAAAATATTGACCTACAAAAATATCGGACCAAGAATATTGATGTCAAGAATATCGATATTCTATATACATGGTAAGTACAAAAATATTGAGAAAAAATATTGATGTCAAAAATATTGTTATTAAAAATATTGTTTTTTGGGAGTTAAAAAGATGTAAAATACACTAAATAATACTTATAAATGTAAAAAACATAGTTTAAAAATGTTTTATAATGTTTAAAATTAATAAGCAACATACATAATTTAATAAAACTTTAATAAAAAAAAATATATATAATATGTATTATATATACTTACTAAATAATCAGTTTTAATAATTATTTTAATTTATTATGAATTATTAAAAAGCATTATAGATTGCAAAAAAATCTATAAACATAAAATAATATAAATATAAATTAAATAATTATGTATCAGAAATTTTAAAAAAATAATTTCGTTTTAATACTTTTAAAACGAATTATATACTACATTAATTAAAATAATACAAAAAATATTAAATAGCAGAGGGAATAAAACTACTATTCCAAAAATGTTGGATAGCGTAGGGCTTAAAATTACTATTCCCACTCCAGAGAGTGTAACAGTAGGGAAAGCGTTGGATATCGTATGTGTATAAATTACTATTCCCACTCCAGAGAGTGCAATAGTAGGGAAAGTGTTGCATAGCGTAGGGGTTAAAATGACTATTCCCAATCCAGAGAGTGGAACAGTAGGGAAAGTGTTGGACAGCGTAGGGGTAAAAATTACTATTCCCACTACAGAGAGTGCAACAGTAGGACATTTTTGGGATAGCATTGGGGTAAAAATTACTATTTCAATTCCAAGTTCAAGTTCAAGTTCAGGTATTTGTAAAGCGCACTACTCACCCAGAGGGTCTCAAGGCGCTGGAGGGAGGGGTTTACTTTTTATCGAATAGCCATGTTTTCAGTTATTTTCGGAAGGAGATGTGATTCTGAATAAGGCGGAGGTGGGTGGGGAGTGAGTTCCAGGTCTTGGCAGCCAGGAAGGAGAAGGATCAGCCACCCCTGGTGGTTTTTCGGATGCGCGGGACTGCAGCGAGGGCTTGATTGGATGATCTTAGTTGGCGGGTGGGATAGTAGAAGGACAGTCGGGTGTTGAGGCATTCGGGTCCTAGATTATAAAGGGACTTGTGTGCGTGGGTAAGAAGGCGGAAAGTAATTCTTTTGTTGACGGGAAGCCAGTGGAGGTTTTTTAAGTGACCGGTGATGTGCTCTTGGCGCGGGATGTCTAATATGATTCTCGCTGATGCGTTTTGGATGCGCTGGAGTTTTTTCCTGCAATTTTGTTGTAATTCCGGCGTAGAGTGTGTTGCCATAGTCCAGTCGACTCGTGACCAGTGCATGGGTGACAGTCTTTCTTGTTTCGAGGGGGATCCAGCGGAAGATCTTTTTGAGAATGCGAAGGACGTTGAAGCAGGAGGACGATACGGCATTGACTTGTCTGGACATTGAGAGGGAGGAGTCTAGAATGAAGCCAAGGTTACGTGCATGGTCTGTGGGTGTGGGCGCAGATCCCAAAGCGGAAGGCCACCAGGAGTCGTCCCAAGCTGAGGGGGAGGATCCTAGGATGAGCACCTCCGTCTTGTCTGAGTTGAGTTTTAAGCGGCTCTGTTTCATCCATTCGGCTACTTCTTTCAAACCTTCGTGAAGGTTGTTTTTGGCAGTGTTGGGGTCTTTGGTGAGGGAAAGGATTAGCTGGGTGTCGTCGGCGTAGGAGATGATGTTGAGGTTGTGTTGACGTGCAATGGAGGCGAGGGGACTCATGTAGACGTTGAAGAGGGTGGGACTGAGTGAGGAGCCTTGAGGTACGCCGCAGATGACTTCGGTGGGCTCTGAGTAGAATGGGGGGAGTCGGACTCTCTGTGTTCTCCCGGCTAGGAATAAGATGATCCAGTCTAAGGCTTTTCCTTGTATGCCGATGTTGTTGAGGCGTTGTATGAGGGTGTTGTGGCAGACAGTGTCGAAGGCGGCGGAGAGGTCGAGAAGAATGAGGGCCACTGTTTCACCGTTGTCCAGGAGTGCTCGGATGTCGTCGGTCGCCGCAATGAGGGCGGTTTCGGTGCTGTGTTTGGCTCGAAAGCCGTTCTGTGAGGGATCCAGGGAGTTGTTGGATTCAAGGAAGGCTGCTAGTTGGCTATTGACGGCTTTCTCGATGACTTTGGCCGGGAAAGGGAGTAGGGAAATGGGTCGGTAGTTTTTCAGATCTGAGGGGTCTGCTGTTGGTTTTTTCAGAAGGGCGCTGAGTTCGGCGTGTTTCCATATTTCTGGAAAGGTGGCGGAGTCGAAGGAACAGTTGATGACATCGCGGAGTTGGGGAGCGATGATGGAGTCAGCTTTGTTGAAGATGAAGTGGGGGCAGGGGTCAGAGGGTGAGCCAGAGTGGATTGAGTTCATGAGGCGAATGGTGTCTTCAATGGTGATTGGGTCCCAGGAGTTGAGGTAGTTGGTTGGAGGAGTGGGATCTGGAGTGGGTGGGGTGAGTTGGTCATTGGGAGTATTCTTGAAGCTGTTGTGGATGTCGGCAATTTTGTTGTAGAAGAAGGAGGATAGCGCATCGCAGAGGTCTTGGGAGTTAGTGATGTCGTTGGATGCTGCGGGAGGGTTGGTGAATTCTTTGACGATATTGAAGAGTTCCTTGCTGTTATGAGAATTATTGTCGAGACGGTTCTTAAGTGTTGATTTCTTGGCGGATCGGATCAGTTGGTGGTGTTTGCGGGTGGCTGTCTTGAGGGAGTCCATGTTGTCTGAAGTTGGTTCTTTTCTCCAATTCTTCTCCAGGGTGCGGCATGTCTTCTTGGATTTTTTAAGGTCATCATTGAACCAGGGTGCTTTTTTGCTGGATGATTTCGACTGGTGTTTTTTCAGGGGTGCTAATTCGTCCGCACTGTGGGTAATCCATTGCCTGAGGTTGGTGGCCGCTAGGTCTTGGTCCTTTGCCAGGGTGGGAATGTTTTGGCTGAGTGAAGTGAGGAGTTGTTCGGTGGAGATTTTGTTCCATTTTCTTCGGGGAATGGGTTGTAGACGGTTGTGGGTCAGGGTTGTTTTGTAGCTGAAGTGAACACAGCTATGATCCGTCCAGTGGAGGGCTGTAGTATGATCAAAGGAGATGTGCTTGCTGGAGGTGAAGATAGGGTCGAGCGTGTGTCCGGCTATGTGAGTGGGGGAGTCAACAAGTTGTTTGAGTCCGAGATTGGACAGGTTGTCCAGAAGGGTGGTGGTGTTGTTGTCGTGAATGTTGTCAAGGTGGTAGTTGAGGTCTCCTAGAAGAATGTAGTTCTCGGAGGCGAGGGCGTGCGGGCTGACAAAGTCAGTGATGTCGTCACTGAATTGAGATCGGGTGCCTGGGGGCCTGTAAATGAGTGTTCCTCTAAGTGTGGTCCTGGGGTCGGTGTGGATCTGAAAGTGGAGGTGTTCGGCGGTTGCAAGATTTACGTCAGAGCTTGTTGTAATTTTGATGGTGTTTCTGTGGACGATGGCGATGCCTCCTCCAGTTTTTTTATTGGTGCGGTCTTTTCGAATGATCTTGTAAGTGTCCGGTATGGCTATGGCGATGTCGGGGGCAGAAGATTCATTCATCCATGTTTCAGCAAGGAAGGCGATGTCAGGTGACGCAGTGTCGATTAGGTCCCAGAGTTCGGTTGCATGTCTGTGGACCGAGCGGGTGTTCAGTAGGATGCATTTCAAGTCGTTGGGTTCGGAGCTGTGTGTGGAGGAAGTGTGTTTGGTGAGGGTCCTGGAGCAGGTGAACTTACAGGAGAGGCAGGAGAATGGGCCATGGGTACGTCCTGGGGTAGCTGCGCAGCAAAGAGGGGTGCGTCCAGCGTTGAGGGCGAGGAGAGTAGCGGCATCATAAGTTACTTTGGGGGGTTGGGAGCGGCATAGAGCAGGGGGACGTGCGCTGGGCGCGGTCCAGGCGCGGACGGGCGCAGACGGGCGCAGACGGGCTTACCTTTGGCGCACCTTCGGCGCGCATGGGGCGCTTCCGCTGCGCGTGAACGCTGCACGCAATTGCATCTGTCATAAAGGATAATTGGGGGGGGAGGGGCGAGGGAGGGGCAGCTGGGAGGGGGGTGCGTGCTGGGGAGCCTCGCTACGAGGCAAAACAAACAAAATGGCCGGGTAGGATAAACAAATAACTAGCCAGGCGGCCAGTCCGATCTACAATGCAGTCAGCAGTACAGCCAAAACCCTTAGAGCAAATGCGAGTGCACAATCAATATTAAAATATTCAGCAATGCAAAATAGACAAATGCGAGCGCTCAATTGATGGAAAAACAACTTAGTAATTCAATTAGGCAAGATGCGATCACACAATTAATAGTAGAACTAATCAGCAATTCGAATTAGGCAGATGCGAGCGCGCAATTATTAATTCTATGATCAGAGAAATGCGAAGCAGTCACACTGAGATACCAGGCAGTCAGGGAGAGCGCTGTGAGATGCGGTCAGGGAGCGTGGGGGAGCGACCTCTTCTCACGAGGATAGGGAGGTCACAGAGAGTGCCAGAGAGGTTCCAGAGAGTGCAACAGTAGGGAAAGTTTTGGATAGCGTAGAAGTTAAAAATAACATACTTATAAATAAAATCATTTTGAAAAAAATTGAATGAATTAATTATTAAATAACTCCAATCTATTTACATATACCAATTAATAATTACTTAAAACATAATTACCAATGAATAATTACGTAAAAATAAACTAATAATAATTACCAATAAATAATCATTAATGAATATTAATTACCAAATAATACATATTGAATAATAACATATTTTTAATGACAAAAACATATTAATGTTTAAAACGTAATTACCAATTAACAAATATTGAACAATTAAATGATTTTTATACCACAAATAATTATTATTAAATGTTAATTACCAAGTAATAATTACCTGTTAATATATTAATTAAATTAATCAATAATAAATATGTAATAATATGTGTTTACCAATTAATGATAAAACAACAAATAAATACATTTTCTAAACACAAAAAGTATATTTTAAAATAATTACCAATTAATAATTAATGTCCAATAAATTAATTATCAATACCCAGCAATACAATTAATAATTACTTAATTAGATTTCATTTATTTCCAACACTACTCCGCTTTAAACGCACAAGACACTACAATGATAAAATATACACAACATTATTATCAATTAATCAATTAATAAAAATGAATTACCAATGAATCAAAATGAAATACCAATTATTAATACATTATTAATAATATAATTATCAATATCAATTATTTAGAATAAATTATTACTTAATTACAATTAAATTACTTCCCACCCTATTCCCATATGAACCTACAAAACGCTACAGAACTTAAACGCAAAAAATATTTAAAATTAATTTATAATTCCTAAAATCTTAATAATTAATTCAGTATAATTCAATTACTTCCCACCCTATTCCCCTATAAACACACAACCAGCTAAGGTGCAAAACAAAAAAAATTACTTAAAAAAACATTATTAACATATAAAAATGGTATACATATATTTTAAAACAGTAGATAACACATACACATTAAATACATAAAAAAATACATTACAATAATATAAATATCGATATTAGTAACATCAATATATTTGATATCGATATTACTAACTTCGATATTACTTACATCAATATAAAAAAAATACTTACCTTAGGGTCAATATTCTGTCCATCGATATTCTCAACATCAATATTCTGTCACTCCGGGGGCAGAGTCAGCACAAGGCAGGAGGAAGGACTCCATGTGGCTCTGTGGCGACTGAAGGTACCCCTGTAGGAAGTAGAAGTTGTAACTACAACAGATCGAGAAGAATACCATACTCATATCAATGTATAGAGTTGTGGGAATACCGCACAATTCGTGTGAGTAGCTTTATATGTGTTTGTTCGTACCTACCCTTTGTAAGTCCTGACGAAAGCTCTACAGACCGCCTGGCCCAATAGAGCTGAAACATGTCGACTATATATCTTGAGTAATACCATACAGTCCCGTAACTTGGCCTACTTATGAGTATTCGCTATTTTTAAATAATGAAAGCTTGCCCAAATATTAAATTTTTCGTGGGTAATCCTTTTCATTTTTATCCTATCCTTTTGGGAAAAATCCTTTTTGTCTCTGGACACTGCACTCGAGACTAGAGGTGCCTCTGGATGAGGCTAGCAGTACACACCAAGAGGAAAAACCCGATGATAACTGCATGAATGACAGTGTGGGGCGGATGAAGCAAATATACCGCTAACCTAACTATACACTGACTTCTCTGAGGGTTTCCTTACTTTGCACTGAACCAACAGTCAAACAGTGTAACAAGTGTCCAATTTTGTTGATTGCTACCTTCGATATTGTCACCTCGATATTAATGTAGGTCGATATTTTTTTCCATATTTTGACTGCTCACCCCCTACCCACCGGGGACTCTAGCACGCATTGCATGTTTATGTATGTGAGCCCAGCCCCTCCCCCACTCCTGGACCGCCACCTGTAAAGTAAAGTAAAGTAAAGTCCACATTTGTAAAGCGCACAATCACCCGTAAGGGTCTCTAGGCGCTGGGGGGCCGTCGGGAAGATTAAGCGAGCTATTGCCCAGAGTCACATGGTGCTGAGCTAACCTGCCGCCGGAGCCGGGGATCGAACCGTGGTCCCCAGATTCCAGCGTCAGTCGCCCTGGCCGCGGCGCCACACCTCTCCTGTACTTATATATGCTGGCTATCTTTTATATTATGATATTACACAGCAAGGCCTATCCTTCAGGCTTCAGGCTTCAGGCTTCAGATTCTATGCACCAGGGCTTCAAGTCCTGACTTTTCCTTCAGAGCAAGCTGTCTGTTTCTTGCAGATCTCCTTATGTCCCTCTACCTTGGTTACCTTACATTATAAACCAAAACATGAGAGTGCCTAGTTTTAGAGGGCAGACACAAAATTATCGATAGTGGTGCAGGCCTCCCACACTGACGTCCCGTGAGCCGGTAACTTTCAAGTGAAATTCTGCTTGTCCTTAGCATAACTATTCTGTTTAGACGATGTTCTTTGCAAGATGTTGGAATGGGTGCCAAATTTATTGATCTATTGTTCTTATTGCAAACAATACTGGTATATTACTGGAAGGCATAGCACAGCAGACTCTTACCTCCGAAGTGTTTAATGGCTAAAACTAATTCCAGCCCACAGCTAGCCTTTTGTATATAAAGCTAGGCCTGGGTGGAGTTTGCTTAGCTGCGCTATATGGAACTCTATGAAGTGATTAAAAAACTCAGCTTCGCTACGTGGAGTTCTGTGAGTGGGCTGAGTTGCTTGTGCCACTCCCTTTTGCGTGACGTTTTCAAGCATACGTAACGTGGAGTGATTTCTTTCACCATAAATCGCAAGCAAACTGCACAACACGGTTCACATGGGAATGGCCATCTTGGTTTTTGCTCTGTTTATGGTGCTGGGTCTATTTTATAATCTCCTCCTAAATCTCCTCCTAAATCATCTTAATCCTTCCCCTCTAAAACCTATCTATCCCTCATTTTTAGGTCGAGCTTAGGCAGCGCACATATTTTGTCTAGACGTCCTGGTGTATTCAATATACTACACTACTCTCTCCTGCTGCCTTCCCATTAGATCAATGAAGTATCGCTCTTTTTTGCTGTCTCCTAATTGGTTAATGGAGCGATACCTCACTTCAGTTTCTCAGCAGAGCAGCACCACCTAACTACAGTGGCTTACAGCAGCTATTCTTAATGTGTTCTGGGGAGTACTATTTTTGCCAAATGAATATGGCAGCCGCTACTTGCTTTGGTTTTACAAGGTGCTCCACACACTGGATACAGCAATGCGGGAGCTGCCATTCATTAAGAGAAGGGAGCTCATCAGCGTCCAGCGTCCTGTTCGTCTTTGCTGCCGAGGTAACTCTGAGCATGCAGTCCTCCAGACCGCATTTCATAAAATGTAGGTAGCAGTCAACATAGTTTATCGTTTTACAATGTTTTGGGGAGAAATTATTTTCTATTTGCTATACTGCGGTACGCCACGCTATATTCCTTTAATATGGTGCAGCTCCTTGCTTTTGTTTTACGCAATATGTGTCACACACTGAATACAGCAGGGCGCAAGCTTCCATTCATTAAGACAGGGAGCCCGCCAGTGCTCGTATTTGCTGCCAGGGTAACTGAGCATGCCGTCCTCCAGTCTGCATTTCATAAAATCTAGGTAGCAGAAAACATAGTTTATTTAATAAAATGCAAGCTTGACAACCCATTCCATATGTTTGACAGCAGGGCCGGAGTGGGGATGCCGGGCACCGGGCAATCCCCCGGTAGGCCTGAACAGGTGGGGGCCGGGTTTCTCACAGGGGCCAGTTTTGTAACTGGGGGCAATTTTTAGCAAAATCGGCCCCAGTAACAAAATCAGAATGCCACCAGTCTGTGACAATCAGTCAGGCCTGCAGTCCATCTTTTTGCACTCTCCCCCCACGAAAATTTTAGAAAACGAATGACCAAAATTTTACAGCACATTTCTCATTGCATATTCAATTGTATCAACTTTCAAAGCACACTACATAGTAGATGATGACCCTACAGAGCACCAGGTTACCCACCCAGTCATATGTACCCATAGACATTCTTTCGGAGAGCATCAAAAATAGACACAAGTAGACACAAGTCAAACACATGCTGTCAATCAGATGTACATACAGCACCGAACCATAGTGACACACAGCAAAGACACAGTATTACACAATACATACACAATGACATAAAACACGCACACGGCGACACTGCGTGTCGCACAATGTGGTACTTTTAGGCCCATATTTAAATGTAAAAAGCGAAACTACAAGTTCCAGCATGCTTTGTTGTGTTAGACTATAACACCAGCACTGGTTGCCGGCCATTCTGATGACATTGAGCGAGCTGATGTCGTCTTCACATCTACTTGCAGGTACGTGTATTTCTCTGGCATTTTTGTGAATCAACATCCATGCTGCCTTTTGAGTGCAAGAGGTAACAAGCACTGCCAAAACCAGCACCTCGGACCCTGGCACTCTCTGGTGCAGGGACAAGCAAAGACTGGGTCATAGGTATGATGCTTGTCAGGCAGGACTTTAAGAGGGATGAAAAAAACGGGTCTCTCAAAGGGGTGTGGCTGCTGTAATTAAGGACGTGGCTTATAAACATGAAGGCTAAAAATCTGTGCTTAGCATATTGTGTCGTCCAACTGGTATTTTGCTGTTTCGGTCAATGTATCCAGCTGTATAGCGCAACTCATAACATTATACCTACAACAACAAGTCAGGACTGTTGTCTTTGTCAACAGTTGTTAGCTGCATAAGAAAAAACAGCAACTACTGCTTCAAAAATTCTTCAGTTCTGAAATGATGATTGTGAAAGAATTGTACCGAGACTCCTTGAAGTTACATCAAAGTCAGTGGAGGGTGGCACTCAGAGCCCGATTGGAACATCCGGGCACCGGGCAATCCCCCAGTAGGCTGGATGGGGTGGGGGCCGGTTTTCCCCCAGGGGAACGGTTTTGTGGCTGGGGCCGATTTTCGGTCCGACTGTGAGTCACACTTCAGAGAGAAGTCTGACGGACTGTCTGTCCAAGTCTGACAGGCACCTGGGTCCCAGATCTGATAGTGTGAACGGACTGATAGACTCTGTCAGAATCAGTTTTACCACTTAACTGCAATGTGAGGTCCTGGGCAAAAACATCATCCCTTGCAAACCAGTTTTCATCAGGAGGAGGAGGAGGTGCTTGTGCGCAGCGCGCAGAATTATGCACTGTCTCCTCCTCCGCTGCATCTGCGCGCCTCTCTTAGGGTGCGGCTGATGTCAGCATGCCGCATGCGCATTGGATCTAGCGCAATTAAAAGTGCACGAGACTGCTTGACCTGCAGCATCGCCAGTGGCGACTGAGACAGTGGCAGGCACTGTGCGCACTTGACCGGAGCTTGCGGGCAGCCATAATTTAATTATTCCCAGGCTAGCCATAGTCCCCCCTGTCTGTTGCCAGCGCCAACAGCAGGTAGGTTTTTCCGGCACCAATTAATGATTCATGGTGATGGAGGCACTGTGGCACAGTTGGCAATGGGTGGGCGTCGCGCCTCGCGCAGTGTGGTTGGTTCAATTTTATTTGATTGCTGACTGTGTTGTGACCTGGTGACTTGTTGTGTGCAGGGCGGAGGGCGGAGGCAGTGCGGAGCGAGGTGGCCTCACTGGCCTGAGTTGCACGCTCTACTCAGCCTCTCACAGGACCATTTTGGGTGCAGGCAATAAATCAAAATTTGCAATTATGATGATGAATAAATCATCAAAACACACAAAATCACATTATCATGATTACAATTTTTGATTTGGCGCACATGGTGCGGGCGGCCAGGCCGGCAGGCCGTAATTAAAGTAGGAGTCTGGAGAACTGAACTAAGCTAATGCAGGCAGGCTGGCTGGCTACTTTGTTTGTTCTCCTACTTTAATCGCGGCCTACTGATGGGGGGGCGCGAAAGTAAATTACAGGCCCAATGCATTTTTTGGCACATACCATCAGATTGAGGCCTAATCTGATGTTCAGTGCAAAACAAATGGAGCAAACATTATTTGGGGCATGTGGAATGTTGTCAATTATTCCAAGGAAAGAAGTGATATTTTATAGCTAGATTGCAGGTGTATGTAACATAGCTGCCAAGGTTTTAGATTGCCATGTGTGACATTTTCATAATTTCATTGTAATTATGAGTGATCTTTCAACAACTAAGAGTGACACTTTCTTGTGAGCCAAATCAAGCTATGTAACTTGTTAGCAGTGTTAACTTCTTGCACAAACCACACAGGACTCAGGGTAACCTCACCAACATGCAGAAAGAACTTGTTTCCCTATAAAAAAGCAGGCTAAGTAACAATGGGAAAAACAATAAATGTATGCCGAAGGGGACCAATCACCCTTTTAAGGTCCTTCTGTATGAGAGCCCTGCTCTCCACCCAGCATGTCTCAAACAGTGCGACTCATGGACTCCAACATGGAATACAGCCGCAACTACCAGACTTCAACACAGTGTCCTTGGCTGCTCTGATGTGGGAAGCACCAAAGCAGACCAACTCAGAGCAACCCCCTAAGCTTCCATGAGCAAAGCGCCACTCCCCACAGTAACTGACAGCCATCGACAATGAAAGCAGCGGTAGCCCACAAGGCTGCACCACCATGGACAAAATCAGGTATCCACAGAGAAGATGGGGAAAAAAAGAGGAGGTGCCAGGCGAAAGCTTTTTATTGGAGGGGAAAACTTGGAATTGATTGTCTGAGGTGGAGGCCGGGAAAACCAAAACTGCTGTGAATTCAAGCATGGAAGGGACATAGGGGTAATGTATTAAAAACATATAAGTACTTATGAACTTCCAGTCAGGTTTCTACGATGGACACAACACAACCCCAATACTGTAATGGACAATATTGTGAATGATGCTTACCAGGCACTTAACACACAAGAGACATGATCCCAGTTTCTTATGGAACTCAGAGGTGTATTTCACATTTATATTATGAAATCCTTTTGAGCACACTCCACAAGATTTAGTTCCGATGGAATAGTTACACACTGGTTCACATCTTATCATCCAACGAGAACCAGAATATTTATTACACACTCACAATGTCTGTGCATTGTTCAGATTCCAATCACTCTGACTATTAGGACCCATATTTGGAAATCACTTCCACCTCATATCCGAGTTTTGCACTGATCTAGTAAGATCTAAAGTACCCATGCAGGCTGTATGATAAAACTGGAACAAAAGAACAACTAAGAGCAGTGGAGAGTGACCCCGCTATTTAAAAGCTAACAACCATTTGTCAATTGCGTAATTGTTTTTGTTTTTTGTCATTGGCGCCCAATTGATGTCGGTCTGTCAAAGTACTAGAAATCTAATAGCAACACCAGACAAGTATCAATAAAGACAGCACATAAAATAACTTGTCATAATTTTAACGTGATAGCTGGCCTCAAACATTAAGGGGTTAACAGTTTGCATGTCAGACATGTTAAAATGAGCACAGCCTTTTAATGAATTATTGTTCTGTTTAGATCAGAATAAAAAAACATAGGGCTGCTTCAAACAGGAAAAAATAACCAATTAAAGCAATCCTTTCGACCGAGGTAAACAAAATGTGCATCTTTTGTTCACTAAAATGCAGCATTCACTAAAATGCTAATTCGCAGTGGTCGCAACACCTACAGTTGAGCACTTCTTGTTCAATGACTAGTTGAGTTCAGAATCCTTTACTTCATCTTCAGACTGACTCTTTTCTCCTGCAGGAAATGCCTTCCCCTTAGCAATCACTGCTAAGGGATGCCTCACAGGGCAGAAAGGCGACAGTCTCGGTACTATCAAGGCTGCACAATTATGTTTGGCAGTGTAACATGTCATGATCAACTTCATATCATGGTGCATGCAGCCACACTTTGGTTACAGCATGCTGCCTGCAGTCTCACCTGTAGTGATGCCAGGGCTTCTGAGCTACTACACAGTTAGCTCTGTAACAGGACCGGGTGGCAACTACTGACTGCAGGTAGAGCTTTCTGATCGTGCGCTGCTGAAAAGGAAATTATTTCTGAGAAAGTGACACTCACACTGCTGCACTAGAGTACATATCGTCACTACTACTTACTTCAACTTGGCTCAGGCCGTGAGCCACGGTAATTCAGATTTACCGCCCGCCACCTAAATCCAGTCCTAGCTGCTGCTGCAATGATCCCTCGACTCCGTCTCCATAGCCCCTCGAATTCGCAGTGCGCATCCGTGTCAATTGTGAATGATTTTAAAGTTAAACGTACTGAATCCGAGAAACGTTGTGGCTGCCCTGTGCAAGCTCTGCAGGCTGTGCTGCGCCATGATTTGTGCATTACCAGCCAGCCTTCAGCTAACTCCAAGTCAAGGGAGCCCTACATGATGTCTTCACGTAACGAGCCACAAGCCTGCACAAGCAGCGCATGCACACAGCACTTGCTGTCAGCCACTCCAGTCTGCTTTAAAAGTACTATGCAGCGAAGGCAGCGCTAACTGCTTGACAGCCAGGCGCTATACCTATAATGCGTGACCATGCATTTCAGTGCAGTGAAGCGGACCCCCACACTGAAATGTGTTAGTCTAATGCCTGAAGCGTGATACTTGGCAGGACTGATGCAAGGGTGAGGGTCTCCCTGTTTCTACTTTCTGGACAGGCATCCAGCAAGTAGACGGCTCCCTTCTGTAAAAGGCTGACGTCATTGAAGGCGAGCACAGAAAATCAAACAACAAAAGGAAAATAGCAGCAGTTGCTTTGCCCCAGGCAGAAAACCCACTGTACCGTCAATCGCTGCAGAAGAAAAAACTTTTGCTATTGCAATATTTGTAGCCCTGTTGCACAGCAGCGTGACTTCTGTGCATCGGATTCATGGCTGAAAATTGAGAAGAAAAAAGCTATATTGATGTAGCCTGCATGTGAGTGAGCAGGGAGGGAGATGTCTCAGAGGGAGGGAAGGAGTGCAGCATGGAGGGCATAATGACTTCCACTCCTGACCCCGCATTCCCACCATCAAAATTAAAATGTGATTTGCGGCCAGCATGGCTGCCCACGCTCACTCCACTCCACTGTGCAGAGCAGACCCGGGATGCATCAACCGGGATGAATCAGCCTGGGCTGACTGTGGTCTGTGGAGAGATGTTCCCATAACAGGAATCATTTTCACAAGCAGGAACAGACCGGGGCTGTGGATAAATGTTCCCAGAGCATTAATAATCATTTCCACAGGCAGGAATAGGCTAGGCTGAGGTCTGGTGGTAAAGTTGTGGCTGTGGTACACTCTGGGTGTGTTAGATGTTGCTGTGACAGTGGTGTCTTCAGCAGCAACAGGTGTGTGCATGCCAAAGATGTGTGTTTTGCTGTGATGTAGTCTCTGCTGCCTCCCTGTGCTGTGTGGTGTCCATCAGTGTCCGTGCTGCGCATCATGACATATGTGCTTTGTATCACAAATGCTCCTGCCCTGTACTGTGTGTTGTGTGACTGTTTTCTGTGCTATGTGTCATTGTGCTTTTGGTCTGTGTTTCACTGTATCTGTGCTGTATGCTGCAGTGTCACCACGTGCGTGTTTATGTCATTGTGTATGTATTGTATGATACTGTGTCTTTGCTGTGTGTCACTTTGTTTCTGTGATGTATGTACATCTGATTGACAGCATGTGTTTGACTTGTGTCTACTTGTGTCTATTTTTGATGCTCTCTGAAAGAAGGTCTATGGATACATATGACTGGGTGGGTAACCTGGTGCTCTGTAGGGTCATCATCTACTATGTACTGTGCTTTGAAAGTTGATACAATGAGAAATGTGCTGTAAAATTCACCATGTTGGTCTGTTGTTTTCTAAAATTTTTGAGGGGGGAGAAACCCCCCCAATAGCAGTCGGGGGTTGGTCTGGCAAAATTTGCCAGAGCTGCTTTCAGTTCCCAGTCCGGCCCTGTTTGACAGTGTCTATTTTAATATTTAAGTTAGATCTCCTTTCCTTTCGTTTCCCAACATGTTTCCCCCTAGCAAACATTTTTAATGGCTTTATACACATTTCACTCGAAAAGGTTTCATGTGGCGTTACTTATTAAATCCAGACTTCTATTTTTAAATGGCACCACTGCACACAAATTATGTGACTATTTTCTGTGACTTCATGATTGCAAGCCGTTGTTCCTGTCTTCCGAGATGAGTATGTGCAATCAAAACAGCAATAGCTAATTTCCTCCTCTGCAGCCATGACACTGCTTTTCTGTGTTGCGCTACCTACATTAAGGTTTGTGTTGAAAAAATATCATAATTTACACTTTCCTCTGATACTTTACTCTCACTAACTGCAAGCTATACACTTTTGTTTACGTGCCTGGTGACGACCTCTTAGTGGGCGTAGCATGTTTAGCAGTGCTGTTGATAATTGTGCTCTATTCATGATAGGCGCTAGAGCAAAATCTGTCACAGACAAAGTTGCACATTTTTTGTTTTTAACTATTGGAAATTTGGAGCGTAAAAACGGCCATGTAGTTTATAAAAGTAACA
The DNA here is from genome assembly GCF_964261635.1 of Lissotriton helveticus. Lineage (NCBI taxonomy): Eukaryota > Metazoa > Chordata > Amphibia > Caudata > Salamandridae > Lissotriton > Lissotriton helveticus. Next base: position 44,291,759 of record NC_136063.1, read on the forward strand.
TCCAGCAGTAAACCAACTCTGCTTCAACAGGAAATGGTTCCCAATGCTTAGACTGGCTCTCAATTCTGTTCACTTCCAGCTCAGACCCTGGAAGGGAACAAGGCAGCAGTGGGGACTTTCAAAATCTGCCAAGATTGACAAAATTATCGGGAATTGATGCCTGCCTCCTCTGTTTGTATCTAAAGCTGGTAAGCTGACTCATGCGCTGCTTAATTTGAGCCGGTAGTTGCCGGTGTGTGGAACTGGCAGTAATTTTTGGGGACTGGCACTTATTTTCCCACATACACAAATCAGAAAGCAGAGGAAGAGAAAGGCAAAAGAAAGTCATTAGGGGAGAAAACCGGAGCCTGCAATGGTGGAATGAAGGGGCAGGGAGTGTCTGGCAGTGCATTACAGGGTGATGATGTAGACTTAAGAGCACACAGCCTTGTTATTCGCTGCATCAATGCTTAATTGCACTGGTCACAGGCTTCTGGGAAGAGCTTTTGGCACAAGGACTCATTCTTTCACAAATTAAATGCAGCTCTCGGGCATTTAGCATTTGAGGGAGTACTCTGGGGAAATACTACATTGTGCAAGTGTGAGAGGACAACTCCACACTTTTCAAGGGTAATGATTGGCTCTAAGAGACCCTGATCAACACCAGCCTTCGGGAATGTACAAAGGAAACATGCAGTACTGTACAATAAATAGCATTTTCATCCACAGGCAGGTTATTATTCTGTTATCCATTCATTCTTCCATTCATCATTCATTTCATCCATCCACCTATTCAAGCATACATTATATATGCATGCATGCATCCATCGTCTTACTTACCCATCCATCACTAAAAGTTATCCATCCATTCATCCATCATCTCAGATTTTCATTTACTCTGCCATCCTTTCACCTGTCCATCCACCAATCCATTCACTCATCCTTTCACCCAATCACCCATCCATCCACCCACTCATCCCCAAAGTTATTTTATTTCAAATTAGATCTCTTTCATAATGTGCAAGGCGCTCTGTGTGCTTTGCTTTAAGTGGGGTGAGAGAATTATAAGGTCTTTCAATCCGGCATGGCTGTGGCCACTTAAAGAGAGTGGTGAGCAAAAAATAAAATAAAACACTAGCAAAGACAATAGATCTGGCCTTGGAGACATGTTGGCTCGACCAATGTCTTTTGTTCGTGTTGTACAGCATGAACAACAGAGGAAACTAGCATTTGCAATGAAATAGGTTTCGCTTTTGCGAGAGTTTGAGCTATTGGCATTGTAAATGACAGTGCTTTTTAGGTCTTGCATGGAGCAGCGCATGCGCTGCCTCTATGAGGCATCATGTAATCTGTATGCTGTGGTTGAAACTCCGCCTATTGTCAGTAGTTTCTCCTGCCACGTGCCATTTGTTAACTCTGGCATTTTTTTGTTAGCAGGCTTATCGTTGGCTTGGAATCCAATGAGTCACTTCCGTTATGCTTCCCTTATTCAGGAAGCAGCACTGACTAACTACAGTTTTGTTCCGCTGCTCGGTGTTATGTAGTCATGTAGGGACTACTTCCTTGTTTCCCATGAGGGGAACTTTGTTTCACATCAGCGTGGCGCTTGTTATAAGCGCCGCGCTGTGAATAGTTAATTTTGTTTTGTCTCCTAAGTTCTCACTCTGACGTGCGCAGCCAGGACAGGGGCTTTGGCAATGGCGGTGCGTGTTTTTTTTTTTTTGCATTGCGCTTTGCCGCCATTGACAAAGCCCCTGTCCTGGCTGCGCACATTATCCTGCTGCAGCCGGCACATTGTGGTGAACACCAGTGGACATGCTCATGCCCCCATCCTATGCCTACCCCTTCAGCACTAAGCCAGGCAGAGCGGGCACTCCATCTCCCCATGCTCCAGCAACCACCGTAGGGATGGAAAAGAGGAGTTTGAAACAACAGCTCCAGCCCTTCTCTGCCTCCGGAGACCACTTCTCTGCTCTCTTGCCACAAATCCCCCTTTCCTGGTTTCTGTCTGGCTAGGCTGGGTGTGTGCAGCTTCACCCAGACCCTACTCGCTGCTCTGACAGCTATTCTCAATGGAGTGTTTTCTGTTCGGGTTTTGCAAGGCCATGGTATGTAATTATTGCCTTTGTACAGTTTGTGCATTTTACAGATGCATGTAGGGTGCTATCCTTTACACAGTTTATTTCAATTAATTCAGATTCAACGATGAAATGGAGTTTACTTTGAAAGGGAAGAGAAGTCAACAAACTGAGATGTATCTGCTGCTGCTGGAAAGAGAAGCGCCCCTCTCTCCCACTTTACCTCTTAATTATACAGTGAAAATACCCTGTGCACAAAGACTAGGTTCCTACCCCAGACATAGCTAACCATGCCCTGCATTCCACTTGGGCGTGAATGCCAAAGGGGCTGAGCAGAGATCAGACAAAAAGATATATTTCTCACTCCGAATAGTTAATGCTCCTGGCACAGCGCACGCGATGGCCCCTCCTCCCGAGTTCCTCCTGGTTGGTCATCGCAGACAACAGGAGTAGTATTTTCATCTTTCACACCGTGCAAGTTTGTTTGAAATTCTGAACAGCTGTTTGGAACTCTTCGCGCACATTCGTCTCCATTAGCATGTTGCCCGCTTCACCCCACATGTTGGTACATATTAATTACTCTGCGGGACTGGGGCTGTTCTTCAGTGCCTTTTTGTTCATGGCGCGGCTGTGTGGCTTGTCTATCTGTTGTCCTTTGTTTCTTCTATTTCCCAGGCGACGCGGGATGAAGTGTGTCACAATACTGTTGATCCTATAATTAATTGCAATGCTGCAAAATTCTTATGAAAGATATTCAGTGCACAATGCTTTTGTAAGATATTAGAGCTACTGTATTTCAGTGCCATACTATAACTAACATAGCAGTGTGGAATGAAACATTTATGGGTTCCATACTATTTGCACCATATTATCTTCCCCGGTCACCTGCTGGTAGGAATGTGCAGAGCCGCACCAAGCAGAAGAATAGCCAGCCTGGAGCAGGCAGCTGAGGCATGGGGGAGGTGTGATCCCGCGCACATCTGGATGTTAACTAGATTACACAGGCTTCACCATGGCTCTGGAAAGGCGGATGGAGCCTGGAGAGTGCTAGCCCTCCTGTTACTCTGGCTGCCCTTAAATGTTCCCTACCTCGCTTACTGGTGCTGGGAAAAAGTTCATGGGAATACGCTCCAAAGGAGAGTGCAAGCTATAGTGACAGAGGAGAAGGCATGGCTTTCAGTGGGATGAAAAAAACGGGGGGTCTCTTAAAGGGGCAATGTACTTAAAGGCGTGGTTTAAAATCACGTAAACTAAAAATCTGAGCTTAGCATAGTGTGCCACCCAACTTGTATTTTGCTGTTCTGTCATTGCATTCAAAAATATGATATAACAAGTAATATCATGCCTACAACAAGTCAGTATTATTATCATCGTCAATGGTTGTTAGTTGCATAAGATAAATAAGCAGCAACTATAGCTTATTAAATATAATATTGAAAAAGTTTCCACTTAAATCCCCAGTGACACCATGAAGATGTTACTCCTCCTGCATTTCAAAAAGAGAAGTGAAATCCAGAGAGAGCATGACTCTCTTTAAAGGATTTTCCTTCCCCTACAACGCTTACCTGGCATGACGTCATGCCGTAACTTCTCTAGTAGTGAGAAGTGAGCAGTGTAATCAGCGCACAATGTGTGCTGCTGTCACTGCAGTCCAGAAAAAAACACAGAACACCTGTGCCAGGGCTCAAAACAGAGCCCCATAGAGACCCGTTTCGAGGCCTCCTTTACAAGACTGCCGGTGCTCAGACCCTGGGAGAAGGTGTGACCCAGCGCCTAAATTGTTTACCGCGGACCAGGAAGCCCCAGCTCTAAATCCCTGCATCCTCATTTGACAAAGAATATGTAATCCTGGACAGGTTATTTAATCATAATGTACCACCTTTTTCTCTGCTGGCCAAATTGAAAGTGTATCTATAAACAAGCAATGCAATAGGTCTTGCATTTGCAAGAGTTTAAGCTATTGGCATTGTAAATGACTATGCCTTTAATTTATCTGTTTTAAAAACTAACCCATAAATAAAAGGTATTGTCATTTACAATGCCCATAGCTGAAAACCTTGCAAATGCGAGACCTATTGCATTGCAAATGTTTGTTATTAATGTGTTTGTATAACCTGCAAGCGCTGCATAAACACGTACTTTGTACTTATAGTGGTTACTTATGAGAAGCAAGGCTGGCAGTAACTGCATCTCTTTTACTGCCTACCTTGCTTCTCGTAAGCAAGGACTATAAGGACAAAGTGGGTAAATACATACAACTTGCAGGTTTTCTAAACACATACATAAAAGGCATTGTCATTTACAATGCCAATAGCTCAAACTCTCGCAAATGTGAGACCTATTGCATTGCAAATGCTTGTTTATTATATCCTTACCCTGTTTCTTTACATTTTTGCATTTTCAGATTATTTCTTATTTTTTTCTCATTTTTGTGTGATTTTTTTGTACTTTATTATTTGCTTTACTTTCTTTTTCCTTCCTTCCTTCCTTCTTTTTCATTCTTCTACTTTCTTCTCTTCACCGGCCCTCACCCAGCACCATGGCATAGCAGGGGAGCGGCAGCACCAGGTACCCCCCCCCCGAACCAGTAGCTGCACCCAGCTATCTTGCATGCAGCCCTGCGCACTATTCACTAAGGTGGAGGTGGCAGCACTGTTTTTTATGTGCAGCGCCACCTCCACTCCACCCTGCCAGCTGGCAGCAGGCCTGGTAGCGGCTATGGCCTCCAGGAGCAGAAGCAACGTTGAGAGAGGGAGCGCTGGGCTGTTTGCTGCTTTATGGCGCACAGAACAACAGATGGTGGACCAGTGGGTAGACATACTGGACCAGGACTTGTTAGACCTGCTGGGAGTGGAGGCTGAGGGTCTTGGTGAGTAATAATGATTTATTTATTGTGTTCTGTCTTTGCTAACATTCTTTCCCAAATAGCAAGCATTCTGCTCACGTTTACGTTTACTTTACAAATATTATGTGATCTGATCATCCGAAAGTAGGCAGGTACTCAGCAGCAATACCTAATCCAACTTGTGTATTTTAGCGCTTGCTTGGACTGTTTATTTAAGAAGCAATGCAGGGACTCCTCTCTCTTTTCACTGATAGTTATCGGTATTAGTGAGCTAACACTTTCTTCTCTCACTTCTCTATGCCTTTATTTTTTGTAGCTTATACAGTCCCAACTTCGAACCGCAAGCGATTTCCCAGTAATGGGTAGTAAGTAACTATGCATGCATCATCGTGTATGCATTGAAAGAAAAATGCAGACTGAGGTGACCTGTCAAAGGTTGAGAGATGAGAAGCAAAAATCAATTATTGCATGTTATTAGTAGGTCCAATGTAGTTTAGGAAATTTGGAATATGTTTAGGAAATTAAGGAATAGGTCCACTGCAGTAATTGGAGAGGCGATCTGGTTTATAAACGCTAAATCAAATGTTACTGCATTTGCCTCTCACAGTCAAATTTGTTTTGGGGAGATTATCTGGACCACTAATCACTTTTTGGTTTTATTTTGTTTGTTTCTTACATCAGCATCGAGGGTCAGGAGGGATACGACAGCGACTACAACCACCACGGAACAGGCAGGTGAGGGGTCTGGAGGAGCCTCCTAAAGCACAGATCGCTATGCTGGGCCCAGTTAGTCCTCCTGTTAATAAATAATTTATTTTTCTATCTTGATTCTTCTTTTACCGCTCTGCATTTAGAAATATAATTTTCCTTTTTTCTGTGCCTGTCTTCTAATTGTTTTCCAACTTAATGTTGATCTGTTTCCTAAATCCTTCTTATCTCTACATTATTCTTTTTGTTACATACTTTCTCTATATTTTAAGGTTTCTGATCCTGACTTCAGAAGTAACAATATGTACTACTCAGTAGCTTCCATTTTCCTCTGCTCTGTTGGTAAGTTTTCCCTTTCCCCTTTTAGACTGGTGGTTGTGGCACAGTAAAACTCAGAGAACACATTTTAGGTTGAGTACTGTATTGTGAAGATTGCATGCAGTTCAGGTATTCTACACATAATTGCTGAGAGGTCTTTCTTTTTCTTGCTCTTGCTTAAACATGACTGTAAAACGGGAGAGTGGCCATGACCATGGTGGACCCCCCAGTGATGGGCATGCATTATTTTCATCAAAGCATACTAGAAGTTAATGACTATGCAGCATGGCTGGAAATAAGATGAGGAGCACAGCCCCATTGCAGTAGCAACTAACACCCTAAGTTCTTCATTGACCAATTATTGAACAACTTTATTGAGCTTCAATAACTCAGATTCATTAAAGCTCAGCCCCTCCATAATTGGAAAAAGTGTTTTATTTGGCTTGACTACCTGGCTTTTCGATGATTGCCAACCAACCAATGCCCAATATGATGTTTGGAATTTTTGGTGGAAGACTAAGATAGTGTAACCAAACTCTAGTGATGTTTTGTTTTCTGGATGTAATTTGCTTGACACAAATAGGGAGAGGGGCGTATCTGGCACCAAAAATTATAAATGTGTAATGTTCTTTCTTTTTGCAGACCTTCAGTGCCAGGTTGATGCCAGTAGAGGGGACGCGGCTGGAGCGGTCACCTTTGAGGCTGGAGAACTAGGGGCAGAAGGGGTGGGCAGTGGTAAGTGACATTGCGTTCTTATTGATAAATAATAATACTCACTGCGAGGGCCTTGACTGACTCATGACCAGCAACCCGCGTTAGCAGATACATTGGGAGTTGCGTAGTTAGTTATGTCCTCTTCTCTCTCTCACAGGAGAAATGATGGGTGACATGTATGTAATCTATGAGTGAAAGGATATGTGTGTGAAAGGAGGATATATACAGGTGGGTGATGATTGTTCATAGGAATCAATGTGCATGGCTGGGTGAAGAATGGTTGAAAGGAATGCTTGGGTGGGTAAGGCTGTGGAAAAGTAAATTTTGCCATGTTATATGTGCCTACGTGTTCCCCATATTATGTTATATGTGCATGATCGATATGCATGTATCCCCCTATGATCGATTAAAGACGCAATTATAGTTGTGTCCAACTCTAGTACGCCAGTTTCCAGTTCTCGTGAAAGCAACGAGTATTAGGCCTATGTTGCCACATTTTACAGTGTGCACGTTAATTCATTGAATTGTCCCCGTTTCTAGGCCTCAAAAGGGCCCGGACACCAGATTCAAGCTCCAGTCTCCTGAACCCTCTCCGAGGAGCGATGCAGCCCCCACCTGCATCCCTGACCCTTCACTTACTTCCTGCCTCGCGGTGCCCGGCCCGGCCTGGCTCTGCCTGCCAGTCTGCCAAGAGTATGTTATGCTTCTAGTTATCAGTCCAGCCCTCCTTCTCTGCATTCCTAAGCTACTGAATCGCATCAATAGTTTCAGCCATGGTCTAGCCTTTCTGTCTCCATGTAAGAGAGTTACTGTATTAATATTCATAGAATATTCCTAGCGCACGCAATACATGTAGAATTATGCACGCACCAGTCTTAGTGTCAAGTAGCCTTTGCCCTGATAACTTTTGGATTCTATCAACATGTACTCCAAACACCAGATACCAGATATGATATAGGTACATGTCGTGCTGACACCGCAGACTTTAGTCTCCTCTTCTAGTGCAGAAGTCATAGCCCCCAGTTCTCCCTGGTAACACGTCATTGGCCGTTTGCGCACACCACTAGGTTAAAGGTCCCAGCGGCTCAGGTAGCCCCCTCCATGTTTCCGCCCCATTTATGACACTTCTGTGACGTTTACATCACATGTCTATGTATACGCCCTGTACACGCCTTCTTTTTACACCATTTTGTCCTTATCTTTCGCGACTGCTACGAGTTACGCCTACTGTATTGAATGTAATGTAATTGTTTTAGTATATATACTGTGTACTGTTACTGAAAGAGGCCCCTTACACCCTTCCCCAGATCCTGCCCCCGGCAGCTGCCATCCATTCTATTTCCGTGCAGGCTATCCCGTTCCTGTCCCTTCCCTTATGCCTGATTAAAGCCTGTAAGACTCAAGATACCTCGAATCCTGTCTCTTATTTATTGAGCTATCTGTTTTATTCACTGTATTCAAAAATAGTACCGGTAATTAATTATTTATTTACCACATAATGGCGCCCGAATAGGGACTTGCCTTTTCCCCACGCGCCGGCGAAGCCACGCAGGCCCCCTGACCCTCTGCAGCCGTGACGGAACCATACCGTGCACGTGCAGATATTTCTGCTTCAAGTATCCCTCAGGCCCACGGAGGAGACGGAGGTTGCGGTCCAGCATCCAGACGAGGCGGTGAGGAACGCGGCGAGTCCCGACCAGAGCCCAAGCCGAGAGTACAAGGTCCGAGGTATCCGGAGGCCCACCTGTAACTGAAGTCCGAAGTTCGTAGTCCGACGTCGTAGCAGTCCCGTCCAGTCCGAGGCCTTCCGTTCTTGCTGCCCGGTGAGTACCGTTGCTGGGGTAGTATCTAGACAGGGTCAATTAATTTGTCTCTGGTCCAGTGGGTTTGGGTACACAGATCCAGTCCGAAGTGTCCACCTAGGTGGATGCGGGTCCTGACGTGTCTCTTTATGGGACCGGTATGTTTTGTACTGTTTTAGCAGTGCATCTAGTAATTCTAGTAAGTTCCGTTCTCGAGAAATTCATGTTTCTGTTTTCAGTATACCAGGTAATATTCTGTCCGAACTGTTATTCTAAATGTTATTTAATGTGTTTTCAATGTCGTGGTATGAGTGATTTGTTTTTCTAGTCATTACTGTGTTTATCGTGTATTGTATTGTGTTCGGATTCAAGTCTAGAATGCCTCTATTCTCCAAGTTACGTCAGTTAAAAACCCAAAAAGGGTTACTAGAGGAAGCAGTTCCTGTCCCGCCTAGGGACAGTCCAGGACATTTTATGTATCACAAGCATGGCTTAGATGCCATAATATATCTAGACTTATGGGCGGTCTATACCAAGGAATTAGAACAGCAATATAGATGGCCCGTATCAGGTACATGGGATGCCGAGTGCATCATGCGAGTAGAAGAGGCATTATGGAAAAAGAAAGCCAGACAGTCCCAGAAAGATGCCATCGAGTTATGGCGCAAAGAATCTCATAAAAGAACTGAAAAAGAAATCAGAAAAACAGAATTAAGTAGAGAATCCTCAGAAAGAGCCCAAGAAAGGGAATTAATCGAAGTAGGTGAACAAGTTAAAGCAGAACAGTCAGACAGACAGAGAAATGCCCTTATTAAGGGTATGTATCCTCTTCTTGCCGAGGGCTTGCCAAAAGCAACCCCGGAAGCACCGCGTAATTTTCCGCCGCCATTGGTCCCGATTAAGCTACGTCACAAACCGACCGCAGCTGATATTTTTCTCTCGTCCTATTTGGACGACACAGTTCCAGAATATGCAAATCCTATTCCGCCTGTTCCCGTTAATAATGTAATTCCTGTTCCTCCAGCTACTGGGGCCGTGGGCACAGTTCACGTTACAGCACCCGTTACAGCATCTGTTACAGCACCCCCGGCCCAGCCCACAGTACATGTACCCGCTACATCAGTCACTCTCCCAGCACGTACAGTACCCACCGACGATTCTAGTTTAGGAGCCACGGGGGAGATCCTCCTGGTACCCCGCCTCCACACAGACGTATGACGCTACATGAACTAGCGTTACAGCGTAAGCCAAAAGTGACTACATTTACAGATATCAAGCGAGCACTTACCGAATGTCGTTATGATCCAGTTCCAGGCGATGGCACCATGGTCATATATTCATTACGTTTAAGACGGGTGACCGACTATTTGGACACCCTGCCCGATATGAGAGAACATCTAGACAGAATATATCGTTTTATCCGTACAGGAGTGAATGCAGAAAGTATTCGCGAAGCAATGGCTCAAAGAAAAGTCGAGACTCAGCTCATGCTTTTAAAGTTTTTAATTAACTGTTTAATTAGGGAACAAGATTGTCCGGAAAAAGATCAAGAAGAAATGAAAGTCCTGACCAGGTGGAGTGACCATATAGCCGAGGGAAGACACAAGACACAAAATTGTATAGAGAGTATGTACAAGAAAATTCGTAGGGAAATAATAAAGTTACACGAGAAACGAGAAGCAATACAAGCAACCGAGAAAGAAGACGACTCTTCTACTGAAGAGGTAAACGACGAGAATCCCTCCAGAATAGCGTATGTAGGTAGAACTAGACTTTCCGACCGACATTCACACCTAGATCACAAGAAAGTCTTTCCTCCTCTAGCACCAGAACAAGGTTCTCTTGAACAAATATTCCAAGCTACCGATCACATTCTGAAATCACGAATAGGTTATAGTGAGCTCAGTACCATGCATGAACAAGAACTAGCCCGATCAGCAGTCCGATGGACTACTGATTCTACCACTTTTCCAGACGAAATAGTGGCACAAATGTTTCTGAAACCTCCCCCAGCCGAGCAGCGACTGGTGGGTATGTATATGATCCAGCACCTCATTACACTGTATGAGGAACAGCATTCTGATCCAGGTCCACTACATGATGTATTGAATGAGTTACTCCAGTATAGATGGAGAGGTCTAGGTACCGATTTAATTAGTGTCATTCTAGAACAGCGCCACAAATATCGAACGTTCCTGAATCCACATTATGTTCACGTCTCACCCCCAGAAAGTAAATCATTTTACATAGATAGACAGAATCCGTTACGAGAAGTACACCCAGTTAGGACAACGGGTGGTGATCTAGAACGAGTATTTGTTTACACCCCCATCACTAAAATGGAACTCTTAGAAATGAAGAAGTTAATTCCCTGTCACGATAAAGATCCAGCAGGGTTCCACCGTGAATTAAAAGACATGCTCCGTATGGGAGAATACACGTATCCAGATATCATTAAAATGTTAAAGGTCCTGTTGCCCGCAGGCATATATGAAAAACTCAAGGAAAAAGAATGGGAGGTGGGAGAGAAAAAGATAGATTGGACAGCTCTAGAAGCTGAAGATAATACACGCGTATCAGGTACCGGTCTTGGGGGGAAAGCTAAAGAATTGCCCGAGTTATTGATACAAGTTTTGCCAAGATTACTAGCCACGAAAAAGGAAGATTGGGATGCCATTTCAGCTTGTAAACAGAAACAAGATGAAGATACTAGTGATTTCTATTCTAGATTTGAAAAATGTTTTATTATTAATAGTGGTCTGAAAACAAGTAGTGAATCGTACCCTCATCTTTTTGTTACCAAACTAGTCAAGAATTCAAGTCCACAAGTTAAAAATCGAGTATTAAAAGTCGAAAGTACCTGGCAAGCTAATACTCCGTCACAAATGCTTCAAATGCTCCAGTATCACCAGAACAGAATCAGGGAAGAGCAGGAACACGAAAGGAGACGTATGAAAGACACGAAAATGAAAGTATTAGTTGCACAATCTGTTCCACAAGACAGTCAGAAGAGGGGTCCGAATCAAGCCAGTCATCCTACAGCTCCCGTTAAAGGGACCTGCAATTACTGTAAACAGCCAGGTCATTTTATAAACGAGTGTGCAGTTCTGAAACACAACATAGCTACTGGTAAAACTAAAGAAAGACCACGTCCGTCTAGACAAGAACAAGTTTCACAGACTTCTCAGCCACCACAGAATGCACAACAGACAGTTACAGCACCGCAGCCTATCGCTGCAACACAGCATGTTACACAGCAGATGTACCAGTATGCACAGACAGAGTATCCAGATTATCAGCCGTATTCATGAAACAGCCTAGAGAGGGAGGTAGGTTTGCCTCTCATCGAGATACCTGTAGATCAAGAGGGTCCCTATGTACACAGTCAAGTATTAGGGAAAGACAGAAAGTTTCTGATCGATACAGGGGCAAGTAGGACTACCATCAGTCATGACGAGGTTCCAGGGCCTCCGCTCTCAGGCTCTAGAAATGTTTCCCTTGGATTTTCAGGAAAGCCTATTGTTAATGAAATATCGAAACCAGTTACTCTAGAAGTTGGTCCATTGTCCCGAACTACTGATTTGTTACTCACGGAATCTTGTCCAGAAAGTTTGTTAGGCATTAAGACATTAAAAGAATTAGGAGCAGTCATTTGTTGTTCCCCAGAAGGAGTCCGCCTGTTCTTGCGAGACTTTAAAGGTCATTATGTATTACGAGATTTTGATCCAAGATTATTGAATGTACCACAGCATTTATGGGCGCAAGGTCCAACTGATGTAGGTTGTATGCATATCACACCCCATCGTGTGACTCTAAAGCAAGGTGTAGTTTTACCGCGAATCAGACAGTACAAATTACCACCTGAGGCTGTAGCAGCCTTATCCAAAATTATTGACGAACTTATTGTTCAAGGAGTGGTTGTAGAAACTGACTCCAACGTATGTAATTCTCCTATCATTCCAGTCCTGAAACGTACTGATCCAAATGCACCTCCAGTATATCGATTAGTGATTGACCTTCGAGAGCTTAATAAATGTATCATACCCCAGTACCCAGTAGTCCCAGATATTTCATCCCTCTTGACAGCCATTGATTCTGAAGCTACGTTCTTCACTGTTATCGATCTCAAGAACGCATTTTTCAGTGTCCCCATTCATCCAGACAGCCAGTTCCTTTTCGGTTTCTGTTTAAATGGAAGAAGCTATAAATTCACACGAGCTCCTCAAGGTTTTACGGAAAGTCCTAGTATTTATAGTCAAGCACTTAAGAGACAACTAGACAATATTCACATGCCAACTAACACTGCCCTGCTCCAGTATGTCGATGATCTACTGATCACAGCCCGTTCTGAGCGTGACTGCGAGCGTGCGTCACTTACAGTTCTGTATTTTCTGGCCGAGATGGGGCACAAGGTGTCCCCTTCCAAATTACGATTCTGTGTCCAGCAAGTGGTCTACTTAGGACACTTACTGTCCAAGAGGGGTAGGCAGTTGACACCTGACCGTATCCAGTTAATAGCACGTCTTCCACAGCCCAAGACACAGAAGGAGGTGCGAGCTTTTATCGGCCTCACTTCTTACTGCAGACAATGGATTCCTCAGTATGCATTTCTAGCCAAGCCACTGATACAGTTAACGACACAGGAGGCAGCCACATCGACTGTCCTCCCTTGGACTCAGGAACATACACTTGTTTTTAATGAGTTAAAGAAAGCCTTATGTCAAGCACCAGTTCTAGCAACACCGAACTACAGTAAGCCTTTTACACTTTTTGTTACAGAACGTGATGGTACTGCATTATCTGTTCTCACACAAGATCAAGCAGGACAATACAAGCCCTGTGCTTATTTTTCGAGCACATTAGATCCAGTGGCCCAGGCTCTGCCTGCGTGCCTTAAGTCAGTTGCAGCCACAGCTCTAGCTATCAGACAAAGTGATTCCATAGTGTTGGGACACTCCCTGACAGTACAAGTTCCACACTCCGTGGAAGTTCTTTTAAACCGAACCCAGACTCAGCACTTGACAATTGCACGTTTAACAGGTTATGAACTGACACTGTTCCAGCCACACATAGAAATCAGACGCTGCAACATTTTAAATCCTGCTACACTGTTACCGTCAGTTACTTCAAATCCTGCCACACATGACTGTGTGGAAGTTGTTAGCACTATGACAAAGCCAAAGCAAGATCTGACAGATATTGCATTACCTGATCCCGACCTGACACTTTATGTGGATGGTTCATGTATGAGAACAAGTACAGGAGAACTAGTAGCCGCGTATGCAGTGACTACTGACACCGAAGTTATAGAAACACATCGTATTGACACCCTGTCTGCTCAAGCAGCAGAGCTAGTCGCTCTGACCCAAGCCTGCATACGTGCCAAGAACTTGAAAGTAAACATATACACAGATTCACGTTATGCATTCGGAGTCGTACACGACTTTGGAGTGCTCTGGCAGGAACGAGGTTTTATGACCTCTCATGGAACCAAGATCCAGCATGGTCTCCTCATTCAAGCTCTGTTAGATGCAATACATTTACCGACAGCTATTGCTATCATGAAGTGCAAGGCACATACGAAAGTCACTGACATTATCTCCCAAGGTAACGATCTAGCAGATCGAACAGCCAAGCTCACAGCTCAGACTCCAGACATTCCAGTTAACACGACACAGACACTCATTCCAGAACAGACTACTTGTATGACAGTTAAGGACCCTACACAAGATGTCGTAGACATACAGTCACATGCTACTCCCGAAGAAATCAAGAAATGGTCCGAACTAGGAGGGGTCCAGACAGATCAAGGATGGTTGACGAAGGGAAAAGCCACATGGTTTCTCCCCGACTCTATGGTTCAAGTCATTTTTAATACCGCACATAGTCCAGCACACCTAGGAGAAAAAGCCATGTTAGACAGTATTCAGAACCTTTGGTTCAACAAGCATTTACGAGCAGCAGCCAAGCAGAAAGTACGTACCTGTATGATATGTTGTCAGTTCAATCCAGGTAAAAGTGTCCCGGTGGAACAAGGTGGATTCCAACCTCCTAACCACCCTTTTGAAGTCCTCCAGATGGATTATATCCAGATGGAGCGATGTCGAGGTTTCAAGTATGTCCTCGTAGTTGTATGCGCTTTGTCCAGGTGGACAGAAGCATATCCAGTTCCAGATTACACAGCTGCGACCACTGCCAGGCAGTTGGTTCGTGAGTATTTTCCCCGCTATGGATTACCTAGGGTCGTGTATTCAGATAACGGCCAGCCATTCTCATCCGAGCTCATGAAACAAGTATCCCTTCTGTTAGGGTACCAGTGGAAGTTCCATTGTGTACGCCATCCTGAAGCAGCCGGTCTCGTAGAGAGACATAACCAGACTTTGAAAATCCGCATTGCTAAAGTGTGTACAGAAAAAGGTGTAGATTGGTTAATAGCTCTGCCAGTTGCTCTTTTCTACATGAGAATGGTTGCACATTCCAGATCAGGTCTGTCCCCGTACGAGGTCGTATTCGGCCGCCCTCCAAACATGTGGGGTACACCTATGCCCCGAAAGATTACAGACGTTTCCAGTAATATGCTGACAGATTACCTAGCTTCCTTGATGTCTGCCCTACACTCTTGTCGTTCACAGGTTGCCGCTGCATTTCCAGACAACACTGAGGTGAAACCGCATGAAGTCGTTCCGGGAGAATTGGTCCTGGTGCGCAATTTTGATCGTTCAAGTCCGTTGGAGCCCCGTTGGAAGGAGCCCCGGCTGGTTTTATTGACAACAAGGACTGCGGTCAAGCTCGAGGGCCGCAAGGGCTGGGTGCATACCAGCCATATTAAGAAATTCCATGGATTACGACAAAAGACATTTATCAAAGACTGCCCTATTCTTAAGGACTGCCCAAACACAGACTCTGAATTCAAACTTCCCCTGTTAGAGAAAACTCCGCAGCAGGAGTATAAAACCAAACTCCGGTCTAGTAAAATAAGTCAGCCAGTTTAATTGTCTAAGTCCCTCTCGGGTGAAACGGTTAGACAGGTTCCTGACATGTATGAGATAGACCCACACAGTGAGAGAGTTAGTCAAAACTCTAAAAGATGTATTATCGTTCTATTCTTTTTCTTATTTTTGAGTCTTATGGTTACATGCATAAGTTATGCTTTACATTTATGTTTTCCAATTTCACATGTACATATGTTTTCTAATGCTACAGTAGAGCACACATTTAGTGATCTGCCTCCTCACGAGCTATCCTATCGTCTTGCTATGCGTAACAACACATTTATCCGAATGTTGCACTATTCACACCAGACCAGCAATGCCACTAATTGTTGGGTGTGTGGTCGACTCCCCCCTTTCCAGACACCGAAGGGAGTTCTGCCACTTTTTCCCTATCCGTTTTCACATAATGGTTCGTGTGGAGCATGGTCCACGTTAACGTCATCCTCCACTGATATGTCCCTTCTGAATCGAACATGTTTCCCAGACAAGCAAGGTCTTTCCCATAGAACAGGGTTAGATCTAGAAAATGAAGTATATGATTTAGGTAATTATTCCTCGAATTTCATGGTCCTGAATGTTCAGTCCGATACTACTCCAGATTTGCCTGCTATTTCAGTACTACCAGTCAAAGGCGAATTATGTGTCAGAAAGAATGGTTCCGCACATGTAGGACATAGTGATTGTACTACTATTGTCGAGTATAGTGACAGTGGGAAATCTATTTTCAAAGCCTCACGTCATTCTTATTTTGTTTGTGGTCAGACCGCATATGTTCGTCTGCCCCTAGACTGGGATGGAACATGTTACATTGCCTTCCTACTGCCACCAGTTTTTCTAGCCCCATCCGATTATCACAGAAACACACATCTAGTACACGTTAGACATAGAAGGGAGACTGAGTCCCCAATTGTCGATCAAACTGAAACTGCTCTAGAACAATATCAAGACTTCAATAAAGGTTTCCTTTTCTTTATAGGACCTGTCCAGAATAGTAAGTTAATACGTAGGTTAACCAGAACCCTTGAAGCAGTAGTGAATGAGACTACTTCCGCTCTAGGTAACCTAACCGAAGAACAATCCGCTATGCGTTTTGTTGTGCTCCAAAATCGTCTCGTTCTTGACGTCATACTGGCCGATAGAGGAGGAGCTTGTAGAGTCATCGGATCTAGTTGCTGCATTTTCATTCCTAATAACGCGCCGTCTGTTTATTCAGCTATAACCAGACTTCATAAAATTGCCCATCAGTTACACCAGAATCCAGGCACCTGGACATGGTCCGGTTGGCTCTGGAATATCATATCTGCCTGGGGATGGAAAGTATTGTCATTCCTAGGTATTGCAGTAATGATCATATTCAGTTGCTGCCTCTGTTTACAATGTGGTCCTGCGATTTGCGGCATGTGTGCTACCTCTTGTATTCCTAGTCCTAAATCCCGTTCCAAGACAATTCGAGACGAGCAAATGATGCTATATGAACAGATAGATGGTATCATGAATATTGATGTTTCCTGATGGAAACGTAGGGCACAAGGAGGGAATGTGGAAAAGTAAATTTTGCCATGTTATATGTGCCTACGTGTTCCCCATATTATGTTATATGTGCATGATCGATATGCATGTATCCCCCTATGATCGATTAAAGACGCAATTATAGTTGTGTCCAACTCTAGTACGCCAGTTTCCAGTTCTCGTGAAAGCAACGAGTATTAGGCCTATGTTGCCACATTTTACAGTGTGCACGTTAATTCATTGAATTGTCCCCGTTTCTAGGCCTCAAAAGGGCCCGGACACCAGATTCAAGCTCCAGTCTCCTGAACCCTCTCCGAGGAGCGATGCAGCCCCCACCTGCATCCCTGACCCTTCACTTACTTCCTGCCTCGCGGTGCCCGGCCCGGCCTGGCTCTGCCTGCCAGTCTGCCAAGAGTATGTTATGCTTCTAGTTATCAGTCCAGCCCTCCTTCTCTGCATTCCTAAGCTACTGAATCGCATCAATAGTTTCAGCCATGGTCTAGCCTTTCTGTCTCCATGTAAGAGAGTTACTGTATTAATATTCATAGAATATTCCTAGCGCACGCAATACATGTAGAATTATGCACGCACCAGTCCTAGTGTCAAGTAGCCTTTGCCCTGATAACTTTTGGATTCTATCAACATGTACTCCAAACACCAGATACCAGATATGATATAGGTACATGTCGTGCTGACACCGCAGACTTTAGTCTCCTCTTCTAGTGCAGAAGTCATAGCCCCCAGTTCTCCCTGGTAACACGTCATTGCCCGTTTGCGCACACCACTAGGTTAAAGGTCCCAGCGGCTCAGGTAGCCCCCTCCATGTTTCCGCCCCATTTATGACACTTCTGTGACGTTTACATCACATGTCTATGTATACGCCCTGTACACGCCTTCTTGTTACACCATTTTGTCCTTATCTTTCGCGACTGCTACGAGTTACGCCTACTGCTACGCCTACTGTATTGAATGTAATGTAATTGTTTTAGTATATATACTGTGTACTGTTACTGAAAGAGGCCCCTTACACCCTTCCCCAGATCCTGCCCCCGGCAGCTGCCATCCATTCTATTTCCGTGCAGGCTATCCCGTTCCTGTCCCTTCCCTTATGCCTGATTAAAGCCTGTAAGACTCAAGATACCTCGAATCCTGTCTCTTATTTATTGAGCTATCTGTTTTATTCACTGTATTCAAAAATAGTACCGGTAATTAATTATTTATTTACCACAAGGCAAAGCAGGATGGGTGAATAGAAGGATGTTGGGGAAATGTTTGTTTGGATCTATGTTTGGATGGATAGATTGATTGGATAATGATGACTAGTTTTCTATAGCAAAAGAGTGGATGAAAGAATGTAAAGCTTAAATGGTGCATGTCAAAGCCAATTGTGAAGATTAAGAATACAAAAACAACATTGCAAGGATGATTGTATAATATAATTTGATTAATTTATGTGGATAGGATAGACGAAAGTGCCAAAGCTATACCTTGGTTTTTCATTCTTTCACTGACTAAACTGCAGTACATTGCTTTTACCACTGTCTACTTGCTCAAAAGTATGTAGGTTATAGGTGAGGGAGTTAAAGGCTAAATAGGCCTAAGGTGATAACAAAATTAACATGCACATAGCAACACAAGGATTCTTGTTTTGCAATCCCTGTTGATAGCTTGAATGATCAGCTATAAGGAGAATATCTAAATATCTTACCCAATATCCAAAAGGCTTCTTTAACCTCATAGAAACAAAGGTCTGATAACTTTGGACAGTTTGTAGTGGAATGATCTCCTATGAAAATATGCAAATGAAAAGTAAGGACTACAAATGCTAAATGAAAATACAAGTTGCCCAATAATGCCAGACTCATTAGTGTAGCTAAAACTAGACCATTCATTAGTAAATGGGCCTAATTTGTGAAGGCCCAAACCATTTAAGCAACTTACCTGGAAATCTTTCAAAAGAAATAAAAACTGCAGTTTTCTAAAACTGGTGTGTTGCTGTGTTTATTTGGCCTTAATTTCTTTCAGACAGTTGGAGCTTGTGCCATTTGCCTTTAGTTTTATGAGAGCCGATAATGGGGGCTATGACTTTAATTACATCAAATCTAATGGCCAAGTGGGACCATCGATAATATACTGCTATTGTGCCTACCACTACATAATTTTAAAGATGTTTTCGGCACAGATGAGGAAAAACAGCCCAAATTACAACCGATGCCCAGGCTGCTGGCACAAGACGCCTCTTAGTTCCCATTTTGGTCAGTTACCAAATAAAGAGACGGGCGCTGGAAGCGGGAATGCAAGAACAGATTTTTATTTCTCATGAGGAGAGCCTGTCATTTCGGAACGCGCACAATGTCTTCAAGAGGTGCTCTAACAAGTTTCTCTGAGGCTCCGTCTTTTATACACAGGTTTATGATGCACAAACATTCCTTATTGCAATAAAGACACTTTGAAGTACGAAAAGGCACGTTTGGAATCCCAGCTTCAGGCCTATTCCCATACATGTCGCTCGGATGTCGTTTCCCCTCCCAAATGTAACAAGTGATTGTAATCTTGCAGCCGGACATTCCAGCAGGACACGAGGGCAAGAGGGGGTGGTCAGATCTAAGGTTGGGCAGGCGATAAGATCGGGCACTTCGGTTGGTGTATCACGTTTTGCTATGCGGGGCCAGGGGGGGTACATCCATGAGGCTTTGTTTTATGACTTGGGACCGGGTCGAGAGGCCAGGTGTAGCCGGGGGGGTCATCAGAAGAGGGGAAGGGTGTTCCTGGGAGGAATGCAGGGTGTGTCGGTCAGGCAGGGGTGTCACTTTTAGAGCAGGGTTGCGCAGAGGGAGAGGGTTTTATGGCCTATGCTTGAGAGAGCGGGGGTGTTCAACGGGGGCGGGGGGGAAGGGGGACGTGCTGGGGATTTAACAAACGGGCAGAGAGGCCTTGGTGCCTTAAATGGCTGTCGTGTACGTGCGTGCATGGGCCTATGCTGGCGGGATGATGCGGTCAATGCTTCGCGGTATTCGTTCTGCTTACAGCGAGGGGTATGGTGAACACAAATGAACGCCGCTTATGTACATATACATTGTCATTTTCCACAGTCGCCGCTTTTTAACATAAGTTAGTTCATTTCCGTGTTTATCATAACTGACGGGGTGTACATATAGCCATGTGTGGTCAATGAAATAGCGTTTGTCAATACTGGCGGATTGCATATAACCATGTGCAGTCGATGCGATAGACGAGGTGCAATACATATGAATTTACATTTGTCGTGTCATATATACGAGTCTAGAGATCGGTATACTACTCAGTCGGAGTCAATTAAGGAAATGTTCCGACACATTATGGAACCATGTTCTGACTCTCTCTCCGGCGGGATCAATGTACAGTTAAAAGTGACCGATGAAACATTTTGAAAGCAATGCAAAGTGGTTGAGGGAGGAATTCAGTTCAATGCAAGCAATTAGTCAGGGGGGGGGGTAGAAAGTTCAGAAAGGGGGGGGTCTTCGCCACAGTGTCTTTTTAGCAGCCAGCCATCACTGGTAGGCTCTAGTAGTTCGTTTTCTTCCGTTGGCGCTGTTGAGCACCGGCGGTGGAGCTATAGGTCCAGCTCGGATCCATCTTTACACGTCGCAGGGTGCGATCTGTCCTCTGCTGTTAGACCACAGTCCTGTTTCCTAACTAATCTTTTTAAGGGTGCCTCATGCTGGGCACCTGCATTTCTTTCTCCTTCCGTGGCAAACCCTATTCTACCTAAATGCTGTTCTTCTTCTCCGAGTCAAAATCCATGTGAAAAAAAGGGGGGGTTGTCGGATAATCGAGGGAAGAGAGGGCGGAATGGGATCAGATCTTTGAGACAAACCAAGGGAGCAAAGGATAACGAGCAGGCAGGCCCATCGATCGGGCTCAAAGGGGCGGAGACTTCTGGCACGCGTGGGTCAGCAAGCAGAGGGCTTCAAGGCAGCCCTCCATCCTTTCATTTTCCGTGTTTGAGAGTGGTGCCTCGTCCCGCGTCTCGTTGCTCTGCGGCTCCACCTTTGGTCGAGGTCACGTGTGCTTCATGATCTGCGGCCAGGCTGTGCGTCACGTCCATCCCCTGAAGGACTGGACTTTTAACAGAACCAGCGGTGCCAGGGAACAACACCTATAACCTTCATGGGATACCTGTTCGGCGCACAAGTGACAGAGACACGGGACACTTCCTTCGGCGTCAAAGAACAGCGTTTATTACTGCAGGGAGGCAAAAGTCACTAGAAGTACAACAGCGTGTAGGTTCTGCGAATCTGCTTCAAATTACATATGTGGGTCGCTCTCTTTTATACAAGGTTTTGCCATTGCACAACATGTGGACAAAAGGTTACAACCCAGTTCCCACAGTAAACTTCAAGGGGGTCGCTTTCATGTTTTCAGAACCCCGGAACATGATCACAGTAACATTACCGGTTCCCAACTGTAAAAGCACATCTTCCCACCGTTAGGTGCATTCCACTCCAGTTGTAAACGGACAAGAGGAAAAGACAGGAACAGGTGCAAGGAAGTCAGACAATAGTAGTAAAGTGAAGTGTGGGGGAAGCATTGGAAGCCTGATCGTAGGATCAAAGGACTCGAGCCCACCACATGCAGGGCTGAATCAATAGCTCGGCGTGGCGTGATTACCCTTGTGCCTCTCCAGTGTCATTCCCCCGGTCATAAAGGCACATAAGAGGAATATGCGTTTTCCGTAAGGCTTGGGACTGAAAGGTCATGAGGCGAACAGTTGCCTGTTCGCTGACTACGTGAGGGCAAGAAAACAAAATGGATGCCGTATCTAAAATGGAACCCACGGGTTCAGGTGAAGAATGGCGTAAATGAGGCGAACCATGCCAGGTAGTGTAACGAAAACGCGTACACTTACCGAACTCATCATTTACGGTTCATAGATACCGCATTTGTCCATGTTCGTTCAGGCCCAGAGCTTCGTAACAATTCCCACGGAACCTCAGACGCTCCTTTTGCCCTCAGGTAGGCAAGAACTAATCGAAGTCGGAGTCGATCTTGATATTCATTAGATCATTCAGATGTTGTTGGAACATTATTTTATCCATCAACGCCTCTTTGGTAACAGATGGCCTTCTTATACACGTAGTAGCACAGAGGCCACATAAGGCAGGACCACACTGCACACAAAGACAGCATGTGAACAAAAACGCCACAACAACCTCTATGATCATCAGAATTTTCCAACCCCACGTCGACATCAGACCCCAGAACCATCCTAGTAGCGTCCAATCTCCCTCGTCCACGTGTATGGACTCTGAGATCTTATGCAACTTCGTGATGGCTTGATAGACAGTTGGAGCATTATCTGGTATGAATATGCAACAACTCGAATGGATGATCTTACAGACTCCACCCCTATCTGCTAGTACTACGTCTAGAACCATACGGTTCTGCAACGTCATAAGCCTATCCGCTCGAAGCTCTGCTGTCAGGTTACCAAGGGCACTTGCAGTTATATTGGCAGTCGACTCTACCACGCGAGTTAACTGTCTCAGATTCCTGCTATTAACCATAGGGCCCCAAAACGGAAGGAAACCCTTAAAGAAGTCTCCTGCTTCTTGACCGGAAGTATCTTCTTTACTAATGACACCTCTCACAATTCTCTTGTGGTAATCTGAGGCAACAGTAAAAGTCAGTGGCAAAAGATTCGCGATATAACACGTACCCGAGAAGTCATGGGGCAACCACGTATATGCGCGATCATAACATACAAAATAGGTACCCTTGGCAGTCAGGAAGACAGGGGAAGAGAGCATTGGTAAAACATAAGTATCTACACAAGCACTCTTCCCAAGATGAGCTCTCGGATTTCGGCCCTGACCCTGCAGACAGAAATGGCCCATGTGAGGTACAATCCATATCGGAGACGAGCTTTTAAGCTGTCTATCACCCACTGATATACTGTACTCAGCTTCGCTAAGGTACTTATAGGCCTGTACTTCCTCCTCTGGGATAAGTGATACGTCAAAAATGTCTCTTTCTAGATCAGCGATCGCTGTCGTCAGAGGCTTGTGGTACGGACCAGGACCAAAACTTGCCGAGCGTGGCTCTCGATGGGGGTAGGAATCTAGTGCACTACGGAACATAATTTGAAATGCTCGTGCTGACCCTTGGGAACTATATGGGAGAACCAAGTACGGAATACCCCTATCCATGGTATGTGGCATTAACCCACACACCCAACAATTAGTAGTATTAACCACCAACTCATGCTGATGCAGAAGTTGAACGAAGGAATTGTTCTTAAATTCAGCACGTCTGATTTGTTCATGTTGGGGCAGAAGATGAAAGGAATGTGGAGAAACAGTGGAAGCAGAATTCAGATTATAGGGAGGAGTAATAGGTGAAATGGAAGACAATAATAATTGGATCCCAAAATATACTCCACCCACCAGTAGCATTGAAATAGTTAGGAACAACATACAGATCTGAAATAGAAAACATTTTGTGCAAACCACTTTTGATCTTTGCGCCGACATTTTCTCTCTTTCCGACAGCTTCGAGAAGTCCATCCTCTAATAAAAAACCGTCCGTGACGTTCTTGACGCACTTCGTTCTGAGTAGCGATTGCCAATTCCCAGGAGTTCCCAGAAATCGACAAAAGAAACCGACCTAGTGTCGATAGCTGCTAAACAGAAGGAAGTACCCGCACGGCCCTACGGCCAACCCAGATGATAGGTTAAAATGAATTATTTTAATTCAATAATAATCTCTTAGCTGCATGAAGAGATAAGATAAACACAATATAAAATGTCCACAATGTTCATAGCAACAGTACGTGATACTGTGAAATCAAAAATGGGGAGTAAGAGAAAAATAAACAGGGCTCTTTTATTTGTCCTTCACGCGCGGTCGAAGGAAATATCGACTTTTCCCAGGTTTAGTCTGCTCTTCAAACAATTGTTCTGATGATGAAACATTATTCGAATGTTCAGGTAACGGTTCAGAGCTTGAATTCTCCAATGCTGATGACGAAGTCAAAGTTTCTGATGATTCAACATGACTGTCTGATTGCACTGATTTGTTCTTTATTAACTGAGCATCACCAAATGGCACAAATTGCAGTGGAACATCAGTCTGAGACGGTGAAATGCCCTTTTTCACCCATGTATCGACTGGTAGAGGAAGCGGTATCTTCTTGGTGTGGGTTGCATGAACCCAGTTCTTTCTCCCCTCCAGCCGGACTGCTGTTCTCGTTGCAAGTAGCACTTGATGGGGACCCACGAATCTCGGTTCTAGATTCCATTTTCGGCCGAAATTCCTGGTAAGTACCCAGTCACCGGGTTGGAGCCGGTGACCAGGACCCTCTGTCTGTGCCGGTAGTGCCTCAAAGACCTTTTGATGAATCAAACTCAATTTAGCAGTCAGATCATAAAGATAATCCATCAACATTGGATATTCAACCCTATCAAACTCTTTAGGCCTCGGAACCCCCCAGACATTAGCAGGTCGACCGAACACAATTTCATATGGGCTAAGCCCTACTCGAGAGTGCACGGTCGCCCTAGTCGATAAAAGAGCTAGGGGCAGAGCGTCAGGCCATGATAAGCCAGTAGTTGCCTGAATTTTTGCAAGTTTTAGTTTCAGGGTACCGTTGTATCCTTCTACCAAACCCGCTGATTGTGGATGATTGGCACTGTGGAATTTTTGATTGATACCAAGGCCACGACACACACT
Organism: Lissotriton helveticus; assembly: GCF_964261635.1. Lineage (NCBI taxonomy): Eukaryota > Metazoa > Chordata > Amphibia > Caudata > Salamandridae > Lissotriton > Lissotriton helveticus. The sequence goes on from NC_136063.1 coordinate 44,316,414, forward strand.
CTTCATCACACTTCCGACAAACTCACTTCCGTTGTCCGACCATACAACCCGAGGCATTCCATACCTAGTAAAATACTCTCTGAGCAGAACTTTTGCTGTGGATAGGGCAGTGTTATCCTTAAGAGGGTAAGCTTCAATCCATCTGGAGAATGCACAAACCACAACTAAGACATATTTCAAATTGTTGCATCTCTCCATGTGGATGAAATCTAACTGAATAACCTCGAATGGATACGTAGGGGGAGCGAAATGACCAGGTGGAGTGGGAGTGCCCTTACCAGGATTATACATCAGACACACCATACAATTCTTGACCACTCTCTCCGCACACTTACTGATCCCATCATTCTTCCATACAGGAGACAACAACTTGCATATGCCTTTCGAACTAATATGTGCTGTGCCATGAGCCATCGTAACAACAGCAAGTACATACGCATCCGGTAACATCCATCTCTGTTTTTCTGACAAATCAACCCAACATCCAGTCTCGTCTAATTTCCCAGTGCTTTCTTTCCATCGAGTCTTTTCCATCTCAGTAGCCTCATTCTGTATCTCCTTCACACTCTCAATTGTATCCTCTCGAATACTAGATTCTGCCGGCCATCTCACTGGGTTTGCAACATACATTCGGTTTGTCAAATCTCTAGCAGTCTTCTTAGCAGTCTCATCTGCAAACGCATTACCACGACCAACATCATCCGTCACTTTCCGATGCGCACTACATTTAACTATGGCCACTTCTGTTGGCAACGTAAGTGCTTCCAAAAGATCATTCACAAGCTGTCCATGCTGGATCTTCGTGCCATGTGACGTAAAGAATCCACGTTCTCTCCACAAACGCCCAAAACTATGCGCCACACCAAATGCATACTGGCTGTCGGTAAACACATTCACCCGTTTTCCTCTAGACAGCACACACACTCTCGTCAATGCAATTAACTCGGCCGCTTGGGCCGAATTCTGACTCAATCTCGCAGTTTCACCAACCGTACTTAACGTCACTACAGCATACGCAGTCGTTACATCACCATTTGGTAACTTAAAACATGAACCATCCACATACAAAGTACCATCGGGATCTACCAACGGAGTGTTTTTCAGGTCGATACGACCTTTTGTCTCCTCCTCGGTTCTTAAATAACAGTCATGCGGTGCTACATCATCTGGTTCCATGCCAATCGGCAACAACGTTGCTGGATTCAACACATTACACCGTTTTATCCGTATATGACTTGCCTAGAGCGTTAGTTCATAGCCAGACAACCTTGCACTCGTCAGGTGCTGAGTTTTTGTCCGGTTCAAGAGAGTATCGACCGCGTGTGGAACCATTACCGTAAGCATATTATCCATGACCAGACCTGCGGACTGTCGAATGGATACTGCAGCTGCCGCTGTCGCTCTTAAGCAACTCGGCAATGCTCTAGCCACTGGATCTAAGGTCGAAGAAAAATATGCACATGGTCGTTGTTTGTCGCCAAAGCGTTGCGTCAAAACACTCAACGCGCAGCCATCCCTTTCGTGAACGTATAGTGTAAACAGCTTACTGTAGTCAGGAGTCCCTAACACAGGAGCCGAACACAACGCATCACGTAATTCAGAAAAACCTTTCTGACACTCTTCAGTCCAAGGCAACGGAGTCGGGACGTCCTTGCACGTGAGAGCTAACAATGGTTTCGCCAATAATGAAAAATTTGGAATCCATTGTCTGCAGTATGACGTAATACCTAGAAAGGCACGTACATCTCTCTGAGTTTTTGGCACAGTCATTCGAGCAATCGCTGCTATTCTCTCTGGGGTCAACCTTCTCCCTTCTTTTGACAATAAGTGACCTAAGTAGGTTACTTCTTGGCAACAATATTGCAGCTTAGAAGGTGACACCTTATGACGTAGGTCACACAAATGGTGTAACAACGAAACGGTAGCAGTTCTGCAAATAATCTCAGTATCTGCAGCTACTAATAGGTCATCAACATACTGAATCAAAGCCGCACCTGCCGGTAACACAAAGGCATCAAGCTGACTTTTAAGGGCTTGACTGTAAATCGACGGGCTCTCACAGTAGCCCTGTGGAGCGCGTTTTAGTCTAAAACTGCGACCACCTAATGTGAATCCGAATAGGTCTCTGCTTTCCTCGGCGATTGGGATACTAAAGAAAGCATTCTTTAGATCGATCACCGTGAACCAGGACGCAGAGGCTGGGATCAGTGTCAACAAAGCCGTGATATCAGGTACCACGGGAAACTGTGGAATCACAATTTTATTCACTTCTCTTAGATCGATTATGAAGCGATACACAGGAGGTTTAGATGGGTCAGTTCATTTTAAAATGGGTAGCACAGGACTGTTACACACATTTCCCCGAGTTTCTTCAATGACATCCTTTTGGATCAAGTCGTGAACAATCGCCAATAGTGCTCGCTCACCATCAAGAGAGATACGATATTGAGGTATACGTGGCAGTCGCACATTCGGTTTCAATTGGATCACATAAGGGGGAATGTCCAATAGCCCTTCATCATTGGGACCCGTGGCCCATAGAGACGCAGGAAGGGAGCTCAATTCCGGTGGGAATTTATTGATCGATAAATACATTGGAGAAATTACTCTCCGACCTAATGTAAGCTCCACTCCCTCAGGGGAGCAATACAAAGTCGCATATAACCGTTTTAACAAATCCAGACCCAAAAGATTCTCACCACAACCAGTAGATAGAATCAATGGAGCCTCCAGCTCATGAGGACCAATAGTAAGGGGCAAAGGGCGGGAGACAGGATTGCTAACCGGGGCGCCAGAGAATCCAATGGAAACATTTGTTAAGCCGGACAAAGGTGCGCCAGGGAGTTTTGAATGCATGATGGAACTTTTCGCCGCACCAGTGTCTAACAGAAAAGGCTCAACGACGCCAGATGTGGCAACTGCACGTACGGCCCTTTCTGATCAACCGGAACTGACACTACTCCCTCTCTTTGTCGATGGCTGTCCTAGTAACTGTCGTCTGTCACAATCTCATGTTCCGTGTAATAATCGTCCACATGGTACTGTGCCGATCTGTCGGATTTCACATTGCGCTGATCAAAACAATTATTCGCGTCCGATGAAGGAAGAGGGCGCTCGTTCTGACTTTGCGCGATACCACGGCCTCGTCCTCGAGATGACTGGTGGGGGCCACCTCGACCCCCTCTAGTCGACACACCATTAAGGCGATCTCGTAGAGCAGGACAATCATACTTGATATGGCCCTCTCGCCTACAATATGCGCACTGATTATACCCAAGTGAAGATCTATAGTCAAAGTTGTCAGAGCGCGGCTGCATCCTATTGGGCTGTGCTCTTGGTCGATACTGCTGTGGCGAATCATTTTGATTTGATCGTGGAGGATACGATTGCTGCAACAACACCTTCGTTTTGAGCTCCTTCGTTTTCTTATCTGCACGATCACTTTCTTCCTTTTCCCTATTCTCATAGTATTGAGCCGTTGCTAATATCTGTGCGGTGGTTGAAACAGCCCACGCACTTTCGGAATTCTTCAATTTGTTGCTAAGCTCAGGCAACAAATTCGACACGAACTTGTCGTCAAATAACCGCTGACCTCCCTCGGAGCCCATGTCCTGACCGCTATGGTCGATAAACGCTTCCTCAAACCTTGTAAAGAAATCCGAAACACTCTCGTCCTTCTTTTGCTTACAGGCTGATAATTTATCCCAGTTCACCCTCATCGCTGGCATGAGAGTTTTCATAAGTGTAATGATTTTCTGAGGTAAATCTAAAATCAACTGCTCAGGCTTTGCCCCACCAACCTGTAATGCATCAGCCGCTATTAGTGCAGCCCAATCACCACCTAACTCATTTGCGTGGTTTGCTTGGCGAATTTTTGCCCAAACTGGTTGTGGTACAACATTACCAAACAACATGTCAATATCGGCAAGGTTCATAACAGAGGCTTCCACCAATTGGGATAGTTCCTTATAATAACCAGCCGGATTCTTACGTGGATCAGGCAAAGATTGCTTTACTTGCAAAACTTCTGATCGTTTCCATGGGAGGTGTATCCACACTCTTCGAAAGTGTGGTAAAACCGGAGGGTGAGCTTGTGGATCACCTGGCACCCAAAGTGGCGGAACCTCTCTCATAGGATACTGACCAGGAGCCGCTTTCCAATTCTCAGAGTCATCATCAAACGATACTTGAGAAGGCACTGTCGACCTATGAGCTAACAATCGCTCTAAGGCACGTCGTACATCTCCACCTACAATCATACCATTCGAAAATTGACTCTGAAGCTCAGTTACATCGGGCGGTACATTATCTACATCATTATTATACCATTCTTCCCTCAAAAAGTTACACATTTCTTCAAACACGAATCTCTGCGTAGGCTCATTAAACTGAGAAAACTTGTCGAAAACCATGCGTGGAGTGTAGTTAGCAGGGTGTCTTACCCATCTATGTGCCATAGTCACTAACGTCTCTTTTTCCCTTCCACTAGGGATCTGACTCCGTCTCTGGGGAGTTTCGGAAAGATCAGACGGAAATAACTGACCAGTAAGCGGTGAATAAAGGGTAGCAACAGCGTTAGGGATTCGATTACGAACAGAAGGAGAAGAAGAAAGAAGAACAGAAGCGACAATATTAGAAGTGAAGGTAGGCATAGTTGGAGCAGGCAAGATAGTCGGAGGAGCAGTGATAAGAGGCTGAGGAGGTAAAGGCACAGGAGCTGTAGGAGGGACGGATACAGGACCAGCAACGGGCTGGCCAGTAACTGCCGGAACAACAGGAGGGACTACTGGAGGAACTACAGGAGGAACAACAGGAGCCGTAGCACCCTGTGCATATGGAGGTGGCGAGTTCATGAAATACGTTAACAGAGGATCCTCCTTAGGGTCCTCCTCTTTCTTATCAGGACTGGCTGGTAAAGCCGGATAACATTTGTCTATCCTCATGTGATGTAATCTAGTAGAAACTTCAATTTCTGATTCTTCTCTATCTCGCTGACATTGTGGCACAAGTTGCATTATCGGAGCCATACCATCTTTTTTATTCTTTTTAGACTGTTTGATTTCTTTCTGCTTGGCCTCTTTACGCCACAACCGGAAGGAATCAAACATAGCTGGCCTAGCTTTCTTTTTAAATAATTTAGCTTCTAGATTATCTAAAATCGTAAGTTCAAAACTTCCATGTGGTGGCCAACTAAGGACACCATCGTTTTTCGTGTAACGGACCCAATATTTATTATAAATAATAGGACCCACACCATGTCGACTATATAGCTCATATATCGGAGTTCCAACCGGAGGTATCGGACACGAGTCCTCCAACTGGGAATCCATTGCGCAACATTTTAAGAAACCAAGAAAACCACTATGGCTAGGCATCGTGCACACTAACCTAGTATCAAACTTCAAGGGTTACCGAAGTACTAAATCTTCGTGAAAGACAAAACCCTCGGTTTTTGGCAATTGCAACTGTCAAATAACCACTAAGAACCACAACTAAGAACCACAAATGCAATGGAACCATGCATACAACAAAGCTTCAAAAAGCTTGACAACAACTAAGGACACTGGGAGCGACCCACAAAATACTTAACTGAGAACTTCAATGGCGTCACCAGGAAGGCCCCTCTATCGTCTCGCTTGTACGAAAGGTCTACGCTGGGCACCGGAAACAGGTCGACAGTCAGGGCATCAGTCCGTCGCAGCCGTCAGGAGGTGGGAATCTTCGCGGGGAAAATCTTCGGACCACTTATTTCGACAACAGGATCGATGAAGCGGGGTGCACCTTTTCCTCGGAGATTTCACACGAAGTTCCTCACGGTCGTCAGGCTTTGGACCGGTACCGCTGATGTCGCCCCATGTTGGGCGCCAACTGAAGGACTGGACTTTTAACAGAACCAGCCGTGCCAGGGAACAACACCTATAACCTTCATGGGATACCTGTTCGGCGCACAAGTGACAGAGACACGGGACACTTCCTTCGGCGTCAAAGAACAGCGTTTATTACTGCAGAGAGGCAAAAGTCACTAGAAGTACAACAGCGTGTAGGTTCTGCGAATCTGCTTCAAATTACATATGTGGGTCGCTCTCTTTTATACAAGGTTTTGCCATTGCACAACATGTGGACAAAAGGTTACAACCCAGTTCCCACAGTAAACTTCAAGGGGGTCGCTTTCATGTTTTCAGAACCCCGGAACATGATCACAGTAACATTACCGGTTCCCAACTGTAAAAGCACATCTTCCCACCGTTAGGTGCATTCCACTCCAGTTGTAAATGGACAAGAGGAAAAGACAGGAACAGGTGCAAGGAAGTCAGACAATAGTAGTAAAGAGAAGTGTGGGGGAAGCATTGGAAGCCTGATCGTAGGATCAAAGGACTCGAGCCCACCACATGCAGGGCTGAATCAATAGCTCGGCGTGGCGTGATTACCCTTGTGCCTCTCCAGTGTCATTCCCCCGGTCATAAAGGCACATAAGAGGAATATGCGTTTTCCTTAAGGCTTGGGACTGAAAGGTCATGAGGCGAACAGTTGCCTGTTCGCTGACTACGTGAGGGCAAGAAAACAAAATGGATGCCGTATCTAAAATGGAACCCACGTGTTCAGGTGAAGAATGGCGTAAATTAGGCGAACCATGCCAGGTAGTGTAACGAAAACGCGTACACTTACCGAACTCATCATTTACGGTTCATAGATACCGCATTTGTCCATGTTCGTTCAGGCCCAGAGCTTCGTAACAATTCCCACGGAAACTCACCCCTCTCCTCCGGTGATTGTGTATCTTTGAATGGGTACAAAACAAGCTTTAGAGAACTGGCAGGAGAAGACATTTATACATTTCAATTCCGCCCCCAATCTTAAGTAGTTGGGGATACGTTCATCGGTCACGGTCAGAAGTTATCACTATGGAGTATGTATGCAGGCATTTCTACTGAGTTTGTACTAAGTCTATTTGGCGTTCATTCATGACGTATATGGAGAGAAGTCAGACTCCTATCAACTGCGTATTCCATCAAACTCGAAATCGGATCCTTCGGTAGAGACTCGTCTTTCTAACCCGAGCCCTGGCAGTCTTCTATCATCATGAGAGAGGGACAGAGGCTAAACATTCTTTTCTCGGGGAGCAACGGTTGATCAGGGTCATCAGTTATACTTCGGGATATGGAGCTGGGGTCAATCGGGAGAAACGAGGATGCTTTGGACATCCGTACTTGGGTGCAGAGAGGTGGGGCAATCTGGGCATTGGGGATTGTGTTTCTAACGAACTGAGAACAGAAGGCCACTGACATATAGTCCCCCTATAAAAAAAGGGCCAGATTAGGGTACATTAGTCGTCTTACCTGTCCTTTCCTTCTTAGCCAATTCAAGTTCCATCATTTTACAGAAAGGAGAGGTAGTAATATGGCAAATTACAATTGTTTTAGTTTCTGTCAATTTTGCCGAACACCTTTGTGTTCAAAAACCAATTAGGCTTGTGCCGGCGGGGCACAACGTTACCACACAAAGGAAGAGGGAACAGGGGGACCCTCAGAGAGAGAGTCGTCCGCATTCTAAACGAACTATTCGGTACACGTACGACATGGAGAGAGAGAGAAAGAGAGAGAGAGAAACGTGTACAATAATAGGCCATTTAGTGCGCACACAACACAGAACAGCAGGGGTCAAGTTATATAGAAACACAGGCTGAGGGACGACGTAGATCCATACATTACGTACACATGAATTCAGGCGGGGGGGAATAGTACATGTATTATATACAAAAATCCGAGACAAAACATAGAACAGTACTTGGCCAAAAAGATTTCTTCCTGCATGCTGCGCATCCTTAGTATCCTACTTAATTCATCTGGCTGCCTTTGCTGGTGGCCTCGGTTGCAAATACTTACACCTTTGTCAATTGTTCGGGAACTAACCTGGTCGGGCTAATACTCACGGTGGGATCTTCGAATCATTTTTAGCGAATGGGTATCCAGGCTGAGGCAACGGAGGGTGTCAGTCGGGAGAACAATGGGGCAGCTTTGAGTTTCATGTCTATGAGGGTGCAAGAAGGAGGTGGTAAATCTTAAACATTGACAATATTCCTAGTCTTCCAGGAGGAGGGTACTTGGGTAAACCTCACCCCGGAATATTCCTGAACCTTTCCCTATTTAGTTATCGTATGAATTTACTCATGGGTGCACGTCATTCTTGGTTGCATTATTTGGGGTGCCGGTTGGAGTCGTATTTTGTCATACTGCAATAACCCGCCAAGTTTCTGCTTCAGGCCACCCTTCCAGTCGCTGGGTTCAGAGAGAGAGAGACGGTCGTTTCTAAATAAGGGAGTGCTATATCTTTGTTTGTTCGTCGTGTATAGGCACCATGTTCAGACCCCTTTTCCCCATTCCATCGGCCGTTCGATCATCACTTAAGTCATACATAAAACATTTCTCTTATCAATCCAAACGTGTGCAACGTGTATTCAGTCGAGCTATACACATCAGGGCATACAAGCGTGCATTCATATCACACAAATTCGTCACGTTCTCAGGGGCAGTCCCCATAGATAATATACAATTTTTCCGTGCGGAACCATGGCGTGTTGCTTAGGTCTTCTCCATACTTTAGTCGACGTTCCGATGTGACCTGCAGAAAGAAGGGAAAAAGAAGGGGTGGGGGCAGCGCTTTAAAACACATCTGCGCGCATAAACCCGAAAATGCTTTTACTTACCACATACTTGACCTATCTCCGCGGGATGCAGTCCCTTTCATCTCGGCGTTTAAGCCCAGAGGGACCGGTAGTGCGGGAGAGATAATCATTGATGGACTGTGTATTGCATAGATCGCCCAAGTGTGGTATTACGGATCGTGTGTAGGGAAGGGTCAAAACAAAGGGCAGTCAGTGTAAAGTGGGGGGTGAACTCGTGCTCTCCTTCGAGGAGGAGGGATGGTCTACAGTGGTACAGGGTCGTTTTTGTTCATCAGGCACGGAAACTAGAGGGGCTAGGTGGCATTCCTTCGGAGTGGCTTAGGGGCATCTGAAACAACTTCCCTGATACATGTGGCATATAAAGTAAAGGCAAAATACCGGGACCTTTATCGATTGCTTTACGTTGCACAAAAATAAAAAATAAAAAAAAAACACACACAACAAACCTGGACCATTCACATTTGCAATATTTCTGTGTACTTTGCTTTTTAACCTTTAAGTAATCGAGTTGCTTCATTTCACCTGTATTTTACTTATATCGGAAACAGTGGCCATTTATTCCAACTTACCAATCTAAGCGCTACAACTATGTTTGCTTTTCAAAAAAACCTTTATTTAAAAATGTTGGCGCACAAATACGGGCCTACAACCACGTGGGCCGGCCACGGAGCAGACTGGAACTGTACATGAGGGGATATTTATTTGAGGAAAACGTAACGGAGTCGGTGGTCGTTGATTTCATAAAGGTGCGACAAGTGCAATAAAATCATATCGAAAATTCATTGTGGGCAAGTACCATAAGTGTCGAAAATACGAACTTTCAATAATACGGTAATCAATGACGCGTCAGAACTTAATATCAATTCATTGTCCGAATGTTCAGTCAGTACCCATCCCCTCCCGCCATGCGCTTCAAAGACTGCATACATATCTCATGATATCAAGGCTGAGCAACCGGAACACAACAGGGAGTAGCGAGTTTCATTTGTACCGGCGCCATTTTGGGTGAGGTCAGGCAGGTCCAAGTATAGTCAAAATGTCTCCACCAACTCGTGGTTGGACCAGAGCCTCTTTCCAAAAGTCCAAAAGTTTCGTTAAAGGGCAACAGAAGGGACCGGCGATATGAACCATCAGTCAAAGGGGGGAGGGAGGCAACAATCTTTCCTACCGGGTCATACTGGTGTTCCACCGGAACTGATCAAATTGGTAGTCTGCAGGATTTTGGTCATTCAAACTGAGGCTGGCGCCTGCATGAGAGCGCCAAAGTCTCGTGGCTACGTCTTGGTCGTTCCGCGGGCAATCATGGCAGTCATTCCTCATCGGGGGGCCCGCGGGGGTCGGGGGCCCCTGCAGTTCTCGTAGAATCTTCAAAGCTGAGGAGAACGCTTCTGGACGGGGGACTCATTTTCTAGCTGACAAGCGACCAGGCCATCTTTGCACGCCAGGCCCAATCCTGCAGAGTCGACCGCCATTTTTATGAGTTCCGCGGCAACCGGCAGTCGCTGGATCGCAAGAGCAGACGGACTCCAGCCTGTCGGGCGTGGCGTTGCACCGCAAGAGGGGTGGGCGCAACTCAGCTGGGTGACTGTACCGCAGGAGCGGACGCAACTCATCTTGATGAGTGAGGCGCAGGGGTGCAGCGCTGTGTCCCAAGAGTGGGAGGAACTCACCTGGTTCGGGCGAAGCGCCGTTGTATCGCAACAGTGGACGAGACCCCGCTGGGTGAGTGGAGCGTCACTGCACTGTAAGAGTGGACAAACCCTTGTCGGGTGAGTGGAGCATTGGTGCACCGCAAGAGTGGACGAACCCTTGTCGGGTGAGTGGAGCGTTGCTGCACCGCAAGAGTGGACGAACCCTTGTCGGGTGAGTGGAGCGTTGGGGGTGCAGCTGAGGGTCCTCCACCTGGGGAGGTGGGAGAGGCTCGTCCGCGTCGCCTCTCCCTCCCAGTGCACCCCATGCCGTCTCCTGGCGCTGACATTCGTGATGGCCGGACCAGGCGATGAGAGAGGGGGGGGGGTCGGAGGCATAAGCAAGACATCCCCCTCGTGGCCTGCAAGGCGCCAGAAGACGATCGGAGGACCAGTACATTCAGGGCCATCCACCCCACGACCTCTCCGGCCGATGGCGGCCAGCCGGGCCCCGCCCTCCACGTGTCGAGGCCTCGTCTTCCGGATGGGCGTAACCGTGGACCTGTTGCACTTCGGGAGCTTCCGGAATGGGGGTAGGTATCTGCTGACTTGTATCTATCTTATGTTACCGTTATTGGGCGTGGCGGGCGGTGGGACAGACATGTTTGGAGCAGTGAGGGGCGGCAGAGCCTAGCTACCTCGTGGCTGCCGTGATGTCAAGCTTGGCTTCTCTCACCACTTTCATGTTTCTTATTGCGGGCTATTTCTAACGTTTCTTATTTCTAGCGAAGTCAAAAAGACTCATCAGTGGCCTACTGATTTTGCTCGATTTCTTTTTCCTTCCTTTTCTAGTGTGTTTCGTGCTAAAGTTTCTGTTAACAGGATACGGTGATTACTTCGTATTTTACATATGTCCTTTTTATTAGGGGCGCCCTCCGGTTGAGCCAGATGATCTACCTCTAATAAATGGTCCGGGTGGAACTAGTTTACCAATCAGTGGGGAGTAGATAGGCATGACAGATTACAACGGGGGACAAAGATCCGCATTACCTACCCTTCACTACTTGCAAAGACTAGACAGAATATTTCTATTCCACGTTATTTGCAAACAGAGAATACCTCAAAAGAACTATTCCTTGAACAATAAATGTCCAGACAATCAATCAATCAGTGGGGAGAAAAACAGGCATGACGGATTACAACGGGGGACAAAAGTCCGCATTACCCATCCTTCGCTATCTGCAAAGGGAGACAGAATATTCCTATTCCTCTCTGTTGGTAGACAGGGAATATCTCAAAAGAGCGATAATCGATAAAAATCGATAACAAACAATCAGTGGGGAGAAAGATAGGCATGACGGATTACAATGGGGGACAAAAGTCTGCATTACCTACCCTTTGCTATCTGCAAAGGGAGACAGAATATTCCTATTCTTCCCCGTTTGTAGACAGCGAATGTCTCAAAGAGCAACAGAGCAACCAATCAATCAGTGGGGAGAAAAATAGGCATGATGGATTACAACGGGGGACAAAAGTCCGCATTACCTATCCTTCACTATTTGCAAAGAGAGAGGAACGTTCCTATTCGTCGCTGTTTGCAAACAGAGAATGTCTCAAAGAGAACCAATACTTCAAGTAGCAACCAAGGCTAAATGAACCAATCAATGAACAATACCAGTATTTAAATACCGATTCCAATATAAACAATCAACCAATCAATCAATCAGATGGATAAAGCCATCCTATCAATCAGACGTAAAGACGTCCTACTTAACCTTACCCGGACCGTGTGGACAGTTCTTTGCCTTCCCTTTCCAGCGCCCGATCGTTCTCTTACTCCATGTTTTTACCGCAGCATTCCTGTGGGATCCCAGTCAGGACTGTAGGTCGCTTGAGAGAGGTCCGTTCGGAATCGGTGAAGTTCATTCAATCGGCAGCCGGACGAGGGCCCTCTCAAGGCAGGTATACTCCAATCGTTCAGATGTTCACCCCATCGTCTGGACCTCTCTTACCGGACCTTATGTCGCTGATGGGCCCCGCATTGGGACGCCAATTGAGGAAAAACAGCCCAAATTACAACCGATGCCCAGGCTGCTGGCACAAGACGCCTCTTAGTTCCCATTTTGGTCAGTTACCAAATAAAGAGACGGGCGCTGGAAGCGGGAATGCAAGAACAGATTTTTATTTCTCATGAGGAGAGCCTGTCATTTCGGACACGCGCACAATGTCTTCAAGAGGTGCTCTAACAATTTTCTCTGAGGCTCCGTCTTTTATACACAGGTTTATGATGCAAAAACATTCCTTATTGCAATAAAGACACTTTGAAGTACGAAAAGGCACGTTTGGAATCCCAGCTTCAGGCCTATTCCCATACCTGTCGCTCGGATGTCGTTTCCCCTCCCAAATGTAACAAGTGATTGTAATCTTGCAGCCGGACATTCCAGCAGGACACAAGGGCAAGAGGGGGTGGTCAGATCTAAGGTTGGGCAGGCGATAAGATCGGGCACTTCGGTTGGTGTATCACGTTTTGCTATGCGGGGCCAGGGGGGGTACATCCATGAGGCTTTGTTTTATGACTTGGGACCCGGTCGAGAGGCCAGGTGTAGCCGGGGGGGTCATCAGAAGAGGGGAAGGGTGTTCCTGGGAGGAATGCAGGGGGTGTCGGTCAGGCAGGGGTGTCAATTTTAGAGCAGGGTCGCGCAGAGGGAGAGGGTTTTATGGCCTATGCATGAGAGAGCGGGGGTGTTCAATGGGGGGGGGGAAGGGGGACGTGCTGGGGATTTAACAAACGGGCAGAGAGGCCTTGGTGCCTAAAATGGCTGTCGTGTACGTGCGTGCATGGGCCTATGCTGGCGGGATGATGCGGTCAATGCTTCGCGGTATTCGTTCTGCTTACAGCGAGGGGTATGGTGAACACAAATGAACGCCGCTTATGTACATATACATTGTCATTTTCCACACAGAGTGACAGAGCATTGTTTAAAATGTGTCTTTTTTCTATCTAAATACTCCCGGTCAACATCATCCATCTCGCCAGGATGTAGCAATCTGGTGCGGTAGCAAAAGCTGGTGGCAATGCAGGCCAAGTACCAGTGGCTGGTTGCACAGGAGCTAGAGGAGGAGGAGGCAGCGGCCCAGGGCACCATCCAGGCACCAGCACCTACAACTTCCAACCACAACAATGGTGCTACAGGCTGCAGTCTGCAGACAGCTGCCCAGCATCTAATTACCCACATTGCCGTCCTCTCTCAGTCTCAGACTTCACCATTCCGCACTGTGTCCTGTCAAGGCTGGCGCGCATTGAGGCCCGGTAGAGAAGAATAGTCTGGCACCCCGAGGAGATCCTGCGCCATGTGTAGTTCCCACTGCCCCTTTTTTAACTGTTATTTTGGTATGTGGGACTTGTTTGTTATTGTAGATGGGGAGGGGGGAATGTGGGAGTTGGGATTGTGGTTTCTGGACTTTTTCAAATGTTCATGTACAATCGTTGGGGACAGGGGTATTTCATTTGTTTGGGGAGAGGGGTGGGCCAGTTTTTGTTTGAGGTGGGTGAAAGGGGTAGAAAAATAAATATGTATGTTTCTTTATTTATGCCTCTAATCAAGGTCTTTGTGAGTGTTTTACGTTTCAAAGCTGCCTTTTAGTGAAACATATTTTTTTAATTTTCTGATAGTGTGTAACAACAATCAGGTATGTGCGGTGCCTATGCGGTACTCTTGGCCTACTACTCTCCTAGTCTCCGAAGTCTGCAAATATATTGACCACTGAAGGGTCTACAACAATTCAGTAGAATAACAAACCATAGTTCCCAACTAGAAGAAGCAAGGGCTGCAGGGTTTACCAAGATACAATGGTGATGGTAGTAGTAGCAGGCTAGCACACTTCCACCTAGGTAAACTCCAACAGTAGGATTTCAATCAGAAATATTATTCATCGCAGGCAAGTAAATGGAAATAAAAATACAGAGTTAGTTGGTTATATATTATTTATTTTTAGAAACACTTGCGAACAGATTAGCACACAACAAAGATTACCTGATGCAGAATAACTAACAAGAAATAATACTAAATTATTCGGAGCAATGGTTGGTGAGCTAGTATTTTGAGGAAACTAAAGTGATTCTTAGTCTCGCATTGTGATTTGTTAAGAGGACTTAAAGTATGAAGTGAGCATGGTTATTTGTCAAGCTTTTAACACAAAACACAATGGCTGAATGATGATAGTGATGAATGATGTTCTTCTATAACTAAAATATCGATCACTTTTATGCATCAGTGTGTAATGTGTGCCAGTGTGGAGGAAAAATACTAAACCAGAGAAGAAGTAGAGAACCGGTAACATCACTGAGCGTCAGCTTGCTGAACACTCGTTCACTCCAAAAACATCATTTAGAGGTATTCTCCCTGCTCCAGGAGGGGAATATAGACATTCTAGGAGTCACGGAGACATGGTTGGATGACTCTTCCGCACCCGACCTAGTTGCCGCCCTCCCAGCCAATTTTGGTGCTATCTCTCATAATAGAAAAGATGGCAGAAAAGGGGGGGGAGTAGCACTGCTATATAAAAATGTCTTTAAAGCAGAAACTATCTGTGCTGAATGCATTGAGGGAGCAGACATCCTAGGTGTTAAGTTTTGCTCTCCCACCAATTGCCTCACGATAATCATTGTATATCGCCCACCTAAAACCCCCCCAACATTTCTAGAACCTTTCTTGGCATTGCTCCATGACCTCCGTACGAGATATGAGGGTCTCGTGGTAATGGGCGATTTTAACCTCTACTGGGAGGAGCCCATTAGAGACATCACGTCCAAACAGCTAGAAGATGCAATGACCACACTAGAACTAACCCAGATTGTGATAGGCCCAACCCACATAAAGGGCCATACACTGGACCTGATTTGGACCTCTGTTCCTGCCCTGTGCCCAGTCACTTCATTGCCCTGCATTTGGTCAGACCACTATCTTGTACAAGGTAGCTTAGCTTTCCCGAAACAAGAAAGCACCTCATCCGACAAATGGCGGGTTGTGAGAAGATGGAACGCCATTAACCCGGATACTTTGCTATCCACTCTACAGCAAGCCTCCCACTTAAACAGGCTACCGGAAGATGACCTAGAGAAGGCCAGTCAAAAGCTATCGCAAAAATTAGTATCTGCAGTTGAGGTGGTAGCCCCAGCACGTAAGATAAAAATCAGGGGAAAAGGTAAAGGCGCCCCATGGTTCAATGATGATCTGAGACTCCTAAAACTGTCCCTGCGACAGTGTGAAAGAGCCTGGCGAAAGGGGTATGATCTTAACTGCCAGACTTGTTATAAGGAAAAGCTTGCCTTGTATAAACAAGCCATCACAACCAGAAAAAGTTAGTTCTACGAGAACAGAATTGCCACAGCATCTAACCCCCAGAAGGAAGTTTCCCAAGTACTCACTGAACTGAGGAAAAAGAAGGACCAACCGCCTTCCTTTACACAAGAAGACTGTCATAAATTCCAATCCTTCTTCACCTCCAAGATATCCGACCTTGTGAGAGAAATCAAAAGCACCCCTAGGCTTGACTGCCCGACTACTCCGCTAACTCCACCTCCCACAATCACTGAGCCTTTAACCTCCCTACCCCTACTTACCAAGGACTCCCTGACAAAAGTGATGAACCAAATTAAATCAGGTTCTCCGGTGGACCCGTGCCCCCCGCAGATATTTAAACAAGCCTGGCCAGTTCTGGAGGAGGATATTTTATCACTCCTAAATAGCTCCCTAACCTCAGGACTAGTCCCCTCTATTCTGAAAGAGGCGAGACTGATACCCCTGCTAAAAAAGGCCGGTGCCGACACCAAGATTCTAAAGAATTACAGGCCCATATCTCAATTGCCTTTTTTAGCAAAAATATTGGAACTTCATGTGCTGTCTGCCCTCTCGCACCACCTCGAGAGCAACGCACTACTACAACCCAACCAAGCTGAGTTTAGAGCTCACAACAGCACAGACCTAGTCATGTTATCAGTGCTAGATGACCTACGTCTTAAATCAGATAATAAAGATCCCTGTGCCCTGGTGCTTCTCGACCTCTCCGCCGCATTCGATACGGTCAATCATGACCTTCTTCTGTCGCGGCTGGGGGAGTTTGACATCAAGGGCACGGCCCACGCCTGGCTGACCTCGTTCCTAGGTGGACGGGTCCAGAAAGTACAACTGGATGATATGGTGTCAGAGGCTGCTGAAATCACATGCGGTGTCCTGCAGGGCTCCGCACTGTCCCCCTTGATGTTTAACGCCTATCTGCAGCCCCTCATTGCATCTCTGAATCAAATGGACTGTAATATATATAATTATGCTGACGACACCCAGATCACCATCCAGATAGGCGACTCCCCTTTGACTGATCAAAATTTGAAGAATATTTTAAAATTTACCGTCAACTGGATGACGGCAAACTTTTTAAAGATTAACCCTGATAAGACGGAGGTCCTTCCTATCACCACTTCATCCAGCCCCTAGTGCGACCTCCTTTGGCCTTTGGAGCTGGGTACCCCCCAATACCGGCAACAGCAGTGAAAAGCCTGGGCATAATCATAGACACAAATCTTACGATGTCAGCCCAGGTCTCGACGGTGGTGGGCACCTGTGTAGGTCTCCTGAGACAACTGCGCAAGCTAGCTTCTATTCTAAAGGCAGATACTCTCAGAAGAGCAGTGTCAGCCTTAATTCTAGCCCGTCTGGATTATGGTAATGCCATGTACTTCGGCATCACGAAAAAACTCTCCAGGAGACTGCAGATCGTCATGAATGACGCGGCTAGACTTATTTTTAATAAACCGAGAAGGACACCGGCCACCCCCCTCCTCCGGGAGCTACACTGGTTGCCAGTGAATCAACGAGCGAAGTTCAAGGGCCTATGCATCACGCAGAAAGCCTTCTATGGGCAAGCCCCGGAATATATTAAAAAACGACTTGTCCCATATGCCCCTAACAGGAACCTACGCTCAGCTAACGCCGCCCTATTGATCTGCCCTAGGATCAAACGATCCACTATTGGTGGTCGGACATTCTCCCACACAATGCCCAAAGCCTGGAACAAACTGCCTGAAAATCTGCGCAAGGAAACCAGACTCCTGCCTTTCAGGAAAAAGCTAAAAACCGTGCTTTTCCAAGAGGCATGGGGTAATATCTAGTCTGCTTTCCCCCTGCCAGTACTCACTCACCTGTCAAGCGCTTAGAGACCCCGGGGTGATAAGGCGCTCTACAAGTTGAAAATACAAATACAAATACAAATACAAAGATCATGCACTGAGTTGGTGTTGCTTTCACCACACCGACCCCACCAAGTGTGTGATCCATTGATGGTGTACATTAAGCCTGAACTCAATAAATCAAACAGCCTGGGGAAAAGGGTTAGGGGTTTGATGAATGGATGGGAAGGGGGATATGAGGAAAGGTGGGAAGGGGGATATGAGGAAAGGTTTGACAAAGACAAACACTACACACGGACAACATTCATCTGGGCAATGAGCAGCCAATCTGTTATGGGTGGAAAAGGAAACCAAGGGATGAGTACCGGTAACTTAAATGCAATGCAAACCAAACAGCTCATCTGCCCCAAGGGAGACCCAAGGTACATCATATCTAAATGTTCTGTTACTTAGCTTTGAAAGATAGCAAATACAATAAAAATTATGTAGATGTAAAGCAAACAACAAACACATTTCTAATGATTATTACAATAAAAATGTATACTGTATTGCCAAATTGGGAGCTGCATCTGCATGATTCTTCTTGGACTGTCCTTCAGTCTTGGGTCCCTGGCTGATACTGTCTGGTAAGGCAAGTGTGAGTGATATGGTGCTTTTCCAGTTTAGTGCAGGATAAGAGATGGCCTACAGATTTTAAATAAAAAAAGATGTTGTAGAATTAAGGAGAAGGTCAGAAGGACAAGGTAAACTTCATAAGGAGAGCACTAAGAAGGCTCAGAGGCAGCGCAAGAGAGAAGAGAAAAATAGATATTTTTTTACTCATTCATTTTATGACTAATATGTGAACAATTAGGAAAGAACAATTTTACCACAATCAACAACCACACAAAAGTGGCCACATGTAACTATCGGTTTTGAGCTGATCAAAGTCACAACTGTCATGATTATCAATTCATCAACATAAATCATAAGAATAATATGTATCCTAACAAAATATGCTTATGGCAAAGATCATTCATGACCACATGTCGATCTCCAGTTACCTACAACTGCCCCCCACCTAACCACCTCCTAGCTTTAAATTTGAGCCATACAGCACTGAGCACATACACCCAGCAACATTGCATTTTCCAAATCAAGTAAATCACAGCACCGCTCTCACCACAACTTCATAGATTTGGGTAGGCCACTTTAAAGTCATCACCAAATCCATTGATTTCAGAGAAGTTGAAAACTTCCTTCTTCTGGTGGCCGTTCTCGAAGCAGTTTAGTCAGTCAAGCAAAGTCCTTCTATCATCTTCCTCTCAATGGTTATTGGTGCTCCACCTTGCTCGACCTCTTTTGCCTTCGCCTCTGCACTGGACTTAAACCCTGACAAAAGAAAAAAATCATATGCAGATTTTGGGGCCGATGCTCCTGTTCCTGTTTTTGATGGTGTTCTTGTTGCCTTTGGCTGCTGTGAGCCAACAGCACTGCCCTCAAGCTCTGAAGTTGAAGGCTGTCCCACAGAACTTGTGCCCTGGACGAGAAGGCCTTCTAATTCCAGGCCATTCTTTTTCTAGCTCATTGACTTGCTCAGCTATCTATGTTTTATAGTTTGCAACATCCCCATGTGAAAAAAGGAATGCAAGTGGACAGTAATGGTTTGTACCATGGAACAATAACTTTGACACAGATGTAATGATTGGATGACACAATGTCTCTTTGCACCCTTGCATTAACAGATACGCAAAGGATTAGGCTCTCCACCAACTCATATGCATCTTTTTTTTTCTTCCACAACTGGGTACATTGCAGACACCTTCTTTAACTGTTCTTGTAGCACATATAACAACTGGATAGCTTGGCCCCTGGTACTGTTCTCCTTGTTGACCTCCCGTGTGAACACCTCAAAAGAAAGCAGCATCTCTGCCAGGCATTTGACTACACCCCATTTGTCCATCTCAATGATCATGCTTTTCACAGTTGCATCCCTCTTCGCATTACATATTCATTGTTTGGTCTGTACCACTCAAACAGACATTGCAACATGTAATAAGTTGAGTTCCAATGTGTTGGCACCTCCTGTATGAGTGGCATTCTATTATCATGCTGAGTGACCCTCAGCTGATTCCTGGCTTTAAATGTGTGGCTGAAATGAGTGCAGATTCTTCTGCATGTAAACAGTACGTTGCTGACTCTGTCTTCTTTTTGAGAAAGTATTGAACAATGAGGTTGATTCCATGAGCCAAACACAGGACCCAGAAAAATCCAACATCTGCCATTGCCTTAACTATATTACTGCAATTGTCTGTGGCAACAAATCCAATGTTAAAACCTCTTGGTCACAGCCATTCAAATACCTTGTTGTTAAAGTCTTCCAAAATGTTTGCAGCAGTATTGGATTTCTTCATGGTGAACATGGCTACTGTCACATGCTTCAGAGCGTCATTAAAAACCTCAGCAATGTCAACACCTGCAGATATGTTTTCTCTAACCCCCACAAAAGAGATCCAGTGTGCAGTGATGCACATGTAATCAAGTGCCTTGGCAACTGGTCCACATGTCTGTCGTCAGGTGGATAGTGTGAACAACAATCTGCTGAACAGCTTGTCCAAGCAATTCCAGTACATCATTATGTAGTGCTAGAATATCAACTCTGGAAAATTAGGACCGGCTAGTAACATTCCATTTCGGGCAAATGGCTGCCACAAATTCTGGAAAGTCCACCCCTTCCACAAAAGAAAAGGGGAGGAGGTCCATGTCTAAATTTTAGCCAACTTTGAGTTGTTCAAATGTGCCCTTGGGTGGTTGAGTTCATACTGCCCCTCCTGCCTGAACATGCCAAGAATAGTAGCCTGTATTTTCTTCTTTTCTGGTGCCACTGCTGCAGGTGACTTCTTGAGAGCAGACATTGGTAGGCTCAATTTGCGTTGCAGCAGGGCAGCCAAAGTAATCTTTTGCCTTGGTGTTTTGACCTCAGTCCTGTGCCATTGCAATGTTGCTGATGTGGACAATACCCTTGCACTGCTGGGGACAGGACTGCTTTGCTTATCAAAAATGTCTTCCTTCTCTGCACCTGGATTGGATCAGATTCCCTGCTCAGCCGTTTCCCTCCTTCACTGACAATACTTGCCGTTTTTTAGCCATTAAGGTGTGACACCCACTGGCTTGAGTGGTGTTTTCTCAAATGGGTTCTTTGGCCTCCGGTACTATAGGTTGTACCAATCTTACCTTGACTAACCCGTGCTCCACAAATGGAGCATATGGCAATGTCCACCTCCTTCCTGCTAACCGTAAAGAATTCCCAGACTGAGGAGGTCCAAGTTCTGATGCTGGTGCGACTGTCAATGTTGGCTGAACTGCCGATAGGTGGGTGTTTTGATTTTTGACTGTCTGCAGTACCTACTTCTACTGAGGTGCTTGTGGATGTAGATCACTGCAAGGACTTTGCAAATATGGCAGCTGGTGGTGGGGTATCTGTGGGGCTACAACCCTCACAGGACATTGGGATAGGGTAAAGTTGGTCTCCACTGAGACTGGACTAAAATAAATGACAACTGGCTCATCATCATCCTCTTCTTCTACATCTACATCCATAAGTCTAAGGCTTTCATGTCTCTTCCTTCTCCCTAATCTCCGTGGCGTGTCTCACTCTCAGACTGGGCAGGATACAAGTGTTGTCTAGACTATCAGAAGGGGGGCTTGGAGAAGAAAATTGTGGACTAACCCTCCTTTTTCCTGCTGGAGATCTGGAAGACAACGGATCGTCTGGAAGAGTGGCTTCCTCTACTTCCTCAGAATGAAGCTCAATCTCGTGAACTACTCCTACTTCACAAGGTACTACTATTGCTGGATGGACTTGTTATTGTGCACTTATCCGAGTTTCTTGCAACAATTCGGTACTACTTTGAGATAGAGATAAGTCACTTTCAACGTAGCTGCCTGTCGACATTTCCATGATTATACTGGCTGCCTCTGTTACAGACATGGGCTTGGGACTAGGTTGGGGTGGGTCTGCTGATACAGGGGTGCAGCTAGCAGCTTGCTCAATAGAGGCCAGTGCAGCAGGGACAGGTTTTATTCATAAAAAATGGTCTGGATCAACATACCAGTGGTGGTAAGCTCCTTTTTCTTCTCACTGGCACTTTCTTTGTAGCACATATCTCTCGGGCCATCTTGAAGCTGTCAGAAGTGGCACTTAGCTTTACAAGTTGAAGAGATGTCTATGATGTGTGGTCATGTGTCATGTCATGCACAGGCCTTCAGTCTGGCACTACTGTGCGTGATGTTGTATCTTGTGCAGGTAAAAGCAAACAGGCAAGAAGAACATCAGTGAAACATGGCATTGTTGCAGTTCAATTAGTAGTACAAACAAACAATGTCATTTAGTGTGGTCACTGTTACTTAGGTATTATAAATGATTAAAAATACAGTGTAACTCTGGTTTCTCCAACGAGTAGTTCGGGAGCTACTGGTAGCTCGCCAGTACCTTCAAAGTAGCTCTCTGAGATGAAGTAAAGCCAGTATCAAATTCAGAGAGTAGGTTCCTATTAAAGAAGGCAACGCTGCTCATCTCAAGACACTTAGAGTGACAGCCAGCCATATTTAGGGCAGTAACTAATGCTAACACTCAAATACACACTGTGTCGGCCTATAGGGCCTGCTACATGACAGTCTGTATTCAATATCAATATATTTAAGCCACAAGTAGACTGCCCATTATTGTAGCCCCTATGGTCAGTCACAACAGTGCACCATCACAGAAATATGGTAGCAGTTATCAATGATCTCCCACCACACTGTGGGACTGCATGAGTCAGAGTGAAAACATGTCAGTTGGATGCATGATCAGCCCGTGACCTGAGGAGAACAGGGTATGATGCAGACCAGAGACAATTAAGAGATTCATCAACATTTATGTGTGTGTCCATAATAAACACTATTGCTTCCTGAAACTATGCCTGGTACCAAGTACCGCCAAATGTATATGCTAGCCCACATCATAAGAGTGTAATCTCTGGCATAATTGTGTCTATTCCTGGCATAATAGTGCCAATGGCATAATAATGGTCATCCCTGACTATTTTAGTATTTTAGGTCAAGTCATGGTATACTGGCAGCCAGTATTGACATACTAAGAGCATGACTGGCCTATATGTACCTATTCCTGGCATATTATTGATCATAACTGATATATGGTCTCATCCCTGATCCTTACGGTTAACAGCCTTGGCACAACCATGGCCCTAGTATAATTGTGGGCACTAGTGGCATTATACAGGCATCTGTGGTGCAATGGATAAGTATCCATGGCACAAGAATGTAATACTTAGGAATTCAAAGTAGTCTGTCCATATGAGGCATTTGTACATGGGAGTACATGATGAAAAGGACAAGCTAATGTTTTGGGATTGTGCATTTCCTAAAAACTGAAAACTGATATTTTAAAGTCAGTTTTAGTTTTCAAAAATGGCTTTTCCTCTGGAAAATGTTGTTTGTTTGCCCACAGTGGAAAGTGGTATTAAATAGAAAATGTACATTTTCAGAAACTGGGGGATGATAATTCAAGCTGAGCTGGGGAGACGAACTGCTGTGCCTATGTCCTTTGTTCCACAAGGCATGACAAAATTTGAATGTTACCCCATAAGTCACAGGGAGGCACTTAATATTGATTAACTTTTTCCTAGCATTTCTGTTGGTAACCACACTTGATATACTTGGGTGGTAACTACTGAAAATCCTGCTTTGGGTGGTCATAGTGTAGTGACTATTTTACAGTTATAAAATTTGCTAGTAGCTCAGGAGGACTTTCCTTGAGCAGAACTAGCTCTCACCACAGAAAATGTTGGAGACCCCTTGTGCGTCTACAATCCATTCTTTAAACCACACCTATTCTTAAAATGTCATTGTTGTGTGAACTCAGGAAGGATACGAAAGAGCAACACAAACACGTACAGGTGTAACTGCTTTATGTACATCACATGGGATGTGTCACTCAGGGAGGTGCAGCTGACAAATGACAATGGAATAATCCCTAGACAATGAACGCTGTTGTGCACCTATAGCAGACATTGGGTTGATTCATTGATGCCATATATTATGAAAACGACAAACATTTTTTTTTACAATTACATTTTTTTTTTACTTTGAATAATTCAAATAAAAAAATAAAAGAATGACACATTTAAAAAAAATTAAACATTAAAACTATAAAAATTACAATTAAACATACTAAAACAAAAGAAGTTATTGAAAAAATTATAAATAAGTGACATTATTCTCAAGCATATATAGATTATTAAACTGCTATTACATTTCTCAACAATCAATGCAAGCCTATGGCAAAGGGCCGTGACTGGCTGGATGTACAAAATGGCTGCAGTGCCACATGGTCATCAATACTGAGGAAAAAGGCATTGGGGAAAGAAGAGAAGACATGCAGGCCTACGGCAGAGGCAAAGCATACTGACTGCCTATGCAAAATGGCCACCAGCCACATGGTCACAACAAGAAGCAGGAGGCCTGGAAAACAAAGAACGCATAAAGGCCTAGAGGGAAAACACATTGGCTGGCTACACAAAATGGCCACCTGGCACATGTTCACAACAACAAGCAAGAAGGCATGGAGAACAAACTAAGAAGAACATATTCAGTGGTATGTGCCAAGCATACTGGCTGGCTACACAAAATGGATGCCAGCCCCAGGGTCCCAACAATAACAACTAGCAAGAAGGCATGACCACAAACAAAGAACACATGCAGGCCTATGGCAGTAGCACACTGGCTGCCTATGCAAAATGGCCGCCAACCACATGGTCTCAACAAGAAGCAGGAGGCTTGGAAAACAAAGAGCATATGCAGGCTTATGGGCATTGACTATACAAAATGACTCCTGGTCACATGGCATGAGGAACAAGGGCAAATGGTGACCTATGGCAAACACACACACAAACACAAACACACTGGCCTTACAAACAAGGCATGGTAAGACAGAGGACACAGCATTAATTCAACAATGAAAATTAACAGTAATATTTTTTTTTCACAGAAACACAGGGGCATATTACCAACAACTAGCGATAATTATCGCTATGTTGGTTTAGCGGCAATATTTGTATCGCCGAGCTGCTGTGATTTTTATCGCTTAGGAACCTTGCTATTATCAAGGTTTCATCTCCTAAGCGATAAAAATCGGCCAAAATGCATGAATATCGCTGAAAAGTCAGCGATATTCATGCATTACCGAGCTAATTCTCTTAGCCATGTTATCCACCTCCCATTGGATAACATGGCTAAGAACTGCTCAGGGCAGGTGTTAGCTTTTGGAGATATTCGCGCTTAGCGCGAATATCTCCAAAAGTTGGTAATAGGAGATAGCGATGTTAAGGACTGTTTCCAGTCGCTAACATCTTGGCACGCCCACTTTGCATGTGATTAGTGATAAATATCACTGACATGCAAAGCGGGGCCCAAGATGGTCGCTATCTCCTACTAGCTGTCACTAACTGGTGTTAGCAACAGCTAGGTAATAGGGAGATCATTTTATCTCCGCTTTCTTGGCTTTTAAAGCCAAAAAAGCGGAGATAACCCTCTTGATAATTTGCCCCACAGATCCTCTAAAGGCATTACCCTACCTATACACTCATTGCAGAAACAAATGAGAAATACCACAAAAAACACATTTTGTATTTTATTCCAATGCTATCCATGACCTAAATGATGTTTCAATTCAACAGACACCACAGAAACAGTTTCATGTACCCATGACTCGCACTGGACCTACTGGCTGGAAGGCCCATTGACCGAATAGGTCACATAGTGAATGAAATCAATACTGCAAATTTATTTTGAAAAAAGGAGAACATTTAGTGAACTGTGCATCATTTTTCCTTTGTAAAAGAAAAACATACTTGCACCGAAATAACTAGGCCCCTACTTAAACAGCAGGCCACTCACCACAATCAATTATTAAAAAGCAATAAAAAGTACAAATAAATCCAGGTGCATGCCCCCAATCAAATATACAATGCCAGTTTTTCAACTTACTTGTGAAATCTCAAATACAAAGTCCTAAAATCTAATGGTATATGCAGAAGACACAAAGTGTGATCCTTCCAGCTCTAAATTCAAATAAAAAGTGACCGGGAGATGGACAAAGCACTTGGAGGAGTCTGATGGACAGGAACAGGAAATCAGAGACTTTGGAGCACTACCTTCCTGTTGTAAAAAAAGATTTTTTTAAAAGACTCCTCGCACAAAAAAAGAAATGGTCCATTTGAGGAGGTTTTTTACTCCAAATTGTCATTTCGGGAAAATTTGGATGCTTCTCGAGGAGAGAATCTTCCCCAGATTGCAGTTGCTGTATATCCTGCACATTCCATTTCGCGTACATCACAAAACATTTGCCGGAAGTCCCTGAAAGCTGTGTCCACAACTACAAAATCTAACGGAAGCTTGCGTCCGGCTAGTAAATCTGGTGGCGCTCCCAATGTCCCTGAAATTTTGTGGGTGATAGCAAGTCACTCCCGCGCACATGAAAGGACGTTTCGAGCGCTCCAACAAAAGCAAACTCTATTCTGTTGTGGAGTGCAGAGTTTACCAGCAACTCCACATTCGAAGAGGAACGCAGAGTTCCCGAACTCCAAAAACTCTGTGAGCGGAGCGGAGCTTTATGTCCAGGCCTATATAAAACATAATTTTAACTAAATTGCATCTACTGGTCATGTTTGCAACATGGGGCTCAGTGTTAGGCGCTATAAGAGGCACTGCTAAACAGTTCCATTGCATTGCTGTCTAAGTTGGAAGCCTTTAAATCCAAGGCATTCTGAAGCATAGTTCTCCTCTCATTTGCACCCTCTGTATCATCTAAGTAACATTTAAGACAACACGAGTATCAGATTGTTTTTTTTAAATGTGTCTCTCTCTTTTGTTTCCGAAATTCGCTTGTTGGAGAAGAAAGAGGACCATCTATTCACCCTGTGTACACATCAGCAGGAAGACAGTGACATCAACCTTTCTACGGCTAAATAACCAGGCATGCAACAAAACAAGCCAGAGCCATGAAGTATGTTTATTGTAGCCATAGAACAATGAGTTACAAGGATTGTGTGCATGTGTACACATTTAGTGTATGTGAGCAGTGTGCCATGTTTATGTATGCATGTGAATTGCCACTTGTGCAGCCAAATGAAAATCTTGTGTTTGTATTTATCATGTGTGTACACTATGGGGGCGATTCCAATCCGGTAAAAAGCGCTCCGAATAGCTGTTCGGAGCGTTTTTCCCGTACGAATCGTCCCCTGCAACGTCCCCCGTACATATGACGAAGTACGATTCGTACCAGGAGCTGGACTCCGTATGAATCACACAGAGACCGTACGACTCTAATCTCCATATGAGTCTCACTCGGAACCCGCTGTACGCGACATCTTTACAGTTCTCGGCTGGTTTATACGACCTAGCAAGTACGATACATATCGGGTACGCACCGTACGACCCTTTTTCGACGGGAGCTGAAAACAGCCGTAAAAGCAGAGTTTGCGACAAAACAGGTACGGAACGCCCCCCCCGGTAGGGCGCATACCCCCCATGATCCCAGGGGTACGCGCCGTACCCCTGCGATCATGGGGAGTACGCACCGTACACCCAGCGTACATGGGGTACGCACCGTACCCCATGTTCGCTGGGTGTATGGCGCGTACCCCCCATGATCGCAGGCGTACGTGCCGTACCCCTGCGATCATAGGGGGTACGTGCCGTACGGTGTGTATATGATTGTGCGCTTTTCCGTACAAATCGCCCTTACCTGACGTTGACCATACGACTCACGTCCTGATACCCTGGTCCGGATGGTACTCGTCGGGTCATACGGCGTGTGTACGAGTCGTACGGAGATGGCTCCGGATGCGATTCGTACTGACAGTAATTTTACCGGACCGGAATCGGCCCCTATATGTACAGAAATATAGCATTTGTTGCCATGAGTGTGTCTATATTATGTGTACCTCTCAATAAATTAAGTAATGACCTTTTACATTATGTGTTCTCAGTCAAGCAGGATTTTTGTTTGATTGGAAAATGCTTTTTGTTGAATGCCTATTTCCCGTCCTCCATCTCGCTCCCTATCATCCTCCCTTCTCAGTGATGGTAAGTAGTCCAGGCTCCCTTTAGCCAAGCTAATTAAACTTCACTTTGCATCAGTGCAGCACCAGTCAGTGTCACTCAGCACCACTTCTACATCACTCAGGAGCACCACTGCAGTATCACATGAGCAACCCTCAGCAGCACCTGAGCACCCCCACAATTCCACCACAGCACCCCCACAGCCTCACTCAGCCCCAGCACAGCACCACCTCAGCATCAACGCAGCGCCACCTCTCTACCAGGGCAGTTAACGGTTGTCCCCCTCACCCCACAACAACAAAAAAGCTATAACAAACAAGCAATAAAACAGGCAGGAAGAATTTGCCAGCATTACAAGAACAACAAAACTAGAAGACATTTGTTATGATAATTCTTTTTTTTAACAGGCTCGTTCCCATTCTACATCATATCTTCTTGGTTATAAATAAAATAACAGAAATGCTTACAACACCTTTTTATTAACACTTTTCAACATAGCTTAAAGACATTTGCAAAGCCCATGGCTCTGGCTAAGCACATATAAGGTCCCAAATCTTGTTTAACGATGTGGGGCTATTAAGTGATTTGCCCAGAATCACAGCATGTTTAGCTGACCCCGAGACTTGAATCAGGGTCTCCAGTTCTGACATCGGCCGCCACACCCTGGGTAGAGCAAGGGCGGCAGGAAGACAGCGTGTCTTTCTTAAAGGGCTGAAGCATATCATAGAATCTCGAGCTAAGCCGGGGCCGGTCTTCAGGATCAAAGCCCACCTCTGTATGAAAGGATGGGCCGACTCTGCCTTCCATCTTTGGCGATAAGTAAGCTGAACACACAACATGGTTAATAGCAACAACCCTATTTACAGAGTTTAGAAGAGCAGACGCGCGGCAACAAGTCAATTTGAAACACGCAGTTAAAATAAGTGTATCTTAGCTGAGTGTGCTGAGCCGCCCTCCCCTGGGAGACGAGAGTAGGAGGAATTGGCCTCGCAGACCACTGTGAAAAAGGCATGGACGGGGGGGGGGGCACCAGAGTTCACCCACAAACCGGACGTCTCTTCACACAGGCTACCAGGCACATGCATCAAAGTTTTTTGCGAACGTAAACAGTGTGATTCGCAAAAATCAGCTGTTTGCGATCACAAAATTAGCTTTTGCGATGCATGAAACAACTTGCCACTCGCAATTTAAGAAAGCGCAATATTTTGCGATTTCTCAAATTGTGATTGCATTTAAGGAATCGCAAATTGTAATTCCTTAAATGCAATGCAAGATGCCTTTTAAAATAGCGATTTCGTTATTTTTCGTCGCTATTTACCGCAAAATCATACCAGATGGTAATAACAAAAACTTTGAAAAATGCACTAAAGTGCATTTTTGAAAGTTGTAGGTTACACACACATGTGCCCTTGGGACATGTGTGTGCGCAACATATGTGCACGGATCAATTTCAGGGGTGCAACAGTGTCCTTTTGACACCCTTGAAATTGCATGCTCAATTTGCGAGTACCTATTGGTACTCGCAAATTGTGCATGCAAATTCACATTAATTCCAAGGGGCCTTTAGGACCCTAGGAATGAATGGGAAGCCATTCCTTATTTGCGACTCACAAATAAGTAATATGTAGGAATCGCTATTTTTAAAGCGATACGTACATGCATATGATTTTGTGTGTCCATTATTGCGATTCCTTAATATTTGCAATTAAGAACTCACAAAATCCTACCTTGATGCATGTGCCTGTATGTGAAGAAACAGTTGCTTTCCTTTCCCTCCCAGCCCTGAGATATAACAATGGCTGCCACCTTCCTAACACGTCAATGGCAGGCGGTGGTGGCCTCTGTTGGGTCACAAGCGACAGTGTGAGCCTGGGTGCTGTGCTGTGGCACGTGCATGCAGTGGACTGTAGCACCGATCAGCAAGTGCCTAATAATTACAACGTAAAACCACAAAGCTACATATTATATCACTCATGGCATCTTTAATGTCTTTGCACATTACATCATTGATGCTGTGACTGGTATACAATATTTACATGAAACAGTGCTTAATTTGAGCCGGTGTTTCCCTGTGAGGCCCGCAGGCACTCATTTTTTTTATACGAACTTTGCGTAAGAATAGAGGGAAAAACAGAAGAAGGGGGAAGAAAGAGACGGAAAACTGTGACAAATGGGTGTACCAGGGGTGGATAGAACCTGCAAGGGTTCGATGATCAAAGGGTTAGGGAGTGGCCGGTGGTGGATTAAAGAGACATGAGGTGGAAAAAGAGGGTGCATACTTCGTGTTTGGCACCGCAGACTTTGGCCGCACCCCCAGCCATTGGGTAACTGAACAAGACGTTAAGCTTGACACACTTTTTGTTGTTGTTGTGTAAAAGAAGCATTGTCATGAAGTCAGATGGTTTCCTACCTTGGGGTCCGTGTCGGCCTCTGTTTGAGCCTTGTGATCGCTGTGTACGATGCTGCACACCGGGCAAGAGGACTTCACGTACTCCTTACAGGAGCCTTTCAGCAGCTGCCGGTGCTCCGCGCACAGTCTCTGCCACACTGCTGTAGCTGGTGGCACAGAGCATCGTTTCGCCCGCTCTACCATCTTCTGCAGCTTCATGTTGGCTCTGGGGTCACTCAGGGCACAGATCGCATCGCACTCCGGGCAGCGGGCCCGGGGCCCCGCTCCCTCCCAGCGCTCAGTGATGCAGGGGCGGCAGAAGGTGTGTCCACACTCCGTGGTCACCGGATCTGTATAAAACCCCCCGCAGAGGGAGCAGGTGGCTTCATCCTTCAGGAGCTGCAGAGGGCTTGAAGCCGCCATCTCACCAGCAGGAGCACAAGAGGGAAGGGAGAGATCACTGAGCACACGAGGGAAGGGAGGGATCACTGAGCACAGGAGGGAAGGGAGGGATCACTGAGCACACGAGGGAAGGGAGGGATCACTGAGCACAGGAGGGAAGGGAGGGATCACTGAGCACAGGAGGGAAGGGAGGGATCACTGAGCACACGAGGGAAGGGAGGGATCACTGAGCACAGGAGGGAAGGGAGGGATCACTGAGCACAGGAGGGAAGGGAGGGATCACTGAGCACACGAGGGAAGGGAGGGATCACTGAGCACACGAGGGAAGGGAGGGATCACTGAGCACAGGAGGGAAGGGAGGGATCACTGAGCACAGGAGGGAAGGGAGGGATCACTGAGCACAGGAGGGAAGGGAGGGATCACTGAGCACACGAGGGAAGGGAGGGATCACTGAGCACACGGGGGAAGGGAGGGATCACTGAGCACAGGAGGGAGGGAGGGATCACTGAGCACAGGAGGGAGGGAGGGATCACTGAGCACAAGAGGGAAGGGAGGGATCACTGAGCACAGGAGGGAAGGGAGGGATCACTGAGCACAGGAGGGAAGGGAGGGATCACTGAGCACAGGAGGGAAGGGAGGGATCACTGAGCACAGGAGGGAAGGGAGGGATCACTGAGCACAGGAGGGAAGGGAGGGATCACTGAGCACAGGAGGGAAGGGAGGGATCACTGAGCACACGAGGGAAGCGAGGCTCACTTATTCGAAACACTCCTCAGGCTCTGAGTGTGAACTCTGCTCTCACCAGAGCTGGTCGTGCTGCATTCCAGCCTCTGCACGTGCGGGGTCACGCCCTCCACACGTGCACAGCACCTCGGAAAGCCTCTCCCACAGAGCAGAAACCCAGTGGGGCATCTGATTCTATCACAGTGGCACACATCTTCAAGCGCCTAGATGCACCCGTTCATTTCACACAATCACTTCTTCGGAAAATCTCTTTCAAGATACAGACGGACTCCTTTTGACTACGTATATAGTTGTGCATATTAAAATTATATGGACTTGACCAAAGGTGCTAGAGTGTTTTAGAAGAGAAATATGTAATTACATAGAAGTTACAGGGAAGTTTAAGGTTAACAGAAACTACTATAATTACAAAAGTCAAGAATACATCATTGTAGATCATTATGTAAAGCTAAAACAGAATGTACAGGACGTACACACAGCAGTGAAAAGTTTGAGGTAGTGTAGCTGTCTGTTCCAAGAGATGATTATAGTGTCTTTGGTAAAATATCATAGGAAGAAAATTGTTTTAGGTTGATTTTGAAAGTCACCAGGGAGGTGGTTGCGTGTATGTCAGAGATAGTGATTTTCCCATTCTGGGTGTCTTTCCGAGAAGCACTGGGCCATCAGTTACTCATTTTTAAAGTACAGTGTTCTTGCGTCATTGCTTTGGTGTTTCGCTAAGGTCTAGAACCACCGCATAGCTTGCGTTTTTCTGCCTGGTAACTGAGAGTGAATGTCTGCAACTCGTTATGCGTGATGCAGGCTTCTTGTGAATAGCCCTGACTTCAATTGACAACCACAGCAGAGTGATCAGCATGGGGGTAATGTGGTCATTTATTTTTGCCCCCTAGAGTGTAGAAACAATTTCGGGGGCAAGATGAGTTTTGGGGAGACCAGTCACCAGAGAGTTACAATAGTCTATTTTTGAGAGCACCGTTGTATGAGCAAGAGATTTACGATCTTGCTCTGCAGTGTAACAGCAGATTCTTCACTAAAGACGCAGTTGATAGCAGGCATTTATGACTGTGGTGATTGTTTAAACATTTAGGGGGTCATTACGATGTCAGGTGGATTGGCTCTGCCAGGCTGGCGGTAGCCACTGCCGGCCTGGCAGAGGCAATCCGTCCGACATCCACACTTTCCCCCCCCCCCCGCCATATTAGTATGACGGGTTGGACCTCGGCGGACGAAGAGACCGTCCGCCACTTTTCCGCCCCAGTCACCTTGCAGCCGGGGTGGAAAAGGAATAATATGGTGGCGGTGTCTATCAGACACCGCCAGCCATTTCTGATGTATGTATTTAGGTGCCATCGCCGCCACGGAAAGGCATGCGGTCTTCACTCTGGGAGCCCCCTGCGGGCCCCCAGAGTGAAGTATAGGTGGGTGTGCACACAGGGGGGTACCTGTGGTACCCCCCTTCATTTAAATTTACAAAGCGGCAGGCACCGCACGGTGCCTGCCGCTTTGTAAATGCAAATGCCGAAATGCATTTTTAGCATTGTGGCGGGCGGTGCAGAGAGCCCCTAGTCTGGTGTCTTTCAGAAAGGCATTAAAAACTTGGCTTTTTACCAGTTAACTTCGCTGTCCCGTTTATTCTGCAGTTATGTTCCTTTCCCTAAAGGACTTCTTCGCCAAAGCGCCGGGACACTCCTACTGGAGTAGCCGTTGCGCTATAGAAGAACCCAAATAACATAACATAACATAACAATGCTAAAAATACAGGATGTGCCTGTCACTGTGGCGTGCACATCCTAGTACTCCCCACCTGACCCCCGCCCTTATGGCAGGCGGACCCTATTACCACGAGGATGGCGCCATCCTAATAACCCCCTTAGTTTGAGCATTTTGGTTAGGTTGACTCCTAGTGATTCGACACTGTCAACAATGGAGGGTTTACTGTTTGGATGTTTTGTGTGTTCATCCAGGATTGCAGCAGAAATGTTGATTTTGCAGGGGAGATAGGGAGAAATTCAGTATCAGAGGGTTTATCATTAGGTGATGAGAGGCCATCCAGTCTCGAACAGAGTTTAGGGAGGCGACGAGAAGCCATATATCGTTTTGTGAGGAGACATTCAGATACAGCTTGGTGTCATCTGCGTATTGATGGCAAAAAATCCCTGTCTTCTTTAGGAGGACTCCAAGTGGCTCGATGCACATTACCATTCAAATTGTAAGTTTCAGCACAGCAGGGAGGCAGACGTAGCCTCAAGTTCTGCCATTAACATCCGAGATCTGTCCCGCCCCGCCGCTATGGCAGATTGCGCTCCGACATGGCCACAACAGGAGGCTACTGCAGAGATTCCTCTGCTTAAACCCCCCCTAACCCTCCTCATTAAGGCTAAAAGAAAGTTGGAAGCACCTACAGGGGAAAATAAAGAAGCTTTACAACCTAAAGAAGTTCGCCTACCTGAGGAGTATTACTGGACAAGCGTGAACAGCAAGACTGTCAGGCTGCCCAGGATCCACAAAGGGGACCTTCCTAACAGGGCAGCCGCCTTAGTGCCACAGGAAGGCACATGACTCAGCATATTAGGATCCCCGGTCTAGGGACCAGAGGGTCAGTAGGCTGCGTCACTTCCGGCCGTGGCAGGGGAGGGCAGGGGCACAAATACCTTCCCCAGCCCACGGTGCAGCCTCTTGCCTGCTGCCCATCCTTGTTGAGGGAACAGCTCTTCCCACGTCGACAGAGCTGAGAGCTACCAGCTGCGAGGAGACAGGCAGGCAAGCATGTTACCTTGGTTCTGGTGTTTTTGGTGTTTGGCATGTAGCAGCTGCTTTGGTTCTGCTAATTGTGTGCTCGAGTTGTGAAACACATGAACGGACTTTCATGTGGAAGGTTTTCAGGAAAGTTTATCGGGCTGAAGTTATGTTGGAAGGCAATAGACAATGGGTCAAAATTTGGTATAAATTTCCTTTAAAATATGAGAAAAAAGCATTCTAAGACATGAATATTGCCAGAAATTCGGACTCTTATCCAACTCTTGCTCTAAAGGCGAAAAGACATGCAGCAGAGGCAAACTCAGCTGCTACTCGGGCAAATTGCAGGTTTCAGTTTAGAACAGAGTCTAAAATTGTAGCAAGTTCAGAGGATAACCCATTCAGTATCCAGGAGGGAAGTGTGATAGGGGCTGCAAACGTAATTTCAGAGCAGGTTGTACAAAGCTCAATTGACTCTTCTATAAGGATCGAATACCGAGCCTAGAATATTGAGACATACATAGAGATGGATCTATGATGTTACAACGCGTTATTTTACAACGCAGACCGTTACATCGCAATTTTTACAACGCAGGAACCATTACAATGCAAACCTTTACAACGCATGTCATTACATAGCAGATGCTATTACAACGCATGGCATTACATCGTAAGTATAGGTAAGTATACCTTTTTAAAAAAAATGTAATTAAGTTAATTTAATTAAATTAATTTAATTAAAATACATTTTAAAATAGTAATTATTTTTATTTAATAAATTTAAATTTATTTATTTAAATTAATTTTAATAAAAATTGTAATTAATTTTATTTAATTAATATAATTAAATTAATTTAATTTAAATATTTTTTTGATTGTAATTAAATTAAATTATTTAAAATAATGTATTTTATTTAATTATTTTAATTAAGAAATGTAATTAATATAATATAATTAATTTAATTTAACTTAAAAACACCCCTGTACCCTAAAACCCAAACCCTGCCCTGAAACCTAAAAACACCCCTGTACCCCAAAACCCAAACCCTACCCTGAAACCTAAAAACACCCCTGTATCCCAAAACCCAAACCCTACCCTGAAACCTAAAAACACCCCTGTACCCCAAAACCCAAACCCTACCCTGAAACCTAAAAACACCCCTGTACCCCAAAACCCAAACCTTGCCCTAAAACCTAAAAACACCCCTGTATCCCAAAACCCAAACCCTACCCTGAAACCTAAAAACACCCCTGTACCCCAAAACCCAAACCCTGCCCTAAAACCTAAAAACACCCATGTACCCCAAAACCCAAACCCTGCCCTGAAACCTAAAAACACCCCTGTACCCCAAAACCCAAACCCTACCCTGAAACCTAAAAACACCCCTGTACCCCAAAACCCAAACCCTACCCTGAAACCTAAAAACACCCCTGTATCCCAAAACCCAAACCCTACCCTGAAACCTAAAAACACCCCTGTACCCCAAAACCCAAACCCTACCCTGAAACCTAAAAACATCCCTGTACCCCAAAATCCAAACCTTGCCCTAAAACCTAAAAACACCCCTGTACCCCAAAACCCAAACCCTACCCTGAAACCTAAAAACACCCCTGTACCCCAAAACCCAAACCCTGCCCTAAAACCTAAAAACACCCATGTACCCCAAAACCCAAACCCTGCCCTAAAATCTAAAAACACCCCTGTACCCCAAAACCCAAACCCTGCCCTAAAACCTAAAAATACCCAAACACCCCAAAACATATACCTCAGTACCCCAAAACATATACTCCTATACTCATACTTATTTTAAAAATTACTTAAATTAATAAATTTAATTTATAATATTTAAATACATTAATAAATATTTTTATTTATTTTTATTTATAATTAATAATAATTAAATCAATTATATAATATTAAATAAAATAAAAAAAAATTATATACTTACCAATATTTACGATGTAATGGTATGCGTTGTAATACCATCTGCTATGTAATGCCATGCGTTGTAATGGCATCCGATGTAATGGATCCTGCGTTGTAATAGCTGCGTTGTAACAGCATTACGACGTAAAAGTTGCGTTGTAAGTGATACACACCCATAGAGATATCTGATGAGGCGGATTCACATCAGGGTAAAATAAAAGAATACCCTTGTTCGCAAAAATGGAAATCGGATGAATTTGTCCTTATGGCTTCACCTCAGTCCACCACTGCAGGAGCTCCACTCGGGTCGTGTGACGGAACACTGCATGCATTTACCCCTCATGCTTTTTAACAGTCTCTACCACGACTCTGATATTACCATGCATTATTTACCACTTCAGTTGTTACAATCACTTTCCTTAGGGTGGTGCTGGACTTTGGAATAGTATAAATTACTCCATTCCAGTCAGTGTATTACTAGGGATAATGTTAGGCTCAACACCAAATACCAGTCTAACAAAGTCCCGCTACAGCAGATCCTTGTAATAAACTGCGGTGTAAAGTAATGCGTGGTAACATTGCGGTTGGGGTAGTGACTTTGATGTAAAGGCAGGTTGTGCTTCTGATGTGGGGTAAAAGATGTTTCCCCTCTATTAGTAGTACGGGCTCCTGAATCTATGATAATTTTGGGTTCTTTTAAGGATTCGTTTTTTGTTTTGCATGCTTCATCAGCCCCTAGTAAAGAACTTATTGGAAGCATATGAATTGAGAGAGGCATTGATACAAAAGCAACAGTTCATAGGTTTTGATCCCACAGATGATGGAGGACGATGATGACAGAAAAAGTCAGTCTTTCACTAGAGGGTATTGTAGATCCTTTAATTCATTTATTAAGTACACAACAGCCAACGCATTTCACCCGTTGAGGGCTTCTTCAGGGATGAGAAACGTTATATTCAATGTGCAAATCTGTGGGATCAAAACCTACACTTTGTTGCTTTGTATCAATGCCTCTCAATTTTGTGTGCTTCCATGTTGTATTTGAAACCATAATAGGTGGCTGGTTTTGGGAGGAGAGCAGTTTGCAGCGTCCGGATTTAAAGAACGTGGAATAACGCTGGTAGGATCTGTAATTTTAGAGACCCGAAGTGGGGGTTACCTCTCGTTAGACCTACTAAGGAGGGTCATAACCGTACCAGGCAGCCAGCCCGGTGGGGCGACTACGCAGAGCTTCCACCCGTTGTAAAACTTACAACTGGGACAGAATTGGAGAATATTTATGAATGCTGCCCAAGTCATGAGGAGGCCTAAAATAAGTATAGGCTGAAACGCGTTGACTGTACCCTATGTTGGCATCATTTGAAGATTGAAATAAAGTCATTAAATTGCTTTCAGAAGGCCTTATTTTTGAAAAAGGAAGTACAAAGGGTTGATCTTCCAAGGCCTCTCTCTGTTGTATATGATGACCAAGAAAAAGGAATAAGGTTGGATAATTTTGTACTACACCTCTCCTTTGTTATAAATAATTGGGCACCAGAAGAAAATGTATTCAGTACGTTGTATTTATGTTGACTATTGTAGATATTGTGTATAATATGTAAATGTGTATATATATTAAGAAAAATGATTTCAATGTATAGATATATGTAAAAAGAAACAAAAATTAAGAACAGAAAAAAATAATTTATTCTTAAAATTTGGTTTACTAAAATAAGTTTAAAACCAAGTTTTGTTGTCATTCATTCTTTCAGTAATCAGATAGTGATTGGATGAGGCATGAGAGAATGGTATTTGGATCAATTCCAAAAAAGCAGTTTAAAACTGAAGACAGCTAATTTATAGTATCTGTCCTTACAAAGATTGATATAATAAGTACCATAGGCATCATTGTGTAAAAGAAAAGTTTATAATCCCAGATGCCTAGATGGTTTAATGAGTAGCCCCTTTGATAAAAAAGAAGGTTTTGGGAGGTGGGCATTGATTGTTAGAAATTACACTGAATATTCTTTAACCTATATGTTAGATTTGTGGGTCTCTAGTTGGCACGGGTAGGTACATGTGAAAAATAAGGACCCTTGCGTATACTCCTAAAATAACCCCTGCTCACCCCCTTGGTAGCTTGGCACGAGCAGACGGGCTTATCTCAGAGGCAGTGTGTAAAGCATTTGTGAACACATTCAGTAATCCAGTGACAACACAACAGCTGGTCATCACACAAGTTTTATATTAAAAGTAGGTATCTTTTATATAGATTTAACACAAGACCACAAATGACAAAAATCAACAATACTGTACTTAAAA
Source organism: Lissotriton helveticus (assembly GCF_964261635.1). Classification (NCBI taxonomy): domain Eukaryota; kingdom Metazoa; phylum Chordata; class Amphibia; order Caudata; family Salamandridae; genus Lissotriton; species Lissotriton helveticus. The sequence goes on from NC_136063.1 coordinate 44,354,514, forward strand.
AGGTAGAATTAGCTAAGTTCACTTTGGGTCAATGCACCTTGTTGGAAATGGGATCCCTGGCTGGCCAGGGCTTTCGCCAAAGTCAGTCAGAGACCACCACACCCAAGTCAGGGCAAGGGAGTTACACGCCAAGATAACCCCTACTCACCCTCTAGGTAACGTGGCGCGAGCAGCAAGGCTAAACTTGGAGGCGATGTAAGTTAAGTATTTGCGCACGCACCCCAGCAACAACAACCAAAGGCCCACCACAAAGGAAACTCCACACAAGGTTATGTAAAAATAGCCTTTGTATTATAATAAATATACATCAGATAAAACACACATCTTGTTACACTGTGCCAACAGGCACGGGCGGAATTTACAAGGGATATTGCACAGGACAGGGCCACTTGGACCACTGTCAGGTGTATCAGCACTTTTAGAAATAATACTTTCCGAAATAGCACTTTAGAAAGTAAAATCAGTGTAGCACACAATATAAAAATAGAGCACACAACCAGTAATCACTGGTAACAGGATCTCACTAGCACCACCTGTACTAGGGAGAAAAACAACCACCTACATGTCACACTACATGTAGGGGTGTAAAAACAGCACACATGATGCATTAACATTCAGAGGTGTAGCAATAACATTGCGCAAAACTTAGATCAGTCACCACCTGTGACAGTCCCTGTGTCCCAATGTCAGGGCCTAAACGTCGCAGTTGCCCACAAAGTGCTGGGCAACTGGTGCAGGGAAAGTTAGGGCAACGTTGGAGCCTCTCTGGGCTCAAGAACCACCACTGTGGCACTGCAGAGCCTCTCAGGGCTCTCAAAACGAATATGGGCACCAGAGCCTCTCTGGGCTCAAAGAACAAAATGGGCTCTGCCTCACTGGGCAGGGGGGCCCCTCACGGGGGACCCTCGAAACACTGGGGGTGCCTCGAGCCTCTCTGGGCTCTTAACAAATGACGGGCCCCTTTGAGCCTCCTGGCTCGGGAAGAAGATGCCCCCTCTGAGCCTCTCAGGGCTCAACACAAAATGCGCCGTCTCCAGAGCCTCTCCGGGCTCAACACAAATAAATGCCCGGGCCCCCACACAGGGCCTAGAACAATGGTGCCCCCTTCGTTGGAGTCCCCCCTCTGGGGACTCGTAAACAACTGGCACCTCGAGCCCCTCAGGACTCTAGACACCGAAATGCCCTCAAGAGCCTCTCGTGGCTCTGACAAATGTGGCGCCGTGAGCCTCGCACTGGAGGGGAGGGGCAGGCACCGTCAATGTGCCCCGACGCCCCCCTCTCCCTGAGCAGTCACTCACCGGCTGTCTGGGCTGCAGGGCGGCTCCTCTCGCGGTGGGGCTCCTTTCCCCTCGTCCCGGGGCTCTCCTCTCCACTCGGGGAGCCTCGGGGACCCGGCCTGCAGCTTCTCCCTTCCCGGCTCGGCTGAGGAGGCGGTACTTCCGGTCGGCCTTTCCTGGGCCGCGCTGGGATTGGCCGGGCCTCTTACCACTTCCGGGTCGCCGCGGGCAGCGCGGCGGCTCGCTTCTAGGCAGGCAGGCGGGCTCCAATGTGATTCCAATAAATCACGGACGGGGCAATCAGATGCCGGGTGGGCACCGGCCTCCAAGGAAATCCTCAAAACGGGCACAATGAAGCGCTCTCAAGCGCCACAGACAGGAGAGCAGCGCTCTCAGCGCGATGAGCAAATTCACAGCGCTCGAAGCGCTAGCAGCGAGAGAAAGGCGCTCCCAAGCGCCAGGGGAAAAGATCCAGCGCTCACAGCGCTGTGGCCCAAATAAAGCGCTCTCAAGCGCTAGGCAATGAATCTCAGCGCTCCCCAGCGCTGAAGGGCAGAGAGCAGCGCTCTCAGTGCTGTAGGCACAGCACCAGCTCCAGCAGGGGCTGGAGGCAGGCAGGGGGGGCAAGGCTGGGCCAGAGCCAGCACACTGGGTCTCCAGGCAGGGAGACACCCCAAGTGGCGGTCCTCTGGCCCCAGCAGCAGCAACAGCCCCCTCTGGCAGGATCCAAAAGTAGAACATTTTCCAAGGGGACACAGCCCCTTCTTATAGTAACAAATCCTTTGTTTCAAGGTGCAGGGTGGGGGGAAAACCAGTTTCAGCTGGCTTTGGAGCACTCTTGATGGCCCAACCACCCATTTCATTCAATGGGGAGGCTAGGGTCGTTAGACACACCACAGGGGGGCGGAGCCAGCATTGTGTGGGGAAAACCCAGCCCATCCAGGACACAGGTACACTCCTCCCACACATCACTCATGCTAATCTCCCACTCACCACCGGGCAGACCCATCCAGACTTCCTGGAGCCTGGCATGCCAGCCAGCTCCAGTCAATCATGCCCCAGCACCCTCACTGCACACATATCTCAATGTCCAGAAGTAGTACTTCCCTTCTAGACACATACATGCCGCAGACACCATCTCGCAGCATTCACTCTCACGAGTTTACACATACTAAACTCGAGCCTGCACTCCCCACGCATCAGGAACTACCAGGGACACACACATTCCCCATGCATTCCTATGGGAGGGCAGGCCAGCCATGCTACACGCACGCACTTTCACTCTGGGACTCAGGGAAAAGTGCGCAGAGACCCAAAAATCACTGACACATGGTCACAAATAACGCAAAAAGTTCAGGGGTGAACCTGCCCTGCGGGCCAAGTCCAACACACCTTAAGATGCATACGCAATACAACGAAAGTGTTGCAGAGAAGGTGATGCGTCGGTTTCTTACACACAAGAACGGTGATGTGTCGGTTCCCTACTGCTGCATAGGGGACAGCGATGCGTTGGTTCTTCTCTGCGAGGGGAGGTGATGTGTGGTGTCTTACTGCACTTCCATGGCGATGCGGCGAGCAACTCTGTGATGCAATGAAGATTTTGGTGCAAAGAAATAAAGATGTCGTCTTCTTCTTGGTGCGAAATAATGCGGACCGCGACAGGCCCTGCGACAAGCTTCCCGGTGATGTGGCGGCATCTGCTGCGATGTCGATCCTCTTCTCCGGCGATGCGCGGTGCTTCAACAACGATGCAAGCCGGGAAAATCCCTGCAACACGCTTCCCTGTGATGCAGCGGCATCTGCTGCGACGTCTATCCTCTTTTTCGGCGATGCAAGGTGCTTCGCTGGCCCTGCGATGACTCAGCAGTTCTTGGGGGCCGCAACAGTCCCTGCGACATGCTTCCCGGTGATGCGGCGGTGTCTGCTGCAACGGCGATCCTCTTCTCCGGCGATGTGAGGCGCTCTGGTGTTGTGAAGCGACAGAGGCAGTTCGGCGTCACGCTTTTTGCTCATGAGTCCCGCTTCTAGCTCCTTGTGATGCGCAGTTCCTCAAAAAGTACAGCACAACTGCAAGCACTTCCAGAGAACTCTTGGGGAGCTGGTGGCTGAAGTCTGTTGTCCCTGAGACTTCAGCAGGAGGCAAGCTCTTTTTTCAAGCCATTGGAGATCCTTACAAGTTGAAGAAAGTACACACAAAGTTCCTCTCTCCTTTCTTTGGCAGTCAGGCAACCACTGCAGGCCAATACCCCAAGCAGCACTTCAGCTTAGGGATAGTCTCTCCTAAGTCTCTCTGGTTCCACTCCTCAGCAAAGGTTTCTTCTTGTTGTCAAAGTTGATCTAAAGTTCTGGAGTTTGGGTCCCCTCTTTTATACACAGTTTCTCTTTGTTATCTGAAGGCAGAGAGGCCTTTGCCTAGTCCCAACCAGTTCTGGCCAGTCCTGGGGCACTCTGTTTACATGACTCCTTCTTTCCTTTCACAATGCAGGGCAGAGACATCAGACGCACCATAGGAGGTGGAGCCAGCATTGTGGAGGGAAGGCACAACCCTATTCAGGTCCCAGGTTCCTCTCATCTAGATGCAGATCTCTCTATTCAGCACTGGGCTGGCTCACTCTGTCTCCTGGAATCCCCCGGCCCCTGTCACTCAAACTCCAGACAAGGAATATACAACCTAGCAGAGGCAAGCTTGGATGGTTAGACAAGAAAATACCTACTTTCTAAAAGTGGTATTTTCAAACACAGAATGTTAAAACCAACTTCACTATAAGATGTATTTTATCATTCTGAGTGCAGGCATTCTAAACTTGAATTTCTACACAGTTCCCTGAGTCAGTTAGGATAATAAAATCTAATAATCAAACTGCCCATTCTGGCCTATGGGGAATAGGTAGCCTTGCAATTTTGAAAAATGAAAATGGCTGTAATTCTCTATTAGGACATGCCACACTTCAGGGCTTGTCCTACCTTATACTTACAATGCACCCTGCCCTTGGGCCTTCCGTAGGGGTGTCTGATATGAAGACAAGGGAAGGTTTAGGGACTGGCAAGTGGGTGCACTTGCCCAGTCAATATGGCAGTACCAGATTGCATACAGGCTCTGCAATGGCAGACCTGAGACACAGGTTTACAGGCTGCTTTTGTGGGTGGCACAACCAGTGCTGCAAACACACCAGCACCATTTTGTTAAGAAGACCTGGGCACACTCAGTGCACTGTACTAGGGTCTGACAAGTAAACCAAATCAGCCAATCATGGAGTCACTAATCCATTCATTTATTTACAATATGGAGAGCATATGCACTTTAGCACTGATCAGGAGTGGTAAAGAGCCCAGAGTTATAAAACCAACAAAAACAGGTCAGACAAAATACTGGAGGAAGGCAAAAAGTTCAGGAATGACCCTGCAAAAAGGGCCAAGTCCAACACTATTTATAAGAACCACTGGTAGTTTGTGCAGTAAGATATACCCTGCGACCATTCTTGTATGGATTAAAAAACGTATTGGTAGCGTACATGACTAACCGCAACCCGAGACAGTGGTGGGACACTCGCCACTGGCGTGGAAGAAGCTGCAGCAGCAGGATCAGCAAAAAAGCACAGGGGGATTGCAGGCAGATGGAGACATTATGTGACAAGCATGCTTAACATTATTCTTGAAGAGGTGAGGGAGTTCCAGGTCTCACAGGTGATAAAAATAGCAGCCTTACACAAGAGACCATCTAAAATCAAAGCAATTATGGTGCAGCTCCCACAGAGACAGAAGGAGACTGAGTTCAGGATATCTGAACTTGAAGATCAAGTTACTACTATGCAAGAAGAAGTCAGCCTGTTTCAAAAGCAAAGGTCCTTCTTGGAATACAAGATTGAGAATGCTTGAAACCGCTCAAAACGTTCTAACTTGTGTATAGTAGGGGTGCCGGAGGGGTGTGAGGATTAATAGGTTCCCCAATGGGTGGATTCATTCACCAAGACCTAGGTTCTGCCCGAATACTCAGGGGAACTAAACATAAAAAGGGCTCATTGTGTTCGGGCCCAACCTCTTCCCAGCTTGAAATGTACATGCACTATCCAGGTCAGTTGTTCGGATTACAGGGTGAAGGAACGTATATTGGCTAAAGCAATTAACAAATTGTAAATTTCAAGCAAATAGGAAATCATCTTAAAAAGTTTATAATAAAAAGTGTATACATTCGCAAACTTGGTTTGTCAACGATAAATCTGATAAATTAAGAAAACATATTTGCACTTCAGCATAAAGAATACTGTTTGAAAGTCAAAGTGCAACTATTTTACTAACAGCATTCTAAAATTGTGGGACTACAGCTAAACACACAGACTTCACAAAAAACCATGAGGAATTATGTTTTCCTTGAGTTGTAATTCATTGTCATTCTCTCTCTCTTTCTTTACCTTGTTCTTGGTGCTTATTCTTAAAGTTCTCCTTATTCTGTCAATGTGTTTCTTACTGCCTTTCTCTGTCATAGTCGTGCTCATGAATTGTGTGATTCAAACCAACTCTTCACTTTTTTATTTTGCTACCTTTCCTGCTTTTCTTACACTTACAGACATGCCAATCCCTCAATACAGTGCTCTGTTTTCTATTTACATTCATCCCTTTCCCTCCTTATCTTCATTTCTTCATTTTAATGTTCTATGAATGTTTTGTTAGAGGTTGGTTACTCTAGTCTCAGGCTTACCATGCAAGTATGAAGCTCGAACATGTCATCAATTATATCATTTAGGGCCATATGTATCAAACTCAGACAGTCCTGCTACTCTTTCAGAGTGAGTCAGATCTGCAAATCAAGTGTGTTGACATCCAAAATTGGGTCTGATAGTGAGTCATTCCAGTATTGGATTGAGAGAACCAGTGGTCTTATTTTTCTCCAAGAGATACCACCAAAACGTTGCATTACATGTGGGTCCAGTAAATACAATGCCCTGCGACCTCTCAAGATCGGCCTACTTGAGTAGGTAATTTCAGTAACAATGTGCCACGCGGAATTGGTGTGAGGTTTGTTTACCCCATGACCTCCTGGTAAGAATCTCTCACTTGGTGGTCTTCACTTCATGGTGCCTTAGGATGGTCCTCATAGAAAACATTTTGGGAAATATTCTGCAGTCTGTGGTGCACAAGTTAGAGACGCTTGCTCCATTGAGTCACCAGGTGATCTCTTCACTCCTGTGTTCCCAAAGGTAAAGCCCCTCCTAGAATCATTGTTGAGGTGGATAATGCAATCTATGGTGCCTAAGTGTGTTTTGATGGTTTAACACCCTGTTAATGGGACCTTCTAGAAGTTGTATTTGGTTGTACACTACCTTCCGTTTTATCTGAGAGTTTTCTTTACAAATAATAGTAGGCTTGATTCCTCTTCCTACCTTCCCTTTTAGAATATGTGGTACTGTAGAGGGTACACTTCATTTCACAATGCTCCAATGTGCACTGCTCCCTCAATGGTTCTCCAGGGTGGCCTCACAGAATAGGTATCTGGAGAGACGTTACACTCTGAAGCATCCTCTTAGACCAGGTTTTGGGATAGACACTGAGCTCTCAGCTCGGTTAGTGGAACTCCTAGAGTAGGTGTTTAGGTAGAAATCGCTCTCAGGAATGCCCTGAATGCATGCCTAGCTGTGTGGTTCCCAAGGGTGGGATGGCACCGTGCTCTATGGAGTCTCTGCAAGTGTTTGCAGAATGGGTGACTTGACAAACACTATTTCAAGAGGGTTCCATGGGATGTCAATCCTACCAGGAGCATCTTACTGGTGTCAGCACAGAAACTGCTCTCCTTGTGATTAAGCATGGGCGGAAAATCCGTTACGCTCCCGGATTTTTCGGATTTTCGGTAAATCCGCAATCCGCGAACTCTCGCGGATGTGGCGAAAATACGCAAATCCGTGTGAAGCGGATTTTTTGCTTGTGTTCGCACTGCTCGCGGGCCGCGGCGCGGGCAGCAACAATCTCGCACTCGCAGAAATACGTCACGCAAACAAAATGGCGGCGCCCATACTCAACCTTGAGGTAACTCGCACGAGTTTGCGTCTTCCACGGTCGATTTCGCACGACGCCGCGCCTCGCGAATAGGGCGAAATTACCGAAAAACGAGTTTTGCAAAAGCAAAACCAACGAGCAGGTGCAAAAGTTCGAGCTCATCATTTGTAACCATTTACCTGTAGTGCTTCCTGAAGGGGCCCTCCAGAATCCGGTTGCCTACTTGCAACTATTGTGTGACCCTGCTCTGACAGTCACAGAATAGTTACAAGTATGCCATTGCATCCTGTTATTGCAACAAAAAGGAAAGGGAGCAGACAAGCAGGTGCCAGCCTTCATTAATGTCAGTTGGGGCAGGGCAGGGTTTGTTGTTTGCAAAACTTAAAGCACTTAGCAGGTGTGCTTGGCTTTGCCACAATAATGTACACTCACTGGTCAATCAGAGGGTGCTGTGATGACACCGAGGGTGGCATGGGTGTGCCAGCCAGAGGGTGGCATGGGTGAACCAGAGTGCCAGTGTTGACAGAGGATGGCAGTGCTTTGCTTTGCCCCAATAATGTACACTGGTGAACCAGAGGGTGCTGTGATGACACAGAGGGTGACATGGGTGAGCCAGAGGATGGCATGGGTGACCAAAGAGAGTGCCAGTGGTGACAGAGGGTGGCAGTGATGAAGAAAGCCTTGCAAACAGGCTGGGCATGTAGAAACAACAAGTTCGCAAAACTGGCGACCCGATAAGTAAGTTCTCAATTTGCGAAATTGTAGAAAACCCTCGCGAACTTGCAGAAACCCGTGCGAACACACCCCCCCAAAAAAATACGCAAATCCGCGAGAATTCGCGGAATTTGCGGATTTTCGCAATCCGCAAATACGCAAATACGCGGATTGCGAATCCGCTAAATCCGCCCATGCTTACTTGTGATATCATTACGCCTTTCTGGAATGGATGATAGTGTGGAGCAGGCTTACTAAAATAGGTGTCTGGGTGAAAAGTAAACTCATCTCCCCTGTGTTCCAGGGTGTCTGCAGAGAACGTGTCCCAATAAATACCATATTCCTTGGTGCAACACGAGTTGACTTTGACAGGTGAAATTATTGGACACACCACAGCATCACTCATTGTTGGCCCCCTTTTTGCAGAAACAGCAACACTCATTGTTGGCCCCCTTTTTGCAGCGACAACAACACTCATTGTTGGCCCCCTTTTTGCAGAGTGTAATCTTCCTAGGATCTCGGGATTGGGGAGACAACAATAGCCACACAACAACAATGCTTAGGTTTGCTTACTCAGCAACCGTTTAATGTACACAGTGTTAAGGTCAAAGGAAATAGTGAATAAGTGCTTCACTCTCTCGTTATGGTGAGGGATACCCCCACCATCAAAAGCTAAACAATAATGAAACAATAATGTATAACGATACCCATTAGCCGCCGCCCTGGTCCTTAGCAGGGCTGAGTTCCAACCGTCCTCCGCATGAATACCGGTCCCGGTATTTTTCCAACGGGGGGCACCGTGCAGAGTAACAGCCGACAATGCTGTTCGAATACGGCTAATGGGGCTGGCTCTGTCCTCTGTGTGGCAGCGCTTGTATAGATGGCCTTTGCGCTGAGGTATACAGCACTCGGAAATGCCCAGCCGGGCACTCTACCGTAGTGTCCTGTTTGTGTTGAAGGGAGCAGCTGCTCTAACTTCGGCTTCCGAACACAGTTAAAGCAACTACACCCTTCGGTTTCTCTCCGGAATGCCTAAATCAATACCCAAGCAGAGATGTGGCAAACACCTCCCTTGGTGTGCATCTCTGCCCAAAATCCGTCCTGGGAGTGTAGAAATCAACACTCGACCAAGACTCCTTTAGTGCGATGGTAAAAAAAGCAGCCGCTCTGCCTTACCTCCGTCGCGGAACTTAAGCCTCTGTAAAGCGGGTCCGATGTCTTCCGCAATACAACACGGATCCGGCTTCTTTGAACAACAAGGTTTCTGCAGCAAACAAGGAGGCCGGCATGGATCATAATATCCAACACAGTTCCTTGCTCCTGTGCGCTTTAAATACGCGTTTCCGTGTGCGCGCTGGTCGCGCTAGGCATGCTGGTCCTGGTAGTTCCTGGTCCGCCTGCTAATACCAGGCTCTACGGCTGTCCTGCGCTGTCGTGCCACGTTGCGCCACATCAGACAGGGAATTCTTGACAGTACATCCTCCTCCCATCAGCCCCTTCCCACGGGGCCTGCGCAGGTAGGGTGTTTCCTGTGGAAAGAAGACACCAGCAGAGGCGCATGAACACCAGACATGGGCTCCCACGATTGTTCCTCCGGGCCATACCCCTTCCAAGCCACGAGATACCACAGCTTGTTACCCCGCCACTTGGAATGCCTTATTCCGGCCACCTCATACTCCACGTCAGCGTCCACTGTCACCGACATGAGCGGCGCGCGTCTGCCAGGAGCTGAGGGCTTTAACAGGGAAACGTGGAACACAGGATGTACCCGCAGGTGTCCAGGCAGACACAGCCGCACATTCACAGGGCTGATGCACAGAGTGATGCGAAAGGGTCCGATGTACCGGGGATGAAAAACACTGTGTTTGCGAAACCGCAGGTTCCTGGTGGACACCCAGACGTAATCCCCAACAGCATACACAGGCCCAGGCCGCCGTCTCTTGTCCGCCGAGGTTTTGTACGTCTCCTTGGCCGCCTCCAAGTATTTCTTAGACCGTATAAGCGTTTCCTTAATGTGAGCCACCCTCCTGGTTGTCTCCGGCACCCTAAGGTCCTTGACGGGGTGTAGGAATGGCAAAAACCTGGGGTAATGATCATAGTTGCTATAAAAAGGGGATGCTTTGGTGGAGCTATGTGTGGCATTGTTATAGGCTATCTCCGCAAGCCACAGGAGATCCACCCACTCCTCTTTCCCCTGATCCACAAAGCAGCGCAGGTACTGTTTGAGGGACTGGTTCAGGCGTTCCGTCTGGCCGTCCGTCTGAGGGTGATAGCTCGTCGACATAGCCGATGTGACGTGCAACGCTGAACACCACGTGCTCCAGAACCTGGCCGTGAACTGCGATCCCCTGTCAGATACAATCAGGCTGGGCAGACCGTGCAATCGCACCACATTCCTCAGTAGGAGCAAGGCCAGTTGGCCAGCGGAGGGTACCTGCTTACAGGCTATGAAGTGCCCCATCTTCGTGAGATAGTCCACCACTACAAGGATCGCTGTACAGCCATGGTCCTTCGGCAACCCCACGACGAAATCCAGGGATATGTTCTCCCATGGCCTGCAGGGCGTTGGAAGAGGCCGAAGTAGGCCCTGTGGACGTCTGTGGTCCGTTTTCATGGCGGCACAGATTGAGAAGGCTTCTCCCCACCTCCGGACATCCGCTCTTAAGGACGGCCACCAGAAATGCCACCCCAGGCTGGACACAGTCTTCTCGAACCCCAGATGGCCTGCGCAGGGTGAAACGTGGCACCAATTATAGGCTTGCTTCCTGAGCCGTGGAGTAGGTACTAGCAAGCGGCGACCATTTACCGGTATCCCATCCTTAACCTGCCATTCTTTGTGGCTCAGAAGCCAACTCCTCCAGGCAAAGGATCGTATCCCCCTCTGGCTACCTTTGAGGAACGCGTCTGGCTGTATTACCCCGAGCACCGCATCCGAATGGATGATGGAGTGCACCGGTGCAGGGATTGGTGTCAGAACAGATGATTGGCGGGAAAGCGCATCCGCTTTCCTGTTTTCTGTGCCAGGCCGATACTTGATGTGGAAGTGAAACCCGGAGAAGAAAAGCATCCGCCGCATCTGCCTAGGCGAAAGGTGTCTTGCCGCCGTCATAAACTGCAGGTTGCGGTGGTCCGTGAACACGGTCACTACATGCCTGGCTCCCATTAACAGGTGTCTCCATTCCACAAAGGAGTCCTTAATGGCCAATAGCTCCTTCTCCGCTATATGGTAGTTCCTTTCTGCGTCGTTCATCTTGCTGGACATGAAGGCTACGGGATGTAGTGCTCCGGTGTGTTGGTGCCGTTGTGACAGAATGGCCCCCACTGCGACTTCCGAGGCATCCGCCTCCACCACGTATGGTAATTCCGGGTTGGGATGAGCCAATATGGGTGCTGAACAAACGCTTTTTTCGAAACCACGAAGGCGGCCTGAGCCTCCACATTCCACACGAAGGGCTGTGACTTTCGCAACAGCTGAGTAATCGGGGCCACCAGCCCGGAAAACCCATCGATGAAACGGCGATAAAAATTGGCGAACCCAATGAAGCATTGTACGTCCTTCACTCATTGTGGCATAGGCCAATCCTCAACAGCCCTGACCTTGCGCTCTGCCATCTCCTGACCATCCGGGCTCAACATTACCCTGAGAAACTCCACGGATGTGACGTGGAAGTCACATTTGCTGAGCTTACAGAACTGCATGTTCTCTCAGAGTTTCTGGAGTACCGTTGATACATGTAGAACATGTTCCTCCTCTGTGTTTGAATAGATGAGGATATCGTCAATGTACACCATCACGTACTCATCCATAATGTCACGGAATACCTCGTTCAGGAAGTACTGGAAGGCCGCAGGGGCGTTGCAGAGTCCGAACGGCATGACAAGGTATTCGAAGAGGCCGAATCTGGTCTTAAACACCGTCTTCCACTCGTCGCCGTTCCTCATGCGTACGAGATGGTATGCCCCTTTGAGGTCAAGCTTCGTGTAGACCCAGGCTTTCTTCACGTGTTCCAACAAGACGCTTATGAGAGGCAAGGGGTACCGGTTCTTCACGGTAATAGCATTCAAAGGCCTGAAGTCTACTAAAGCCCTCAACTCTCCATTAGCTTTAGGGATGAAGAAGAGGGGCGACGCCGCTGGGGACTTGGAGGGTCTGATGAATCCCAGCCCCAGGAGCTTGTCGATGTAGGAGCGCAGATGGATGTTCTCCGGCTCCGTCAAGGCGTATAGCCCGCCACTGGGTACACAGGAGCCTGGAACCAAGTCGATCTGGCAGTCGTATATCCTGTGCGGAGGAAGGACCTCGGCCCGCACATCGTCAAAGACGTCCTTGAAGTCACAGTATACCCTGGGCAGGAAAACCGCTTTCTCTGCCGCTGTGGCCACTCTGTGAACCAACCCCTGACCGGTGGCAGACCCCGTCTGTACCCCACAGTGTTGGAGACAGTGTGAAGACGTCATCAAGATCGTGTGAGACGCCCAATCAATGGATGGGTTGTGTTTCTTGAGCCCCGGTAGACCCAGTATAATCCCGTATTGTGGTGCTCGGATGATACTGAAGTCTATCCCCTCCTCGTGCTGTTCCCCGTATTTCACGGGCACTACACCTGTATGGTGTCCGATAGGGCCGGTTACCAGCCTTCTCCCATCCACAGCATAGACATCCTCCGGTATGTCTTTGGGTATGAGGGCAATGCCCAACTGCAGTGCCTCCTCTTTATCCATGAAAACTCCAGTGACCCTGAGTCTACCATGGCTTCTACTGGAATCCACCGGGTATCAACGGATACATGAACGTTGATGTACAGGTGCTGCTGTCTTACATGATCAAGGCGCGACAAAGAAGGGATACTATAAAGAGTCCGAGAAGCCCCTTCGCTATTTTGAGAGTCCGTTAGTTTTCCGCCTGGACGTCAACTGCTGCGTTCACGGTTCTGTTAGCCCTGAATCGGCTGTTCTTTGGTTTGGCCGGGCATTCTCGTACGTAATGCCCCTTCTTGCCGCAGTACAAACAGAGGCCTTGTTTGCGGCGTGATTCTTTTTCGGTGGAGGTTAGGCTGGCTCGAGTGGCTCCAATGTCCATGGGTTCCGCCTTAGCGGTGGTGTTATTTTCGGGGGTTCCAGGCGTCACATAGGAAGGCAAAGGCCTCCCTTTTATCTTGTGATCTCCTTTGTGTTCGTTCAAGCGGTGGTCTAAGCGTAGAACTAAATTGATGAGACGTTCACAGGTTTTGGGCTGTGGGTCGATCTGGGCTACAACGTCTTTGAGCTCCTCGCTCAGTCCTTGGTGAAAAAGCGCTGTTTGTTTCGAGACTGGCCATTTGGTCTCTGCCACCAAACGACGAAATGCGTTCAGGTATTGCGCTAAATCGTTGCTGCCCTGACGTAGTTCCAGAATTTCTCTGTCTGCGTTATATGAATCCGCACGTCTATCGAATACCTTCAGAAACTCCTCGCAAAAGGCCCCACAGTCGCATAGAAGTGGGTCATCCCTGCTCACCAATGGAACAGCCCATTGTGCTGCGTTCCCCGCGAGGTAAGAAATGAGAAATGCTACCCTCGCCTGGCTAGTGGGAAACGCCTTGGGTTTGCAGGACAGGTGCAATGCCACCTGTGTCAGGAAGACCTGCACAGTATTAGGGTCTCCACTGTATCTTTCCGGTGTGGCCAAGGGAATGGAGACGGGCATCTCTACCACAACCGCCGGAGAAGGGTTAACACACGGGCCCCCAGCATCAAAGGGATTCCGTTGCACAGCCTCGAATCTGGCCTTTAAATCCGCAGTTTCTTGCCTGGATGCGGCCAGTTCAACTTGGACAGTGGCCAAAGCAGCCAATACATCATCCAAGGTGGCCATGGTTTCCTATCCTCGACCAGGAGAAGACTTATCGTTATGAGGTGGGATATTGTGTAATCTTCCTAAGATCTCGGCATCGGGGAGACAACAATAGCCACACGACAACAATGCTTAGGTTTGCTTACTCAGCAACCGTTTAATGTATACAGTGTTAAGGTCAAAGGAAATAGTGAATAAGTGCTTCACTGTCTCGCTATGGTGAGGGATACCCCCACCATCAAAAGCTAAACAATAATGAAACAATAATGTATAACGATACCCATTAGCCGCCGCCCTGGTCCTTAGCAGGGCTGAGTTCCAACCGTCCTCCGCATGAATACCGGTCCTGGTATTTCTCCAACGGAGGGCACCGTGCAGAGTATGGCCGACAATGCCATTCGAATACGGCTAATGTGGCTGGCTCTGTCCTCTGTGTGTGGCAGCGCTTGTATAGATGGCCTTTGCGCTGAGGTAAACAGCACTCGGGAATGCCCAGCCGGGCACTCTACCGTAGTGTCCTGTTTGTGTTGAAGGGAGCAGCCGCTCTACCTTCGGCTTCCGAACAAAGAGAAATCAACTACACCCTTTGGTTTCTCTCCGGAATGCCTAAATCAATACCCAAGCAGAGACGCGGCAAACACCTCCCTTGGTGTGCGTCTCTGCCCAAAATCCGTCCTGGGATTGTAGAAATCAACACTCGACCAACACTCCTTCAGTGCGATGGTAAAACAAGCAGCCGCTCTGCCTTACCTCTGTCGCGGAACTTAAGCCTCTGTAAATCGGGTCCGATGTCTTCCGCAATACAACATGGGTCCGGCTTCTGTGAACAACAAGGTTTCTGCAGCAAACAAGGAGGCCGGCAAGGATCATAATATTCGACACAGTCCCTTGCTCCTGTGCGCTTTAAATACGTGTTTCCGTGTGCGTGCTGGTCGCACTAGGCATGCTGGTCCTGGTAGTTCCTGGTCCGCCTGCTGATACCAGGCTCTACGGCTGTCCTGCGCTGTCGTGCCACATTGCGCCACATCAGACAGGGAATTCTTGACACAGAGACAGTTTACAATTGCTTTATGAAGATTCTTGCTTTCTCAAATTCGCTTAAATTTCACCATTTGCCCACTTCTTTTTCAAATGTTTGACTGGAGGAGAAACCCCCAGGACTCACCTTATAGCAGTGTGGCTCATTAGCTTGCCATAGTGCACTCATACCGAACTTTTACACCTCACCACTTTCAAATGTCAGCGGCAGCCACTGTTGAATAAGTCCGTGTATGGGGAACCCAGGGGCAGCCTATGCCAGCCTCCCCTCCCCGGGGTGTTTAGGAACGGGCCACTGAGCCCGTGTCAGGGAAGGTCAGTTGTAGGCTAGCATGTACTAGGTGTGGGGTCCAGGGCAAGCCTCTCTAGCTGACTATTGATCCATTGGACAGTACAGAGCAGCTGGATACAGGGGATTTCTACGAGATAAATAATGTTTTTTTTTATCAGTAATGGAGCTAAGTTCAATATGTATGGCTGGTCGTGACAGTTGTGCCAAGGGTATTGGAGCAGGCTTGGATGTGCATGGATCATCTGCGTAGGCAGGTGGTTGAGGGTGTGGCTCTGCTGTCGCCACACTTGTGTGGTTGGCAGCGCTGCAAGACCCCACAGCTCTAGGGGGCCCTCTCAGCACAGTGCCCCAGCCGGAGCCTCATGAGGGAGTCCAGAGGGGGGCCACTTCATGTACTTTGCAGGGGGGGCCCCTCAAGTTTCGTTACGCCACTAGGCCACAGGCTTGTTCAGTGCCCCACTCCTGTGTGCTCCAGCTTGCTTTTTGATTCACAGTCTCCCACTACTCCCATCGGTCTCCACTGGCCCCCACTGCCTTCTTTCCTTTTACTCTCTCTGAGCCACTGGAGTACCGGAGCACTGCAGTAAAAAAGTATAAAAAGTACAAAAAGAATTAACTCTTTGAAAACCCAAATCAAATACAACCGGTAATATACAAGGGAGAGGCAGGTGATTCTTGGAGTGCTTGTCGTGCATGAAAGTTCAAGGGTAAGAATTTGTTCATCAATAGCGCGTCAACTTCCTTTTTGAAAGATGTTGTTGAGGGGGTTCGTCCTGATTGCAGGGGGTTCAAAATTCTTGGGGCGATACCCAAGAAAGCCTGATCATAATTTTTCTTTACATGGAATTTCTGCAGCTTCAGCAGTCGGATGAGATTTTAGATACCAGCTTAGCCTCCCATATCATTTTTTTGGGTAAATATGCAACCACAATACATTACTACAGTACAGTTACAGTCCCTTCTCAATATCACTTTGGGCATTTTGTTAGTTGGCAATGTTTGAAAAGTCTACGATGATTCCTATTCAATGAAGCGGTGAAATAATTGATGAACGAAGGACATATGTTCTTGGTTGGCAAATGCATTGGGGCTGTCCTCATAACTCGAGCCAGGCTGCACTGTCATCAACTGCTGGTATACTATTATAATAATACATACACAACATTGGTGGGTCCACCGTGACCAACTCAACCTCTTGTTTTACAGTTTGAGCATAAACAAGAAAAAGAAAGCCTTCTGAACTAACATGTGAACAATGCCTGACTTGGCCATGGAATTTTCACAGTAGAGTAGTAGTACCTGACCTAAAATGGGTTTCCTGAGTCTTACTGCACCACCAGTCCATAATATATATAAGGTGAGAGGGAAAGCTTACTGACAAAGCAGAAGAAAGGAAGCTACAGAACAGAGTAGAACAGACAGTTTGATGTCAAGTACAGTAACTTGCACTATAGAAAATAAATAAACAGGATAATACAGAGATAAGAAGAATTTAGGAAATAAGCAAATATAATGAAGAGGAGTTGGAAAAAAGTTAGAGACAGGCACAGCAAAAAAGAAAAATATTTCTAAATGTGGAGCGGTAATAGTTGGGGGAATAATAATATTAACAACAGGAGGACTCACGCGGGCCATTATAGCCATCTGCTGAGGCACTTGGGGAGGCAGTGAAAACTCCAGCTCCCTCACCCGACTCACTGGATCCTCCGGGCCCATCCCTCTTCTTGCTCATGGATGCTAATGTAAGAAATACATACAATAAGATTAGTGGTACAGTTAATAATAATCTCCCCAAACATATTTTGACAGAGAAAGGCAAACCCAGTAATTTTGAACTTTTCTAAATCAGATTTCCTATAGTACTACTAGTATTGTGGACCTATTCCTAATTTCCTGAATCTAACCCTATTCCAAATTTCTTCAAGTACATTTTAGAAGTAGTAATAAATTGCAAAAAATGATATTTACTTATTCTCAATCTCTCAGCCTCAAGTTATCCCCTTTGATGGGCCAACTCAGTCTGCATATTTTTCATGCAGAAATGCATGCATACTACACAGCACAGAAAATTGTTTGGGGTTGGGGTCTCTATGAGCTACAAAAAAAATAAAGGCACAGAGACGTGCGAGAACACACTAACTTACTAATACTAACAACTACCACTATCATAGTGACAGGACGGAGGAGTCTATGCATGACTTCTTAAAGAAACAGCCCAAGCGAGTGCCGAGTAGGATTAGGTAGCGCCGCTGAGCAACTGTCTACTTTATGATCACATAATATTTGTAACATAAACTTGCATGCTTGCTATTTGGGAAAAAAAACATTAGCATAAATAGAGCACAACAAATAAATAATTATTATTTACCGAACCCTGCAACATCCACACCCAGCAGGTTAAGCAGGTCCTGGTCCCTATCCAGAATGTCAGTCCCACGGTGCGTTAGCTGTTGTTGGGTTAACCTGACACAAGAGCAGTGGCACAAAGTCCAGCGCACCCTCTCTAAGCAATACCTACTCTCCTATTGGGCATACCCACTGGTAGGCATGCTGCCTGCTGACAGGATGTAGGGGAGGTGGGGCTGCACATAAAAAACTAGCGCAGCCACTCCACCTTGAAAAAGATGGCGGGCTGCATTCCTTCAGGGTGCTGCTGAACATAAGGTAGGCGGCTGGCGGTGTTGGATCAGGGGTGCTTAGGGCTGTCGCTCCCCTGCTCAGCCATGGCTCTGGGCGGGGAGACGAGAAGAAAATAGAAACAAGAAGGAAAAAGAAGGAAGGAAGGAAATAAGAAAGTAAACTGAAAAATAAAAAAGTGCAAAAGCTATGCAAAAACACAAAATAAATTGAAAAAAATGAAAATAAAAAAGCACAAAAACACAGGGTCAGGCAATAAATCAAAATGAGGGGTAGATAAGCTTCAGAAAGGTAGGATTAACTAGATTAAGACAGGGATTCTAAAAGTAGGCCTCAGCACCTTAAACAGAGCAAAAATAAGATGGCCATGCCCATGCGAACTGCGTGGTGCCATTTGCACATGATTTCCAGCGGTGAGAACGCATGACACATTGCTTACATCGCCTGAACGGGCAGGGTGAACAACTCCACCCACTTGCGAAACTCCTCGCAGTACTGCAGGATTTGTTTTACCACTTCAGAGAGTTACCCTTAGCGCTATACGCAATACCTGGGCCTTGTAAATACCACATCTGTGGAGGGGTGTGAGGTGGAGCTTTTTAGAAATAGGAGCAACCTCACTCATTTATTTATTTTATAGTTTTACAGTGCGTGAACCAGACCCGTGAGGGTATCAGAGCACTTTACAGGATTGAGAGTGGTATACAAAAGAATTAGATGGGGAGGGAACCAATTGGGTAAAATAGGTAGAAACATTATACAAGATAAAGCACACAGTCTAAAGTCCCGGATACAATTAAGATAAAGGGGTAGATACATTATAAAAGAAGTCACACAGTCTCAATTCTAGGTGGGATGCCCAGGAGTGCAGGGTAGGTATCATCTGTAAAAGCCATGGATAATGCCAAAGTGGTGGGTGGAACATGTCGCTGAGGTGATTGTAATGTGATCGTTATGCGAGGAATTTGCCATTAGGAACGTTTTGGTCTCCTTTTTAAAGCGAGCCAAGGTCGGAAGTCTTCTGATGGCGGGCGGGAGAGTGTTCCAGATTCTTGGAGCGGTCCCAGAGAAGGTCTGATTGTAGGTTTTTTAGGTCTCCCGTACGCAGCGCGCATGCGCTGATTAGGAGAGAGACCTTTAGCCATCGGCACAGCTTTGGGGGCAAAAACGTGCACGCGTTGCATTGCTTGCAATGGTAACGCGTGCATGTCTGGCTCCCTTGCAGGAGTGTGCGGCACTATATGGTGGCGCCATATGGTTGCAATCATCGTGCCTTGCTGCACGCTCCCGCAAGGGAATCGCACAGGCCCCCTCCCCCTGCTGCTGCACGAGGCACGCACTTGTGATGGTTGCTTAAAATTGCCTCAGTCCGCCCATGATTTTTGCTCTCAACATTACTTTCAACTTTACTTGGCTAATGGGCTTTTCTGGAACACAATACATATCCAAATGCGTTTCCTTAAATAGTCACTCCAAGTGTAGCATACAGCCACATTTTTTACTTTTTGCCTCTGGGTGTGTGGGTACCGTGGACTATCCTTTGCTGGTTTAATACTCTTCGTACCTTTGGGAAGGCCCCCAACCCAAGCCTTGTACTTTGCTGTTAGCTGAATGACTGCATTGATTCAAACGACTCATCCCACTCTGACACTTAGTGTGCTCTTGGGCACTCTGTGTCCCAGCACACCCTCCCCTCACTCTTCTGCCAGCCCTGAGTGGCAGCCGAAGCTCTCCTTGCCCTGATGGTAGTGTGTGTTCATCCTCAGCTCTTCCCCTCCACGAATCTGCAGCACACTGCCTGAAGCAACAAAAAAATGACGTTATTTTGGCTATCGCCTGTCCAACATTGCATCTTCTTCAATAGAAGTCAATGATGGAAATATATTCCCCCGATCATTTAAGAAAAACTTCCCTTTTCTGAAGTGTTGGCATGTATGCCAGAGGTAAGTTTTAATTGCAGAGAGAGGAGTGGAAATGGAGTGTGCACGGATGGGCGTGTTTTATTCATGAGGAATGGTTGTTTGTACTACAGCTTATGGGGAGGGCTTGCAAGGTTCATAATTACAGTGTAATTGTTGCTACTTTTTTTACTAACTTGTTTCCTGACTAGCATTGCTTTTTGTAATTGTTTCAGTTTTAGCAGGCTGAGACAAGATCTGGAAAAAATAGAGCTCTGAATTTACAGTACATCTGGTATTATAATATCATCCTTGAGTTCCCTGCAGATTGAAAAGACCTTTTTTACGTTACATATTGTGGGAAAATGCTCTGCTTGAATTACATTCTGTACATAGTTTGCTGTTGGTAACAATATTATGCACACAGGTGTGCAAATTTTGAAAATCGCTTGGAAGGAAAAGGAATAAGACTAATGAGAGGTCTGCACAGGCCCCGTGCACTCCTGTCCAATCATCTGGTAGCCAAATGGCTGCAGCCTGTCTTGCATTGATACCACCGCCCCTCTCAGCTAACTCAATTGCAGTCTACACTATCCTTCCCTCCACCGGCCTTTTGTGACCAGGTTAGTGAGTGTGTTTCTGTGTACTATGGAAGAGTATCTTTGTGTCTGCAAAAAATTGTAGCTGTGCAATCTGGGCTTGGCGGAAAATTGTAGGAGCAAAGAAACTGTTCATGCCTCTCTATCCTTTGAGAGCCACATCAGCTCCGTCATCTCATCCTCTCTCTTTAAAACTAAAATTCTGAGGAAAATCTGTCCCGTCATCCCGATAGACTTACAGAAAATCGTGATATAATTTCTCATTCTTTCAATAATTGGTTATTGTAATGCCCTATTTGTCAATATTCAGAAAAAAATTCTTAATAATATTCAGATTCTACAAAATGCTGCGGCTCACCTACTTTTGGGCATTCCCAAACAAGAATCTGTTACCTCTGCACTCATCCACCTCCACTGGCTTCCTGTCAGGAAGCGTATCAATTTTAAGACCCTCTGTATAGCCTTTAGGGCACTTCACGGTAGCAGCACTGTCTATCTTGTGCAAAGCTTTCGCTGGTATATCCCGTCGAGACCCATCCACTCTGCTGCAGCCCACAACCTATCTCAATGGGGTGGAAGAGGTTTGTGGGCAGCCACATCACGGCTCTGGTACTCCCTCCCATTTGAATTGATAACAAATCTGCTAGCGTTAAAAAAAACAATTAAAACATGGCTTTTCAATCAGTAGCTTCCTCTCTCACAGCTCTTCAGTTCAGTTCGCTAAGGTGTTCTGAGTCATTCGCCTGCAAACCCCTGGGTATT
This sequence comes from Lissotriton helveticus, assembly GCF_964261635.1. Lineage (NCBI taxonomy): Eukaryota > Metazoa > Chordata > Amphibia > Caudata > Salamandridae > Lissotriton > Lissotriton helveticus. Next base: position 44,375,552 of record NC_136063.1, read on the forward strand.
AGTGTGCTCTATAAATTTGATTTTCATTTCATTTTCAATTCATTTCATTTCTCTCCCTATCTGTTTGCAGTCTTTGCGAATAATGTCTTTATCTTGATTTAGACCGTGTGGTCATCGGGATGGACTGACTCATGGAGTTCATCCACATCTTTCAATTATCCGCCTTGAGTTATGTTTGTAGGAGTGACTCGTTCATAGGGATATTTAAGAATACCCCTCCAGGACTGTGTGTAGAACCTGTAGCTTTAAACAATCTTTAGAACAATTGGGTGTAAAATGCACCATTATACCTTCAATTGTTTTATTGGGAGGAATGATTATCAACAGTAGTGGGACAATAAAGAAACAAACCTCCGCTACGTCACATAACTTTCCCATAACACCAACGGAATGTGTATACGTAACACTTCTGTACAACAACAAAACTATACAAACTTTACCTTAGTGATAAACCTCCATGACTCTAAATACTTTGACTCCATTCAAAGAGGAATCCTAGAGTCTGGAAGTGCTGTGCGACCACAGGCATGTTAGACCCTCACTATACAAACAGCATAACGCCTGCCACCAAGGTTTGTAAATGGATGATGATGGCAAAGGGCAATTATCTATGGATGATGGCTTCTAAAACTTGCAGTAAGACTATTAGGATATGTTGCTGGGAGCAAATCAGATATAAAACTCCCTCATAGGGTCTAGTGTAACAAGCATTGTCATAGACAACAGGTCTCGCCTTTGGGACCTTATAAGTGTTTAGCCATGCAACAGTTGATGTTGTTGCACCAAGGACATTGTGCTGCATAACTAAATACTTATAAGGTCCCAAAAGCGAGAACTATTGGCTATGCCAATGCTTGTTTCTTCTGGAAGCTTGCTGGTTGAAGCAAAATGTCTCTGGCAGATCGTGAGTTTCTGGCTCCTCCAGATGTCACAATTTTCTAGGCGAGAAATGCATGGGAATTGGAGTAAAGAGCTTTGTGAGTAATACAGGCCAGTTTAAGTTGGATTCTGGCCTTTTGGGGTGGCCAGTTCAGAGCTTTGAGGTGGGGAGAGATGTTGTTGAATTTCTTTGAGCCAGTTAGGAGTCTGGCAGCGGCTTTGAGGCAGGCTTTCAATGGGTCCAGAGAGTCTGTGGGTAGCCCTCCAAGATAAGAGCATCCATATTCTAGTCTGTAAGCAGTTCAAGGTAAAGATTGAAGAGGGTAGGGGAAAAGGTTGATCCTTGGGGGACTCCAACCATGATCGGAGAGAGAGTGGATAGATTACCGTTAAGGAGCACTCTCTGTGAGCGATTTTGGAGAATGGACCTAAACCATTCAAGGACATGTTTTTACGGGGTTACTGGTATACCACCCTCCTGGGACAAAAATACAGTTCATTGAGAATTGGAATCAGGTGCTGGAACCATTTGTTTGCTGTGGTAAATTCACCATTCACCAAAGTTATTTCGGATTTGATGAATAGTTTTGCTTTTTACCAACGTGTGGCCTCGTCAAGCCCTACAGCTGGTCGCATGCTGGATAATATTTTTTCCAACGTTATGGAGCTGTTGGTTAAAGATTGCGTGCCCCTCAGCTGAACAGATCACTATGTGGTAGGGTTTGTTGTGCAGGTTGAAAGGGAGGAAGAGGCTAGACAGTATAGATGTGCCAAGTATAGAAGGTGAAATAAAACCTCCAGCAGGGAATTGAAGAAAGCTCTTCAGTCTTCCTAGGCAAATGTATTTAGCAGTCAGGGACAGACAGTAGAGTATTTTAGCAGATGGGTGTGGTCAGCCATTGATGAGGTAGCCCCTATTTTTACTAAAGTGAAAGTGAAAGGTCTCCACCCCATGTTTTTTAGAGAGTTTGATAGACCTCCAACGGCAATGTCATAGGCAAGAACGGAGGTGGAGATTGTTGTGTATTTCAGAAGAAAAGGACAAACACAAAGAGGTTATTCAAAAATATAAGAATGCTATTAGAGAGGCAAAATTCTACTATGTTCCCTTTAAAGTAAGATCTGCGATCAGTGTACCTAAGGAACTGTTCACGTTGGTATGAGATTGTACTTCAGCACCAGTTTAACAGGAGCTTGAAAACTCTCTAGATTTCAACAGTAGGCTGGCCTTGTTCTTTGAGGATAACTTTTTGAAAATTATCTTTGAATTTCAGGATGAGATGGGTCTATGGAAGATGTATATTTGGGGCCATCCCCAATTTATGGTGAACTGTCCCCGTTTGTAATGCTTGCTAAATAATACAAAAAAACAGCACTCTGCTCAAAAGTTATGTACGCTGGTGCTAACAAGTCACTGATCGAAGGAAACTGTCCCATGGCCCTCCAAATTATGATGTGTACAATTGAGTAGCAAATTATTTATATTTATTTTCATTATTTGATCAATACATGTATGAACACTGTGTGGAAAATCCACACATTTACTGTGTGGAGTTGTCACTAGACCCTGCTTCCAGAAAGAACTGTCATGCTGCCAGGAAGAACCACATTTGGACTTGCTTTTCTGTGCTGACCTGTGTCCTGCTGGGCTACAAGAAGGACTGTGTCTGTACTACAAGGATCCTCTGTGCTGGCCTACTGCCTACACTCCTGCTTGCATGCCCAAGTGTTCTCCAGGGGTTTGTGGGCTTGCCTCACCTCCACCTGTGTGGGGCTCAGGGGCCCAGGAAGACTCCTGTAACCGTGTAAACCCAATATGTTGATCATGGATTTCAGTGTACCTTTTTATGTATTCCTTTGCTCTGATCCACTGTGTACTGTTTGCTGCCCATGGGGCACAATCAGGGACCTACTGGAGAGCTTCTTTCTTGATGTGCATTCAGTAGTCCCTCCGGGCATAATCAGGCCACCTCTTTGGTGTTCCCTCATTGTTAGGATCCCGATGTGCACCCCACAGACTGGTGCGTCTCTCTACGGACTTGTGCTCTGCATTACTAGGGCTCACAGGGTTCCCAAAGCTATCCGATTACACCCCCTGCACTAGACGAGACATTCAGGTGACTTATGCCCTGATTGTGAGGCCCCTGTGCCCAATGGCAACTCTCTATGAAGTGCTGCCTGCTGCACAGCACTGCAGCTGCCTCAACCTGTTTGGTTTCAATATAGTCCAGAACACTCCGCAAGTGGCTGCTGGCTGGCATTCCCTTTACTGTCTGACCCAAGCAGTCTGGAGAAGAGGGCCTCACATTGCAGCTGTTTTAGTTTTGAATGCTGAGTGCCAGTGTTCGCTGATTGTATCTAGAGTGCCCCTGATTGTTCAGCACAGTGAGCAGGGCTTCCCATTTGGGGAAACTTCCAGTTTTAGTGCACTTAGCTGCATCACAAGCAATTCAGGGGACAGTCCTTGATGTAGGACCCCTGTTTAAGCAATCGATATTCTAGTGACTATTAAAATAACCAGATTAACTGTGGTAGAAGTGCAGGGGCTCCTATGCCCCAACAGTTGGCCTGAATTAACACACTGTATTTAATAGACATACAGGGATTTCCGTGCATGATGTGTTAATGTACTACAATGATGTTTGGTGATTGATAATGATAATGATGATAATGATAATGAAATTTATAAAGCGCAAGAATACCAAAAATGGTGTCTCGGCGCTAGAACCATGAACAGACACCCCGCCAGCCCCCTCACTGAAACAACCAGGTTTTCAGATTTTTTCTAAAACCCATAAGAGAGGTGCCGTGTTGGAAACTCCGTCCTCCCCAGTGCAGAGTTCGAATCTTTGGCACTGCAAGGAATTTTGCCCCTGAGGAATGGAGAGATCTGCCTGGCTGGTACCAACCAAAAAGCTCCCTCATGAACAGTGGACCCTTCAGTGTGAAAGCTTTAAAGGCCACACAAAGTGCTTTAAATTTGATACGCTATATCACTGGAAGCCAATGAAGCTTCCGAATCTCTTCTGAGATAGATTTATGCCGGGGTAGGCTCAGCAGTAAACGAGCCGCCAAGTTTTGGACAGCCTGAAGTTTTGTCAGGCACTGCGTTTGGGCATTCAAATACAGCCCGTTGCAGTAAACCAACTTGGACTGTATCAGGGAAGTGATGACCACTTTCCTGGTTTCCTCCGGAATTTAGGGAAGTACCTTCTTGATTTGTTTTATCAGGAAGTGAGAGGCAGACACGATGGCATTTGTTTGAGGAATAAACCTGAGCCTATTGTCTATCGAAATGCCCCGGTTTTTTGTCTTTGCCGTAGGGACGGGCGGGAGGCCCATTTCCACAGGCCACCAGAGCTTACTCCAGGAAGGTTGCAAGTTGCCAAAAATCAACACTTCCGTCTTCTCAGAATTTAATTTAAGGCAGTGACTGCTCATCCAGATGTTAATGGTGGCCATGCAGTTATAAAACTGCACTGCAGGGGAGCTCTGTTTCTTATGAGCTGCGACCACAATCTGCGAGTCATCTGCATATGATGTTAATGAGAAGCCGTAGTCCCTGACAAGAGATGCAAGCTCAGTAACATAGACATTGAACAGCAAGGGGCTCAACGAACTGCCCTGCGGAACTCCACAAGGCAGCACATAGGGTTCCGAATTAAACTCGTCAAGTGACACCGTTGATCTCCTCTCGTGCAAAAAGGAGGCCAGCAAAGCCAGCGCCATGCCATCCACAGCAAGAGTTTTTAATCGGCGAGTCAGGAGAGTATGATCAACGGTGTCAAATGCGGCGGAGAGGTCAAGTAAGATTAATGCCGCTGTACCACCACCATCCGTGACTGCTCTAATTTCTTCGGTCACCTTAATGAGAGCTGTCTCGGTACTGTGTTCCTTGCGGAAGCCAAACTGAGAGTGGTCCAACAGCCCGTTGTCATCAATGAACTGGGTCAGTTGGATGTTCATAATCTTGTCCAAAATTTTGGCTGGAAGAGGAAGGTGTGCAATGGGGTGATAGTTTGAAGTCATGGAAGCATCTAAGGAGGGTTTTTTGAGAAGCGGGAGAACGGAAGTCTCCTTCCAAATAGTGGGAAAACTTCCTGAGGAAAACATCTTATTAAAGATGTCTGTCAACACGGGACTCACCAGGTCTGCCAGCTCTATCAAAAAACCTGACGATCAGGGATCCAAAGGAGAGCCCGATTTAGAGGCCATAATGTAGTGACTCACTGTGTCAATTGACACAGGAGAAAACTCTAGGAATCTGCTTGTGTCGGCAACTATCGCCTGCGTATTAGAAGCCGGTTGAGCACTTAAGCTGTCTTTAAAGTTACGGACAATATCCAATACTTTGGTTTTAAAATTGGACGCCATGTCATCCACAAATTGTTGACTGCCCAGTTTATTCAGAGCCTTGGGGACTGTTAATTTGTTTATAACTGTAAATAACTCTTTAGAAGAGTATTTAGCTGAGTCGATCTGGGCTTTAAAGTATTTACTTTTCTCTGCGATTACTAATGCTTTGTACGACCTGAGTGAGGTCTTATAACTCTGTTTATCGGAGTCATGATAGTTCAGACGCCAACGCCGTTCCACACGGCGGCACTTCTGTTTCTCCTTACGAAGGAGATCCGAGAACCAGGGAGCAGATGGCGCCGCCCGGTTGCCGGAGATACGCTTAATAGGAACCGCTATGCTAATTAAGGGTGGGCGTAGTTCGCAAAGTAGCGCTACGCGAAGCTACGCGAAGTGCACTTCGCACTACGCGAACTTCACGTAGCACTACGCGAGCTGCGTAGTAGCATGTTCGCACTTTGCAAGATGCGTTTTCAATGATTGCACAGTGCGGACAAGCATCCGGCACTGTGCAATCATTGAAAATGGCATCTTGCACAGTGCGAGCTGTAGTTTTCTGCTGCTCGAGTAGATTTTTACTCGAGCGGCGGCAGCTTTCTCAACGCCAACTGGTAGTTTCTCATTGCGAGCGGTCGCGAGCATGTGCAACCACTCGCAATGAGAAACCTGTCCTCCCCGCATTGAGAATCCCGCCGGGATGTCATTTTGCTTGCTCGCAGTCGCGAACATGACGTTGAGGACCGCGAACAAGCAAAAAATGACCGCTGCACTACGCTACGCTCCACTACGCGTGTTCGCACTGTGCTACGTGCAGCTTGCGTAGTGTGAAGTTGCACAAACTTCGCAAACTACGCAAGAGTAGCGTAGTGCTTTGCCCAGGGTTAATGCTAATGGCGTCGGATAACCAGTTGTTGTAGTTATTAACTGCATTGTCCACATTAGCCGAACTTAAGGGGACAGAACAAGCCAGTTTGGTTCGAAGGGCAGTTTTGTCCACTTTACTCCAGGCTCTACAAGGGACTGCTTGAGGCATGGGTATATGGACCTGTTGACCCATATTTATGGGAAGGGTGAAACTAATGAGTGAATGATCAGGCCAGGGAAGTAAAAACCTTTCACCAACTTTAAGTCTGGAACAAGAAGAGAAGATCCCGTCCAGCGTGTGCCCCGCTTCATGGGTGGGAACACCGATCAGTTGGGCCAACCCTGCAGCACCCAGAGTGTCCAAGAGCACCACAGTATCTTTGTTGTCAGGATCTTCTAAATAAAAGTTTAAATCACCCAAGATGGTGAATTCCTTATTAACTAACACTGATTTGAGAAGTTCATCAAGTTTGTTCAAGAATACAGCTTTAGCTCCAGGCGGACGATACACCAAAATGCCTTTAAATGAAAGGTTGGCACTAAGTTTGGCGGTGAAGTGTAATGCTTCATAGCCCGAAAGCTGAACCGGATGGACCGTAACATTATACATTTTTTTAAATATAATTGCTACTGCTCCGCCTCTCCTACCCAAAGGCCTATCCATCTTAACAAAGCTATATCCAACTGGGGAGGCAGTAATGAAATTGGGGTCAGAAGCCATGTCCGCCCAAGTTTCTGTTATAAAAAGCATGTCCAGACCCATATTTTCGATAACTTGGGCTATTTCATACCTATGCTTCCCCAGAGAACGGGCGTTGACGAGCCCTCCATGCATTAAAAACTCAGAACGTCGACTGCCTGCATAGCTCGTGTTAGCGGTAGAAAAGGCAAAACCAAAGCCCCCACATCTATCATGGGCATTGAGAGGACATACCTCACATCCCTCCTTTAGGTGATTTAAGGCGAGAAGTTTGCTCCTAGAGTACAAACGTCCATTTTCCTGAAAACTGGCAGCATCCAGTGCGCTCGGCGCGGGCCAGGTGCGGACGGGCGCAGACGGGCTTGCCTTAGGCACGCCTTCGGCGCGCCCGCTGCGCTCCCGCGGCGCACGTCCGCTGCACGTCCGGTGCATGGGTGGCTAAATACCTTCCTTCCGGCGGACGACTAGACCGCGTCCTGCCGGAAGTAGGGTTTGAGTGGAAAGTAGCATCAACCGCCCTCCGCACAAACGGCACAGCAGCCGCGGCGGACCAGGGTCGGTTCCAAATGTGAAAACAGCAAAGGATGAATGCTTCAAAATACCCCCAGGTAACAATACTAATTCCTCAATTTCCCCGCTACTACTGTCAAAGTGTGGAGAGCCCCCCAAGTGACACAATATTTTCATGTTTTTTTTCCCCAATAACCTAATTGCTGCATTTCATGACCTGACGTTATGTGTAATTTGTTCCTGCCGTTGTCAGGACAATGAGTATTATTCCAGGATATGGTAATAGTTTATTGTTAAGATAATTAAAACCTTTACAATTTCCATGTAAAAAGTGTTGTAGCAGCAAAATTCATAATCAAGAACAGATTTTTAAAAACACATGTTATAAAACTTTTATAAATTATGTTAACATACGTAGAGCAATTGTCTGTAGTTATTAGCACGGACCGTGAATTAAAAAAACAAAGCTCAGTTCTAAGAGAGAGTCTGCTCAGTGGTCGGTTGATTTGTAAACAATGACAGTGGTACGTTGCTATTGGCTGTCCTGCTTGAGCGTGGATCATCCGGGTGAGTGGCCGCCTGAAAATATGTTTTTGCTTTAATGTGACCCTTTTACAGGCATTTGGATGCAGTTATAAAGCATTCCTGTCAGTTGGCGACAGAGCTTTTGCCCCTGCCGCTTCCATAAATTGAACAAAGTGACACACTAACTGCACCTCCAAGGCATGCCTTCACAGCTTGTTGTTAGGTTCTTAACTCCTTACCTACAAAAAGGGGCATCAGTAACTGTCGCTGTTTGGCCTGTAGATCCCTACAGATACACAGATATCGTTAGCTTCTTCACATAAGCGGAATATTTTCTGACCGAGGGGTCGATTCCAAGGGGAAAGATGCGGTAATGATGGTAAAATACCCAAACGTGAGTGAAGGTATTTATCTTTCATCCTTTGATTAAATCCCACGCCTAGGTATGGTTGTGGAGAGGACTTATCATAGCTGTGGACAACAAACCATCCGTGGGCTCCTTCTGTGAGTGACGCCTTATCCTCTACTAGAGATATTCTTTTCACTGTCTTGTTTACAGTTTGTTTAAAACAATGGTAGGACCCTGAGGCCGCCCAGAGTTCCTCAAGTTCCAAACGATCTATAGCTGCTGCCAAGTAGCTCCTTGGTGAGCACTCTGTCTTCAGATGTATTTCGATCCGTAAAGAGGCGTTGAGTGTACCTGCTTCAGATTTTTTTTAATCCTGTACCAATCTTGGCATAGGCTCCTTTGCGGGCTATTTCTTGGCTTTGCAGGCCAAATTCCAGCTTTATTCGGGGTGGTGTGATGTACTTTGGAAGGCTTAATATCAGCCGTTCTTGAGACAATATTGTCTAAGGTAACAGTGTTTCTTCCCCCTCAGGCACTCACTCCCATAAGTGATTGCCGGGATGAGTTTTGCTTGCCAAACTTGCAGCAGTGGGATACGGCTGGGGCCAGCAGTTTTATTTTTGATCCAGGATAAGCATTGTATGCACAGTGATGTTTTTTTTGTGATGTGTGCATTTACGTCTTTACCTTATTGCACTGTGATATTTTAACAATTGCCTACAGAGCAAAGTCATTATTGCTTTATGTGGTTTTGGTCTATGTTTGTTAGTGTAAAAATCAATTGCAAGCCCACTACTATCATTTAATTTACAGGCCCTGGGCACATTACTAGAGATACATAGTACATTAAATATGCCAACTGGGGATAAACCAATAAGATCATGTTTAGATGAGAGAGCACAAGTACCATAGAATTGATCAGCAGTGGTAAAGGGCTCAGAGTCCTACTAGCAAAAACATGGTGAGAACAAGCATTTACAATGCAATGGTTTCGCCTTTGGAAAAGTTAGAGCTATTGGCATTGTAAATGACAAAATTTGTATTTATGTGTTGGTTTTGAAAACAGATAAATAAATGGCATTGTCATTTACATTGCCAATAGCTTAATCTATCGCAAATGTGATACCTATTGTACCCTACGGACGAGCTCAGCAGACAGCAATTACTACCACACACACACCCAGAGCCAGCCACACACTCCCAGAGCCAGCCACACACACCCAGAGCCAGCCACACCTAGAGCCACACACACCTAGAGCCCCACACACCGAGAGCTACACACACACACATCCAGTGCCCCACACACACACACACCCAGTCCTCCACACACACACCCAGGTCAAGTCAAGTCAAGTCAGAGAATTTATATAGCGCACTACATACCCAGAGGGTCTCAAGGCGCTTAGGGAGGGGAAGAGGATTATTTGTCAAATATCCACGTTTTAAGTTGCTTTCTGAATGCTAGGTGGTTCTGGGTAAGGCGAAGGTAAGTGGGGAGTGAGTTCCATGTTTTAGCAGCCAGGTATGAGAAGGATCTGCCTCCCATGGTTGTCTTGTTGATGCGAGGTACAGTGGCGAGGGCTTGGTTGGAAGAACGCAGTTGGCGGGAGGGGGTGTAGAAGGACAGTCGTGAGTTGAGGCATTCTGGTCCGATGTCGTAGAGTGATTTGTGAGCGTGGGTTAGCAGTCGGAAAGTGATCCTCTTGTTGACGGGAAGCCAGTGGAGGTCTCTTAGGTGACCAGAGATGTGTTCGTTACGCGGGATGTCTAATATGATCCTGGCTGAGGCGTTTTGGATTCGTTGGAGTTTCTTCTGGAGTTTAGCGGTAGTTCCTGCGTAGAGGGTGTTTCCGTAGCCCAGAGACACACACACACACCCAGAGCCACACACACACACCCAGAGCCACACACACACACACCCAGAGCCACACACACACACACACACAGAGCCACACACACACACACACACCCAGAGCCCCACACACACACACACACCCAGAGTCACACACACACACACACACACACACAGAGCCACTAACACACACACACCCAGAGCCACACACACACACACACCCAGAGCCACACACACACACCCAGAGCCACACACACACCCAGAGCCACACACACACCCAGAGTATAATATAATAAATAATGTTTATACTTTGGGGTAGTTTAAGGACAGCGGAGATCAGAATTTTTCATGCATTAGTTTGATTAATTAGGTTAGTGTATTTCCATAGGAATTACTTGGCATATGATGTTACAATCCTTTTTAAAGTTGCATTTTGTGCTAATAATGGTTTGTGGTATAGCATTTTATTGCACGGATACCAACACAGTCGGCAAAAATCTAAGGAAAAGTCTGTTTTTGAAGTAAAAAGGAGCAACAGTGAAGGGATCTGGCCAGAATGCATGGCATGTCCAGCATTAAGTGGGGGAGGGTAGGCCGCCAACAAGGTTTTAACTCCAAGCCGGGAAATCAGAAAGGGGAGGGGTGTCCAGCATTGCTAAGCTTTTGGGCAGCACTGTCAACAGCATGGCAAATATGCCTGGGTCTTTCATGTACCGCCTGACTGATGGAGGTAACTCGCGTCGTAAGCAAAAAACTCCAAAGACAATATTTTTATATTCACCTCGACAAATAAACATCATAAGAACTAAGGCCCCAGGCGCTGCCGCTCACGGCGATCGTGCTAAGTGCATCATCGATGCCACATTTTAAAAGGTCGAAACAAGCAATGGCGGGAGCGTGACTAGAGGAGAACTTAGAGGTCCAGTTCACGCCGGCCCTTCACGGTACACCGAAGGTCAGGGCAGAGAGCATTCTGGAGCCAGTTAGATGTTGCACGCGAGGTATATTACAACTCTCTGCCCTCAAACTACATACACACCACAAAGTGCCTTACTTCCTGCATGCGCCAAGCTTAAAGCAGTACACAACCACCACGCTTAGCAAGAGAATGGCAACACGGGGCTTCACCCACACACACCCATGTGTTGGTCCTGGAATCCATAACGGAGAAGATGCATTTCTATCAAACTGTTTTTTCCTAGTTTGTTAAAACAACGGCCTAAGCCACCAGAAATGTCACGATCTTTGGAATTTTATGGGTGTCTTAGAAGACATAACCCAAAAAAAGTTCAAGTCAGCATAGATCAGTGACCCTCGCACTTCAATAAGCACCAACGTTTCGTGAGCTAGATCAAAACAAAAGATTTGAAGTTAGCTGTTCCAAAGACCCCTACATGGAAAAATAGTCACCCATCATGCGCATGTTGCGCCCTTGCGTGCCCAGCCCGAAACGCTCTTCTTGACCATCTGTTATTTTGTGTTCTTCAAATTCTCACCCATGAAGTGTGCACTGCCTCCCTCGGGCGGCTTACTTCAAGGAACGTGGAGACAGCATGGCAAGCAGCACCCTGACCAGCCATTCCCGCCCTCCCAAGAGCAGTCACCCAGGGTGCGAGGCATTCATGTCAACAAGCCCGCTCGCGCTGCTCACCTGGTTTCCTGGTTGCTGAACTTCTTGGTCACCACCTTGCCCAGTTCCAGGAGGAGCTGGTCGTCCACCTTTTGTGAGAGGTCCTGGTCGGAGCTGCCACTGAACAGCACGATGTTAGGCATTGTTTCTCGCGAGAAGCAGGAGGACAGAGAGAAGCAAAGGAGAGCGGCGGACAAGGGAGGGGCGCGGTGTTACTTATCTTTTTTTTCCACTTATAATGTTATACTTTATTTTGCTTTTTGGTTTTCCCTCCCTTTCCTTTGGGTTCTTTCTCTCCTGCTGCTGCAGCTCTTGCAAGCCCGTGTCACGCGGCGGCCATAGAGCTTGGAGAGGAGGGGGATTTAAGGTACCGGGAGGAAGTGATGCTGTCATTTGCTGTTCCTATTCCCTCCCACAGCCACTCCCATTCCACACCCACTGCCCTCCCCCTTTCACTCTCTGCTCTTACCTTCCATACGATAATACCTTACGTCACGACGCTGCGGTGTAAAGAACATTTATATTGTGGCATTAAATGCTCATAGTATATAATATAATTCAGACTTTTGTAAAACCGCTGCGCTTTCAATTGAACCTGAAACTTGTGGTTGAGTTTTTGCTATTTATCATAGTCGGCAGGAAGTACTGCCATATTTCGAGTAGTTTATCAGCGCTTTAAATAGACAGGCACTCGGTATCGGCACTTCTAAAATTTTGAAGGGCGAGTACATGCAATGGTTTTAATGGGAGAGTAACAGCACTTTCAATAACAAGCATTTACAATGCAATTGTCTCGTCTTTGGTAAAGTTAGAGCTATTGGCATTGCTCATGACATTATTTTTGTTTTTAAAACATATAAATAAATGCCAATATCTTAATCTCTCGCAAATGCGAGACATATTGCATTTGCACCCACACACACACACAGAGCCACACGCACCCACACACACACAGACAGTGCCACATACACACACACATTGCCACACACACACTGGATCAGTCACATACACACACACACACTGGAGCAGTCACACACACACACACACTGGAGCAGTCCCATACACACACACACACTGGAGCAGTCACATACACACACACACTGGAGCAGTCACACAGACACACACTGGAGCAGTCACACACACACACTCTGGAGCAGTCACACACACACACACACACACACACACTGGAGCAGTCACATACACACACACACACACACACACGAGCTGTCTCACACACACACACACACACACTCTGGAGCAGTCACATACACACACACACACACACACACTGGAGCAGTCACACACACACACACTGGAGCAGTCACATACCCACACACCCTAGAGCAGTCACACACACACACACACACTCTGGAGCAGTCACATGCACACACACACTGGAGCAGTCACACACGCACACACTCTGGAGCAGTCACATACACACCCACAGACACTGGAGCAGTCACACACACACTGGAGCAGTCACACACACACACACACTCGGGATCAGTCACATACACACACACTGGAGCAGTCACACACGCACACACTCTGGAGCAGTCACATACACACACACACACACTGGAGCAGTCACACACACACACACTGGAGCAGTCACACATACACACACACAAACACTCTGGAGCAGTCACACACATACATATTGCAGCAGTCACCTACACACACACACTGGAGCAGTCACATACACACACACACTGGAGCAGTCACACACACACACGTACGGGAGCAGTCACACACACACATTCTGGAGCAGTCACATACACACACACACTGGAGCAGTCACATACACACACACACACACACACTCTGGAGCAGTCACATACAGACACACTCTGGAGCAGTCACATACACACACACCCTGGAGGAGTCACATACATACACACACTGGAGCAGTCACATGCACACACACACTGGAGCAGTCACACACGCACACACTCAGGATCAGTCACATACACACACACACACTGGAGCAGTCACACACGCACTCACTCGGGAGCAGTCCCATACACACACACATACACACACTGGAGCAGTCACACACACACACACACTGGAGCAGTCACACAAACACACTCTGGAGCAGTCACATACACACACACACACACTGGAGCAATCATACACACACACACTGGAGCAGTCACACACACACACACTCTAGAGCAGTCACATACACACACACACACACATTGGGGCAGTCACACACACACTCTGGAGCAGTCACACACACACACACACACACTTGAGCAGTCACACACAAACACACACACACACACTGGAGCACACACACTCTGGAGCAGTCACATACACACACACACACTGGAGCAGTCACATACACACACACACACACATTGGAGCAGTCACATACACACACACACACACACATTGGAGCAGTCACACACACACACACTGGGGCAGTTGTGTGGCCCCCAGAGCTCTCATTGGGTGCACTGTCTCCTTCTTTTGAGTTTCCCTGCAGCCATGGGTGCTTAAGACCCTAGTGTGTGGCTCAGTGGCTCCCACAATGCCCTGCGGCAGTGAGCTATAGTGAGGTTGCTGATGGCAGTGCACTGACTTGTGATGACACATTCACTGGAGCAGTTGTGTGGTCGGCAGTGCCTGGAATGGATGTCCTTGGGCCTATCACAATGCCCTGCGGCAGTGAGTTGTGATGGTAATGCGCTCACTGGCTGCGGTCGGTGCCCCACACACACTGGAGCAGTTGTGTGGCCGGCAGTGCATGGTTTGGGTGCCTCCCACAATGCCCCGCGGCAGTGAGTTGTGATGGCATTGCACTGGTGGCGGTCGCTGCCCCGCACACACTGGAGCAGTTGTGTGGCCGGCAGTGCCTGGGGCGGAGTGTCCTTGTGCCTCCCACAATGCCCTGCGGCAGTGAGTTGTGATAGCCGTGCACTGACTGGTGACACACATACACACTGGAGCAGTTGTGTGGCCGGCAGTGCCTGGTTTGGGTGCCTCCCACAATGCCCTGCGGCAGTGAGTTGTGATGTCAGTGCACTCACTGTATGCGGTTGGTGCCCCGCACACACTGGAGCAGTTGTGTGCCCGCCGGTGCCCTCAGCACCTTAGAATGCCCGCATTGGCACGGCTGCACGCAGCCCTGCGCAGACGCTGCTGTGATCTTGGCCGCACGCAGGTGAGTGGGCGGCACTGCTGGTGCATTCACGGGGCACTCTCTGGGCACTCACGCTGCCAGGGATTTGTGCACATTGTTCTGCTGGGGGGTCTCACAGGGAGGCGTGTCTGCCTCCTCTGGCCCTAGCTGCTATCAGAGGTCCCCGGGCCTGCATCCGCCTTCTTGCCACATTCCTTCTCCTCCTGGCAGCCAATGAATGGAATGTCTGACATAGCGCCGCGACGGGACTCAATGGCTGCAAGGCGCTTCCTGCTGGAAGAGGGGGTGCCCGGAGCATCCAGAGAAGGTGAGATGGATTCATTCGCTGGGATCAGGCAGGAGGAGAAGGGGTTAAGGAGCGGGTAATGCAGAGCTGGCTCCCACGCCAGATGAGTAACTCGGTCCTACTCGGAGCTGCAATAGGGCTGTGCGGGGATTATTGGAGCACAAGGAGGGAGGGAGGGAGGGACGGACAGAGAGTGGGAGAGGGAGAGAGAGCCGCTGTGGCAGCCAGAGACAAGTCGAACTGCAAGGAGCGCAGGCGGTGCAGCACTCACTGGATCTGCATCTGCAGCAGCATGCCCTATTGTCATGTTGGGTATACTGCAGATCCAACCGGTCACCCGACCACCATGTTAACACGTCCGGCCCTCTCTGAACAGAAAACGTCGACAAAACATCCCGAGCCTTCCGTGTTTGCCCATTGAGATTCAAGTCTACTAATTGCCGAACATAAGGACTTCCACCATGATACAACATGACCAAATGACATGGTGTCCCAGCAACCAAGAAGGAGTTCACATGCACCCTGACAACGGACAATGCGGAGCCCCCAACAGACGAAGTGGCCTCATTTCACTATGAATGCTGCCGTATATTATTAGTACCCACAATGGCTGCTGCTGCAGCGAGCACAAATGACCCAAAGTAATAAAGAGAAAGGCACAACTAGGGGCGTGGTTACGGCGCCACGCAAGATGGCCGCCTAGGATCGGAGCTCTGCTGCCCGGGGAATGGACTGAATGTTTTTACTGCGGATATTTTTACCTTCAATACCTGCAGATGGCGGATTCTAACGTCGGAACACCCTGTGCAGCGCTTGGTGTTGATTTGTGGACCATGGCTGCTGGTGTGCTGCTCTTTTCCTTTCCTTCGCTCCTGTGACCGACGGAGCTCCGTTCAGCCGCCATTTCGAGTGCTTTCGCGGCTGACTGGAAAGCCGCGCCTGCGCCCTGTACGTCTCTCGGCTGGCCCGTCTTCCTGTTGCAGATCGTAATGGGGCGCTTTTTGACAGCGCTATGACCCCCTACGTCTCCATATCCACAAGGCATTATTGGTGAACCTATAAGTTTATTTCTGCGAATAATGATTCCTCCTCAGCAATTTCTGCCGCCATATTGTACATTTTTGTCGCACTTTGCCTAACTGCTTCCTGAAGCTTGGCATGTTGCTCTCACTGTGTTTGCATCTTTGAATTGCCATACTATCTTGCTGGCTGGCTCACATTTGTTTGGATGCTCTCTTCTTCTGCCCTTTCTGGATGTCGTTTTGGTCTTTTTCCCAGGATCCTTCACGCAGCTTTTTCAGATTATTTTTACTAATGTTGCTTTTCCTCTCTGCGGTTGCAGTCGGCTGCTCTTCCAATTTGCTGATGAGGTTCTGAAGGAGTGTCTTCAACGTGCCAAGTCTTTCATCTTTGTTTCAGGTGCCTGAACTTTATCATTCTCTGGTGGCTTTGCTTTTCCCTCTTTTGGCTATCTGGCAGTCCTCTCCACTTCCTCTCCTTCACATGGTTGCCGCTGCCTTTGATGTCCTTCTCTGAGTGCCGCTCTATGGGAAAGCTGCGTAAACCTAAATTTGTTTTTCCTTCTTTGGCCGTCCAGCAGCGTACGCCTTCCACGGCATCCTCCTCCAGTGTGTCTTCTGCTGCACCCACAATGGCTGGTGTTTCTTCGAATCGTGCCACGTCGGCACAAGCATTAACTTCTAAACCCTCATCTTCTATGGTGGTCTCTCCAAAACGTCCCAAAAATGATCCTCCGTCTCCTGATAAGGCATCATCTTCTATTTCTATGGAACTTATCCTGGAAGAAATTAGTGCGTTACGTCCATTCATTATAAATACTAACAGTGATATGCAGTTATTGAAAGACAAGTGGTCTTCAATGGATACCAGACTCTCCTCTGTTGAACGTCAAGTCGTAGAAGTCTCAGCTCATGCTCAACGTATCTCCTCTTTGGAAAAATCAGTTCTAGCCTTGCGTCAACACACGGAGGATTTGGAAAATAGGAATAGAAGAAACAACCTCCGTATTCATGGACTTTCGGAATCTTTAGAGGATGGTGATCCCGTTGCCTTCTTCACTACTTTTATTCCAAAACTTTTGGACATGCCAGCGTCCACTTCTCTCTCCATTCAGAGAGCTCACAGATTAGGTCCCAGAGACTCTTCTTCAACTAAGCCTCGTGGAGTCACTATTTTGTTCCTAAAATTCACGGACCTTCTGTCAGTTCTCTCTGCTGCTCGTTCTAAACGCAATATCTCTTGGTTGGGTAACAAAGTCTTCATATCACAGGATGTATCCAATGCAACAGCTGCACATCGGAAAGAGTTTCTTAATCTCCGTGCTTGTCTTCGCTCCATGGGTGCCCGCTATGGCTTGTTTCATCCCTGCCTTTTCAAGGTCACATACCAGACTCAGACTTGGTCCTTTCAGGATCCTGACGAACTCAAGAACTTCATCGTTATGCACTCCGGTGGCGGCATGGATACTTCTTCTCCCCCTACGGGTTGATTGTCTACCTCCCTGTGCTCATGTCCTACACCTAGTTTTTTGTATGCTTCTTTGACATCTTTTGTTTTTCACTGGTTCATCTTCCCTTCCCTATTGTTTTAGCTTCTGCGTCTCATGATATATTCCCTGGTTTGTTGTTTACTATGGTATGATCCCTTTTCTTAGTATTGTGACTTTTATCTTCTGTGTTTCATTTCGTTTGCAGGTCCTGATGTTCCCATTTTCGCTCATCCGATTGTGTATCCACTTCCGTCATGTCCTTCCCTGGTATGGTGGAGTTTCCTCCCCTCGTGCGGAACGTCTTGTTCGGTGTCGCCATCTCCCCTACATCTGTTTGTCTGTCCCCCTTCAGGTATGCGTTTCTCAGTCGTCCGTTTGGACTTGTACTGTCTCTTCTATCGTTCCTTTCTTCCTTCCCTTCCTTTCTCTCTCTCTTGCTTCTTTTCTTCTTCGGTTTAATCACACGGATAGGTGTGCTCTATTTCCTTCTTTTGATTCATTCTACTTTTCCTCTCTTGTATTCTTCTATTCCTGAGCCTATCTTTTTTCTTCCCCTTGTCCCTCCTTTTCTTCCAACGCTTCTTGCATATTTTTATGTATTATGTTACTTATGTTTTATTCTTGTTGTCAGGTTTTTTCTATATAATATGTTATTCTTTTTGACAATTTAGAGTTATTTCATGGAATGTAAAAGGTTTTGTTAACCCCATTACGAGACAAAGAGTTCTTTACCACTTGTCTTCTTATAATCCGGACGTAGTCCTCTTACAGGAGACCCACCTTAATGATGTAGAATCTCTTAAGTTGAGGCGGAGCTGGGTGGGCACTGTATTGTTTTCCCCTTCCATGGACAAGAAAAATGGGGTTGCTATATTAGTTCATAAAAAGTTGAAATGTTCTGTTTTGCTTGAGGAGAAGGATGATGTGGGGCGGTGGGTTCTGGTCAAATTGTTGCTTGACGCTGTTCCAATCACCATTTTTAATGTGTATGGTCCTACTCAACCTGATTGTCTATTTTGGCCCGCCATCACTAGCAAATGTATACAATATAAGGATGATCTTTTTCTTTTAGGGGGGGGATTGTAATCAAGTGGTCAACCCTTTTCTTGATCGTAAGTCCTCTGTGCGTTTTGTTCCTCATAAGCCCCACAAACAATTTCTTGACACTCTTTCTCAGGCTACTCTTTCGGATTCTTGGAGACTCACTCACCCTGATACTCTTGATTATTCCTTTTTCTCCCACCCTCACGCATCCTCCTCTAGACTTGACTACATCTTTCTCTCTCACTCTCTTACTCAGACCCTTCTTTCCTCTTCTATTGAACCCATTGTCATATCGGACCATGCTCCCGTTATTTCTGACTTTGATCTTCTCCCTCCTCACCCCAAGTCTTCTCGTTGGCGTTTCAATTCTGCTCTTCTTACTGACCCTAATTTTTCCTCTTCCTTCCGTTCTTTCTCTGATGAGTTCTTTCTTACTAATTCTACCCCTGACATTCCTATTCATACCCTTTGGGATACTTTCAAGGCTGCTGCGAGAGGTTTTGTCATTGACTTTGTTTCCCGGAAGAAAAAACAATTTCTTCAGAAGCGCAAACACTCCCTCGCATATATTAAGAAATTAGAACATCAATTCTACACTTCTTCTGCTTCCTGTATGTCTCCTGAACTTCTTTGCGCAAAAATTGCCTTTAATAAACTCTCTATGGACAATGCTTCTTCGGTTCTTCTGAGCAGTAGTGCGCGTTACTATGGTGGGCGTAATAAGTCTGGCAAACTTTTGGCTAATTATCTCAAGTCTCGCAAAGAACGCACTTCTATTGAAGCCATTTTTTCCCCTGAGAATACTCTCCTCCATAATACTGATCAGATTCTTGCTCAGTTTAAACTTTTCTATGAACAATTATATACCCCGGAATCTCCCCCCTCTCCCTCTATGCTTCAATCGTTTTTTCAGAAATTGCCTAAACCTTCTTTTCCTAACCTCAATTTCTCTTCCCTTGACCTAGACCTCAATCTTCAACACTTTCCGCCGCCTTATCTTCGTTAACTAAAGGCAAAACCCCTGGCCCTGATGGATTTCCTGTAGAATTTTATTTACATTTCTCCGACCTCCTCCTCCCCAGACTGCTATCCTTTTTTCAATCCTTTATTTCTTCTGGTCCGGCTTCGGGCTCATTTCAAGATGCCACAATTTGTTTGATTCCAAAGGAAGGCCGGGACCCGAAATTTTGTAAGAATTATCGCCCCATCTCCCTTGTTAATGTAGATTATAAGCTTTTTGCCAAATTGCTTGCGACACGTCTTGATTCTTTTCTGCTCCATCTCATTGGCAAGGAGCAATGTGGATTTATTAAAGGTCGGCTTACCTCCGATAACTCACGTCTATTCCTCAATGTGTTAAATAAAGCCTCTTCCCTGTCTTTTGCTTTGGCTGCTATCTCAGTAGATGCTGAAAAAGCATTTGATTGTGTTGATTGGTCGTTTCTTTTTGAGGCGCTTAAATGGCATGGCTTTGGTCCTAAATTTATCTCCCTGATATCGCTCTTATATTCTGCTCCTAAAGCTTCAATCCTTGTTAATGGTCAACTCTCCCCCTCCTTTGATTTGCATCGCGGAGTTCGTCAAGGTTGTCCTCTTTCTTCCCTTCTCTTTGTTTTAGCCCTTGAATCTTTTTTAACTCCCATTCGTTTAAATTCTTCCATTTCTGGCTTTCCCTACGGGAATCATCAATTGAAACTCTCTGCGTATGCTGATGATATCCTCTTATTTGTTTCTCACCCTGCTTCATCTATTCCCCCCTTACTAGCTGAATTTGATGCCTTTTCCCTTGTCTCGGGGTATAAGATTAATTCGGATAAGACGGAAATTCTTCCACTTAATAGTTCCAAAATTAAATATCTTGGGATCTGGTTCGCCAATTCCATCTCTTCTTCTGTCAAGTTAAATATGTCTAATATCCTTGCTCGTATTGACAAATCCTTCTCTTCTTGGAATCCCCTCTTTCTTTCATGGTGGGGTCGATTAGACTCCATTAAAATGATGATTGCCCCAATTCTTATTTATACTTTATCTATGTTGCCCGTTCATATTCCTGCCCTGTACTTTAAACGCCTTGATTCCTCTCTCTCCAAGTTTCTGTGGAGAAATAAAAAAGCTAGGATTTCTCTTCTTTCTCTTCGCAAACCTAAAGTGAGTGGTGGGGTTAACTTTCCTGATCTTCGCTTATATCATAAAGCTTTTGCTTTGCGCCAAGCTTCTCGTTGGTTAGTAAAGGAGCCTTCCCCCTTTGCTCCTCTATGGCTCTCCATTGAACAAACTCTTATCTCTCCTTTTTCCTTTGAGGAGTTTCTTTGTTTTTCCTCCAAATCTCCGTTTATTTCCTTACCTCTTTTCAAGTATTCGTGTTCTCTTCTTCGCCCTCTGTATTCGCCGACTCCTGTTTCGCGTGAGTCCTTCTTGCAACAACCAATCTGGTATAATTCCCTTATCCTTATTAGGAACAGATCTATTTGTTGGTCTAGTTGGCGGCAAAAAGGTATTATTTGGGTCCATCAACTCTTTGATGGTCTCACCCCTCGTACTTTCCCGCACCTTCAATCTCAATTTTCTTGCCCTCGCTCCTTCCTTCAAAAATACTCTCTTTTGTTGGAGTTCATTCTTGACCGCTACTACTCGTTACCCTCGTTGTCTCCCTCTAACCCCTCATCTTCTTTATTGACGTTGCTCTCTACTTGTCCCAAGGCCTCTGCCATTTATAAGTTACTCTCTGTCCCTGTTTCGGACCGTCCTAAATCTAAACTTGAACTTGCTTGGGAATCTGATTTGGGCTGTGTTTGGCCTGTTTCCCTTTGGGACAAATTGTGGCTTAAGTCCTTGAAAGTCTCGAGCTCTGCTTCATTCACACAATCTCTCTTTTTTCTATATCATAGACTTTATCTTTCTCCTCTTTCTCTTTCCCGTTTCGCTCCTTCTACCTCCCAGGCATGTTGGTCTTGCTCCTCCCCTTCGGCTGATCTTTTTCATATGTTCTTCCTCTGTCCTCCGGTCTCTGCTCTGTGGTCCCAAGTCTGGTCTTGCATCTCTCGTATTTTTTCGCTTTCTCTTCCTTACTCTCCCTCTCTTCTTTTTTTAGGTAGCCTGTCTGACAATCTTTCTTTGCCTCCTTATTCTAATGGCCTTTTTGATCTTATGCTGGCGCTAGTCTTTCAACACATTGCCTCTAACTGGAAATCTCTTACAGCTGTCTCTATGCAACACTGGTGGAATGCTTTGTGTCACTTTCACAGACTTGATGTTTCGTTTGCTTCCTCCAGCAAGCCCCCTCGCAATGTAGACCTCTATTGGCTCCCTCTCACTGTGTATCTTGATCGCTCTGCGGTCAAGACCCGACCACTGCCAACCACATCGGAGAATTTTAAAACTCCTTAAATTTTCCTCCCCTTATTAGGTTGTAGTCTATTCATTATTTTTATTTGCTTTCAGGTTTGATATTGTTACATTAGGATGCTTATCTTTCTCATTATTTTGTTTATACTTTACTGTATGATGTGGAGTATACTGTCCTGCTATAGCTATAGTTCTGGTTATTTCTTCTCTTTCTTTTCTTTTTTTCCTTCTTTCTTCTTCTTTGATTTCTCCTACTCTTCTTTCTCTCTTTTCTTTCTTCTCTTTTTCTTTCCCTTTCCCTTCACTTAGAAAACTTACAAAATGCTTTTTTGTCTTTATCTGACTTTAGGAATATCGTTATAGCTCTCTCATGTATTTCATTCTCTGTATGCATTACTTTTGTCATCTGCTTCAATTTTATTTGCCAATAAAGCTTTCAAACATAAAAAAAAGAAAGGCACAACTAAAGAAAATATTTATACCTGCATGCAGGGTCCCTCTGCACTAAGGGTAAACACGTTTAGTAAATGTGCAACAGTTTAAAGAGACTTAGTGCTAAATACAATTATCCATAACGGGTAATTAAAAAAGGAAGGGTATAGTTTTCAGACGACTGTAAATGAATGGGAAAAGGTAAGTATTACATTCTTAAAATGGCCACCCCCAGTCACTGTGTGTGGGATTTAAAGCCTTTAAAAAGTAAAGCCCTATTCTTTCCTATTTTTCTCTCGGGCTTGCTCCACGAAAGCGATTAACATATCATCCTCTTCTTTGTAATTAAGTTGTCAAGGAGGCTTCAGTGAACACTGGATTTGTTGATGCTTCATTACTTTGCATAATTCTAAAGATGTATCTTGCTCTGGTGCAGGTGTTCGCAGTTATCAATCACCTGTGAACGCTGCTGAGTGTCCTGCAGCTCTCGTGGCGAACATTTACTGAATTTCTGAAGGGCCAAGTGCCCCGGCCTCAGGCTGTTTTGAGAACGCGTGCAACACCGGAACCAGCTGGTTAACCATTGTAAATTATATATTTGTTATCACGTACAGATGATTTATGGAGGACCGCTTATGTGCGTTAGCATCCACCTGGAATGAAGGCAAGGGAGCAGACGGCTTGGGAGTTCTGAGGCGCGATGATTACAGTGATTACGTGTTTGTAATGTGTTTTCTTGCTCCTCTCTTTTTCTCTTGCATAGTTTTCACAAATAGTCAGAAAAGCAGGTAAAAAGGCAAAATCATTTCCTATGTCTGTATTCTAGCATCTTAGCGTACTAGGCTCGCCCCTTGCTAAAGCTAGTATCTCTGAGCCTGTAACCAGGCGAGTCGCCCCCACACACCCCTGCTACTGCCTCCATCAGCCCTCTGGTGCCCTTGGTGCTCCTGCTGCCTTCGTTTTTGCTGCCTTAGTCTTAATTTTTTTACTCGTTTTTTTCTCGTTTTTTCTCGTTTTTTTCACTCTACGTTTAACCTCCTCTTTCTTCTCTTCTCTTGTCATCTGCCATCTGGTGCCCTCTGCTGTATCATTTCTGCTGCCTTAGTATTGTTTTTACTCGTTTTTCACTTGCATTTGTCCCACAGGGCGACCCAGCCGCCGCTGAGCCGCCCTCTGCCCTCCTTCCCGCCGCTGCCCCCCAGCGGCCCCACCCCCCTCCTGCCCATTCGCCGCCCCGCTCCCGCCACCCAGCTGCTCCTCCCTCCCGGCTCCTTCTTATGTCGCTGACGTGCAGCGGGCGCTCCAATTGTGCGCCGAAGGCACGCCAAAGGCAAGCCCGTCTGCGCCCGTCCGTGCCTGTCCTGCGCCCAGCGCCAGGACCCCTGGCCCCCGCCGATGCAAGACGACCCGACGGACCTACGATGCCCCCAGCCTCAACGCACTCAACGCCGGACGGAACCCCGCTTGCTACCGAGCCACCCCGAAACGCACCCACGGACCCTTCACCTGAAAAAGCTGCAAGTTCACCTGCCTCCGAACCTGCACCGCACCCGCCAAGCCAAACACCAGCAGCAACCACCTGAAGTGCATCCTGCTCAACACCCGCTCCGTCCACAGACACGCCGTGGAACTCTGGGACCTCCTCGACGCAACATCACCCGACATCGCCTTCCTCACGGAAACCTGGATGAACGTCTCCTCAGCCCCCGACACCGCCATCGCCATCCCGGACGGGTACAAGATCATCAGGAGGGACCGCATCAACCAGACCGGAGGAGGCATCGCCATCGTCCACAAGAACAACATCCGCATCACAACCGACTCCGACGACACCTTCGCCACCGCGGAACACTCCACTTCCAGATACACACCGACCCCAAGACCACCCTCAGAGGCACCCTCCTCTACAGACCCCCGGGACCACGCACACAATTCAGACATCGCCGACTTCATCAGCCCGCACGCCCTCCCCTCCGCCAACTACATCATCCTAGGAGACCTCAACTTCCACCTGGAGAACAGCAAAGACTGCAACACCGCCGCCCTGCTGGAAAACCTCACCAACCTCGGACTCAAGCAACTGGTGAACACCCCCACCCACTACGCCGGCCACACGCTTGATCCCGTCTTCTCTTCCAGCAAGTACATCACCTTCAGCCACGCCACCGGACTCCACTGGACCGACCACAGCTGCGTCCACTTCAGCTTCAAAAGAACCACGACCCATCACCACCCGCAACAGGTACCTCACAGGAGCTGGAGCAAGATCACCGCCGACCAGCTCACCACCTCCCTCAGCCAGAGCCCACCAGCCAGCACAACGGACCCCAACGAAGCAGCCCGCAACTTCACACAGTGGCTGACCGCCTGCGCCGACGACCTCGCACCACTGAAGAACCCTCCCAGCAGACCGAGAAACAAGAAGGCCTCCTGGTTCACCGACGAACTCAAGGACTCCAAGAAGAACTGCCGCACCCTCGAGAAAGCCTGGCTCCTCGACCAGACCACAGACAACATGACCGCCCTCAAACAAGCCACCCGCAAGCACCATCAGCTCATCCACTACAGTTTCGGTGCTCCACCCACGCACCCAACCGTCAAAGCAACGCCCCCCACCACCACCCTCCGCACCTGGACCACAGTGACCACCGAAGACACAGCCTGCACGATGAACACCATCCACTCTGGATCACCCACTGACCCGTGCCCCCACCACGTCTTCAACAAGGCCGACTCCACCATCGCACCCCAACTCCGGAACATCATCAACTCCTCCTTCAAAACCGCCACCTTCCCGGAGAGCTGGAAGCATGCCGAGCTCAGCGCCCTACTGAAGAAACCAACAGCGGACCCCACCGACCTCAAGAACTTCTGCCCCATCTCGCTCCTCCCTTTTCCTGCTAAAGTCATCGAGAAGATCGTCAACAGACAGCTGGCCTCCTTCCTCGAGACGAACGGATCCCTCGACCCCTCGCAGTCCGGTTTCAGAGCCAACCACAGCACCGAAACCGCCCTCATCGCAGCCACTGATGACATCCGAGCCCTGCTCGACAACGGGGAAACAGCGGCACTCATCCTCCTGGACCTCTCTGCAGCGTTCGACACTGTCTGCCACCGCACCCTAGTTCAACGCCTCAGCAACATCGGCATCCAGGAGAAGGCACTGGAGTGGATTGTCTCGTTCCTCGCCGGAAGAACACAGAGAGTTCGCCTCCCCCCCGTTTCGATCCGAGGCCACTGAAGTCATCTGCGGCGTACCACAAGGATCATCACTCAGCCCCACCCTCTTCAACGTCTACATGAGACCTCTTGCAGCCATCGCACGCCAACACAACCTCAACATCATCTCCTATGCCGACGACACCCAGCTGATCCTCTCCCTCACCAGGGACCCCGACACCGCCAGAACCAGCCTACACGAAGGGATGAAAGACGTCGCCGATGGATGAAGACCAGCCGCCTGAAACTGAACTCAGACAAGACGGAAGTCCTCATCCTGGGACCATCACCCTCCGCCTGGGACGACTCCTGGTGGCCCCCCGCCCTGGGCACCGCTCCCAAACCAACAGACCACGCACGCAACCTGGGATTCATCCTGGACTCCTCCCTCTCGATGACCAGACAAGTCTCATCATCTTGCTTCCACACACTACGCATGCTCCGCAAGATCTTCCGATGGATCCCGACCGAAACCAGGAAGACGGTCACCCAGGCACTCGTCACCAGCCGACTGGACTACGGAAACACCCTCTACGCCGGAACCACAGCCAAGCTACAGAGAAGACTCCAAAGCATCCAGAACGCCTCCGCCCGACTCATCCTGGACATCCCCCGACGCTGCCACATCTCCGGCCACCTGAGGGACAGGCACTGGCTCCCCGTCAACAAGAGGATCACGTTCAGGCTCCTCACCCACGCACACAAGTCTCTCCACGACCTGGGCCCCAGGTACCTCAACGACCGCCTGACCTTCTACACACCCACCCGCCAGCTACGATCGATCAGCCACGCCCTGGCCGCCGTTCCACACATCCGAAGAGCCACCGCCGGAGGAAGATCCTTCTCCTACCTGGCGGCCAAAACATGGAACTCCCTCCCCATCCACCTTCGACTGACCCAGGACCATCTCGCCTTCAGAAGACAACTCAAGACCTGGCTGTTCGAACAGTAGCGGACCCCTTCCCCCAAGCGCCTTGAGACCTTCCCGGGTGAGTAGCGCGCTATACAAGTGTTATGATTGATTGATTGATTGAGAGATGCATTTCACTTAGAACTTACTCAGCAGTCAGCGATTTTGAATAATGTTCACGGTTTATGTTTTAACAATAAGACCACACATCCTACATTCGCTTTCGAAAGAAAAAAATAGCAAGAACACGGCAAGGGGCTGCTTAAAGCGTGATTCATCAAGCAGATATTTAATTATTTTTATTAACATGTGTGACCTATAGAAAAAGAATCTTTTCTTTCTTTGATACAGATCGTTTCCAGATGACCAACTTGAAAGCACACAAACTTTTTGAACTTGTTTTTTTCACACACAATGAATTACATTAACGTAATTCTGGCTGATTCCACTTTGTCTAACAAATAGTTGGGTATACTCTAAAGGAGATAGCATATGTATACAAGTCATGTCCCGGGCCGGTAGCCAATCACAGCGCGGCCCGGGAAATGACGTCACTGGGGTGTCCCGGGCCGGCAGCTAATCACAGCGCGGCCCGGCGAATTACGTCACAGGGGTGTCCCGGACCGGCAGCCAATCACAGCGCGGCCCGGGGAAGGACGTCAGGGGGTTGTCCCAGGCCGACCGGCGGTGATTTTCACACGGCAACAGATGAGGGATGGGCCCCCTCGAAATAAATAAATAAAACGGGACTAAGCAAATTAAAAGAAGCGGTCCTCAGCACGGACCTCGGCGAGAGGGAGGGTGTGGGGGGCGGGACTTAAAAAACAGAGACAGAAACGCCCACGGATCGCATCAAGCCGCGGACCTCGGCGAGAGGAAGGGTGTGGGGGGCGGGACTTAAAAAAAGAGACAGAAAAGCCCCCGAATCGCGTCGTGGTGGGGAAAGAGTAATTGACAACCATCTCTTCCAATGGCTAGCCTCCATTTATGGAGCTAGCCAATGGAAGAGAAGGTGGGACAAAGCCCCACACTGTAGGATCATAAGATTTCTCCCTGCGCGAGCTCTGCTGTGCAGTGCTACGGCCAGGCGAAACCTAAAAAAGGGTATGAAGAAGGCACTAAATTGGAGTGTATACAATCCTAGGGCTGAAAGTTCTAACACCAAGCAAGGGAACGTCTCCAAAACTCTATAGGGTTGAAGTATTAGCAAACGGATAAAACCTGAACATAGAAACCCAGCAGTTGCTGTCATCTGCAAACATGTCTTTAACATGATCTGAAATTCTCTTTCCACTTTCTATAAAAATCCTCTAGATTCTGAAGGTTTTTAGCATGTTGGAATTAACAGCAGTTTTCTAAGGTAGTCTAATTGTATATATTTTCTCTCTGTCTTTTAGGTATAGAGTAATAAATTTTCCAACATGATGTTTTGACAGACTGACACTGGCTGAGTAAGTGGGTAGCTGAACCAATTTCACCTATTTCCATAAGGTAAGTGTTTATTATCTTAAAGTGAACTTATCATTTGTCTATAGTGTGTTCCAATCTTGCAGTTGTTATGGGAAACATATTGAGGTATGCAATCCCTAAGTTTGTGTACTTAATGCCCTTGAAGTGCCCTTTGAAATTCAGAGGAATCTGTGTCTGTATTTTAGAAGGTGAAAAATGCTTCCTTTCATCTGATACTTTTAAAATCCTTCCTTGAGAAATATATGTTTGTTTCCTTGCTTCTTTTTTCTTTTCATCATTTTATTTCTCTCCTTTTGTTCCAAATGAGAGCTGGTTCACTCCCCTTAAGATCACGAACAGCTAAATGGGGCTCTGGAGGGTCCACTATCTGCCCTGCTTTTGGCTTAGGTAGTGAATCTCTCGGACACTTTCTGTTTTCCTGCAAAGTGTATAGTGTTCCTAGACGAGTTTGGTTGGCACCTATGTGCAGAAACCTTGGTACCATATGTAGTAGAGTTGCGTTGCGTATTTTATGTACAACTTCTCTTACATGGATCATAATTGCCACTGCAAAATATCTTGGGTGGGCTTGGATCATCAGGCAGAGACTGCTAGTAATGTAACTATTCTCTGCCGATGACAAGCAGAGATTGCTAGTGAACTGACTATTCCCTGCTTATGTATTGTAACAGTGTCTCCATGAAATGTATATTAAGGTTTTTAACTTTGGTCATTTAAAATCAAGATTTTAATAATGAACTTTTACACCTTCTTAATTGGTTATTAACATTATGGTTTGTTTTATACAACGGTCTAATGGACTTGTAAGTGCTTTGTATTCCTTGAGTACTTGTACATTTAATTGTTTCTTAATATGTCTGTATGTCTTGCTTTTATGAGTAATTACTCGAATAAAGCACTTTTGAAAGAAATTGATTTCTCTCCTTGCGATATGTCTGTCTTCATTTCTTATGCTTAGCCTTCTTTCTATCACCTTCATTGCTCATTTAATTCATCTTTTTTCTTTCTTTTCTACTTTTTTCTACTTTTTCTACCTTTCTGTCCTTGTTTCCTCTTTTGTTCCTTTGCTTCATTCTAGTTGTTTTTTTTAACTTTATTTGATTCTTTCTTGGAGGATATTAAATGACACCTACAAGCTTCTGCTGTTTTGAATGTAAGGCCTCTTGCTAGAGGTGCAAAGATAACATGTAACATAGGGGAGAGAGGGAAAGGAAGAGACATTGGAGATCAAAGAGAAATATAACTTGTGAATAAATATAAAACGTTTTTTCCACAAGGTTCAGAATACACAATACAGCTGGTCTAAGGCTGAATAAAGTGAGAGCTGACAATCGTTCAGCTGCCATCCTAGCTGAAACAACAGAAGGCTCCTTTTAACACATTGTCAATTTAATTTGCTCTCTAATGTCATTCATTTCTAGTAATGAAAACAGAGGAAGTCTGGGAAAAATTCTAGGTCAGGGGGTTACGTATGCCAATTAGAAAGAACAAGGGTCTCTGGAAATGTACAAAAAGTACCTGGCACGCTTCGAAGGGTGAGGACAATAGTGTAACATGAAGGAGGGAGATCTACTCTTGTGCTGTTAGAGCAGCATGCTACCAAGTTTTCTCACCTTCAAATGTGCAGAGTGCCATCCTTTTTAGGGTCTGATCCATGACCTAACCAGGGATCCTCCGACTGGTGTTTGCCTGCTTTCTCAGCTTGTAGGAGCTTGAGAGGGGCCAGGAATGTGACTGCCTTGAGTGCTCTTCCACTTGCTTCCTAGTTTATTGGGTGTATTTCCTCAGCTGTATCCTTGCCTTTAAAAGAGTCCCTGGCTAGTTCCCATGTTATCAGTTGTAACTATTGCTTTTTTTCATTCCTTTACCCATTTGACACCATGTATGGTTGTGTTTCTTGCATGTTCTTATTACTGTAACTTCTCTGATTATCCCCTCTTTTTAATGTAACCATCATATGCATCCCATTGCCCTTATGACCAGGTTGTTGCTGTGCCATTGCCCATATGTTTAGGGGCAGATTTACAAGCTCCTTGCGCCTCATTTGCGTCATTATTCCCATGTTAAAAATCATGCAAAAGTGGCGGAAGTGCCTTATAAATAAGCCCCTTAGTTCTTATGATAATTGTACTAAACGAAAGCCTGCAATACCTCATAAAAGGCCATCTCTAATTTCCTTATTACATGTGACTGGTGTCACCAATAGTCACCTGTAGTAAAGACATTGCATAGCCACTCTATTGTAATAGCTTTTTACAGCTGAGTTCTGATGTGACAATACCTTCTGCTAGTGCTAGCAGCAAGGGAGAAAGGCAGGTCATGGACTAAAAGTGCAGCTGAGGTTCCAACCAGGAAAGCAGGAACTGGTTTTCCTTCATCCTATATGTTTTCCTAAAATAAGAAATGTTCAGCAAAAAGTAGATAGCTATGGAGACACTGCTATGATTACTTCTGCTATAGGTCATTTCAGGTAAGATAGAATCTACCCATGTTTCAACACAGTAATCCTGTTAATCTGCCTTACATGGAATCATTCCTGTTGTATTTTGGCATAAACTGCTAATTCTCTTTTGATGTTTTTAATTTTTCAATTCTTATTCTCTGTCTTTGTGTCTTCCATAAACATAAATGACACTAAGGATTTAAGTGGTTTGTGTGAGGGGTTAGTATTATAAGGAGTAAAATATACTCTGCTGCACATTATAAGGATATTACAAGTCACCTCAAGATCCCATAACCATATAAAGCTACTCTTCCCTGAATTGTTATGTTCCTATAAGTTACATATATAACTTGCACATCTATTTCTCACACACCCTCATCCTTCAACCCACCAGCCGCTGCTTCCGATAACATGATATCTGCACCGTGATGTTTATGGAAACATTTCCAACATAGCCTGAAAACAAAGCAATGCCTTTATAAGAAGAAAAAAAACATACACGTTGTAGCCTGCTGTACATATAGGTAAGCACGTCAGCACTTCATATAGCATTAGCACCAATGATTCTATAGAAATGTTGTCACACCCATTGCCAATACTTGCCAATAAGTGTGTGACCCACATCCAGGTAACCTTAGGTGACCTCTTCAAGGCCAACCTTCCTGGTCACAGTCCTAGCAGAGTGAGGCAAACTGCCTGGTGCCAGGCGCTCTGTGCATCTTTGTAATAGAGAAAAACAGGGTACACCTTTAGGTTGTGAGAGACTTCATCAACAAAACATGGATATAGTCACGGGGAGGACACTAAACAGCTACACATTGTTCATGTGCCATGTGCGTGAGACCGGGGTGTGAACTTTAACACAAACTGAAAGAGAAACCATCTCTGCCCAGCGGTGGCCATTCTTAGCATTCTGCGCGTGACAAAGCTAAACACATCAAAGAGAGGCTGTGACAGGTCGGTGACCGCCTCAGAGCACAGTGACAGCACAACGAGACCTCAGTTCATGGGAACTGCTGGAGGCTGCAACGCATGAGCTGATGACAATGTGACAACACCAGCTCCGGCAGATTCCACAAGCTAAACGCTGCCCTAGAGGCCCCGCCCAGAATCACACGTCAATCATGCAGAGACAGGCAACTTTTACCGATGGCGGGATTTCACTGTCTTGTTCAGAAGCACTGCAGAGCTGACAAAACAAGGGGCAGATTTATCAAAAGTTTCCAGAGCCATAAAGTAGGGTAAAGTGGGGGAAACTCTTGAAATTGTATTTAAAATGTGCCCTTTTTTTCAGAGTAGATCGCACTTCAAGCTGCTTTGCACCAGGAGAGTGTAACATTGGTGGACTCTTGGTGTTACAGCACGAGCCCCCAAGGCTTTTGATGCAACATAAGATCTGCAAAGATTGTCAGACTTGGCTTCACTTACAAATTAACACCTCATGGCGGTAGGAAGAAAGTTTCACATATTGGGGGCTCAGATTTACTTTGACACAACGTAGCACAGCAACCAAAGTTTTCGAGCTGTATTGTTTTAAAGGGAAAGAGAAAAAATCACTGATCTGCTAAGATAAGAGACATAGGGGCATATTAGCAAGAACCTCGTTAAAATTATCGCAGTTTTAGCGGAAGGAAACTGCCGCTAAAGCGGCAATAATGGGCTTGCTAATATGCGTCATAGAATTTCAATAGAAGTCCAGGTTAGATGAGCAGGACATCTAACCTGGGCTTCTATTGAATTCTAGAGGGGGAGCGACCCTTGACCCTACCAGGTAGGTCGCCCCCCCTCCACACAGCACCACCTGTGTGTCACTGCCCCAGCTGCCGCTGCTGCTGAGGAAGTTCGAGGCCCTCCACCACCCGCAGGCTACCACCTGCGCCTCATCCAATGTGGAAAAGTAAATTTTGCCATGTTATATGTGCCTACGTGTTCCCCATGTTATGTTATATGTGCATGATCGATATGCATGTATTCCCTTATGATCAATTAAAGACGCAATTACAGTTGTGTCCATCTCTAGTATGCCAGTTTCCAGTCTTCGTGAATACAACGAATATCAGGCCTATGTAAAGTTACGTTGCCACGTTTTACAGTGTGCACGTTAATTCATTGAATTATCCCCGTTTCTAGGCCTCAAAAGGGCCCGGACTCAGATTCAGCTCCTGTCTCCTGAACCCTCTCCGAGGAGCGATACAGCCCCCACCTGTATCCCTGACCCTTCACTTACTTCATGCCTCGCAGTGCCCGGCTCGGCCTGGCTCTGCCTCCCAGTCTGCCAAGAGTATGTTATGATTCTAGTTATCAGTCCAGCTCTCCTTCTCTGCATTCCTAAGCTACTGAATCGCATCGATAGTTTCCGTCATGGTCTAGCCTTTATGTCTCCATGTAAGAGAAATACTGTATTAATATTCATAGAATATTCCTCACACACACACTACATGTAGAATTATGCATACACCAGTCTTAGAGTCTGTTAGCCTTTGCCCTGATAACTTTTGGATTCTATCAACATGTTCTCTAAACACCAGATACTAGATAGGCTTTAGGTACATGTCGCTCTGACACTCCAGACTTTAGTCTCCTCTTCTAGCGCAGAAGTCATAAGCCCCAGTTCTCCCTAGTAACACGTCATTGCCAGTTTGCGCGCACCACTAGGTTAGAGGTCCCAGCTGCTCAGGTAGCCCCCTCCATGTCTCCGCCCCGTTTATGACATATTCTGTTACGTTTACATCACATGTCTATGTATACGCCCTGTACACACCTCTTGTTACACCCACTTTATGCCTTATCTTTCGCGACTGCTACAAACTCCGCCTACTGCTACGCCTACTGTATTGAATACAATGTATTTTGTTTAACTATATATACTGATGTTCTGTTATTAAAAGTGTGCGCACCATTCCCAGATCCTGCCCACGGCAGCTGCCGGGCCCTGCTACCCTATTCCCATACAGGCTGTCCTGTTCCAGTCCTTTATGCTTAATTAAAGCCTGTCAACTCTAGCTACCTCGTATCTTGACTCTTATTTATTGAGCTATCTATTTGTATGAGTATCCTGAAAAATAGTACCGGTAATTAATTATTTATTAACCACATAATGGCGCCCGAATAGGGACTTGCCCTTTCCCCACGCGCCTGCGAAGCCACGCAAGCCCCCTGACCCTCTGCAGCCGTGACGGAACCATCCTGCGCACCGGCAGATATTTCTGCTTCAAGTATCCCTCAGGTCCACGGAGGAGACGGAGGTTGCGGTCCAGCATCCAGACGAGGCGGTGGAGGAACGCGGCGAGTCCCGACCAGAGCCCAAGCCGAGAGTCCAAGGTCCGAGGTATCCGGAGGCCCACCTGTAACTGAAGTCCGAAGTTCGTCCGTCCGTCGTCGTAGCAGTCCAGTCCAGTCCGAGGCCTTCCGTTCTTGCTGCCCGGTGAGTACCGTTGCTGGGGTAGTATCTAGACAGGGTCAATTAATTTGTCTCTGGTCCGTGGGTTTGGGTACGCAAATCCAACACAAAGTGTCCACCTAGGTGGATGCGAGTCCTGGCGTGTCTCTTAATGGGACCGGTATGTTTCGTACTGTTTCAGCAGTGCATCTAGTAATTCTAGTAAGTTCCGTTCTCGAGAAATTCATGTGTTCTGTTCTCAAGTATTCCAGGTAATGTTTCTGTCCGAACTGTTATTTTAATGTATTTCAATGTGTTTTCAATGTCGTGGTATGAATGATTTGTTTTCTCAAGTTATTATTGTGTTTATCGTGTATTGTATTGTGTTCAGTATTCTAGTCTAAATCATGCCCCTATTCTCAAAGTTACGTCAGTTAAGAACTAGAAAAGGTCTGCTCGAGGAAGCAGTTCCTGTCCCGCCTAGGGACAGTCCAGGTCATTTTATGTATCATAAGCATGGCATAAGTGCCATATTATATCTAGACTTATGGGTAGAGTACACCAAGGAATTAGAAGAGAAATATAGATGGCCTGTATCAGGCACATGGGATGCCGAGTGCATCATGCGAGTAGAAGAAGCATTATGGAAAAAGAAAGCCAGACAGTCACAGAAAGATGCCATCGAGTTATGGCGCAAAGAATCTCATAAAAGAACCGAAAAAGAAATCAGAAAGTCAGAATTAAGTAGAGAATCCTCAGAAAGAGCCCAAGAAAGGGAATTAATCGAAATAGGTGAACGAGTTAACAGTCAGACAGACAGAGGAATGCCCTTATTAAGGGTATGTACCCTCTTCTTGCCGAGGGCTTGCCAAAAGCAGCCCCGGAGGCATCCAGTAGTTTCCCGCCACCATTAATTCCGACCAAGCTACGTCACAAACCGACCGCAGCTGATATTTTCCTCTCGTCCTATTTGGACGACACAGTCCCAGAATATGCAAATCCTGCTCCGCCAGCTCCTGTAAATAATGTAATTCCTGTTCCTCCAGACACCGGGGCACCTGTTACAGTACCTGTTACGGTACCCCCGGTCCAGCCCGTAGTACAAGTACCCGCTACATCAGTCACTCTGCCAGCAAGAAGAGTATCAGTCGATGATTCCAGTTTAGGGGCCGCGGGAGGAGGTCCTCCTGGTACCCCGCCGCCACACAAACGTATAACGTTAGTCGAGTTACATGAACGTGCGTTACAGCGTACGCCCAAATATCAGTCCGTCGCAGAAATCAGGCGAGCTCTTACCGAATGCCGTTATGATCCAGTCCCAGGCGATGATAATATGGTTATATATTCATTGCGTGTAAGACGGGTGACCGAGTATTTGGACACCCTACCGAATATGAAAGAAGATCTAGACAGAATATATCGTTTCATCCGTACAGGAGAAGATTCAGAAAGTATTGGTGAAATCATGTCTCTAAGGAAAGCTGAGACCCAGCTCATGCTATTAAAGTTTCTAATCAATTGTTTAATAAGGGAACAAGATTATCCGACTAAAGATCCGACCGAAATGAAAGTTCTGACAAGGTGGAGTGATAATATAGCCGAGGGTAGACACAAGACACTCAGTAGTATAGAGAGTATGTACAAGAAAATCCGTAAAGAAATAATAAGGTTACACGAGAAACGCAAAGCAGCACAAGTAAGCGAGAAGGAAAATGACTCTTCTACTGAAGAGGTAGACGACGAGAATACCGCCAGAATAGCGTATGTAGGTAAATCTAGATTTCCAGACTGACATTCACGCCTAGAACACAAGAAAGTTTTTCATCTTCCAGCACCAGAACAAGGTTCTCTAGAACAAGTATTTCAAGCTACCGATCACATCCTGAAATCACGAATCGGTTATAGTGCACTTAGTACCATGCATGAACAAGAATTAGCCCGATCAGCAGTCCGATGGATTACTGATTCTACCACTTTTCCAGACGAAATAGTGGCACAAATGTTTCTGAAACTGCCCCCAGCCGAGCAGCGATTGGTGGGTATGTATATGATCCAGCACCTCATTACACTGTATGAGGGTCAACATTCTGATCCAGGTCCGTTACATGATGTTCTGAACGAGTTACTCCAGTATAAATGGAGAGGTTTAGGTACCGATTTAATTAGTGTCATTCTAGAACAGCGCCACAAATATCGAACGTTTTTGAACCCGCATTTTGTTCACGTCTCACCTCCAGAAAGTAAACCATTTTATATAGATAGACAGCATCCGTTACGAGAAGTACATCCAGTTAGGACACCGGATGGTGAAATGCAACGAGTATTTGTTTACACCCCTATCACAAAGATGGAACTCTTAGAGATGAAGAAATGAATTCCCTGTCACGACAAAGATCCAGCAGGGTTCCATCGAGAATTAAAAGACATGCTCCGTATGGGAGAATACACGTATCCAGATATCATTAAAATGTTAAAGGTTCTGTTGCCCGCAGGGGTATATGAGAAACTCAAGGAAAAAGAATGGGAGGTGGGAGAGAAAAAGATTGATTGGACAGCTCTAGAAGCTGAAGATAAAATACGAGTACCAGGTACCGGTCTTGGGGAGAAATGTAAAGAATTGCCCGAGTTATTAATTCAAGTTTTGCCAAGATTACTAGCCACGAAAAAGGAAGATTGGGATGCAATTTCAGCATGCAAACAGAAACAGGATGAAGATACTAGTGATTTTTATTCTAGATTCGAGAAATGTTTCATTATCAACAGTGGTTTGAAGACAGGTAGCGAGTCATACCCTCATCTTTTTGTTACTAAACTGGTCGAGAATTCAAGTCCACAAGTTAAAAATCGAGTTTTGAAAGTCGAAAGTACCTGGCAAGCTAGTACCCCGTCACAAATGTTACAGATGCTCCAGTATCACCAGAATAGAATCAGGGAAGAGCAAGAACACGAAAGGAGACGTATGAAAGACACGAAAATGAAAGTACTAGTTGCACAATCTGTTCCGCAAGACAGTCAGAAGAGGGGTCCAAATCAAGCCAGTCATCCTGCAGCTCCCGTTAAAGGGACATGCAATTACTGCAAACAGCCAGGTCATTTTATAAACGAGTGTGCAGTTCTGAAACACAACATAGCTACTGGTAAGACTAAAGAAAGACCACGTCCGCCTAGACCAGAACAAGTTTCACAGACTTCTCAGTCACCCCAGAATGCACAACAGACAGCTCCAGCACCGCAGCCTATTGCTGCAACACAGCATGTTACACAGCAGATGTACCAGTATGCACAGTCCGAGTATCCAGAGTATCAACCGTATTCATGAAACAGCCTAGAGAGGGAGGTAGGCTTGCCTCTCATCGAGATACCTGTAGATCAAGAGGGTCCCTATGTACACAGTCAAGTATTAGGGAAAGACAGAAAGTTTCTGATTGATACAGGGGCAAGTAGGACTACTATCAGTCATGACGAGGTTCCAGGGGCTCCGCTCTCAGGCTCTAGAAATGTTTCCCTTGGATTTTCAGGAAAGCCTATTGTTAACGAGATTTCAAAGCCAGTTACTCTAGAAGTTGGTCCATTGTCCCGAACTACTGATTTGTTACTTACGAAATCATGTCCAGAAAATTTGTTAGGTATTAAAACATTGAAAGAATTAGGTGCAGTTATTTGCTGTTCCCCAGAGGGAATACGTATGTTTTTAAGGGATTTTAAAGGTCACTATGTATTACGAGATTTTGATCCAAGATTGTCTAATATTCCGCAGCATTTATGGGCGCAAGGTCCAACTGATGTAGGTTTCATGCAAATCACACCCCATCGTGTGACTCTCAAGCAAGGTATAGTCCTGCCACGAATCAGACAGTACAGATTGCCACCTGAGGCTGTAGCAGCCTTATCCAAAATTATTGACGAGCTCATTGCTCAAGGAGTAGTTGTAGGAACTGACTCCAATGTATGTAATTCTCCTATCATTCCAGTCATGAAACGTACTGATCCAAATGCACCTCCAGTATATCGATTAGTGATTGACCTTCGAGAGCTTAATAAATGTATCATTCCCCAGTACCCAGTTGTTCCAGATATTTCTTCCCTATTGACAGCCATTGATTCTGAAGCCACGTTCTTTACTGTCATCGACCTCAAGAATGCATTTTTCAGTGTCCCCATTCATCCAGACAGCCAGTTCCTTTTCGGATTCTGTTTAAATGGAAGGAGCTATAAATTCACACGAGCTCCTCAAGGTTTCACAGAAAGCCCTAGTATTTACAGTCAAGCACTTAAGAGACAACTAGACAATATTCACATGCCAACTGACACTGCCCTGCTCCAGTATGTCGATGATCTACTGATCCCAGCCCGTTCTGAACGTGATTGCGAGCGTGCGTCACTTACAGTTCTGTATTTCCTGGCCGAGATGGGGCACAAGGTGTCCCCTTCAAAGCTTCAATTCTGTGTCCAGCAAGTGGTCTACTTAGGACACTTACTGTCCAAGAGGGGTAGGCAGTTGACACCTGACCGTATCCAGTTAATAGCGAATCTTCCTCAGCCCAAGACCCAGAAGGAGGTACAAGCTTTTATCGGCCTCACTTCCTATTGCAGACAATGGATTCCTCAGTATGCATTTCTAGCCAAGCCACTGATACAGTTAACGACACAGGAGGCAGCCGTATCGACTGTCCTCCCTTGGACATCCGAACATACACTTGCTTTTAATGAATTAAAGAAAGCCTTATGTCAAGCACCTGTTCTAGCAACACCGAACTACAGTAAGCCTTTTACACTTTTTGTCACAGAACGTGATGGTACTGCATTATCTGTTCTCACACAAGATCAAGCCGGACAATACAAGCCTTGTGCTTATTTTTCGAGCACACTAGATCCAGTAGCCCAGGCTCTGCCTGCGTGCCTCAAGTCAGTTGCAAAAAGGAACAAGTGATGGACTGAATGTGGATCAATGTCACACACTCCCCCAGTCAAAAGATCTGGGCCCAAATCCATCGTTTTTTTGCACTGCAGTGCAAAATAACGATGGATTTGGGCCCAGATCTTTTGACTGGGGGAGTGTGTGACATTGATCCACATTCAGTCCATCACTTGTTCTTTTTTGCAATTGCCGCCCTAAGTGCGCTGGGGATGCCCAGACGTGGGTCCCAGGCACTCCACACCACTTGGAGTCAAGCTAGCCGGGCTGAAGAGAGGTGTTACCTCGAAACCGGTCCGGTCCTCGGATGCTTGATTCCGGTCTGGGAAAGATATGGCTGTTGTAGTTCGGACTGGACTGTTCCCATGGGGCAACAGGGTCAGAGCTGATTTGCATAAAGCCATTATCTGACCCAGGGTGGTGTGGAGTGCAAAAAAACGATGGATTTGGGCCCAGATCTTTTGACTGGGGGAGTGTGTGACATTGATCCACATTCAGTCCATCACTTGTTCTTTTTTGCAATTGCCGCCCTAAGTGCGCTGGGGATGCCCAGACGTGGGTCCCAGGCACTCCACACCACTTGGAGTCAAGCTAGCCGGGCTGAAGAGAGGTGTTACCTCGAAACCGGTCCGGTCCTCGGATGCTTGATTCCGGTCTGGGAAAGATATGGCTGTTGTAGTTCGGACTGGACTGTTCCCATGGGGCAACAGGGTCAGAGCTGATTTGCATAAAGCCATTATCTGACCCAGGGTGGTGTGGAGTGCAAAAAAACGATGGATTTGGGCCCAGATCTTTTGACTGGGGGAGTGTGTGACATTGATCCACATTCAGTCCATCACTTGTTCTTTTTTGCAATTGCCGCCCTAAGTGCGCTGGGGATGCCCAGACGTGGGTCCCAGGCACTCCACACCACTTGGAGTCAAGCTAGCCGGGCTGAAGAGAGGTGTTACCTCGAAACCGGTCCGGTCCTCGGATGCTTGATTCCGGTCTGGGAAAGATATGGCTGTTGTAGTTCGGACTGGACTGTTCCCATGGGGCAACAGGGTCAGAGCTGATTTGCATGAAGCCATTATCTGACCCAGGGTGGTGTGGAGTGCAAAAAAACGATGGATTTGGGCCCAGATCTTTTGACTGGGGGAGTGTGTGACATTGATCCACATTCAGTCCATCACTTGTTCTTTTTTGCAATTGCCGCCCTAAGTGCGCTGGGGATGCCCAGACGTGGGTCCCAGGCACTCCACACCACTTGGAGTCAAGCTAGCCGGGCTGAAGAGAGGTGTTACCTCGAAACCGGTCCGGTCCTCATATGCTTGATTCCGGTCTGGGAAAGATATGGCTGTTGTAGTTCGGACTGGACTGTTCCCATGGGGCAACAGGGTCAGAGCTGATTTGCATAAAGCCATTATCTGACCCAGGGTGGTGTGGAGTGCAAAAAAACGATGGATTTGGGCCCAGATCTTTTGACTGGGGGAGTGTGTGACATTGATCCACATTCAGTCCATCACTTGTTCTTTTTTGCAATTGCCGCCCTAAGTGCGCTGGGGATGTATTGTATTGCGACTTATATAGCGCACGTATCACCCGAAGGCATCAAGGCGCTTGCTTAGGGAACCCGTCCTGGTATTCCCCTGTGAGATACCCCAGCAGGGTATCCACAAGGTGAAAGCCAGGCATCCCGCCGCGAGGGGCCGTAGTGGAGATTAAGCAAGCTATTGCCCAGAGTTGCAGAGTGTGACCCCGTGAGTCGAGTAGGCACCGGAGCGAGAATTGTCGAGTCCGTGGAATTTTTGAGCCCAAGTCCCGCCGAGGCGGGGAATCGAACCCTGGTCCACGGCCGATCTCAGCTTCCGGGTCTGCCTCCTCTAACCACTGAGCCACGCTTCTCCACCCAGACGTGGGTCCCAGGCACTCCACACCACTTGGAGTCAAGCTAGCCGGGCTGAAGAGAGGTGTTACCTCGAAACCGGTCCGGTCCTCGGATGCTTGATTCCGGTCTGGGAAAGATATGGCTGTTGAAGTTCGGACTGGACTGTTCCCATGGGGCAACAGGGTCAGAGCTGATTTGCATAAAGCCATTATCTGACCCAGGGTGGTGTGGAGTGCAAAAAAACGATGGATTTGGGCCCAGATCTTTTGACTGGGGGAGTGTGTGACATTGATCCACATTCAGTCCATCACTTGTTCTTTTTTTCAAGTCAGTTGCAGCCACATCGCTAGCTATCAGACAAAGCGATTCCATAGTATTAGGACATTCCCTGACAGTACAAGTTCCACACTCCGTGGAAGTTCTTTTAAACCGAACACAGACTCAGCACTTGACAATTGCGCGTTTAACAGGTTATGAATTGACACTGTTCCAGCCACACATAGAAATCAGACGCTGCAACGTTCTAAATCCTGCTACACTGTTACCGTCAGTTACTTCAAATCCTGCCACACATGATTGTGTGGAAGTTGTTAACACCATGACAAAGCCAAGACAAGACCTGACAGATATTCCATTACCAGGTCCCGACCTGACACTTTATGTGGATGGTTCATGTATGAGAACAAGTACAGGAGAACTAGTAGCCGCGTATGCAGTGACTACTGAAACCGAAGTTATAGAAACACATCGTATTGACACTCTGTCCGCTCAAGCAGCAGAGCTAGTTGCTCTGACCCAAGCCTGCATACGTGCCAAGAACCTGAAAGTTAATATTTACACAGATTCACGTTATGCATTCGGAGTCGTACACGACTTTGGAGTGCTCTGGCAAGAAAGAGGTTTTATGACTTCTCATGGAACCAAGATTCAGCATGGTCTTCTTATTCAAGCTCTGTTAGATGCAATACATTTACCGACAGCTATCGCTATCATGAAGTGCAAGGCACATACGAAAGTCACTGACATTATTTCCCAAGGTAACGATCTAGCAGATCGAACAGCTAAGCTTACAGCTCAGACACCAGACATTCCAGTTAACAAGACACAGACATCCACTCCAGAACAGACTACTTGTATGACAGTTAAGGACCCTACACAAGATGTCATAGACATACAGTTGCATGCTACTCCCGAAGAAATCAAGAAATGGTCCGAACAAGGAGGGGTCCAGACAGATCAGGGATGGGTGACGAAGGGAAAAGCCACATGGTTTCTCCCCGACTCTATGGTTCAAGTCCTTATCAACACCGCACATAGTCCAGCACATCTAGGAGAAAAAGCTATGTTAGACAGTATCCAGAACCTTTGGTTTAACAAGCATTTACGAGCTGCAGCCAAGCAGAAAGTCCGTACTTGTATGATATGTTGCCAATTCAATCCAGGTAAAAGTGTCCCGGTGGAACAAGGTGGATTCCAACCTCCTGACCACCCTTTTGAAGTCCTCCAGATGGATTATATTCAGATGGAGCGATGTCGAGGTTTCAAATATGTCCTTGTAGTTGTATGCGCTTTGTCCAGGTGGACAGAAGCATATCCAGTTCCAGATTACACAGCAGCGACCACTGCCAAGCAGTTGGTCCGTGAATTTTTCCCCCGTTATGGACTCCCTAGGGTCGTGTATTCTGATAACGGCCAGCCATTCTGATCTGAACTCATGAAGCATGTTTCCCTTTTGTTAGGGTACCAGTGGAACTTCCATTGTGTGCGCCATCCTGAAGCAGCCGGTCTCGTAGAGAGACATAATCAGACCCTGAAAATCCGTATTGCTAAGATATGTAAAGAGAAAGGTGTAGACTGGCTAGTAGCCCTGCCAGTTGCTTTATTCTTTATGCGCATGGTCGCACACTCCAGATCAGGTCTGTCCCCTTATGAGGTCGTATTCGGCCGCCCCCCAAATATGTGGGGTACACCTAGACCCCGCAGTATTACAGATGTTTCCAGTAATATGCTGACAGATTACCTAGCTTCCTTGATGTCTGCCCTACACTCTTGTCGTTCACAGGTTGCCGCTGCATTTCCAGACAATACTGAAGTGAAACCGCACGAGGTCATTCCAGGTGACCTAGTACTGGTCAGGAACTTTGATCGTTCAAGTCCGCTGGAGCCTCGTTGGAAGGAACCGAAACTAGTCCTTCTGACCACCCGTACGGCCGTGAAGTTGGAAGGCCGCAAGGGTTGGGTCCACCTGTCGCATATCAAGAGATTTCATGGAATCCGGAAGAAGACTTTCTTAAATGACAATTCCAAAGACTGTTCCATTTCTAAAGACTGCCTGAAACCAGACTCTAAATCAGACATTAATCTCAATCCAGAACTGAAAGTTCCTCTGTTAGAGAAAACTCCGCAGCAGGAGTATAAGTTAAAACTCCGGTCTAGTAAAATAAGTCAGCCAGTTTAATTGTCTAAGTCCCCCTCGGGTGAAACGGTTAGACAGGTATCTGACATGTATGAGATAGAACCCCATAGTGAGAGAGTTAGTCAAAACTCTATCAGATGTATCGTTTTTTTAAGTTTTCTATTGTT
Organism: Lissotriton helveticus; assembly: GCF_964261635.1. Lineage (NCBI taxonomy): Eukaryota > Metazoa > Chordata > Amphibia > Caudata > Salamandridae > Lissotriton > Lissotriton helveticus. The sequence continues at coordinate 44,418,770 of NC_136063.1, forward strand.
TCTAAGTTTGATGGTTACCTGCACAAGTTATGCATTGCATTTATGTTTTCCAATTTCTCATGTAAATAAGTTTTCTAATGCTACAGTAGAGCACACATTTAGTGATCTGCCTCCTCACGAGCTATCCTATCGTCTTGCTATGAGAAATAACACATTCATCAGAATGTTACATTATTCACACCAGACCAGCAATGCTACTAATTGTTGGGTGTGTGGTCGACTCCCCCCTTTCCAGACACCGAAGGGAGTTCTGCCACTCTTTCCTTATCCGTTTTCACATAATGGTTCGTGTGGAGCATGGTCCATGTTAACGTCATCTTCCAATGATATGTCCCTTCTGAATAGAACATGTTTTCCAGACAAGCAAGGTCTCTCCCATAGAACAGGGTTAGATCTAGAAAATGAAGTTTACAATTTAGGTAATTATTCTTCGAATTTTATGGTCCTGAATGTTCAGTCTGATACTACTCCAGACTTACCTGCTATTTCAGTACTACCAGTCAAAGGCGAATTATGTGTCAGAAATAATGGTTCCGCACATGTAGGACATAGTGATTGTACTACTACTGTCGAGTATAGTGACAGTGGGAAATCTATTTTTAAAGCTTCACGTCATTCTTATTTTGTTTGTGGTCAGACCGCATATGTTCGTCTGCCCCTCGATTGGGATGGAACATGTTACATTGCCTTCCTACTGCCACCAGTTTTTCTAGCCCCATCTGATTATCACAGAAACACACATCTAGTACACGTCAGACATAGAAGGGAGATTGAGTCCCCAATTGTCGATCAAACTGAAACTGCTCTAGAACAATATACAGACTTCAATAAAGGTTTCTTCTTCTTTATAGGACCTATCCAGAATAGTAAGTTAATACGTAGATTAACCAGAACCCTTGAAGCAGTAGTGAATGAGACTACTTCTGCTCTAGGTAACTTAACCGAAGAGCAATCTGCTATGAGATTTGTCGTGCTCCAAAATCGTCTCGTTCTTGACGTCATACTGGCCGATAGAGGAGGAGCATGTAGAGTCATCGGATCTAGTTGCTGCATTTTCATTCATAATAACGCGCCGTCTGTTTATTCAGCTATAACCAGACTTCATAAAATTGCCCATCAGTTACACCAGAATCCAGGCACCTGGACATGGTCCGGTTGGCTCTGGAGTATCATATCTGCCTGGGGATGGAAAGTATTATCATTCCTAGGTATTGCAGTAATGATCATATTCAGTTGCTGCCTCTGTATACAATGTGGCCCTGCGATTTGCGGCATTTGTGCTACCTCTTGTATTCCTAGTCCTAAATCCCGTTCCAAGACAATTCGAGACGAGCAAATGATGCTGTATGAAATGATAGATGGTATCATGAATATAGATGTTTCCTGATGGAAACGTAGGGCACAAGGAGGGAATGTGGAAAAGTAAATGTTGCCATGTTATATGTGCCTACGTGTTCCCCATGTTATGTTATATGTGCATGATCGATATGCATGTATTCCCTTATGATCAATTAAAGACGCAATTACAGTTGTGTCCATCTCTAGTATGCCAGTTTCCAGTCTTCGTGAATACAACGAATATCAGGCCTATGTAAAGTTACGTTGCCACGTTTTACAGTGTGCACGTTAATTCATTGAATTATCCCCGTTTCTAGGCCTCAAAAGGGCCCGGACTCAGATTCAGCTCCTGTCTCCTGAACCCTCTCCGAGGAGCGATACAGCCCCCACCTGTATCCCTGACCCTTCACTTACTTCATGCCTCGCAGTGCCCGGCTCGGCCTGGCTCTGCCTCCCAGTCTGCCAAGAGTATGTTATGATTCTAGTTATCAGTCCAGCTCTCCTTCTCTGCATTCCTAAGCTACTGAATCGCATCAATAGTTTCCGTCATGGTCTAGCCTTTATGTCTCCATGTAAGAGAAATACTGTATTAATATTCATAGAATATTCCTCACACACACACTACATGTAGAATTATGCATACACCAGTCTTAGAGTCTGTTAGCCTTTGCCCTGATAACTTTTGGATTCTATCAACATGTTCTCTAAACACCAGATACTAGATAGGCTTTAGGTACATGTCGCTCTGACACTCCAGACTTTAGTCTCCTCTTCTAGCGCAGAAGTCATAAGCCCCAGTTCTCCCTAGTAACACGTCATTGCCAGTTTGCGCGCACCACTAGGTTAGAGGTCCCAGCTGCTCAGGTAGCCCCCTCCATGTCTCCGCCCCGTTTATGACATATTCTGTTACGTTTACATCACATGTCTATGTATACGCCCTGTACACACCTCTTGTTACACCCACTTTATGCCTTATCTTTCGCGACTGCTACAAACTCCGCCTACTGCTACGCCTACTGTATTGAATACAATGTATTTTGTTTAACTATATATACTGATGTTCTGTTATTAAAAGTGTGCGCACCATTCCCAGATCCTGCCCCCGGCAGCTGCCGGGCCCTGCTACCCTATTCCCGTACAGGCTGTCCTGTTCCAGTCCTTTATGCTTAATTAAAGCCTGTCAACTCTAGCTACCTCGTATCTTGACTCTTATTTATTGAGCTATCTATTTGTATGAGTATCCTGAAAAATAGTACCGGTAATTAATTATTTATTTACCACACCCTGGTGGCCAGTGGTAGGCCGTAGGTAGGTGTGTTCATCCTCTGCTTTATTGCTTTTATTGTATTGCCTGTATTTTCATTGTTGTGTCTGTGACTGCTGTTGTCTATATTCCCCCGCTGCCTGTAGGTGGTCCGTGCCCCTTTTTATTCCCTCTGTTCCCCTCGCTGTCCCCGTGCTCTCTCTGCCCGGTCTTTCCTTTTGTACCCCTCGCTGCCCCGCGTCTCTGCCCGGTTTTCCCTTCTGTTCCCCTTGCTGCCCCATGCCTCTCTGCCCATTCTACCTTCTGTTCTTAGCTCCCCCTGTATTTCTGGATTCTGTATTTTGCCTCTGTGCCACTCGTTTTTCCGGTATTTCTGTGCCCTTTTTGCCTTCTGTGCCACTTGTTTTTCCCTCGTTTTTGTGCCCCTTTTTCCTTCTGTTCCACTAATTTTTTGTGCTCGTCTGCCTTCTGTGCCACTCGTTTTTGTGCTCCTTTTGCCTTCTGTTCCACTTGTTTTTTGTGCCCTTCTGCCGTCTGTTCCACTCGTTTTTTTGTGCCCGTCTGCCGCCTGTGCCACTCGTTTTTCCATCATTTTTGTGCCCCTTTTACCTTCTGTTCCAATCGTTTTTTGTGCCCTTCTGCCCTCTGTTCCACTCGTTTTTTGTGCCCTTCTGCCCTCTATGCCACTCGTTTTTCCCTCGTTTCTGGGTCCCTTTTGCCTTCTGTTCCACTCATTTTTTGTGCCCTTTTGCCTTCTGTGCCACCCGTTTTTCCCTCGATATTGTGCCCCTTTTTCCTTCTGTTACTTCGTTGTCCCTCACTGCCCTCGCCGCTGCGTCCCCTGCGGCCCTGCCCCCCCTGACTGCCCACTTCCCACTCGCTGCCCCCACCTCCCACCTCCCAGCTGTTACTCACTCCCACCTCCCCATATATGCCAGCCGCTGTGCGGCCATGCCGCTGGCGCACCAAAAGCGCGCCTAAGGCAAGCCTGTCTGCACCCGTCTGCACCTGGACGAACCCCTGGCCACCGCACCCACCACGATGACCGCCGCCACTATGACGCCAGTACTTCGCACGGTCTCAACTCCGGATGGAGCCACACCTGCTTTAAGGCCACCCTGAAACACACACACGGCCCATTCACTTGCCGGTACTAGAGCTACACCAGCGTCACAGCCGATGAACCACCCGCCAAGAAAGACCCCAACTACCTCCTATGCATACTACTGAACACCCGCTCTGCACGCAAGCATGCCGTCATGCTCTGGGACCTACTCGACACAACATCCCAGGACGTCTCCTTCCTGACAGAGACCTGGTTTAACGACTCCTCTGCACCCGACATCGCCATATCGGCTACAAGATCACCTGCAGAGACTGCACCAATGGAGTCGGAGGAGGAATCGCCATCGTCCACAAGAACAGCATCAAGATCTCGAGTAGCACCGACGACGCACTCAGCACCGCCGAACACATGCATTTCCAGATCCACACAGACCCTAACTCCATTCTCAGAGGCACCCTCGTCTACCGACCCCCCGGACCCTGCCCTGAGTTCAGCGACTCCATCGCCGACTTGATAAGCACACATACCCTGACATCCACTGACTACATCCTCCTCGGAGACCTGAACTTTCATGTTGAGAACAACAACCACACCAACTCCACAACACTGATCGATAAGCTCGCCAACCTCGGGCTGAAGCAACTCGTCACAACGCCCACCCACTCCGCCGGCCACACGCTCGACCCTGTCTTCTCCTCAAGCCCGCATGTCTCCGTCAGCCACACCACCGAACTCCTCTGGACCGACCACTGCTGCATCCACTTCGCCTTCCAGAAACCCACCACACACCACCACACCCAAGTGATCCCCGCCGCTGCTTGAGCAAAATCACCGAAGACCAAGTACATGCATACCTCGCTCTCAGCCCACCCAAAAACCCTCCAACACCGAAGACGCTGCCCACAGCCTCAGACGCTAGATCGAGGACTGTACCAACACACTCGCCCACTGAAGAAACACCCCCACAGAGACACCAGCAAGAGGGCCAGCTGGTTCACCCCAGAACTCCTAGCCTCCAAGCAAGCCTGCCGGAAACTAGAGAAGAAATGGCACTGTGAACAAACTACGGACAGCCACGCAGCACACAAGGACGGCATCCGCAACCACCACCACCTCATCGGGGCAGCCAAGAGGACCTCCTTCAAAGACCGCCTCAACAACAATGCACAGAATAGGAAGGAGCTCTTCAACTTCATGAACAAACTCTCCAACCCCAGCTCCAACACCAACCACATCCCGCTGTCGCAAGTCCTGTGCGACTCCCTCGCCACCTTCTTCCACCATAAGATAGCAGACATCCACGACTGCTTCAACACCCAGACAGCCCCAATAGACAACAAACCATCCTTACACCATCGACCACGACCCCCTGCTAGCCTGGGCCAGCATGAGCATCGATGACACCATCAAGACCATGCGCAAAATCCATTTCGGCTCTCCGTCAGACCCATTCCCGCACCACGTCTTCAGGAGAGCAAGCAGCTCCATCACACCCCACCTTCATCAATCTCTCCCTCGAGACCGTGACCTTCCCAGAGAGCTGGAAAATAGCCTAGATCAACGCCCTACTCAAATAACTTAAGGCAGACCCAAGAGACCTCAAGAACTTCCGGCCCATCTCTCTGCTCCCCTTCCCGGCCAAGGTCATTGAGAAAACCGTTGACCCAATGGCTAGCCTACAGTTATGGAGCTAGCCAATGGAGGAGAAGGTGGGACAAAGCCCCACACTGTAGGATCAAAAGATTTCACCCTGTGCGAGCTCTGCTGCGCAGTGCTACGGCCAGGCGAAACCTAAAAAAGGGTATTTAGAAGGCACTAAATTGGAGTGTATACAATCCTAGGGCTGAAAGTTCTAACACCAAGCAAGGGAACGTCTCCAAACTCTATAGGGTTGAAGTATTAGCAAACGGATAGAACCTGAACATAGAAACCCAGCAGTTGCTGTCATCTGCAAACATGTCTTTAACATGATCTGAAATTCTCTTTCCACTTTCTATAAAAATCCTCTAGGTTCTGAAGGTTTTTAGCATGTTGGAATTAACAGCAGTTTTCTAAGGTAGTCTAATTGTATATATTTTCTCTCTGTCTTTTAGGTATAGAGTAATAAACTTTCCAACATGTTGTTTTGACAGACTGACACTGGCTGAGTAAGTGGGTAGCTGAACCAATTTTACCTATTTCCATAAGGTAAGTGTTTCTTATCTTAAAGTGAACTTATCATTTGTCTATAGTGTGTTCCAATCTTGCAGTTGTTATGGGAAACATATTGAGGTATGCAATCCCTAAGTTTGTGTACTTAATGCCCTTGAAGTGCCCTTTGAAATTCGGAGGAATCTGTGCCTGCATTTTAGAAGGTGAAAAATGCTTCCTTTCAACTGATACTTTTAAAATCCTTCCTTGAGAAATATATGTTTGTTTCCTTGCTTCTTTTTTCTTTTCATCATTTTATTTCTCTCCTTGCGATATGTCTGTCTTCATTTCTTATGCTTAGCCTTCTTTCTATCACCTTCATTGCTCCTTTAATTCATCTTTTTTCTTTCTTTTCTACTTTTTTTCTACTTTTTCTATCTTTCTGTCCTTGTTTCCTCTTTTGTTCCTTTGCTTCATTCTAGTTGTTTTTTTTAACTTTATTTGATTCTTTCTTGGAGGATATTAAATGACACCTACAAGCTTCTGCTGTTTTGAATGTAAGGCCTCTTGCTAGAGGTGCAAAGATAACATGTAACATAGGGGAGAGAGGGAAAGGAAGAGACATTGGAGATCAAAGGGAAATATAACTTGTGAATAAATATACAACGTTTTTTCCACAATGTTCAGAATACACAATACAGCTGGTCTAAGGCTGAATAAAGTGAGAGCTGACAATCGTTCAGCTGCCATCCTAGCTGAAACAACAGAAGGCTCCTTTAAACACATTGTCAATTTAATTTGCTCTCTAATGTCATTCATTTCTAGTAATGAAAACAGAGGAAGTCTGGGAAAAATTCTAGGTCAGGGGGTTACGTATGCTAATTAGAAAGAACAAGGGTCTCTGGAAATGTACAAAAAGTACCTGGCACGCTTCGAAGGGTGAGGACAATAGTGTAACATGAAGGAGGGAGATCTACTCTTGTGCTGTTAGAGCAGCATGCTACCAAGTTTTCTCACCTTCAAATGTGCAGAGTGCCATCCTTTTTAGGGTCTGATCCATGACCTAACCAGGGATCCTCCGACTGGTGTTTGCCTGCTTTCTCAGCTTGTAGGAGCTTGAGAGGGGCCAGGAATGTGACTGCCTTGAGTGCTCTTCCACTTGCTTCCTAGTTTATTGGGTGTATTTCCTCAGCTGTATCCTTGCCTTTAAAAGAGTCCCTGGCTAGTTCCCATGTTATCAGTTGTAACTATTGCTTCTTTTCATTCCTTTACCCATTTGACACCATGTATGGTTGTGTTTCTTGCATGTTCTTATTACTGTAACTTCTCTGATTATCCCCTCTTTTTAATGTAACCATCATATGCATCCCATTGCCCTTATGACCAGGTTGTTGCTGTGCCATTGCCCATATGTTTAGGGGCAGATTTACAAGCTCCTTGCGCCTCATTTGCGTCATTATTCCCATGTTAAAAATCATGCAAAAGTGGCGGAAGTGCCTTATAAATAAGCCCCTTAGTTCTTATGATAATTGTACTAAACGAAAGCCTGCAATACCTCATAAAAGGCCATCTCTAATTTCCTTATTACATGTGACTGGTGTCACCAATAGTCACCTGTAGTAAAGACATTGCATAGCCACTCTATTGTAATAGCTTATTACAGCTGAGTTCTGATGTGACAATACCTTCTGCTAGTGCTAGCAGCAAGGGAGAAAGGCAGGTCATGGACTAAAAGTGCAGCTGAGGTTCCAACCAGGAAAGCAGGAACTGGTTTTCCTTCATCCTATATGTTTTCCTAAAATAAGAAATGTTCAGCAAAAAGTAGATAGCTATGGAGACACTGTTATGATTACTTCTGCTATAGGTCATTTCAGGTAAGATAGAATCTACCCATGTTTCAACACAGTAATCCTGTTAATCTGCCTTACATGGAATCATTCCTGTTGTATTTTGGCATAAACTGCTAATTCTCTTTTGATGTTTTTAATTTTTCAATTCTTATTCTCTGTCTTTGTGTCTTCCATAAACATAAATGACACTAAGGATTTAAGTGGTTTGTGTGAGGGGTTAGTATTATAAGGAGTAAAATATACTCTGCTGCACATTATAAGGATATTACAAGTCACCTCTAGATCCCATAACCATATAAAGCTACTCTTCCCTGAATTGTTATGTTCCTATAAGTTACATATATAACTTGCACATCTATTTCTCACACACCCTCATCCTTCAACCCACCAGCCGCTGCTTCCGATAACATGATATCTGCACCGTGATGTTTATGGAAACATTTCCAACATAGCCTGAAAACAAAGCAATGCCTTTATAAGAAGAAAAAAAACATACACGCTGTAGCCTGCTGTACATATAGGTAAGCACGTCAGCACTTCATATAGCATTAGCACCAATGATTCTATAGAAATGTTGTCACACCCATTGCCAATACTTGCCAATAAGTGTGTGACCCACATCCAGGTAACCTTAGGTGACCTCTTCAAGGCCAACCTTCCTGGTCACAGTCCTAGCAGAGTGAGGCAAACTGCCTGGTGCCAGGCGCTCTGTGCATCTTTGTAATAGAGAAAAACAGGGTACACCTTTAGGTTGTGAGAGACTTCATCAACAAAACATGGATATAGTCACGGGGAGGACACTAAACAGCTACACATTGTTCATGTGCCATGTGCGTGAGACCGGGGTGTGAACTTTAACACAAACTGAAAGAGAAACGATCTCTGCCCAGCGGTGGCCATTCTTAGCATTCTGTGCGTGACAAAGCTAAACACATCAAAGAGAGGCTGTGACAGGTCGGTGACCGCCTCAGAGCACAGTGACAGCACAACGAGACCTCAGTTCATGGGAACTGCTGGAGGCTGCAACGCATGAGCTGATGACAATGTGACAACACCAGCTCCGGCAGATTCCACAAGCTAAACGCTGCCCTAGAGGCCCCGCCCAGAATCACACGTCAATCATGCAGAGACAGGCAACTTTTACCGATGGCGGGATTTCACTGTCTTGTTCAGAAGCACTGCAGAGCTGACAAAACAAGGGGCAGATTTATCAAAAGTTTCCAGAGCCATAAAGTAGGGTAAAGTGGGGGAAACTCTTGAAATTGTATTTAAAATGTGCCCTTTTTTTCAGAGTAGATCGCACTTCAAGCTGCTTTGCACCAGGAGAGTGTAACATTGGTGGACTCTTGGTGTTACAGCACGAGCCCCCAAGGCTTTTGATGCAACATAAGATCTGCAAAGATTGTCAGACTTGGCTTCACTTACAAATTAACACCTCATGGCGGTAGGAAGAAAGTTTCACATATTGGGGGCTCAGATTTACTTTGACACAACGTAGCACAGCAACCAAAGTTTTCGAGCTGTATTGTTTTAAAGGGAAAGAGAAAAAATCACTGATCTGCTAAAATAAGAGACATAGGGGCATATTAGCAAGAACCTCGTTAAAATTATCGCAGTTTTAGCGGAAGGAAACTGCCGCTAAAGCGGCAATAATGGGCTTGCTAATATGCGTCATAGAATTTCAATAGAAGTCCAGGTTAGATGAGCAGGACATCTAACCTGGGCTTCTATTGAATTCTAGAGGGGGAGCGACCCTTGACCCTACCAGGTAGGTCGCCCCCCCTCCACACAGCACCACCTGTGTGTCACTGCCCCAGCTGCCGCTGCTGCTGAGGAAGTTCGAGGCCCTCCACCACCCGCAGGCTACCACCTGCGCCTCATCCAATGTGGAAAAGTAAATTTTGCCATGTTATATGTGCCTACGTGTTCCCCATGTTATGTTATATGTGCATGATCGATATGCATGTATTCCCTTATGATCAATTAAAGACGCAATTACAGTTGTGTCCATCTCTAGTATGCCAGTTTCCAGTCTTCGTGAATACAACGAATATCAGGCCTATGTAAAGTTACGTTTCCACGTTTTACAGTGTGCACGTTAATTCATTGAATTATCCCCGTTTCTAGGCCTCAAAAGGGCCCGGACTCAGATTCAGCTCCTGTCTCCTGAACCCTCTCCGAGGAGCGATACAGCCCCCACCTGTATCCCTGACCCTTCACTTACTTCATGCCTCGCAGTGCCCGGCTCGGCCTGGCTCTGCCTCCCAGTCTGCCAAGAGTATGTTATGATTCTAGTTATCAGTCCAGCTCTCCTTCTCTGCATTCCTAAGCTACTGAATCGCATCGATAGTTTCCGTCATGGTCTAGCCTTTATGTCTCCATGTAAGAGAAATACTGTATTAATATTCATAGAATATTCCTCACACACACACTACATGTAGAATTATGCATACACCAGCCTTAGAGTCTGTTAGCCTTTGCCCTGATAACTTTTGGATTCTATCAACATGTTCTCTAAACACCAGATACTAGATAGGCTTTAGGTACATGTCGCTCTGACACTCCAGACTTTAGTCTCCTCTTCTAGCGCAGAAGTCATAAGCCCCAGTTCTCCCTAGTAACACGTCATTGCCAGTTTGCGCGCACCACTAGGTTAGAGGTCCCAGCTGCTCAGGTAGCCCCCTCCATGTCTCCGCCCCGTTTATGACATATTCTGTTACGTTTACATCACATGTCTATGTATACGCCCTGTACACACCTCTTGTTACACCCACTTTATGCCTTATCTTTCGCGACTGCTACAAACTCCGCCTACTGCTACGCCTACTGTATTGAATACAATGTATTTTGTTTAACTATATATACTGATGTTCTGTTATTAAAAGTGTGCGCACCATTCCCAGATCCTGCCCACGGCAGCTGCCGGGCCCTGCTACCCTATTCCCCAGCGCACTTAGGGCGGCAATTGCAAAAAAGAACAAGTGATGGACTGAATGTGGATCAATGTCACACACTCCCCCAGTCAAAAGATCCGGGCCCAAATCCATCGTTTTTTTGCACTCCACACCACCCTGGGTCAGATAATGGCTTTATGCAAATCAGCTCTGACCCTGTTGCCCCATGGGAACAGTCCAGGCTGTTGTAGTTCGGACTGGACTGTTCCCATGGGGCAACAGGGTCAGAGCTGATTTGCATAAAGCCATTATCTGACCCAGGGTGGTGTGGAGTGCAAAAAAACGATGGATTTGGGCCCAGATCTTTTGACTGGGGGAGTGTGTGACATTGATCCACATTCAGTCCATCACTTGTTCTTTTTTGCAATTGCCGCCCTAAGTGCGCTGGGGATGCCCAGACGTGGGTCCCAGGCACTCCACACCACTTGGAGTCAAGCTAGCCGGGCTGAAGAGAGGTGTTACCTCGAAACCGGTCCGGTCCTCGGATGCTTGATTCCGGTCTGGTGAAGATATAGCTGTTGTAGTTCGGACTGGACTGTTCCCATGGGGCAACAGGGTCAGAGCTGATTTGCATAAAGCCATTATCTGACCCAGGGTGGTGTGGAGTGCAAAAAAACGATGGATTTGGGCCCAGATCTTTTGACTGGGGGAGTGTGTGACATTGATCCACATTCAGTCCATCACTTGTTCTTTTTTGCAATTGCCGCCCTAAGTGCGCTGGGGATGCCCAGACGTGGGTCCCAGGCACTCCACACCACTTGGAGTCAAGCTAGCCGGGCTGAAGAGAGGTGTTACCTCGAAACCGGTCCGGTCCTCGGATGCTTGATTCCGGTCTGGGAAAGATATGGCTGTTGTAGTTCGGACTGGACTGTTCCCATGGGGCAACAGGGTCAGAGCTGATTTGCATAAAGCCATTATCTGACCCAGGGTGGTGTGCAGTGCAAAAAAACTATGGATTTGGGCCCAGATCTTTTGACTGGGGGAGTGTGTGACATTGATCCACATTCAGTCCATCACTTGTTCTTTTTTGCAATTGCCGCCCTAAGTGCGCTGGGGATGCCCAGACGTGGGTCCCAGGCACTCCACACCACTTGGAGTCAAGCTAGCCGGGCTGAAGAGAGGTGTTACCTCGAAACCGGTCCGGTCCTCGGATGCTTGATTCCGGTCTGGGAAAGATATGGCTGTTGTAGTTCGGACTGGACTGTTCCCATGGGGCAACAGGGTCAGAGCTGATTTGCATAAAGCCATTATCTGACCCAGGGTGGTGTGGAGTGCAAAAAAACGATGGATTTGGGCCCAGATCTTTTGACTGGGGGAGTGTGTGACATTGATCCACATTCAGTCCATCACTTGTTCTTTTTTGCAATTGCCGCCCTAAGTGCGCTGGGGATGCCCAGACGTGGGTCCCAGGCACTCCACACCACTTGGAGTCAAGCTAGCCGGGCTGAAGAGAGGTGTTACCTCGAAACCGGTCCGGTCCTCGGATGCTTGATTCCGGTCTGGGAAAGATATGGCTGTTGTAGTTCGGACTGGACTGTTCCCATGGGGCAACAGGGTCAGAGCTGATTTGCATAAAGCCATTATCTGACCCAGGGTGGTGTGGAGTGCAAAAAAACGATGGATTTGGGCCCAGATCTTTTGACTTGGGGAGTGTGTGACATTGATCCACATTCAGTCCATCACTTGTTCTTTTTTGCAATTGCCGCCCTAAGTGCGCTGGGGATGCCCAGACGTGGGTCCCAGGCACTCCACACCACTTGGAGTCAAGCTAGCCGGGTTGAAGAGAGGTGTTACCTCGAAACCGGTCCGGTCCTCGGATGCTTGATTCCGGTCTGGGAAAGATATGGCTGTTGTAGTTCGGACTGGACTGTTCCCATGGGGCAACAGGGTCAGAGCTGATTTGCATAAAGCCATTATCTGACCCAGGGTGGTGTGGAGTGCAAAAAAACGATGGATTTGGGCCCAGATCTTTTGACTGGGGGAGTGTGTGACATTGATCCACATTCAGTCCATCACTTGTTCTTTTTTGCAATTGCCGCCCTAAGTGCGCTGGGGATGCCCAGACGTGGGTCCCAGGCACTCCACACCACTTGGAGTCAAGCTAGCCGGGCTGAAGAGAGGTGTTACCTCGAAACCGGTCCGGTCCTCGGATGCTTGATTCCGGTCTGGGAAAGATATGGCTGTTGTAGTTCGGACTGGACTGTTCCCATGGGGCAACAGGGTCAGAGCTGATTTGAATAAAGCCATTATCTGACCCAGGGTGGTGTGGAGTGCAAAAAAACGATGGATTTGGCCCAGATCTTTTGACTGGGGGAGTGTGTGACATTGATCCACATTCAGTCCATCACTTGTTCTTTTTTGCAATTGCCGCCCTAAGTGCGCTGGGGATGCCCAGACGTGGGTCCCAGGCACTCCACACCACTTGGAGTCAAGCTAGCCGGGCTGAAGAGAGGTGTTACCTCGAAACCGGTCCGGTCCTCGGATGCTTGATTCCGGTCTGGGAAAGATATGGCTGTTGTAGTTCGGACTGGACTGTTCCCATGGGGCAACAGGGTCAGAGCTGATTTGCATAAAGCCATTATCTGACCCAGGGTGGTGTGGAGTGCAAAAAAACGATGGATTTGGGCCCAGATCTTTTGACTGGGGGAGTGTGTGACATTGATCCACATTCAGTCCATCACTTGTTCTTTTTTGCAATTGCCGCCCTAAGTGCGCTGGGGATGCCCAGACGTGGGTCCCAGGCACTCCACACCACTTGGAGTCAAGCTAGCCGGGCTGAAGAGAGGTGTTACCTCGAAACCGGTCCGGTCCTCGGATGCTTGATTCCGGTCTGGGAAAGATATGGCTGTTGTAGTTCGGACTGGACTGTTCCCATGGGGCAACAGGGTCAGAGCTGATTTGCATAAAGCCATTATCTGACCCAGGGTGGTGTGCAGTGCAAAAAAACGATGGATTTGGGCCCAGATCTTTTGACTGGGGGAGTGTGTGACATTGATCCACATTCAGTCCATCACTTGTTCTTTTTTGCAATTGCCGCCCTAAGTGCGCTGGGGATGCCCAGACGTGGGTCCCAGGCACTCCACACCACTTGGAGTCAAGCTAGCCGGGCTGAAGAGAGGTGTTACCTCGAAACCGGTCCGGTCCTCGGATGCTTGATTCCGGTCTGGGAAAGATATGGCTGTTGTAGTTCGGACTGGACTGTTCCCATGGGGCAACAGGGTCAGAGCTGATTTGCATAAAGTCATTATCTGACCCAGGGTGGTGTGGAGTGCAAAAAAACGATGGATTTGGGCCCAGATCTTTTGACTTGGGGAGTGTGTGACATTGATCCACATTCAGTCCATCACTTGTTCTTTTTTGCAATTGCCGCCCTAAGTGCGCTGGGGATGCCCAGACGTGGGTCCCAGGCACTCCACACCACTTGGAGTCAAGCTAGCCGGGCTGAAGAGAGGTGTTACCTCGAAACCGGTCCGGTCCTCGGATGCTTGATTCCGGTCTGGGAAAGATATGGCTGTTGTAGTTCGGACTGGACTGTTCCCATGGGGCAACAGGGTCAGAGCTGATTTGCATAAAGCCATTATCTGACCCAGGGTGGTGTGGAGTGCAAAAAAACGATGGATTTGGGCTCAGATCTTTTGACTGGGGGAGTGTGTGACATTGATCCACATTCAGTCCATCACTTGTTCTTTTTTGCAATTGCCGCCCTAAGTGCGCTGGGGATGCCCAGACGTGGGTCCCAGGCACTCCACACCACTTGGAGTCAAGCTAGCCGGGCTGAAGAGAGGTGTTACCTCGAAACCGGTCCGGTCCTCGGATGCTTGATTCCGGTCTGGGAAAGATATGGCTGTTGTAGTTCGGACTGGACTGTTCCCATGGGGCAACAGGGTCAGAGCTGATTTGAATAAAGCCATTATCTGACCCAGGGTGGTGTGGAGTGCAAAAAAACGATGGATTTGGGCCCAGATCTTTTGACTGGGGGAGTGTGTGACATTGATCCACATTCAGTCCATCACTTGTTCTTTTTTGCAATTGCCGCCCTAAGTGCGCTGGGGATGCCCAGACGTGGGTCCCAGGCACTCCACACCACTTGGAGTCAAGCTAGCCGGGCTGAAGAGAGGTGTTACCTCGAAACCGGTCCGGTCCTCGGATGCTTGATTCCGGTCTGGGAAAGATATGGCTGTTGTAGTTCGGACTGGACTGTTCCCATGGGGCAACAGGGTCAGAGCTGATTTGCATAAAGCCATTATCTGACCCAGGGTGGTGTGGAGTGCAAAAAAACGATGGATTTGGGCCCAGATCTTTTGACTGGGGGAGTGTGTGACATTGATCCACATTCAGTCCATCACTTGTTCTTTTTTGCAATTGCCGCCCTAAGTGCGCTGGGGATGCCCAGACGTGGGTCCCAGGCACTCCACACCACTTGGAGTCAAGCTAGCCGGGCTGAAGAGAGGTGTTACCTCGAAACCGGTCCGGTCCTCGGATGCTTGATTCCGGTCTGGGAAAGATATGGCTGTTGTAGTTCGGACTGGACTGTTCCCATGGGGCAACAGGGTCAGAGCTGATTTGCATAAAGCCATTATCTGACCCAGGGTGGTGTGGAGTGCAAAAAAACGATGGATTTGGGCCCAGATCTTTTGACTGGGGGAGTGTGTGACATTGATCCACATTCAGTCCATCACTTGTTCTTTTTTGCAATTGCCGCCCTAAGTGCGCTGGGGATGCCCAGACGTGGGTCCCAGGCACTCCACACCACTTGGAGTCAAGCTAGCCGGGCTGAAGAGAGGTGTTACCTCGAAACCGGTCCGGTCCTCGGATGCTTGATTCCGGTCTGGGAAAGATATGGCTGTTGTAGTTCGGACTGGACTGTTCCCATGGGGCAACAGGGTCAGAGCTGATTTGCATAAAGCCATTATCTGACCCAGGGTGGTGTGGAGTGCAAAAAAACGATGGATTTGGGCCCAGATCTTTTGACTGGGGGAGTGTGTGACATTGATCCACATTCAGTCCATCACTTGTTCTTTTTTGCAATTGCCGCCCTAAGTGCGCTGGGGATGCCCAGACGTGGGTCCCAGGCACTCCACACCACTTGGAGTCAAGCTAGCCGGGCTGAAGAGAGGTGTTACCTCGAAACCGGTCCGGTCCTCGGATGCTTGATTCCGGTCTGGGAAAGATATGGCTGTTGTAGTTCGGACTGGACTGTTCCCATGGGGCAACAGGGTCAGAGCTGATTTGCATAAAGCCATTATCTGACCCAGGGTGGTGTGGAGTGCAAAAATACGATGGATTTGGGCCCAGATCTTTTGACTGGGGGAGTGTGTGACATTGATCCACATTCAGTCCATCACTTGTTCTTTTTTGCAATTGCCGCCCTAAGTGCGCTGGGGATGCCCAGACGTGGGTCCCAGGCACTCCACACCACTTGGAGTCAAGCTAGCCGGGCTGAAGAGAGGTGTTACCTCGAAACCGGTCCGGTCCTCGGATGCTTGATTCCGGTCTGGGAAAGATATGGCTGTTGTAGTTCGGACTGGACTGTTCCCATGGGGCAACAGGGTCAGAGCTGATTTGCATAAAGCCATTATCTGACCCAGGGTGGTGTGGAGTGCAAAAAAACGATGGATTTGGGCCCAGATCTTTTGACTGGGGGAGTGTGTGACATTGATCCACATTCAGTCCATCACTTGTTATTTTTTGCAATTGCCGCCCTAAGTGCGCTGGGGATGCCCAGACGTGGGTCCCAGGCACTCCACACCACTTCGAGTCAAGCTAGCCGGGCTGAAGAGAGGTGTTACCTCGAAACCGGTCCGGTCCTCGGATGCTTGATTCCGGTCTGGGAAAGATATGGCTGTTGTAGTTCGGACTGGACTGTTCCCATGGGGCAACAGGGTCAGAGCTGATTTGCATGAAGCCATTATCTGACCCAGGGTGGTGTGGAGTGCAAAAAAACGATGGATTTGGGCCCAGATCTTTTGACTGGGGGAGTGTGTGACATTGATCCACATTCAGTCCATCACTTGTTCTTTTTTGCAATTGCCGCCCTAAGTGCGCTGGGGATGCCCAGACGTGGGTCCCAGGCACTCCACACCACTTGGAGTCAAGCTAGCCGGGCTGAAGAGAGGTGTTACCTCGAAACCGGTCCGGTCCTCATATGCTTGATTCCGGTCTGGGAAAGATATGGCTGTTGTAGTTCGGACTGGACTGTTCCCATGGGGCAACAGGGTCAGAGCTGATTTGCATAAAGCCATTATCTGACCCAGGGTGGTGTGGAGTGCAAAAAAACGATGGATTTGGGCCCAGATCTTTTGACTGGGGGAGTGTGTGACATTGATCCACATTCAGTCCATCACTTGTTCTTTTTTGCAATTGCCGCCCTAAGTGCGCTGGGGATGCCCAGACGTGGGTCCCAGGCACTCCACACCACTTGGAGTCAAGCTAGCCGGGCTGAAGAGAGGTGTTACCTCGAAACCGGTCCGGTCCTCGGATGCTTGATTCCGGTCTGGGAAAGATATGGCTGTTGAAGTTCGGACTGGACTGTTCCCATGGGGCAACAGGGTCAGAGCTGATTTGCATAAAGCCATTATCTGACCCAGGGTGGTGTGGAGTGCAAAAAAACGATGGATTTGGGCCCAGATCTTTTGACTGGGGGAGTGTGTGACATTGATCCACATTCAGTCCATCACTTGTTCTTTTTTTCAAGTCAGTTGCAGCCACATCGCTAGCTATCAGACAAAGCGATTCCATAGTATTAGGACATTCCCTGACAGTACAAGTTCCACACTCCGTGGAAGTTCTTTTAAACCGAACACAGACTCAGCACTTGACAATTGCGCGTTTAACAGGTTATGAATTGACACTGTTCCAGCCACACATAGAAATCAGACGCTGCAACGTTCTAAATCCTGCTACACTGTTACCGTCAGTTACTTCAAATCCTGCCACACATGATTGTGTGGAAGTTGTTAACACCATGACAAAGCCAAGACAAGACCTGACAGATATTCCATTACCAGGTCCCGACCTGACACTTTATGTGGATGGTTCATGTATGAGAACAAGTACAGGAGAACTAGTAGCCGCGTATGCAGTGACTACTGAAACCGAAGTTATAGAAACACATCGTATTGACACTCTGTCCGCTCAAGCAGCAGAGCTAGTTGCTCTGACCCAAGCCTGCATACGTGCCAAGAACCTGAAAGTTAATATTTACACAGATTCACGTTATGCATTCGGAGTCGTACACGACTTTGGAGTGCTCTGGCAAGAAAGAGGTTTTATGACTTCTCATGGAACCAAGATTCAGCATGGTCTTCTTATTCAAGCTCTGTTAGATGCAATACATTTACCGACAGCTATCGCTATCATGAAGTGCAAGGCACATACGAAAGTCACTGACATTATTTCCCAAGGTAACGATCTAGCAGATCGAACAGCTAAGCTTACAGCTCAGACACCAGACATTCCAGTTAACAAGACACAGACATCCACTCCAGAACAGACTACTTGTATGACAGTTAAGGACCCTTCACAAGATGTCATAGACATACAGTTACATGCTACTCCCGAAGAAATCAAGAAATGGTCCGAACAAGGAGGGGTCCAGACAGATCAGGGATGGGTGACGAAGGGAAAAGCCACATGGTTTCTCCCCGACTCTATGGTTCAAGTCCTTATCAACACCGCACATAGTCCAGCACATCTAGGAGAAAAAGCTATGTTAGACAGTATCCAGAACCTTTGGTTTAACAAGCATTTACGAGCTGCAGCCAAGCAGAAAGTCCGTACTTGTATGATATGTTGCCAATTCAATCCAGGTAAAAGTGTCCCGGTGGAACAAGGTGGATTCCAACCTCCTGACCACCCTTTTGAAGTCCTCCAGATGGATTATATTCAGATGGAGCGATGTCGAGGTTTCAAATATGTCCTTGTAGTTGTATGCGCTTTGTCCAGGTGGACAGAAGCATATCCAGTTCCAGATTACACAGCAGCGACCACTGCCAAGCAGTTGGTCCGTGAATTTTTCCCCCGTTATGGACTCCCTAGGGTCGTGTATTCTGATAACGGCCAGCCATTCTGATCTGAACTCATGAAGCATGTTTCCCTTTTGTTAGGGTACCAGTGGAACTTCCATTGTGTGCGCCATCCTGAAGCAGCCGGTCTCGTAGAGAGACATAATAAGACCCTGAAAATCCGTATTGCTAAGATATGTAAAGAGAAAGGTGTAGACTGGCTAGTAGCCCTGCCAGTTGCTTTATTCTTTATGCGCATGGTCGCACACTCCAGATCAGGTCTGTCCCCTTATGAGGTCGTATTCGGCCGCCCCCCAAATATGTAGGGTACACCTAGACCCCGCAGTATTACAGATGTTTCCAGTAATATGCTGACAGATTACCTAGCTTCCTTGATGTCTGCCCTACACTCTTGTCGTTCACAGGTTGCCGCTGCATTTCCAGACAATACTGAAGTGAAACCGCACGAGGTCATTCCAGGTGACCTAGTACTGGTCAGGAACTTTGATCGTTCAAGTCCGCTGGAGCCTCGTTGGAAGGAACCGAAACTAGTCCTTCTGACCACCCGTACGGCCGTGAAGTTGGAAGGCCGCAAGGGTTGGGTCCACCTGTCGCATATCAAGAGATTTCATGGAATCCGGAAGAAGACTTTCTTAAATGACAATTCCAAAGACTGTTCCATTTCTAAAGACTGCCTGAAACCAGACTCTAAATCAGACATTAATCTCAATCCAGAACTGAAAGTTCCTCTGTTAGAGAAAACTCCGCAGCAGGAGTATAAGTTAAAACTCCGGTCTAGTAAAATAAGTCAGCCAGTTTAATTGTCTAAGTCCCCCTCGGGTGAAACGGTTAGACAGGTATCTGACATGTATGAGATAGAACCCCATAGTGAGAGAGTTAGTCAAAACTCTATCAGATGTATCGTTTTTTTAAGTTTTCTATTGTTTCTAAGTTTGATGGTTACCTGCACAAGTTATGCATTGCATTTATGTTTTCCAATTTCTCATGTAAATAAGTTTTCTAATGCTACAGTAGAGCACACATTTAGTGATCTGCCTCCTCACGAGCTATCCTATCGTCTTGCTATGAGAAATAACACATTCATCAGAATGTTACATTATTCACACCAGACCAGCAATGCTACTAATTGTTGGGTGTGTGGTCGACTCCCCCCTTTCCAGACACCGAAGGGAGTTCTGCCACTCTTTCCTTATCCGTTTTCACATAATGGTTCGTGTGGAGCATGGTCCATGTTAACGTCATCTTCCAATGATATGTCCCTTCTGAATAGAACATGTTTTCCAGACAAGCAAGGTCTCTCCCATAGAACAGGGTTAGATCTAGAAAATGAAGTTTACAATTTAGGTAATTATTCTTCGAATTTTATGGTCCTGAATGTTCAGTCTGATACTACTCCAGACTTACCTGCTATTTCAGTACTACCAGTCAAAGGCGAATTATGTGTCAGAAATAATGGTTCCGCACATGTAGGACATAGTGATTGTACTACTACTGTCGAGTATAGTGACAGTGGGAAATCTATTTTTAAAGCTTCACGTCATTCTTATTTTGTTTGTGGTCAGACCGCATATGTTCGTCTGCCCCTCGATTGGGATGGAACATGTTACATTGCCTTCCTACTGCCACCAGTTTTTCTAGCCCCATCTGATTATCACAGAAACACACATCTAGTACACGTCAGACATAGAAGGGAGATTGAGTCCCCAATTGTCGATCAAACTGAAACTGCTCTAGAACAATATACAGACTTCAATAAAGGTTTCTTCTTCTTTATAGGACCTATCCAGAATAGTAAGTTAATACGTAGATTAACCAGAACCCTTGAAGCAGTAGTGAATGAGACTACTTCTGCTCTAGGTAACTTAACCGAAGAGCAATCTGCTATGAGATTTGTCGTGCTCCAAAATCGTCTCGTTCTTGACGTCATACTGGCCGATAGAGGAGGAGCATGTAGAGTCATCGGATCTAGTTGCTGCATTTTCATTCATAATAACGCGCCGTCTGTTTATTCAGCTATAACCAGACTTCATAAAATTGCCCATCAGTTACACCAGAATCCAGGCACCTGGACATGGTCCGGTTGGCTCTGGAGTATCATATCTGCCTGGGGATGGAAAGTATTATCATTCCTAGGTATTGCAGTAATGATCATATTCAGTTGCTGCCTCTGTATACAATGTGGCCCTGCGATTTGCGGCATTTGTGCTACCTCTTGTATTCCTAGTCCTAAATCCCGTTCCAAGACAATTCGAGACGAGCAAATGATGCTGTATGAAATGATAGATGGTATCATGAATATAGATGTTTCCTGATGGAAACGTAGGGCACAAGGAGGGAATGTGGAAAAGTAAATGTTGCCATGTTATATGTGCCTACGTGTTCCCCATGTTATGTTATATGTGCATGATCGATATGCATGTATTCCCTTATGATCAATTAAAGACGCAATTACAGTTGTGTCCATCTCTAGTATGCCAGTTTCCAGTCTTCGTGAATACAACGAATATCAGGCCTATGTAAAGTTACGTTGCCACGTTTTACAGTGTGCACGTTAATTCATTGAATTATCCCCGTTTCAAGGCCTCAAAAGGGCCCGGACTCAGATTCAGCTCCTGTCTCCTGAACCCTCTCCGAGGAGCGATACAGCCCCCACCTGTATCCCTGACCCTTCACTTACTTCATGCCTCGCAGTGCCCGGCTCGGCCTGGCTCTGCCTCCCAGTCTGCCAAGAGTATGTTATGATTCTAGTTATCAGTCCAGCTCTCCTTCTCTGCATTCCTAAGCTACTGAATCGCATCAATAGTTTCCGTCATGGTCTAGCCTTTATGTCTCCATGTAAGAGAAATACTGTATTAATATTCATAGAATATTCCTCACACACACACTACATGTAGAATTATGCATACACCAGTCTTAGAGTCTGTTAGCCTTTGCCCTGATAACTTTTGGATTCTATCAACATGTTCTCTAAACACCAGATACTAGATAGGCTTTAGGTACATGTCGCTCTGACACTCCAGACTTTAGTCTCCTCTTCTAGCGCAGAAGTCATAAGCCCCAGTTCTCCCTAGTAACACGTCATTGCCAGTTTGCGCGCACCACTAGGTTAGAGGTCCCAGCTGCTCAGGTAGCCCCCTCCATGTCTCCGCCCCGTTTATGACATATTCTGTTACGTTTACATCACATGTCTATGTATACGCCCTGTACACACCTCTTGTTACACCCACTTTATGCCTTATCTTTCGCGACTGCTACAACTCCGCCTACTGCTACGCCTACTGTATTGAATACAATGTATTTTGTTTAACTATATATACTGATGTTCTGTTATTAAAAGTGTGCGCACCATTCCCAGATCCTGCCCCCGGCAGCTGCCGGGCCCTGCTACCCTATTCCCGTACAGGCTGTCCTGTTCCAGTCCTTTATGCTTAATTAAAGCCTGTCAACTCTAGCTACCTCGTATCTTGACTCTTATTTATTGAGCTATCTATTTGTATGAGTATCCTGAAAAATAGTACAGGTAATTAATTATTTATTTACCACACCCTGGTGGCCAGTGGTAGGCCGTAGGTAGGTGTGTTCATCCTCTGCTTTATTGCTTTTATTGTATTGCCTGTATTTTCATTGTTGTGTCTGTGACTGCTGTTGTCTATATTCCCCCGCTGCCTGTAGGTGGTCCGTGCCCCTTTTTATTCCCTCTGTTCCCCTCGCTGTCCCCGTGCTCTCTCTGCCCGGTCTTTCCTTTTGTACCCCTCGCTGCCCTGCGTCTCTGCCCGGTTTTCCCTTCTGTTCCCCTTGCTGCCCCCATGCCTCTCTGCCCATTCTACCTTCTGTTCTTAGCTCCCCCTGTATTTCTGGATTCTGTATTTTTCCTCTGTGCCACTCGTTTTTCCGGTATTTCTGTGCCCTTTTTGCATTCTGTGCCACTTGTTTTTCCCTCGTTTTTGTGCCCCTTTTTCCTTCTGTTCCACTAATTTTTTGTGCTCGTCTGCCTTCTGTGCCACTCGTTTTTGTGCTCCTTTTGCCTTCTGTTCCACTTGTTTTTTGTGCCCTTCTGCCGTCTGTTCCACTCGTTTTTTTGTGCCCGTCTGCCGCCTGTGCCACTCGTTTTTCCATCATTTTTGTGCCCCTTTTACCTTCTGTTCCAATCGTTTTTTGTGCCCTTCTGCCCTCTGTTCCACTAGTTTTTTTGTGCCCTTCTGCCCTCTATGCCACTCGTTTTTCCCTCGTTTCTGGTTCCCTTTTGCCTTCTGTTCCACTCATTTTTTGTGCCCTTTTGCCTTCTGTGCCACCCGTTTTTCCCTCAATATTGTGCCCCTTTTTCCTTCTGTTACTTCGTTGTCCCTCACTGCCCTCGCCGCTGCGTCCCCTGCGGCCCTGCCCCCCCTGACTGCCCACTTCCCACTCGCTGCCCCCACCTCCCACCTCCCAGCTGTTCCTCACTCCCACCTCCCCATATATGCCAGCCGCTGTGCGGCCATGCCGCTGGCGCACCAAAAGCGCGCCTAAGGCAAGCCTGTCTGCACCCGTCTGCACCTGGACGAACCCCTGGCCACCGCACCCACCACGATGACCGCCGCCACTATGACGCCAGTACTTCGCACGGTCTCAACTCCGGATGGAGCCACACCTGCTTTAAGGCCACCCTGAAACACACACACGGCCCATTCACTTGCCGGTACTAGAGCTACACCAGCGTCACAGCCGATGAACCACCCGCCAAGAAAGACCCCAACTACCTCCTATGCATACTACTGAACACCCGCTCTGCACGCAAGCATGCCGTCATGCTCTGGGACCTACTCGACACAACATCCCAGGACGTCTCCTTCCTGACAGAGACCTGGTTTAACGACTCCTCTGCACCCGACATCGCCATATCGGCTACAAGATCACCTGCAGAGACTGCACCAATGGAGTCGGAGGAGGAATCGCCATCGTCCACAAGAACAGCATCAAGATCTCGAGTAGCACCGACGACGCACTCAGCACCGCCGAACACATGCATTTCCAGATCCACACAGACCCTAACTCCATTCTCAGAGGCACCCTCGTCTACCGACCCCCCGGACCCTGCCCTGAGTTCAGCGACTCCATCGCCGACTTGATAAGCACACATACCCTGACATCCACTGACTACATCCTCCTCGGAGACCTGAACTTTCATGTTGAGAACAACAACCACACCAACTCCACAACACTGATCGATAAGCTCGCCAACCTCGGGCTGAAGCAACTCGTCACAACGCCCACCCACTCCGCCGGCCACACGCTCGACCCTGTCTTCTCCTCAAGCCCGCATGTCTCCGTCAGCCACACCACCGAACTCCTCTGGACCGACCACTGCTGCATCCACTTCGCCTTCCAGAAACCCACCACACACCACCACACCCAAGTGATCCCCGCCGCTGCTTGAGCAAAATCACCGAAGACCAAGTACATGCATACCTCGCTCTCAGCCCACCCAAAAACCCTCCAACACCGAAGACGCTGCCCACAGCCTCAGACGCTAGATCGAGGACTGTACCAACACACTCGCCCGCTGAAGAAACACCCCCACAGAGACACCAGCAAGAGGGCCAGCTGGTTCACCCCAGAACTCCTAGCCTCCAAGCAAGCCTGCCGGAAACTAGAGAAGAAATGGCACTGTGAACAAACTACGGACAGCCACGCAGCACACAAGGACGGCATCCGCAACCACCACCACCTCATCGGGGCAGCCAAGAGGACCTCCTTCAAAGACCGCCTCAACAACAATGCACAGAATAGGAAGGAGCTCTTCAACTTCATGAACAAACTCTCCAACCCCAGCTCCAACACCAACCACATCCCGCTGTCGCAAGTCCTGTGCGACTCCCTCGCCACCTTCTTCCACCATAAGATAGCAGACATCCACGACTGCTTCAACACCCAGACAGCCCCAATAGACAACAAACCATCCTTACACCATCGACCACGACCCCCTGCTAGCCTGGGCCAGCATGAGCATCGATGACACCATCAAGACCATTCGCAAAATCCATTTCGGCTCTCCGTCAGACCCATTCCCGCACCACGTCTTCAGCAGAGCAAGCAGCTCCATCACACCCCACCTTCATCAATCTCTCCCTCGAGACCGTGACCTTCCCAGAGAGCTGGAAAATAGCCTAGATCAACGCCCTACTCAAATAACTTAAGGCAGACCCAAGAGACCTCAAGAACTTCCGGCCCATCTCTCTGCTCCCCTTCCCGGCCAAGGTCATTGAGAAAACCGTTGACCCAATGGCTAGCCTACAGTTATGGAGCTAGCCAATGGAGGAGAAGGTGGGACAAAGCCCCACACTGTAGGATCAAAAGATTTCACCCTGTGCGAGCTCTGCTGCGCAGTGCTACGGCCAGGCGAAACCTAAAAAAGGGTATTTAGAAGGCACTAAATTGGAGTGTATACAATCCTAGGGCTGAAAGTTCTAACACCAAGCAAGGGAACGTCTCCAAACTCTATAGGGTTGAAGTATTAGCAAACGGATAGAACCTGAACATAGAAACCCAGCAGTTGCTGTCATCTGCAAACATGTCTTTAACATGATCTGAAATTCTCTTTCCACTTTCTATAAAAATCCTCTAGGTTCTGAAGGTTTTTAGCATGTTGGAATTAACAGCAGTTTTCTAAGGTAGTCTAATTGTATATATTTTCTCTCTGTCTTTTAGGTATAGAGTAATAAACTTTCCAACATGTTGTTTTGACAGACTGACACTGGCTGAGTAAGTGGGTAGCTGAACCAATTTTACCTATTTCCATAAGGTAAGTGTTTCTTATCTTAAAGTGAACTTATCATTTGTCTATAGTGTGTTCCAATCTTGCAGTTGTTATGGGAAACATATTGAGGTATGCAATCCCTAAGTTTGTGTACTTAATGCCCTTGAAGTGCCCTTTGAAATTCGGAGGAATCTGTGCCTGCATTTTAGAAGGTGAAAAATGCTTCCTTTCAACTGATACTTTTAAAATCCTTCCTTGAGAAATATATGTTTGTTTCCTTGCTTCTTTTTTCTTTTCATCATTTTATTTCTCTCCTTGCGATATGTCTGTCTTCATTTCTTATGCTTAGCCTTCTTTCTATCACCTTCATTGCTCCTTTAATTCATCTTTTTTCTTTCTTTTCTACTTTTTTTCTACTTTTTCTATCTTTCTGTCCTTGTTTCCTCTTTTGTTCCTTTGCTTCATTCTAGTTGTTTTTTTTAACTTTATTTGATTCTTTCTTGGAGGATATTAAATGACACCTACAAGCTTCTGCTGTTTTGAATGTAAGGCCTCTTGCTAGAGGTGCAAAGATAACATGTAACATAGGGGAGAGAGGGAAAGGAAGAGACATTGGAGATCAAAGGGAAATATAACTTGTGAATAAATATACAACGTTTTTTCCACAATGTTCAGAATACACAATACAGCTGGTCTAAGGCTGAATAAAGTGAGAGCTGACAATCGTTCAGCTGCCATCCTAGCTGAAACAACAGAAGGCTCCTTTAAACACATTGTCAATTTAATTTGCTCTCTAATGTCATTCATTTCTAGTAATGAAAACAGAGGAAGTCTGGGAAAAATTCTAGGTCAGGGGGTTACGTATGCCAATTAGAAAGAACAAGGGTCTCTGGAAATGTACAAAAAGTACCTGGCACGCTTCGAAGGGTGAGGACAATAGTGTAACATGAAGGAGGGAGATCTACTCTTGTGCTGTTAGAGCAGCATGCTACCAAGTTTTCTCACCTTCAAATGTGCAGAGTGCCATCCTTTTTAGGGTCTGATCCATGACCTAACCAGGGATCCTCCGACTGGTGTTTGCCTGCTTTCTCAGCTTGTAGGAGCTTGAGAGGGGCCAGGAATGTGACTGCCTTGAGTGCTCTTCCACTTGCTTCCTAGTTTATTGGGTGTATTTCCTCAGCTGTATCCTTGCCTTTAAAAGAGTCCCTGGCTAGTTCCCATGTTATCAGTTGTAACTATTGCTTTTTTTCATTCCTTTACCCATTTGACACCATGTATGGTTGTGTTTCTTGCATGTTCTTATTACTGTAACTTCTCTGATTATCCCCTCTTTTTAATGTAACCATCATATGCATCCCATTGCCCTTATGACCAGGTTGTTGCTGTGCCATTGCCCATATGTTTAGGGGCAGATTTACAAGCTCCTTGCGCCTCATTTGCGTCATTATTCCCATGTTAAAAATCACGCAAAAGTGGCGGAAGTGCCTTATAAATAAGCCCCTTAGTTCTTATGATAATTGTACTAAACGAAAGCCTGCAATACCTCATAAAAGGCCATCTCTAATTTCCTTATTACATGTGACTGGTGTCACCAATAGTCACCTGTAGTAAAGACATTGCATAGACACTCTATTGTAATAGCTTATTACAGCTGAGTTCTGATGTGACAATACCTTCTGCTAGTGCTAGCAGCAAGGGAGAAAGGCAGGTCATGGACTAAAAGTGCAGCTGAGGTTCCAACCAGGAAAGCAGGAACTGGTTTTCCTTCATCCTATATGTTTTCCTAAAATAAGAAATGTTCAGCAAAAAGTAGATAGCTATGGAGACACTGTTATGATTACTTCTGCTATAGGTCATTTCAGGTAAGATAGAATCTACCCATGTTTCAACACAGTAATCCTGTTAATCTGCCTTACATGGAATCATTCCTGTTGTATTTTGGCATAAACTGCTAATTCTCTTTTGATGTTTTTAATTTTTCAATTCTTATTCTCTGTCTTTGTGTCTTCCATAAACATAAATGACACTAAGGATTTAAGTGGTTTGTGTGAGGGGTTAGTATTATAAGGAGTAAAATATACTCTGCTGCACATTATAAGGATATTACAAGTCACCTCTAGATCCCATAACCATATAAAGCTACTCTTCCCTGAATTGTTATGTTCCTATAAGTTACATATATAACTTGCACATCTATTTCTCACACACCCTCATCCTTCAACCCACCAGCCGCTGCTTCCGATAACATGATATCTGCACCGTGATGTTTATGGAAACATTTCCAACATAGCCTGAAAACAAAGCAATGCCTTTATAAGAAGAAAAAAAACATACACGCTGTAGCCTGCTGTACATATAGGTAAGCACGTCAGCACTTTATATAGCATTAGCACCAATGATTCTATAGAAATGTTGTCACACCCATTGCCAATACTTGCCAATAAGTGTGTGACCCACATCCAGGTAACCTTAGGTGACCTCTTCAAGGCCAACCTTCCTGGTCACAGTCCTAGCAGAGTGAGGCAAACTGCCTGGTGCCAGGCGCTCTGTGCATCTTTGTAATAGAGAAAAACAGGGTACACCTTTAGGTTGTGAGAGACTTCATCAACAAAACATGGATATAGTCACGGGGAGGACACTAAACAGCTACACATTGTTCATGTGCCATGTGCGTGAGACCGGGGTGTGAACTTTAACACAAACTGAAAGAGAAACGATCTCTGCCCAGCGGTGGCCATTCTTAGCATTCTGTGCGTGACAAAGCTAAACACATCAAAGAGAGGCTGTGACAGGTCGGTGACCGCCTCAGAGCACAGTGACAGCACAACGAGACCTCAGTTCATGGGAACTGCTGGAGGCTGCAACGCATGAGCTGATGACAATGTGACAACACCAGCTCCGGCAGATTCCACAAGCTAAACGCTGCCCTAGAGGCCCCGCCCAGAATCACACGTCAATCATGCAGAGACAGGCAACTTTTACCGATGGCGGGATTTCACTGTCTTGTTCAGAAGCACTGCAGAGCTGACAAAACAAGGGGCAGATTTATCAAAAGTTTCCAGAGCCATAAAGTAGGGTAAAGTGGGGGAAACTCTTGAAATTGTATTTAAAATGTGCCCTTTTTTTCAGAGTAGATCGCACTTCAAGCTGCTTTGCACCAGGAGAGTGTAACATTGGTGGACTCTTGGTGTTACAGCACGAGCCCCCAAGGCTTTTGATGCATCATAAGATCTGCAAAGATTGTCAGACTTGGCTTCACTTACAAATTAACACCTCATGGCGGTAGGAAGAAAATTTCACATATTGGGGGCTCAGATTTACTTTGACACAACGTAGCACAGCAACCAAAGTTTTAGAGCTGTATTGTTTTAAAGGGAAAGAGAAAAAATCACTGATCTGCTAAAATAAGAGACATAGGGGCATATTAGCAAGAACCTCGTTAAAATTATCGCAGTTTTAGCGGAAGGAAACTGCCGCTAAAGCGGCAATAATGGGCTTGCTAATATGCGTCATAGAATTTCAATAGAAGTCCAGGTTAGATGAGCAGGACATCTAACCTGGGCTTCTATTGAATTCTAGAGGGGGAGCGACCCTTGACCCTACCAGGTAGGTCGACCCCCCTCCACACAGCACCACCTGTGTGTCACTGCCCCAGCTGCCGCTGCTGCTGAGGAAGTTCGAGGCCCTCCACCACCCGCAGGCTACCACCTGCGCCTCATCCCTGGTGGCCAGTGGTAGGCCGTAGGTAGGTGTGTTCATCCTCCGCTTTATTGCTTTTATTGTATTGCCTGTATTTCATTGTTGTGTCTGTGACTGCTGTTGTCTATTTTCCCCCGCTGCCTGTAGGTGGTCCGTGCCCCTTTTTATTCCCTCTGTTCCCCTCGCTGTCCCCGTGCTCTCTCTGCCCGTTCTTTCCTTTTGTACCCCTCGCTGCCCCGCGTCTCTGCCCGGTTTTCCCTTCTGTTCCCCTTGCTGCCCCCATGCCTCTCTGCCCATTCTGCCTTCTCTTCTTAGCTCCCCCTGTATTTCTGGATTCTGTATTTTGCCTCTGTGCCACTCGTTTTTCCGGTATTTCTGTGCCCTTTTTGCCTTCTGTGCCACTTGTTTTTCCCTCGTTTTTGTGCCCCTTTTTCCTTCTGTTCCACTAATTTTTTTGTGCTCGTCTGCCTTCTGTGCCACTCGTTTTTGTGCTCCTTTTGCCTTCTGTTCCACTTGTTTTTTGTGTCCTTCTGCCGTCTGTTCCACTCATTTTTTTGTGCCCTTCTGCCGCCTGTGCCACTAGTTTTTCCTTCATTTTTGTGCCCCTTTTGCCTTCTGTTCCAATCGTTTTTTGTGCCCTTCTGCCCTCTGTTCCACTCGTTTTTTGTGCCCTTCTGCCATCTGTGCCACTCGTTTTTCCCTCGTTTCTGGGCCCCTTTTGCCTTCTGTTCCACTCATTTTTTGTGCCCTTTTGCCTTCTGTGCCACCCGTTTTTCCCTCGATATTGTGCCCCTTTTTCCTTCTGTTACCTTCGTTGTCCCTCACTGCCCTAGCCGCTGCGTCCCCTGCGGCCCTGCCCCCCCTGACTGCCCACTTCCCATTCGCTGCCCCCACCTCCCACCTCCCAGCTGTTCCTCACTCCCACCTCCCCATATATGCCAGCCGCTGTGCGGCCATGCCGCTGCTGCACCAAAGGCGCGCCTAAGGCAAGCCAGTCTGCACCCGTCTGCACCTGGACGAACCCCTGGCCACCGCACCCACCACGACGACCGCCGCCACAATGACGCCAGTACTTCGCAAGGTCTCAACTCCGGATGGAGCCACACCTGCTTTAAGGCCACCCTGAAACACACACACGGCCCATTCACTTGCCGGAACTAGAGCTACACCAGCGTCACAGCCGATGAACCACCCACCAAGAAAGACCCCAACTACCTCCTATGCATACTACTGAACACCCGCTCTGCACGCAAGCATGCCGTCATGCTCTGGGACCTACTCGACACAACATCCCAGGACGTCTCCTTCCTGACAGAGACCTGGTTTAACGACTCCTCTGCACCCGACATCGCCATATCGGCTACAAGATCACCTGCAGAGACTGCACCAATGGAGTCGGAGGAGGAATCGCCATCGTCCACAAGAACAGCATCAAGATCTCGACTAGCACCAACGACGCACTCAGCACCGCCGAACACATGCATTTCCAGATCCACACAGACCCTAACTCCATTCTCAGAGGCACCCTCGTCTACCGACCCCCCGGACCCTGCCCTGAGTTCAGCGACTCCATCGCCGACTTGATTAGCAGACGTACCCTGACATCCACTGACTACATCCTCCTCGGAGACCTGAACTTTCATGTTGAGAACAACAACCACACCAACTCCACAACACTGATCGATAAACTCGCCAACCTCGGGCTGAAGCAACTCGTCACAACGCCCACCCACTCCGCCGGCCACACGCTCGACCCTGTCTTCTCCTCAAGCCTGCATGTCTCCGTCAGCCACACCACCGAACTCCTCTGGACCGACCACCGCTGCATCCACTTCGCCTTCCAGATACCCACCAAACACCACCACACCCAAGAGATCCCCGCCGCTGCTTGAGCAAAATCACCGAAGACCAACTACATGCATACCTCGCTCTCAGCCCACCCACAAACCCTCCAACACCGAAGACGCTGCCCACAGCCTCAGATGCTAGATCGAGGACTGCACCAACACACTCGCCCGCTGAAGAAACCCCCCCACAGAGACACCAGCAAGAGGGCCAGCTGGCTCACCCCAGAACTCCTAGCCTCCAAGCAAGCCTTCCGGAAACTAGAGAAGAAATGGCACTGTGAACAAACTACGGACAGCCACGCAGCACACAAGGACGGCATCCGCAACCACCACCACCTCATCGGGGCAGCCAAGAGGACCTCCTTCAAAGACCGCCTCAACAACAATGCACAGAAGGAGCTCTTCAACATCATGAACAAACTCTCCAACCCCAGCTCCAACACCAACGACATCCCGCTGTCGCAAGTCCTGTGCGACTCCCTCGCCACCTTCTTCCACCACAAGATAGCAGACATCCACGACTGCTTCAACACCCAGACAGCCCCATTAGACAACAAACCATCCTTACACCATCGACCACGACCCCCTGCTAGCCTGGGCCAGCATGAGCATCGATGACACCATCAAGACCATGCGCACAATCCATTCCGGCTCTCCGTCCGACCCATTCCCGCACCACGTCTTCAGCAGAGCAAGCAGCTCCATCACACCCCACCTTCATCAATCTCTCCCTCGAGACCGTGACCTTCCCAGAGAGCTGGAAACAAGCCTAGATCAACGCCCTACTCAAATAACTTAAGGCAGACCCAAGAGACCTCAAGAACTTCCGGCCCGTCTCTCTGCTCCCCTCCCCGGCCAAGGTCATTGAGAAAACCGTTGACCCGATACCTCGAAGAAAACAGAATCCTGGTCCCTTCCCAGTCAGGGGTCCGCAGCAACCACAGCACCGAGACAACCCTCATCGCCGCCACCGTCGACATCAGGACCCTGCTGGACAACGGCGAGACAGAGGCACTCATCCTCCTAGACCTCTCTGCCGCCTTCGACACCGTCTGCCACCGCACACTATGCGCACGCCTCCACGCCGCAGGTATCCAAGACAAGGCTCTGGATTGGACCACCTCCTTCCTCTCCGGCAAAACCCAGAGCGTCCGCCTCCCCCCATTCCGTTCCAAAGCCTCTGAGATCATCTGCTGTGTACCCCAGGGATCCTCCCTCAGCCTGACACTGTTCAACATATATGTGGCCCTGCTTGCACACCTAGCCCGACAGCACAACCTCAACATAATCTCCTACGCCAACGCCACTCAGCAGATCCTCTCCTTCACCAAGGACCCCATCACCGCCAAAGCCAACCTCCATGAAGGAATGACGGCCGTTGCCGACTGGATGAAGACCAGCCATCTGAAGCTGAACTCGGACAAGACAGAGGTCCTCATCCCAGGCTCCAACCCTTCAGCCTGGGACGACTCCTGGTGGCTTACGGCACTGGGAGCAGCCCCGACACCCACCGACCACGCATGCAACCTGGGAATCATCCTTGACTCAATGCTCTCAATGACCAAGCAAGTCAACGCCGTCACCTCCTCCTGCTTCAACACCCTCCGCATGCTCCTTAAGATCTACAGATGGATCCCGACAGATACAAGAATGACTGTCACCCAGGCCCTATTCAGCAGCAGACTCGACTACGGAAACGCCTTCTACGCGGGAGCCCCGACCAAACTAATCAAACGACTACAACGCATCCAAAACGCCTTGGCACGAGTGATCCTTGATGTACCATGCCATGGCCACATCCCCCCCATCTGAGAAACCTGCACTGGCTCCCTGGCCTATCCTTCAAGCTCCTCACCCACGCACAGAAGGCGCTCCACAAGACCGTCCCAGCCTACCTGAACAGACGGCTCTCCTTCTACATCCCCAACCGCCAGCTACGCTCTGCCGACCTCTCACTTGCCACTGTCCCCTGCATCCGAAGAACAACCAACAGTGGGAGACCCTTCTCCCACCTCACCGCCAAGACATGGAACACCCTCCCATTGAGCCTACGACAGACCCAAGACCAGCTGCCCTTCAGGAGGATACTCAAGACCTGGCTGTTCGATCAGTAGCGCCCCCCAGCGCCTTGAGACCCTCGCAGGTATGTAGTGCGCTTTACAAATGATTGATTGATTGATTTTTTGATTGATTGATTGAATTCTATAACACATTTTAGCCAGCCCATTATCACCGTGTTAGCTGCAGGTTCCTGCCACTAAAATGGCGATCATTTTAACGAGGTTATTGCTAATATGCCCCTAATTTCCTCTGCCCTTGCACTTTTGCGCTGCCATGCACTAATGCACGCACCATTGCTCTATAACTCCTTCTCTAATTCACAGGTTTGGTTCAGGTGGGGGCCCCTTTTAGTACAAAAGTCATTCTATAAGTTAAAAAAAAATAAGGAGAAATGAAATATTTTTTGTGGTTACGCCTGCCTCGAGGTCGCATCGGAATGCCCATGTACTGGACCTGAAATGCCCCTTTAGCACAAAATAGTTGACAACATTAATTTGGGAACTTGCCAAAGCAAATCCTGGTGGCTTTGTATAGTAAATATTATATAGACCTTGTTTACCAGTTTTTGTCACAACAAACACAGCACAAAATGCTAATGAAACTTTAACTGAATGTGTTCATGGCCTTCCATTACCCCTGACATGGGCGGGGGCAGAGATTGTCCCCATTCTTAAAAAAGGGTCGCCGATTGAGCCTGCGAATTACAGACCAATCAGTCTCATTGATGATACACAGAAAATCTACGGTAGGATGTTACTGGGCAGATTACAGGAATGGATTGAAGACCGAGACATATTAACTCCATTACAAGCAGGATTCAGATCGAAAAATTCGACTACAGACCAACTATTCAGGCTCCAGTTAATTTACTGGAAGCATGTAGTTTTGGAAGGGGGGAGTTTGTATCTTACATTTCTAGACCTGAAGTCGGCATTTGATATGGTGGACCGTGACCAGTTGTGGAATATCCTACTGGACATGGGGGTTCCGCCATATCTTTGCTTACAACTTAAACGCCTTCATGAAAACACCTACGCTAGGGTAAGATACGGGAAGAACGATTCATTAAAAATGCCTTTCCCAGTTGGAAAGGGGGTCAGACAAGGCTGTGTATTGGCCCCAACCCTCTTTTCTTTATCCTAAAATGGTCTGATAGATGACCTGCTTCTCGCAAAAGATCTAGACGCTCCTAGAATTTTGTCATCCAAATTTCCCACTCTAATGTTTGCAGATGACACCCTGCTCCTCTCTAAGTCTTCAATGGGGATGCATAGGGTGCTGAATGAATTTGCCCAGTTCTGCAAGAAGCGAAAATTGGTTGTTAATATTAATAAAACAAAATACATGGCCTTTAATGCCACTACCACTAACTGCTCATATCCTCTGATGGACCATAGAACATTAGAGCAAGTTAAAACATTTGATTATTTGGGTCAGTCAATTCAATTTATAATCTTTATTCGGTTCTTAAAAAGACACCATAAAAGCACAGATACAAAATACACACATAAAAAGCTTTTAGTGTAACACCTAAATACATCACTAAATACGGGAGTCCTTTGATTAAAATGTTCGTGCAATTTAGCTCATCATGGGAACAGGCAAATGTCAATGGTCAGTTTTCTCTAGTATTTCTTAGTCTTATCGCTACACGAATAAAATTTATGGTGCAAAAGAGGGTATATGCGTCCTCCGCTTCCTGTAGGAATCTCAGAGCCGTTCTTGCATGTTTGGGTTTTATGTCTTTCAGAATCCCCACCAGGAACTTACGTCTAGGCATAATATAAAATGGGCACAATAAAACGAAATGAAGGGTATCCTGCGGAGACCTATGGTCGCAGCCGCAGGTACCCTTCTCCGCCAGTGTGTGAGTAAACCCTGCCGGGACCGCGAGAATATGATGTAGCATGTTTAGTCTGAACCGTGTCATGACAAAGCGGTCCTGCGCGTTAAACATGACTCTTAAATAAGGTTCCATTCCATGCTTTGCTGTGAGTTCGTTATAGGTGGAATTCGTGGGTTTACAATTTTCTTTTTCTGCTCTTGATAGCTTGAGCTGTTCCAAGAAGAGATTCTTTACCAATGATTTGCTCTCAGGTGTTATGGAGTCTGGGGATGTGAAAAAGTTTGTGCAATTGATTTCGGCTAGGGATTTCTTTACATAGTTCAGCCAAGGAATGATGTCACCTTTATCTTTTTTGAGGCAGTCCTCGATAATTTGTCTTGTGAGGGCGGCCTCTGGGTTAGTCCATATTTTGACCCATGCCAGGAGGGGTTTAATTTTGATTTTATCTCCTATGAAGGGTTCTCCTAGTTCTTCATGGATTATGTGGGCCGATACACTCTGAGGGACCTTCAAAATTCTCCTCATGAATTTATTTTCTTCGGTCTGTATCTGCTGGGCTTTGCTATCCAAGAAACCCCACACTTCTGCGCCATAGGAGACTTTCGCGCAACAAATTGCCCTGTAAAGGTTCAAAATTTGTTCCGGGGACCATTTTCCCAGTCTTTGCCCGTATCCCATGATAGCTCCTACTGAAGCTGCAAGTTTCGTAGAATGTTTTTCGACCAAGGGTTTAAAAGTGAGGTGATGATCAAATAGTACCCCCAAATACGAAAAGGTTTGGACTTTGTCGATTTTGTGTGACCCAATGTGAAAGGAAAAAGATCCTTTTGTAGGTTTTCCGACGGACATGATGTAGGATTTTTCCAGATTAGTTGCCAGGTCTAGTTTGTCCATGAATCTGACAAACCCATCAATCAGTTTTTGCAGGCCTACGGGGGTTCTAGC
Source organism: Lissotriton helveticus (assembly GCF_964261635.1). Taxonomy (NCBI): domain Eukaryota; kingdom Metazoa; phylum Chordata; class Amphibia; order Caudata; family Salamandridae; genus Lissotriton; species Lissotriton helveticus. The sequence continues at coordinate 44,454,530 of NC_136063.1, forward strand.
AAGTAAAACCGCGTCATCGGCGTATAATAACACAGGTACCGCACGATGGCCGATTTGAGGTGAGTCCACCTTGAGATTAAGCAGGTCTTTTTCCAGCGAATTAATGTAAATGGAGAACAAAAAGGGCGCAAGGATACATCCTTGCCTTACTCCACTTGTGCAAGTGAAGGGGTCGGTCTTCTTACCCTCTTGGCTGTACCTTACACTTGCTATGGTGTTCCGGTGGAGATTTTGCAAGGTGTCCACTAGCGGTTGGTCCACTCCTAGTTCTGCTAACATGCTCCAGAGCTTTCTCCTATTTACACGGTCAAAAGCCGCTGAAAGGTCCATAAACCCCATGTGAATGGACCCCTTTCCGGCGATGGTATATTTGGCTATCAGAAGGTAAAGATTTAAACATTGGTCAGTAGTAGATCTACCTTTCCTGAAGCCGTATTGCATTTCTGAGAGGATTTGATGTTCCTCTGCCCAATCTTGCAATCGCTGTAGGATGACTCGCCCTAAAACTTTTGCGGTCACGTCTATAAGCGATATGGGTCGGTAGCATTGGGGGTCATCGCGGTTCCCTTTCTTATAAATTGGGACTATGGTCGCCGTTGACCAGGACTGGGGTAGGCCTGCCACCACCGCCTCGTTTAAAACCCTGGTGAGTAACGGTGCCCACAAGTCAGGTTGACTCAGGTACAGGTCTGGTGGAATTCCGTCCGGGCCCGGGGCCTTATTTTTGCTTAGTCCGATTATTCCCCTTTTGACTTCTTTCAAAGAGAAGTCTAGCTTTGCCGGCTGGTGTTTCCTCGATGTATCCTCCAGGGCTAGGTGATTTGAGTGGTTATATAGGCTCTGGAAGTGGGTCTGCCATTGCTCCGGTAAGATGACGTTTGTGATTTTTGGAGCCCCTTGGTCCTGAAAGCAAGGGGAATTAATCACTTTCCAGAAGCTAACAATGTCTTTTCTTTCGGCGGCGTCCCTTAAGTCCTCCCAGGCCTGGTTTTGTAGGTTTTGCTTTCGGATTTTCAAGGCCTTTTTATACTCCACTCTGCTCTTTATCACCCTGATCTTATCCCTTGGTTTGCAGTGGAGGCTATCCTTCAGTTCTTTAAGCGCTTTGGTGCAGTTCACATCGAACCAGCGGGGATTTGAGTTCATTTTATTAGATCCCTTGGTCGTTAATGAATTATTTACATGTTGTGCGATTTCTTCGAAAGCCTTGATTTGGGTCAGTCATTAAACGCCAAGATGGGAAGGGGCACCCAAATTGCTAAGGCAAATTTTAAATTAACACAAGATGTAGGAGGTTTAATGAAAGTCCACAGGTCCTGTACGTCAAACATTATAAGCCCATTACTTGAGATCTATAAAGTCCAAGCTAGGGCAGCTGTCACATATAGGGCAGAACTTTGGGGTCACTGTACGCCTAATGCCTCCAACTAACGGAAAATAAGCTTATTGGAAATATCTTAGCTTTACCAGCAAGTACCCCACTGGTTCCACTACGAATGGATTTGGGTATTCTCCCAATAGAAGAACTTACCTTGGCTAGGCCGCAGCTATATTGGCAGGGGATGTGGAGTACACCGGAATTGAGGCATTACAGGGATGAACTGACTGAAAGTGGTACTGTCATTATTGGGGGCTGCAGGTTGCATACCTTGGCTGTTGTTTATCAAGGATTCCTTCTGTGCCATGGGCAGGGAGGTCCTATGGACCACGCCTGAGCAAGCATGTTCAGCTATTTCCAAAAGCCAATTAGCTAAGACTGTGAGAGCCTACAAACTCACAAGAGTAATACAGGGAGTAGCTATGACTAGCTTAACACAAGTGTTCCTGGAGTTTAAGTCAGTTTACCAATTTGAATTGTTTTAGATCAGATCCAGCCACCTTTAGCAAGGAAGCTGTATTTGCAATTTAGATACGGAACTCTCCCGCTCATGCAGTAACTGATAAGTGGGCTGGATATACAAAGTCTCTATGCCCAGGCGGCATGGTGGAGGAGGAAACACTGACCAATGTAATGTTCTTTTGCCCTGCGTATAAATCTTTCCTTTTTAAAATTATTGTTCGCTGACTTTTAAATTGCTTTTTAACTTTTTATTCTAAATTATGTTTTTACATAGTTTTTAATTACATGATTTATTCCCTTGCACTCCTACTGCGATTCCTTGCACAAACTGCATTTGTCACGGCTAAAATAGCTGCAATAAAGCTTAATGAATGAAAGTATGTGTGCTGCACTGTACAGCACACACCCAATGTGCAGAATTATTTTAAGTTTGCCCAGATATATGATTTCTCTTGGAAGGGTCTACATTCAGTACAAAACCTGTGCTACATATCATGCACCCGGTGTCAATGTTTTTGCGTATGCTAGGTAACCTGTGCATCATCTTTGGTTGCTGCGTGGCACTGCGCTACAATTTAGTAACTATGCCCCAAAGTATTACTTAATTTTCCTGAAAGAAGGCCGTAGGAGTGAAAATACAATTCCCCAGAGTCAGAGCAGCAGATGTACAGACATTAGGGAAATGTATATTGACATGGAGCAGTGCCAATGAAGTCACCTGTTATAAATACTTGACAATGTGTGGAGGATATCACTGCTACTACAAATCACAGTGGGTGGGATGAGGGAACAAGGCAATATATCAGTGCAACATAGTAGACAGCAAATAAAACACTTCCCATTTCTAGCCAAATCCCGAATGACATTGAGTATGGGTGCTGCTCACACTGGGATAATTCTGCACACAAATTGACAAATTGTGCTCTCAACTGTCAAAGAATGTTTAAATGTTACCAGATTAGAGTGCCAACGCTTCTGTATGGACTTCAAGGAGCAATTAAAACAAGGCTACCTTATCTGCCTGACCTTTTGCTGAGATTTTGTGGGCTCCTTACATCTAAAGAAAACTTTGAATTAGTTAAAACAAATGGAAAATTTTACAGAAAAATGTTCATTTGGGTGGGTTGAAAAAGCTAGACTCCTTGGATACTTAAGGAGGTTACTCTACTCAAGGACTTAATTTGCTAATATTCACTCATCTTTCTTTCCATATTTCTTTCCTTCTATTCTTCTGTAATGTATTCCTTGATTCCATCTTGTTTCCATCTATGATCAAGAGAAAAGGAAATGTGAGCAGCTATGTTGCTGCAGAGTTTTTTTCTTTAATGCAAGCACTGCCAAATATCTGTTTTTGGCCAGCACCCCCACTGTAAATAAAGATATTTCCAGCACCAGTGGTAAAAACACAGATTATATATGTGCACCATAACATAGGCCTGTCTCACGAATTGAGATCTTGTTGGACAGAGCGGGGCACTCACATTGCTACCCTCATAGGGCTGGAATGCTACAGCCTTTGCCAGTAGTTAAGCAGGCCTGTATGTGTGCCTGGGCAGGGTGCTTGATTGAGGATTGAGGAGTACTGTGTAGTATATGTGTAGTTAGTGCATGTCCTGAGTGAATGTATAACTGTTGTATATGTGCTTGAGTTACATTGTGTCCACTAAAGGTCGAGGGCTGCCTGGATTCCTTATAGAATACTTTAATTTATGCTTTCAAGGACAGCGGTTACCATTCCTTATGAAAAAAGCATCTCCAGAACTGTTTATGGCTTACAATTAATTGTTTAAATACCATTTCAGATCGATTCCAAGTTGAGACAGTCCTCAGACCCTATGCTTGTAACTGTTTTTTCAGATACATTGTTTAATTAAACAAACGGTTCCTGCTTTGCCAAGCACCTCTTCTCTGTTGTTTTTTTCAAGGCATTTCATGTTCAAGCAACATTTTTGTAATGAACCAGCATGGTAGATGATTGGTACCTTGAACCTGACTTCAGCTAAAGGAATGAGACCCGTCCCAGACATATTCAAGTCAAGGAAAGCTTTATTCAACTGCATTTTGTAAGAATCATAAAAGCTTGAAAATTCATAAATTTACAAACAATTCTTAAAATTACACACAATTCTGACAGCAAAAGTTTTAAATACATATAAAAATCATGTGCTAATGATAAAACCTTCTAAAAAACTCGACATGCCCGGGCAATTAGAAATCATCATTTATAATACTTTTCCTTTGATGAAGTACTTTCTTCATGAACAGCAAGCTACATGTTCATTCTCCAAAACCTGAAGTTTAATCAGTGCAGGGCGACATTTCCTCAACCATTGATATCTTAAAAGAGGAAGAATCCATACTTTCCTTAACTCTGTATAAAATTTACAAAATAAAACTAAATGAATAGTGGACTGGTGGGAATGATTATGAAACGGACATACCTGCAGTTCCCGTGACCAGTCATTCATTTTTGGGAAGGTCACAAGTCTGTGGAGAGTACCCATCCTGAATCTGGTTAGTAACCGCCTGTCAAAACCACCTGGTAAAATGTTAAATTTGGTTCCATGTTGAAACGTGTTAAAATTAGCTGGTGTTGTTTAACATTAGGCTTTAAAATCGCTTCTGACATTCTTATTGTGACCAGTAACTGGAAAAGCTCCTTTTTGTAGATCCTTTCTAGTAATTGCCTGCATGGATCTAGGGTCAGAGAAATATTCTGCGTGCCCTAAGTCATTCATGAAATTGTACACACACCTAAATCATGGAATCTTTAAAACCCCCTCCGATTAAAGACAATCCAATAGGATCTCTCTGTTTAAATTGGTTTGCTCTTTTAACCATATCCTGTGCCAAAGGAGAATGGGTTCCAGTTTTATAAGTACAGAAATGAAAGTAAGGCCCAGCTCGTCGTGACATGCATAAGAAGAGATACTGGGTGGGACTGATAAGATATATCTTAAAAAAAGAGTTTCCTACAACTTGGATCGAGTGGGTGTTAGCAAAACCCCAGACTCCCTCCCCATACATTGCAGTTGTAATGCCTTTTGCTTTATAAATTTGGATGAGCTCACCTGACGGTTTCCTGCCTAGCTTCCTAGATGAAGAAGCTAGGACAGCAGTTGTCTTAATAAGCGGCAGTTTTTTCATCAGATATTGCTTGAGCCCATTAGTCGCCTTTGTTAAATAATATGCTGAGGTATGAAAAACTCTTTGTCAGTGCTAACTTCTGCCCGTCCACAAACATACCTCTTGACCTCTGACTTCCATGACCACAACTCATTGTATAAGTCTTTGATATATTAATAGAGAGACCTAGGTCCTTCATAAAATCAGGAAAACTGTCCAGGGCCCTTTGGAGACCAATTTGTCTTTTGGACAGTAAAACTGTATCGTCTGCATAGAGGAGAGCCGGTATGGGACGTCCCCCCCCCTGTGAGAAAATCTTGATTATTCCTGAGCAATGCTTGACTCAGCCCATTGATGTAAAGATTAAAAAGAAAGGGGGACATGACACAACCTTGCCTGACCCTCCTTCTAATGGGAAAAAGAGCTGTGCGTTTACCACCCAATCCATAACGCATACTCGCTGTTGCGCCATTGTACAGATGCTGTAAAAAAAGAATAATGTAAGGGTCAACACCTGCAATTTTAAGAAACTCCCACAATAAGCCAAGTCTTACAGAATCGAAGGCCGCTGTGAGGTCCACGAATGCCAGAAACAGACTTCTCTTTTTAGCTCTTGTGTATTTCCCCACTAGTAAGGCCAGGTTTATACTCTGCTCTATCGTACCTAGCCCCTCTCAAAAGCCATACTGTATGTCTGATAGTATCTGACTATCTTCTGCCCATGTTTGTAGGTGCTTCAATATGACTCACCCAGCTACTTTTACCATGGAGTCCAATAGCAAAATGGGCCTATAACACCCCAGATCGTTAGGGTCCCCTTTCTTAAAAATTGGAATAATGATAGATCTAACCCAGGTGTTTGGCATAGAGTCCGAACAACTGGCATTAATAACTTGGGTAAATATGGGTCCCCAGAGAGCAATATTTGACTTGAACAGGTCCACTGGTACTCATTGGGGCTGGGAACTTTGCCTTCCTGGCTCACTCAGAGGGCTCTATCAACCTCTTCTAGCCTGAACTGCAAGTCTACTCTATGAATATTATCCTCGAACATATTGCTAACGGGTATATTGAGGGACTCCTGCCCATTATACACCTTCAAAAAGTGTCTGACCCAGGACTCCTAAGGGAAAGCAATTACTATAGCAGCACCACACGCAAGTTGTAAAAACTGCATTTTCACTGCTCTCCAAATAGCGGCACTATCTCTCTGTAGTGTCGCACTATGAATGGATTCCCAGGCTTCCCTTCTCATTGCACTTCTTCCTTCTTTGAGGGCCAGCCTATAATCCATTCTTGCCTGCATGACAGTATTGGGAATTCTGGTTTGCCTATGTAACTAATTTTTAAGGTTAATGTATGCTCGAGTACATTTACTATCGAACCACCCCTGATTCTTGATTTTATTACGAATGTTAGAAATGGGTTCTCTGGTTGACTAAGGCTTGCGCCAAAGCAAGGCAGAGACCACCACTCTAGTCAGGGATTGGGAGTTACATGCCAAAGATAACCCCTGCTCACCCCCTTGGTAGCTTGGCACAAGCAGTCAGGCTTATCCCGGAGGCAATGTGTTAAGCATTTGCGCACACACACAACAGCAAAACATCCCAATGGAACTCCACACAAGGGCATATCAAAAATAGCCTTTGTATTCTCCAAACACATTAGAATAGTAAACACATACTGTACACTGTGCCAACTGGCACTGGGCAATATTTACAAGGGATTATGTACACCTGACAGGGCCACATTGACCACTGTCAGAACCATCACAAAGTGAACTTAGTAAAAGTAAACTAGATCATAAACGTACAATCAGTAAACACTGAATACATTAGACCCTACCTCCTAAGAATAACTCACATTAGGGGCAGTAAATCACAGAGAACATAATCTCACTTGCATAAACCATAATATGCTAAACAACCTCATAATCATAAACAACAGTTAACACAGGATTCGTAAAACATACTATACACAACAAATTTCCTGGCACCAAAATCATATTAGGACATACATCACATTAGGGCCTGGCGCCCTATAAATGTAACCATCCCCCTGGCCAACTGGCCATCTCAAATAGGGGGCTCAAATGCCCTATGTCCACAAAGTCAGGGCTGCTGTCTAGGCAGCGAAGGTCAAGGGTGCGCCTCGGTGCAAACCTAAACTTTGCAGCTGCCCACTACTTGCTGGGCAGCTGAGAACAATAACATGGGGGGCCTAAACGATGCAGCTGGCACTAAATACTGCGCAGCTGGGGAAGGCCTGGCACCTCTGTGCTACTTCTGTCCCTCTCAGGGACTATCTTCAGAATTGCGCCTAAACGGTGCAGCTGCCCACTACTTGCTGGGCAGCTGGGAAGTACAATTGCTGCACGGGCTCTCACTGGCGCTTAGGAGAAATTGTGCCAAACGTTGGAGCCATCTGGCTCTAAGAACAAGAACAGGGGTGGAGCCAGCACGGGCTCTAAATTACATATGTCCCAAGCCCTTCATGGAGACTCTAAAAATAAGGGGCAAAGTGTGGGAGCCACTCAGGCTCTGTAAATAAATAAGGTACCCCTGGGAGCCATCTAGGCTCTGAAAATGCACATGTCCTCAGGGATCGCACTGGCGCTTTAAACAAACATCCCTATGAGGTTGAAGTGGCCCGCTGCCATCTGGGGCCTCTCTAAATGCACAACCACACTGTGCCTCAATCAGGCACCAACCCTCGGTCACACAGAGCCCCCCAACCCCTTGCTCACTCACCAGGCTGCTCTTCTCTGGTGGGGGCTCTTCCTCTCGCTTGGTGCCGGCCTGCGGGGCTTCCCTCTTCTTATGGGAGCCCTGTGCAGCCAGGCGGCGCCCCCAATTTCACCCGGGCCCCCTCCTGGGACCCGGAGCTTCTCTACTCCAGCTGCTCTTTGGCTTGTCGCCAACATTGAAACGGTGCAACCTAGATGCATAGTTACGGGATACTAGTATGTAATCTATGGTTGAGGATAAACCTCTTCCATTAAATGTATAGGGCATAGAGATGGGACTTGCCAGTAGATCATCCACGAAACCCAACTCAGTGCTAGAAATCAGGTCATTAAACAGTTCCCCAGCCAGTGTGTGACAAAAGTGAGTATTGCATATGCCCTCTTCATCATTAAAACCACATATTCTACTGTCCTCATATGAGCACAAGGAGCAGTTGAAGTCCCCAGAAGGAGTATTATTGTGTCTTTTGCACTAACATTACAGATAGAATTAAAGTCACTGTCAATATTCTTTACAACCTTTTCAAACTCATCTGGTAAAATATTATTATAAAAATTAACCAAAATGATACAATGAGTCAAACTTTGATGGAGTATGATCAGTTGATAATAACTGTCTCCCAGCTTTGATTCCATTTTGTGTATTGCCAACTTGTTTGATATATATGTGCAAAGCCCTCCCTTTACTCTGCCCGCAAGTCCCTTCTCTGCTGGTGCGTGAAATGTTCTAAATCCCTTAATATGAATTGGTTCTTTAGCCCATGTTTCCTGGAAACATAGTATATCACGGTTTATAATAAAATCACACCAAATTTAGTTATTTATCTGATTGAGCAATCCTGCTATGTTCCAGGAAATTATTTTACAAAGGGAACACTCAAAATTAGATAGGGGTCTAGTTGGAGCTTTAGTAAGGAGAATGGGATTAAATTTTCCTGTACTAGCTACTGCTTGTGTTAATGGTTCAAACAGCTCGGTGAGTGGATGCTAGGCCGGGGCAGTAAATTCTGTTCTGCTCGCGGATTTTGCGGAATTTGGGTAATTTTGCTTTTCGCGGAGAACGCGGAATTGCCATAATTTCAGTGATACACTGCTTCGTGGAATTTTTTGCTTGTTCGCGCTTTCAAAATGCGTATTCACAAGATATTTCCCCCCCCCGAACACGCAAACAGCGTTTGCGAACAAGAAAAAAGCATTGCGAACTGGCGGAACAAAAAATTCAGCATGTTCGCTGAACTTTTGCGTGCTCGCAGGGTTTTTTACTGTTTCGCGGAGCCTTGTGTAGCGCGACTACCCAAATTCCACCCTCCCCTAGGTGAGGTGAACTTCTAGTACTAGTCTCACTGTCGCACGTTACCCTTTCACTTATAGCGGGAGGTGGCCTAAATACTAGGTCGCCTTGATCTAAGGTGCTACTATTTAATGATGTTACATAAACACAATCCCTCATTAAGCCATCGTCTTGGTTCATATAACAGCTCAATGGTGCAAGTCAATCATTGTCCTCTAAAGTGCTAAACATGTCATAGTGATTACTGACTGGAACAGTATACCTTAATTGCCTTGTCCCAAAATATCTATCTTTGTCTGGGATATACTGCGGGAATCTATGTGGTTGGTAAAAGAAGCGCAGGGGTAGGTTGTTTATCCCCGTGATTCTAACTGGCAATTGCCCCCCTTGTCTAATATAGTTCGAACCACATCTGGTGACCTAAATGTTAAGACTACACAGTCTCCAGCTAAGGTGTTATTAGAGCTTCCTACCCAGCCAATCCGCCTCACCATCTTGAACTCTGTGAATAACATATTTGTGATTTCGGTCCTGTTGCTTAATAAGTGTAATGACTTATTCCTCAGTGTTGACCAATGTTCCATGTCCCCAGGGGACAAGGGGGGAACCTTGGCCAGCACAACTGAGTACGGAGTTACTTCCGGAGGAAGATGATGGTTACTTGTGCTTGAAAGGTTGCTCCTGGGTCGATTCAGGTATAGGGAGTCACTAAAGGACTGAACTTCCTCACTACGCTTATGATTAACCCTAGTAGATGTAACATCTTTCTGAGTGTTTGACCTAAGGTCACGCCCTCTGAGCATACCTTGTATGGACTCTAATTGCTTGCCAGTGGGGGGGCTCTTCTATTAGGTGTGACGCCCCGGCCCATCTGAATTATTAGTTATATGTGAAGGATCGTGTGGAAGTTGCTGGGTCGCAATCGCAGTCCCGTCACTAGCTATTGAGCCCACATTCCCACTAGGTAGGGCAGCCTTAATTCTGCAGTGACAAGTCTCGGGCTGAGATAGGGAGGAGCTGCTGACAATACTTTCAAAATTACTTAGGCTCTTCTTCAAATGGGATAATTTAAGCACCAGTGGATTCCAAAGGGCTAAAATAGTCATTTCCAGTTTTTTCCAGAACTCCACATTATCAATGTCCTGGTCTACGACTAAGGCTTCTGGAGCTGAATCCCTTTGGGCCAGATTATGTCCTGGACTAAATTCCCTCTCAGCAGTCTTTTGTTTACATCCCATTTACATCCCATTCTTTTCTTTGGTGGTGGTGCAGAGTTGACCCTTTGGCTGATTTGAACTTTCTGGCCACTAGTCACTACATTCGTCCTTGTTTGTCTGTCAGATGTACCATTAACATCATCAGATTCCAATTCACAAGCCGATATGTGTGATATGTGCAAATCAAAGGATATAGGGGGATTAGATTTGGAGTTAATGGCTTCAGCAGGGGCATTTGTAAGTTTGTGATCTGGGGGCAGCTTGGCTCAAATGATAATCTACGCTCAGTGAGGGCAATTTCATATATTAGAGCTGATTTGGCCCTTAGTAGGAAAGCATCCAACGTCCCTACAACTCCTTGCCCAGTTAGCGATTCACGCTTGCTCATGATGAGCTCCCCGTCATTCCCTCAATACAATATAATGCACATTTTAGTTGTGATTTGTATATTAATCCCAGTACCTCAATATCGCAATTTAACAATTTAACAAGCGTCCATGGGCATCCACTAGTCCTGTAAATGTCAATAAATGTCAATAACCAGGATCAGCCCAGCCTCCTTTGACCTCTGACGTGCTCAGACGGGCCCGCCCTTGGCCAGGGATTCACCCCCCCCCGCGTGCATCCAACGTTGCGGGTGTCGGTTCACGCTTTTGAAGCACTGCAAGCCCCAGTAACGTGGGCGGCTCCTGCGGCTGAGCAATATGGACCCTGGAGTCCCTGTGGTCCGTGCATGGCAACAAAATAGCTACAATGAAGCGAAGTCTCCCCAGACAGATTCACATTTGTGCATCAAGGAAGGTGAGCAGACACATGATTGGAAGTTCTGCTGAATCCGCAGGACAGAGGTCCATCCATAAACAGCCGTCACAAGGGTACGAAACTACATCAGAACCTTATAAGCAATAGCAGTAGGTAGTAGTGGTTCTGTTGACTGCACCTTTTACAGTGAGTACAATTAACTTATAAAAAACAGCAAACTTAGTATTGTTGGTGCTTTTGTGGTACATTAGCACCCTACAACCATGGATGCCTAAGATGTAATGGTACAAAAAGCTCCTCTGCATGAATATAATATACCACAGTACCAAAGCACTCAGTAAATAGTTCATCAGAAACAATTTAAACCTGCATAAAATTTGATGTTCGGTTGATGTTGATTCAAATTGAAGACAGAAGCCAGATGATAGTAGTCTGTGAACATGTATTGAAAACAGGAAAAGATAGCCAACATGTGTTTCATCATGAGGTGACTTCTTCAAGGCTAAATAAAAGTTTATTGGTTAGAAGTTAGAAAATTGATGCAAAACATATTTTTGCAGATCAAGAAGTAATTATTCACAAGGATACTCCATGATCCTGAAATTGTACAAGAAGTGGATATGTTGATGGTACCCCTATTCAAAATGGTGGCCTCACATCTGATAACAAGCCACAGGTATTCTGTAAGTTGAAGTTGCCATCTATGAAGTCATTATGGTATAGACCAAACAATGTACAGAAACCCTGCTAAGTTATCTGATTTATGTCGAGAACCGAACCCGGATATATTTCCTGCTGTATGTATGGAGCCGAAACTGGCTCTCAACATACTTCAGGAAACTTATCAGAGTTTCAGTCCATCCAACACATAGAACCCCAGCAGCAAGGAGAACACACACTGCCACTGGTTCAGGTGAACATACGTGGGTGACAAGGAGAGAAGTGGTGTTTGTAGAATGTGATACAGCTAGTGAGGGCGAGTTGTCGTCCCCCGGGAACGGGTAACGAGGGTGAGACTACAGGGCTTGACCAGCCAAGAAAAGGAAGAATGATGGGAAATGATGCTCGTGGCAGAAAAGGCACACAACCACATACGTCTCATACTGTCAGCGATGGGCTGACCAAAGGAAGAACCAGTAGTTATGGCACTCATGAACAATATACCATACTTTGTAATGGACACAGGATTGGTAAGGTTATGTCTAAGGGAAGAGACGGTCCCTTTATCAAAAGAATCTACAGTTATAGAAGGGCTCTAGGGTACCAGGTCAAGGATCATCTTTACCAAACCCCTCAAACTAGAGAGAGGAGAGAATCATGTGGGAGGACAGCTGTTATATTCTCTCCCATCTCTGACTAATCTATTAGGATGAAAATTGCTGAACAAACTTCAACTTTTCCGACAACAGGACCATGGCCTGCTTCTCACCGGGAGCTTCCTCCTTAGGACCCGTGTCATGGAAGCATCCCCACATCACAAGTATACAAGCAAAGACACCGCCTACCAACCAGACCACCTGCACTGAAGCGATTTTGGGATCCATGGGAAAATTCTTGGATATCTGCAAACTTGCTTGGCAGTGGGCACATCATGCTCACTGTCTCCTAGTTGAGACAGCTAAAAATACAAAAGCATTTATAACCAATAAGGTATGTGAGGAACATGAGAGTTGTGTTTACACTATATACACACACCTGCTAAGTACCCTGGGACAAAACAAGAAACAGGGGCAAAGCATGTGGAGTCATTTGCCATAACTGCTAGATCACATGCACCTTTTAAAACATAGAGCTCAGCCTATTCCACCATCAGGGCACCTCCGTGCACCATGAGGTATCAAATACACAACTGCCCGGTGCTATGTGTTGCACTCACCATACCTAAGGACCATTTTCTGCTGTTGAATACAACACCCAAATGAGTAGCTATCATAAAGAATTCTTTACGGTGAGGAGACAGAAACATTCCACAATAAAAATTTCTCCACCGACTGCATGGGGAGGAAGGCTGTGTATGGGATAGGCAGACAGTCATATGCATCCCCTACTCAGCGACCCTCAAGGATGATCCCCATTCAGGAGCAAACCCAAAGAGGCACTGCTAAATTGGTCCAAAATAAATGTAGGAGCCTTGCAAATGGTATCAGTCTTAAAGGAAGCTCCATCGCAAATCCCCAGAGGGTTTCAAATTAGCTATAGTGGCCGAGGCTAGGGCGGTTGGCAACAACCAGACCCTATGGAATATTACTATTGACACAGGATGATCCACCAAGCATATAGAATCTGGTTAAAAACATACCACAAACAGGAATAAATGGGCCAGGACCAGCCACCACAAAACCCTACAAATGTTTATTCACAAAGCAAAGCACAGAGAAACTTGATTGCACATTGAATTCAGCTGCAGGGAGATCAGTCACCCGCCACACCCCTACAGCAGGGATCAGGTATTTGGACAAACATGTAGCAGCGGTAACCATATACAAGGAAGTCAGCTCAACAGAGACTGGGGCAACAGCCTCAGCAGGGAGGGGTAACTGTATGGGGCGAGGAGTTCCAACCGAGCCTTCAAGAAAACATAAAAGCATCCAGCCAATGGATGCCCCCTTTCAGTTCTAAAACAAAGCTGTCCTCCAGTAGCGGGATCGCGGATTCCCATAAGTCTGGGATAGGGAAGACCCAATAACCTCCTCAGCACACGCCCAATAACCAATGCGTTGCAAAGCACTGACATGGCATTGAGTCAGTAAGAGCTTCACCAGATTATCCAGTCATCACTAGGCAGGCTTTGACAACAGTTCTTGGCTTTAGCCCCAGACTCTCCGTGTTTTAAAGATCCCAGTAAGGTTTTCTTTACATTTTTTCTTCAAGTTTCCAAAATCTTCAAAGTCTGGCCACTATGCCACACCCCCAAAATTGTAACAGAAGCATGCCCCTCGTTAAAAGTCCCTAGCCACATGCTAGAAATAGCAGATCAAAATGATCTAAAAGGGAGCAGCATGTGGTCTAAGGGAGAGGGGTGCATGGGAGACGGGAATCTGCAGTATCCATCAGAGCTCCAAGCAAGAGTAGAATGCTAAATGCACTCACCCCAGCTTCAGTCCTAGCAACTAACCAATAATAAAACCCCACATGCATCACTTGGAGAAAATAGTAGGCCTCGCCGACACATACCACAAGAAATCATGATCAGGTGTACATGGGGGCCATTGTACAACTTTCCAACCCACTTTGTTCCAGGATAAATAAGGTGGCAGAGTTCACGAGACTTAGGAAAACACTCACAATCCAACAAAAAGAATCCCAAAGTTAGCCCAAAAAGATATCTCTAGAGAAAGGGTGGAGTAGAGATACCTGGCACCACAAGGGAGTGTCAGGTTATACGCCACACGTCAGGAACTTGGCATGTTACAACCACCAAGCGGAAACCGCTTGCCCTTTACGCACTGTTGCGATTGCAACCTAACTAGGTTGGAATTTTTCAACACATTAGTTTGCTTGTAAAAAATTCATAAATCATTTTATTTGTGAGTATTAAGTTTTACTGGCATTTCAAATTCAAAAGAACATGAGATTCGCTTAAATATCAGTGAATATCGCAATTCATAAGTTTCTAAAGACTCTTATACACAAATCGATTTTCTTAAAGCATCATGAACAATCAAAGATTTCTTGCCCAAACATATAGCCCTGCCCAATGCATTTCGGGCCTGTTAGGCCCTTCTTCAGGGGCGATACCTGCAATCAAAAGAATACAAAAAACTTGGTCACATAAATGACATCTGGGTCTCCAGATACAAAGTACTTAGAATGTCACTGTTTTAGTAATAAAGCATGAATTTGTTCAATGTCACTATGTCCTAAGCGATTGTAATATGATCACAAACATCAACTTAAGATTACGCACTCACTTGTGTTCATGAACAGGCGTGTATGAAGGAAGATTTGATTTCGTAAAAATGCTGAAAAGTGAAGAGTGTAGTCCGTTGTACCTAAAAAACAAGCGCTCTCGTTAGAGAGTTTGTGGAAACCGAAATAGGAAGTAACAAACACGCAAAGCCTGAGATAGCACTTACTG
This sequence comes from Lissotriton helveticus, assembly GCF_964261635.1. Lineage (NCBI taxonomy): Eukaryota > Metazoa > Chordata > Amphibia > Caudata > Salamandridae > Lissotriton > Lissotriton helveticus. The sequence goes on from NC_136063.1 coordinate 44,469,590, forward strand.
CTGAAAAAACACAGCGTGGTACAATTATGAAGACTGGCGAGGTCTACAAGGTTCGTGCATACCCATGTGCTCGTTCACGTCTCAGAGAAATAACTGTATGAAGCCTGGAAAGAGCGTGACAATAAACACTCCGTCAGGAATAGTATCTACACCCAATGATACTGTGAAATAACCAACATCTGTGTCTCGCTATTTCACTTACGTTAAAGCGTTTATGTTCCAATAACACGGCTTGTGTTTCATTCCTCTAGCATGCTGCGGACCTAAGCACAACTTTCTCTGACTCAACCTGCGTATCACTAAAAGACAAAAGCAAGAACGGCGGGAATCAGTTCCACAGCGTTCTGATATTCAAGCCCCTCTATCTGCTCCCCAAACTATGCTCGTACCTGGTAGTAATTTGAAAAGCTTTTAGGCACGAAAGTCTCTCCTCTACTCGACCGGTCACTGGATCGGATGATGATCCGGAAACAAATTCGGACCTCACGACGACGGCCCGTGTTTATGACGCGTCTAGGTGTAAACATGAAAAACGGACTAATAAGAACCCGGGAAATTCATGGGCGCCATGTTGTAGTGTTGTATTGTGGTGATGAATGAAACACTTGTGAGATGCGTCAAATACAAGTACAAAAAAATAATGAAAAATACCGTACAGTATAGAAACATGGTGTAATCATAAAAACAATCATAAAAACAATCATGCAAACTGATGAAATATAATAAACCAAAGGAACAGTCCTCCTGCGTATAAAAATGTGCAATATCATAGAAAACACGTTAGATCAACTCGATCGTTGATCCCTTTGGGATCTTGTGTCTGAAGTTTTCTTATCCAAAAAATCTCTCTTTGTAACAGAGTTTTCGTGAGAGTTTTTCCGGGTGATGGGGCCACCACTTCAAGGATCTGGAATTTTAGTTGGGCTATGGTGTGCCTGCTTTTTTCCCAATGTACTGCCAAACTGCTTTTTGTGTTCTTATTTCGTATTGTACTCTTATGCTCGGATATGCGAGTCTTAGTTTTTCTCTCAGTTTTCCCCACGTATAACAGCCCGCAGGGACATTTGATGGCGTAGATAACGTTCATGGTATTGCAGTCTGCATTGATTCTGATGGGAATGGTTTCCCCCGTATGTGGGTGCTTGACTGTGTTGGTTACGATTACATTATTGCAGTGTACACAGTTTTGGCATTTTCTCATACCTTTGTAGCTTTCTGTGGTTTTCACTGGATAAGGTTTCAACAGCTCCTTGATGTTACGTGACCTCTTATAGGCAAAGATTGGTTTGTTGAGAAATAGGTCTTTGAAATCAGTTTCCTTGCTTAACAAATCCCAATGGCAATTGATACTTTTTTTGATTTCTTGTGAGCTGGTTGAGTATTTTGAAACAAATACCTGTCTTTGTAAAGGCTGCTTCATTTTTTTCTCAAACAAGGTTTCTCTGGATAGCTTGTCAGTTTTCTCTTTTGCTGTTTGAAGTACATCAACAGGATATTTTTTTAATAAGAATCTTTTGTGTATTATATCTAAATTGGTTTGTAAGGTTTCCTCTTGGGAACAGATTCTTTTAGCCCTTAGCATTAGAGAATAAGGCAGATTGTTTATCAAGTTTTTTGAATGAAAACTGTTGTACAACAGAGCTGTGTTTTTATCGGTTGCTTTGTGATACACCTCTGTGTCAATGATGTTATCTCCAATTTTAACTTTTACATCCAGGAAAGGAATACATTCCTCTTCAATGCTGTGCGTAAATTTGATGTTCTCATCCTTGAGGTTAAGTTCTAATATCTTCTGTTCCAACAAGCTTTTCGAATTCTGCCAAATTAAGAAAATATCATCTATATAGCGACAATATAGAACTGTGTTGTTTATCCATTCATTGTCTATCAGTATGTGTTGGTCTTCAAATCTTGACATGTATGTATTTGCATAGGCTGGGGCCCCAGAAAAACCCATGGAGGTCCCTTTGTTTTGCAAATAATAGACATTGTCCCATTTGAAATAACTATGATGTAAACAAAAATGCAAAAGTTCCAGTAAAAAAATCTTGTTGACTGGTAAGTTTTCTTGTTTTAACAAAGCCCATTCCACAGCCTCTATCCCAGCAGAGTGCGGTATAGAGGTGTAAAGGGCGCTGACGTCCATGGTACACAGCAGCATGCCTGGTTTGACAGTTACTCTCATTAGTTTTTGTAGGAAATGGGTGGTATCCTTGGTGTAGGAGTACCATGACTGTACGAAAGGTTGCAAAAACTGATCAATGAATTGGCCCAGAGGCTCGAAGATGGTGCCGCATCCCGTGACTATGGGACGAAATGGTGGGTTAGAAAGATTTTTGTGGACTTTTGGCAGCATGTATAGTCCTGGCTGCTTGGGAACTGAAACTGTGAGAAATTGTCTTGTTTTGCTGTTGATCCATTTCATATTTTCAGCAGTGTCTAATATCTTGTTTAATACCTCCTTGAGTTCCTTAGTAGGATCATTATCCAATTTAACGTATGTGTTGTTGTCAGAGACATGCTCAATCACTTTTGACTCATAGAAAGATTTATTCATTACAACAATTGCTCCCCCTTTGTCAGCTTGTTGGATTTGAATGCTCTGATTTTTTGCTAATTCTTGTAATATATCTCTCTCGTATTTGGAAAGGTTCCATTGACGTTTCTTGGAAGTGTTTATCTTTCTAAGATCATTTAGCACTAGATTTTCAAAAGCGTCTAAAATTTTGTGAGAGGTGGGAGCTTGAAAAACTGATTTTGGTCTGAACTCCATATATTCAGGTGGATCTAGCTCTGAGGTTTGATCAGGAAAATTGGAAAAAAAATATCTTAAACGTAAGACTCTCATGAATTTGAAGAAGTCAATTTCGATTTCAAGGGGATTGGTCTGGTAAGTTGGCACGAAGTTCAACCCTTTATTGAGAACTTTGATTTGTTGGGGTGTCAAGTCATACATTGAGATGTTCAGTACTAAGTTGGTCGTGTGCTCCTCAGATTGGGTTTTGTAACCTCCTTTGCCTCTCCTTGTCTTCCTTTTGTTTTCCCCGGAGGTTGAGTGGTATCCGCGTCCTGGGCGGAAAAAGACGTTTTGGAGGAAGATGCAGCTCCCTCATTACTTGTTGTTTCCATTACATCAGGTGATGTGGCAACTGTTGGAGGTTGTCTGGTAGCTTGAGTTTCTCCCTCTGAAACCACACTTTCTTGTGAAGATGTATTGGGTGTTCTCTTTATAAAGGTTCTCCTCTGGGCGTACACATCCGCCCATGTATACACTTCATTCAACTTATAGTCCAGTGTATCACGTTTATACTTCCTTAGTTTTCCCTCCTGAATTTCTTTTGAGTGTTTATCCATTCTGGCATTCATTTCTTCCAGAAACTTAGACCAATCTTGTGAATCCATCCTGGTCTTTAGATCTGATTCGATAAGATTAATTTCCTCTGTGATTTCATTGATGACTACTGCTAGTTCCTCTAATAACAATAAAATTAGGTCCAACGAGCACTTATTAAGCACAGCATACCAGCGGTCCATAAAATCTTTCTTCATGTGAAAACGAAAAAGCATAGGTTTTATGGGCATTCTTAAACCCCTAGGTATCCTCTTGGTACGATGATATTGCACAAGTGTTGACGCATGGAGGCGTTGATTCAATTGTCTTTTCGTCAAAAATTCTAATTGCTTTAATTGTTGTGACAAACTACTCCCTTGTACATTGTGATCATATTACAATCGCTTAGGACATAGTGACATTGAACAAATTCATGCTTTATTACTAAAACAGTGACATTCTAAGTACTTTGTATCTGGAGACCCAGATGTCATTTATGTGACCAAGTTTTTTGTATTCTTTTGATTGCAGGTATCGCCCCTGAAGAAGGGCCTAACAGGCCCGAAATGCATTGGGCAGGGCTATATGTTTGGGCAAGAAATCTTTGATTGTTCATGATGCTTTAAGAAAATCGATTTGTGTATAAGAGTCTTTAGAAACTTATGAATTGCGATATTCACTGATATTTAAGCGAATCTCATGTTCTTTTGAATTTGAAATGCCAGTAAAACTTAATACTCACAAATAAAATGATTTATGAATTTTTTACAAGCAAACTAATGTGTTGAAAAATTCCAACCTAGTTAGGTTGCAATCGCAACAGTGCGTAAAGGGCAAGCGGTTTCCGCTTGGTCATTTTTTCATGTTAATATATCGACACACATTGGACAGTGTGTCTCCCTTCTCAGCACGCGTAATCCACTGATGTTTATTATCCACAAAAAAAGTGTTTATTGTTTAGATTGATAGGAGTGCCTCTCCCATTACTAATTATTGTTATGTTACAACCACCAACAACACTTAACAGTGACACCCCCCCACTCACACACTCATGCACACATGTAAGTTGAAAGATACAGCCCACACCCTTAGCACACCCATGCACACACCAGGAGAGACAGGTTTTTGCAAAACTGTTTGCATTCAAATCAAATCAAACATATTCTTTATTGTTTTAGTTAGTGTGAGAAGTTGGCCTGGTATATAATATCCCCTAGTTAAAGTGGGCACCTTGCACCAGTCCAAACCACCCATGTGGTGTTGTAAGAGGTCAAAGGTAATCTTAGAAAGCTATCCAAGTGGTAGCTGTGGAGAGCAGCCTTCAGGCTTAGTCTTGAAAGAATGTAATGCAGCTTGTTTTTCCAGGATGCAACCTTATAGCATTGGTCAAATGAAAGGAGAACCACACAGTAGTTATAAAAAAATGCATTTATTAATATAACACTATATATTACGACACAGTATCTCCTACACAAAGATAATCATAAAGCACACAATACTTGAGCACAAAAGTGACTGTAAATAGTACTTATAAACAGTGGGCCCCAGGGGGGACCAAACCATATATTAAGAAAGTGATATAAGAATCACAACTCGAGTCAGGACGTAGAGAGAACGTAGAATTGCTGGGACCCCAAGGAACCACCCAAGGTGAGTAGATAGGGACCCCACGGAGTGTGTGTGCAGTGTGGGAACACGACTGCATGGTCCATACAAGTCTATTTGTAAGTCGCGGTTAGAATTTTACAGTTTAGGGACCCTTCCCAGTGAACTTCGAAGAAACTCTGTGGAAGACAGAAAGTTGGAGAGCCACCCCACCTGTGCATACTGAAGTACCCAAGTTACCAATCCCAGGGAAGCCAGTGCATATGGATGAAGTGGTGTCAGAAACCGCCGTCCAACCCAATGGAGGACTTTGAGAAAGGGCCTCTGCTGGATTGGAGAAAAGTGTCAGTTGGAATGCAAAAGTAGATTCTTGTTGAGGATTACCTGAAAGCAGAGGGGACAGAGACTGGGTCACTTAGAAGTGACCAGGGGCTCGGTAGACTGTCCCCCAATGGCAGGTGCTTCAGGTGAGATGACGGTGCTCTTGACTCTGCAGCTGCGGGGACCAGGTGATGTTGAGGATGACCAGGAGCTGAATGTGATGTGTCCCACGAAGGATGTTGAGTGCTGATGGGTCGGTGTTCTGCAGGATCACCATCAAGCCTTGGCAAAAGCAACCCCTGGAGGAAGACAATAAAGAGTAAGGTTCTGGCCAGCAAGGTCCAGGTGTCTCACCAAACACAGGGTAGTCAGGATAAGCCTGGAGCAACCATAGGAGCCCAAGACAAAGCAAATTTGACCCTCAAGTGGACCCACAGGCCGGAGGCACAGGAGTCGCGAGAGGACCTCGAGCAATTTCACCAAACAACAGGCCACAGAGCACTTGGTGTGAGGAGGTTGAAGATCTTGATAGGAAATGGTGCCAGAGGCTGGGGCTACTTGGAACCCAATGCATTTTTTAATGGAATACCCAAAAGCATATGCACTTGCAAATAAACTTGGTACACAGGGGTTCAAGTATTGCATCCCCCACAAGGGATACTGGCCTCAAACTCGAGGAGAGGGCAGCTCGAGCCTCAATGGACATACAAACCCACCTCTTGTGGTGCTGAACCTTTCCGAGGCCGGACACGTCTCGCGCCCGTCGAAGCCGGAAGAGGTTGGGCTGGGCCCATCCCCTTGGTTCCGCCTGGAAAAACCATTTGTGATTTAGCCAAGTAAGACTTTTCCATCATTTGTGATATTGTGCCCTGCACTTGCCAAGACTTATATCCCTATATCACACTAAGACTGAACTTATACCTGGAACTGAGTGTGCAATTATAACCAACGTGTAGTCATAAGAGACTGAAGGACTTCATTTACTGATCCATCTATTCTATTTACACAATTTAGGGTAGAGGACTGTATTGATAGCAGTAAAGATGGGGAAAAGGAAATTGCTTAGTCCCAAACCCAAAACAGGACGGAAGGCTAATACAGACTCCCAGCAAACTCTGCTGAGTTACCTGGCGGGTGCAATGGGAGACCTAGATAAACAGATAAGCTCAGCAGAGGAATTACTTGAAGCCAGCTCCTTAAGATCCAACTTGGAGTCCAACTACTCTAAACCCACTGAAAGCCCCAGACAAATTACACCTAAAAAAACTACCTAAAACGGCTGCGTTCAGCTCATTCCAGATAGAATCAGTTTAAGTGATTCAGACACTTCCCTACAACCACCCCAAAAGAAGTAAAAAAAACCGAGTTCTGTTGTAAATACGGGTCAAGAGATCAGTACAACCAACATAGTACAAAAAAGTCAAGTAGTTGACGGGGGTGATGTGGTAAATTAAAAAAAGAAATACACAAAACAAGGGGGGTGTAAGAAAACCTTCCATAAAAGCCCAATTTGGTACTGATAGCAATTCGGAGGCGTCTATCAATGATATTAAGGCCCTTACCACAGTGGTAGAAAGGTTAGACATGTTTTTGCAGCTCAGACTAGACCAAATGGAGCATAAACTGACCCAAATCAAACAGACTCTATCCACAAATAAAAGACAACTCAGAGACGATGTCCTATCCTCTTCCCGCAAACAAGAAGTGGTAATAGTAGGGGGAAATCCAACAGTAGGGCAGACAAACATAAATACTTAGAAAAAAGTAGTTGCAAGGTCCAACACCCGGATATCAAAATCCACCCTAACCACAATTCCGGGTGATGGCACTAAGCCAATAAATAAGATTTCGGATCCTTTGGTAACAGATGTTCCCTCCCAACTTTAACCGCCATACGAACATCTTTCTTCCAATCCTGAATGCCAACCTAGGATAAAACTGGGACCAGGCCAGCATCTCGATGTGCCGCCTCTTGCCACTCCTTATATTATAGTGTTAGCAAATGTTCCAAGGAAGCCCCCATTAGAATTAGAAGGGTGGGAGACACTGAGAAACAAATCATTATACTGGCTAGGTCGAAAAACCGGTTTAAAGGATTCTTTATTTAGGGAGTTTAAAATAACTAGAAGGGTTCAGTGGGTGGGAACTCACAGAAAAACACTCCAAGGAGATTGCATAGTTCTCACCTTTAGATCCCCAATGTTAGTCAAAGAAATCTTGTGGGCAGCAGGAAGTACCTATCTAGCTAGGGGAGAGATTAACATACTTCCATTAGGCTTTTTTTTATCCCCCCCGATCCCTATGCAACATGCTCATGATTTCGATACCATAAAGAGCCAGGATTCACATTATGAGATCCCCACCACAAACAAATTTCACCCACCTTTGGGTCTGGAAGGTTTAGATTGACTGGATAAGACAAGCCCTATTAGTCCAGAAGTACAGGGATGTGCTACAGAGGTACTTGAAACTGTAAACACTGAAATGTTCACTTTAAGTCCTTCAGATATAGACGTTGGGTTCTCTTCTAGAGGCCATTTAAAAATAGATAATATAGACCAATCCTCAATGAGCATACTTTTTTGGAACATTGCGGGCTTGAGCTCCAAAATTAATAACGAAATTTGGATTAACTGTATCCAAAAATTTAACATCCTCTGCCTGCAGGAGACATGGGCAACGTCCTCAATTCACATTGAGGGCTACAAAACCTACCTTTCTATGGCACTCCCTTCAACTTCTGGGAGAGCAAGGGGTGGACTGTCGATCTTTGTCTCCAACTTGGTTAAATTGGAGGAAATTGTCACAGTTAAAACACAGGTAAATTATCAAATTCTAATGTTGAAGGCGAATAAAAGTAAGCTTATTACGCTAGCCAACTTCTATGACAATCTGAAACAGGACGAAACAATTAGTGTAGTAAGAGAAATATATTCATGTTTGCAAGAATTAAGGAATAATTCAAGAAAGGATATGGTGATCATATGGGGGGGCGACTTTAATCAGTCAAAAAAACAAAACGTAGAAAAGGGTCTAAGAGGAGAAAGTCTTTAAAGACCAGCTTGCATCCTATCCCCCAATCTAAATATCAACAAATACACAGGGGATGCTAAGGGTCTAAGAAGAGAACTACAATAAACTGTACACTCATAAGTAGTGTGGTAAAGTAGTTAGTGTGAGGAGAGAAGAATAGAATACCCATCAGCCCACCCATTGGCGGAATCTCATCATCTGGGTTGTGTTGAAAACTGGTATCTGCTAGGTACCTCTCTGGACATACATAGAGGAATACTAGTGTCAGATCCACCAGTGAGAGAAAGCCAACAGGATATGTTGGTGGTTTGAAGGGATAGAAAAGTTGCAGTGCTCAAAAAAGGTGTGGAATGGTGAAAAAAGTGATGATTAAGATTGCCTATTATGATGCCAAGAATAAGACTTTATTGAGGGGGTCATCATATTGGCAAGATTAAAAGCAGAGTGAAGATAGTATGTCAAACAAATACTACTATCAGTTGTAAAAACTATATGGTTAACATGTTTCAGCCTAACAAGGCTTTCGTCAGGACCTGTAATTATTACACTACTGCAACATTAAGTGAGTGATTAAGTGAGTAAAATTAAAGAATCAAGACCTACCAGTAGTAATTTACTATGTGGTAGTCTCACATCGTGATGAAGAAGAATCTCTCCTGAAACCAAAAACAATTATGGAAAAGAGATAGACATGAAACATCAATACATCAATGCAAGGATGTATGAGTGCATTCATATTCAGATTAAGTAAAAAGACTCACCCATAAATTTTATGGAGATAGCCTCACCTCGCCTGGCACTCGCTCAGGTCAAAAGAGGCCCCGCTCTAAGAGAATGGGGAGGGAAAACAAGTATATTGATGACTACAGATATTTATTTAGCATCTGTAGAAGTTCCCTTTATTGCACCATGTACAAGAGAAAGTCCCTCTGGAGGGGGTGAACAATGAAAATAGATGGCGACTTCAAACTGCCCCAGCTGAGTGACCCAATATTCATATGTGATACTCAGTTTTTTAATTAGAAATGACCAAAAAAGACTTTCTCTCTTTAGTCGAGTTAAAATGAAGTAACATCAACATATCTAGTGTGGCAGCGATGGGCTGCTGTCACTCTCAGAACCAAGGATTGGACAAAGATGGAATTGCTTGTCTACAGTGAATGGAGAATTGCTTTCAAAGTTGTTTCTCCAAATGAAAGATATGGGTTGTAAAGCGGTGAGAGAAATCATTATGCAAACATTGCCCCGCACAACCTGCTTGTTAGAAAAAATAAATACTTTCAAAATTGTATTTTCAAAACAAAAAGCACAAAAAGCACGGGTTCTAAAGGCGGTAAAGTAAACCACTTTGCAAAATACTCTCACGCAAGACCTGCTAGTTTGTGGGATTTTGACTTTAATCAGTCCCTTTGCCGGTACAGTAACGGTCTAACCTGCGGTCTTGTGGATGAAAATAATGTTCAATTCACGCACTTCCCACATACACCTATTGAGAATTATTTGAAGGAAACGCTATTTGGACTGGAGCTGGGTTTGGCAGATGAGCTGATTACCCCACCCCCCATGCCCCTCACTAGTACTTTTAACGGAAGAGGGCAATTTAGTATAATAGATTATATATTAATTTCAAGTAACTTCTCTTCCAAAATAATTAGTTTCTCAACGCACGATATTGCAAGAAGTGATCACTATCCCTACAGTGTCACACTGCAGTTTCCTCAGCAAGTAGACGGAGGTGACTCTTTAAGGACTCTAGGGCAAGCAACTCTGTCTCTTGACAGACTAAATGGTTTCTCCTTAAAGTGGGCAAAAGTAGATCCAGCAGCGATTACAAAGAAAGTAGTAAAAAACTTGCTAAGGAAAATCGAAAAAATGCCTTGATCCAATTACTGGACATGAGGAGGTCCTTACTAACTTCTTAGACATAACGAAATCAATAAAAGAAGCACTCTGTGTCAATTTAAGAAACACCACCTCTAAATCCAAAGGTTGGTATGATAAAACATGTACTAAAGCGCAAGCAAAACTCAAAATGGCCCTCCGTAGAACTAATAGGGATAAAAAGGAAATAGCCAACCGGAGAAGAGAATATAACACGGCAATAAAACTAAGAAAAAGGGATTTGAAAAGCGAATTATGGGCCCAACTCCATAAAAGCTGTGCCACGAAAGCCCATTTTTAGCGGACAATAGCAATGGTCCAAAAATTGATGTGACTATTGATGAGAAACTGTGGATTGATCACTTTACATAGATATTTGGTTTGCCTTCAGAAGAGAATCAAGCGGTAGGCAAGACAATGGGAATTAACGGGATAATTAGTACACCTTCTTTTCCCATTGATCTCGATATCACTCTTGTGGAAGTAGAGTTAGCCCTTCTCGCTAACAAAAACGGAAAGGCCCTTGGCCCAGACGGGGTCCCAGTCAATTTCTATAAGTATAACCCGGCACTGTGGACCCCTATTTTAACTCACGTTCTGAAGACCTCATGAACGGTAGGGTTATTAGACTCATGGTCTTACAGTATTTTGGTACCAATTTTTAAAAAGGGTGATAGGCACTCTCCCTCATGCTATGGTCCGATTTCGCTGCTGGACTCTCTGGGTAAGGTGGCCGGACGTATAATTCTCGATCGCCTCCAGTTGTGGGCCGACGAGAATAAGATCCTATCGGACCTTCAATTTGGGTTTCGTGAGGGACTTGGGACCACAGAACCGGTCCTTAATTTGACACTTTTCATAGGTAAATATGTATATGCTAAGGGTGGGGATTTGCACATGGCATATGTTGACTTATCAGCGGCTTTTGACTGCGTTAGTCATAGTAAGCTATGGTCCATTTTAGTGGAATTGGGGGTTGATTTGCCTTTAGTAAATTTCCTACGTGAATTATATTCCGGCGCAAATGCACGAGTGAGGTACGGTCTTGGAGGACAATTAACCGCGCCGTTCAGCGTACAGCGGGGTGTAAGGCAGGGTTGTGTCCTGGCACCCTTTCTTTTCACACTCTATACCAATGGTCTTGAACAAGACATGGTGAAAGGGTGCCAGGACCTACCTCAAATTAAAAATCGCCCAATACCTGCCCTGCTCTACGCGGACGACGCAGTGATCTTGGCTCGTACCCCTCTCGAATTACAGCGTGCCCTCATAAGATATCACTTATTTATGGCCAAATTAGATTTCAAAATAAACATCAAAAAGACCTATTTTATGACGTCAGGCCCTAATACACGGAGACCTAAGGCAATCTTTATAGATAACATCAAACTTGAAAGTACAAAGACATATACCTATTTAGGGATTGTAATAGACAGCAAGCAATCGTGGAAACAAGCAGTTGAGGTCAGAAAATTGTTATTTACTAGCGCTACAGCAGCACTAGTTAGTTTTTCACGTAGATTAAGGAAACGACCCCCAACGGAACTAATATACATTTATCAGGCAAAATGCAGAAATACTGCAATTTATGGGGCTGGAGTGTGGGGCTACGGGAAGGTGGACTCTATTCAAAGCGTAAAAAATTTAGATTTCTCCTTGCACTACCGCAGGGCTCTGCAACTTACTCATTCCACATAGAACTGGGTCTGTCTTTTTTGACAGACATAATTAGAATTCAACCACTTCTATTGTGGCATCGCATATGGACATCCACCAGAACAACCTTTTGCCAAAATCTTATACAGGATTGTCTCTTTCTAGAAAACGCTCAGAAGATAGGCTGGATTGCTTATATTAAGAATTTCCTATTTGATCTGGGAATGTCAGAGTATTTTTACACACCGGCAGCAATCGCAGAGCTATCGAGGAAAGCATTTAAAACAATGTGCATCACACACTTAGAGCAGCTGCGATTGAGCAATGAGGTTTCCAAAAAAACTGTGCAACACTCGTTAATGGTCCAAACATCTTTGTCCATTCAGCCCTATTTAACCTTTAATTTAACCATTTATGAAAGGTCTTTATTGACAAGGTTCAGGATGAATACTTTCCATCGGCTCGTCACCTTCCCGCGAGCCAATGATTGGGCAAAGTGTCTATCCCTTTGCCCTTGCGATTAATTTTCCGCCCAAACTACAATGCACACTGCCCTCTTTTGCAAGTTTTTCACAGAGTATAGAAACCGTTGGATAATTCCTATTTTAAAATTCATGAATTTACGAAGATGCAGACCAGCATTTCTTCGCCTCCAATTTTTAGAAGAAGAACATATTGCGAAACAGGTAGTCAGTTTCTTGAAGTTTACAATGAAACATAGGACTAATTTAGATTACATTACGAAATATCATTTTCTGATTTTGGTCACATGCCTTTTTTATTTCATGTCTTTTAGATGCTGACTATCGAAACTCATGACTGTTTAATTGTACTTTTTAAAGATTGTACTTTTTATTTTGTATATATACATTTTTTAGCAATTTTATGATAAAATCATTGTATTGCATATGTACTTTTATGGTTTTTCAAATATATGAAAACCGAATAAAGGATTTTTGATTTGATTTGATTTGACTTCAGTTGTACTTTATGCTCCACAGGTCCTGCACAGATCCTGTATGGTGCACGGGTACAGACAATGCAGCAGACTGAGAGAGAGACAAAGTTAGGACTGGTTTGAATTGGGCAATGCACAGGGACACCAAATGTTCCCTCATGCAGACTTTCAGGCGTTGGCAAACGCTCCCACCCAGCCCTAATACACTAAATCTTGTCTGGGAGCTGGTCACACCTCCTGTGACAGGAAACCTATTGTCCTGCCTTCCGCTGCTCGAGCTTGTCTCCGCAGCAGGAGGGCATAAATGTGTCTCTGGTCGGCAGCAACTATTTTGTGCTATCCGGGACTAGAAGGCTATTACCAGGACCACCAGGAGCCCCACAAAGGATGCTTCTGAGGGGTGGAATCATACCTCCCACACCGGTTACTGGTGTGGGGGTGTGATTCTAAGATGTGTGACACCAAACACAATAGGGTTAGTTGTAGTCGTTTTCGAGATGGACATCAAGCTGTTGCATAATGCACCTCTACATATATATATATATATATATATATATATATATATATATATATATATATATATCGCCAGTAGGTAGTTATAGTTAGGACCTAGTTTCCATAGGAAATCCGCAACATTCTATTTGGATTAACTTTGGCGCCGGTGGACGAATCTTTGCGAATTTCTCAAAGAAGATGGCTCGATCCGTTCCGCTCTTTCCCTGAAAGTTTGGGGGGGATTCGTCAAGTGGGGGCTGAGATAAAAGGGGGGTCCCAAAACGTGTTTTCCCCATGTTATTTTCCATAGGACGTTTAGACATGGCTACAGCTCGAATGGCTGAATGGATTTATTAGAAATTTGGTAAAAAGGTAGAGTCCGGCTAGCAGATTACGCTTTTCTTTGAATGGTGTAAATCCGTTTAATAGTTTCTGAGAAAATTAAAGTTGAAATCAATTATATATCTATAAGGGCGCACGGGTGCGCGCACTAGTGCGGCTGTGCGCGAGCGGAATTGTGATTTGCTGTTTGACGTCTGTCAACATTCGATTCGGAGGAAATCAGGAAGTGTTGACCGCCATTTTGTTAGTGCGAGTGAATATATTGTACAGAACAAAGGGTTAGAACAATGAAAGGGGACAAGGTAGAGATTGTCTGGCCCCGTAGGTTTTCTCAGGGGGTGCAGTAGGGACCCTGAAAGCGAAAAAGTTGAGGGGTGCGCGCACCGGTCGCGCACTTCTATTTACAAGAGTGTGAAAAACTATAGTGGAGAGCATGGAAAGGGAGCAGGGTGGAGACTGTTTGAAGTCGTAGGTTTCCTCAGGGGGTTTATTAAGGACCCGAAAAGTCTAAAAGTAGCTTTTTTTTGCAAAAAAAAGTTGCGAGGTGCGCGCACCCGGTCGCGCACGGCGAACAAAAAAATAAAAAAAGATGAAGATAAATTAGAAGCTTGAGTGTTTAGATGTAAGGTGGCTCTAAAAAGAGCCGTTGTGTTAATTGAGTTTTTTTTGTACTTATAAGTAAGTACCGATGCAGAGTCTCATGTTACAGAGGTTGATTCTATTCCCCTCATCCGTGAAATGAACACCATCTCTCCTATAGATGCCTTGCATGTTGTAACGCAAGTTGTTGTGATATATAGAACCCATGCTATATTCTCTGAGGAAAGCAGAAACATATTTATTTACATGTTTCCTTGCTTTCTCAATCTTTGGACAATGTTGATTGGACCATTTCCATTTCTGTCTTTGGCATATATTGGAATACACCAAGACAGTTTGAGGAAAAAGTGTCATCAATTGCCGAAAGGTGTCTTTTAGAAGCATTTCCAGACCTACCCCAGTCAATGTGCCTAGATCATTTCCACCACAGTGTACAATTATAAGGTCAGGTTCTGGAAGATGCATAAAAGTTTTCACCAATGGTATCAGTTGGTGACATCTGAATCCTCTCTGGCCAATCCATGTTATGTTCACATTTGGTAAATCAAGGTTGGAAATTCGTCTATTTGCTGCATATTTTTCACTCCAGTGAATGTAGCTGTGTCCTAAAAGCCAAACCTTCATTTTCAAGGCAGATGCAGTAGTACTCCGATGGGTTCTGGAAGTGGAATGGTAGTTAGAAGCTGAAACTTAGGATAAAATAGTGGATGAGGTTTGGTGTACTTGAAAAACTAAAAATGATTGGTTGATTCTTATAGCTGAAGATTGAAGACTAGGTTGCATGTTAATGTTTTTTTAAAACGAAAAATGCTATTGGTTGTGAAAAAAAATGAAATGTAAGAAAGCAGTGGATAAGCAGGTGTGTTTGGAGGGAAATTAGCCTTGTTGGTTTGATTTGGAACATTGAGATATGAACTTTTGACCTGTGCCTTCAGCCAGGTGCAGAATGAGGTGTTACCATGGTAACAGCCAGAGAAGGCAGAGGGTGAAGGGTGACCTTTATGTGACTTTGAAAATATTGAATGGGACAACCAACTGAAATGTTAATTTGATTTTAAAATTGTGCGGGAACAAATACGATTGGTTGAACAGACATATATGAGTTTGTATTGAGAGGAAATCTGTGCCATTAATCTTTGGTTGCAGTGATAGAAGCATTATTGAGAGTTCCTTCAAACGAATATCTGTTTTGTGACTGTCACAGTTCTACATCTTATAAAGCATTGGTAAAGGTGAATCTCTAATTGTTTTTATTGTGATTCACCGTAAATTGTGGTTTAGTCACTATAATTGTTTATTTTCCTCACAGTCTCTGACTAACCTCATTTTTGACTTTGGCACTGTTTTCAATTTTTTCTACTACTCTTCCATTTCGTTTCCTCACTTTTTATATACATTATTTGTTCACAGTTACTAGTTTAAAATTTCTAATTAATAAATGTGATTAAGCTTAGTGCTCTTCAGTCATCTTCTTATGTAATCCCTTACTGTTGGTTCTTTTTATTCACTGTCAGTCAGAGGCGGAACTGGAGCGAAATTTCGGGGGGGGTAACAACAATTTTTGTTAGGGGGGCCTGAACGTTTAATCAGTAGGTAGAGTGAAGCTGCAGGGGCTTTTAGAAGGGGTGAAACAACTGCAAGGCCTAATTAACATTCAAATGGTTCTTTATAGACATGTAAAACGTTCCGGTGCGGCTCTGTGTATACCTGGGATCTATCTTATCTTGGGCTGCCACACCCGACATGGGGTGGGGGGGGTTAAGGTCCTGTGAATGTAATGGGGGTTGCGCGCCTGCTGTCAGTTCATTTTCCTTATTCTCTTTCTTCAGTTTCTTACTTTCAACTGTCAATTATAGTTTTGCAACTATTTTTGGTATACTGAATATATGGTATATAAAATGTGTTTAAAACAGACAGTAATTATTTGAGTGATTTGGAAGCGTTTTTATGTAATCTGTAAAGTTGGTTTGGAGATCGAGAAATGGTATTAGCAGAGACACAGATAGTGCAGGTAGAGAGAGAAATGGTAGATTACATGTGATACTGTCGTCATTTCTCTAAAATTATATAGTGAATCAAGTTTATTTTTCAATGAATGTGGATGAAAAATTATGTCACTTGATGTGTTACAAAGTCATTTTTTGAATTAAGTTACTCTTCGTGAAATGTACTGGTACATAATGTTAGGTAGCATGTCTGTTAGGTCTGCTACTTGCGAAAAAGAGGAAGGGTGTGGTGTTGAAATGAGAAAGGAATGTTTTATCTTGCGTACATATATATGGTGCATTTGTTGCTACTAAAGGTAGTGAGATGGTATGAGTAGAGATACATATAGTGTAGATAGACAGAGACATGGTAGATTGCATGTAACATGATGGTCATGTGTGTATGATGAAACTGTGAGTGACGTTTCATTTTAAATGAATCTGGGTGAATAGTTTGCTTAGTTGATGTGTTACAATTGTTGAAGTTAGTTAGGCAAGATGGTATGCACTGCTTGAGAATCTTAGGCAGCATGTTCCTTAGGCCTCGTCGTTGTGAAAAGATACATGGTAATTCTTTTAAGCAAGTAAGAGGTCTAACAGACTGTCGCAAGGAATCCGTGCTTAGACAGAACTGTGCATAGAGGTATGGAACCTCAGTGAATTACATTGTCGCAAAACTCACCTTAGTACCCAAAAATCATCTACCAGATGAGCATTCAGTCAATTATTGGTGATCATAAACTGCCAATGCTTAAGGTACTCATAAACTTTCTGTCGGAGGATACATTTACACTGTGGTTTGTGGCCGAGGGCTGCACTGGTGGGAGGGGGGTGAGAGCGGGAGGGGGCCGAGTAAAGTAAAATGAAAACTTGTGACCATGAGGTTGTACACAGGTCCGTGGAGTAGATGCCTTCATACATTGAGGTAGCAGACCGAGTATACATAGATCTCTCTCCCTCCTGCTGTCTGTCTCCATCTTTATCTCCCTCCTGCTTTCCGTCTCCGTTCCTCTGTGTTAACTTAGTGTGTGTGTGTCTGTCTCTGTCTGCCTTCAGTCCGGGCTGAGACGGTTTGCTCTGCAGGCACACACAGATAGTCGCATCAAAGTACTTGGCAGGTGTTCAAAAGACCATTCGCCCGAAATAATCCAGACCCAATGCAATGAGACAGACATCACTGGAAGCATAAAAGGCCACTTTTATTTGTTAGATCAGGCAGTTTCATAAATATCCGCAAACCTTCAAAACAGTTGTAATTTTACATTTATCTTCAGAACCGTTACATTTGCATATTGTACCAAAACCATAACCTTTATTTCTGCATTTGTTTGTTTATAACTGTATTGTTCCAAAACCAATATAACTTCCTTTTCTTGAATTTTCCATCATGTTTCAAAATCTTTCACTTTCCATCTTTCCTTTCCTTTTCCCCCATACTGTACCTCCCACAGCCCTCTCTCATGAAGAACGGTCAAGTCCGCGCTAGATCTTGACCTCCCCCTATTCCGCCACTTCCAGCTAAAGGATACATCAATTGCCTGACCTACTGTGGCATATTGCAGGATTAACATCTCTGTCGTGTCATACAAAGCTTGTTAACAACATACAGAAAGTAATTTATCAACTTCTACTCAGAGGGTGGGTGGGCGGGCCTCGCCTAAAAAGCTCCTGCCTCCTAGAAAATCGGAACCTAAAATGGTGCCTCTCATCTAACTAACACCTACGCAGCAATCTACGCGCGCGCTGCCCTGCTCTAAACACGTCATCGCACCGGGTCTGTCCACGGGGGCGAAAATCCGCGGGGGGAGTTCGCTCCGCTCTGCTCCCCCGAGGATCACATTATATAATTGAGATGCTTTGTTGAAGCGCCAGTGAATTTCCATTTTAACAATTACCACTCGCTCGGCTCCACAGAGTAGAGGGTTTGTCGTTTTTCACTTGTTAGTGCCTCTGCATTTCCACTCTGTTCTGTGGTGGCGGGGGAGAAGTGATTGTCAGTCTGAGTGAAGCGCAACTGCGGCGGTGTTTGGTATCACTAATAAATTATATTTTTAGAAGAGGTACGATTGTCTGCATGGTCCGCGAGCCGCCAAGAAAGGCTTGACGGGCCGTCACAGGGCCGCGGGTTGTACTATAAGTAACTCAGGTCGACAAAGCACAACATGAACTTAGTACAGCTGAGGTTACGTGGAACATATGAATACTCTTTCAGTATACAATAATTTCAGTCCAGAATATGGATTAAAAGAGGGAACGTGCATATTTGAAATGTTTATTCAGTAATACAGTGCTTTCAAGCGAAGTATCTTATCTAATACGAGTAAACATATTATAAGAAACAAAGTAATCGGCATAGTTACAAGTCCATAGAACACAAACG
The DNA here is from genome assembly GCF_964261635.1 of Lissotriton helveticus. Lineage (NCBI taxonomy): Eukaryota > Metazoa > Chordata > Amphibia > Caudata > Salamandridae > Lissotriton > Lissotriton helveticus. The sequence goes on from NC_136063.1 coordinate 44,488,177, forward strand.
GTTCAAGCATAGTATGATGCCAAATGAATAGGGTTTAACAAAACTTATTCCACACCCTCCTGAGCAAGTATATTATATTATATTATATCTAAGAAGGTGTGTTTTGACTTTAAGTAGAGCAACTATATATGAAAATGTTAGTGGTTAGAGATCACATCATTAGCAATCAACTCTCTGCATGCGAAGCACCATCACGTTTGTGTTATGCTTTTGTGAAAGGAAATAAAAAACGCGCCAAAAGCGAGAACTTGGCTGCAGCTGCATGTATGTTATCTGTAGGGATGTTCGAAAATCAGTGTTGAAAACAACTACTGTATTGAGATATCTTTGAAGGTTTCAGAAGTCACTGTACAGATACAGCTCGAGAAGCGAGGCTGATATCAGTGTAACAAGATATTATTCTCGTATGAATCGAAAACATTTAACTAGGCAGAAAAGTAAAGCAGCAGATGTGTGTCAGGCGCAAAAAAGCAGCAGTAAGGAAAAATGGCGTTTAAACACATAAAAAACTAATGCTAACTTAACACATTAATCAGGGCACATTTATCCATATATTACCCTGCCTTGCTGCGAGTACGTATCAAATAAGATAAGATAAGATAAGCAACTCAATTGTTGAAATCAGAGTTCAATGAAATGTTTAGTTCGAAATCGAGTAGGTGAGGAAAAAAAAATTAGTCCACATAAAAAACTAAAATCTCACCAGTACGAAATTGTAATGTCCACTGTTAGTAAAGCCAATAGGTCTGTTTATATCAAAAAAGAAGTCCATAAAAAGGTCAGAAAGATAGGGAGAGAAAAAAAAATAAGACGTCAATGGCTTCCATAAGAGTCAGCTTAAAAGTGAGTAGGTGAAATAAGCAGCAACCGCTTCTAAAAGGGAGTCACTGTTATCATCCGAAAACAACTCAGCCATCCAATTCAATAGAGGGAAAGAACATACATGTTCTTCAATAACCGGCGCCTCTAGTACCATCAGAGGGTAATTCGGTAAGTTTTCAATGTAGCTGTGTGCCAAGAAATCTTGCGCCGCTGCGAATATATTCCAATGACCCAGTACTCCATGTATCGCTGCAAAGGCCATAATCCCTCCGCCAGAACATAGCAATTCATGTTTAATTAAAGGATTCAAGAGATGATTGTAATTCACTTCAGGAGATACCAAGTTGCAGAGACATAAGTCCAGGGCCCACATGAAATCACAGCTCAGGCAATGAAATACAGGCTGCACACAGGTGAAATAGGAAAATCGAAATGATAATCCATATGATGCACTTAAAGTCGCGAGTGGCAGGATCCCATAGTACTCAAGCATCCTGTGGCGAAACAGTGCTAAGTGCTCCGGCTCGTTTGCGAAGACAGGATGGACATCCATTTTGTAATAAACAAAATAGGAACACAAAACCAGAAGCCAGTGGTAGTAAAAGAGGAAGTCCAGAAAATAGAGCGGGGAATATGGAGTGAAGAGTAGCAGAAATGACTTCAAATATTTTTGGCAAAGAAGTCACTAAACCATTGCTCAGTATAGGAAGGTCACTATTTATTAAGGCATGCACTTCTCTGCCAGTGTTAGCTAAGTGAAGGAGAAATGTTTGCGAACAGATGCTACGGTAACTTGTTTTTGTGACAATAAGGCTCTTGTTCATCTCATGTGATTGAACTTTGAATTCAAGGCCGGAATTCGCGGCCAGATGGAAACATCAAGGTTCCCATGCGGGGGTGGATAAAGTAAATTTTTACAGGAAAGGATATGCAGGGTGACTATTACAACGTAAGCTGTGTCGTTTAATAACTCATAGGAATTTTCATTGCTTGAAAATAAATACCCCCGTTGACCAATAAGGTAAAAGTCGTCATTATAGCAAGCAGCGGTGTACCTTTAAAAAGACATGCTACATTACAGCGGTTCTGGTTACATAACTCATGCAATTGGAAGTGCCTAGACATCAACGACTGATCCTGTGTTTCTGTACACTCATCTCTATACGAATATAATTATTTGCCGTCTCTAAGTCATTTATAAGTCAAAGGGAGCAAATGGGGTTCATGCAAGTAGGAGGTACTGAGCCGCTCGTATCTACTAATGTGAAAATAATTTATGGAATTTGAAAACTGTAAAAGCGCAAAAGGTAGAGTAATTAATCCGTGGATTAGCCACGTTGCAGCTGTGTATTTTGGTACTAAAAATGGTAAAGTCTCTAGGCGTTGAATGTGGAACATCGAAAAAGAAGCGTGTCTCATGGAAAGCAAACGTTGTTTATAAGTCAAAATTAAGGGTGCAAAGAGAGAGGAGACATTAACATAGTTTCAGGGCTTTAAGTTGGCCGGGTCTCTTCGGGTCTGAGCACCGGCAGTTTTTTAAAGGCAGGCTCGAAATTGGTGTCTATCGGGCTCTACTTTTGAGCCCTGGCATAGGCAGACTGTTTTTTTTTGCTGGCCTGTAGTGACAGCCTGCTGTTGCAGCAGTTCAAGAAAAAGTGCCAGGGGAAAAAACAGAGTCCGATACAGACACGTTCAGAATCTGCAGGTAGATTATGTGCGCTATTGATGCTGCTGACACTGCCTACTTGTGACTAGTGGAGAAGTGACGGCATGAGGTCATGCTAGGTGAGCGTAGTAAAGGAAGGGAAATCCTTTAGAGAGAATCATTTTCTGTGTTTATTTCCCTTCTTTTTCTGAAACTCAGGTACAGCAAAATTGTTCTGGTGTCACGAGGACTGTAAGTGGAAGTTTTCTGAAAATTATTGATAGGCCAAAATTTCTGTTTATTTATCTTGTGCAGCTATGAATCTGTGTCAAAGGAAATAGTCCTCATTTGCTGTAGGTATGATGTTACTTGTTCTATCATATTAACATGCAATGATATGGGGGCAAAATTTACAGTGTGGTTTGTGGCCGAGGGCTGCACTGGTGGGTGAGGGGGCAGAGAGGAAAGGGGCAGGGCTAAAGGGAAACAAAGAATTGTGACTATGAGGTTATACAGAAGTTCCTGCAGAAGATGCCTTCATGCACTGAGTTAATAGAGTCAGCATACATACATCTGTGTTCCTCCTTCCCTTTGTCAACATGTTTGTCTTTGTGCTGCTCCCTTCATATATCTCTCTCTCTCCGGCTCGCCCTCTGTATCTCTGTGTATTGTGCAGTTCCTCTCCATGTTGCCTACCCTCTGCTTTCTACCCTTCCTCTCCCTCATGTTTTTTCTCTCTATCCTGTTCTTGTTCTCTCTCACTCTTTGTCCTACTCTTTCTATTTCTCCTGCTCTCCCTCTTCCTGTTGTCCTTTTTTCTACTCTTTTTTTCCGTTCTGTCCTTCTTCTCCTTTCTGGTCTGTCTCACCCTCTTGCCCTCACTCTCCCTTGTCATCTCTCTCTCCTTCCCGTGTTCCCTTTGTATCTCTCTCTGCCTCCTGCTATCAGTCTTTCTCCTGCACTGTCTCCATGCTGCTGTATCTCTCTCTCCCTCCTATTCTCCGTCCTTCTCTCCATCTCTCTCTCCCTTCTGCTCTGCTTCCCCATCTCTGCGTCCCTTCTGCTCTCTCTCTCCCTCTTGTCCTGTTTGCCTGCTGCCCTGTCTCTCCCTGTGCCTCTTGCCGTTTGTCTCTCTCCTGTCCTGTCTGTTCCCCCTATTCTGTGACTCCCTTTCCATCTTTATCTTTCTCTTTCTTGTGCTTTCCCTCTCTCTCTTGACCTCTCTCTGTCTCCTGTCCTTTTTCTCTCTCTCCATTTGTGTCTTTCACTGCTGCTCTCTGTCTGCATCTTCCTCTCCCTCCTACCCTCTCTCTGTCTCCTGCGGTCTGTGTCCCTCCTTTCCTGTGTCTCTTTCCTACTCTCACTCTCCCTCCATCTCTGTCATTAGTTTTGTGCAACTAGTGATTGTCAAAATGTAGGAAAGAAAACAAATCACTATAATTAGCAGAATCTAAATATAAATGTAGTAAGCAAATTATTCACCCAAAATCATGTAAAAAGAAACTTAAATCACAGTGTGATCTTGGTGTTTCATGGTGATTTCTTTTGGCAAGTGAGATGGGTAACAGATATGTTATGTAAGATTATCTAGCAGTACCTATCATAAAGATTGCATGTAGTATCCTGGAAATGTGTGGAAGATCACACTGTAAATGAAGTTTGATTGTAAATAAATCTGGGTGAAAAATGTGGTTATTTGATGTGTTTAAAAATCATTTCTTGAACTTAGTTAGGTTTTAGGATATCTAATGGTAGAGAATCTTAGGGGATATATCTGTTAGGCTTGTTATTTGCCACAAAGGGTGTATGTTGTGTAATAAATATGTGTGTAATATGTAAATAAAAATTGAGTATTTCTCTTTTTTATAGTGTTTGCTGCTGAAAAGCAAGAATCTGCATTGTACTGAATAGAGTTTTCAACGTTCAAAACCATTTTTAAAGGTGAGTTGGTATTTTTTAAAGGGAATTTATTTTTGTGCAGATTAAAATAATTAGCAACATTTTTCAGAATGTTTGCACTATTTCTGTTCTGCTGTAGCATGTTATCTTCTATTTGTACCATATCTGTATCTGCTTGCACTACATATGTATTTTGACATACTATTTTACTGTCTGTTGGCTCTATCTTTTTATGGGCCTGGTCCATGTGTTCTTTTCTTTGCAGTTCTGCTTCATCTATCCTTTGAATGTAACAGTTTACTGTCTGGATGCATGAATTCTTGCTAATTCTTCATTATCTCTCTAACTCATGCTGTATCATCTGTGTGCACTCATTCTTCTGCATTTACAGAGGTGTATTATGATATGGCTGTTGGTGTGTTGGGCATCTTCTCTGCATATCTGTGGCTGTACCATCTGTCTGCACCCTTTTATATGCATTTGCAGAGGTCTATTATGATATGGTTGCTGATGGTTAGCATGAAATTTTGTACATGCTGTAAAATTCAGATGCTGAGTATGCTGTTGAAAGGTAAACGCAACTGTCTCTGTGGCAAGTAGTAATCTGTTTAGTGAATTTTTTAATTTGTACATTGTGAGTCCCACCTTCAGACTGTATACAGTTTGAATAGCAGTTTATAGTGGTAAACTCTGAAAATCGATCCCTACAAATAAATTATAAAGTCCTTCAATGGTTCCACAGTCCTGAAAACCTAAAAACAAATTTCACAGTAAGATGTCTTTTTATTGCAGTAATAATTTCGAAAATTAAAAGGGATAGTGTTAATGTCTAGGATCACAGTGTCAGTTTTGTTTTCAAAGAAGAAGAAGGTGCTACCTTAATCTATGTAGTTAATGTGTTACAAAGTATGATAATGTATGTATTTTAAAAATTAGTAAAGGTAGTTTTTAGTTATCTATTCATGAAAAAGATATAATTTAGTCTTTATATTTTTTTGAAAGGACGAAGAAGAAAATCAAATTTGTAAAATGGAAAGTTATTCAGAGAGCATTGATTTGCATTTTGAAATTGCCAATGACTTAATAGAGGAATTAATAGATGGAGTTTTTGAAGAAGATATTGACATTGAAAATGGGGATTTTATGGACAACACCTTGGACAGTGCATATTTAGAAATGGTGGAAGATTTAGAAGGGGAAGAAGAGATTTTGGAAGATCAGAATTTTGATTATGAAGGAGAAGTACCTGATGAAATTATGTTAGAAGTATTACTACAATAAGAATTTTTAAATGAATAAAATTATTTTTGATATAAAAACATTCTTCAAGTCAGTTTTCTTGTACTATTCATCGTTGATCTGCTTTATGAGAATGAGAATAAATGTTTTGATGAAGTGTGTTAGAGATTATAGTCAAAAATATTAATTGCACTATGATCACCTACAGTGCCTAAAATCATTGTACTCTTCTTAAGCCTAAAAAAATTATTATCAGAAAATACGTCTATAATGTTGACACAGCTATGGATTGTCATAAAGTTAGAAACAGCATTCAGTACATGATTTTCTACTCTGTGCAGAGACTGTTGCTTTGTCTTTATTCTAGTTATAAAGTAAACCAGTGGTTATAATTTCTATGTTATATGCTAGTAGAGGTCTATAACAGTTTTTTACTTTTTTCTTAACAGATTGTCATTTTTATCAGAAACATAAATTAGTATGCCGACCAGAAATGAAAAAAGAAAGCTGTATAAACGGACATACCATTCGAAGAGAAAAGAATTAGAAGAATTACGTAATCAACAAAGGACGGATAAAAACAAGAGTGCTCCTGGTAAGAGAAGCAAGGATTTCATAAAAAAGTTGTCTCAAAGGAAAAATACTTTGGATAATGTTGAAAAGGAAAAACAGTTGTCAGTATCTACAAGGAGAAAACAGAGAAAAAAGAAAAATGTTTCTCAACTCTGCGGTGATGAAAATATGTACAGTAAAAGACGTACTAATCAGTTTGCGGAAATCAGGAAGCGCATGTTTTATAATAGAGTAGTTTTGAATTTATTAAAAAAGGAAAATGTTTCTAAAAGGAAATCAGCTCTTTATAAGAAAAAAATATATATTGAGGATGTTGTTGAGCGCGCGTTTGAGATAAAAAAATTAAATGTATTTTAGTAATTAATAGAATTAATACACTGAATAAGGCAATCAGAGTTTTGAAAGCTAAGAGTAAATGGAAGAGACACATAAATAGAAGTAATTTTTGTAAAGTTTTTTCTGGGAAATGGATGCATACTTCAAAATCTGAGCCATTTTTTAATGAAGAGAGTTACTTTCAAAGTAACGATTTGTTGCATGCAGTTGACACCAGTGGTCGAGCATATGAGGTGAAGGATGGTTGTCCTATTGAAAAAGAGAAAATTGTGCTTAGAAATGCAGAAGAGGTGATAGCTGAAGAAGTTTTAGAGGCACGTCCTAACGTTCCTGTTTACAGTTGGAATTGTAGTAGTATTTGCAGTGTATGACAGGATTCAATTGATTTCTTTCGCAATTTCTTGCGTAAATATACTGAGGAAAGTCTAAACATTTTTTTTTAATGTTGCAAGAATTAGACCGTTGCAGAGTGAGAGAAAAAAACAGGTCTGCAAGGCCATTCTTTGGCTTGTCTTTCTAAAAAAATATGCCAGAGTGTTTTTCATCACTTCAGGATGTTAGCAGTGCATCATACCAAAATGAGGAAATTGGTGAGAAAGTTGTGTTATACAAAAAGTCCAGCACTTAAACTTAAACAGTTAAATAGTGCTCTTTTGCATGGAAGTGAATTAGATGTTAAGAAGATTTGTGCAGAAATTGAGGTTAGTTACTTTGGACCAGAGGAAGACAATGCAGAAACTGATACAGTTATAGAAGGAAATGTGGTAGAAAATTTCGGAAATTTTAATACTGAAGATTTTGAACAGGAAATAACAAAGTTTAAGGTTATTGCAGGTGAAAAACCAAATTATCCTTGTGTGTGTTGTCGACGCATTCATTACAAAAATCAAACTAGGTTAGTTGATTTATATTTAAAAAGTGAAGAGGAAAATGATAGTCAGTGGAAAGATTTTGCAACTTATATGTTGGTAGAAAACTGTTTTGATTTGGGTTTTGATCAACGTATTTGTACATATTGTTATAATAAATTTAATGAAAATAGAATGCCTGCAAGAGCTGTACATAATAATCTTGAGTTGATAAATATTCCATCTGAACTGAAGGATTTAAATACTTATGAGCCTATTCTGATTCAATGTGTACATCCTTTTCAGGCTATTGTTCGTATGGAGCCTAAGACTGGGAAATTAATTCCTTCAGATTTACAAAGAGGATTAAAGGGTAGAGTTGTATATTTGCCACTTGATTTAAAGAAAAATATTGAGACAATTGGTGTTGAAAATGTAGAAGAGGAACCTCTGGTTATTCTAGTTAATGGTGTACCTACAAAGAGTAAGAAAATCTGTCAAGATTTAGTGGATGTTAGAAAAGTCAAAAAGGCAACATTGTACTTAGTCAAAAACAATAAATACTATAAAAATGTATACGTAGAAGAAGAGGAAGTAAGTGAAGAAGAGGATAATGATTTGTCTATTGGACAAATTGAGAAAGTGGACCTATCCAGAAGTGAAGAAATTTATGAACATTACAGTGTTCATCCACTGCATTCCAAAGAAGCAATGGGGAATGCTATTAAATTATTTCAGATGAAAAAAGCAAAAGGAAGTCCTATTGGTGTATGGGAAGAAAGTTTGGAAGGTCGTTGTTTCCCACAGTTATTTCCAACAGGTCAAGGTGCACGATATGATGATTGACCTATCCAGATTCCTGCATCTGAGTACTGGACAACAAGATTATATGCAGAAGATCCGAGATTTCGTCAATGTATTCCATATTTGTTTCATCTTCTGTTTGAGAGTGACTTATCTGGACTTTCTTATGCAGTAAACCATATCTTAAAAAGTGGAGTACATCTGCAAAATGTTTCAGCAAAGGAATTTATGGATAAAGTGCAACAGAAAGACAGTGTTTTGGATTCTCACCTAATTAAGTTAATGGCATGTCAGCGTGGTACTAATGAGTATTGGTACCGTCGTCATGGAGATTTGAAATGCCTGCTAAGAAACTTAGGAGCACCTACATAGTTTTTAACTCTAAGCTGTGCTGAGTATGCTTGGGAAGATTTACTTGAATGTCTTCGGGAGGCGAATGCAAATATAGAAAATATAGAGTACAAGACACCTGGAGAACTGTGTTCGTTGGATCCGGTTAATTTTTGCAGATATTTTAATCATAGATTTGAAGCTATGATGTCTTTTATTACAAACAAGAAAAATCCACCTCTTGGCAAAGTTCTGGATTTCTTTGAGGAGAAAAGAGTATCAAGCGAGAGGTGCTCCTCATATTCATATGCTATTATGGATCAAGGATGCTCCCAAATTTGGAACAGACTCAGATGACACTGTACTGTCTTTCATTGAAGAATATGCAACTTGTGAGATACCTAAAAGTACAACTGATAAGGACTTAAGAGGAAAAGTTTTACGATTTCAAAGCCATCGTTGTGGAAAATATTGTCGGCGAAAATTCAAATCAAAGGATACATTTTATACCAAATGTCGTTTTGCATTTCCACGACCGGTACTTTCAAAAGGAAGAGTCAACAATTTTATGTCATCTCTGCGACATAACATCACAAGAAGATCACCCAAAAATACCTACAATTTAAGAAGAGGTGAAGAGTCCAAATATATAAATGACTATAACCCAGTCATTTTGTCCATGTGGAATGCTAACATGGATATTCAATATGTTGCAGACAACTCTATTGCTGTGGCTCGATATGTAATGTCTTACATCACCAAATCTGAAAAGACGGAACTGAAGGAGATGTGGGAAGACATTTCTCATGAAAAGAGCCTAAGCAAGAAATTGTATACGTACAGTTTGAAGATGTTATCTCATCGAGAAATTGGAGCATATGAATGTTGTGATCGATTATCATCAGCAAGTCTTTATGCGAAATCTAGAACTATCCTGTGGGTGAGTTTAGGTCTTGCAGGAACACGAAATCGTGTTTTGAAACCTGTTCAAGAAATTGAATATTTAGCACAGAAAGAACCAAACAGTACAGACATTCTGAAGACAAATATGTTGGATACATACTATCCAAATAGAAGTACTCTGCTTGAAAACATTTGTCTGTATGAAATACTTGAAAACGACACTTTTAAAAGGAATATTACAGAGAATATTGATAAAGGTGTATACGCTGTGATTGGACATGAAGGATGTCTGGTCAAACAAAGAAAAGGACACTTGATTAATCACCGAAAACTGAGTTCCGAAACTCCTGACAAAAGAGAATTTTACTATTTAGCTCTTTTGCAACTCCTTAAACCATGGCGTACAGAAGAGGAGCTACTTGGTGAGTTTGATAGTTATGACGATTCATTCAACGCATCTAAAAATAGTATAGAATGTCCTGTTTTTAGTAATTATCTCCAAATGTTGGACGACGAAATAGAGAAAGAAGCAACAATTGCAGCGGAGATTGCTAGAGACAGTTCTCAAGATAGTCAAACTTCTGCTTCGTTGAGTCAAGATCCACTGGGACACCCAATTATCCAAAATGAAGCAGCCAATGCCATGGATGAGGTGGAAAGAGCAATGGAGCAAGCTCAAGTGGATGTAATAAACTTAGAAGAATTGGAGAAGCAACTTAATCTTGAGCAAAAACAGATATATGATAAAGTGACAGAGCAGATTGAGCATGGTTTTCGTCATGAGAAAAAAGAATGCTCATGTATGTCATTTGAACCTGTACGACTATATGTAAGTGGAGAAGCTGGAACTGGTAAAAGTTTTCTAATTAAAGGAATTACCACATATCTACAGCAAAGAACTCAGTCAACACTCTCTTGTGTTGTTACTGCTCCAACTGGATTGGCAGCATATAATATTAAAGGTATTACTTTACATCGTTTATTGATGCTGCCAGTTGAACATGAAAATAAATTACAATATCACAAGCTATCTGGAGAAGCTTGTTGTGAAGTTTCTAGAGTCCTTAAAAAAATGAAACTTCTCATTATTGATGAGGTAAGCATGGTATCAAATGTAATGCTTGCCTTTGTGAATTTAAGAATGCAACAGATTCTTAAAACAGAGTATGATGTGTTATTTGGAGGCAAACATATCATAGTTTTTGGGAATCTACTGCAGCTAACTCCTGTAAAAGGACAACCTGTATTTGAAACTGTTACACATGAAGACACCAGAAAGTGCCTGGGCAGTATTGGAAATGTTAATATATGGTCACATTTCAAATATACTGAACTCATTCAAAATATGCGACAGGCAAAGGATACTAAATATGGAAATATTCTTCAAGATATAAGAATTGTTAAACTAAGTGAAGATGCAAAAGAACTTTTACAAACCCGATTACTTTCCAATTTGCTTCCCAATGAAGATAATGTAGCTGAGAAAATATATGCTAAAGAGGCAGAAGATAAGTCAGTCATATGTTGATGCCAACTCTACAAGAATGTTCGTTGTTCAATGAAAAAATGTTGAAGTTAGAAAATCAACAAATTAAGAAACTGGAAGCTAAGTATAGAATAGAGCATGAAGGAAGTACTATTATTTTGTCAGAAAGGTTGAAGTTAAAATTGGATTCTCTAAAGAAATCTATATCTAAAACTGCTGGCTTAGAAAAGAATCTGTATGTATGTTTAAATTGTCGGATTATTTTACAGAGAAATTTACATGTAGAAAGAGGTTTGGTGAATGGAGCTATGGGTAATGTTGTTGGTTTTGTGAATTACCGAAATAGAGATGAGATTGAATTTTTAAGAATTAAATTTGATGGAATTGAGGAAGTTCAACAATTCAGTCGTTGTTCAACTCGTTTTTTGCTTGTGAAAGACTTATATGTCCGTCGGAAGCAATTTCCTATTTGTTTGGCATATGCAGTGACTATTCACAAATCTCAAGGTTTAAGTGTAGATAGTGCTCTGGTAAATATTGGAAGCAGTGTCTTCAAAGAGGGTATGGCCTATGTTGCTTTATCTTGAGTTAGAACTTTATCTGGACTTTATCTAATTGATTTTGATGAGACAAAGATTAGTGCAGATTTAAATTGTGTGAAGGAGTATAATAGGTTAAGAAGAGAATATGCTCCAAGTTTACCTAAATATCCTTTAATTCAAAAGTGTATGGTAGGTCAAAAAAGGAGATATGAGGAAAAATGTAGTGAAGTAGTAGAGAAACGAAGAAAAAAGATGAAGCTGTTATTGGTAGCAGAAAGAAAAAGGTTATTATTGAAGAGATTGTTGGATTTAAATTTGAAAACAGTTCTGGTGTCAACTGCTATGCAAATGTAGTGGTTAATGTTGTTTTTTTTCTTAAAACTTTACAGCAACAGATTGCAAAAAATCGGGAGCAAACCTTTTGTTGTTCAATAAATTCTGTCTTTGTAAAATGTAGTAGTGATAATAGTGAAGTAGCAAGTGTTTCAGAACTACGGAATGTTTTAGACATATGTGCTGGACTAAATCAATTTTTTCAGAATATTCAGCAAGATTGTCAGGAATTTATTATGTATATGCTTACAGTTTTGGAAGATGAAGGTGTAGATATTGATAGTCTTTTTGGCCTTTCTTATAAATGGCAAAATAATTGCGATAATTGTTCATTTTCAAGTAGTACTGACATACACATAGAAAGATTTATATATTTAACATTACCAGGCTGTAAAGCAGTGTCCTTTAATAAACTAGTTAAAGATGCGCATCAAAACATGGTCTGCTCGCAATGCAACTCAGAAATGTTATCAACATTATTTATCCACAGATATGGACAGTATGTAATTTTAATGTTTCAACGATGCAGAGCTGATGGAAGTAAATTGTCAACTTTAATTAATAAATTTGTGGCTTCTCAAATATCTATTTCTAGAAGAACATTTGTAACTGTAGCAATTATCTTTCATGAAGGTTTTTCAACATCATCAGGACATTACACAGCTTATTTGAAGTCTCCAACAGGCTGGACGCACTGCAATGATAGTCAATTGACTTTTAAGAAACGTTTGCCTTTTGACTTACCAAATTCTTATCTGTTATTTTTGCAACCCAAATTTCAGTGAAATTACTTGGTGTAGGAAGATTAATACTGTAAAGAAAAGAAACTCTGTTGTTTAGAAATATTGTGTGACTGAGGGTGTGCATATTTAGAAATGAAACTTGTATTTGGCATAGTGATAGTATCACTATAGGTTTATTTAATGTTTGATGGTACAGAACACGTTGAAATTGTCACTCCAAAGGTCGAGAAAAGAATGGATAAGAGTACAATTAATTAATTTGGGAAAATAAGGAGTTTAGTCATGCTATTTGGCCACGCGGAAAAGCATGAGACAACATAATGAGTAATTGAGATAAATGTTGTTAGAATATACTTCAACGGAAGTTTATTGAGAGATATTTAAAAGTAAGTGGTATGGTTTCATTAGTTTGTAAATGTTGAAGATGTAGTGTCCTTACTCAAGAAATTGCGAATTACAGAAAAACATTTAAGACATGTTTTTTTCAAGTAATTACATTATGTATAGAGATGTTTTACGGGTTTTTTAAACACAATCATTTTGATTGTGGTTTTTTTTGCCCGCTGTCATATGATGAGTACTATTGAAAACACTGCTTATAGTGAAAATCAATATATTCTGAGGACAGCAAAAATAAACCTCCCTGATCGAGTTACACCCCAGCCTTTACCTTCACAAGTCCTGTGTGATTCCCTTAACTCTTTTTTTTCTGATAAAATTTCCACGATTAAAAACAACATTCCCCCCACCACTTTGTCCCACGATTCTGTTCTTCCTCCCTCGAACCCTCACTCCCTGCTTGAATTTCCTCCCATTTCTCTGGATACTTTTCTCTCATTACTTCAGGCTGTGGGCTCTGGCTCTCCTAACGATTGCTGCCCTCCATCTATTCAAAGAGATGCCTTTATGGCCTGCCCCGGCCCTCCTCTCGACCTTTTAAATCGCTCACTCTCTTCAGGCTCTGTCCCCAATGCTTTCAAAAGCGCCGTGGTGGTACCCATCTTAAAAAAGTCTGGGTCTGATCCTGCCACGTTGGGCAATTACCGACCCATTTCCCTTCTCCCTTATTTGGGGAAGGTCTTGGAGACTTACGTCACCCGCTGCCTTAGTGCTTTTATCGAGGAAACGCATTTCCTTGATGACCGACAGGCAGGTTTTAGACCTGCTCACTCCACTGAGGCAGTGGTGGTGGCAGTTATGCATACGTTGAGACAGGGGGCTGATAAGAACTTAGCCCAGGCCCTTGTACTTTTAGATCTTTCGGCCGCATTTGACACGGTCGACCATGGAATCCTGGTCGACCGTGTCAGAAATGCTGGCATCTCTGGTCTGGCCCTGTCGTGGGTGGTATCCTTTCTCCAATCCCGCTCTCAATCTGTTCGTCTATCCTCCTTCTCTGCTCCTTCAATCTCACTTTCCTGTGGTGTTCCCCAGGGTTCCGCTTTGTCCCCGCTTTTGTTTAATCTTTACATGCAGCCCCTCCTTGCCTCTCTTCGCCAATTTTCTGTTACTGCCTTCAACTATACAGATGATCTGCAGCGTATTTTTCCTATCGACTCCTTTCCCCCTTCCTGTTCTAATTTCCAAAATACTATGCTTTTTATCTATGAGTGGATGAATTTCAGCCAGTTAAAACTCAATCCCAGCAAAACAGAGCTGGTTTTGACTGGCGGCCCTCAAACTCCCTGGTCCTCCAACTTTTGGCCCACCGCCCTTGGCCCCCCTCCCTGTCCAGTTAATACTGTGAAGAGCTTAGGTGTTACCATCTCCAGCGATCTCTCGATGCGGCCGCACATCAATACCGTTACTTCGGCCTGCTTCTATCATCTTCGCCGAATCGGGAAGATTCGCAGGTTTCTATCCCAAGAGGCCCTTACCCTTGTTATTCTGGCCCTAATTACCTCACGTCTAGACTATGCCAACTGTCTATACGTGGGGGTCCCTGCCTGTCACCTTTCCCGACTTCAACTGGTACAAAACCAGGCAGCCAGACTAATCTTCCAGCAGCCTAAACACCATCATGTCACTCCACTGCTGAAGACCTTACACTGGCTTCCAGTTGCGCAACGGTGTGTTTTTAAAATGGGCTGCACCATTTTTAAATCTCTGTTTGTTTGCGCTCCTGTTTTCATTTCCTTGTGTTTGCACGCCTATGTCCCCCCCCGACACCTCAGATCTTCTGCCCACAATCTTTTGATCACTCCCAGGTTTAAACGCAAGAAACACGGGGGTGCTTGTTTTTCCTTTCTTGCTCCATCCACTTGGAATTCCCTTCCTCTTTCCATTCGCTAGTCTACTGACTACTTTTCTTTTCGTAACCTCCTGAAAACCCACCTGTTCCGTCTTGCTCATGGCTAGCTGTCCAACCTCTTTGCTCTTCTACCCACCGGTCTTGAGCGCCAAGAAACCAATTGGTGTATGTGCGCGGTACCAAATCTCTTTTAACATAACATAACATAACATGTAAACCATGTAATATGTTGTCCAAGTTATTTTGTTAGATTGAATTTAGAAATATTTATTATAACAGATTTGTTTATTGTCTTCCACAGATATTACATTTATAAGGTAAGTACGACTAATAACAAAAAAAAATGTCATTAGTTTCTTATTTATATTTCTCCCTATAGTTCCCTTTCTCCCTCTCTCTTATCCTTACTTCTTTCATCCCCTTCCTTTGTCAGTGCTGTTCTCTCACGCTCACTCCCTTTAACTCATCCACATTTTTGGTTGTTTAATTTTCTTTCCTGCTTCTCTCACATCTTTTCTGTCACTATTTCCTTCACTCTGTCT
Organism: Lissotriton helveticus; assembly: GCF_964261635.1. Lineage (NCBI taxonomy): Eukaryota > Metazoa > Chordata > Amphibia > Caudata > Salamandridae > Lissotriton > Lissotriton helveticus. The sequence continues at coordinate 44,503,473 of NC_136063.1, forward strand.
ATCTCTTCAGTTTGTTACTCCCGTTCTCTCATGGTGACTCACCTTTATCGACCCTCTATCACCTTTGTTTCCTGAATCTTAATTCCTTTGTCTTACCGTAGCTTAATATTTCTTCTTTTACTCTGGTTCCATCACTTATGCTCATTTCCCAAACTTAAATCTATACTTCAGTTCCCTTACCCTACTTCATTTCTGTTTATCTGTCTCTTACATTTCTTGTCTTACTCACCCTTTTTCACTCTGTTTCTTCCTTTATTTTATCTATCTCCTTAACACATTCCCGTACTCTTAGTCTGTTTCTTTTAGAGACTGTTTGTTTCATGTACTATCACTCATCATACTCTCATTTTCTCTCTCACTATACTTTCCTTTACACAGTCATTCCTTCAGTGACATTATCTCTTTCAATTAATTATCTTAGTTATTGATTTATATACTACACATTCTGTCTCTGTCTCTCTCTCTCCCTCACTCTTCCTTTCTTTCACTTTGTGTTTCATTCACTCTTAGTTTGTTTTGTTTTATGAAATGTATATTATAACCTTATTTTTACTTTTCTTCCACAGATACTATGTTTTTAAAAGAAGTTTACTATTACTTTGTTTCTATTTCTTAGGTAAGTATAAAAAATAAAAATACTTTTCCATCATTGTCTTACTTCTTTTTCTATCCTGGTCAAACCAGTGTCATGTTTTATGTGAGCACTTCCACGCAGGACTGGCTGTTCTGTCACAAGAAGCCCCTTAAAAAGTGATTTTATGAAATCCCCAACTTACTTAGTCAGTTCACCAACGCTGATGTGTGAAAACATTGGAGCTATTGATGTAACTGTAAAGGTTGATGTACCATGTTACAGATAGAACAAGTTTGAAAAGTGCTGGAGTTGCGTCGTGCATGGAACACAATTTAAACATTGTGTGAACTTTCAGCCCTAGATCTCATATGCATCTGTTTATTCCTCCGACATGATAAAGCTGATTTGGAAATGCGGTCCATCATGACTGGTGCAAAGATTAATTTGTATGTCGCGTTTTTCCTGGCGTATCTTTGCTATTTTTTATTGATGTGTTGGGTAGTATAAATCTGTGTCTCTGTTGTATTCCGTCTCTATGGTTTCCTAAGTCCCTTCATTCCATTATTCAATGTTTAAATCAGTTATTTCCCACTCTTCGCTTTCACTTGCCTCTTTTTTATTATCCTCAAATCTCCTTCCTTCAACATCTTTCTATGTGTTTTACTTTCACTCCCCTAATCCTACTCGATATATCTCTCTTTCTACCTAAGTTTTCTTCCATATGTGCATCCTCAGTCCACTTTTCTGACTTCTTCACTTTTCCATACTGCTTTTCTCCTAATTCTTAATTTCCCTTAATTCACTACTCTATCTTTAGACATCTTGGGGCAAATTTAAAAGTCCTTTATGTCTCTTTTGTGCCGCTATTTCTTCACTTTTGAGATGCAGCAGCGGTGCAAAAGATGCATCATGGTGTGGAATATATACAACTTGATATATCTGTGAGATGTGTTATGTTGTAAAGACCTGTGCATTAAGGAGGCCTTCTGGTACAGGGGGGGACGTTCCTGCATAGAAACATTTGCTAAGAGTGGGTGAGTGAAATCTACAAGATTTTAATCAATCACTTTTAGGCGAATGCTATGTAAAAACTCTGCACATGCTTGAAGCAGGCGTAAGGCTTGAAGCAGCATTAGTTGAATGGGCCCGCCAGGAGCATTGTGAAGCTACATTGCTCATGCGATGCAACTCCAACAATGCAACACCTTTACGGCACAGATGCGTCACACATGTGTTCTGTTTTTTCCCATGGTGTGCCACATTGTAAATAAGATACATCAATGGTGGTGCACGGGTGCTTTTTTTTGTCATAGGACAATGGTGCATCCTTCATGATTTGTAGAGATGCGCCATGTAACATACATTAGCCCCCTTGCTTTAGTCACTCTTGTACTTCACTTTCTTCAATCAATACACTTCTTTTACCTTACTCATTTTGTAAGTCCCTTACTGTACTTTTTCTCATTAATTTCACTTACTTATTTGAAAACTGCACATTCATTGATAAGAAAGATGACACAGGGGCATATTAGCAAGATGTGTGTTAAAGAACGCACATCGCATATTTGACTATCGACGGCTATCGCCGGATTTTTCGGCGGTGTTAGCGCGTTATTATCAATGCAAACACATAGGCGATAGTAAATCCTGTAACAGCCGGCGGCAGTTAACATTACCGCGCGAAAACAAGCGTTGCTTTCACGCGCTAATGTGTGCCTTGTTAATAAGGGGGGGTGGATTCAGTTTTATGATCCACACCCCCATGTTAACGATGCCGAACGCTTGATCAGAGCAGGCCTTGGAAGACCTACGATAAATAAGTTTAATCCAGCTCTTTTTCTGTCAACGCCTGTCTTCGTGATAGGGTCTTTTCACCTCCAACCACATTTTGCATATGGTTGGACGTACGCCCACTTTGCATGTCATTAACGATATGTGCGGCAGACATGCAAAGTGGTCTTATAGCAATACATTATCGCCCTTGATAATATGCTCTATGAATTGCAATCGAACCTAATGTTAGATGTAAACACATCTAACATAGGTTTCTATTGGAATTCATAGAACATATTATGAAGGCCATTTTCATGGCTTTATCGCAGTGTCCTGCCGATAAAAGCGACGATAACGTATCACGTCTCTTTGATAATATGCCCCAAGTATCGCCGCTTTTTTGAATAATTGTGCTGAGAAAGTGGCGATACTTCAGCTTGTTAATAGAGCTCTTTTTGGTACAATGAGATAGTTCTGAAAAGAACTTTTTTTTTCCTTTTGTTGTTTTTATTTTGTTTTTGATTTTTTTCAACAGGAACCGAAATCTTCAACTGCAAAACTGTTAAACAGGAACAAAATAAATTGAAACTTTGAAAAAATTCATCTTCTCTCGGAGCATTGATGTTCATTAACTCTTTTCTCAATCAGAGTGAGGCTCTGCTCCCCGTACACAATAATTTCAGAACACAAGTTGCATTTAATATGTACTCTTGACAAGAATGGTCTTAAGTCCAACTCTGCAGTGGATGGAGATGCAGGTCGTCCTCCAGATGATCTGCTGGCCAGAGCTGGTGGTAGTTGTGTTGCCAGAGCTCTTGTAGATGCGTGTGCAAATTCCACAGTGTGCACTTGTCTGACATGCCTCATCATCGTATGTATCGAAAAGGAATACTTTTTTGAGGGATTTCCACTTGAAAGAACAGCGTTACATAATGTACAAGTGACTTTCGGGGCATTCACTTTTTTTTGATCCTCAGGATAAGTAAAACATTTCCAGATGAAAGATTCCTTCCTTTTTGTTAGAGGCAGCCGATAATTTTCCTCAGATTCAGAAGATGAATTCTGTGCAGCAGCCATTTCACAAAAGTCTCCGGAAAGTTGTAGAGTAAAAAAGATAGAGAGGGAAGTGGGTGGGGTTGTTGAAAATTCCAGAACAGAAACTACTATGAACCAATAGAAAGTGTTGTTTTCGAGTCACATGACTTGACATGCACACATCAGGACGTCTACGCGGTGAGATTAACCGGTGACGTACGTCGTTTGGAAATGGCGAATCGCTCTAATTAACAGAAGTTTCAAAATGTGAAAAAGAGGCAAGGTAGACACTCCCTGACCTCGTATACCTTCTCAGGGGGGTCCAAGAAGAATCTCAATAAATCATAAAACTTTTTTCAATTCTTAAAAATATAGCGGGGTGCGCGCACCCGGTCGCACACGGCAGTATAAAAAGGCGTTCTGCTCCATTTACTTAAAAGAAGGCAAGGTACACACTCCTTGACCTATTACAGCTTCTCAGGGGGTGTAAGAAGAATCTCGATGGGTCCAAAAACCCAATTTTTTTTAAAAAAATATAGCGGGGTGCACGCACCGGGTCGCGCACTCCGGTTTAAAATGGCATTTTGCTTTAATAACATAAATGTTTTAAAACATAAAAAGGAAGCAAGGTAGACACTCCCTGATCCCCTAGAGCTTTTCAGGAAGTCCCTAAGCAACTCCGCCAGTCAAGAAAACTTTTTTTTCTGATGAAAACATTTGCCGAAATTCATTGAAAAAACTATAGGTTGCAGTCACGATATAGTTAAGAATTAGCATTTAAAAAACCTTTGAAATTCACTGAAAAAAACATAGGTTTTATACACGTTATAGATAGGAAGTAGCATTTAAAAAACCTTTGAAATTCACTGAAAAAATGTTATATGTAATATGTGTCGTCATCAGCAGTGCATTGCGGGCGCGCCAGTTATAGTTAGCTGAAGTAACTATAACGGGGGAATTTCAATGATTTTATATGAGTGAAATGTCCAGCTAACTATAACATGTGTCAAACCTATGGTTTTTTCAGTGAATTTCAAAGGTTTTGTAAATGCTATTTCCTAACTATAACGTATGTAAAACCTATGGTTTTTTCAGTGAATATATATATAGTTAGGACCTAGTTTCCGTAGGAAATCCGCAACATTCTATTGGGAATAACTTTGGCGCCGGTTAATGAATCTACGCACATTTCTCAAAGAAGATGGCCTGTTACGCTTCGCTCCTTCCCTGAAAGTCTCGGGGGGATTCGTCAAGCGGGGGCCGAGATAAAAGGGGGTCCCCAAAACGTATTTTCCCCATGTTAATTTCCATAAGACGATTAGACACAGCTACAGCCCGAATCGCTGAACGGAATTACACCAAACTTGGCAAAATTGTAGAGTGTGACTCGCAGATCACCCTTTTGTTTAAATGGTGTAAATCCCTCTAGTAGTTTTTGAGAAAATCGAATTTGAAAAAAATATATGTATCTGGGCAGAGCCTAACCACACATCTCATCGTGAGATCTGATTGGCTGTCAGCACTTCATCCAAGAAGTGTTGGCAGCCATCTTGGGACCAATGTACATGATAGCACCTCATTAAAAAGCATTGCAGTTAATAGAAGGTTTTAGGACTTTAGTTACATTATAAATCATTTGTTGATGGTACCATACTCATTTTAGGAATTGTGGTGTGTTCTAAGGTGATTTTACCATGTGAAAACGCCTTCTGCTGGGATACCATGAATCATGTTTGAAAGAAAACGATTATCTCATGCTTTTCCTACAGTGGTTTGGAAGGGGATCTATAAGCTAAACTGAAAGCATATTTTCTGTAAATTCACATTATCTTTCTCAGTCATGTGAGAATGAAGTCTGACATTCTCAGTAAAACATGTACATCCAACAAGGACAGAGACTGTCAGTTGATTCCTTTGTGTTCTACTGCAGCTTCCCAGAGTGTTCTAAAGAAAAACTAGAGCGCTAACAGTCCTACTTGTTACAGAGGTATGGCACACCTGAAGCCATCTTGATTGGAATAAAGTGGTAACTCTTAAAACATTTAATTTCAAAAGTAACAAAATGAGGCGGTATATTTTGCCATACAAAGTATGATTAGTGCTGCAGAAAGAAAAATTAGGGCACATTTTGAGTGACTTCTCAAATCCTCTTCTATTTCCTAAAAAAATTCTGACATGCAGTCTCCCAAGATGGCCACCAGAGACAAAAGAGCCCAAATGTAGCCCAAGTATAGCCCAATGACAGAATGTCATGGAGTAGTGTGGCTCACTGGTTAGAGTCGGCAGACCCAGGAGCAAAAGTCGGCCCGGGACCAGGGTTCAATTCCCGACTCGGCAAGGTCGTGGACTTGGGTCAGCGGACTTGATAATTCTCGCTTCGGTGCTTACTCTAATCAGGGGTTCCACTCGGCAACTCTGGGCATTAGCTTGCCTAATCTCCACAACGGCCCCATCAATTCCGGGGATGCCTGGCTCCACCTTGGGGACTCCCAGCAGGGACCATCCCACAGGGAAAGCCAGGACGGGTACCCCAGAGTTATACAGCGCCAGGAAACCTACGGACGGGTAGCAGTGCGCTTTACAAGCTCAAATACATTTACATTTACAATGTCCCAGAGTGTTCTAAAGAACAACTAGAGCGCTAACAGTCTTACTTATGACAAAAGTATGGCACACCAGAAGTCATCTTGATTGGAATGAAGTGGTAAGTCTGAAAACATTTAATTTAAAAAGGAACAAAATGAGAGGGTTCGTTTTGCCATAGAAAGTATGATTAGTGCTTCAGAAAGAAAAAATAGGGCACATTTTGAGTGACTTTTCGAATCCTCTTTTATTTCATTAAAAAATTCTGACATGCAGACTGAAACATGCACTTTGAATAACAGCAGCAGACTTCCCTGGTGAGCAGTAGCTTTACTACAGTGATCTAATGAGCAACTAGAGTGCTAACATTCAGAATTTATGGCAAATGTGTGATACATCTGAATGCCTTCTTGATGGAACCAAAGTAAACAAGCATTGAAAATGCAATAGATCTCGCCCTCGTTAAAGTTAAAGCAATTCTGTTTGTAATGAGGTGGCTTTTTAGCTTTGCTTTTATTAGTGTTTTTCAATCTTTCATGTAAATAACATGCATATGTATGCATATATTCCAACTCCAATTTGCCTCGGAAGAGCCCGACCTTCACAGGGCAGCCAGTGCATCAGGACGAGGCAGCCTGAATATGTCCCAGCAAATCTCCTCTCTCTTCAAAAGAAGTGCACCAGCACAGGTCGTGTCATGTAAAAATTTGTTTATTCCATGGAACCCCACTGCATGAGGGACTCACACTTTCCCAACGTTTCTGCTCTCACAGGAGCCTTGATCACGGGACTAATCTCTGCATTTTGAATCTCCCCACGTGCTCAATTTAAACACGCAGGCACATTTTCAAGCAGATTGCACACTGGGAATAATAAAAATCTGGCATGGAGAAAATAGCGCTCTTTTAAAAGTCCATGCGCCAAATAGCTGAATAATGGACACAGCGCTGCATAACTTTCCTTCCACTGACAGTTTTTCCCGTGTGTACATAGTTAAGGTGTGTCCCAACACTTTGTAATGTTTAAAAGTTCCAGGTACTCCTTCAAACACGACACAGCCAGCAGTGAAAACCTTCATCAACTTCCCTTACTTTCCACACACGAAAGATTTCACCTTTCAGGGGCAAGCAGGTCCGGCTCCCACATTAATACTCCAACTCCAATTTGCCTCGGAAGAGCCCGACCTTCACAGGGCAGCCAGTGCATCAGGACGAGGCAGCCTGAATATGTCCCAGCAAATCTCCTCTCTCTTCAAAAGAAGTGCACCAGCACAGGTCGTGTCATGTAAAAATTCGTTTATTCCATGGAACCCCACTGCATGAGGGACTCACACTTTCCCAACGTTTCTGCTCTCACAGGAGCCTTGATCACGGGACCCAGTGTGCAATCTGCTTGAAAATGTGCCTGCGTGTTTAAATTGAGCACGTGGGGTGATTCAAAATGCAGAGATTAGTCCCGTGATCAAGGCTCCTGTGAGAGCAGAAACGTTGGCAAAGTGTGAGTCCCTCATGCAGTGGGGTTCCATGGAATAAACGAATTTTTACATGACACGACCTGTGCTGGTGCACTTCTTTTGAAGAGAGAGGAGATTTGCTGGGACATATTCAGGCTGCCTCGTCCTGATGCACTGGCTGCCCTGTGAAGGTCGGGCTCTTCCGAGGCAAATTGGAGTTGGAGTATTAATGTGGGAGCCGGACCTGCTTGCCCCTGAAAGGTGAAATCTTTCGTGTGTGGAAAGTAAGGGAAGTTGATGAAGGTTTTCACTGCTGGCTGTGTCGTGTTTGAAGGAGTACCTGGAACTTTTAAACATTACAAAGTGTTGGGACACACCTTAACTATGTACACACGGGAAAAACTGTCAGTGGAAGGAAAGTTATGCAGCGCTGTGTCCATTATTCAGCTATTTGGCGCATGGACTTTTAAAAGAGCGCTATTTTCTCCATGCCAGATTTTTATTATTCCCAGTGTGCAATCTGCTTGAAAATGTGCCTGCGTGTTTAAATTGAGCACGTGGGGTGATTCAAAATGCAGAGATTAGTCCCGTGATCAAGGCTCCTGTGAGAGCAGAAACGTTGGGAAAGTGTGAGTCCCTCATGCAGTGGGGTTCCATGGAATAAACAAATTTTTACATGACACGACCTGTGCTGGTGCACTTCTTTTGAAGAGAGAGGAGATTTGCTGGGATGTATGCATATATGTATATGTATGCATGCATTTATATTTGTATTTATATAGATATGCAGATTATATATGTTTATATATGTATGTAAATATATATATACACATACATATATATAAATGCATAATCATATATATGCATATATATGTGTATATGTATGCGTGTAGAGAGAGGTAGAGAGGTAGAGGTGTGGAGGTAGAGGTGTAGAGGTAGAGGTGTAGAGGTAGAGAGGTAGAGGTAGAGACTAGTAGAGAGAGAAGTAGAGAGAGGTAGAGAGTAGATAGTGAGTAATAGAGAGTAGAGAGTGAGTAGTAGAGAGTAGTAGAGAGCAGTAGAGAGAGTAGCAGAGAGTGAGTAGTGGAGAGTAGTAGAGAGTAGTAGAGTGAGTAGTAGAGTGAGTAGTAGAGAGTAGTAGAGAGTGAGTAGTAGAGAGCAGTAGAGAGTAAGTAGTAGAGTGAGTAGTAGAGAGCAGTAGAGAGTGAGTAGTAGAGAGTAGTAAAGAGAGAGTAGTAGAGAGTAGTAGAGAGTGAGTAGTAGAGAGTAGTAGAGAGTGAGTAGTAGAGAGTGAATAGCAGAGAGAGAGAATGATAGAGAGTAGTAGAGAGTGAGTAGTAGAGTGAGTAGTAGAGAGTGGTAGAGAGAGAGTAGTAGAGAGAGAGTAGTAGAGAGTGAGTAGTAGAGAGTGAGTAGTAGAGTGAGTAGAGAGTGAGTAGTAGAGAGTAGTAGAGAGAGAGTAGTAGAGGGTGAGTAGTAGAGAGTAGTAGAGAGTGAGAAGTAGAGTGAGTAGTAGAGAGTAGTAGAGAGTGAGTAGGAAAGAGTGAGTAGTAGAGACAAAGTAGTAGAGAGTGAGTAGTAGAGAGTAGAGAATAGTAGAGAGTGAGTAGTAGAGAGTAGTAGATAGTGAGTAGTAGGGAGTGAGTAGTAGAGAGAGAGAGTAGTAGAGAGTAGTAGAGAAGTAGAGAATGAGTAGTAGAGAGTGAGTATTAGAGAGTAGAGGAGTAGTAGAGAGTGAGTAGTAGAGAGTAGTGGAGAATATTCCAAAGTTTGGCACAGCACCACTTGCACAACAAGTCCAATCAAATCATATCACTTAGAGTCCTTATTGAAGCGCTGAATCTTGGTGTATATTCAAATGCTTTTATTTTCCTTAAGTTTATGTACCACAGCCAGCCGACGCGTTTCGTTCTGTACAACAGAACTTATTAAGAGCGTTCTTATTTCCTTCAAGTTAAGTCGGTATTATGTTGTCATATAACTAGATATTTCTTCCAAATGTTAGCCGAGTCGTAAGTACATTCTTATTCAAAGTGACTAGGTATCAATTTTACCCACACAATTCGGGCAGACTTGAATAATTTCAAGCATCCTCAAAGTCAGTCTTTCAAAAATTCCAAAGTATAGGACATGATAATCCAAATCCAAATGTTTCTCAAGAAAAGTCATTTTCAATCGTTCGGAATATCGGCGTTTGGGCAGATATGATCCACGGACACGGTTTATGACTTTTCTTGAGAAACATTTGGATTTGGATTATCATGTCCTATACTTTGGAATTTTTTGAAAGACTGACTTTGAGGATGCTATAAGTTACTCAAGTCCATGGATGCTGCTGGGAACGCCCCCAGCAACACCCTTTAACGCAGGAAAGTGCGTTAAAGGGACTGATATTTATCAGGCAGGATTACGCCACAAAAAGTGGCTTAGTCCTGCCTGATAAATATCACTCAGTCTTCTGCGCCACCGGAACGTCACAAAAAGTGACATTCCGGAGGTGCAAGAGGCTCATAAATAAGGCCCCAAAGGTTTCACACTCGTTATAGTTAGGAATTAGCATTTAAAAAAACTTTGAAATTCACTGAAAAAACCATAGGTTTCAGTCAATATACAGTTAGGAATTAGCATTTAAAAACCTTGCAAATTCACTGAAAAAAACCATAGGTTTCAGGCCTTATATAGTTAGGAATTAGCATTTAAAAAACCTTGCAAATTCACTGAAAAAAACATAGGTTTCAGGCCTATATAGTTAGGAATTAGCATTTAAAAAACCTTTGAAATTCACTGAAAAAACCATATGTTTCAGGCCTTATATAGTTAGGAATTAGCATTTAAAAAAACCTTTAAAATTCACTCAAAAAACTATAAGTTTTAGGGGTGTTATAGTTAGCTGGACATTTCACTCATACAAAACCGTTGAAATTGCTCCTATATAGTGTGTTGTACTAACTATATTTCGCGCACCCGCAATCCACTGCTGATGATGTCACATATTACATCATTCATGACATGGTCAGTGACATCACTGATGACATCTCAAATGACATCAGTGATGACATCACTGATCACTGATGACATCATCCACGTGACAATCACATACACCTTTTCATACACTAGTAAAATCTTTCATCACTCTTTGTAAAATACAGAGTATCATATTTGAGTCCATTGACACAGCAATACAAGTATTTAAAAACCCACTCATTGATTCCTGGATGGATACACACATCTAATCACTTACCTGTATATTCACTCATACATGCTGTCAATGAACAATAGAACACTTTCAAAAATACTTATACACCTATATCGACATTACACACCAGCACACAACCTATTCACATATGAAATTATCCTACTCACTTATGCAAACAATGGATCATACTTACATACTTACTTAGCTACACACTTATACAAACACCACTTCATCTATTCATTTAGATAGTAAGTCATATTTAGTATATTATAACATCATTATTACAAGTATACAGTTATCCATACAGTCACTCACACAATCATTGACACATACACTGCCTTTTATTTTTCTAGTTTGTTGGACATGTACCATTGAGAAATATATTTGCTCATCACCACACTCATAAAGATATTCACTCACCCAAACAGCTGTTAGAACATGTAGTTTTAACTTAATATATCTACTGAATCAACGATTCACACATCTTTGGGTAGTCACCCACCCACCACCGAACCACACACACATTCACTCTCCCATGCAAATACTCAGTTAACTAATCAATAACTAATATAGACTTTCACATAGCTAGTAACCAACTGGAGAACCAGTTTAAACAACAACTGACAAAGTGATACAGATATTCACACAGTTTAGTCACTATCCACTATATTTAGTGAGACACTATACATTGTTAAAGTCCTCCATCCAAATATTTATTTTTATATATCTACTCATACTTCAAATTGCTATATATAAAATGCATATTTAAATAACAAAGCAAACCACATTCACTGGATGATGTCATCAGTGATGTCATCATTGATGTCATTTGAGATGTCATCAGTGATGTCACTGACCATGTCATGAATGATGTTATATGTGACATCATCAGCAGAGGATTGCGGGTGTGCGAAATATAGTTAGTACAACTAACTATATAGGAGCAATTTCAATGGTTTTGTATGAGTGAAATGTCCAGCTAACCATAACACCCCTAAAAATTATAGTTTTTTGAGTGAATTTCAAAGGTTTTTTAAATGCTAATTCCTAACTATTTAAGGCCTGAAACCTATGGTTTTTTCAGTGAATTTCAAAGGTGTTTTAAATGCTAATTCCTAACTATATAATGCCTGAAACCTATGTTTTTTTAAGTGAATATATATATATATATATATATATATATATATATATATATATATATATATTACCTACTGGCGGTCTCCAGTAGGTATATATAGTTAGGATTTTTTCTCTATGGGATTTTTGAAAATTCTATGTCTAATAACTTTGGCGTTTGTGGACGGAATTGGCTGAAATTTTCAGGAAAATGGCACATTTTGTTTCCGAGCAGCCCTTGAAAATTTGGGGGGGGTTCGTCAAGGGGGGGCCGAGAAAAAAGGGGGGTCCCAAAACGTGTTTTTAACATTGAGTTTTCCATAGGGCGGTTGGCCTCACTTTTGGCCCGAACGGCTGAATGGATTTGCACGAAACTTGGCAAAATTGTAGGGACTGGTAGCCCGATGTGCCTTTGCTAGGTCTCAATATATGTGCTTCAGTGGATTTTGAGAAATTAACGTTCAAAAAAAGATATATATCTGTAACAGCGGACCGGGCAGCGCTCCGGTTCGCGGACTTTCCGCGGTACGGAGCTTTGTGAAGCGAAGCTGATTGGTTCTCCGGCGTCTGTGAACATTCCAAACAGTCCGTAGCGGCCGCCATCTTGTCTCTCGGTAGGATCGAGAGACAAGAGGAGGCCAAAGCGAAGGGGCAAATGACCATAAGGGGGCATAGTAGATCCTCGCTGACCCGGTAGGTTTGATGTGGAGGTTTTAAAAGGGCCCTGAGGGGCAAAAAATAATAATAATAATAATAATCGAACGGCTGAATGGATTTGCACGAAACTTGGTAAAATATTAGGGACTGGTAGCCCGATGTGCCTTTGCTAGGTTTCAATATATGTGCTCCAGTGGATTTTGAGAAATTAACGTTCAAAAAAAGATATATATCTGTAACAGCGCTCCGCTTCGCGTAACGGAGGTTTGCGAAGCTGATTGGTTATCCGGCGTCTGTAAACATTGCAAACAGTCCGTAGCGGCCGCCATCTTGTCTCTCGGTAGGATCGAGAGACAAGAGGAGGCCAAAGCGAAGGGGCAAATGACCATAAGGGGGCATAGTAGATCCTCCTTGACCTCTTAGGTTTGATGTGGAGGTTTTAAAAGGGCCCCGCGGGGCAAAAAAAATAATAATAATAATAATCGAACGGCTTAATGGATTTGCACGAAACTTGGCAAAATTGTAGGGACTGGTAGCTCGATGTGCCTTTGCTAGGTCTCAATATATGTGCTTCAGTGGATTTTGAGAAATTAACGTTCAAAAACAAGATATATATCTGTAACAGCGCTCCGCTTCGCGGAGATAAAATTATCTCTGTATTACCTAGCTGTTGCTAACAGCAGTTAGCGATGGCTAGTAGGAGATAGCGACCATCTTGGGCCCCACTTTGCATGTGAGTGATATTTATCACTAATGACATGCAAAGTGGGCATGCCAAGATGTTAGCGACTGGAAACAGTCGCTAACATCGCTATCTCCTATTACCAACTTTTGGAAATATTTGCGATAAGCGCGAATATCTCCAAAAGCTACCACCTGCCCTGAGCAGTTCTTAGCCATGTTATCCAATGGGAGGTGGATAACATGGCTAAGAGCATTAGCTCGGTAATGCATGAATGTCGCTGAGTTTTCAGCGATATTAATGCATTGCGGTCGTTTTTTATCGTATTTGCGATAAACCTTGATAATAGCAAGGTTTATCTGCGATAATTTCTGAAGATGCTTAGCGGTAAAAAATTCGTTGCTAAGCATCGTTAGGGATAAATATCGCTTAACTTTGGTAATATGCCCCAACGTCTGTTAACGTTCGATTCGAAGGAAATTAGGAAGTGTTGAAAAACATTGTCTGCGCCATCTTGCCTTTTTTCAAATGCCACACTTTTGTCGTGCACGGCAGTCATTTTAGATGCCTTGACCAGACCCACTCTCTGCACGCTGTCGATCCTTAGCATGGCTCCCCACCCTCGCAAGCATCTCCCCCAGGCAGTGGTCACCCCCGCTCTCTGTCGTATGCATGGGTAATAAACCACCCCCCATCTGCGCTGCTCTTCCCTGAGAATCACACCCTGTGCCCGCCCGACACCTCCCTTTCGCCCTATTCACTACCGCACCCTCTGACACTCCTTTTCCTCTGTGTCCGATTGTCCAGGCCGGTCCTAGGGTATCAGCTAGCCCTGCAGATGTAGTTTATGGCCCCAGCTGTAAAGAATCACCCCTCTTCAAAGGAGTTATAGTAAATCAAGGCCCACACTCGATGAGATCCGTCACAGCAGACGCGTTCCTATTATCTGAAAACCATCCTGTATTGTGATTGGGGAGGGGACCGAGCCAGAAGCGGAAGATTCCAGGGATGACTCTTTGTACATCAAAGTTTTTACAATTATGTGTCACATTAAAAATATATAGCACTCCAACAAAGTAGTAAGATTATAAAACTTTAATAACTTATAAATATATACAAGAAAACAAAAACAGTAATAACATATAAACATTTTTAGGGAAAAACAACGAAGTAGCGGTCGGCTGTGCGAATAGTCCCAACGCAGCACAACGTCCAGATTTCACTGATTTCGGAATCCGGCGTGGGGCGTCGCGGGGGGTGGGTCATCAGTAGCAAACTGTTGTGCGAATAGTTCCAAGGCAGCAGAACGATGGCACCAAGGTGATGTCCAGTAAGTTGCCGCACTGGTTTTGGTATCCTACAATGCTGCTCCGAATAACGGCGTGGGGCGCCCCGGGGGAGGCGGCGTGAACGGGCCTCTCCAGGTGGAGTCTCGTCTGTTGTAGTGGGGCGCCCCTTTACCGTTTCAGTTGCCATTCCGTCCGCTTTTGGTCCACTGTGTCAAAAGCCGCAATTCAGCTGAGTTGCGCCCACTCTTGCGGTGCAGCGATAGGCGGCTGTCACAGGATTCTCAAAATGGCGGCAGGCTGTTTCCTTTTTGGGCCTGGTCCACTGAAATGGCCCTGGGACACCTTGGAAATCGGACGCTTGTCTGCTAGGTCTTGGACCCCATTCTCGAAAGCGTCCCCACCGCCTTGAGGATTCATCAAAAGTTTTGGGGGCCCCCGACTCCTGCAGGCTTCTGGTGGGGAGCGGCTGCCATGATTGCTCGCGGAATGACTACGACGGAGCCACGAGATGGTGGTGCTTTCATGGTGACGCCAGCTTCAGTCTGAAACATCCAGAAACAAGGTGGGGCTTTCATCGTTTGGGGAAAAAAAAAGTTTTCATCCAAAGAAAAGTGTTGTTTTTAGGTCATATGATCAAGCCTTCCATCATTAGGAAACCAAAAGTAAAATGAACCAATGAAAAGTTTTATAAACAAGTCACATGACCTGTTATGCGGCATAGGGTATAAAATGCGAAGAAAATACGTTGGCACGTGAGGCGGCGTCAGTAGCGGACCGATGTGCGAATAGGCCGAAGGCAACACAACGCGCCAAGATCCGGATGGCACCGAGGTGGTGTCCAGCAAGTTGCAGCACTGGTGTGGCCATCCTACAATGCTGAAAGTCGGCGTGGGGCGCCCTGTTGGCCTGTGAGTTCGCGTCAGTAGCGGACCGATGTGCGAATAGGCCGAAGGCAGCACAACGCGCCAAGATCCGGATGGCACCGAGGTGGTGTCTAGTAAGGTGCACTGGTGTGGCCATCCTACAATGTTGAAAGTCGGCGTGGGGCGCCCCGTTGGCCTGTGAGATGGCGTCAGTAGCGGACCGATGTGCGAATGGGGCCAAAGGCAGCGCAACAATGTTTTCTGAATAGAAGACACCACAAGGCGCTGAGATGCCAAGATCCGGATGGCACCGAGGTGGTGTCTAGCAAGTTGTGGCACTGGTGTGGCCATCCTACAATGGTAAAAGTCGGCGTGGGGTGCCCTGTTGGCCTGTGAGATGGTGTCAGTAGCGGACCGATGTGCGAATGGGGCCAAAGGCAGCGCAACAATATTTTCTGACTAGAAGACACCACAAGGCGCTGAGATGCCAAGATCCGGATGGCACCGAGGTGGTGTCTAGCAAGTTGCCGCACTGGTGTGGCCATCCTACAATGTTGAAAGTCGGCGTGGGGCGCCCCGTTGGCCTGTGAGATGGCGTCAGTAGCGGACCGATGTGCGAATGGGGCCAAAGGCAGCGCAACAATATTTTCTGAATAGAAGACACCACAAGGCGCTGAGATGCCAAGATCCGGATGGCACCGAGGTGGTGTCTAGCAAGTTGTGGCACTGGTGTGGCCATCCTACAATGGTAAAAGTCGGCGTGGGGCGCCCTGTTGGCCTCTGAGATGGTGTCAGTAGCGGACCGATGTGCGAATGGGGCCAAAGGCAGCGCAACAATATTTTCTGTATGGAAGATACCACTAGGCGTTGAGATGCGAAGATCCGGATGGCACCGAGGTGATGTCTAGCAAGTTGCTGTACTGGTGTGGTCATCCTACAATGCTGAAACTCGGCGTGGGGCGCCCCATTAGCCTGTGAGATGGCGTCAGTAGCGGACCGATGTGCGAATGGGGCCAAAGGCAGCGCAACAATATTTTCTGAAGAGAAGACACCAAAAGGCGCTGAGATTCGGTTACCACCGAGGTGATGTCTAGCAAGTTGCCGCACTGGTGTGGCCATCCTACAATACTGCTCCGAATAACGGCGTGGGGTGCCCGAAGGGGGGGGGGGAGGCGGCGTGAACGGGCCTTCCTAGGTGGAGGCTCGTCTGCTGTAGTGGGGTGCCCCTTTACCGTTTCAGTTGCCATTCAGCTGAGTTTCGGCTGCTCTTGATGCTACAGCGACAGGCGGCTGCAACAGGACTCTCAAAATGGCGGCTTGTTCTTTGGATTTGGGCCTGGTCTACTAAAATGGCCCTGGGACACTTTAGAACTCGGACGCTCGATTTTTTTTTTCCTTTCCTGTACATGCAAAAAAATGTAAATGCCCGGTACGTTACACGCTTCATCTGCCACGATGTACTCTCCAGAGAAACCGAAAAAAAATATAGTTATGGTAACTATACCATGTATCGTCATATGGAGAGGTGGCACCAATTAATTATAGTGCTGCATAAAAGAGAGATTTGGAGGAGAACCCCCGACCTGCCAGTACATTCATCAAAGAAGTGGCACTGACAGCATCAGAGGCAAGGGAAATGGTCCCAAATATTTAGAACTTTGGAAAGATTAAAATGACATGTTTAGATTGTGGCAAATTAATTTCATGTGGACAGATGAGTGTTACTCTAATAAATACAGCATATGAACATCATCATAGTCGATGGTTGGTAGAGACATTTTGACTATATCCTGGACCTGCCCGTCCTCGCCCAAAATGGCGCCGGAATAAATGGGACTCGTAACTCCTTGTTGTGTACTGGTTGCAGAACCTTGAAATCACGAGATACGTATGCAGTTTTGAAGGATATGGCGGGCGGGGCCGAGAATTGATTGAATATTTCGACATCCCTATTGATATTAAGTTCTGATGTGTTATTGATTACTGTACTATTGAAAGTTCGAATTAACGTCACCCATGGTACTTGCCCGCAAATGTATATCTAGATAATTTTATTGTAACTGGCCCTGTCGTATTTTAATTATAAAATGTACGTCCACCGATTCCGCAACTGTTAGACACCTTAGTTCTTGCAACCTAATGGCCCGCCCGT
This sequence comes from Lissotriton helveticus, assembly GCF_964261635.1. NCBI lineage: Eukaryota > Metazoa > Chordata > Amphibia > Caudata > Salamandridae > Lissotriton > Lissotriton helveticus. The sequence continues at coordinate 44,520,846 of NC_136063.1, forward strand.
TACGTTCCTCTACAGTGTAAATGTCTACTCATCATATACGATTACAGTTTGCTCCGTGGCCGGTCCACGTGGTTATAGGCTCGTATTTGTATAATGAAATTCCACAATAAAGGTTTTTAAAAGAAAACATGGTAGTAGTATATACATTGGTAACGTTTTTAATAATAGTCACTGTTTTAGAATCATTAAAAGGCAAGTGAAATAAAGCAGACCAATTACATGAAGGGTAAAAGGTATAATACGCAGGAACGCAGTAAAGATAAATGGTCAAGGGCTGTTGTGTTTTCTACTCCTGCAACATAAAGTGATCAATAAGAATCTCATATTCAGGCGTATCGGTGACTAAGACAGCAGGTCGACCCTCTTTTGCTCAACGGCTCCGTCATGGGACGAAGAAACGCTCTTTTTCTCGAAAAAAGAATAGATTTTACTTGTAGGACAGTTGTAAATTTTCCGGGAAAGTACATTAGCCTGGAACATTATAACATATATTTAAGAAAAAATAATGTTCGGAAGTAATAAAAAGCGTAATTTTTAGGTCATATGACCAAGCCTTTCATCATTAGAATAAGAAAAGTAAAATGAACCAATGAAAAGTTTTATTAACAAGTCACATGACTTGTTATGCTTACGTTACGCGCTGCGCGTCGCGCCCCGGATGACTTCCGGATGCGCTAACGCGGCGCGTCATATTACGCGACAACGCAGGTCCAGAATATAGTCAAAATGTCTCCACCAACCAGCGGTCGGAACACAACCCCTTTCAGCAGGCTAAATAGTTCTGTTAAATGACAACAGAAGGGACAGGCAACAAGAACCATCAGTCAAAGAGGGGAGGGCTAGTTCTTCTCTACCGGGTTACATTGGGGCGCTACCGGAACTGATCGAATTGGTAGTCTACAGTGTTTCTGGATGTTTCAGACTGAAGCTGGGGTTAGCATGAGAGCACCACCATTTCGTAGCTCTGTCGTGGCCATTCCGCAACCAATCATGGCAGCCGCTCTTTATCGTTATTTTGGGCGGGGTGGGTGGCGGAGCCGAGCTGTTTTGCAGCCATCATTGTGTGGAGTTCAGTTCATCTCACTAGTTTTGTATTTGTCATGAGGGGTTGTTCCTAATGTTTCTATTTTAGCGAGGTCAAAAAGAGATCCCATTAGTGGCCTACTGATTTTGCTCGATTCCTTTTCTTTTTTTTTACACGATTTTTCGTTATCTGCAAAGACTAAAGAGAGTATTGCGACTCTGTGTCTGTTTGTAAATAGAGAATGAACCAAAGAGAACCAATTCTAAAACAGTAAATGCTTGGATAACAATCAATCAAATGGAGAGAGAAGCAGGCACGACGTATTACAACGGGGGCAAAGGCCTGCGTTAACTACCTTTCACTATCTGCAAAGAGAGAGTACTCCTAATAGAAATGAGGGGGGGGGGCACCATTCAAAGCAGATCAGTGTGCATAAACACGAAAATGTTTTCACTTACCACGTACTTGACATTCGACAGCTTATGATATTTGCTATTAAAAAACCATTGAAATTCACTGAAAAAACCATAGGTTATAGACCATATATAGTTAGGAATTAGCATTTAAAAAACCTTATTTTACTCAAACAAAACCATTGAAATTCCATATATAGTTAGTTGCACTAACTATATATCGCGCACCCGCAATCCACTGCTGATGATGTCACATATTACATCATTCATGACATGGTCAGTGACATCACTGATGACATCACTGATGACATCTCAAATGACATCACTGATGACATCACTGATAACATCTCATTTGATATCAATGACCACATCACTGATGATATCATTCATGTGACAATACAATGCATCTCCTCACATTTTAATATAACCTCTGTTTCACCCAGTGTTAAATACAGAGTATAATTTTTGAAACCATTGACACACCAATACTAGTTACTACATACGCACTCACTGATTCCTATGTCTACACACACATTCACTCATTCACCCATACAATCATTCATACATACAATCACTCATCTTTACAACACTATCATATGCACTCATACACCTATACAGACACTCACACTCTGCCACTCATCCATGGAGTTACTCACACACCTAGTCAGTCCTGTAAAGAATCAATCACACTTCCATTTTCTTGTCTATACAGTTAAACATAGAGCACCTTACATTTTCAAACATATACTAACACATACTTACTTTCTTATACAATCATTGATACAAGTACACATTGATCTGCAGAGAGTCACACACCTTCCAGCCAGCCACACACACACTCAGTCTCCCATACAAATACTTGGACAATCAATCAATAACCCATATAGTTAATCATATAGCTACTGATCAACACATGCAGCAGTTTACAGAACAACAGACATAATGATGCACAAATTAAGACAGTTTAGTCACTAACCCATGCACTCAGTGAGACACATTTAATCACTCACTCATACATTCAGTCATGCACCTACTAAATCCTTCGTCCAGACACTTATACATCTACTCATTCTTCAATATGTAAAACATATTTAAACTTTACAGAAACACACAGTCACTGGATGATGTCATCAGTGATGTCATCAGTGATGTCATTTGAGATGTCATCAGTGATGTCATCAGTGATGTCACTGACCATGTCATGAATGATGTAATATGTGACATCATCAGCAGTGGATTGCGGGTGCGCGATATATAGTTAGTGCAACTAACTATATATGGAATTTCAATGGTTTTGTGTGAGTAAAATAAGGTTTTTTAAATGCTAATTCCTAACTATATATGGTCTATAACCTATGGTTTTTTCAGTGAATATACATATATATATATATTACCTACTGGCGGTCGCCAGTAGGTAGTTATAGTTAGGATTGTTTTCCATAGGGAAATCGCAACATTCTATTGGGAATAACTTTGACGACGGTTGAGGAATCTGCCTGAAATTTTCCTTAACTTTGCCCCGCGGCTCTCCGCTCCTTCCCTGAAAGTTTGGGGGGGATTCGTCAAGCGAGGGCCGAGATAAAAGGGGGATCCCAAAACGTGTTTTCTCCATGTTAATTTCCAAGGGGCGGTTGGACTCACTTTTAGCTCGAACGGCTGAATGGATTTCCACCAAACTTGGCAAAATTGTAGGGACTGGTAGCCCGATGTGCCTTTGCTATGTCTCAAGATATGTGCTTCAGTGGATTTTGAGTAATTTAGGTTCAAAAAAATATATCTATAAGCGCGCCCCGGTAGGCGCACCGGGGAGCACTCCGGGCGCGCCACGCGACTTGCGCACGGAAAGCTGATTGGCTCTCGGGTGTCTGTAAACATTCCAAACAGTTTGGAGCGGCCGCCATCTTGTGTCTCGGTAGGATCGAGACACAAGAGGTGGCAAAAACAAAGGGGGAAATAAGGAAAAGGGGGCAGGGTAGACCCTCCCTGACCCCCTAGGTTTGATGTGGGGGCCATAAAAGGGTCCCGCGGGTCAAATGTTTAAAAAATTTTCTTTTTTAATTTTCGCGGGGGGAGCGCCCGGTACACGCACCGGGGAGCGTACTTTGGTGAAAAATAGTGAAAATAGTAGTGTAAAATAATCATTTTGAGTGATTAGAGGTAGGGTAGCTCTGAAAAGAGCTTTTGGGTTTTGTGGCTGTTTTAGGAACCTACAAGTACGTCCCACACACACCCCCCACATGCACACAACCCCACACCCCCACAGTCACACACTCCCCACACATACCTCACACACGCACACCTCCACCCACACCCAAACACCCCACACCCCCACACCAATACCTTACACATCAACACCCACACCCACACACCCCACACACCCACACACACACCTCATCCCCCAACACACACACACACACACACACACACAGATACCTCACAGACACACCCCACACATCCCACACACACACCTCCCCCCCACAGACACACACACACACCTAACAGACACACCCACACATCCCACACATACACACACATCCTACACACATACCCCCCACACCCACACACCCCCACACACACCTCACACACCCACACCTACACCTACACCCAAACACCCCACACACCCACACCCACACACACACCTTATACACCCACACCCCCACCCACACCCACATGCCCCACACACTTACACACACCTATACACCTCACCCCCCAGACACACACACACACCTCACAGACACACCCCACACATCCCCCACACACACCTTCCCCCCCCACACATGGGGAAAACTCAGTGAAACAGTAAAATAATAATTTAAAGTGCTTAGAGGTAGGGTAGCTCTGAATAGAGTTGTTGTGTTGTGTGGGTGATTTAAGTACCAACATGTAGGTGCCAATGCAGAGTGTTAAATTCAATGTACACCTTTTTTTCTGTAGATATCTTGCATGTTGTTACAGAAGTTATTGTGGTATATGGAATCCATACCATAGTCTGTCAGGAAAGCAGAAACAGATCCTTTAAGTACTCCCTGAGAAGACCTAGGGGATCATGGGTAGTGTACCCTGCTCCCTTATGATGTTTTAAAATTGCACAGTATACTGTAAGTTTCACTTTATACTATAATATAAACATAATCATTTTGGTAGTACTTCATGAATTAGATATAAAAATGAATAATGTCTCAAACAATTTTTAATTATTAAATACAAATTTATTGGTTAGAATTTTCATAGTTCAATAAAACTTCCAGCATTAGATCATCTGGAATCTCCTAAAAAATGCATGTTTCTATATCTTGTAAACATTCAATAAATTGTTGATCCAAAGTCTGATCCATAAAATCTTCTTCAACAAAATCTTCATTAAGAATCTCCTCATATGTAATCTCGAAGGAAACATTGATGTTTTCTTGCTCCCCCTCCATTTTTTTGCTGTAAATTGCATACAAAATAAGTATATCAGTAGAGTTAGGGCACTGTTGGGTTTAAGTTCAGACAGGTAGTTCTGATTTTTTAACAGTGAAGTTAACTTTGGGCAGTGTATGGTAACAGGCAGGAAGTAGAAATATAAAAAAGTGCCTGTGAAAAAGCGTAAGTAAATTAATAATTATAGCAGAGAAGCCTAAGTCAATCCATAAATATAACAGAGGAGCCTATCTCTATCTATAACTATAGCGGAGGGACAGTAAATAACTATCAGAAAACGTTTTTACAAATTAACTTAAAGTGCCCCTTACAAATTAACAACTTACTTTACAGAGAGGTGAAGAAGAAAAAATGCGAAAATCCTTTCAAGATGTACCTCAGGTAGTTGTAGTCAAAATGGCCGTGTTTCCCTCTAATTTTTCATTTATATTCATGTACATAACCAATCAAATGTCAGGAAAAAAAGTAGAAAATGAAAGTAACATTTTAATTGGTTGTAAATTCTAACACCTCAGATGTGTTTTTGTCATGTAATTTACCTCAGGATATTTAGACAATGCTACAGCTCAAATGGCTCAATGGAATTCCACCAAATTTGGGAAAATGGTAGGGATTGGTATGTAGTAGGGCCTATTCTATATTTGGTGAAAGTGTCTCCAGTGGTTTTTATGTAAATTAACTTTTAACATTTTTTGGGAGCGCTTCCCGGTGCGCGCCCTGGTACGCGTACCGGCAGCGCTACGGGAGTCCTCCATCTTGTGTTTCGGAAGAATTGAGACACAAGATGGAGGATATACAATGTTGGGAATGGGTAAAAGGGGGCACGGTAGACACTCTCTGAGCAACTTTTTAGTTGCGGGTCTTGTTTTAGTAAATTACATTTTCTTGTGGGTACCTTCCCACGTTTTTTGCTCACCTAGTTAATTGTGTTTGGAGACTCCCTCTTGAACCATGGCAGACTTTGCCGGACTGGCATTTGATGACGATATGTTGCAAAAGGTCTTAGATGAGAATCCTTATCTCTTAGATTCTACATCAGAGACCCCTAGTTTAGCCAAGGATGACTGGGTTACGTTGCTTAATTTGAAAAAATCACACACACGCACCTCTATCCATGGCACTATTATGGCACAATATCTTAGGGGCAAGTGTGCCCCAACAGGCCTTATTGTTACGAATACCCCCAGGCTGTTTCTAACTGACAAAATCTTTCTACGTGACTGGTCTCTCATAGCATGGCGTTGCACACGTGACTGGCTAATTTTGATCATTAGCACGGCCAAGAGGATAGCTGATGCCATCCTCGTTGACATCCAGATATTGGAGGGTCAGATTAAAGCCACGTGTAGCACTTTATTCAAGAAACATCTTGATGAAACGAATAAAGCCAATAAAGAGTACAAAGATAACATCATAACCAGTAAAATGGATAAATTTAAGAAAGATCTAGATCGCTTTTCTTTAGTGAAGATATATCCATACACTAGCGATGATTATGTAGCACCTAGCTTTAACAGCAAGGGGAGACATTACGGTTCCAACTATTCATCATCTGGCTCTGACTCTAGTGACTCAGGGTCATCCAGCCATACTGGAACTGGCCCCAGGGGTGGTCAACAACAACGACCATTTAAACGAGGGGGTCGCCAGAGAGGTGGCACATACAATCAACATCCGGGCAACTTCCAGAATCCAGGCCCTTGGTGGCCACCCGGCCCATGGGGTTTCCAACCACTACCACCATTTGCTCAACAGCCTAATTCCTATCAATACCCCCAGTTCTTCCCTGACCAGTCTTTTTTAGGGCATGGCCGAGGCCAGAACCGAGGCAGGAGAAGAGGACCCCAGACTGTGCAGTGGGAGTCCGACCAGTCATTCCCCAATACCCGGAGCAGGAGAGCTGCCCAACAGAGTACCAGCGGGGAGTCGAGCGGGACTTAATTGTCAATTTAAGCTCAAGAGCTTTGACAACTGCTGAAGAGTCAGTCCTGAGTAAGGGTCTAGGCTTTGTGCCGACGAATGTGGGCGATCCATTCCTTATGAGAACTGAACTTGAGAAGTTCTTTCGTAAAGTACGTCTTTTTTTCTTCTTCAAAGATAGAACTAATGATTCTCAATCTGACGACACTATGCCGACTAACACAGGATTACGTCCGGCATCCACTTTTACTCCTTTGAGTCACCAAGTCCCTTCTCATGTTATCACTTTTGAACAGGCAGTCAGACATGACGTTGCACAATTGCAGGAGACGGATCAACAAGTATTTCACAATTTCTCTAAATTGGAACAACATGCCCTTAAAAGTCTATCTCAGGATCCGTCTATTATTATAAAACCTGCGGATAAAGGGGGAGCGACTGTGATTATGGACTTGACTCAATATCGACAGGAGTGTCTGAGACAACTAGACAATGACAGGTTTTACCAACGGTTAACTGAAGACCCCACCCCACGTCTACTTGCTGAAATTAGATCTCTAGTGGATGAGGGCAATACCGAAGGATGTATTACACCACATGAAGCCAGATTTTTGGTGACAGATAAGCCAATCACCCCTGGCTTTTACTGTCTACCCAAGATTCACAAGGCCACTAGACCTCCTCCAGGGCGTCCCATAATTTCAGGGATTGGTTCCCTTTTGGAGCCTCTATCCACTTTTGTGGATTTCTTTCTTAGACCTTTGGTCAAGAAGATGCCGACATACCTCGAAGACACTGCTGATGTCCTTAGACTCTTACCTACCGTAGAATTCAACGCAGAGACTGATCTGCTTGTGAGTTTTGATGTAGAATCACTCTACACTTGTATACCGCAGCAGGACACACTCGATACTATCAGGAGTCTGCTGTCGACAGACGCACTTGATAGTATCACTCCTGTCAGTTTTATTCTAGCATGCGCTGAATTGGCTATGAGACAACATTTTTTCAAGTTTGAGGACCAATGGTTCCTACAAATCTCTGGGACCTCGATGGGCAGTGTTTTCGCCCCAAGCCTCGCCAACCTATACATGCATCAATTCGAACAGCATCATGTCCTCAACCATAGCAACCCACATTTTGACCATCTGGTGCTATGGAAGAGGTATATCGATGATGTTCTGGTGGTTTGGCGAGGCTCTGTCACTGAGGTTCAGGCTTTCCATCTATGGCTCAATGAACAAAATGAACATCTCAATTTCACCTTAGAGTATAGTCACGAGAGACTCGCTTTTCTGGATCTTCACATCTTTCCTGAATCTGGTGGATTACAGAGTGAGCTCTTCACAAAACCAATGGCGAGGAACTCACTATTGCTCTTCGAGAGTTACCATCCTCGTTCCCTAGTAGACAATCTCCCAGTAGGGCAGTTTCTCCGACTTAGGAGGAACTGCTCCTCCCGAGATTTGTTCAATAAACACGCCAATGTACTTGCCAACCAATTACAAGATCGACGATATCCTCGTAAACTTGTCAAGAGAGCATGGAAACGTGCATCAAACAACAATCGTGAGGCACTCATAGAGAAACGGCCACCTAAACCACCTTTGGAACGACTGACGTTTGTTAGCACCTATAATGCACTGTCAAATACTTTGCAGCGTACAGTTCGCAGACATTGGGGCATCCTGAACACTACCAGTGCTAACATTCCAAAACCCCTCTTTTCATTCAAAAGAGCACCTAGTCTGAGGGACACTCTTGTTCATACTAGGCCCCGGATTTCCATTTGTGACAAATCCGCTAACCTGTGGGATCTTCCTCCGGTTACCGGTCACTATCCGTGTGGGTCTTGCAGTGTTTGTCCACAGACGATGAAAACTAAGACAGTCGACATTGGCACAGGAAGGATATGGACTCTCAGGAAACACACGAATTGTAACACTGACAATGTCATCTACATGATTACCTGCCCTTGTTCCCTTAGATACATTGGTTATACCACCCGTAAGATTAAACTAAGAATTGGGGAACATAAGAGCACCATCAGGTGTCGTAAACAGGCTACTAAATTGACGAACCACTTCTTAGATGCAAGACACCTAGCTGAAGAGATGACATGGGTAATCCTTGAACAGCCGTTCATCCCTCCCCATATCAGTGACATATCTAAGTTCCTATTTAGGAAAGAACAAAAATGGATTTTCCTTCTCAAAAGCCACGTCCAGGGACTTAATGATGATATACCGTGGACGTCATTATAACTACCTATGTTTGGGTAGTGGTCCTTGTGTACTTCATCATTTAATTATAAATGTTAATTTGCATACTACAGTTTATAGAGCCTATGACTGGTTTGCTCGAATCTCATACGTGATATACTCTGTGTGAATTGCACTAACATTGTATTACTGCATTGGCCAAAACATTGGGTACAAACAACTAAATGTATTCCCATATAGATGAACCTTTTTTACATATTTCCTTAAGTCTGGCAGCCATATCCCAATAACTAAATGTTTTTTGACATTGCAACACAGGTTTTTTATAATGAGACCCTGTCACTTTACCGGCGCTCATATCTAATGAGACCCTGTCATTTTACCGGCGCTCATATCTTTTGATCATAGAACTGCCAACACTGTTAAGAGGGATTACATTCAGTACCTCTCAGTGTTGACGCTCGCATAGAGGCCGGTATCCTTAACACGCATGCACTAAACCACGGCGCATGCTCCTTGGATGTTTCACTAGCTGACGCGACCTCGGGCTGCTAGGTGTATTGCGCATGCGTGAGCCTACAGCATTTCCGCATCGCGCATGCGCTTGATCTCGATATTTTCAGTCAGAATTCTTACATTGCGCATGGGCACTGTGTATAGCGCGCTGGCTAAGGGCTTTTCAGTGCGCATGGCCACAGTGTGTAGCGCACTCGCATATCGCGAGATTGAGCGCATTATTTCACACAACTGATTTCAATTACCAAATTAACCAGGATATAAATAGACGGGCGCGCCTGTCCGTCAGTTACCTCCACTCCTTCTCGGAAGCCCACACAGAGGTACCGAGGGACAGGTAAGACGCTTGAGGAGGCATTCTGGCTAGCCACTTTTGGTTTATGTTCTTTGATCATGTTAGAGCAACTTCTTTAAACATGAGTACTTTGTTTATTTAGTGTGTTCTTTATTTATATTAAAAAAGATCTTTTGTCCTCAGTACATTATGACTACCTAGCATAGTCATTGCCTGGTTCCTTTGAGGTTGAATCTCCTTTTAAATAACTAGGTTTTGTCAGTAGAACTATATGTAATCAGTGACTATGTTGCACTCAAGGACCCCTGATATTGGTCTGAGGTCTTTTGAATTTTTCTTATCTGACAGAGCGGGGCCTCCCCTTTTCCCGAGTAGGTGACCGGGTGAGGTGAGGCATTATCCCACAGAATGCTGGGTGAGTTTATACATTTTGTAAAAGTGTTGTGATTTTTATACACCTATTCAGTGGTATTTGTCTAAACTACTTTGTTGCGGTGAGAATTGCTCTACCGTGTTGTGAGTGTGCCTGTTGTTTGTTTGTTGTATCCTTGAGACTATTCTTTGCACTATTGAATTGTACATTTTTCTATCTTGTTTTAGGATAGACGTTTAGATTGGATTGCCACCAGTATATATCTGGGCTCAGAACAACTGGTAGGATTTATCCATTTTTTTGTACAAATTCTACACTAACAGTACATTAAATATTTGTGTAAATTTGCAGTCGCAGTATTTTCACTGGGTCCTGAAGAAAGCTAGGACCATTGTCCATTTAGCTGAAACATGTCGACCAATACACACTATGCCTCTGATTAGTTATTATTTCAAACTACTAAGGCATTGTTTTTAGTCTTGACCATAGTACCATACTGAATAAACTTATTTTTGGTCCTTTTGAGTAAATTTTATTACACTTCTCACTTTTTCACGCGCACTGCACCCCACTGACATCACAAGTGAATCACTGTGGTCTGATAATTGTCAAAATCCTACTCCTAGCATTAATCACAACTGCTTGAAGAGGTGGATTTATGATACATCTCCCACGTGACGAGATACCACCAGATGGGTGGGCTGATGGGAATTTTTTCAGCCCAGTGATATCACTACAGTGTCATTAATGGACTCATGGTCTCATACTCAACATGGCATACTCACATTGATTCTGACCAGGGCTCTTTCTTGTTGTTGTGACACTCTCTGACCCCCTAGGTTGTCTGAGGGGGGCTTAAGAGGCCCATATAGGCCCAAAAAACCCTTTTTTTTTTCCGCGGGGGAAGCGCCCGGTACGCGTACCGGGGGGCGTACCGGGGAGCGTACTTTAGTGAAAAACAGTGAAAAAAGTTAGAGAAAAATAATCATTTTGAGTGATCAGAGGTAGGGTAGCTCTGAAAAGAGCTTTTGGGTTCTGTGGCTGATTTAGGTACCTACAAGTAGGTTCCAATGCAAAGTCTTATATTCAGGAGGAATATTCTATTCCCCTCATCTGAGAAGTGCACACCATCTCCTCTGTAGATATCTTGCATGTTGTAAGCAAGTTATTGTGGTAAATGGAACCCATTCCATAGTCTCTCATGTAAGCAGAAACAGATTTATTCACATGTTTCCGTGCTTTCTCAAATTGTGGACAAAATTGGTTGGACCACTTCCATTTCTGTCTTTGGCATATATTGGAATATACCAAGGCAGTTTGAGGAAAAAGTGCCATCAATTGCTCAAAGGTGTCCTTTAAAAGCATTTCTAGACCTACCCCAGTCAAAGTGCCTAAGTCATTTCCACCACAGTGCAGAATTATGAGGTTAGGGTGTGGCTGATGCAAAAAGGTTTTCCCCAATGGTATCAATTGATGACATCTCAATCCTCTTTGGCCAATCCATTTTATGTCTACATTTGGTAAGTCAAGGTTGTGAAAATTTCTGGTAGCTGCATACCTTTGAGCCCAGTGGATGTATCTATGTCCAATAATCCAGACAGAATACATGGTAAGATGAGGTTCTGGTGCAGTCAGATGAAGTGTGGGAATGTAATGGCAGTTGGAACAGTATGAGTTTGCAAAAAAAAAATGTGGAGTTTCACTGCTCTTCAATCACAAGCAATGATTGGTGGATTCAGATAGTTGAAAACTGGAAGTTAGGGTGCATGGTTCTGTTCTGTGAAAGAAGCAATTTGAATGGATAAGAAAAAAACATTTAAAGAAAGATTGCAGCGGATAAGCTGGTGTATTGAGAGGTCAAACATCCTTGCTTAGTTCATTTGCAACATTGTAGAATAAACTTTTATCCTGAGAGCTCAGTGAGGAGGGAGTTGCTATGGTAACAGGTAAAAAAGGCTGAGGGGGGGAAGGGTGTTGGTTTGAAAATAGAGAGGGAAGAGTTTTGATTGGTTGCCATGTGCAATATGTGTGTAGAATTAGAGGTTCTCTGTGCCATTCATGGTTGCAGTGCCTGGAGTACATACCTTTTGCCATGCTAAGGAAATATTGGTGTGTGTGTCTGACACTGTTCTCAATCTCCAAAAGCATTTGTAAAGGTGAGTAATGATTCATTTAATATACATAGAGACTTGTATACTCGATGGAAAAGATTTGGAAGCAAATTGTGGTTTTTTAATGTTGCTTTGTGTCATGCTTTTTGATAATGCTTGGTAAAAAGTTTTTACTGCATAGAGGAATTGTATTTTGTAAAATTGTGAAGTTTCAGTAGTGACATGGAATGCTTGTAAATAGGACCTGTGCTGTGTTTTTTAAATGTGATGTCAAAAACGATTTTGGGGGAAATTAATGGCTTTAACATTTTTGAGAAGCAATAAAGAGTGTCTGCATGCTTAAACAAAAAAATGTGACCCTTTCACAATGATGTTACCTGTGTTAACTCAGAGTAGGGTGCACATTGTGTTTCTTTGCTGTTGGTTTGTGTAATTTTATTTTGATAATGGTTGAATTTCAGTAGTGAAATTGAATGCTTGTACATAGGACCTGTGCTGTGTTTCTTAAATGTGATGTCAAAAACGATTTTGGGGAAAATGAATGGCTTTTACATTTTTGAGTAGGAATAAATAGTGTGTGCATGCTTAAAGAAATAAATGTGACCTTTTCACAATGATGTTACCTGTGTTAACTCAGTGTAGGAAGCACATAGAGTTTCTTTGCATAGAGGAATTGTATTTTGTAAAATTGTGAAGTTTCAGTAGTGACATGGAATGCTTGTACATAGGACCTGTGCTGTGTTTTTTAAATGTGATGTCAAAAACGATTTTGGGGAAAATGAATGGCTTTTACATTTTTGAGGAGCAATAAAGAGTGTCTGCATGCTTAAAGAAATAAATGTGCCCCTTTCACAATGATGTCACCTGTGTTACCTCAGATTAGGAAGTAGATTGTGCAGATGAGGTGAGGCATGTCCAGAGGTACAGAGGAGGTGAGGCCTTTGTTCAAGACTGTAGTGGGAGAGAGGGCTTTCCTGGGGAGCATAGGTGGGGAGGCTTGTGTCTAAGAGTGCAGTGGACTAGGCTTCATGAAGCCTATCCCGGACTGCACTCTTACACACAGGCGTCAATTTGACTCTTTACAATGATGTTACCTGTGTTAACTCCGTGTAGGAAGCACATTGAGTTTGTTTGCATAGAGGAATTGTATTTTGTAAAATAGTGAGGTTTCAGTAATGACATGGAATGCTTGTACATAAGACCTGTGCTGTGTTTCTTAAATGTGAAGTCAAAAACGATTTTGGGGGAAATGAATGGCTTTTAAATTTTTGAGATGGAATAAATAGTGTTTGCATGCTTAAAGAAATAAATTCAACCTTTTCAGAATGATGTCACCTGTGTTAACTCAGTGTAGGAAGCACATTGAGTTTTGTTGCATAGAGGAAATGTATTTTGTAAAACTGTGAAATTGTAGTAGTGACATGGAATGCTTGTACATAGGTGCTGTGCTGTGTTTCTTAAATGTGATGTCAAAAACGATTTTGGGGAAAATGAATGGCTTTTACATTTTTGAGTAGGAATAAATAGTGTTTGCATGCTGAAAGAAATACATTTGACCTTTTCACAATGATGTTACCTGTGTTAACTCAGTGTAGGAAGCACATTGAGTTTGTTTGCATAGAGGAATTGTATTTTGTAAAATAGTGAGGTTTCAGTAATGACATGGAATGCTTGTACATAGGACCTGTGCTGTGTTTCTTAAATGTGAAGTCAAAAACGATTTTGGGGGAAATGAATGGCTTTTACATTTTTGGGATGGAATAAATAGTGTTTGCATGCTGAAAGAAATAAATTCAACCTTTTCAGAATGATGTCACCTGTGTTAACTCAGTGTAGGAAGCACATTGAGTTTTGTTGCATAGAGGAAATGTATTTTGTAAAACTGTGAAGTTTTAGTAGTGACATGGAATGCTTGTACATAGGTGCTATGCTGTGTTTCTTAAATGTGATGTCAAAAACGATTTTGCAGAAAATGAATGGCTTTTACATTTTTGAGAAGGAATAAAGAGTGTCTGCATGCTTAAAGAAATAAATTTGCCCCTTTCATAATGATGTCACCTGTGTTACCTCAGATTAGGAAGTAGATTGTGCAGATGAGGTGAGGCATGTCCAGAGGTACAGAGGAGGTGAGGCCTTTGTTCAAGACTGTAGTGGGAGAGAGGGCTTTCCTGGGGAGCATAGGTGGTGAGGCTTGTGTCTAAGAGTGCAGTGGACTAGGCTTCATGAATCCTATCCCCGACTGCACTCTAAGACACAGGCGTCAATTTGACTCTTTACAATGATGTTACCTGTGTTAACTCAGTGTAGGAAGGACATTGAGTTTGTTTGCATAGAGGAATTGTTTTTTGTAAAATAGTGAGGTTTCAGTAATGACATAAAAATGCTTGTATATAGGACCTGTGCTGTGTTTCTTAAATGTGAAGTCAAAAACGATTTTGGGGACAATGAATGGCTTTTACATTTCGGAGATGGAATAAATAGTGTTTGCATGCTGAAAGAAAGAAATTTGACCGTTTCAGAATGATGTTACCTGTGTTAACTCAGTGTAGGAAGCACATTGAGTTTCGTTGCATAGAGGAAATTTATTTTGTAAAATTGTGAAGTTTTAGTAGTGACATGGAATGCTTGTACATAGGTGCTGTGCTGTGTTTCTTAAATGTGATGTCAAAAACGATTTTGGGGAAAATTAATGACTTTTAGATTTTTGAGAAGCAATAAATAGTGTCTGCATGATTAAATATATATATTTCAACCTTTCACAATAATTTCACCTGTGTTACCTCAGATTAGGAAGTAGATTGTGCAGTTGGGGTGAGGCATGTCCAGAGGGACAGAGGAGGTGAAGTCTGTGTTCAAGACTGTAGTGGGAGAGAGGCCTTTCCTGGGGAGTATAGGTGGTGAGGCCTGTGTTTAAGAGTGCAGTGGACTAGACTTTATGAAGCCTGTCCCCCACTGCACTCCTAGACACAGGTCTCACCTTCTTTGTACCCGTGGACAGACCTCTCTTCCACTACACTCTTCAATACAGGCCTCACCTCTTCTGTACCCCTAGACAATCCTCACCTCATCTGCAACCCTGAATAGACTTTAACTAATCTGTATCCTTAGACAGGCCTCAGCTTATTTACACCCTTGGACATGCGTGTGGAGTAGTGTGGCTCACAGGTTAGAGGCGGCAGGCCTGAGAGCAGAAGTCAGCCCGGGATCAGGGTTCAATTCCCGACGCGGCAGGGTCATGGACCTTGGTCAGCGGACTCGATAATTCTCGCTTCGGTGCTTACTCTAATCAGGGGTTCCACTCGGCAACTCTGGGCATTAGCTTGCCTAATCTCCACAACGGCCCCACCAATTCCGGGGATGCCTGGCTCCACCTTGGGGACTCCCAGCAAGGGACCATCCCACATGGAAAGCCAGGTCGGGTTCCCCAGAGTTATACAGTGCCGGGACGCCCCGTTGCTGGGGCAGCTGTGCGCTTTACAAGTATACGACATTTTACATGCGTCACCTCATCTGCACCCAGTTAACATCAATTATACTGAATACATTGAGGCCTGTCCAGAGGACACAGATGAGGTAAGGCTTGTCCAAGGGTCAGAGGAGGTCAGTCCTCTACACTGTACTCATGGACACTGAATGCTTGTACATAGGACCTGCACTGTGTGTCTAAAATGTTATTTAAAAAACGATTTTGGTGCAAATCAATGAGTTTTAGATTTTGTGAGAAGGAATAAATAGTGTCTGCATGATTAAATACATATATTTCATCCTTTCACAATAATGTCACCTGTGTTACCTCAGATTAGGAAGTAGATTGTGCAGATGAGATGAGGCATGTCCAGAGGTACAGAGGAGGTGAGGGCTATGTTCAAGACTGTAGTGGGAGAGAGGCCTTTCCTGGGAAGCATAGGTGGTGAAGCCTTTGTGTAAGAGTGCAGTGGACTAGACTTCATGAAGCCTATCCCCTACTGCAGTCTAAGACACAGGTCTCACCTTCTTTGTACCTGTGGACAGACCTCTCTTCTACTACATTCTTCAATACAGGTCTCACCTCTTCTGCACCCCTGGAGAATCCTCACCTGATCTGTAACCCTGTATAGACCGTTTGCTTTTTGTCATTGCTTTGTTGTTTGGTAATAGTGGTCTATAATGTGCTATTTTTTTCTTTAACACAGATTGAAATCAAGATTTTAAGAGTAAGGAGAGATGTCCTCAAGGCAAAGGAGAAAAAAACATGATAACTGCCAAAAAACAAAAACAGCAACGGAATTACAACACTCTTCCACAACAAATACTTCAAAAAACAGGAACAAAGCTCCTGGTAAGACAACTAAGTATTTCTTACGGAACATATGTAGATTAAAAAAAAATTTGGACAGCATGTAGAAAAAGAGAATGAGAGAGTAAATTTGAAAAGGAAGGAGAGACCCTCAAAAAATCTTACAACTGGAGCAGGAGAGAATAATATGTATAGGAATAGAAGGCAGAATCAGTTTAGAGACATTTGTAAACGAATGTTTCGCAATAGGGTGGTTTTAAATTTGTTAAAAAACATTAGGAAAGGTAAACAGAGAGCTGCTTTTTATAAGAAAAAGAAAAGTGTAGAGAAGATTGTTGATCAGGCTTGTGAAGTTAAGAAAAAATTATTTATTTTAATAATCAATAGAATTAGGACACTTAACAAGACAATTGATGTTTTCAAATCAAACAGTAGATGGAAAAGAGTAATTAATCGGACTAATTTTTGTAAAGTTTTTTCAGGAGAATGGATGCACAGTTGTGAACCATTTTTTAATGAGGAGAGTTACTTCCAGGAGAATGATGTAGTGCATGCAGTTGACACCAGTGGTCGAGCATATGAAGTGAAAGATGGTTGTCCGATTGAAAAGAGAAACTTGTGCCTAGAGAACCAGAAGAGGTGTTAACTGATGAAGTTTTAGGGAGACGTACTAAGGGTCCAGTGTACACTTGGAAGTGTAGTCGTATTGGTAGTGTGCGACAGGAATCAATTGATTTGTTTTGTAATTTCTTACGTACATATAGTAAGAAAAGTCTAAAGCAGAAAGTGAAGTTGTTGCAAGACTTATATCCTTGCAGAGTGAGAGAAAACACAGGTTTGCAAGGGCATTCACTGGCTTGTCTTTCTAGAAAAGTCTGTCAGAGTGTTTTTCATCATTTTAGGATGTTAGCAGTGCATCATACCAAAATGAGGAAATTAGTGAGAATGTTGTATTATGCAAAAAGTCCAGCACTTAAGCTTAAACAATGAAACAGTGCTCTTTTGCATGGAACTGAATTAGATGTGAAGAAGATTTGTAAAGAAATTGAGATTTGTTATTTTGGTGAAAAAGAGGACAGTGTAGAAATTGACACAGCAATTCAAGGTAATGTGGAAGACAATGTACAGATTTCAAGTACAGAAAAGTTTGACCAGGAAATTAAGAGGTTTAAGGTGAAATCAAGTGAAAGGCCGAATTTTACTTGTGTGTGTTGTCGACGAAGTCATTATAAGCATCAAACTAGATTAGTTGATTTATACGTAAAAAGTGAAAAGATAAATAATTATGAGTGGAAGGATTTTGCAACTTATTTGTGGGTGGAGAATTGTTTTGATTTGAGTTATGATCAGCGTATTTGTATATATTGTTATGATAAATTAAATCAAAACAGAATGCCTGCTAGAGCTGTTCATAATAATCTGGAGTTGGTAGACATTCCCCGTGAATTGATGGATTTAAATACATATGAGTCTATTTTGATTCAATGTGTCCATCCTTTTCAAGCAATTGATACAATTGGTACAGAAAAAGTAGAAGAGGAACCTTTAGGTATTCTAGTTAATGGGGTTCCGACAAAGAGTAAGAAAATCTGGCAAGATTTAGTGGATGTTAGGAAAGTCAAAAAGGCAACGTTGTATTTAGTCAAAAACAATGAGTATTACAAAGATGTATATGTTGCAGCAGAGGAAACAGCTGCAGATGAAGACAGTGATTGTTCAGGCGGCCAAATTGAAGAAGTTGATGTGTCTAGAAGTGAAGAAATATATGAACATTATACTGTTCATCCTTTGCATTCCAAAGAAGTAATGGGGAATGCAATTAAATTGTTTCAAATGAAAGCAGCAAAAGGAAGTACCATTAGTGTACGGGAAGAAAGTTTTGAAGCTCGTTGTTTTCCACAGCTATTTCCAACAGGTCAAGGTGGACGATATGACGATCGACCACTTCAAATTCCTGCATCTGAATATCGAACTGTAAGATTATATGCTGAAGATCCAAGGTTTCGTCAATGCATTCCCTATTTGTTTTATTTACTGTATGAAAGTGACTTGTCTGGGCTTTCTTATGCAGTAAACCATATACTGAAAAGTGGAGCACATCTGCAAAATGTTTCGGCGAGGGACTTTATTGAGAAAGTGAATCTGCAAGTTAATATTTTGGAATCTCTTTTAATCAATCTCATGGCATGTCAGCGTGGTAGAAATGAGTATTGGTACCGTCGTCATGGGGAATTGAAATGTATGCTAAGAAACTTAGGAACTCCTACATGGTTCCTCACTCTTAGCTGTGCCGAGTATGCATGGGACGACTTACTTCAATTTCTACGAGAGGCAAATGCAAATATACAAAATATAGAATTCAAAACACCTGGATAACTGTGTTCTTTGGATCCAGTGAATGTATGCAGATATTTCAATCATGGATTTGAAGCTATGATGTCTTTTATTACCAACAAAAAAAATCCTCCCCTTGGAGAGGTTTTGGATTTCTTTTGGAGAAAGGAGTAGCAAGCGAGAGGTGCTCCTCACATACATATGTTGTTGTGGATTAAAGATGCACCCAAATTTGGAACAGATTCGGATGAGACAGTGATGAGCTTTATTGAAGAGTATTCAACATGTGCTGTTCCGAAAACTACAGAAGAAAACAGTTTAAGGCAACAAGTTTTACACTTTCAATCCCATCGTTGTGGAAAGTACTGTCTTCGAAAATTCAGAAACAAGGACAAGTTCTACACAAAATGTCGTTTCGGCTTTCCACGACCAGTGATTTCTAAAGGAAGAGTAAATAATTTGATGTCTTCTCTGCGACATACTGTGAAAAGGAAATCACCAAAAAAATACATACAATTTAAAAAGAAACGAAGAGTCCAAGTACATCAACGACTACAACCCAGTGATTTTGTCCATGTGGAATGGTAACATGGATATTCAATTCGTTGCTGACAACTCTATTGCTGTGGCTCGATATGTGACGTCTTACATCACAAAAAAAGAAAAGACAGTACTGAAGGAAATGTGGGAGGACATTTCACATGAAAAGAGTCTAAGCAAGAAATTATACAGTTACAGTCTGAAGATGTTGTCGCATCGAAAAATTGGAGCATATGAATGTTCTGATCGATTGTCATCAGCAAGTCTCTATGCCAAATCTAGAACCATCATTTGGGTGAGTCTAGGTCTTGCTGCAACACGAAATCGAGTTTTGAAATCTGTACAAGAAATAGAGTATTTGGCGGAGAAAGAACCAGAAAGTACAGATATTTTGAAGACAAACATGTTGGATACATACTATCCAAATAGAAGTAGTCATCTTGAGAGCAGTTGTTTGTATGAAGTTCTGCAAAACTATATTTATAAGAGAACCATCAGAGAAGATATCAACAATGGAATATATGCTATCATTGGAGATGCTACGGAAGCATGTGGATGAGGGTCAAACTGCGGCACTGATACTCTTAGATCTCAGTGCCGCGTTTGACACTGTGGCTCATCACACTCTGCTTCAGCGCCTGAGAGAGGAAGGAGTTGTTGGCAAAGCGTGGCAATGGCTGAAGTCCTTTCTCCTTGGTCGCAGTTTCTGTGTGGAGCAGGGGCCCCATAGGTCCAGAGCTATCGTCCTGAACCAGGGAGTTCCTCAAGGCTCTAGCCTCAGTCCCACTTTATTCAACCTCTATGTTACTCCAGTGGCATCAATCGCGGAGAAACATGGGGTTGCTGTGGTGACCTACGCGGACGATACTCAGCTGGTTGTAGCTCTTTCACAGCCAGCTGAGCAGGCAGCTAGTCCGTTTACATCCTGCCTGCAAGACCTGGCTAATTGGATGTCAAACAACTGTCTCATATTAAACGGAGACAAGACAGAGGTGTTTATCGTAGGCAAGTCTCCATCTGTTTGGACATCCGCATGGTGGCCCCAGACTTTGGGCCCCTTACCCCAACCTAAAGATCAGGTCAAGAACTTGGGTATCTGGATGGACTCAAAACTATCTTTCGAGTATCACACTAGACGTGTAGCCGGTACTTGCTTTGGCATTCTCCGTTGTCTGAGAAAGACACTCGATCTGCTCCCAGTGTCAGCAAGGAGGGCCCTGGTCCATGCCCTGGTGACTTCCAGGCTGGACTATGGGAATGCCTTATATTTGGGAGCTAACGTGAGATGCCTCCAACGATTGCAAGGTATCCAAAATGCTGCTGCACGCCTAGTACTGACGCTGCCAAAAAGATCTTCCTCCAAAAAGGCCTTGGGGGCACTTCATTGGTTACCAATTAAAGAGCATGTCCAGTTTAAGATCTTGTGTATAGGCCATCGGATCACTCACGGTAAGGGCCCCAGCTTCCTGCGGAATTTGCTCACATTGTATAAACCAACTAGGCTCCTCCGGTCGGAGGGCACTGGGTTAATGTGCATCCCGAAGACTAGCAGGGCCAGGATGGGCGGTAGATCCTTCCGCCTCCTGGCGGCCCGGAGTTGGAACACTCTCCCTCTCAGACTCCGGACGGAGCCGTCCGAAAAAGTTTTCCGCAAAGAACTCAAGACACACTTGTTACCCAAATATTAAATTGTATTTTCACAAGCTGCACTAGGGATCATTCAGGCCACTAATAGCGCGGGGACACACTGGCTAGTGTAACGAGGCGCTCTATAAACTCAGTATAAATAAATAAATAAATTGAGTGTGAAGGATGTCTAGTGAGACAGAGAAAAGACCATTTGATTAATCCTCGAAAATTGAGTTGCGAAAATCCAGAAAAAAGGGAATTTTACTATTTAGCTCTTTTGCAACTCTTTAAGCCATGGTGTACAGAAGAGGAACTACTTGGAGATTTTCTCTGTTATGAAGAATCTTTTAATGCAACCAAGGATACCATAGAATGTCCTGTTTTTCCAAATTATCTGCAAATGTTGAACGAAGAAATAGAGCAAGAAGCCACAATTGCTGCAGAGATTGCTAGAGACAGTTCTCAAGACAGTCAGAGTTCTGCTTCATTGAGTCAGGATCCACTTGGAGGACCAATTATTCAAAATGAAGCTGCCACTGCCATGGATGAGGTGGAAAGAGCTATGGAACAAGCTCAAGATGATGTAGTTAACTTAGAAGATTAGGTGAAACAACTAAACCTTGAGCAGAAACAGATATATGACAAAGTCACAGAACAGATTGAACATGGATTCACTCATGAGAAAAAATAGTGCTCATGTACATCATTTAAACCAGTCCAACTGTACGTAAGTGGAGAAGCGGGAACTAGAAAAGGTTTTCTGATTAAAGCAATTGCAACTTATCTGCAGAAAAGGACTAAATCACCGCTATCTTGTGTTGTTACCGCTCCAACTGGGCTGGCAGCACATAATATTAAAGGGATTACTTTACATCGTTTACTGATGCTGCCAGTGGAGCATGATAACAAATTGCAATATCACAAGCTATCTGGAGATGCGTGTTCCGAAGTTTCGAGAGTCCTGAAGAAAATGAAACTTCTTATCATTGATGAAGTAAGCATGGTGTCAAATATAATGCTTGCTTCTGTGCATTTGAGAATGCAAGAAATTCTTAGAACAGACTATGATGTCTTATTTGGAGGAAAACATATTATTGTTTTTGGAGATCTACTGCAGTTGACTCCAGTGAAAGGACAACCTGTGTTCAAAATGCTCACGCATGAAGATACCAGGAAGTGCCTAGGAAGCATTGGAAACGTTAATATATGGTTAAACTTCAAATATGCAGAACTGCTTCAAAATATGCGGCAGGCAAAGGATGAAGATTATAAAAATATTCTACAAGATGTAAGAATCGGAAAAGTAAGTCAGCATGGGAAAGAAGCTTTACATGGACGATTAATTTCAAATTTGTACCCAAATGAAAACATTCTTCCAGAGAATATTTTTAAGAAAATTAACGAGAAGAAATCAGGCATATGTTTGATGCCAACTCTGAAAGAATGTTCCATGTTTAACAACAAAATGTTAAAGTTAGAAAATGAAGAAATAGTGAAACTGGAAGCTATAGATAAAATAGAACATATGGGAGCAACAATTATTTTGTCTGAAAATTTGAAATCAAAATTGGATTCATTAGAGAAGACTATATCTAAAACTGCTGGTTTGGAAAAGACTCGGAATGTGTGTTTAAATTGTCGTATCATTTGGAGAAGGAATTTAAATGTTGAAAGAGGTCTGGTAAATGGAGCAATGGGTCATGTTGTTGGTTTTGTGAATTACAAAAATAGAGATGGAATTGACATTTTAAAAATTAAATTTGATGGCATTGACGAAATAGAACAAATTTGTCGTTGTTCAGCTAGATTTTTGCTTGTGAAAGACTTATATGTTTGCAGAAAACAGTTTCCTATTTGTTTCGCATATGCGGTGACAATTCATAAATCTCAAGGTTTAAGTGTAGATAGTGCTTTGGTGAACATTGGAAGTTCTGTGTTTAAAGAGGGTATGGCATATGTGGCATTATCACGAGTCAGAACTTTATCAGGATTGTACTTGACTGAGTGTGATGAAACAAAGATTTGTGCAGATCTAGATTGTGTTAAAGAATACAACAGGTTAAGAAGAGAGTATGCTCCACATTTGCCTCAATATCCTCTGTTTGAAAAACGTGTGGTAGGCCGAAAAAGAAGAAATGAGAATAATTGCAGTGAGGTAGTAGCAAAAAGACAAAAAGTAGATAAAACTGTAATTGTAAGGAGAAAGAAAAAGGATTCTGTTGAAGATGTTGTTGGATTTCAGTTTGAAAACAGTTCTGATGTCAACTGCTATGCTAATGTAGTGGTTAATGTTTTTTTTCTTCAAAATATACAAGAACAGATTGTTGAAAATCGGGATCAAAGAATCTGTTGTTTGTTGAATTCCGTGTTTGAGAAATGTAGCAGTGATAGAGCAAAAACAGAAAGTGTTTTAGAAATTCACAGAATATTCAGCAGGATTGTCAGGAATTTTTAATGTATATGTTTGATGTATTGGAAGATGAAGGTGTAGATATAAAAAATCTTTTTAGCCTTTCTTATCAATGGCAGCATGACTGCGACAACTGTACTTTAGCAAGTACAACTAGAATAGACACTGAAAGATTTATATATTTGACTTTACCAGACTGCAAATCAGTGCCTTTTAATAATCTAGTTAAAGCAGCGGATCACAATATGGTGTGTACCCAATGTAAGTCTGCAATGCTGTCCACATTATTTATACAAAATTATGGTCAGTATGTCATTTTAATGTTCCAACGATGTAGACCTGATAGAACTAAATTGACAACTTCTATTAAAAATGTTGTGGCTTCTCAGTTATCAATATCAGGAAAAACCTTTGCAACTGTAGCTATTATTTATCATGACGGTCCTTCTACAACATCAGGGCATTACACATGCTATTTGAAAAGTTGTAAAGGTTGGACCCACTGTAACGACACTCATTTGACTTTCAAACAACCTTTGCCTTTTGACTTAAAAAAATTCATACCTAGTGTTTTTGGAACCAAAATTTAAGTAAAGGTAATTGGCCTATGAAGACGGGAGCAGTTAATAAAGGTTATTTTGCTGTTTAAAAATATATTCTGAGTAAATGTGATCCAGGTAATATAAAAAATTGACTTGTCATATAGGTACTGTAAGTGGATCTCATAGTAAGTGATATTAGTATTATACAAAATGATGAACATGAGTGAGTCAGAGATGATTTTACAAATACTTAAATATTGTGAAAATTTTGTATGAGCCTTTCTTTCAGAACGTCGGAAAAAAGGTAATTTCAGAGTTTCTTAGAACTAATTTGAAAATATACTCATACATCTGACACTATTTGGCCAAAAGGAAAGGTACAGGAATGAGTAAAGAGTCATGACTGAAAAAAAGGAGTATATGAAAATAATGAAAATATTTCAGATGTTCTTGGAGCTTTTCTTGTAGAAAGTCGATGAAATGGATTTGTTTGTGAACAGCAGAGTACTTTGCAACGAGAAAAGGACCTCCATGATATACTATTTGGCATCAAGGAAAAGTAAGTCAATCAAAGATTAGTGTACATTCATCATTTGTCAGTATCTAAGTTTTTTTTAAAAACACAATCTTTTAGATTGTGTTTTTTTTCCCGCTGTCATATGAGTAATTTGAACTCACTGTTTTAAGTGAAATTCAATATATTCTGAGAACAGCAAAAATAAACTATGTAACATGTTGTACAACTTTGGATTGTGTAAATTAAATTGTATTCCCATTGTCTGACACTCACTTTCCTTTTTCCATCCTCTTTGAGCTCTTTTTACTCACTTATAATGTCTTTCTCTCACTCTTTGTAACCCCCTTTCCTTTACTCCACTTCTTTGACAACCCCTCATTCTCATTTCAACTGTCTGCATTCCCTCTCTCCCTTGCATAACTTTTCAGCTTTCATTCTCTCTGCTTTAATTCCCTTTTCCTTATTTTCCTCCTTTGCTCTTTTAGTAATTCCTGTTTACTCACTCAGCAGTATTGTCGCACTCTATCACTATAAATCACCCACTCTCCCTCGCTTATCTTTGTTTGCTCCTTTCTTTTGACCTCTTCTCTCTATTTTTCGTTCACTACCTCTATGTCCTCAGTGCCTCACTCTCCTTGTGTTATGTTCATTTGTGTTTATCTACCTTCTATTATTTCTTTTACAACAACTTCACTGCTCCTCTCTCATTGTTCTTCATTCCATTTCTTTTACTCTGGTTCCATTACTATCCCTCATTTCCTTTTTTTCAATGTCCTTCTCTTTACTTTTTATCACCAAATTATTTTCTGTCAGTACCACTGTTTTAGTCATTTTCCACTCCTCACACACACACACTCACACATCCCACACACACACACACACTCCACACACATACCCCCCACAGCCACACACCCCATACATATCTCACACACCAACACCTCCACCCACACCCAAACACCCCACACATCCACACCCACACACACACCTTACACACCCACACCCTCACCTACACCCACTGACTCCCTATAACTCACCCACACTCCCTCACTTACCTTTCTTTGCTGCTTCACTCAGTCCCTTTCAGTCACTGCTTCCTTTACTCTCTCTCTCTTTTCTCTCTGTCACTCCCCATGTCTTACCCTTATTCACTGTTATCCACCCTCTTTCACCTCTCTTTACTTACACTCCCTGCTCTTTTCTCACCCTCCCTCACCGTTGTTCATTTATACCGGTTTCGTCACTACCCCTCATTCCCCATTCTTTACTTTCTTTCCTTTTACTTTCAACACCCACTCACATTCTACCAGTACCTCTACTTTAGTTTTTTTCCTCTTTCTTCCCTTGTTTTGCTCCCTTATTCATTTTCCTATTTTCACTTACACCCTATTACACCTTCTCAGTTTTTTACTACATAATAAACAATCCCTCTGTGTTGCTCCCTTTAGCTCTTTTTCTCTTAACATTACTCTTTCTGTGTTCTTCCCTCATGCTCACTCTTTCTTTCTTTCTTTATTTTTTTGGGGGGGGCGTGCCCGGTGCGCGCCCCGGTGCACGTACCGGTACACGTACCCTGCAGAAAAAAGATTGACATATTCTTTAATAATATAGGTTTATTTTTATAAATTAAAGGTAGTTCTAAAAAGAACTGTTTTTTTAATTCTTTTTGTTGTGTTATATTTTTTTTATTGTTTTTTTGAATTTTTTTTACTTTTTTTGGCTTTTTTGAACAGTTTTATATTTTTTTGTATTTTTTATTAAGAGAAACAAAAAACAGGGAATTGTAAATGGCTCAACTGGAGCAAAAAAAACAGGAAAAATTAGGGTTTTTTAGGGCACTTATGGTTATCCCCAGCAACGATGATAAGTTTTATACTTTGCTCACCGTAGCAAAGTGTTTTTCCACAATAGATGCACACGAACTTATAATCGGCAAACTTGGGTTGAATGGTAGGCATTGTGTCTCTTGCCCCCGGACCCGATAGAGTGGGTTGTTTGGATGTTGAGGGTCTTGATGTTGATGGGGGTAGCTTACTGCAGAGGTCCCTTAACTCTGCATTAGAGTAGTTGTTTGGATGCAAACGCATCATGTGGCGAATCATCGTATGATTCCCAAAGGAATATTTTTTGTTAGGGTTCCCCCTGGACAACTCAGCACCACAAATCAGACAAGTCAATTTCGCAGCGTTGACTTTCTTGAAACCCCTTGGGATTTTGTAAAACTCCCATATGAAGTGCTCTTTGGGTTTGTAGGGCTGTTTATCTTCAGGCAGGAAATGCCTTCTCTGTTCCTCCTCTTCATCATCCTCCTCCTCTTCCTCTTGACCACCAATGTAATCTTCTGGTGGTCTTTTTGATGGTGGTGGTGGTGGTGGGGCAGATGCTCCAGCTGCTGCTGCTACTGTAGCCATTTCAAAGTGGAAAAGATTAGAGACAGAACTCCAAACAGGTCTTCCTCAGTCAAAGGACAAAGTCAGAATAAGAAAAAAGGTGGGGGCTTTCATCATTTGGAAAACAAAACTGTTATGGACCAATGAAAAGTGTTATTTTCAAGTCACATGATCCAGGCTTTCATCATTTGGAAACCAAAACTGATCTGCACCAATGAAAAGTGTTATTTTCACGTCACATGACCCGACGCGCTTACGCTACGCGCCCCGGGGCGCGCCCGTAGTCGCTCTCTGGGGCGCGTAGCGTAAGCGCGTCAGGACGTTGCGCGATCGTATGCGCTCGCGTGCTTCCGGGTGCGCTTACGCAGTGCGTCATATGACGCATCACGCGCTTACGCGAAACGTCACGATGTTGTTTTCGTTCGTGAGAATAGCGCTAACGGGACGCTCCCCGGTACGCGCCCCGGGGCGCGCCGTTACATTCCGCTTATCCGTGCGTTCACCGGTACGCGCCCTGGGAGCGCCCCAGGGCAAAAAAAAAAAAAAAATACATAATTATACAATATAAAATTTGTTATAAAATGTTTTTATACTTATAGAAATTTGCTATTAAAAAACCATTGAAATTCACTGAAAAAACCATAGGTTTCACCAGTTATAGTTAGGAATTAGCATTTAAAAAACCTATTAAATTCACTGAAAAAACCATAGGTTTCACACCAGTTATAGTTAGCTGGAAATTTTACTCACATAAAACCATTGCAATTCCCACGTTATAGTTAGTTGGACTCACTGTAACTTGCGCGTGCAATGCACTGCTGATGACGTCACATATTACATCACTCATGACATGGTCAGTGACATCTCTCATGACATCACGGATGACACCATCCTTGTGACAGAGTGACAGACCTCCTTTCACTGTAATGTAACCCTTCAAACACATATTCAAAAATAGAAACTAAAATGTTCAAAAAAATGGAGATACCCATACCAGTTACAACAACCAATTCAATAATTCGACCATCTATATACATATCCACTCATTCACCAACAGTTCTATATAGTCACTCATATATATACTCACTCATCATATGTAGTGATACACCTATACATCCTGTTACACACCGACAGTCATCCAATAGATACTATCACACATATTCACACATGTAAATAAACTATTGAACATCCATTTATTTGCATATACAGCTATACACACACTACCACTTTACTTCTAAGGAAACTTACACATACTTACTCTCTTAAACAATCACTTATAGAAACACATACTAATTTAAACAGGAACTCTTACAATCCCTCACTCTCACATATACTCACTTATATACATCAATATTCACATATACTAGATTAAAACATATGTACTTACTGATAAAGACACTAGTGAGACAGTCATTCACTCACTAACACACACATATACACACTCATCCACCCATACAGTCCTGCACATATGCTGTCTTCAAAACACATACAAACAGAGAGTCAGTCACTCATGCATCTATGTTCTAAGTAATACCCCCACCAAACATATAGACACTTATATTGATATTAAAAAAAACATCTAATAACCCATATACATACACATGTAGCTTCTTACCAACCCATGCAGCCACTTATACACAAAGTGAAACACTAATCATTAAATTTAAATATTTAAACATTACTCACTAATATATGTATACACTAAGATACACTTAATAAGCCAGTGAACCAATCATTTTTTTTTTTTAAAACATCCATGTAAACCCTTATTTAAACATTTATTCTTCCATCAACTTTTACATATACATATATAACACATAATTATTTAAAAAAAATACACACATTCACTGGATGGTGTCATCAGTGATGTCATGAGTGATGTCACTGACCATGTCATGAGTGATGTAATATGTGATGTCATCAGCAGTGCATTGCACGCGCAAGTTATAGTGAGTCCAACTAACTATAACATGGGAATTTCAATGGTTTTATGCGAGTAAAATTTCCAGCTAACTATAACTGGTGTGAAACCTATGGTTTTTTGAGATAATATATATATATATATTCACTGAAAAAACCATAGCTTTCACACCAGTTATAGTTAGGAATTAGCATTTAAAAAACCTATTAAATGCACTGAAAAAACCATAGGTTTCATACCAGTTATAGTTAGGTGGAAATTTTACTGGCATAAAACCATTGAAATTCCCACGTTATAGTTAGTTGGACTCACTATAACTTGCGCGTGCAATGCACTGCTGATGACATCACATATTACATCACTCATGACATGGTCAGTGACATCACTCAT
Source organism: Lissotriton helveticus (assembly GCF_964261635.1). Taxonomy (NCBI): domain Eukaryota; kingdom Metazoa; phylum Chordata; class Amphibia; order Caudata; family Salamandridae; genus Lissotriton; species Lissotriton helveticus. The sequence continues at coordinate 44,550,089 of NC_136063.1, forward strand.
GACATCACTGATGACACCATCCTTGTGACAGAGTTACAGACCTCCTTTCACTGTAATGTAACCCTTGAAACACATATTCAAAAATAGAAACTACTATTTTCTGTTTCTATTTTTGAATAGGTGGTTTGACTGGGTGTCAAAGAGAACATATGCCTATATTGATTGAAGAGCCTCCTACAATCAATCCGCTGTTGGCTAATGAGGCTACCGGCAATAGCTACACGATCAACTGACCCATCATCAGTTGCCATTAGCAAGCCCCTGTCAGTCCTGTCAACAAAAGGTTTGAGCCTGTTCACAGGGAGCTCCTGGGAGTGCCAAGGTCTACCAAATAGGTGACCTCACCTTTCTGTTCAATAATGGTATGGTGTCTATTCCATTTGTCTTGGAGAGCTGCTGGGGCCACAGGCACCAACACCCATACCTTCTACCCTGGCTGGTATACTATCAGGCAGCCTTTTGTTCATGTCAAGCTTTCTCTAATTCTTGACTTTCCTTAAGGTTTTTGCTGGCCTTCTTCATTTACTCAGCCATCCTGGAGAAGATACCAAGTACATAGTCCACTTTGACTTGCTTGGGATGTTTGAGATGTAACTCCCGTCCTTTCTTCACCAAACAGAAGGGGTCACTAACTGGATGCCCAAACTGAAATACAAAATGGCTATAGGCAACTCCCTTCTGTGGGACCTCTCTGTAGGCAATGGGAAGGCTGGGCAACAGAACATCCAATTTTCACCCAAGCTTTTCAGGTAGGTCCATGATCATGCCCCTTAGGTGTTGCAGGGATTCTGCACATACACAGAACTATGAGCAGGAAAACAGGACCTTGGTGTGAAGTGGTGTACCAGAAAACCCACCTTGGACCCAGAAACCCAATCCAACTAGCTATAGTGTCTCATTCGTTCTCTGTACTACAGCGAAGCTACCAATGATTAGACATCCTAGAACACTCAGTCCCTGTCAGGAATCACAGGAAAAAGAACACTCTTTCGTTCAAACACTCATACTTGTCCACTAAGTGAGAAAATAGATTCAAGATATAGTTTAAAATGTTTATTTTAACTAATGTGCTGTATAATGCAGTACAAAAGCCAATACTAGCAGCAAAATGCATAAGAACATTATAATCAGCATTGTTACAATTCCATAAAGCACCAAAGGGGAAATCATATTATAATGATAGTGGACACAGGACTACAGTGCCTTACCACCCTCTCCGTGCTAAAAAGCTAGTTTATTATAAGTGTAGAAGACTTCTAGGCTTTGTCAGGGAGACCCCCTGCCTCCAAGTCTAGATGCAAGAAATTACATCTTAGGACAAATACAGCTCATCTTCGTTGGAATGAATTCCTCCAAGTGCCATTTCATGCAAGTAATGCCATATTAAAAGCACTCGACCTTCAGTAGCGCAGCTGTGTTCCATGTTATGTCTATGGGCGTGGGACTGACCAAAGTTAATCAACAGCATACTTTGTTATTTTACCTTTAACACGCTGTGCAAACGAGGAGCACAGTGTACAGCTAAATGTGTGAAAAGCGGACAGTTCTCATACGAGAATGCACCAGCTGTCTATTCACGAGAATAAGGCCATGTAGTAACACGTGCAAAAGTGATAAGATGGCTGCCAAGAAGATACTAACTAATGCTAACTTAACCATGTCTGCAGTTAAACCCATGATCTCACTACACCCTCCCTTGGTCAGGCCATCGGACAGAGGTTTATGGAGAATACAGAATTCTACAAGTTCGAACAAGAAGCTGGAGCATTGATTTTTAAGTTATTCGAGAATCCGGTATAGAAAAGAAATTGCAAATCCAATTCTGGGAGGTGAAGCAATAGAGGAAAAAAGGGCTGATCGGTGCCAACCAATTTAATTCAGCAAAGTATATGAGCAGTAAGTTGCAACAGCCTCGAGCAGGAAGTCATTGTTATCGTCAAAATAAGAGACGTCATCCAGTCAAGCAAAGTGAAACAACAAACATGTTCCTCAATAAGGGGTGCCTCCAGCACCATCAATGGACAACTTGCGTGGTACTCGATGAAACGGTATGTAGGAAACCCTTTGCCGTTGCACAGATATCCCACCGAGCTGCAGCACAGGCCATAATCCCAACACCAGAACATTCTTGCTCATGGGACACTAAAATACTCATCAGCAGATCAAAATCCGGTGCAGGGGACACCATATTGGAGAGGCTAAGCTCTAATGCCCATTCAAATGAGCATTCCAGGTATCTGAAGACAGGTTGCATGCAAGTGTAGTAAGCAAAACAAACGGACAATCTGTAAGACTTCGTTCGCGCTCTATAAATGTTGTAAAATAAATATAATCAGTAATCTCAACCCCCCCCTCTTTGGTTAAATACGGCAGATATCCTAGCACCGAGATGTCCAAGGGCCTTCGTTCGCGCTCTATAAATGTTGTAAAATAAATAAAATAAAATAAGCCACGCTGAGTGTGGCTAGGGGCAGAGTACCATAGCATTCAAGCATACGGTTACAAAGCATTATCAGCCGGTCTTGGCTTTGTGGGTCCACAGGAAAAGCAGCCATTGCATAGCAGGCAAATCAACAGCAGTACTCCAGCAGCAAAGGCAATTAATAGTGGGGACCCACAAAAGACAATGGAAAAAATAGAATGAATGAATGCAGGTATCACACCAAAAATTGTTTGGAAAGAAGACACAAGGCCAAACCCCACAAATTTAAAAAAAATTGACCTAGCCAGTAGTATGAGAGGCATTGAAAATGGTATGAATTAAAGCACTGAAATACAGTGGGAGGTCAGTATTAAGTGATTGCACCTCTGATCGGGTATTTGCTACATGAAGGACGAATGTTTCACATGCAGATGTGAGAGAAACATTTTTTTGGAATAACAATGCTCTAATTCTGCTCAACTTATCAAAGTCTCCCTTCAAGGTTGGAATGGAAGGACAGACGGAGTTATTGAGTCTCCCATGTGGGAGTGGAAACAGCAAATCTTTATAGAAAATCACACATTGTGAGACTGTCACAATGTAAGGGATATATACAAGGAGGGTGCACCAAAAAAGGAGGCAGTGCTCGAAAGCTCCAATTCTTGTTTCCAAGTTCTTTTATTAAATTCCAGTTAAAATAAATTCCTCAGCCAACGCTCACATTGAACTTCGTCAGGGCTATCAAAGAGAAGGGAATTTCATATGGTTAAACCCATCATTAGTATGTGGTGAGGATTCAACACATCGTAGTTCCACAGTGGGCCAAAAGGAAGGATGTCGGCCACTCAATAGGTAAGTGGTAAGCGTCCGTTCTAAGGTATATACCCAAATCGGTTCCCACGATATATTAGCGTTGGGAGGTTCCGACCAAAATCTTGGCCGCCCGTGTCAGATCGCTTGAAGTGAAGCAGATAAAAAAGTCGCAAAAGATGTAAGGGATGCCTGCAAGCATACTGCAGCATTCCTCATTATTCAAAAGCAGATAAATACTGTTCGCAAGCAGAGTGAAAGTTGGTGTAATATTAGGCACTGGAATACCTTTCAGGATGCATGCGAGATTACAGGCTCCGTGCAACTGTATATTTTGCAAACAAGAGAATGACCCATGGTTCAATCGCATGATTAACCAGTTAGATAAACTTCTTTATTATCCCGCAAGCATCTGTAAGCGAATGGTAATGACCACACCTCATGAAGGAAAGCAATGCCCAAGTATTCATAATGGCCTAGGGGGTAATGCTTCATGCAGGAGCTACACTCAAAGGAAATGTCAAGGTTATTACCCCATGGATGAGCCAGACAGCGGCCATGGTTTCTGCCACAGAAAAATGCAAAGGCTCCAACTTTTCAATATTCAAAAGAGTGTATGTAGCATCTTTCATAGACATGACTTGTTGTTTGTCTGTTAAGTTATAAGGTAAAAATAAAGATGTAGCGTTCAAATAATCCCAAGGAACCTTCCCCATCTTAAGAGTTTGTAATGTCCATTCAAACTGCATTACTGAATGCAATTGATTCTGTCCATGATACAAAACAGATACATCTTCTTGTAGAATATCAACCACAGAGGAAACAACACTGTCCAAGGTATGAATGCAGAAAGAAAGTGTGTTAATACTATTATCCACAACAGCAAAGGATTTTTCTTCATTAACCTTTTCAATAGCCCTTAAACGCAAAGCAGCTTCAATCTGAGACAGCTTCCATATTTGCATAAATAAAGCGTTTTGACCTAGCACGAGCGGGCCCCTTTATAATATCTGTCACCTGATAATAATAACAAATGTTGTTTTACTGCTGACAGTGTTGAGTGTTTTAACCAGTTTTGACATAATTTTCCAACAGAGTAGGTGGTAACAGAATGTGAATCAGAAAAAGTGGATCAGGTCTATCCTGTATATAGCCCGGAGCCTTGTCATGGAAACAGATTTGGCAAGCATCTGGGCTCGTCTGCCAAACCAACCAACCCAGAGGGTATTAAAATTTACATTTTGAAACGAGGACTGTAAGTCATCAATGGAATAATCAGTATGATTGTTCCAGTCCAGATATTCAGCCAGAGCAGGAATTGCAGAACATTTAACTGCTTTGAAGTAGCCAACCCAAAACACGTAGTCTGATAGAGTGAGTCATTTAGAAATCAAATTTGAGTGGGTATGAGGCACACGCAATGTAATGCTTTAGTGACTTGTACCTGCCAGGATTTAGATCCCTAAACAGATTTAAAATCTGCTTTGGCTTTCCACAGATCATTGCACCCACAGCCAATTCATTAATAAAAGATTTTGGAATACACCAATTTGGTGTGGGTGAGCATAACTTTAGGATTGAATTCAGCATTTACTTTAAAATAAAATGAATCAGGTTCACATTTATTAAAATCTGTAAAATACGTAAATTTGTTCAAGAATGTTTTCAAGCTACCTTCTAATGGAACTGGGCAATGTTCCCATTGTGTGAAATTAAAAACATTCCTCAATGTATTAGCTTTATGCAGATAATGATGGCCATAATGTTGGTAGCAAAAGAAATCAGCATCATTTGCAGTATTCAAATACAAATCTTCAGTGTCAAATGCAGCATAATACTTCAAATCTGAAAACAAAGATTGTATGCCCTGTACGTCCCAATCACCAGACTGTATATTGTGTTTCACCACATCACCCATGGAAACACGAAGTACATTTGGTACGTTAATTATCTCTGTAGGGCCATGGAAGTCTACTGTAGCCCAAACTATGTGGGAATGTTGACAAAAGTCAGGTCTCTCTTCATGATGTGTGAAGACGAATGCAGGGCCAAAGTTCCATCGACCAGTTTCCCAGCAGAATATGCAGGTATGTAGTGATCATTGATGAGAAGGAAAAAGAATGTCACAAATCCATTTGACGTAAATAAAATGAAGGCAAAAAGGACTATCCAGATGTATGTCTATGGCGAATCCAAGTAAGTCTTTTTAAACCAGGCCACAAAAATAGAACATTTTGTCAGGGTTAATGATAAAGTAGAGTTCGAGTCAAAAGAGAAACAAGACTTGTGAAGGGTATCCGGTTGTAAACCAGGCATCGACTCGGTTGTGGGGTAAGCATACTCTGTTTCTTCATTAAAACTGGAAGTACGGATGTTTAACGAAGGGTTAACAACAGAGTCCATCACTATGGCAGTATCAGGCTGCATGGTTTCAGAAGCGCCAAACACTGTATTCCTGGAAATCTCTGTACAAGAAGACACTGGTGTTATACTATTCAGGATCGACCAGATGTTGTAACTTGACATTGTCCACAGAGACGTTTCTGTTGTCTTTTCAACCAGGAAGGGGTGGTAAAATGACTGTACGAGTTCCCTTCATGCCATGCACTTGGACAGGTGCACGATAAGAGAGCCAAACTCCTTTTTGTCCACTACCTTCTCTCGGACCAGGTCTCCGACTTTGGGGAGCAAACTGACTACCGGAATCTGCAGTGCTGCATCTGTGGCTGAGGGCAAGTCTCTCGTAGCTTCTGTAATACAGCAGAATGATTATCTATGTCAAAGGCTGCAGCAGTTGCTGCCATGTCTAGACCATTAAGGTCTGGCACAAACATTTTCATGCCAAAGAGCATTTTGTATGGGGTCCGCCCACCCAGAGATCTTCTAGGGAGATTATTTAGTGCACGTTGTATGCTACATAAATGAGCGAACCAGTTCCTGTCAGTACCTAAAACCCTAGCTGTTAAGGATTGCTTTAAGTCATGGTTTATTCACTCCACAACTGTATTAACCTCAGGTCTGTATGGAGACGAAAATTTGACCTGCGCTCCCAAATAACTCATGGACTCCTTGTACGCCTTAGAGGTGGACACTGGACCCTGGTCTGAATACATGCAAGAATTCCCACAAAGACACACAAATCCCGGCTGACAGTTCAAGCATCAGCACTTTGTTGTGGCCACGCCCAAAGAAAACGTGTGCAGGAATCAACTTTGACTAAAATGAATTTATAGGCAGTATCTGAGGAAAATGGACCTCAGTGATCTAAATAAACATGGCCAAAAGTTTTTTTAGATATACACAGCTAAGTTTGTGGTGGACGTGCTACCGTAGATGGCTTAATATGTTGGCAAATATCACACGAAAGCACATAATTATGGGTTTGTTTACATAAGCCACGCCACCAGTAACATTGCTGTAAGATAGAAACAGTCGCAGACACTCCAGCATGGGCCGAAGATAAGCCTTCGTGTGCGGCTGTTATCAGTGAAGGTCTGCTGTACGCTTTGGGAATTAACCCGTCACCAAAGTCAATAATCCTCACATAAGGAACTTTATTGGGACTTAAGTGATAAAAGTATCTTGAAGGGAAACCCTGTGGGTAATTACCACCCTTCTCTGTAGCAGCAATTGCTGCCAAGATGTCATTATCAACCTTAATAATGGATCTTGTAACCGCTGCAACTGAAAATGTAGCTACTGCCGATTTAGCTGCTTCATCAGCTAAACTATTGCCGAGCGTGTGTACGCCTGTGTGCTGATGGCCAAGAGTATGAATTACATGTGTGAGAGGTAGACGATATTTAAAATCTGCGACTTGAACCCAAAGCATTTTATGCTTGATTGCCCTGTTCTTAGATTCACGAATGTCATTCTGAGACCAAAAGTGTAAGTTGTCATTGAAAGACTAAAAACACTAATAGGAATCACAGACAATGTGAGTAGTCACATTCGGATCTGCAAACTCAAGTGCGAGCACCAGAGCGCGCAGTTCAGCCAATTGGGAAGTACAGTCTCCTAGTGCCTGTGAATGTACAACACTTGACTTGAACTCGCCGTTCGCTATGGCACCTGCCACAATTGCGCACACTGCCGAATAAGAATCCTTTGACACTGTTGCCGGTTGCGCTGAACCGTCTGTATAAATGATACAATGGTAGTCCTTCAATGGACGCATAGACAGAGGAGCAGGATTAACAAATTCATACTGCAAAAACTCCTGTGTCTGCAGGGAGAAGTCAAAGATGAATATGACATCTGGAGATGTCAACGAAGTAGCCCATTGCATCCAACGCTGATGCAAAGCTTTTGAATTTGGTAAACTTGCCTTCGTCACTGCTTCTAGTGCAGCATAATCTTTCACAACTAAAATGCGCTTCCCCTGTGCCAGTGCGCGTTCCTTTAGGATCGCCACCTGGACAGCTGTCAGAATTTTTTCAACAGTTGAAAACTGCAGTTCAGCTGAAGTGTACAAATGTGACTTGTAAGCAATAGGCACTGTGTGGCCTTCATTAAACATCAAGTAAGTGAAACCCACCGTGCCTGGGATGATATGGATCACCAGTTTAGTGTGGTTATCACGTGTCAACAAATATTTAGATTCAAGAAGATCAGACTGCAAAGATTGCAGGATATATCAATGTTCCAGAAGCCAGCAGGTTTTTGAAATGGTAGGTTGTATCAAAGCATACAATGACTTGATACACTGGGCATACTCGGGAATATAGATTTCACCGAAGTATAAAACGGCAGCTAAGACTGTAGTTTCTTCAGAGTTGTAGGAGAGTGCAAATGTGCGCATTTCTCCAACAAGTGAGGCGCCAAGCCCGTACCTTCATTATTGAGCTCGTAGCCCAGGAACAAAACTGTGTACTCTGCAATGTGTGATTTAGCAAAGTTAAACTTATAGCCGTAGTCCGCAAGCAAAACTATGATGCGGTCCACTCAACAAAGATGCTGCCATAATTTGGCATCCGTGAGATAAATATCATCAACGTACGAGTACGCATCAGGGTCAATGCCGTCCAATAAAGAGACAACACAGGTGGCAAATACACCTGGGCTGTTTTTGTTGCCAAGCGCCTAAATTGTTTTTATTTTTCTGCCGATGGTAAAGGTACTCCATTGAGTGCTTTCAGGTGCAGGTTGTGATTTAAAAAGCTGTTGGAAATATCAAGGGTAGTTTTATATTTTTGCGAACAATACTGTCCACTAGAGCAGAACTATGGGTATTCCGAACCGCACAGTTACGACAATGAGAATTAAAATGTTGGTAATCCAAAACTAAGTGGTACGACCCATCGGGTTTGGTTAGGGTAAACAAAGAGTTATTCAACGGTGACGCACATGTCTCAATTACTCCTTGATATTCTAATTGATCTAGAATTTGGCCAACTGGAGCTTTTTCTTCCCGCCTGATGGGATATTGGGGTTGTGGCTGTGGCATAGACTGTAATGGGATCTCATGCGGGGGAGATTCCTTGTCCCAGCCCACCTGAGTATGATACAGTGTCAGTGCGAGCACCAAAGCGCACTCTTCTGCAAAAGCCTTCACATGCTCTCTGGAGACGTTATGTGAAAAACTAGGGAGTATAACTTCCTCCCCCCTTGGAGCGGCAAGGACAAAAGGTGGGGGCCAATCTGCCTCTGCCAACAAAATGTCGTAGGAAGAAGTCAGATTTTCCCAAAAAATCACTTCAATTACACGCTGTATGTCACCTTAAATCATAAGGACTATGTCATATAATTGGTCAGGGGGTGCCACTCGGGTGTCAGCGGTTTCAACTGTGATGAAAGTCTCAGCTGCTGTTGCTTCCTGAATTTGGAAGCAGAGCTTGCCGCGCTATGGTAACCTTCGCTGCTCTGTCTAGAAGCGTTACCGCCCAGGTTAAGTTCTGGAGCCATGTCCTCACCTTCTGTGGCATATCTCGCTGTTAAAGCAGCAACTTTCTTTTTCTTAAACTGTGGGCGCTGATGAGGAAAATCGTCCTGTTTCCCTTTACCGTCAGTCTGACGAGGTTGCTCACGACCCTGCGGGCACCTCAACCTCTCTGTGCTCCCGACGTTCTCTGCCATCAGCTTGTAAGCCTGATGTGTCCTGTGAAGAACGAGGTGAACGTTGATCTGGAACCTTAAATCTGTCAGGAGATCTAATTCTTGCGCAGTCGCGCAAATCAAATCATGAGTGCGCTCAGAAGACTCGGGCACTGGTGACACAGCCAAAGACCCTTGTTTCTGTTGTTGCTTTACCCGTTTTTTATCCTTCCAATTTTTCTTAGGAAATATGGGACGGGCGTCTTTTGCAGACTGTTGCGCTGGATTTTTGGCAAAAGGCCTAACACCCAAACTATTGTGGCCAATCGTCTTATGGGCATCTGCAATTATTTTTTGCAATTTCTGGGGTTTCTTATCTTCCGGGACAAAGCGCAAGGCATTAGACACTTGAAAGTTAACTGCATCACCCTTGACATTAGCAAGGATCAGATCAGCAACTACGTCGAACACTCCAACCAACCTCATCCCGAATTCCACATCCGTCTCCGGTCCTTGCTCATCTTGAACGCGCTTAATCACGGAGGGGAGCACTGTCATAGAAGGTGTGCCAAAGCACTTCACATACACCGCTGCAAACACTTTACCCCAATTTTCATAATCGGTTACTTCGGGAGAAGGGAGTAGTTTCTGACAACTGCATGAACATGAAAACGTTGTTTCCCTTAGAATCGGAACAGTCTCTGAATCGTGGAAACAATAGATACGTTTCACTCAGTCAATCGTGCATGCTTAGTTTCTTCAGAGTTACACAGAAATAGATGGACAGGCGTTTCAATGAAAGGATTTATTGAGCAGTCTCATTTCTTTTGTAAGAGATATGAGCTGTTACAATCTTAAAACAGTATGTGAAATATAATACGTACCGAGTCAGCAGTACGAAGAAGTAATATTGCAATAGCATGGTCTTTTAGCTATGACATATATTCATATAAACATACATAAATAACACAGGCTAAAATATGGATACTCGTCTGATGCTTCTAAATAGTTCTACCCCAGTGTACCTAACCTAAGTGTAGTACGAGGTAAGAAGTAGGTGCTGTTTTCTATAGTATGGTAAATACTACGTTTGTATGCCAAGAGTCCCTCTAGGTTGTAGTCGGCTCCATACCTTAGAATGAGAGAGGTTGGAACCTCTTTCCGAGTCTCAAACTCTAACACCCCGCGAAGGGTATCAGATCACTGGAAGCTGGATTCTCTGCGAGCAGGGAGGACAGCGTCTGCTCAGTAAGTCAGGCTGGGATACGACTTCTCCTGGAGTTGTGGTTTCTTTCAAACTTGCTGAGGTGAGCAGTGCCGTGTCTTGCAGCCAAGCCTTGACTTGCCTTGGTAAGGGAAGGTATATTTATACCTGGTAGGTGGCTAGGAATGTTAGCATTGGAGTAAAGTATAAGGACATGATTCGGGAAACCTATGTATGGGTATCTAAATCAAAACACAACACAACACCCACTCCAATTTCGAATAATCAATTTTACTAAATGGTAAACATGCTAATGCTAAACATATACTATGAGTACCATAGATTGCTAAAACATTTATAAAAGCATATTAAAAACAAGTCTTTGCTAAACATGAAATGCAAAGGTGCTGTACATATTAAAGCAATGTTTCATTCTAAGCATATATTTACAGTGAATGCTAAATGAATGAGCATATATATACAAATGATGAAATGGTTCATGAATACAGAAGAAAAAGTTCAAAGCCATTTCATGTCATGGTACATAAATGAATTTGTTGTGAAAAGGTGACACTTTGTCCCTGGAAGTGCTCAAAGAAGTCTGTTCTCTATGAATAGTTGTACTGTAAGCAGATTACTTTGCCATCAAAAACAAACATTTGGAGAAAAAAATTAATCATAGGAAAAATGTTCCAAAGTTTTGTCTTTGTTTTTGAAAAATGAAGGCCAAATTCTAAGTTTTCCCGGTACACGGTATGCTGAATCAAAGGTCAGTGTATGGGGCTGGAGAAAACATGAAATCCTCAATTCCTGTAGACAAAAAATTGTCTACCGATGTAGGTGATAGTTGGTATACCTCGTTTAGAAGTTTAACTGCACATAAATGCAAACCAACACCTTCAGCATTGGAAGCAACAGCAATGTTTGTTTCCGATGTTGCCTGTGTGCCCGTTGGTTCCTCTCGTACCTCAGCAGTAGCAATTTACGTCTGTGAAATCTCAATTAATGCCATCATCAGGATTGGTAGCCTCTGGGGACAAAACAGAGCATGGGCCCTTATCGGGTCTCTAAAAAAGAGAGAGGGGTCCCCCTCCACCAAAGGGGCAGGACACCAAAAAGACATTAGTCTAGAATAAACTCCATTTGGGGTATTCTTATAGCATACAATTCAACTACACCCACCAGACTTATCAACTCAATCACTGAGGGTCAGTTTATAAAGTTGTCAGAGAATCAGATTAGAGGTATATATTGAAAATAGTTTTTAAGTTTATTAGGTTAGTCTCTTCTTCCTGCACGCAACCGAGTGTAGTCAGAAGGCCAATGCTCATAAGTAAAAAGGGGAAATAATTCCTCCGATCCTTTAAAAATCCTTTGCCCTATACAGATGTAGAGGCTGAACTTGTACATAGAATATACTGGATACAATTGACATGTTGCAGTGAAGGATTTCTTAATAAGTGTGGCAAGGTTAGTGATCTTCTTCCATCAAATTGCGCTTTCGGCTTTACTGGCAATACCAGGATTGAAGAATCTCCTGCTCATACGCTAAAAATCGTCAGTTTCGGCATATGGAGTTTGTACAAGTTCAGCCTCCACATCTATTTTGGGGCAAAGGATTTTTAAAGGATCGGAGGAATTATTTCCCCTTTGAGTGGCCGGAAGAAGAGACTCGCTATCAGGATTGAGCATAGTTTTTCAATGAACCCGACCAGTATACATCTTGACAACAGTGTTGGGAAAGATAGTTTAACAAGCCTGAAGAAGGCAGTTGGACCTGTGTAAAACCCTCAGAAACGCGTTGCTTTTGGTCTATTTACAGAGAAAGAAATTGTCAGGATATCTAATGTGTGTTGTACTATACATGTTATATGATGATGTAATGATATCATTAATCATGTAACTGTGATTACTATATTTTTAAAGATTATTTTATTCCATTGAGTATACATTTTTATTTATTGTGTATTCTTGTGACAATGATAAATTGTGTTTTTAATGAATAATGGTAACCACATAAATACCCCTTTGAAGTAACCTAATAAACATAAAAACAATTTTCAATATATACCTCTAAACTGATTCTCCGGCAACTGTACAAACTGACCCTGTGTGATTGAGTTGATAAGTCTGGTGGGTGTAGTTGAATTGTATGCTATAAGAATACCCCAAAGGGAGTTTATTGTAGACTAACGTTATCGGGTCCAGCAGAGTATCGATATCTGTTGGCATGACTGATGGAAGTGTTAATCTGATGTCTAGCACACATTCTTCACCGCAAAGCAGGCAGCGTAGAACAGGTAAGATGCAATCTTGTCCGATTGCTCTGAATGACAGAAACCATGTGGTGTTTAATTCTCATAGATGAGGTAAACTCAAATGTTGTGTTATGCGCTCACGACACTTCCTTTCCAAGAAAGCCTTCTCCTAGGTTCTGGGAGTGAAGCTGGTGGATTGGCTTGCCATAGCGTAGCAGTAGGAATAAAAATAGGATTCCTGCACCGAGTGCTAGAATTAGCCGCAGACCACCAAGCACTGAGTGCACAAAGTTTGGAATGATTCAGAGGACTACTTGAACATGTCTTAACATTCCTGAGCATATGGTCTTAAATACATGCACAATACAGCTTGTATCAGACATGTTTAAGATACTTCCCAAAATTTCTGTGAAATGTGTAGGGCAGTTTGTACTTAACAGAGCCTGTATCTCAGCCGAAGTCCATGCAATTTGTAGATCTAGGTCCCTTTGGCCGAGGTCAAAGGCACGGTTTGTTGTAAAAGAATGGCTTTCATTCTGCTTAAAGTTTCAAATCGTATAGAAGAGACGTTCAGTGAAGGCCATAATGGCGACTCCCTGAGTGTGTCTTTTTTGGAGAACAAAACTTGCGTACAACAAGTGACCCTGGAAGTAACCGTTACTAGATATGGGATTCCTGGCAACATGCCACAACAGCTGTGATCATTCAACATGAGGTAACTTCCTTTTGAAAGTTGTCCAAACATTGGATTAATTACAGCGGCTGATGAACCTTGCAGGTGGCAGGATAGGTGTATAGTAGAACAGCTACAGGCCCGTGTAAACTAATATCCCGACATAGGAGAGAACTGCTCAGTGCATTTTCACAGTGTGTGCCGCTAAGAAACACTTCATGCCCCCCACTCCAACATCTGTGTGTGTAAGGTAAATCCAAAGATGTTTTGATGTATTCTTTACCCAACCTTTCATATTTACCTGCTTGCATTTGTTTGAGGAAATACTGAAAATGTAACGTTGTTACAGGCAGAGTTATTTTGCCCTGAATGATCCATTCTGTAGTTGTTTTTTCTGCTACCGTAAATGGCAATTTTTCCAGTTTTTCAATGCTCAGCACTGTATACCTTGCTCCCCTTTGTGCCAGTTCCATCTGTTTATCAGTGAGATTGTATTCTGTAAACAGAGACAACGTGTTGATGAAACACCAAGGCACATAGCCTGCACTCAAACTTCATAGCGTCCAGCCTAATAGCATAATAGAACATAATTGAGACTGGTCTTGTCACAGCATGACCAAATCTTTTTCCAGTATGTCTATAGCAGAGGATACAATATCGCCCAGTGAATATATCCTGGATGACAGAGTCGTTAACCCATTGTCAACCACAGTGAGAGATTTCTCTAAATTATTACGCTCAATTTCTAGTATCCTTTCTGTGGCATCTGCTTGGGTAATTTTCCATATTGCATTATAAGCAGCATAGATGCTGGCATATATGAAGCGTTTTTTATGCGGTTTTCTTGGTCCTAGCAAGAAATCCCCAAGGTCTGCCCCTTCTGTAAGTAATGATAAGTGTTGTTTCACATCCTGTAGTATAGATTTCTGTAGCCAATCAAGGCATAATTTTCCTACACTGTATGTTGTTACTACCCCTGCAAGCTGTCTTTGGACATAACGTGGGTCTGACCTATTGATAGTGAAAGCCTGTATTTTGTTCAGGAATCTTTCTTGACAGATGTTTGTACCTGTGGGCCAAAGCAACCATTTTTCCCATTCAGGATCTGATCTGCTGTTTTGTAAAATAGTATGTACGTCAACCTCCCCTTGTGTAGTGCTATTACTTGCAGGCTCCAAACAAAGCTTCTATCCCCTGCACGTGCCAATCTTTTGTACCCCAGACAGATTGTGTGTCAATTATGTCTTTCCAAAAGTCGAACCCTTGTCTAGACAGTAGGACAATAAAGACTGCAGAATAAATCGGGTTTGTATTGGTTAACATATGTTTTGTTCCCGTTGTTTTCACATTTTTAAAGTAAAATGTTTCTGGATTGGATGTATTGTACCCTGAAAAATATGGAAATTTAATTGCAAACATTTTTGAGCTTTGGTGTAAGACAATGTTCCCATTCGTTAGTTATACATAAATACATTTCTAGGTGTTGCAGATGTATGCAAGAAATTATGACCATACTGATTATAACAATCAAGCTGTTCATAGTCTGATGAACCCGATAAATAATCATGATTAGAGAATGCAGCTGATTTTTCTAGATCAGACATTATGTTATTAACAGTCTCGAAGTCCCAATCATCAGAATAGGTACTGGAGGTAATAAAGTCACTTAATGAAATTTTAAACAAGTGTGGAATCATCAAAAGTTCAGATGGGCCGAATATATCATAATCAGTTTTGTCCCAAACTCTCCCATCTTGTATAGGAACGGCTGTGATGTTCACTGCCGACAAGTCTCTTGCTTCACGATGGGATGATTTGTGTGGTTTTAGAAGTAAGTTCAGCTTTTTACTTACTGTGTCCATTTGAATATATCTTCCATTTATCAGCACGCTCAGAGTCATTACTAAAGCTAGCCAAAACAAAAAAAAAAATATTCCAGAAATAATCAATAGTTCAATCCATGGTGAAACCAGATAAGTCTTTTTCAGGAGATGAAAAAAGTCTTGTGCTTGTTCTTTGAAAGTTCTTTTTACTGGCGTCATTTCAGGTTCACTAGGATCCTCAGAAAATGTATCAAAGTTAATGAAATAGCCAGAGGCAGGTCAATCAATCAATCAATCAATCACCGCATTTGTATAGCGCACTACTCACCCGGAGGGTCTCAAGGCGCTGGGGGGAGGGGGGTCCGCTACTGCTCGAACAGCCAGGTCTTGAGCTGTTTCCTGAAGGCGAGGTGGTCCTGGGTCAGGCGGAGGTGGATCGGAAGGGAGTTCCAAGTCTTGGCGGCCAGGTAGGAGAAGGACATTCCTCCAGTGGTGGCTCTTCGGATGCGGGGGACGGTGGCGAGGGCGTGGCTGGTCGATCGAGTTGGCGTTTGGGAGCGTAGAAGTTGAGGCGGCTGTTGAGGTATCCTGGTCCTTGGTTGTGTAGGGCTTTGTGTGCGTGGGTGAGGAGCCGGAAGGTGATTCTCTTGTTGACCGGGAGCCAGTGCAGGTCTCTCAGGTGTCCGGAGATGTGGCTGCGGCGGGGGATGTCCAGGATGAGTCGTGCTGATGTGTTCTGGATCCGCTGGAGTCTTTTCTGGAGTTTGGCGGTGGTTCCGGCGTAGAGGGAGTTGCCGTAGTCCAGTTGGCTGGTGACGAGGGCCTGGGTGACCGTCTTCCTGGTCTCGGTGGGGATCCATCGGAAGATCTTGCGTAGCATGCGCAGGATGTTGAAGCACGACGAGGAGACGGCGTTGACTTGTCTGGTCATGGAGAGGGAGGAGTCCAGGATGAAGCCCAGGTTGCGTGCGTGGTCAGTTGGTTTGGGTGCGCTGCCCAGGGCGGGGGGCCACCAGGAGTCGTCCCAGGCGGAGGGTGAGGATCCCAGGATGAGGACTTCCGTCTTGTCTGAGTTCAGTTTCAGGCGGCTGTTCGACATCCATTTGGCTACGTCTGTCATCCCTTCGTGCAGGTTGGCTCTGGCGGTGGCAGGGTCGTTAGTGAGGGAGAGGATCGTCGGGGTTTCGTCGGCGTAGGAGAAGATGTTCAGGTTGTGCTGGCGTGTGATGGCTGCGAGGGGGCTCATGTAGACGTTGAAGAGTGTTGGGCTGAGCGAGGAGCCTTGAGGGACGCCGCAGATGACTTCGGTGGCTTCCGATCTGAACGGAGGGAGGCGGACTCTCTGTGTCCTTCCGGCGAGGAAGGAGGTGATCCACTCCAGTGCCTTCTCCTGGATTCCGACGTTGCTGAGGCGCTGTACTAGGGTACGGTGGCAGACAGTGTCGAAGGCCGCGGAGAGGTCCAGGAGGATGAGGGCCGCTGTTTCTCCGTTGTCAAGCAGGGCTCGGATGTCATCTGTAGCTGCGATCAAGGCGGTCTCGGTGCTGTGGTTGGCCCGGAAGCCAGACTGCGAGAGGTCGAGGGAGCCGTTCGTCTCGAGGAAGGCGGCCAGTTGCTTGTTGACGGTCTTCTCGATGACTTTAGCTGGGAACGGGAGCAGCGAGATGGGGCGGTAGTTCTTGAGGTCGGTGGGGTCGGCTGATGGTTTCTTGAGTAGAGCGCTGAGTTCGGCATGCTTCCAGCTCTCTGGGAAGGTAGCGGTGTCGAAGGAGGTGTTGATGATGTCCCGCAGGTGGGGTGCGTTGACAGCGTCGGCCTTGTTGAAGACGTGGTGGGGGCAGGGGTCGGTCGGAGATCCGGAGTGGATGGAGTTCATCGTGCAGATGGTGTCTTCGGTGCTGATCGGGGTCCAGGCGCGGAGGGTGGTGGTGGGGGGCGGTGGTTCCGTCGTGGCGTGCTTCGGGTGAGTGCTGAAGCTGTTGTGTATGTCCACGATCTTGTTGTGGAAGTAGGAGGCGAGGGAGTTGCAGAGGTCTTGCGAAGGGGTGATGTCGTTGTTTCCGGCGTTGGGGTTGGAGAGCTCTTTCACGATGTTGAAGAGTTCCTTGCTGTTGTGTGCGTTGTTGTCCAGTCGTTCCTTGAATGCGGTTTTCTTGGTGGCGTGGATCATCTGGTGGTGTTTGCGGGTGGCGAGCTTGATGGCAGTCATGTTGTCCGGTGTTGGGTCTCTGCGCCAGGTTTTCTCGAGTGCTCTGCAGTTCTTCTTGGAGCTCTTGAGTTCATCGTTGAACCATGGGGCTTTCTTGCTTCCGGGTCTACTCGGCGGGGTCTTCAGCTGTGGTATTGGGTTCAAATCAGGCCTACATACTCTGCTAAACTCTCGAACACCTTAGTATAGAAGTTGGCACGGACGCTGAAAAAGGTAAAAGACAAGTTTATTAAGACCCCATGGGGTGGTGATACATTCCTACAGCACCCTTCGGCAATGTAAGAAGTAGCACACTGAACATCGGTGCGCGACCTCTTTTATACAGTTTAATAGCAATAAAAAGATAGGCGGTTACAAGTTACACATTTTAGGTACATATAAGGTCATTTTTGGAACACAGCCAGTATGGGGGAGGAGTTCAATAGCACTGGTCAGTTAGTGCTAACATTCCTAAAGAGTGACCAGTAAATGCATGATGCGCATGTGCGCTTGACCAGTACTAAAAATAGCCTGTTGCCGAGCAGAATAAGGGACCATGGGTATCAAGGAAGGACGAAAGGGCACACTGACCACGAGGCAGCGTGTTCATAGAAAACGGAAGTCAGAGGGATTCAAAATGGCCCCCGTTCGTTTTGGTCAAGTTAACAGAAAAGTCCGTGTAGCTGTGCTAAACGCTAACTCAGGAGCTGCCAAAACACGACAGACGGCCCTTTTAGCGTTTAGCAAAAGCTACCTCATACTGAACATAATCAGAATGTTCATCATCAATGTTAATAGCCATTATTTTCAATACTTCATCATTGATCAGTTTCTCTTGCTTAACAATAGCTCGTTTGGACGGAATACAGACTGTGATACATACAGAACATAATGTAGGGCCACATTGAATACATAGACAAAGGAAAAATAGTACTCCAATAAAAACACAGAGAATCGTTAATAATTTCCAACCCCAAGTACTAAGCAGGGTCCAGAACCAACCAGAAAAGGTCCATGTTCCATTTTCTGGGTGGATCTCAGCAGCTATCTTATGTAATTTTGTAATCGAATCATATACGGAAGGTGAGTTATCTGGTACGTACACGCAACAACTACTTCCGATGACGCGGCATGCTCCACCCCTATCAGCTAGTATCACATCTAGAACCATTCGATTCTGGAGCGCCACAATTCTGGTAATTTGCAATTCCTCAGTAATATTCCCTAAAGCAGAGGCAGTTTCATTAGCGACAGCTTCCACCACACGTGTAAGCCGCCTTATCTTCCTGCTATTCAGTGCAGCTCCTACGAATGAAAATAACCCCAAGTTGAAATCTACATATTGTTGTAACGTGGTATCAGTCTGGTCTATTTCATCAAGATCTACTGCTCGTTTAACTCTGTTCAGTATGAAATCATGGTACAGAACGTAATCATTGTGGTACATGGGAGGAGCAATAAATACAGGTGGTAATACAAAAGCTATATAACACGTTCCTAACCATCCCAATGGTAGACGATGGTATCCCTTATTTCCACAAATGAAATATGTGTTACGTGAAGCTACAAATGCAATTCCAGTTGGTGTATCAAAGGTAAGTGTAATATTACATTCACTGCGGCCTACAGGGATTGTACCTTTATTTCTAATACACAAATCTGCTTTTGTATCAATGACTGTTATCATATGCATGCTCGTCACATTTATAAGTCTTTGATTCGTATATACACGAGGTGTAGAAACATTGTCCGGACGATACTCTTCCCATTCAAATTTAGTTCCTTCAGCGTGTGGATAGCCATCTTTGTCGTTATAGCATATTTTATTTAACCGAAAAAGTAGTCCACCTTTCGTTGGCCATCGCAAGGTGAAGAGAAGAGTGTACCAAGCATGACAAGAACCATTATGAGAAAACGGGAGAGGAATGAGTGGTGTTCCTCCCTTCTTCTGATGTCCGGGCAACATTCCACATACCCAACAATTGGACGTGTTGGTCATGTTATGAGTATGATGCAAAATCTGAATGAAGCTGTTATTCAAATAAGTCTGCCTATGTCTTTCTTCGTGAAAAGGCAAAGTAAAATGAAAATGTTCAGATGGACTTGGAGTGGTGGACAGCAAATGTTCTCGTACGGGGAACAATAGTTCTATAGTCCAAGCTAATACTGCGATCACCACTACGGTCAAGACAAACAAAACAGCACCAAGAATTCTCCCTTTTCGGGTCGAAGGAGATGCCATAGTTCACAAAACAATACTCTTCAAAAGCAACACTAAGCGGGAAAAAAATAAAATAAAACGATGGTTCTGAACCGAGGCTGCCGTTGATTTGTTCTCCGGGATTCAAGACGGGTGTCGCTACACTGGGCAGAACTGATCCCCCCCCCTTGATATTCCCGGCTTCCGTTTCACAAACCTCAGAGCGGTTACCAACCAGTTTCAAAAACACAAAAGGAATCTTATTTCCTGGGACGTAGATTGTATTTCACTTTATCAGAAACAACGTGGTCCGGGAAGGCTCCCTCCAATTCATCAGGCGTGACAGCTGGGCTCTTTTCTGTATCCAAAATCTTTCTGAAGTCGGATAGCACCACAGGGCTCACCAGATCCGGAGAGACACGTCGGCAGTGCGTTGAATGTATCCACCGCTTCTTATTGGTGACTCTCACAGCAGTCCGCGTCGCCAGCAGCACTTGCTCAGGGCCATGCCATCTCGGTTCCAAGCTGCTGGATCGCTCAAATACTTTGACCATCACGTGGTCCCCAGGGCGGAGATCGTGAGCCTCACCAGTGGAGTTATCAGGGAGCGCCTCTCGAACCTGTTGATGAATAGAAAGCAAATCATTTGTTAATCGTGCCAAATAATCGTTCATCATTATACAAGGCACATCATGTATCAAACGAGGTTTTGGAACTCCCCAAATATTCATCAGCCTTCCAAACACCACTTCATAGGGTGTGAGGCCAGATCGAGAATGTGGCACTGATCGAATGGACAGCAATGCCAGAGGCAAAGCATCCGGCCATTTCAGAGATGTGGATGCCACTATCTTTGCTAGCTTCAGCTTCAGAGTTGCATTGTATCTTTCTACCAAACCTGCTGATTGCGGATGAAAGACAGCGTGGAATCGTTGCTTAATTCCCAATCCTTTCAGGACGTACTCCACTACTTTCCCAATGAAATGAGGACCATTATCACTCCACATAAGTTTACAAACACCATAGCGCGGGAAGTACTCTTTGAGTAACACCTTAGCTGTTGTCAGTGCTGTATTGTCTTTCGTAGGGTAAGCCTCAATCCATTTGCTGAAGGCACACACCACTACTAGGACATACTTGAGATTATTACAGCGCTCCAGCTGGATGTAATCCATTTGTAGTACTTCGAATGGTGCAGTAGGTGGAACAAACCCTCCTTTAGGAGTATGAGTCCCTTGTCCAGGATTGTGTTGTAAACATATCAGACAGGTCTGCACTACTCTCTTAGCCGTGCTAGCAATGTCAGCATTTTCCCAAACTCGTGTAAGCAATTTAGTAATTGCGAGAGCTCCAATGTGTGCCAGCCCGTGTTTCATGTGCACCATTGTTTGCAAGTAGGCCATGGGTAGTTTCCATCTCTCCATATCTTTACTACGCCAGCAACCCTCCTCATCCAATACTCCTTCAGTGGCCCATTTCATAAGTTCTGCCTCAGATGCTGACTTCTGTATATCTAGTATTTCTTCTCTAGCATCATGCCACCGCTCGGCTTGTGACTTCACCACATACATGGGGAAATTATTTTGTAGCATAGCGGTCTCTCTCGCAATGCGATCTGCGAAAGCATTGCCTTGCCCTATTTTGTCCGTCACCTTTTTATGTGCACTGCACTTGACTATTGCAACTTTCTTTGGGCATAACAGTGCATTCAGGAGATCGCGTACCAATTCTCCATGCATGATATGTACTCCGTGTGAAGTCAAAAATCCTCGTTCCTTCCAGAGTAGGCCAAAATCATGCACTACTCCAAAAGCGTAACGACTATCCGTGTAAATGTTCACACATAGTCCAGCACTTAACTCACATGCTTTCGTTAAGGCTATCAGTTCAGCTGCTTGAGCCGATTTCTGGGGTATTCGTGCTGCTTCTACAACTGTCTTAAGTGTCGTGATCGCGTAGGCTG
Organism: Lissotriton helveticus; assembly: GCF_964261635.1. Taxonomy (NCBI): domain Eukaryota; kingdom Metazoa; phylum Chordata; class Amphibia; order Caudata; family Salamandridae; genus Lissotriton; species Lissotriton helveticus. The sequence goes on from NC_136063.1 coordinate 44,571,663, forward strand.
CAGAAGTCGTACCATCTGGTAACCTCACGCACGATCCATCAACCCACAGTTCCCCATCTACATCTGGAAACGGTGTATCCTGTAAATCGATACGACCCTTTGTCTGTTCCTCAGTCAGAAAAACACAATCATGTTGTTCTTCCTTCTGAGTCTCAGCAACAGGATCCGGCAGTAAAGTAGCAGGATTCAGTATCGTACATCGTTTTAGTGTGATGTGCGGTGCCAACAATGTTAGCTCATATCCTGTCAGACGGGCACTGGTTAAATGCTGTGTTTTCGTTTGATTCAGTAACGCATCTACCGCATGGGGAACTAGCACCAACAATTTGTGTGACAAAACTATTCCCTCACTTTGTCGTATCGCAACTGCTGTTGCTGCAACTGCTCGAAAACATCCAGGCAATCCTCGAGCCACAGGGTCGAGCACCGCCGAGAAGTATGCACAAGGCCTCTGTTTGTCTCCGTGTGTCTGCACTAACACTGACAATGCGCACCCATCCTTCTCGTGCACATACAATGTGAAAATCTTCGTGTAATCAGGTGTACCTAACACTGGTGCAGAACAAAGAGCTTGTCTCAATTGTTCAAAAGCATTCTGACATTCATCCGTCCATTCAATGGGGATCGGTGTATCTTTAGACAACAATGCCAACAATGGTTTAACGATATGTGAAAAACCCAATATCCATTGCCTACAAAAAGACGTCAAACCTATAAAGGCACGAACATCCTTCTGAGTGCGAGGAACTGGAGTGTCTAGGATTGCTTGAATTTGATCTGGTGTCAATGCACGGCCCTCCTTAGACAAAAGATGACCGAGGTAGGTCACCTTTGGTCTACAATATTGCAGCTTTTTCTTCGAAACTTTATGATTATGTTTGGCCAGGAAGGAAAGCAAGGAAAAGGTACTCTTCTCACATTGTTCTGGCGTGTCTGCAGCAAGTAAGATATCATCTACATATTGAATGAGAACCACTCCATCTTGTAGTTCAAAGGAATCAAGCTGTCTTTTTAATGCCTGACTATAAATGCTAGGACTTTCAGTATAGCCTTGAGGAACTCGACAAAATCTGTACGATTTATTATTTAATGTAAAGCCGAATAGATATCGACTGTCAGGATGTACAGGGATCGAAAAGAAGGCATTCTTCAAATCGATGACTGTAAAAGTAGTTGCCGTCGACGGAACCAACGTAAGCAACGTGGTGATGTCAGACACCACCGGGTGCTGAGGCACTACTATCTTGTTTATTTCCCTCAAATCAATAATGAAACGGTAAACCTTAGCATCTGTATCTCTTTTAAGGATCGGTAAAATTGGGCTATTGCAAACATTGTAGGGGACTTCCTCAACTACTCCTGCCAAAATCAAATCGTTCACAATCTGTATCAAAGCAAGTTCGCCTTCTCTGGAAATCTTATATTGTGGGACACGTGGTAGAGATACTCCCTCCTTCACAGTAATACGTACTGGAGGAATTATCATCTGCCCTACATCCGTGTCTGAAGTGGCCCACAACGCGTTTGGTAAGGAGGCCAATACTTCACATTCATGGAGAAAACAGACTCGTTCAAATTCTGGGTAATTCTCATTCAACACAACTCGCACTCCTTCTGGGGCACAGCGAATAGTAGCTCGAAAGTGTTTTAACATATCGAGTCCAATAATATTATCTGGTGTATTTGGAGACAACAAAAAGGGACAAGGGGCAGCAAATCTATCAACATGAAATGCAACTGGTTGAGACAGTGGGCTAGAAGTAGGTGTTCCATCGAACCCTATTGCTGTAATTACCTCGCCAGACAGGGGAGCCCTTGGAACCAAGTATTTGGACAAAGCGCTACGAGTAGCTCCTGTATCGACCAGAAATTGATCAGTAGAACCCAGAACATGTGCTTCTATATATGGACCCCTTTGATCAACTGGTACCTCAACCGATTCCACACCCCATCCTACGCAGTCCTATGCATAATGCTCATCCCGTGGTTCAGCGGAACCACCCTCATTTATCTGATATTGATTGCGATTATCAAACGTATTATAATCTGCCTGACCACGACCCCTTGCTCCATATCCTCCACGATCATTCGTGCCATAACCTCCTCGATCATTCGTACCATAACCTCCTCTTGACCCCCCATAAATATTTCTAGACCTCCCACTTCCTCGTCCCCTCAAATTACGCTGCTCTCGAAACACCGGACAGTCTGCAATCCAATGCCCAAACTGTTTGCAGTATGCACATTGATTCACAGAAATGTCAGAACGAGGGGGAGGAGCATTACTGTATGATCCTCGCCCTCCTCTATTGTTTCCCCTCGTAGCCTGAACCTGAGCTAACATTACCTTCGTCTTCAAATCCTTCGCCTTCTTTTCACTACTTTCTTTCGCCTCCAATTCCTGTCGTTCATAATATTGAGCCATAGTCAATAAAGAAGCAGGGGTTGCTGTGGTCCATGAACTTTCACTCGCTTTTAATCGTTTCGCAATCTCCGGTAGGAGATTAGCCACATACTTATCAACGAATAAATGCCTGCCAGTATCTTCTGTCAATAATTGACCACTGTAATCGTGGAACGCTTCCTCGAAGCGAGAGAAAAAATCGTAAACTGATTCATCCGCTTTCTGCTTACAAGAGGCTAATATAGTCCAATCAATCTTTTTAGCGGGAGCAAGAGTCTTTAGTTTTGTCAGTATGGCCCCTGGAAGGTCTAATATTAATTGACACGGCTTACATGCTGGTTCCCTATCCAAGTCAGCCTGAACAAGATCTTTCCAAGTGGCCCCGAGAGTCGTGAGGTCATCAAACTTACGAATCGCTCTCCACATATCAGGGGGCAATATCAACCCGAAAAACAGGTCAATATCAACTAACGTCATGATACACGAAGAAATTGCGCTTTCAACATTTTCATAAAAAGCCGCAGGATTTTTACGGGGATCAGGTAAAGCATTCTTAAGTGCCATAACATCTGCTCTATTCCAAGGCGTATAAACCCAATTATATACAAAATACCCTTTCGCATCTTTGGATCTTTTATCATCATCTGTGCCATCCCCTTTATGAGGGACATATAAAGGCGCGGCTTCTCGCATAGGTCTAACATTAATCGCAGCGATCTTATCTGTTTCAAAGATAGGGCATTCTTTGGATATCCCCGTCGCTCCGGACGCAGACGAATTCTTCGACTTTGCCAACTCCCGTAGTCGTGTCGCCTCATTTCGCAGTTGAATCAAACGCTTGAAGAAGTCATCCGCATCTGAAAGAACAAAAAGACCTTTACGAAAATTCTCACGACCCTCGGATATCTCCTTTGGTTCTAACTCGAGAGAATATTTTCTGTACCGCTCAACAACTTCATCTCCAAAATGATCTAAAAAATACAGTCGCTCCTGATCAGACCACTGTTCCATTTTTGCAGTAATGTCAGAAACAGTAACAGTATTAATATTTAGCTTTCGTGCAAACGATCGTAATTCCGCAGTTCGTTCTGCCTGTAACCTGGTACGCTGTGTTCGATTGCTATCCTCGTCTGATTCCTTGCTCGGAGCCGTGGGTGCGACGTACGGAGGCGGACAACGATCTAGTAATGAAAAATCATCTGTTTCATTAGTAAGGACTGGATAGAGAGGACGCCTGATAGGGAATTGACCATTAACCTGTAAATTCCGTTCTCGTCTCTCCCTCTCTTTCTTTTCCTGTAATTCCTTCTCCTGTAGCTGTAAAGCTTTGTCATGTGCAGCCTTCCGCTGCACTTTCTCCGCCAAGGCTTCCTCACGCTTCGCTCGTTCACGCACCTCTTTCTCCCACATACGCACACAATCAAACATATCTTGTCTAGACCTTCGCTGAAACAAACACTGCTCTACATATTGAACCTTTCAAAGGTCAAACGACCCATATAGTGGCCACTGTAATTCACGATCAGTCTTAGTATACTTATGCCATAATGTACTATACATTATTGGTGGAATACCGAATTTGACATACATTTCACGATTTGGAGTCCCCTCTGGGGGAGCCGGCTGTTTTTTACTTAATCGATAATTGGTACCATTTTCAGAACAGCACATCCTTCGGAGTGTGCTAAAAACAGGCATGTTTCAAAAAGTACCACGAAAACACGATACTACAAAAATGACACCTAACGCGGTGCACCGTTCAAATCAAATAAATCAGAGAAATATCCCTACATGCCTGCCTATGTGAGGTGCACTTCACATATTCAAATTCAAATACAAATATTCAAACGTTAGCTAACAAATTCAAATTCAAATTCAAAATTCAAAAAGCCGCAGTAAGTGTCAGTAGACTACCTCACCAATCAGAAGCTTACCAAATATTTTCAAACGTCCAAAGTCCAACTGCCAAGTTCTGTGGTCAAATCAGCCAAAACGGCACATCACGACAATCCAAGATCAGAATCTCAGTCGAAGACCGGCGCCACCTGGAAGGTCAGATCGGAAGGAAGGGAAAACACACCGTGGGTGCCGAGACTCGGGTCACTCAGTGGCAGCGTACGCGTCCATGGCGAGTTTCCTGACCTTCGTCACGACCTCTCCTTCGGGCATCCGAGTCGCCGATGAGTCCCTTCGTGGTCGCCAATTGTGGTATTGGGTTCAAATCAGGCCTACATACTCTGCTAAACTCTCGAACACCTTAGTATAGAAGTTGGCACGGACGCTGGAAAAGGTAAAAGACAAGTTTATTAAGACCCCATGGGGTGGTGATACATTCCTACAGCACCCTTCGGCAATGTAAGAAGTAGCACACCGAACATCGGTGCGCGACCTCTTTTATACAGTTTAATAGCAATAAAAAGATAGGCGGTTACAAGTTACACATTTTAGGTACATATAAGGTCATTTTTGGAACACAGCCAGTATGGGGGAGGAGTTCAATAGCACTGGTCAGTTAGTGCTAACATTCCTAAAGAGTGACCAGTAAATGCATGATGCGCATGTGCGCTTGACCAGTACTAAAAATAGCCTGTTGCCGAGCAGAATAAGGGACCATGGGTATCAAGGAAGGACGAAAGGGCACACTGACCACGAGGCAGCGTGTTCATAGAAAACGGAAGTCAGAGGGATTCAAAATGGCCCCCGTTCGTTTTGGTCAAGTTAACAGAAAAGTCCGTGTAGCTGTGCTAAACGCTAACTCAGGAGCTGCCAAAACACGACACAGCGGGGCGAGGTCGTCTGCGCAGTCGCTGATCCATTTCGTGAGGTTGGTGGCCGCTTGGCTGGGGTTCGTTGTGCTGGTGGGAGGGTTTTTGTTCAGGGAAGTGGCGAGCTGGTCTGCAGTGATCTTGTTCCAGCTTCTGCGGGGAGCCTGTTGCTGGTGATGGTGGAGCGTGGTTTTTCTGTAGCTGAAGTGGACGCAGCTGTGGTCCGTCCAGTTGAGTTCCGTGGCGTGGCTGAAGGCGATGTCTTTGCTGGAAGAGAAGATCGGGTCGAGTGTGTGTCCGGCGTAGTGGGTGGTCACCAGTTGCTTGAGTCCGAGGTTGGCGAGGTTGTCCAGCAGGGTGGTGGTGTTGCGGTCGTTGTTGTTCTCCAGGTGGAAGTTGAGGTCCCCGAGGAGGATGTAGTCAGCGGAGGGGAGGGCGTGCGGGCTGATGAAGTCGGCGATGTCTTCGCTGAATTGTGTGCGGGGTCCCGGGGGACGGTAGATCAGGGTGCCTCTGAGGGTGGTCTTGGGGTTGACGTGGATCTGGAAGTGCAGGTGTTCGGCGGGTGCGAGGGTGTCGTCGGTGTCGGTCGTGATGCGGATGGTGTTCCTGTGGATGATGGCGATGCCTCCTCCTGTCTGGTTGACGCGGTCCTTCCGGATGATCTTGTAGCCGTCCGGGATGGCGATGGCGATGTCAGGCGCTGAGAAGGCGTTCATCCAGGTTTCCGTGAGGAAGGCGACGTCTGGGTCTGTGGTGTCAAGCAGGTTCCAGAGCTCGACGGCGTGTCTGTGGACGGAGCGGGTGTTGAGCAGGATGCCCTTCAGGTGGTTGCTGTTGCTGCTCGTCGAGGTCTTGAGCGCTGGCGGAGAGGAGCCGGTCCGGTTGCAGGTGAACTTGCAGGCGTTGCAGATGAAGGGTCCGTGGGTGCGTCTCGGTGTGGCTCGGTAGCAACCCGGGGTTCGGCCGGTGTTGAGAGCGATGAGTTCGGTGGCGTCGTAGGTCCGTCTGGTCGGCTTCCGGCGGTGGGGGCCAGGGGTTCTGGCGCTGGGCGCGGTCCAGGCGCGGACGGGCGCAGACGGGCTTACCTTTGGCGCATCTTCGGCGCTCATTCGGTGCTCCCGCTGCGCGCGTCCGCTGCGCGGTCGCTGAGGGGGCGACATAAGAGGGGAGCCGGGAGGGCGGGTCAGCTGGGAGGCGGGGTTGCGTCCACCAATCGTGTGGCGAGGGGGCGAGGGCGCCGGCAGGAAGTGGCGGGAAAAACGGGATCGGTTGGAGCGGGCGGCCCTGCGGCGGCTGGGGCGCTGCTCTCGGCGTAGAAAAGGTCTGGCACTGCAGGGGTCTCTGAAGCAGGAGCGCGGAGGAGCGAGGGGGCAACCAGGCCGGAGGCGCGGTGGTCACTGTCCAGGTGCGTGCAGGGTCTCCTTAAGAGGGGAGCCGGGAGGGCGGGTAATGGTCTGCCAATGGTTCGAATTGAATCCGGATTAGTTGAAATCGTTGGAACCAGTTGATCACGTGTTACATTGGAGCAGACAGGTGTATCTGGACAAACTGATATTTGGGTTTCAAGAGGAATAAGTACCGTAGCATTGTTGCATAGCCCTTCATTTCTTACTGTTGGCTCCTCGAAGGTGATGAGTCTTTCGGTTTGAACCTCTTGGATAGTAGCTAGAGGAGTGTGTCTGCTACTTGGTTGGAGTCCACATGGCATACTGCTTAGTATCGGCCACATAGTGTGGTTTGATGAGGTCGATGGACACAAATCTTTTCTCCTTTTTTCCAGCAAGGGGCGGCAGCAGTGCTGTTCTTGATCTGTGGATGACTAGGACAGGTACTGGTTGTCTGTAAGAAGGCCCAAATTCCTTCTTGTCCGCGATCCACTCTCTGACTAGATCCCAAGCTTTGGGATCCAGACAGGCCTTGCTGGGACGGCTGCTTTTTCCCCAGTGGTGGTTGGCTTCAGGAACACATTGCTTTGTTTCGATCTTAGTTCTTTTAAGTTCTGTAAGATAGCCAAACGATCTTTTATGTCAAAAGGTTTATTTTCCACCACTGTGCATCGACATTCAAGATCTCGAACCATCATTCTTGTCCCAAATAGGACCTCAAATGGAAAGACTCCCCATAGAGAAGTTCTTGGCAAGTTGTTTAATGAGCGTTGGACCCCATAAAGATGTTTGACCCACCCATCACACAAGCCTAATACCCTAGCTGTTATAGACTGATTTATATCTTGGTTTTTCCTTTCCACAACTGAATTTCCCTTAGGATGGAATGGAGAGGAGTACCGCAATGCTACGCCCAAACTGGCCATGGCTTCTTTGTTAGCTTGGGAGCTAAACGCAGGGCCCTGGTCTGAATGTATTGTGCCAATTGTGTATATGCCGATAAAGACTAGCAAATCTTTTATAACAGTCCGAGCGTCAGCCGAGCACTGAGGCCACATCCATAGGAAACTTGAAAACGAATCCACTGCGACCATGATATATTTATAATTACCATGCCTTTGCAAGGGACCACAGTGGTCCATGTTAAACACAAGCTAATGGTTTATCTGAAATTAACAGGGGTGTCTGCACAGGATGTTGCACTGTAGAGACTTTCATCTGTTGGCATATTTTACATTAAAAAACATAGTATTTGGTCTGTTTCCTAATGCTGGGCCACCAATATCTCTGTTTTAATAACAATCCTGTGGGAGAAACACCTGCATGGGCAGAGGCTATCCCTGTATGTGCTGCTAGGATTAATCCTAATCTACGTTCCATGTTTGGAATCACCATATCCCCTACTCCAGGGATTCGAGCAAACAGAACGTTGTTCTCATCAATTATATACAAGTATTTGAGTGGAAACTTTTTAGGTAACGCTGTATCACTGCGTTTACTTGAAGCATTGAAAGCCAATAATATCTCACTGTCTATTCTTGTTTTTGAACGAGTGATCGCAGCTACGGAAGCTTTTTGCACAGACCCCTTTGCGGCTTCGTCAGCCAATGAATTCCCTACAACGTGAACGCCATGACGTTGATGACGCAGCGTGTGTATCACGTGAATGTTTTGTAGTCCGTTTTGCAACTGAACTTCTTGTTCCAAAGCACTTTATGCTTGATTGTGCCACCTTTTGCATCTTTTAAACCATTTTGAAGCCAATTCTGCAAATATTCATTGTAAGATTGAACACAGTAAAAAGAATCACACACTATAAGTGTGGGGAATTCGTGATCCGTATTTTCAAGTGCCAATTTGATTGCTTGTAGTTCAGCTCGCTGAGCTGTACAATCTCCTAGAGATTGAGTTTTTGTGACCATTGGTCGGAATTCACCATCGCGCATATGACCTTTAACGATCGCATATGCTGCACTATAAGCTTGTTTACTTTCCATAGCGGGTTGTGCTGATCCGTCAGTATCAATTATAAATATGTACTGTTCAAGAGGAAGAATCTCAATAGGCAGAGGACATTTGTGTTTGAATTGCAGGAATGCTTGTGTTTTTAAATAAGGATCAAACACATAATTAACATCTGTCTCAGCAAGAGAATTAACCCATTGTATCCATCTTGGATAGAAAGCTTTTGCATTTGGAATGCTCGCTTTTGTAACTGCCTCTAAGGCTGGTACTAGAGTCACAACAATTGTGCGTTTCCCCTCAGCTAGAGCACTTTCTTTTGCTACAGCATTTTGAACTGATTTCAAGAATTTTTTCTCTTGAAGTGAAGCGAAATTCCGTTTGTGTATACAAATGTGATTTGTATGCAATTGGTACTTTTTCACCTTCATTAAAAGTTAAGTCGGTGAATCCGCTTTGACCCGAAATAATTTGGATCACTAGATCGCGTAAGTTTACACGTGTTTGTAAGTGATTTGTTTCTAACATGTCATCTTGAAGTAAACACAATATTTCTGTGTTCTTATGTCCAATTTTTGATTTTAAAATCAGGTTTGATTAATTCGTAGAGAGGTATACATATTTCAGCGTAATTTAGAATGTAAGTTCCTCAAAAATTTTTGAAACCTAGAATCGATTGTAAAGTTTTCAGTGTTTTTAGAGGTTGGAGCAGTGCACACTTTTCTAAAAAGTTGGCTGCCAGGCTTTTGCCTACACTTGAAAGCTCGTATCCTAGGAAAATGACATTGAGGTGGGCAATTCTTGAGTTTTTTAAATTGAAATTGTAACCCTCAGAGGCGAAGCCCAGTATATTGGTATTCACCCTGTTCAAGTGCCTATCCAGGTCATCCTCTGTCAGATAGATGTCATCGACATATGACAATGCCTCGTCATCATAAATTTGTAGTAACTCTGTTACTCTTGCTGAGAATAACCCCAGGCTGTTCTTGAACCCTTGTGGGAGTCGACAAAAGTGGCCATGGGTCCCCATTATTGAGAAAGATGTCAAATACCTACTTGCAGGTCCTATGTTTCGACAAAAGAAACCATTTGAAATGTCTACTGTGGTTTTATAGTTTTTTACGTACAATGTTATTCATTAATGCTGTACTATGTGCATTTTGCACTGCAGATGTTTTTGAACAAGAGTTCAGGTGTCTGTAATCCAAAACTAGGCGATACTAGACTCTGACCTGCCTGCAGGCCAAGTCGCTCCCCGACCGCCACTCAGCTCACCAGCTGGCGCCTCGCCGCTGACCCACCCAGCGCGAGTTCGGTCCTGCTGTGAAAGCTGCCGCTGATCTTTTGCCGCTTGTATTTCTCTATGTTGTGCTTGCAGTATATTTTGCCTTTATTTCTGTTTTCTTCCAGTGCTTTGATTTTCTCGCCAGCCCTTCACCCCCACCCCCTTCTCCCCTCGGTAAACCCATCTTGCCGCCAACTCCTCCTGAGGCCACGCCCCCTCACCACCCCGCTCCCGCCTCCCAGCTGATCCTCCCTCCCGTTCTGCCTCAAAAAGTGCCTGCCTCTGGACGATCGGGGTGACTCTGACTTGCCTGCAGGCCAAGCCGCTCCCCGACCGCCACTCGGCTCACCAGCTGACGCCTCGCTGCCGAACCCCCCCCCAGCGCATGTGCGGTGAAAGCTGCTGCTGAACTTTTGCCGCTTGTATTTCTCTCTGTTGTGCTTGCAGTATATTTTGCCTTTATTTCTGTTTTCTTCCAGTGCTTCGCTTTCTCGCCAGCCCTTCACCCCCACCCCCTTCTCCCCTCGGTAAACCCCTCTTGCCGCCAACTCCTCCTGAGGCCACGCCCCCTCGCTGCCCGCAGCGGGAGTGCCAATTGCGGACTGAAGGCGCGCCACAGGCAAGCCCGTCCGCGCCTGGACCGCTCCCAGCGCCAGAACCCCTGGACGCCGAAGCTGCCGCAACACCGGACTGCACTACAAATCCAGCACCCTTCACGCACTCAACCCCGGACAAGATCACTACTGCTACCGGGCCATCCCAAAGCGCACCCAAGGGCCCTTCACCTGCCGGAACTGCAGCTTCACCAGGACCCGGCCCGCCAAACCATCAACCAAAGAACCCAACCACCTCCGATGCATCCTCCTCAACATCCGCTCCGCTCGCAAACATGCCATCGAACTCTGGGACGTCCTAGACTCAACCACCCCCGGCGTCGCCTTCCTGCCGGAGACCAGACTGAACGCCACCTCTGTGAGAAATTGGCCTGGTATATGATGCTCACTAGTTCTAGTGATCACATTGTACCATGCCAAGCACCCCTTATGATGATTGGTTGTAAGTCAACCTTATAGACCAGCTATCCTAATGGTAGCATGGACAAAGCAGTCTTAGGCTAAACTCTGTAAAGGCATGTGAAGCAAGCTGTTTTACCATATACACTCCCCTTGAATATCAAATGAAAGGACACCACACAGATATATATTGAAAATATATATATATTTATTTACTACAAGTATCCCCTATACTCTTTTATGAGCACAGAAGCAAATGCGTTAAAACAAAACAGGGTTTAAATACACAAACGTTGCACAATATGGATAGGCCCTGGTGGCCCCTGAAACCATATACTAAAATAGTGGTATAAGAACCACGTATCTAAAAGGAAGAAGGCCTAGGGCCTTGGGAATTGCTGGGACTTCGAGGAGCTAACAATAGTTAGTGACCAGGAGGCCCACGGGATGCATGTGCAGTGCTTGAAGTTACACGCGGTAATTGCAAACACAACAGTGATGGACAGAATGTGGATCAATGTCACACATTCACCCCAGTCCAAAGATCTGGGCCCAAATCCATCGTTTTTCCACTCCACACCACCCTGGGTTAGACAATGGCGATATGCAAATCAGCGCTGACCCTGTGCCCCATGGGAACAGTCCAGTCCGAACTACAAAAGCCATGTCCTTCCCAGAACGGAATCAAGCATCCGAGGACCGGCCCGGTTTCGAGGTAACACCTCTCATCAGCCCGGCTAGCTTGACTCCAGTGGTGTGGAGTGCCTGGGACTCACGTCTGAGCATCCCCAGTACACTTGGAGCGGTAATTGCAAACACAACAGTGATGGACAGAATGTGGATCAATGTCACACATTCACCCCAGTCCAAAGATCTGGGCCCAAATCCATCGTTTTTCCACTCCACACCACCCTGGGTTAGACAATGGCGATATGCAAATCAGCGCTGACCCTGTGGCCCATGGGAACAGTCCAGTCCGAACTACAAAAGCCATGTCCTTCCCAGAACGGAATCAAGCATCCGAGGACCGGCCCGGTTTCGAGGTAACACCTCTCATCAGCCCGGCTAGCTTGACTCCAGTGGTGTGGAGTGCCTGGGACTCACGTCTGAGCATCCCCAGTACACTTAGAGCGGTAATTGCAAACACAACAGTGATGGACAGAATGTGGATCAATGTCACACATTCACCCCAGTCCAAAGATCTGGGCCCAAATCCATCGTTTTTCCACTCCACACCACCCTGGGTTAGACAATGGCGATATGCAAATCAGCGCTGACCCTGTGCCCCATGGGAACAGTCCAGTCCGAACTACAAAAGCCATGTCCTTCCCAGAACGGAATCAAGCATCCGAGGACCGGCCCGGTTTCGAGGTAACACCTCTCATCAGCCCGGCTAGCTTGACTCCAGTGGTGTGGAGTGCCTGGGACTCACGTCTGAGCATCCCCAGTACACTTAGAGCAGTAATTGCAAACACAACAGTGATGGACAGAATGTGGATCAATGTCACACATTCACCCCAGTCCAAAGATCTGGGCCCAAATCCATCGTTTTTCCACTCCACACCACCCTGGGTTAGACAATGGCGATATGCAAATCAGCGCTGACCCTGTGCCCCATGGGAACAGTCCAGTCCGAACTACAAAAGCCATGTCCTTCCCAGAACGGAATCAAGCATCCGAGGACCGGCCCGGTTTCGAGGTAACACCTCTCATCAGCCCGGCTAGCTTGACTCCAGTGGTGTGGAGTGCCTGGGACTCACGTCTGAGCATCCCCAGTACACTTAGAGCGGTAATTGCAAACACAACAGTGATGGACAGAATGTGGATCAATGTCACACATTCACCCCAGTCCAAAGATCTGGGCCCAAATCCATCGTTTTTCCACTCCACACCACCCTGGGTTAGACAATGGCGATATGCAAATCAGCGCTGACCATGTGCCCCATGGGAACAGTCCAGTCCGAACTACAAAAGCCATGTCCTTCCCAGAACGGAATCAAGCATCCGAGGACCGGCCCGGTTTCGAGGTAACACCTCTCATCAGCCCGGCTAGCTTGACTCCAGTGGTGTGGAGTGCCTGGGACTCACGTCTGAGAATCCCCAGTACACTTAGAGCGGTAATTGCAAACACAACAGTGATGGACAGAATGTGGATCAATGTCACACATTCACCCCAGTCCAAAGATCTGGGCCCAAATCCATCGTTTTTCCACTCCACACCACCCTGGGTTAGACAATGGCGATATGCAAATCAGCGCTGACCCTGTGCCCCATGGGAACAGTCCAGTCCGAACTACAAAAGCCATGTCCTTCCCAGAACGGAATCAAGCATCCGAGGACCGGCCCGGTTTCGAGGTAACACCTCTCATCAGCCCGGCTAGCTTGACTCCAGTGGTGTGGAGTGCCTGGGACTCACGTCTGAGCATCCCCAGTACACTTAGAGCGGTAGTTGCAAACACAACAGTGATGGACAGAATGTGGATCAATGTCACACATTCACCCCAGTCCAAAGATCTGGGCCCAAATCCATCGTTTTTCCACTCCACACCACCCTGGGTTAGACAATGGCGATATGCAAATCAGCGCTGACCCTGTGCCCCATGGGAACAGTCCGGTCCGAACTACAAAAGCCATGTCCTTCCCAGAACGGAATCAAGCATCCGAGGACCGGCCCGGTTTCGAGGTAACACCTCTCATCAGCCCGGCTAGCTTGACTCCAGTGGTGTGGAGTGCCTGGGACTCACGTCTGAGCATCCCCAGTACACTTAGAGCGGTAATTGCAAACACAACAGTGATGGACAGAATGTGGATCAATGTCACACATTCACCCCAGTCCAAAGATCTGGGCCCAAATCCATCGTTTTTCCACTCCACACCACCCTGGGTTAGACAATGGCGATATGCAAATCAGCGCTGACCCTGTGCCCCATGGGAACAGTCCAGTCCGAACTACAAATGCCATGTCCTTCCCAGAACGGAATCAAGCATCCGAGGACCGGCCCGGTTTCGAGGTAACACCTCTCATCAGCCCGGCTAGCTTGACTCCAGTGGTGTGGAGTGCCTGGGACTCACGTCTGAGCATCCCCAGTACACTTAGAGCGGTAATTGCAACTTTCAATGGGTGCATAAAAAGTACAAAGTTACTGCAAAGGGAACCTTCCGGATGGACCAGAACCTAACAACTTAAAACCTAGTCACTAGAGATGTTTCTCTCAAAAGGAGCACCAAGAGTGCCAGCGTTACCTCACCCACAGGAAGCGGGTGCATAGGGTTCAAAGTGCGTCAGGTTTCGTTGTGTGGTTCAATGGAGCCTGAAGATGAAGATGCTTCCGGCGGCCAGTCGAGAAGAGTTCCGGTGGATCCAAGGGTGGATCTGAAGATGTGAAGACCTGAAAGCAGAGGGGACAATGTTCAAAGTCACTAGCCAGTGACTACCGTGGAACCAGGAGGGAACCAGGCGATGTCGGGTGCCAACAGGTGAAGAAGGGAAGCTTGTCTCTGCAGCCACATGGACACAGAGAGGTCAGCGATGTCCAGGAGTCGATCACGAGCTCTCCTACGCAGGCTCTCGCTGATGGCGGTGTCGGCAACTTGATTGAAGCAAACAGGCCTTGGCAAAAGCAAGCCACACAGGAAGTTAAGTAAGCTTGTTACTCTGACCAGCAAGGCCGGAGGGGCTGCTCCTTTTTACAGGAGCGAGGGCCAATCTGGAGCAACCAGACCAGCGATGTTGATTGTAGATTTCATCGCCAAGATGGTCACTAGCCAACGGGCCAGTAACCGGGATGACGCGTCGAGTGGCAAAATGCAAAAGGGCCCCACACAGATCGTGGAGATGCTGGGGAGCTGATCTTCGGTGCAGATGCTGCTCGGTGGTGGGGCTTATCAAACCCCAAAACGCAGCATTGAGGGTACCTCGGTTGCTATGCAGTCAGCTTCTCGGGGGTCTTTCAAGATGGCCGGTCCCACGTCTCTCGATGCCTCCACGGGTCTCTTCTTTTCAGGGACTGTGGATCGGGCTGAGTTATGTCTGGGAATCCAGGTCTTGTTGGGCTCTGGGCTTGGGCTCCGGCGGGAGGCAGCGGCAAAGCAAATGTTGAGTTGCTGGATGGTTCCTGTGTTAACAGGGTGGTCACTCCTTGGCCACAAGGGAGATTCTCTTCAGTCTTCAGTGCAGCAGAATGTCGAAGTCCAGGTTTCTTCTTAGTTGCAAGTCGAGTTCAGGATGATGTGAAGTCTTAGGACACAGCTCCTACTCTTAAACCAAATCTAGGGGCCGGATTACCTGCTAGGTCCCTCCTCTGGGTGGGACCAGGAAGGGGGGTGGTTACACCCCCTTTCCTTTGTCCAGTTTCATGCCAGGACTGGGGCTGGAGAGCCCCAGGACCAGTTTGAACTGGCATATGCACAGTGACACCTTGTGTGCCCCAGGCATGTCTCATTCTATTCAGCCCTCCCTAACCCACTACACAAAATCCTGTCTGGAGTGGTGCAAGCACCTCCCCTGACAGGAAACCCTTTGTCCAAGCCTCCCAAGCTGGAAGAACTCCCAGCAGCAGGAGGTCAGACTTGTGTCGGTGGTGGCAGCATCCATTTTGTGATGCTGAGGCTCGTGTTAAACTTTACCTGGGTTTCAGGTTAGGTACATGTCGTGTCGCTCTAGAAGGGTGGAATGCTACCCCCGTCACCAAAACTGGCGAGGGGGTAGTATTCCAATTCATATGACACCTTACTCGACATGTTTTGATAAAGCCAAACCAAAGATAGCATTTAACCGCGAGGTTCATAATGCACTTAAGAGTATATGGTATGGCAATATCATGAAACAGCTGAAGGACATTGTTCCGAAAGCTGCAGACAGGCTCAGCTCATGCCAGGATTGTCGATGCCTTCCATAGGAGTGACTCATAGGTTAACATGTGTCCATATAGGGCAGATATAGATATACTATACCTAAGTAAGAGGTGCTTACACCAACTTACCCCAGCTGAGTGATAAGCCAGTTGTGTCAAATAGCTAGGCCAGGCCAGGGGTGGCATAATACATGATGCAGCCCCTGGTAGGCCTTGGACACACCTATGCCCTGGGTACCTAGGGAACACTGTTACAGGGGCCTATAAGGTGAACCAGTTCCAATTGGTAATGCACCTAGAGCGCATTGGCATTACTTTAGAGAGAGAACAGCAGGCTGTGGGTCTGATTAGCAGGCCCACAGCCACATTAAGTCAGAAACCAGTGAAACAAAAAGCAAAAATTTGGGGTGACAATAGGATATCAGACCCTACTCTCCTACAACCTCAGCACCAGATATCGCTATAGCCCTCCCAGAGGGCTACAAGATCTCCCACAGAGACCGCACCAACGGAGTGGGAGGGGGAATCGCCATCATCCATAAGGACACCCTCAGAGTCTCGACCAACACCGACGACACACTCACCACTGCCGGACACATGCACTTCCAGATCCACACCGACCCCAACACCACCCTCAGAGGAGCACTCGCCTACTGACCACCCGGACCTCGACCACAGTTCAGCGACACCATCGCCGACCTCATCACCACCCACGCCCTCGCCTCCAGGGACCACAACCTCGTCGGGGACCTGAACTTCCACATCGAGAACAACAACAACGCCGACTCCACCACCTTGATCGACAACCTCGCCAACCTCGGACTCAAACAGCTCGTGACGACACCCACTCACGCCGCTGGACACACACTGGACCCCATCTTCTCTCAAGTCCCCACGTCTCCTTCAACCACACCGCCGAACCCCACTGGACAGACCACAGATGCGACCACTTCAACTTCAGGAAACCCACCACACACCACTGCACCCAACAGGGGCCACGCCGTTGCTGGGGCAAGGTCACCGAGGACCTACTGACCATCACTCTCGCTCTGGGACCACCCACTGAACCCACCAACCCCAACACTGCCACCATCAACCTCAAACAATGGATCAACGACTGCGCCAACACCCTCGCCCCACTCAAGACCTCCGCAACCAATCACACCATCAAGAAAGCCGCATGGTTTACTAAAGACCTTCAGACCTCCAAGCGCACCTGTCGAAGGCTGGAGAAGAACTGGCTCCGCGACCAAACACCAGACAGCTACACAACCCACAAGAACGCCACCCGCAGACACCACCAACTCATCAGGACCGTCAAGAGGACCGCCCTCAAGGACCGCCTCGACAACAACGCACACAACAGCAAAGAGCTCTTCAACATCGTGAAAGAACTCTCCAACCCCAGCTCCAACACCAACGACATTCCACCATCACAAGACCTGTGCGACTCACTAGCCACCTTCTATCACCGCAAGATCACCGCCATCCACGACAGCCTCAATATCGACACCCCCACACCCACCGCCGAGACCACCACCCCGGCGACCTCCACCCGCACCAATCACCTGACCGCCTGGTCCAATGTCAGCGACAAAGACACCATTAAGACCATGAACTCCATCCACTCTGGATCCCCATCTGACCCATGCCCTCATCACGTTTTCAACAAAGCCAGCACAGCCATCGCACCCCATCTCCGGAAAACAATCAACATCTCTTTCGATACAGCAACCTTTCCAGAAAGCTGAAAGCACGCCAAGATCAATGCCCTACTGAAGAAACCCAAGGCGGACCCCAACGACCTCTGGAACTTTTGGCCCATCTCCCTGCTCCCCTTCCCGGCGAAAGTCATGGAGAAGATCGTCAACAGACAGCTGACCTGCTACCTTGAAGACAACAACATCCTGGAGCCCTCCCAGTCCGGCTTCCACAGCAACCACAGCACCGAGACCGCCCTCATCGCCACCACAGATGACATCAGGATCCTCATGGACAAAGGATAAACCGCCTCCCTCATCCTTCTTAACCTTTCAGCAGCCTTCGACACGGTCTGCCACCGCATCCTAACAGTATGCCTCCACGATGCCAGAATCCAAGAGAAGGCCCTGGCCTGGACCACGTCCTTCCTCTCTGGCAGAACCCAGAGCGTCCGCCTTCCACCCTTACGCTCCAAGACCACCGAAATCATCTGCGCCGTTCCACAGGGATCCTCCCTTAGCTCGACGCTGTTCAATATCTACATGGCACCACTTGCCCACGTCGCACGACAACACAGCCTCAACATCATCTCCTACCCCGACGACACCCAGCTGATCATATCCCTCACCGAAGACCCCCACACCGCCAAAGCCAATCTCCACAGACGAATGAAGGCAGTCGCCGAATGGATGAAGGACAGCAGGCTGAAGCTGAATTCATACAAGACGGAGGTCCTCATCCTCGGCCCCACCCCATCAGCCTGGGAAGACTCCTGGTGGCCCACATCACTAGGAACAGCCCCAGAACCCACTGACCACGCACGCAACCCGAGGGTCATCCTCGACTCTGCCCTCTCCATGAGCAAGCAAGTCAACGCCATCTCCGAATCCTGCTTCAACACCCTCTGAATGCGCCGCAGGATCTTCAAATGGAACCCCCCTGACACGAGAAAAACCGTCACCCAGGCCCTCGTTACCAGCAGACTGGACTACGGGAACGCCCTCACGCAGGAACAACAACTAAGCTCCTGAGACAGCTGCAACGCATCCAGAACGCCTCAGCAAGACTGATCCTCGATGTCCCCCGACGCAGCCACATCACACCCCACCTGAGAGGCCTGCATTGGCTCCCCGTCGACAAGAGGATCACCTTTAAACTCCTCATACACGCACACAAAGCCCTACACAACGCTGGACCAGCATACCTCAACGACCGACTCAGCCTCTACACCCCCACCCGCAGCCTCCGCTCTGCCAACTTCACCCTCGTCACAGTTCCACGCATTCAGAAATCCACCACCAGCGGCAGATCCCTCTCCTACCTCACCGCCAAGACTTGAAACACTACCGACCTACAACAGACCAAGGACCTACTGGCCTTCAGAGGACTTCTCAAGACCTGGATTTTCAATCAGTAGCAGCCCCCCCCCAGCGCCTTGAGACCCTCACGGGTATGTAGCATGCTCTACAAATGTATTGATTGATTGATTGATTGATATGTGTAGTCAGGTTTAGGAACAGGAAAAAAAGGATTGTTCATTGAGGAGGTACATGTTTCAATCACCCCTTGGTATTCAAATTAATCTAAGATATCCCTGACCTGTTTTTTATTTTCTTGCTTAATTGGATACTGCCTTTGTACAGTTGGTTGATTTTTTAATTGGATCGTTTGGTGAGGTGAGTCCTCTTCCCATCCTACTTGATTTTTGTATAATGCTGGGGCCTGGGCAACTGCCCATTTCCTGGCATAAGTCTATTTGAAATGTACTGGAACATGGTTGGAGAAGGCTGGTATAATGATGTCTTTGACATGTGTAAAGGCCTGGGATAACCCACGCCTGCGTGATGCACAGCCTTAGTCCCTAAGGTTTCAAAATATCAGTACATTTCATACAATATTAATCAAATTGAAACAAAGTAACACCAAAACATTTCAAAAACTTATATTGTGCTGCTCAAACAATTTTCAATAACATAAGTCTCTGTGACTAAACTTAAAAGTAAATATATGCAACTATCCATTGCATGCTACTGTGTCTTAATGAACACTGAACTACACATGTATCCAAAAGTTCAGAAATTAATCCCAAAGCATCTCAGGTTATTTTAACCCTTCTTCAGGGGTACTTCCGGATAAAGATGTGAAGATTATTATTTGTTGTTCCCTCCGTGGAACTACAACAAAACAGGAAATAGGAAGAAATGTCACTAGGTAACAAAACATTGTCTGAAAATGGTAGGATTTGCACATGAGTGGAGTTGTGAATGTACATGAACATTGTGAGTAGTGGGTCACACCAATACATTATGTGGCAACTAAGTGAGCTGAAATTTCCCTAAAAGGCAGTGCATGCAATCAAGTGGGCTACTTAGTTCAAGAACAAATGGCAAAATATGCCGAAAAGATTACTCATGCAGGAGTGCAAGTGTGGATGTTCATTAAACCTATGTTTTATTCTGTGTTTTTAAATTATTATCCCATCTGAACCTGGTGAAAACTGCCAATCTCGCCAGTTTTCCATCGATAACTTCCACCAATAAAATCACCACAAATGAGAGCGACAATTAACGCTAATGATATGCAAAGTAGGCTTTCCCGTGAAAATAAAAAACACAAAAACCCCACTTCCCCATATTTTCAACGACCAGCCAAATCTGCGATGCGATCCAAAAACAGGCGATAAGCCACATTAGCAGTCAGAATTTAACATCAGCCCATTACTGGTGTAAAGCAGGACAGCTACCTACAGTATGAAAGGGAGCCCAGCCCAGAGCCACATCTAAAGACCAACACAGCATAGAGCTACTGATCATGCAACTCCGACACCCAAGAACACCCAACAACACCCACCGCCACCACACCCAGAACCTCCCCCCTGACCACCCCCCCACTACCACTGAAGAAGCGCAGAACAGGACAACGGACCTTCCCAAAATGACATGGCCCCTCAACCGCACAATAGCTGAATGTTAGGAGATGTGGGAACCAAGTATGTGTGAAGAATGCAAGTCACCCATCAATAATAATGCACACAATACAAAGTGTTTCAGTGATGTGCTGGTCAGACCTCACTATGCAGTGAACAAACCTCTCCATGTGTACTGATACTTGTAATGTTGTGCACAGTGGGCGCAACCATGTTACCTCAGGCAGTGGGGAAGATCTCGGTCATGTAGCAGTGTTGTCCCCCCCCTGGAAGCGGAATCGGAATGTGCTGGTCCAACGTACACGACTCCGGCATAGGAGTATGTATAAATAGGCTGGCGCTCTGGGTGTGCTTCACTTGTGGGAAGGCCAAAGCTTAGGCAATAGCGGCAGCACTCACCCTGCCATGTGGCTGCTGCCATGACCATGCGCCTCCTTGACACAGGCCCCCTGCGAACCCAGTGGCACAGCTCTGCAGACTTATGTCTGTACAGACTACTGCCTTCGATCTACACTACGGATAGCAGGGCTCACAATTCAGGAGGAGTGGGATTGCAGATGATGCAGTCCAGTAGCCAAGACACATTCATCCCAGTGTGGCCCGCCAGGACCACGCATCATCGCAGGGTGCGCACACGGTGAGTCCTTCAGGTGCCACTAACTCACTGCACCATAAGTCATCGCGACATGGCCTTATTATGGCAGAATTCATTAGGCAAAAGACATTGCTACCAGTGCGGCCTTCCCGTACCACGCATCATCGCAGGGTGCGCACACGCTGAGCGCCAGAGGTACCACTAACTCAGTGCACCATAAGTCATCCCCACGTTGACTTAATAAGGCAGAATTCATTAGAGAAAAGACATTGCTACCAGTGCGGCCCGCCCGGACCACGCATCATCACAGGGTGCGCACAAGCTGAGGGCCAGAGGCACCACTAACTCAGTGCACCATGAGTCATCGACACATGGCTTTATTAAGGCAGAATTGAGTAGGCAAAAGACATTGCTCCCAGTGCGGCACGCCCAGACCACGCATCATGGCCGGGCAGGCACACGCTGAGCGCCAGAGGTACCACTAACTCAGTACACCATAAGTCATTGCCACATGCTTTTTATGGCAGAATTCAGTAAGCAAAAGACATTGCTACCAGTGCAGCCCAACCGGACCACGCATTTTCGCAGAATCCACACAAGCTGATTGATTCAAGTGCTACTAACTCAGTGCACCACTTATCACCGCTCGCTGCACACATGCTGAATTGCTCATCTTAACGCCACGTGGCTGTGGGCCCTTGCTGACCGCTGCCTCCTGCCTACACTGCTATCATCAGGGCACACAATTAAAATTGAGTCTTCATTCATTAATTGCAGAGTGCAGTAGGCAACTAAGTAAAATGTCCCTCAAACCTACACAATATCATTTTAGTAACCTTGCTTCATGAACTTGTTTTATATCAGTTATAGCTTTACTACAATGACCAAATTCATCTTGCAAGTTCAAACAAACACTGAACGGCGGTCTACACTGCGGACAGCAGAGCTCACAATTTGAACTATAACGTCGCTGAAACCTACATGTTTCGACAATGTATTCCATACATATTTCATGTTTTCTTCCACATGCCTAAACTGGGGTCAGCTGAGTTCACAATTTGAATTCAGTATTGTTTCTTTAATTGCAGAGCGAATTTTGGTCCTTCATCTCGAGCTCCAGTTCCAGTACTTGGCGTGAAGGGCAAAAGAACAGTCAGTTTAACACCACTTCCAGGTCATAAAGAACAAAGGTACATCTCCATTGACAATGTCAAACTACACAGAGTGGCCTATTCTTCTTAGTATGACTCCGGCAGTCTCATATCCATCAATTTTGAGAAATTCTGTTTTGGCCCCGGCTCCTAACCGGGCCTGATGTTGCCCTCGAGATGCCTGCAGTTTCAAGTCCGTTATTGAGTTCACTACCCAGTTCTCACCTTGATGAGACTGAATACAATTACCCCACTGACTTATCGATGCCTGATTTGCAAACTTATTTGGCTACAGAATCCAGATTTTCATTTGACACATCGAAAACCCCTTCAAAACTTTCTGTTTTTACAACGTTGTTAAAAAAAAAATTGATTCCTCCTTGGACCTTCATTTGGTTGGTGCTTTTTTCGATTTACCTGTTCATGTCTATTGGATTTGTAGTGTATTTTATCCGCCTTGTCAACGGACACTATGTTGAAGAAAGAACATGCATTCGACATATTAATGGAACATTGGCTCCCCATTCCACGTCACACAGATTGAAGAGGGACCTGGCTTTTGTTAACATCACTGCTTGGCCGGTCTTAGATGGGATTGTGTGGGATGCTATTAGATTTCAAATCCACAGGCCCACAGAGGTTATAAATGTTCCAAATGTCCTAAGGATTTCTATGGGAGATGTGATTAAACAGAATATACGTTCTGATGATTGGGATGTTCAGGCCGTTGAAGCCTTGTTTTCTGATTTGAAATATTATGCTGCCTTTGATGCTGAAGATTTGTATTTAGATTCTGCAAATTATGGTGATTTGTTTTGTTACTAACACTTTGGCAATCACTACCTTCATAAAGCAAATACCAGGAGAAATACTGTTAATTATACATAATTTTGGGAAGAAAAAAAGCTTTGTGTCTAACGTAAGCACAACTCCGGAAATAGTTATACCACCAACTTTTCCAACAAAAGATCTATTTAGTGCTGACATAATGGGTAGCTTGGAGCAGTTAATTAAATCATTAATACTCCCGGTAGTAGAGAGGCTTAATAGAATAGAGAAGCAATTGGGGACTATAGAACAGGCAATAGCGGAGAACAAACTTGTAACTAAAGACCCACCAAAGCCAACCGCAATGCCCCCAATTTCCGTTTTACCTCAGACCACCACCGCCCAAAAAGCAGTAACACCTATTACCTAGCATACCCTCAACCCCCTACACCCACTACTTTCCAAATCAGTAGGGGAATATGTAAAAAGTACAGCTAAAGAGGCCCAGGGCGGGGGTAAACCAACATCTTTTGGGAGTGCAAATGATAGCATGGCTGCAGCCGGTACCCAACCATCTGCCAATAGCTATATTCCCCCTCCCTCGGTGACAAAATATACCTCAGATAGAGGTAGTCAAATTAATCTTCCCCCTGAGGCTGAGCCTTACGTCATAGTGTTAACAGGGGTTCCTGAAATATCTGATGGTAGGTTCAAAAGCCATCAAATTCTAAAGAATAAGACTATGCATTGGATGGGAACACACAGGCCTCTACCTGCTAATCTAAATGGAGAAATTGTACATGTCCGACGAGCGGGATGGTTGGGAAAGAGACCTAAAACAATCCCTGGTGACATAGTCATTATAAACTTTAGAGACTATAGGGCATTCACTTTCATCAAAGACTGGTACCCGGGTGGGCATGAAGGTAGTATAAGGGTTAGAGAACTTAACTATTTCTATCCGAAAGCCTTGGTGGGGGAACCGCCCGGAATTTCAAATCAAGATAATAGACTGGGGATGTCTTCAATCTTTGACATAACAATTATAAACCAATTTGCCCCACTTATGGGTTTGGAGGGGGTCGACTGACTCATTCACACTAAAGAGGCCGACCCTTCAGGGGTGGATAATACCTCCTTGCCACCATTAGAAGATAGCAGAAGGAATAACGAGGAACATCAGGCACAAACACACGGGGAGGGTGGAGAAACTAACAAAGAATGAGACGTAGGGACGGCACAGGGCTTTGTACAGATCAGGGATGATGTTTTGAAAGTTGTAGAGGTCATATCAACGGACATACCAGTAAAGGGTACCAGCCAGGCCCAAGAAATACAGTTAATAAGAGACGAGTCAGCAGGCGAGGTCAATCCCGACAGTGATACGAACATCCAAGTTAGTCAATTTGTATTATCATGGAACCTGGCAGGATTGAAAACCAAAGTGAATAACCCTGAATGGCTAAAAGTCATTCAGAAATATAGTATCCTGTGTATACAGGAAACATGGCTGACTAATGAAATTCATCTATTAGGATACCAAACGTTTAACACCCCTGGGAAGCCAAGCACCCGAGGCAGAAATAATGGTGGATTATGCACCTATATTTCGAATACCGCTGGTATCAAAGTCATTAGAAATATTTCAGATGATTTTTTTCAAGTCCTATTGGTAAGTTGGCCAGGAGTGAACAAACTTGCCATAATCAATTTCTACAACAATGCCCACTGTAGTTTATGGGATAATATTTTCTCCAGGTTAAGGAAGTGCATAGGGGTACTAGAAAAGGTAGGGACTGGAGACATGGCACTCCTTTGGATAGGGGATTTTAATTGCACTATCTGTACTAGTAATGATGTGGGCATCTGCCCCCTGAAGGGAAATGACATTGGTGACTCGAGCCATTTTATTCACTGCGGTATAGGGAACAAACTCAACGAAGTGATCTATGAGCTAGACCTGGGCTTTATGAACGAAATCTGTGTAACAAGGAAAGTCTTTGAGCCAACTTTTACAGGAAGGGGTGTAAACTCGGTAATTGACTTCTCACTTTTATCACATCGATATCGAGGCTTAGCCTTATCCTGCGAAACATTAAAACTTGCCTTTGGGGATCATTATCCGATTTCTATGGAGTTGAAAGTAAAGGGAGCGGCCACAAGTAACAAAAAAGAGTACCCGATACCCATAACTCTGGGGAAAATAAATGGCTATTCCCTTAAGTAGGACAAGGTGGTCCCCGAAAAATTCCTAATAAACCTACTGTCTAGAGCTTCGGACCATGTGTTAATCTGCCAGAGGGACTTTGAACGACCACAAGTAACCTTAGACTCCTTTATTGAAATTACTAAGGAGATAAAAAACCTTTTACTGAAACCACTTAAAAAACATCCCAGTAAAAAAAAGGGTTGGTTCAATAAGGAATGTTCTACAGCGCATACATACTTAATAGCAGTTTTGCACGAAGCAACAAGATCTGTGGTACATGTCAGAGAGGCACGTAAGCTTTATAGAACTGCCCTACACACAAGGGGGAAGGAATTAAAGCGGGATTTATGGGAAAATTTACACCTAGCTTGTCAGAAAAATGACAGCATCGCCTTTTGGAAGGCAGTTAACGCACCTTTTTTCCAAAATAGAGACAATGACGTAATAGATATCGTAGTGTCAGGGGAGGTGTGGGTTGAGCATTTTTCATGCCTGTATAATAACCCTAACCATAGAGGAAACTCAAGTTTAACACCAACTAAAGAGCCCCTCGCTCAGTTTCCCCTGGGAATCACTTTTGACTATAAGGAAGTTCTAAAGGCCATTAGTGATAGTGCATCGGGCAAGGCACCTGGACCCGATGGGGTTCCCATCGATATATATAAAAGTGAGTTAAAACTTTGGGCTCCCCTCCTAACCAACATTTTGCACAGCATTAACACCGTAGGTTTTATTTCTACATGGCCCGAGGCAATTGTGGTGCCAATTTTTAAAAAGGGCAATAGAAATGATCCTGCCTGCTACCGTCCAATTTCACTTCTGGACGCTTTGATGAAGGTAGCAGGCAGGATCATCCTAAACAGGCTCCAAGATTGGTCGGAAGAAAACAACATTATAACCCCTCTCCAGTATGGCTTCCGCCAAGGGAAGGGCACAATAGAGCAGAGTTTAAACCACGTTCTGTTGGTCGCTAAATACACAGAGGCAAAGCATGAAAGTCTACACATAACATTTGTAGACTTGACCTCTGACTTCGATTGTGTGGACCACACAATGCTTTGGGACACGTTGAAGAGTTTAGGCATAGATATTAAGATCATTGCATTTATTAAGGAGCTGTACAGAAACGCCGGGGCAAGAGTCAGGTATGGCAGAGACGGACAATGTTCAGGAAGGTTTCACATTAATAGAGGTGTGAGGCAAGGGTGCATCCTTGCACCCTTCCTTTTCATATTATATATAAACACAGTGGTGGAGCACTTGAGGAAGTTCCGGTTTGATTATCCACTAGTGGGAGGGACTACCATACAAATCCTCTTATATGCGGATGACACCGCCATAATATCGCGGACTTCCATCGGCATGCAGAGGGCGGTGGTGGAATTTTCCAATTACATGAATACTCGCGGGTTAACAATTAATGTAACGAAGACTTACTCTATGAGATGTGGCCCTTCTAGAAAATCCCCCAAATCAATCTTTTTAAATCATAAAAAGATACAAAACACACTTTTTGCTATCTGGGAGTACATTTGACAATAAGGGAAATTGGGCTAAGGCGGTTCATGCTAGAAACCTGGCATTCAGTAGAGCCACTGGAGCGCTAAAAAACTTTTCAAGCAAACTTGGTGGCCGCCCGGTCAAAGAACTTACACAAATTTAAAAGGCTAGGTGTGTCTCTACTGGTACATATGGCGCCGGAATCTGGGGTTTTACAAATACCAAGCAGATACAACTGGTTGAAAATAATTTTATACGTTATCTGCTCACCACGCCAAAATCATTATCCATTTTTTTTAGTCATAGAGAATTGGGGTTTTCCTACATTGAGGACACGATTAAAGCCAGTCCCCTTCTCTTGTGTCATAAAATTTGGACTACCCCGGAAGCATTATTGAACAGGGAAATTGTTTTGGACTGCCTAAAGCTAGAGGGGGTGCGAAATATCAAATGGTTGCACCATGTGAGAAACATGGCTATAAACATTGGCCACGAAGAATATTTTAAAGACCAGTTGTGCCTGGAAACCATCTCTAAGCGCATCCTGAAAAAGACCATATTGAACATCTGGCCAACAAAAGTTGGTTGAGTGAGAAAGGAAAAAACACCAACAAACTAAATGGCGCTCTCACTCAACAGGAAGGAATGAAACTCTACTTAACTATGGAGAGCAGTCCTTATTCCAGAATGTTACTGACCAGGTTTCGGGCTGATACATTTTTCCGTTTAATAACATTCTCTAACTGTAACGACTGGGCCACACAGTTGGAAAAGTGTCCCTGTGATGGGTCTTCGAATCAATCAAATATTCACTCTATCCTCTTTTGTCATTTTTATTTGGCCCCTAGGAAACAGTTTCTAAAACCTATATTTATTAAATGGGGTATTAGAGGAAGTCGCGATGCGTACTGCAAACTGAAGTTATTAGAGACTGCGTTTGAGATAAAGGCAGTGGCATCCTATTTGAAGACTATCATAGCTCTCAGAAAGTCCATGTAATGTTTAACGAATCTTTGTACTCATGTTTTTATTTTTAAATGAAATTGAGCTAGGACATATCTCCCATTTGACCTACTGTAATAATGACATTTTTTCTTGTTTTTTAAAGGTTTTATTTACTGTTTTTAATAATGTTATAATTGGAATGTAATTCTGTGCTTTTATGATTTTGTATGCAAAATCGAATAAAGCTATTTTGACTGATTGACTGACTACATAATGGGAACATTGTCCCGCTCCTGTGCAAGGTAGTTCCACTTCTCTTTCAAAGAGGTTCACATACTTTACTGATCTTAATCAGTCAAATCTCAATCGTTTTATTTTAAAATGACCGAAAAGTCCACTTCCCAGGTTAGACTTACCCACACAAAATTATTGTATTCAAAGTCCTTTTTAGACCAATTGGCAGTTGGGGGCTACGAGCTGTGGAAAGATGCCCATGATCTTAAATCTGTTTGGGGTTCTAAAGATTGGCAAGTGCAAGGCACCGAGGCTTTGCATCGTGCATGCCTCATCCCGAACCATATGTTGTTTTAGAATTTTACAATTTCACAAACAACTTGCTTTGGATTGGCTACTACAAAATAATTAAATGCTGCATATTTTCCTGAATTAGAAGAATATTCTGGTTGGGACAATAATCCCAAGTTTTCCATCAGAGATTTACAGACTCTGTTACTGAATTCTACCTTTAACATATCCAGTTTGGATACTAGGGGTTGGTTGCTGTGGCAGAAAACTGCAGATTCTTGTCAGCGTTGTTTTATGGGTTTAGCTCCAGGCTACACACAGGTCAGAGTGGATCCCCGTTTTGAAAGTGACCATTCTGTGACTACCTATTCTGTAGGCAAATTATTTCAAAACTGGCTCAAACATTCCACGTTGGCATCAGTTAAGCAGCATTTATCTAAATTGACTGACAAGGTTCATCTGAATGATTTTGTGAAGGGCCCGGCTTACGGCAGATCTAAAAGATGGATATATGCTATTTACAACGAAGTCTGGAAACTGTCCCAGATTGAGGCGGCTTCCCACATTAGAGCTATAGATCAAGCAAATTTAGAAAAGGTGCTGGCAGTTGTAGATAACAGCATTAACACGCTTTCTTCCCGCATTTACACATTGGATAATATTGTTTCATCTGTTGTTGATATTGTGCAAGAAAATGTGTCTGTTTTGTACCATTGTCAAAATCAATTGCGCTCTGTTATGCAGTTTGCCTGGACCTTGCAGACCTTAAAATCTGGAAAAGTGCCATGGCACTACATGAATACTTCATCATTATTTGCCCCATTTAATTTGACTGACAAGCAAACTTTTATGTCAATGAAAGATGCCACATTTTCTATGTTACACATTGAAAAGTTAGAACCGTTACCCCCTTGGTGGCTGAAACAAATTCTGCAACGTGGCTTATCCACAGATTAATAACTTTGCCATTTCCCCTTTTCAAGTTTGAGGCCTGTATGAAGTACTATGCAATTGGCAGATATGAACTTTTGGGCACCGCTTATCTTCATGAAGCTTGGTCACTACCATTTACCTGGAGCTGCCTTAGGGAGGGAAAAGAGGTTTACTTGAATGGTGAGGATTGCACTACAACATCAGATCACTCATTAATGTGTAGGAATATCCAATCACATGGCTCTAGTAACCAGAATGAGCTTAATTTAGACTGTATTTTGAAAGGTACACTGGCACCTGCTATCATACCCACATTCACGTTACTGGCAAATGGAAGTTATTTACTTTTAAATAATGAGGATTGTTGTGGGATGGTAGCCGGAATTCCTTACGTGGTTAGGGTCAGTGAGCTGGTAGTTTGTTGTAAAAATGTAATGTTTCCTCCACCGCATGAGAAGCTTGATGTTTCCATCTGGCGGACTATGCCGACCTTGAAAGCAGAGTTCAACAAGATGAGTCGTATAAGAGCTCTATTGTCCCAGAAAGAAGTCGCCCTCAAATCTGCTTGTGAAACATTTGTCCTTCACGTGGCAAACACCCGCACAGAAGTGCATGCTTTATTGAATACAGGTTTGCCCTTGCATTTTGGTGAATTACTTCACACTATCTTTATCGCATCTTCCACCACAGTGCTGGCGCACTTTTTTAAAGTTGTTAGCAGTGGACTTGTGACTTCTTTTCAAACTATATTTGGTGTGTTCCCGGCATTTTTTCGTTCGATTTTTTCCAGCCTGTTTGGTGGATTTTCCTTAATGCTCGTGCTGGTTGCAGGCGTCCTTCTGTTGTTTTGTTTGTTTCAAAATGGATGCACATCCTGTGTTGTGAGAAAATCTGTCATGACTGTTGCTGCTCCGCAACCGAATGCTTGAATACTATGGAGCGCTGCCTCTTGCCACTTTGAGTGCAGTTTATGGATTATCGTTTCGATTTTCCTTCTTTACATGCGTCCAGCCTGTCTTTCATTGCCTGAGTTGCGATTTCGACTTGGCCCTGGATTTGTATCTCTGCAATACGGTGTCTTCAAATGCGGATTATGATCAGCTTATGAGCCCCTTAGTTGCTCATGAATTGCTTTGTTCTGGCAGAGGGATTAGGGCCTTTGCAGCAGTGCATGGAGTCCTGTGATGTTGGAATGTTTTCGCAGTGCAAGATTTCTTGGCTCACAGTTACATTGAAGAAACACCGAGTTGCCCTCTGATGGTGCTAGAGGCTCCGGTAATTGAAGAACATGTATGTTCTTTCCCTTTGCTGAATTGGATGGCTGACATGTTTTCAGATGAGAACAGTGACTTCCTATTGGAGGCTGTTGCTACATATTTTGCATATACATTGTTGGATTGAGATGTGTCATCGCTTCTCTCTCTTCCAAGACCGAGGTCACAAGTTGGACATTGGATACTTTTGTAAAAATTTTTTCCTCATCTTCATTTTTTCTACCCAGATCTATTGACTTTACTATATCTATGGCTAGAATTGCTTGATTTGAAGTACGTTCAAATTATGAGGTTTTGTTCACGTTTTTTCCCTGTGGCAATTTGAAATTGGTTCTGACTGTCGTTTTTGAACTCTGCTTTCCAAATGTGCCCTTTGTCTTATCCATGCTCAGATCAAGGGAGGGTGTCATGCATGAGCCTTGCATTTACACTGTGTTAAGTTGGTATGAGCTAATTAGAAGTTTAAACACCATTTTTCCTTTTTGCTGCCTTTGCACACGGCACACATTATTATACATGTTTAGAGTCTAGCAGACTGTTTTGCTTCACACAAGAATAATATGCTTTCCTATAGTAGCAGCCTTGCTTGGTAAGCTTTGTCTGAACAGTGAGTGCCAAGGCCTTCAAGGTTATTTCAACACAGTGGTTGTTGTTCGGACTGATCAGCGCACGTTCTAGACATAACATATAAGCAGCTATGGCCACCTCTGATTTTGGCGCGTTTAATAATGCACTGCGTAAGCATGCTCACACACTTGTAGAACTTTTGCATCCAGAGAGCTGGTGCAGAAACTGATGTGATCCATTTCTGCTAGGACCAGAGGTATGGGGCCGCCCTTCTAATCCCAAGAGACCTTTTGTAGATATAAAATAACCTACTAGCAAGGGAGGGTGAGATGTAGGTGTATTCTAACCTGTTTTCAATTTAGCATTTTAACATGCTTTCTCCCTTTGTATTTTATGGAATAGTAACTATGCTGATAATCTTGTTGCTTATAATATGTCTGCTTGTATTATCTATGATACTGCACCTAAGAACACTGCATTAGAAATAAATATTTCAAACTTGCATGTGTCCTCATTTACTCCCTGTTTTGGACTGGTCTGAGGTATAACAAAAGAGTATTCATGTGTTCCACATTGCCTGAGGTATTCTAAGTTCCATGTTTGGGTTTGTCTAATCATTGGGGGTATGGAAGAACCAATGAGACACTGATTGCTAGTCTGGTAGGGGATTTTGGCTACTAAGGTGAGTTTTGGCACACCCTAATTCACTGTGGTTACAAGTTTATGCACTGTTCTGTGTGGGAGCAGAATCCCTGTTACAGCACACTGATTTGCGAGTACAAAGGGATTTGAATGCCGGTGGGCTCCGCCGGCATGTGCGCCACTTCCCATGGTCCCTGGCGGTCTGGAAGGAGCAACAGTGACTGGATATATGTATGTGTATATATATATTACCTACTGGCGGTCGCCAGTAGGTATATATAGTTAGGATTTTTTCTCTATGGGATTTTTGAAAATTCTATGTCTAATAACTTTGGCGTTTGTGGACGGAATTGGCTGAAATTTTCAGGAAAATGGAACATTCTGTTTCTGAGCAGCCCCTGAAAATTTGGGGGGGGGTTCGTCAAGGGGGGGCCGAGAAAAAAGGGGGGTCCCAAAACGCGTTTTTCCCATGTTAATTTCCATAGGGCGGTTGGCCTCACTTTTAGCCCGAACGGCTGAATGGATTTGCACGAAACTTGGCAAAATTGTAGGGACTGTTAGCCCGATGTGCCTTTGCTAGGTCTCAAGATATGTGCTCCTGTGGATTTTGAGAAATTAACGTTCAAAAAAATATATATATCTGTAAGCGCGCTCCGGGCAGCGCCCCGGTTCTCGTACTTGACGCGTAACGGAACTTCGCGAAGCGAAGCTGATTGGCTCTCCGGTGTCTGTCAACATTCTAAACAGTCCGGAGCGGCCGCCATCTTGTCTCTCGGTAGGATCGAGAGACAAGAGGAGGCCAAAACAAAGGGGGAAATTACCATAAGGGGGCATAGTAGATCCTCCCTGACCCCCTAGGTTTGATGTGGAGGCTTTAAAAGGGCCCCGCGGGGCAAAAAAAAAAAAAATGTTGTTTTTTTTGCGTGGGGAGCACCCGGTACGCGCCCCGGGAATCGGTCCGGGGAGCGTACTATAAGGAAAAAAGAATGATAGACTATGATATTTTGAAATATTGTATGTTTATTGATTGTTCTTTTTGTTGTTTTTTTTATTTTATTTAAGTAGCAGTATTAATGATTATTAAATATAAATGTATTTTTGGAATTGTGCACAGTATATTATAAGTCTGACTTTACATTATAATCAATTTGGTACTAGTTTATGAATTACATATAAAAATGATTAAAGACTCAAACAATTTTTTAATATTAAATATAATTGTATTTTTCTGATTCTTTTTCAAAATTTAATAGAACGTCTAACATTTGACTGTCCGATATGTCCTCTTGTTGAGTGAACATAACTTCCCACATTTGACCGTCATCATAATGAAGTAAATAATCCACAGATTCTACACATTGTAGAAGTTCATTGTCTCGTGATTCATCCATGAATTCCAAGTCAATCGGTTCAATTATTTCCTCATTATTCATGTCTAGGACAATTTCAAAGGAAACGTTCTGTTCTCCTTGCATTTTTGTGCTGAAATTTGAATAAAAAATAAATATATCAGTAGAGATAGGGCACTGTTGGGTTTAAGTTCAGACAGGTACTTTTGAGGCATGAAGTAGTACTATTAAAAAGTGCCTGTGAAAAAGCCTATGTAAATTCATAATTATACCACAGAAACCTAAATCAATCCATAAATATAACAAACAAGCCTTTCTCAATGTCTAACTCTTACAGAGGGATAGTATATAACTATCTGAAAATGTTTTCAAATTTATAAAATAATATCTTACCTTTTAAAATCAAGTTTAAGTTGCGAGTGAAAATGATCTTGAAATGTAGTTCAGGAAGTAGTAGTCAAAATGGCTGTGTTTCTCTGTCTTTTTTTATATATATTCAGGTACATAACCAATCAAATGTCAGGTAAAAAAAGTAGAAAATGAAAGTAACATTTTAATTGGTTGTCAATTCCAACACTTCAGATGTGTTTTGTGAAGTAATTTACCTCAGGGTATTTAGAGAGGTCTACAGGCTAAATGGCTAAATGGAATTCCAACCAAATTTGTGAAAATGGTAGGGATTGGTATGTAGTATGAGTTAATCTATATTTGGTGACATTGTCTCCAGGGTTTCTTCTGTAAATTACTTTCCCACCTTTTTTAATGGAGCGCTTCCCGGTGAGCGCCCCGGTACGCGAACCGGCAGCGTTACGGGAGTCCACCATTTTGTGTTTCGGTCGAATTAAAATACAAGATGGAGGGCAAATAATGTTCAGAATGGGTAGAAGGGGGCACGGTAGACGTATCTTGACCCCCTAGGTTTTCTGAGGGTGGCTGAGGAGGCCCATATGTGCGGAAAAAAAAACATTTTTAAAAAAATGTTCGCGCGGTTAGCTTCCGGTGCGCGTACCGGGTAGCGCTCCGGGGAGCCTACTTTTTTGAAAATTAGTGAAAAAAGTTAGAGTAAAATAATAATTGTGAGTGATCAGATGTAGGGTAGCTCTGAGAAGAGCTTTTGGGTTTATGGTACATTTAGGTACTTATAAGTAGGTACCAATGCACAGTCTTAAATTCAAAATGAAAATTCTGTTCCCTTCATCTGAGAAGTGAACTCCATCTCCTCTGTAGATATCTTGCATGTAGTAACGCAAGTTATTGTTGTATATGGAGCCCATTCCATGGTCTCTCATGTAAGCTGAAACAGATTTGTTTACATGCTTCCTCGACTTCTCAATTTGTGGACAAAATTGGTTCGACCACCTCCATTTCTGTCTTTGGCATATATTTGAATATACCAAGGCAGTTTGAGGAAAAAGTGCCATCAATTGCTCAAAGGTGTCCTTTAAAAGCATTTCCAGACCGACCCCAGTCAAAGTGCCCAAGTCATTACCTCCACAGTGCAAAATTAACAGGTCAGGTTTAGGCAAATGCATAAAGGTTTTCACCAATGGTATCAATTGGTGACATTTTAATCCTCTGTTGCCAATCCACTTAATTTCCACATTTTGTAAATTGAGGTTAGGTACATTTCTGTTATCAGCATACCTCTGAGCCCAGTAGATGTAACTATGTCCAACAATCCAGACAGAAAACATGGTGAGAGAAGGTTCTGCTGCAGTCAGATGAAGTGTGGCAATGAAATGGCAGTTGAAAAAATAAGAGTTTAAAATGAAAACAACTGTGGAGTTTCTGTGTTAAGGAAGCAGTAGCAGTGATTGGTGGATTTTGATTGCTGAAAACAGAAAGTTAGGGTGCATGGATGAGTTCTTTGAAAGATGTAATTTGAATGGTCAAGAAAAAATAATTTTATGAAAGATTGCACTGGATATGCAGGTGCACTGAGAGTTCAGAGTTCAATTGAAACATTGTTGTGTGAACTTGCAAACATCAGAGGTCTTTCAGGAGGTGGTTGCTATGCAAAAAGGCAGAAAGGGCAGAGGGGGGAAGGGTGTTGATTTGAAAAAAGTGAGGGAAGAGTTTTGATTGGGTGACATGAGAGATATGTGTGATGAATTACAGCTTTTCTGTGCTTTTTATGGCTGCAGACTCTGGAGTGCATACCTTTTGCTCTGCTAAAGACACATTGGTGTGTTTCTGAGACTGTTTTGAAACTCATAAAGTATTTGCTAAGGTGAGAAAAGATTCATTTAATTTAGATAGAGAATAGTATGGTTTAGGGAGAAAATTATGAAGAAAGTTGTGTATTTAAAATGTTGCTTTGTGTCAAGTGTTTTACAAATAGATTTTGTTTCTTTGTGTTACATAGCCATGTTAAAAGTGACGCAAAAATAGTGCAAGGGTCTTACAAAAATGCTTTCATGTGTCTTAGGGTATTTTAACTCACTTCCCCATGAATGTATGAATATAATTGGTTTACAAGATGTGTTTAAAAACGTTTTTTGAAATCAATTAGGTTTCTTGATATGTACTGCTAGAGTTTCATAAGTTGCTTGGGGCATATTTTCAAGGCTTTTGAGTTCCTTTGATGTAATTTTTCCCATTTTAATTTAAGACCTTTCCCCGTGGTGCAAGCTACTTGTAAATATGCCCCCATTTGTGCTTGGCAAATTTAGATTTTAATTCTTTGACTAACATAGCCATGTTAAAAGTGACCCAAAAATGTTGCAAGGGCCTTAAAAAAAACGCTTTCATGTGTCTTAGGCCATTTTAAGTCATTTTCCCTTGAATGTAGGTATATAATTGATTTAGATGATGTGTTTAAAAACGATTTATGAAAACAATTAGGTTTCTTGATATGTACTGCTAGAGCTTCATAGGTTGCTTGGGGCATATTTATAAGGCCTTTGAGTCTCTCTGATGTTATTTTTCCCATTTTAATTTAAGACCTTTCCCTGTGGTGCAAGGTCCTTGTAA
Source organism: Lissotriton helveticus (assembly GCF_964261635.1). Classification (NCBI taxonomy): domain Eukaryota; kingdom Metazoa; phylum Chordata; class Amphibia; order Caudata; family Salamandridae; genus Lissotriton; species Lissotriton helveticus. The sequence goes on from NC_136063.1 coordinate 44,607,391, forward strand.
ATACGCCCCCATCTGTGCTTGGCAAATTTAGATCTTGATTATTTGACTTACATAGCCATGTTAAAAGTGATCTAAAAATGGAGCACGGGTTTAAAAAAAACGCTTTCATGTGTCTTAGGGCATTTTAAGTCACTTCCCGATGAATGTAGGTATATAATTGATTTAGATGATGTGTTTTAAAACGATTTTTGAAATCAATTAGGTTTCTTGATATGTAGTGCTACAGTTTCATAGGTTGCTTGGGGTATATTTAAAAGGCATTTGAGTCCCTTTGATGTTATTTTTCCCATTTTAATTAAAGACATTTCCTCGTGGTGGAAGGTCCTTGTAAATACACCCCCATGTGTGCTTGGCAAATTTCGATTTTGATTATTTGACTTACATAGCCATGTTCCATACAGTTCTCACCTTCTGCGTAGTCTTTGATATGCTAGACTCCATCTGCACTATGAGATACCTAAGCAAAGGAAACACAGGTGATGTGATTGTGAAATGAGGAAAAGAAACTCCACATTTTTCAATTACATCACCTATGTTTCCTAAGTTTACGAATGACATTGTGCAGATGAGGTTTAGGTCTGTCCACGGACACAGAAGAGGTCTGGCCTTTGTTCAAGAGTGAAGTGAATATGACTTACTTCATTGGTAGGCCTTCACATATATTATCTCCTCTGTACTCTTCAACAAGCGTAAATTTCATCTGCAACCCTGAGTAGGCCTCACCTTAAACAAACCTCTGGATAGGCCACACCTTATTGTCATCCTGAATCAATCATTTAAAATGTTAGGGACAGATTTATGATAGGTGTATGCCTCTTTTGCGTCTCTGTGCGTCATTTTTGTGACGCAGCGGCGGTGCAAAAGATTTGCTATGTGGCGACATATTTACAACTTGATGCATCTAGGCAGATGTGTCATGCTGTAAAGTCCCGTGCCACACGAAACCGATGCAGCAGTGATGGAAAAGATGCACCATGTTGCAAGACAGGCCTCACTTCATCTCCAACAAGATAAGAAGCTGAATCTTCTGTAAATGTCAAAATTGTTGTATACACTGCTGAACTTCTGTGTACTCTTTGATATGCTAGACGCCATCTGCACTATGAGATACCTAAGCAAAGGAAACACAGGTGATGTGATTGTGAAATGAGGAAAAGAAACTCCACATTTTTCAATTACATCACCTGTGTTTTCTAAGTTTACGAATGACATTGTGCAGATGAGGTTTAGGCCTGTCCACGGACACAGAAGAGGTCTGGCCTTTGTTCAAGAGTGAAGTGGACATGACTTACTTCATTGGTAGGCCTTCACATGTATTATCTCCTCTGTACTCTTCAACAAGCATAAATTTCATCTGCGACCCTGAGTAGGCCTCACCACAAACAAACCTCTGGATAGGCGACACCTTATCGTCATCCTGAATCAATCATTTAAAATGTTAGGGACAGATTTATGATAGGTGTGTGCCTCGTTTGCGCCGCTGTGCGTCACTTTTGTGACGCAGCGGCGGTGCAAAAGATTTGCTATGTTGTGACATATTTACAACTTGATGCATCTAGGCAGATGTGTCATGCTGTAAAGTCCCGTGCCACATGAAACCGATGCAGCAGTGATGAAAAAGATGCACCATGTTGCAAGACAGGCCTCACTTCATCTCCAACAAGATAAGAAGCTGAATCTTCTGTAAATGTCAAAATTGTTGTATACACTGCTGAACTTCTGTGTATTCTTTGATATGCTAGACTCCATCTGCACTATGAGATACCTAAGCAAAGGAAACACAGGTGATGTGATTGTGAAATGAGGAAAAGAAACTCCACATTTTTCAATTACATCACCTGTGTTTTCTAAGTTTACGAATGACATTGTGCAGATGAGGTTTAGGCCTGTCCACGAACACAAAAGAGGTCTGGCCTTTGTTCAAGAGTGAAGTGGACATGAGTTACTTCATTGGTAGGCCTTCACATGTATTATCTCCTCTGTACTCTTCAACAAGCATACATTTCATCTGCAACCCTGAGTAGGCCTCACCTCAAACAAACCTCTGGATAGGCGACACCTTATCGTCATCCTGAAACAATCATTTAAAATGTTAGGAACAGTTTTATGATGATTGTGCACCTCTTTTGCGCTGCCATTGCGTCACTTTTGTGAGACAACAGCAGTGCAAAAGATGCACCATGTTCCAAGATAGGCCTCACTTCATCTGCATCAAGATACTGTTAGTTTAAAATGTATATCTTTAGGACTGTGTAGGGGGCCTGGAGAAGCAGAGGCTTCTGTAAGTGTCAAAGTTGTTGAAAAACTGTTTGGCCTTCAATGTTTTCCCTTGTCTTTTCTAATTTTTAAATACATGTTTTAATATTTTTCAAATGTTTGTTCTCTCTTTCACAGATTGAAAGTATAAAAATAACAAGTGACTAAGTTAACGACAATTATAAGGTAAATGTTTTGTACTCTTTTCATTACATTTCTATCACATTTAACTACTATTAGTTCCACTGCTTCATTTCTTTAACCCTCACTTTCCTGCCTTTTCTACTTCCCTCATTCCTTTCTCTATTACTTACTTACTTACTCTACTCCTTCCACTCCTTTTCTCAGTCCCTCTCTTCTCATAGTTCCTCACTCTTGTTCACTCACTCCTTCTCTATTACTCTCACTGTCTCTGACTGATCACTCTTTCACTACTTGTTCATTATGCTTTCTCTGTGTAGTTGAAGCACACTAAGGGGCATATTATGAACACAGCCAATAAAATTATTGCTGTTTTTATCGGCAGAAAACTGCTGCAAAAGCGGTTTTAGCGGCAGTTTTCTGCCGCAAAAGCGGCTTTAGCGACACATTTCTGCCGATAAAAGCTGCAAAACTTGTATTGCCTATGTTGATAATATGCCCCTATGTTATTTACATTTCTTTGCTGTTTCAATTATTCCTTTTCTGTTACTTCTTCTTTTCTGCTTTCTGTTTTTTCTCTCTGTTATTCCACATGTTTTAATCTTATTTTGAACATTCACTCATATTCTCTAAGAAACTCTTCTTTGTTATTCTTCTACTCTCCTTTTTTTCTTTCACTTCCTTATCTATTTTGTTTTTCACAATTATACCCTCTTCCATCTTTTCTTCGGTAAATAGATCTATTAAACAGTATCTCTGGTTTAGTCCCTATAGCTGTCTTTCTTTTAACATTACTCTCTGTTTACTTCCCTTCTACTTACTCTTCTTTTTTTAAAAAAAAATTTTTGGGTTCGCTCCCGGTTCGCGTACCGGGGAGCGAACCGGGAAGCGAACCAAAAGAAATAGAGGTTGCCAAAGTGCTAAACATTCTAGCAATTTTTTTTATAAAGGGGAGGTAGTTCTGACAAGAACTTTTTTTTTAATGTTTTTGTTGTTTTATATTTTTTTTAAATTTTTCTGAACATTTTTTGTTTTTTTTGTGTTTTTTGAACAATTTTATGTTTTTTTTGGTTTTTTTGGGGGGAAACAACGAAAAACAGAAATCAGAAAGGGCTCAACAGGAGCAAAACAATGTTTTATTTTTTGGGGCGTTTTGAGCAATTGTGGTTTTCATATGCTCTGTTTATCAAATTAATACTCATATTGGCACATGAGAGTAGGTTACCACAATAAATACACACAATCTTCATGTGCACAAAATTTTCTTGAATGTTTGGCACTGTTTCCCGTGCCTCTGGCCCCGACAGAGTTACCTGTGCCGATGTCCTGGCCACAGGAGTTGGGGGGGTTGTCTTGGAGGTCACGCATCTCTGCCCTGCTGTAATTTAGTGGATGCCACCTCTGCATATGACGATGCATAGTATAGTTGCCGTAACTATACTTCTTATCTGTGCCTCTAGATAAATCTTCTTTGCATATGAGGCATGTCACATAGCGAGCATTCACTTTTTTTTGTCCTTGAGGAAAAGAAAAAAACTGCCAAATAAAAATATTTTTGCGGTGAGATATCCGGGGCTCCTCACGTAAAAACTGGCTTGGCTGTACTTCCTCTTCCTCTTCTTGGTCCTCTTCCTCCTCTGTGTTGGGACGGAACTGTGGAGGTGGTCCTCTCTTACTTGGTGGTGGTGGTGGTGGTGGGGGTGCACCAGCTGCAGCTACTACTGAAGCCATTTTCTACTCAGCAAAATAGGTCTTCCTTTCACAAAGTTGAAAGTCAGAGTGAGAAAAAAGGTGGGGGCTTTCATCATTTTGAAAAAAAAATAGTTCTAAACCAATGAAAAGTGTTATTTTTAGGTCACATGACCTAGCCTTACATCATTAGGAAACCAAAAGTGAAATGAACCAATGAAAAGTTTTATTAACAAGTCACATGACCTGTTACGCTTATGTTACGCGCTGCGGGCCGCGCCCCGGATCGCTTCCGGGGAGCTGCGCTTTGCGCCTCGGTTCGCGTACCGGAGCACTTCCGGGTGCGCTAACGCGGCGCGTCATAAGACGCATTACGCGACAACGCGATACGTCGCGCTTCCGCGACGCGTCACGATGTTGATTTCTAACGCGGCAGTTGCGCAAATGGAACGTTTACCGGTTCGCGTACCGAGTCGCGGCACCAAATTGAGCTAACCGGAAGCTACCCGGTTCGCGAACCGGGAGCGAACCAAAACATAATAATAATAAAAAAAATTATTAATAAACATATAAAATATATTTTTTGATTTAAAGAAGAATACATTTTACAGCTATAGATATTAGCTTTTAAAAAACCAATGAAATTCACTGAAAAAACCATAGGTTATAGACCATATATAGTTAGGAATTAGCATTTACAAAACCTTGAAAATTCACGGAAAAAACAATGGGTTATAGACCATATATAGTTAGGAATTAGCATTTACAAAACCTTATTTTACTCACACAAAACCATTGAAATTCCATATATAGTTAGTTGTACTAACTATATATCGCGCACCCGCAATCCACTGCTGATCATGTCACATATTACATCATTCATGACATGGTCAGTGACATCACTGATGACATCTCAAATGACATCACTGATGACATCACTGATGACAACATCCAGTGACTGTATGTTTCTGTAAAGTTAAAATATGTCTTACATATTGAAGAATGAGTGGATGTATAGTGTCTTGATGAAGGATTTAGTAGGTGCATGACTGACTGTATGAGTGAATGATTAAATGTGTGTCACTGAGTGCATGGGTTAGTGACTAAACTGTCTTAATTTGTGCATCATTATGTCTGTTGTTCTGTAAACTGCTGCATGTGTTGATCAGTAGCTATATGAGTAACTATATGGGTTATTGATTGGTTGCCCAAGTATTTGTATGGGAGACTGAGTGTGTGTGTGGGTGGCTGGGAGGTGTATGACTCTGTGCATAGATGTGTGAGCAGTTGATTCACTAGATGTATGGGTTCAAAAGTGCATGTGGAAACAGCTGTATGGGCGGTTGACTGTGCATGAGTGCATTGGTGAGTGAATGGATATCTCAGTGCTACATGTCAAAGTAAGTACATATGTAAAACACAGTACATGTGAGAGTTGGCATATATAAATAACTGTGCATAAGAGCCAGTGAATGTGTGAGTGGCTGTATGGATCATTGTGAACTTGTATCAGGGATTGTAAAAGAGAGTAAATATGTGTTAGTATATGTTTGAATAAGTAAGGTGTGTATAACTGTATAGTTGAGGAAATGGAGGTGTGATTGATTCTTTGCATGACTGACTAGGTGTGTGAGTAACTCCATGGATGAGTGACAGTCTGTGAGTGTCTGTTTACACTGAGTGTATCTAAGGTTATATTAGAGTCTGAAGAGGTTCATCGTATTATCACATGAATGATGTCATCAGTGATGTGATCAGTAATGTCAAATGAGATGTCATCAGTGATGTCATCAGTGATGTCATTTGAGATGTCATCAGTGATGTCATCAGTGATGTAATTTGAGATGTCATCAGTGATGTCATCAGTGATGTCATTTGAGATGTCATCAGTGATGTCATCAGTGATGTCACTGACCATGTCATGAATGATGTAATATGTGACATGATCAGCAGTGGATTGCGGGTGCGCGATATATAGTTAGTACAACTAACTATATATGGAATTTCAATGGTTTTGTGTGAGTAAAATAAGGTTTTGTAAATGCTAATTCCTAACTATATATGGTCTATAACCCATGGTTTTTTCAGTGAATTTTCAAGGTTTTGTAAATGCTAATTCCTAACTATATATGGTCTATAACCTATGGTTTTTTCAGTGAATATATATATATATTCACTGAAAAAACCATAGGTTATAGACCATATATAGTTAGGAATTAGCATTTAAAAAACCTTATTTTACTCACACAAAACCATTGAAATTCCATATATAGTTAGTTGCACTAACTATATATCGCGCACCTGCAATCCACTGTTGATCATGTCACATATTACATCATTCATGACATGGTCAGTGACATCACTGATGACATCACTGATGACATCTCAAATGACATCACTGATGACATCACTGATGACATCTCATTTGACATCATTCTTGTGCTAATACGATAAACCTCTTCAGACTCTAATATAACCTTAGATACACTCAGTGTATACAGACACACACACTTCCACTCATCCATGGAGTTACTCACACACCCAGTCAGTCATGCAAAGAAACAATCTCATCTCCATTTCTTCAACTATACAGTTAAACACACCTTACTTATTGAAACATATACTAACACATATTTACTCTCTTATACAATCCCTGATACAAGTTCACAATGATCGATACAACCACTCACTCATTCGGTGGCTCTCATGCACAGTTATTTATATATGCCAACTCTCACATGTACTGTGTTTTACATATGTACTTACTATGACATGTAGCATTGAGATATCCATTCACTCATCAATACACTCATGCACACAGTCAACTGCCCATGTAGCTGTTTCCACATGCACTCTTGAACTCATACACCTAGTGAATAAACTGTTCACACATCTATGCATAGAGTCACACACCTTCCAGCCACCCCCACACAAACTCAATCTCCCATAGAAATACTTGGGCAAGCAATTAATAACACATATAGCCTCTCGTATAGCTAATGATCAACACATGCAGCAGTTTACAGAACAACAGACATAATGATGCACAAATTAAGACAGTTTAGTCACTAACCCATGCATTCAGTGAGACACATTTAATCACTCACTCATACAGTCAGTCACGCACCTACTAAATCCTTCATCCAGACACTTATACATCCACTCATTCTTCAATATGTAAGATATATTTTAACTTTACAGAAACATACAGTCACTGGATGTTGTCATCAGTGATGTCATCAGTGATGTCATTTGAGATGTCATCAGTGATGTCATCAGTGATGTCACTGACCATGTCATGAATGATGTAATATGTGACATGATCAGCAGTGGATTGCAGGTGCGCGATATATAGTTAGTGCAACTAACTATATATGGAATTTCAATGGTTTTGTGTGAGTAAAATAAGGTTTTTTAAATGCTAATTCCTAACTATATATGGTCTATAACCTATGGTTTTTTCAGTGAATTTTCAAGGTTTTGTAAATGCTAATTCCTAACTATATATGGTCTATAACCTATGGTTTTTTCAGTGAATTTCAATGGTTTTTTAATAGCAAATATCATAAGCTGTCGAATGTCAAGTACGTGGTAAGTGAAAACATTTTCGTGTTTATGCACACTGATCTGCTTTGAATGGTGCCCCCCCCCTCATTTCTATTAGGAGTACTCTCTCTTTGCAGATAGTGAAAGGTAGTTAACGCAGGCCTTTGCCCCCGTTGTAATCCGTCGTGCCTGCTTCTCTCTCCATTTGATTGATTGTTATCCAAGTATTTACTGTTTTAGAATTAGTTCTCTTTGGTTCATTCTCTATTTACAAACAAACACAGAGTCGCAATACTCTGTTTAGTCTTTGCAGATAACGAAAAATCGTGTAAAAAAAAAGAAAAGGAATCGAGCAAAATCAGTAGGCCACTAATGGGATCTCTTTTTGACCTCGCTAAAATAGAAACATTAGGAACAACCCCTCATGACAAATACAAAACTAGTGAGATGAACTGAACTCCACACAATGATGGCTGCAAAACAGCTCGGCTCCGCCACCCACCCCGCCCAAAATAACGATAAAGAGCGGCTGCCATGATTGGTTGCGGAATGGCCACGACGGAGCTACGAAATGATGCTGCTCTCATGCTAACCCCAGCTTCAGTCTGAAACATCCAGAAACACTGTAGACTACCAATTCGATCAGTTCCGGTAGCGCCCCAATGTAACCCGGTAGAGAAGAACTAGCCCTCCCCTCTTTCACTGATGGTTCTTGTTGCCTGTCCCTTCTGTTCTCATTTAACAGAACTATTTAGCCTGCTGAAAGGGGTTGTGTTCCGACCGCTGGTTGGTGGAGACATTTTGACTATATTCTGGACCTGCGTTGTCGCGTAATGCGTCATATGACGCGCCGCGTTAGCGCATCCGGAAGTCATCCGGGGCGCGCAGCGCGTAACGTAAGCATAACAAGTCATGTGACTTGTTAATAAAACTTTTCATTGGTTCATTTTACTTTTCTTATTGTAATGATGAAAGGCTTGCTCATATGACCTAAAAATTACACTTTTCATTACTTCCGAACATTATTTTTTCTTAAATATATGTTATAATGTTCCAGGCTAATGTACTTTCCCGGAAATTTTACAACTGTCCTGCAAGTAAAATATATTCTTTTTTCGAGAAAAAGAGCGTTTCTTCGTCCCATGATGGAGCCGTTGAGCAAAAGAGGGTCGACCTGCTGTCTTAGTCGCCGATACGCCTGAATATGAGATTCTTATCGATCACTTTATGTTGCAGGAATAGAAAACACAACAGCCCTTGACCATTTATCTTTACTGCGTTCCTTCGTATTATACCTTTTACCCTTCATGTAATTGGTCTGCTTTATTTCACTTGCCTTTTAATGATTCTAAAACAGTGACTATTATTACAAACTTTACCAATGTATATACTACTACCATGTTTTCTTTTAAAAACCTTTATTGTGAAAATTTCATTATACAAATACGAGCCTATAACCACGTGGGCCGGCCACGGAGCAAACTGTAATCGTATGTGATGAGTAGACATTTACACTGTAGAGGAACGTAACGGGCGGGCCATTAGGTTGCAAGAACTAAGGTGTCTAACAGTTACGGAATCGGTGGACGTACATTTTATAATTAAAATACGACAGGGCCAGTTACAATAAAATTATCTAGATATACATTTGCGGGCAAGTACCATGGGTGACGTTAATTCGAACTTTCAACAGTACAGTAATCAATAACACATCAGAACTTAATATCAATAGGGATGTCGAAATATTCAATCAATTCTCGTCCCCGCCCGCCATGTGCTTCAAAACTGCATACGTATCTCGTGATTTCAAGGTTCTGCAACCAGTACACAACAAGGAGTTACGAGTCCCATTTATTCCGGCGCCATTTTGGGCGAGGACGGGCAGGTCCAGGATATAGTCAAAATGTCTCTACCAACCATCGACTATGATGATGTTCATATGCTGTATTTATTAGAGTAACACTCATCTGCCCACATGAAATTAATTTACCACAATCTAAACATGTCATTTTAATCTTTCCAAAGTTCTTCTAAATATTTGGGACCGTTTCCCTTGCCTCTGAAGCTCTCAGTGCCACTTCTTTGATGAATGTACTAGCAGGTCAGGGGTTCTCCTCCAAATCTCTCTTTTATGCAGCACTATAATTAATTGGTGCCACCTCTCCATATGACGATGCATGGTATAGTTACCACAACTATATATTTTTTCGGTTCCTCTGGAGAGTTCATCGTGGCAGATGAAGCGTGTAACATACCGGGCATTTACCTTTTTTTGCATGTACAGGAAAGGAAAAAAAAATCGAGCGTTCGAGTTCTTAGGTGTCCCAGGGCCATTTTAGTGGACCAGGCCCAAATCCAAAGAACAGCTATCTCACAGGCTAATGGGGCGACCCACGCCGAGTTTCAGCATTGTAGGATGACCACACAAGTACAGCAACTTGCTAGACATCACCTCGGTGCCATCCGGATCTCGGCGCCCCACTGCAGATGAAGTGCCTCTCAACTATGAAACCACCAGAAAACGCTTGAGTCAGCTTTGTGTGAAGCCGCCATTTTGATTCAATCAATAGCGTCCCCCTGCACACATTCAGGGACGTGGTCGTGTCTTCAGGTCAAACGAATTTGGGACAAGATGCAGAAAGGAAAAGGAAAAAAGTTCCGCCGGACCCCGGGAGGTGGCCGCCTATGTCATGGGCGATCTTAGGCCACACCAGGGCAATAGTGAAGCTGCAGCAGGTGCAAATAAGCTTCAGACAGTGTTACAAGCGCTGCTCAGAACTCTCAACTATGACACCACCTCGGTGCCATCCGGATCTTGGCGCCTTGTGCTGGTTCCGGCCTATTCACACATCGGTCCGCTACTGACGCCACCTCACAGGCCAACGGGGCACCCCACGCCGACTTTCGGCGCAGCATTGTAGGATGGCCACACCAGTGCGGCAAATTGCTGGACACAACCTCGGTGCCATCCAGATCTCGGCGCGTTGTGCTGCCTTCGGCCTATTCGCCACAAGTGCGCACGCAACTCAGCTGCATAGCGAGTGAAACACCAAGGGGCGCCCCACTGCAGCCGAGGAACCTCCATCTTGGGGGCGACGCACAGCATCACATTGCTTTCCAATGCAGTCAGATCCTCAAACAGCCCCCACTGACTGACGCGAACTCACAGGCCAACGGGGCGCCCCACGCCGACTTTCGGCGCAGCATTGTAGGATGGCCACACCAGTGCGGCAAGTTGCTGGACACCACCTCGGTGCCATCCGGATCTTGGCGCGTTGTGCTGCCTTTGGCCCCATTCGCACATCAGTCCGCTACTGACGCCATCTCACAGGCTAATGGGGCGCCCCACGCCGACTTTCAGCATTGTAGGATGACCACACCAGTACAGCAACTTGCTAGACATCACCTCGGTGCCATCCGGATCTCGGCGCCCCACTGCAGATGAAGTGCCTCTCAACTATGAAACCACCACTGTGACATCCGGATCTTGGCGCGTTGTGCTGCCTTCGGCCTATTCGCACATCGGTCCGCTACTGACGCCATCTCACAGGCTAATGGGGCGACCCACGCCGAGTTTCAGCATTGTAGGATGACCACACCAGTGCAGCAACTTGCTAGACATCACCTCGGTGCCATCCGAATCTTGGCATCTCAACGCCTAGTGGTATCTTCCATACAGAAAATATTGTTACGCTACCTTTGGCCCCATTCGCACATCAGTCCGCAACTTAGACATCACCTCGGTGCCATCCGGATCTTGGCATCTCAGCGCCTTGTGGTGTCTTCTCGTCAGAAAATATTGTTGCGCTGCCTTTGGCCCCATTCGCACATCAGTCCGCTACTGACACCATCTCACAGGCCAACAGGGCGCCCCACGCCGACTTTCAGCATTGTAGGATGGCCACACCAGTGCGGCAACTTACTAGACACCACCTCGGTGCCATCCGGATCTTGGCGCGTTGTGCTGCCTTCGGCCTATTCGCACATCGGTCCGCTACTGACGCAAACTCACAGGCCAACGGGGCGCCCCACGCCGACTTTCAACATTGTAGGATGGCCACACCAGTGCTGCAACTTGCTGGACACCACCTCGGTGCCATCCGGATCTTGGCGCGCTGTGTTGCCTTCGGCCTATTCGCACATCGGTCCGCTACTGACGCCGCCTCACGTGCCAACGTATTTTCTCCGCATTTTATACCCTATGCCGCATAACAGGTCATGTGACTTGTTTATAAAACTTTTCATTGGTTCATTTTACTTTTGGTTTCCTAATGATGGAAGGCTTGATCATATGACCTAAAAACAACACTTTTCATTGGATGAAAACTTTTTTTTTTTTCCAAACGATGAAAGCCCCACCTTGTTTCTGGATGTTTCAGACTGAAGCTGGCGTCAGCATGAGAGCACCACCATCTCGTAGCTCCGTCGTGGTCATTCCGCGAGCAATCATGGCAGCCGCTCCCCACCAGAAGCCTGCAGGAGTCGGGGCCCCCAAAACTTTTGATGAATTCTCAAGGCGGAGGGGACGCTTTCGAGAATGGGGTCCAAGACCTAGCAGACAAGCGTCCGATTTCCAAGGTGTCCCAGGGCCATTTCAGTGGACCAGGCCCAAAAAGGAAAGAGCCTGCCGCCATTTTGAGAGTCCTGTGACAGCCGCCTATCGCTGCACCGCAAGAGTGGGCGCAACTCAGCTGAATTGCGGCTTTTGACACAGTGGACCAAAAACGGACGGAATGGCAACTGAAACGGTAAAGGGGCGCCCCACTACAACAGATGACACTCCACCTGGAGAGGCCCGTTCACGCCGCCTCCCCCGGGGCGCTCCACGCCGTTATTCGGAGCAGCATTGTAGGATACCAAAACCAGTGCGGCAACTTACTGGACATCACCTTGGTGCCATCGTTCTGCTGCCTTGGAACTATTCGCACAACAGTTTGCTACTGAAGACCCACCCCCCGCGACGCCCCACGCCGTTATTTGCTGGGTGGCAACTTACTAGACATCACTTTCGTGTCATGTAGATTTCAGCGCGTTCTGCTGCCTTGGAACTATTCGCACAACAGTTTGCTACTGATGACCCGCCCCACGCCGGAAATCTGGACGTTGTGCTGCGTTGGGACTATTCGCACAGCCGACCGCTACTTCGTTGTTTTTCCCTAAAAATGTTTATATGTTATTACTATTTTTGTTTTCTTGTATATATTTATAAATTATTAAAGTTTTATAATCTTACTACTTTGTCGGAGTGCTATATATTTTTAATGTGACACATAATTGTAAAAACTTTGATGTACAAAGAGTCATCCCTGGAATCTTCCGCTTCACGCTCGGTCCCCTCCCCAATCACAATACAGGATGGTTTTCAGATAATAGCAACGCTTCTGCTGTGACGGATCTCATCGAGTGTGGGCCTTGATCTACTATAACTCCTTTGAAGAGGGGTGAATCTTTACAGCTGTGGCCATAAACTACATCTGCAGGGCTAGCTGATACCCTAGGACCAGCCTGGACAATCGGACACAGAGGAAAAGGAGTGTCAGAGGGTGCAGTAGTGAATAGGGCGAAAGGGAGGTGTCGGGCGGGCACAGGGTGTGATTCTCAGGAAAGAGCAGCGCAGATGGGGGGAGGTTTATTACCCATGCATAAGACAGAGAGCGGGGGTGACCACTGCCTGGGGGAGATGCTTGCGAGGGTGGGGAGCCATGCTAAGGATCGACAGCGTGCACAGAGTGGGTCTGGTCAAGGCATCTAAAATGGCTGCCGTGCACGACAAAAGTGTGGCATTTGAAAAAAGACAAGATGGCGCAGACAATGTTTTTCAACACTTCCTGATTTCCTTCGAATCGAACGTTAACAGACGTTGGGGCATATTACCAAAGTTAAGCGATATTTATCCCTAACGATGCATTGCAAAGATTTTTTTACCGTCAGAAATTATCGCAGATAAACGTTGCTATTATCAAAGTTTATCGCAAATACGATAAAAACCGACCGCAATGCATTAATATCGCTGAAAACTCAGCGATATTCATGCATTACCGAGCTAATCCTCTTAGCCATGTTATCCACCTCCCATAGGATAACATGGCTAAGAACTGCTCAGGGCAGCTGTTACTTTTTGGAGATATTCGCGCTTATCTCGAATATTTCCAAAAGTTGATAATAGGAGATAGCGATGTTAGCGACTGTTTCCAGTCGCTAACATCTTGGCATGCCCACTTTGCATGTCATTAGTGATAAATATCACTCACATGCAAAGTGGGGCCCAAGATGGTCGCTATCTCCTACTAGCCGTCGCTAACTGGTGTTAGCAACAGCTAGGTAATACAGATATAATTTTATCTCCGCGAAGCGGAGCGCTGTTACAGATATATATCTTGTTTTTGAACGTTAATTTCTCAAAATGCACTGAAGCACATATATTGAGACCTAGCAAAGGCACATCGGGCTACCAGTCCCTAATATTTTACCAAGTTTCGTGCAAATCCATTCAGCCGTTCGATTATTATTATTATTTATTTTTTTTGCCCCGCGGGGCCCTTTTAAAACCTCCACATCAAACCTAGGGGATCAGCGAGGATCTACTATGCCCCCTTATGGTCATTTGCCCCTTCGCTTTGGCCTCCTCTTGTCTCTCGATCCTACCGAGAGACAAGATGGCGGCCGCTACGGACTGTTTGGAATGTTTACAGACACCGGAGAGCCAATCAGCTTCGCTTCGCAAAGCTCCGTAACGCGAAAAGTACGCGAAGCGGTCCGCTGTTACAGATATATATCTTTTTTTGAACGTTAATTTCTCAAAATCCACTGAAGCACATATATTGAGACCTAGCAAAGGCACATCGGGCTACCAGTCCCTACAATTTTGCCAAGTTTCGTGCAAATCCATTCAGCCGTAAGATTATTATTATAATTTTTTTTTTTGCCCCGCGGGGCCCTTTTAAAACCTCCACATCAAACCTAGGGGGTCAGCGAGGATCTACTATTCCCCCTTATGGTCATTTGCCCCTTCGCTTTGGCCTCCTCTTGTCTCTCGATCCTACCGAGAGACAAGATGGCGGCCGCTACGGACTTTTTGGAATGTTGACAGACGCCAGAGAACCAATCAGCTTCGCTTCACAAAGCTCCGTTGCGCGAAAAGTCCGCGAACCAGTGCGCTAACTGGTCCGCTGTTACAGATATATATCTTTTTTTAAACGTTAATTTCTCAAAATCCACTGGAGCACATATATTGAAACCTACAAAAGGCACATCGGGCTACCAGTCCCTACAATTTTGCCAAGTTTCGTGCAAATCCATTCAGCCGTTCGGGCTAAAAGTGAGGCCAACCGCCCTATGGAAAACTCAATGTTAAAAACACGTTTTGGGACCCCCCTTTTTTCTCGGCCCCCACCGGACGAACCCCCCCCAAATTTTCAAGGGCTGCTCAGAAACAAAATGTGCCATTTTCCTGAAAATTTCAGCCAATTCCGTCCACAAACGCCAAAGTTATTAGACATAGAATTTTCAAAAAACCCATAGAGAAAAAATCCTAACTATATATACCTACTGGCGACCGCCAGTAGGTAATATATATATATATATATATATGTCCAAACACAATCCTGGAAATTGAAACCACCAAGGAAAGCAGCACTCGCAGGGGGTTGTTCCAACCAGTTAATTACGGCGGAACAAACAGCAACGACGCGTTTCGCCGTAGGGGTTTGTCAAGTTATGAGAGAAGCGAGGACATGCAAACACTTAATACTTGTCAGGATGTAATGGAAAGTAAAGACGGACTGCGTATTTTACGATAAAACAGCAGCCATCTTACAGTGTATATACATTCAACGGAAAGTGCATATATTTATACAAAATAACCATCTTATAATGTTGTCATTATTGACACGTGAATTACAATATTCACATTTTATATAGCCCTGTATGGGCACAAAAACGATCCTTATAACATCCTGATTAACGATGAAGGCTGATGAAAAGTCACACCCCATAGAGACTTGGTCTTATCAAAAACCATGCTGAACCTCTGTGAAATCACAATGATTATAAGCAAAATAGCATGTAAATCAGCATGGACACTACCATAATGGTACAGAAATTGTTGCCCGCAAATGGGCTAATTCATGGGTGCATTGCCTACAAGATCCACAACTCTAATGTCATCTCTACAAAAAACATCAATTAGCCAAAACCTATATAAAAGTTCAAAGTTAAAGAAAAACAGTCACAGTTAGGGATTCGATGAATCCGATAAATCATCATATCAAAGGAGGACACAAACACAGACATGTAATAAGATGAAAACATGCCGGTCACCTTTAAAATACATGCAGACTCATAGAAATAGACACAAATCTTATCCCAAATGTACTGATAGCTCTTCGTGCATATTTAAACCCCTCGGAATCTTGGTTTGTAAGTCAATTATGTACCTAGATTCCAGGCGTCTGAGCTTCAATAGGCGGTCCCCTCCTCTAATGCTGACTGGTACACTATCGAGGCAGATGTACGACAACAGATCCCTGTTGCTATTGTGCATCTTCTCGAAATGCCTTGCCACGGGGTAAGCCTCATCTTTTTTTCGCAATAGCGCGCATATGCTCCAATATTCTCAGTTTTACAGCATTGGTAGTACTGCCAATATATTTTAAACCACACGGGCAAGTGAGGCAATAAATCGCGAAAGGGGTGGAGCAAGTCAGAAATTTCAAGATCTTTTTCGGTGTGGCCAGACCTGGTATCTTAAAAGTAAGCGTCCGCTTACTAAACTTACAGGCCTTACACCGACCACAGGGATAGAAGCCGCTAAGAACCGGCATTTTGGGGGTAATTGCAGGAGGAGAGTAATGGCTGGAGACTAAGTGATCCTTAAGGGATTTAGCCTTCCTATAGGTGACCAACGGATTGGTCGGCAGGTCAGCTTTGATGACATTGTCTGACAAAAGAATATTCCAATTCTTTTTCAAGATTTTCTTGATCTGACCAGCATTACGCGAGAAAGTTGTAATGAGACGAAATGCCCCATTCTTAGATGGTTTACTATGTTTGGGCTGTAACAAATCTTTCCGCTTAATCTTTTTAACTCTCTCCAAAGCCCTTGTCAAAACCCCATTTTTATATCCTCTTCTTTTGAATCTTTGAAGACTAGCAGCCGCCGCCTTTTCAAAATCAACATCATGGGAATTATTTCGCCGCAACCTTAAAAGTTCCCCGTAAGGGATACTTTCAATTAGTTGGCGTGGATGGCTGCTGGTCGCATAAAGAGTGGAATTACCAGCAGTCTTTTTTCTAAACAATTTCGTCTGCAGAGAGCCTTCCTTGTCTACATACACTGTAAGGTCAAGGTAATTGACAGTGGTTTTACTAATCTCACCTGAGAATTTCAAATTTTTGTCATTGTGATTCAATACCTCAACAAACTCATTAGCAGTTTCCAACGTGCAATTTAAGATAATAAACAAATCGTCTATATAACGATGCCATTGTATAATCATGTTGGTCCATTTCTCATTATGGCACCAATGTGCCAGTTCTTCCCAATGGCCTACAAACAAATTGGCAAAGCTGGGAGCCGAGCAAGCTCCCATGGCTACTCCAGACGTTTGTTTATACAGCTGATTGCTGAAAAGAAAGATGTTATTATTCAAACTAAAATTCATGAATTCCATCAGCATTTTGTTATGCTCGTAGAAACAAAGAGGACGTTTCTCCAAGAAATGGGCCATAGCTCTAAGACCATCGCCATGAGCTATACAGGTGTATAGACTGGCGATGTCAAGAACCAGCATGCAATATGTGTCCTTCCAAATGACTGAACCAATGATGGACAAAAAGTGTTTGGTATCTTGCAGATAGGAAGGCAAAGACATAACCAAAGGTAAAAGGAAGGAGTCAACATAAATCGAAAGATTCTCAGTAAGACTACCATTCGAGGCCACAATCGGCCTGCCTGGAGGATTGTGTAAGTCTTTGTGAACCTTGGGAAGGTAGTAAAATGTTGGAATTACAGGACTAAGACAACGTAAGTACAGATATTCATCGGTATTAAGCATATTGACTTTGTACCACCTGGATATCATGTCATGGTAATCTACCACGCTTTGGTTATATACTTTGTTGTCCACTGGTCTGTAAGTGTTGACATCTCCTAGTAGACGAAGAGCCTCAGTTTCATATTGGGCAGTAGTGAGGAGGACAATGTTGCCTCCCTTGTCGGAGGGTTTATAGACCAGATCAGAGTTTTTACACAAAGTTTGTAATGCATTCTGTTGTTGTTTGGTGAAATTCTCACCAGAGAACGCATATGACTTTGATTTTCTTAGTCTTGTGAGATCCATTAAAACTGCATCTGAAAAGGTGTCTATAGCATCTGAGCCCATGATAGGCAAAAAAGTAGAGGCCGGTTTGAACATACTGCCCCCACTTTTCTGTTGTATAGCCAGATGCGTCAATGTTTGGGTATTACTGATATTTCCATCTTCACCTCTATTTATTTCCTGATGTAAACCTTCAATGGCACGTAAGCCACCCAAATCACGACATCTCAAACCATCTCCTTCATTATCCACGGAAGGCATGGAATTGGCACTCTGAGACTTGAGTTTGAAGAATTTATGCAGCTTCAATTTTCTTGTGAATTTAAAAACGTCTATTCTGGTTTGTGCAAAGTCAAAGTTCTTTCGTGGGCAGAAGGATAAGCCCAATTTGAGAATGGAATTTTCTTCTTCAGTCAACGCTTTGTTTGTTAGATTGATGACGGACAGAGTATCTTTGTCCGTATCAACGAGGTGCTCGCTTATGTCTTCTTCCGATAGAAGTTCTTCTTGCTCCGTGTGACTGGTGGTGAACCTAATGGATTTCTTCCCACCACCGCCGCGCCTCGTCTTCCTCTTGCTCCTGCGTTGTCCGGGGGTTTGCCCCTGCCTCCCTCTAATTGTTGGTTGCGCATGACTTGGAACTCTCTGTGAAAAGAAGGAGTTTCCACACTTCCATCATCGCTTACCACATCATCTGCGTTGACATCTGATTCGGAAGTCACGGCCTCTGCGGAGGCGGGTACACTTTTCTTTTGCTTCAGTTGTTTCCTTGTGTGATCATATTTTTTTGCAAAAGTTAACACCCTTCCCATCTGATAGTCATTTTCGTCCCTCTCAAATTTTTCTTCCTTGCGCTGTTTAATTTTTTGTTCGTATTTTTTAAGACGTTTTTTAATTTGTTCACGTTTCTCTCCAAGAGTGGCCTGGTCTTCCTCCTTTGATAATTCATCTTCCAATTCTTTGATTTTTGTCAAGGCCTTCTCTCTATCACTCCAGGCAAAGCGTACTAGTATTCTTAGACTCTCTTTGCAGGATGCTGCTGTGTGTTCCGCCCAAGCATCCAGCAACTCTGGGTCCGGATTTTCGTACGCGGGGATAGTATATATTCTTAATCCCCTGGGGACGCGGTCAACGTCTATGTAATTTTGTAGTGATGTGGCCTCCCACCACTTTCTAATTTCACGCTCGTAAAGACGTTCTAGAGTATTTAATTTGGTATTCATGGAGATACCGACCCCATTAGCCTGACTAGTACCTGCTTTTTGAGTTCCATTAGTTTTTTTCTTATTCTTGAACATCCCTTGTTCGGCCTCTCTTCTCTCCGCCTCACAAAACATGGTTATTGGTAGCGCAGCCGCAAATACCAAAAAATCAAGCTTGCCGTCTTCCCCCCTTCGCTCTGAGTCAATGTCAAATGCGCAGAAAAGATGTTTCAAAAGTTGCGCTCACCGCGCCTTACCAGCAGAGAAATAAGTGCCTGATAATGGAATGGAAATTCGCTCGGCAACTCTTCCTATTAAAGGCAATGCGGGAAATCCTTAGACAGGCTCGGTGCATCCGGAAATTACTATCATCGACTCCCAAACACCAGCCGGTTGCACTCGTGGGCGGGTGCACGCCACAACGGGGGTGTACCCGTTTCAAAATGTCCAAACACAATCCTGGAAATTGAAACCACCAAGGAAAGCAGCACTCGCAGGGGGTTGTGCCAACCAGTTAATTACGGCGGAACAAACAGCAACGACGCGTTTCGCCGTAGGGCTTTGTCAAGTTATGAGAGAAGCGAGGACATGCAAACACAGCATGTAAATCAGCATGGACACTACCATAATGGTACAATTACCATTATGGTAGTGTCCATGCTGATTTACATGCTATTTTGCTTATAATCATTGTGATTTCACAGAGGTTCAGCATGGTTTTTGATAAGACCAAGTCTCTATGGGGTGTGACTTTTCATCAGCCTTCATCGTTAATCAGGATGTTATAAGGATCGTTTTTGTGCCCATACAGGGCTATATAAAATGTGAATATTGTAATTCACGTGTCAATAATGACAACATTATAAGATGGTTATTTTGTATAAATATATGCACTTTCCATTGAATGTATATACACTGTAAGATGGCTGCTGTTTTATCGTAAAATACGCAGTCCGTCTTTACTTTCCATTACATCCTGACAAGTATTAAGTGTTTGCATGTCCTCGCTTCTCTCATAACTTGACAAAGCCCTACGGCGAAACGCGTCGTTGCTGTTTGTTCCGCCGTAATTAACTGGTTGGCACAACCCCCTGCGAGTGCTGCTTTCCTTGGTGGTTTCAATTTCCAGGATTGTGTTTGGACATTTTGAAACGGGTACACCCCCGTTGTGGCGTGCACCCGCCCACGAGTGCAACCGGCTGGTGTTTGGGAGTCGATGATAGTAATTTCCGGATGCACCGAGCCTGTCTAAGGATTTCCCGCATTGCCTTTAATAGGAAGAGTTGCCGAGCGAATTTCCATTCCATTATCAGGCACTTATTTCTCTGCTGGTAAGGCGCGG
This sequence comes from Lissotriton helveticus, assembly GCF_964261635.1. Taxonomy (NCBI): domain Eukaryota; kingdom Metazoa; phylum Chordata; class Amphibia; order Caudata; family Salamandridae; genus Lissotriton; species Lissotriton helveticus. The sequence goes on from NC_136063.1 coordinate 44,627,886, forward strand.
TGAGCGCAACTTTTGAAACATCTTTTCTGCGCATTTGACATTGACTCAGAGCGAAGGGGGGAAGACGGCAAGCTTGATTTTTTGGTATTTGCGGCTGCGCTACCAATAACCATGTTTTGTGAGGCGGAGAGAAGAGAGGCCGAACAAGGGATGTTCAAGAATAAGAAAAAAACTAATGGAACTCAAAAAGCAGGTACTAGTCAGGCTAATGGGGTCGGTATCTCCATGAATACCAAATTAAATACTCTAGAACGTCTTTACGAGCGTGAAATTAGAAAGTGGTGGGAGGCCACATCACTACAAAATTACATAGACGTTGACCGCGTCCCCAGGGGATTAAGAATATATACTATCCCCGCGTACGAAAATCCGGACCCAGAGTTGCTGGATGCTTGGGCGGAACACACAGCAGCATCCTGCAAAGAGAGTCTAAGAATACTAGTACGCTTTGCCTGGAGTGATAGAGAGAAGGCCTTGACAAAAATCAAAGAATTGGAAGATGAATTATCAAAGGAGGAAGACCAGGCCACTCTTGGAGAGAAACGTGAACAAATTAAAAAACGTCTTAAAAAATACGAACAAAAAATTAAACAGCGCAAGGAAGAAAAATTTGAGAGGGACGAAAATGACTATCAGATGGGAAGGGTGTTAACTTTTGCAAAAAAATATGATCACACAAGGAAACAACTGAAGCAAAAGAAAAGTGTACCCGCCTCCGCAGAGGCCGTGACTTCCGAATCAGATGTCAACGCAGATGATGTGGTAAGCGATGATGGAAGTGTGGAAACTCCTTCTTTTCACAGAGAGTTCCAAGTCATGCGCAACCAACAATTAGAGGGAGGCAGGGGCAAACCCCCGGACAACGCAGGAGCAAGAGGAAGACGAGGCGCGGCGGTGGTGGGAAGAAATCCATTAGGTTCACCACCAGTCACACGGAGCAAGAAGAACTTCTATCGGAAGAAGACATAAGCGAGCACCTCGTTGATACGGACAAAGATACTCTGTCCGTCATCAATCTAACAAACAAAGCGTTGACTGAAGAAGAAAATTCCATTCTCAAATTGGGCTTATCCTTCTGCCCACGAAAGAACTTTGACTTTGCACAAACCAGAATAGACGTTTTTAAATTCACAAGAAAATTGAAGCTGCATAAATTCTTCAAACTCAAGTCTCAGAGTGCCAATTCCATGCCTTCCGTGGATAATGAAGGAGATGGTTTGAGATGTCGTGATTTGGGTGGCTTACGTGCCATTGAAGGTTTACATCAGGAAATAAATAGAGGTGAAGATGGAAATATCAGTAATACCCAAACATTGACGCATCTGGCTATACAACAGAAAAGTGGGGGCAGTATGTTCAAACCGGCCTCTACTTTTTTGCCTATCATGGGCTCAGATGCTATAGACACCTTTTCAGATGCAGTTTTAATGGATCTCACAAGACTAAGAAAATCAAAGTCATATGCGTTCTCTGGTGAGAATTTCACCAAACAACAACAGAATGCATTACAAACTTTGTGTAAAAACTCTGATCTGGTCTATAAACCCTCCGACAAGGGAGGCAACATTGTCCTCCTCACTACTGCCCAATATGAAACTGAGGCTCTTCGTCTACTAGGAGATGTCAACACTTACAGACCAGTGGACAACAAAGTATATAACCAAAGCGTGGTAGATTACCATGACATGATATCCAGGTGGTACAAAGTCAATATGCTTAATACCGATGAATATCTGTACTTACGTTGTCTTAGTCCTGTAATTCCAACATTTTACTACCTTCCCAAGGTTCACAAAGACTTACACAATCCTCCAGGCAGGCCGATTGTGGCCTCGAATGGTAGTCTTACTGAGAATCTTTCGATTTATGTTGACTCCTTCCTTTTACCTTTGGTTATGTCTTTGCCTTCCTATCTGCAAGATACCAAACACTTTTTGTCCATCATTGGTTCAGTCATTTGGAAGGACACATATTGCATGCTGGTTCTTGACATCGCCAGTCTATACACCTGTATAGCTCATGGCGATGGTCTTAGAGCTATGGCCCATTTCTTGGAGAAACGTCCTCTTTGTTTCTACGAGCATAACAAAATGCTGATGGAATTCATGAATTTTAGTTTGAATAATAACATCTTTCTTTTCAGCAATCAGCTGTATAAACAAACGTCTGGAGTAGCCATGGGAGCTTGCTCGGCTCCCAGCTTTGCCAATTTGTTTGTAGGCCATTGGGAAGAACTGGCACATTGGTGCCATAATGAGAAATGGACCAACATGATTATACAATGGCATCGTTATATAGACGATTTGTTTATTATCTTAAATTGCACGTTGGAAACTGCTAATGAGTTTGTTGAGGTATTGAATCACAATGACAAAAATTTGAAATTCTCAGGTGAGATTAGTAAAACCACTGTCAATTACCTTGACCTTACAGTGTATGTAGACAAGGAAGGCTCTCTGCAGACGAAATTGTTTAGAAAAAAGACTGCTGGTAATTCCACTCTTTATGCGACCAGCAGCCATCCACGCCAACTAATTGAAAGTATCCCTTACGGGGAACTTTTAAGGTTGCGGCGAAATAATTCCCATGATGTTGATTTTGAAAAGGCGGCGGCTGCTAGTCTTCAAAGATTCAAAAGAAGAGGATATAAAAATGGGGTTTTGACAAGGGCTTTGGAGAGAGTTAAAAAGATTAAGCGGAAAGATTTGTTACAGCCCAAACATAGTAAACCATCTAAGAATGGGGCATTTCGTCTCATTACAACTTTCTCGCGTAATGCTGGTCAGATCAAGAAAATCTTGAAAAAGAATTGGAATATTCTTTTGTCAGACAATGTCATCAAAGCTGACCTGCCGACCAATCCGTTGGTCACCTATAGGAAGGCTAAATCCCTTAAGGATCACTTAGTCTCCAGCCATTACTCTCCTCCTGCAATTACCCCCAAAATGCCGGTTCTTAGCGGCTTCTATCCCTGTGGTCGGTGTAAGGCCTGTAAGTTTAGTAAGCGGACGCTTACTTTTAAGATACCAGGTCTGGCCACACCGAAAAAGATCTTGAAATTTCTGACTTGCTCCACCCCTTTCGCGATTTATTGCCTCACTTGCCCGTGTGGTTTAAAATATATTGGCAGTACTACCAATGCTGTAAAACTGAGAATATTGGAGCATATGCGCGCTATTGCGAAAAAAAGATGAGGCTTACCCCGTGGCAAGGCATTTCGAGAAGATGCACAATAGCAACAGGGATCTGTTGTCGTACATCTGCCTCGATAGTGTACCAGTCAGCATTAGAGGAGGGGACCGCCTATTGAAGCTCAGACGCCTGGAATCTAGGTACATAATTGACTTACAAACCAAGATTCCGAGGGGTTTAAATATGCACGAAGAGCTATCAGTACATTTGGGATAAGATTTGTGTCTATTTCTATGAGTCTGCATGTATTTTAAAGGTGACCGGCATGTTTTCATCTTATTACATGTCTGTGTTTGTGTCCTCCTTTGATATGATGATTTATCGGATTCATCGAATCCCTAACTGTGACTGTTTTTCTTTAACTTTGAACTTTTATATAGGTTTTGGCTAATTGATGTTTTTTGTAGAGATGACATTGGAGTTGTGGATCTTGTAGGCAATGCACCCATGAATTAGCCCATTTGCGGGCAACAATTTATGTACCATTATGGTAGTGTCCATGCTGATTTACATGCTATTTTGCTTATAATCATTGTGATTTCACAGAGGTTCAGCATGGTTTTTGATAAGACCAAGTCTCTATGGGGTGTGACTTTTCATCAGCCTTCATCGTTAATCAGGATGTTATAAGGATCGTTTTTGTGCCCATACAGGGCTATATAAAATGTGAATATTGTAATTCACGTGTCAATAATGACAACATTATAAGATGGTTATTTTGTATAAATATATGCACTTTCCATTGAATGTATATACACTGTAAGATGGCTGCTGTTTTATCGTAAAATACGCAGTCCGTCTTTACTTTCCATTACATCCTGACAAGTATTAAGTGTTTGCATGTCCTCGCTTCTCTCATAACTTGACAAAGCCCTACGGCGAAACGCGTCGTTGCTGTTTGTTCCGCCGTAATTAACTGGTTGGAACAACCCCCTGCGAGTGCTGCTTTCCTTGGTGGTTTCAATTTCCAGGATTGTGTTTGGACATTTTGAAACGGGTACACCCCCGTTGTGGCGTGCACCCGCCCACGAGTGCAACCGGCTGGTGTTTGGGAGTCGATGATATATATATATATATATATATATATTTTTTTTTTTTTAAAGAGAATCCGCGGCTAATGTGATGTTCTTTACTTTCCATTACATCCTGACAAGTATTAAGTGTTTGCATGTCCTCGCTTCTCTCATAACTTGACAAACCCCTACGGCGAAACGCGTCGTTGCTGTTTGTTCCGCCGTAATTAACTGGTTGGAACAACCCCCTGCGAGTGCTGCTTTCCTTGGTGGTTTCAATTTCCAGGATTGTGTTTGGACATTTTGAAACGGGTACACCCCCGTTGTGGCGTGCACCCGCCCACGAGTGCAACCGGCTGGTGTTTGGGAGTCGATGATATATATATATATATATATATTTTTTTTTTTTTAAAGAGAATCCGCGGCTAATGTGATGTTCAGATCCTCCAGCGACCACCCGGCAAGATCTGTTACTGTGGATATAACGTCAACCACACACAGCAATTTAAAAACACTATTTCTAAGATTAGAGAAATTAAAAGAAAGAGAAGTGTGTAAGTGGTGGGAGGCCACCTCATTACAACGGTACATAGACTGTAATAGAGTACCAAGAGGCCTCCGAATTTTCACGGTCCCATCGTACGAGAATCCGGACCTGCTACTTAAAGACTGGGCGGAATACACTGCCGAATCATCTAAGGGTATGGTACGACTACTACTTAGATATGCGTGGAGTGACCATGACAAATGTGTAAAGGAAATCGCGGAAGTGGAGGAGCAGATTGGAAAAGAGAAAGATCTAAAAATCTGTGAGGATTTAAGAAATACCTTAACAAAGAGAATTAAAGATTATGAATTGGGCATACGGAAACGTAAACAAACAAAGTTTCAAAGAGATGAACAAGATTATCTATCAGGCAGAATACTGACTTTTGCTAGGAAGTTCGATGCCACCAGAAAAAGACTCGCACAAGGGATGGAAACTACCAATAACGCAGACACTGAAGAATCAGAGGTGTCTGACGGTGAACAACCTTTGGCTCCTGCAAGAAAAGGAACTCCAGGCGCGGAGCCTTTTTTGGACGAATATCAAGTAATAGAGGAAATGCACCAGAGGCCGCAACAGAGAAATCATCCTCCTCCTGTACAATCAAACCAAAAAGGAGGACAAGGCGGGGTAAAAGGGGCAAAAGGCGGTATACAAGCAATGGTCTCACCCAGGGTAACTCGCAGCGCCTCAAACCGCAGGAGAAAATAACGTTGACAGAAGAGAATAAAGTCATCAATTTGTCAAAGAAAGAACTAACAGTTGATGAAGTCAATGTTTTAAAGAAAGGATTGAGCTTCTGTCCCACAAGCGAATATAATATGGTGGACACAAGAATTGATTTTTTTAGGTACATCAGGAAGTTAAAGTTTAAGAAAATCTTCTTTTTGCATCCAAAATGTGAGCCAGTGGTGACAGCCATACAAAGAGACAATGAGGAACAAGAGAATTTAGATCCTGACTCCCTGGCTAATTTGCTGCTAACTCCAACACAAGAAATCTCAAGTGGAACAGCAAACACACAAGGAATATGTGTACCTATTCGACAAATACGAGATCCTAGCAATATGAAGAACAAATCTAGAAAACTGCCCATCGCACCACATGATGCAATGGACGTTTTTAATGAAGCGGTACTTGCGGACTTGGAGAAATTATCGAGAGAGAAAATAAATATGAAATCATCTAATATTTCAAGAAAAGAGTGAGAAGCAATAAAATCTCTTAAAGAGGACAAGACTATTGAAATAAAGCCCTCAGATAAGGGGGGCAATATTGTGATTTTTAGCAAGGAACATTACGAACAGGAGGCACTAAAGCAACTTGAAGACAAAGAGTGTTATGTCCCCATTCAGAGATCCGAGTATGCCACAAGCATAACGAAATATCAAAGGATGTTGACTGAATGGAAGAAGGAGGGCATGCTCAATGATGATGAGTTCCGGTACTTGCATTGTGAATCACCTGTCCTACCCACCTTTTACCACCATCCCAAAATCCACAAGCACGCCAAAAGACCGCCTGGATGCCCGATCGTGTCTTCGATTGGGAGTCTGTTGGAAAATACGTATTGGTTTATAGACCAGTATCTTGCGCCTATTGTCAAAAACCTCCCATCTTACGTAAGAGATACACAAGACTTTCTCCGTATAATGGAAAACATTGCCTGGGAAGAAAACATGCTGTTAATCACATTAGATGTGGTTAACCTTTATACCTGTATTGACCATGAGAAAGGCCTGGAAGCTATTGAATGGTTTTTGGCCAAAAAATTGGAAAAATACAGGAGCCACAGTGCAATGCTACTTGAAATGATACGTTTCTGTCTGTACCATAATATCTTCTTGTTCTCTAATCAATTATACAAACAAACAAGAGGTACCTCTATGGGCTCGTGCTTCTCCCCCAGCTACGCGAATTTATTCGTGGGCTGGTGGGAGAAGCACGATGCATGGGTTGAACGAAATGAGATCTGGACTGACAACAATTTAATGTGGAAAAGGTATATTGATGACCTTTTTATTATTTGGCTCGGTGATCGGACCTCGGCTGAGGATTACATCACCAAACTAAATGATAATACTAAAAACTTGAAGTTCACGAGCACAATTAGTGCTACGAATATCTGCTATTTGGATTTGGAGATTTATGTAAAGAACAATACACTCCAAACGATACTCTACAGAAAGCCCACTGCTGGCAATGCAATTCTGCATGCAGCAAGTTACCATCCACGGAATATGGTGAGAAATGTACCCTATGGTGAGCTATTACGCTTAAAAAGGAACTGTTCTATGGAAACTGATTTCCAACAAGCTAAAGGTGAGGCCACAAACAGGTTCCTTATCAGGGGATATTCCAATAGCCTACTGAATCAAGCGTCATCAAAAGTATCGGAAGCAAACAGGAGGGACCTCCTGATGCCAAAAGAAGTGCCAGGGATAAAAGATGACATGGGAATGATCACCCGCTTCAATACAAGATATGGTGATCTAGTTCACGTCCTGAAAAAACATTGGCACATTCTAAAGACTGACAGCGTCCTTAAGAAACATCTAACAGAACAACCTTTAGTAACTTATCAACGCTGCCAATCACTATCAGATCACCTTGTCCACAGCCATTTCTCAGCTAAAACAACAAAGCCAGCAACCATGTCCAATCTAAAAAGGTTTTATCCTTGCCTCCACTGCAAAGCTTGTAAAGGGAGTGAAAAAACTTTGGAGTATCCGAACAGAACAGGAGAAGGTAGACCCGATAGAAAAATTACCAAACTGCTAAATTGTAACTCTGAATTCACTATCTATTGCCTAGAGTGCCCCTGTAAAAAAAGATACATAGGGAGTACCATTAACCCCACAAAATTTATGATCTTAGAACATATGCGTGCGGTTACCAATAAAGACAAATCTTACCCTGTAGCACGCCACTTTGCCGAATGTCATCAGAGCAATAGAGATCTGCTAAGATTTTATTGTATAGATCAAGTCAACAGACGTGAACGTGGGGGAAATAGGGAGAAGGCACTCAGAATCCTGAAGTCTGGATATATAATTGATTTAAAAACTATGACTCCGTGGGGCCTGATTAATGACGAGGAATTATGGGTCCACCTTTAGAATGGAAGTGCATGGGATCATGCATTAGGTGCTGTAAATATCGATGCTCCAAAGTCAATGATAGTGAAATATACAACTCCCTATGAACTCAGAATTGTGAGCAACCCCCTATCACTTGTAAATGAACAAATAAGAATATATGAATGCCCATACAGGGCTACAAAACAGGAGAGATACCGGGCAATTAATCTTGTAGGTTGAGAAGATTAAAACACAGAACTATAGGGAATACATCCCCTTAATAGCTAAAATATAAGCTAAATAATAGATATCATATCTCTTAACCTTTAAAAACTGCCCTGTAAATCTCCATTATTATTCTTTAAATTGGTGTGTAAAGAATGTGATCAAATGTTTGTCAGTCTATATGTTTTAATGAGCACTAAGCACTTTATATAGAATTGCGCCTTATTTTAAAAGTTATGTGTCATGTAAGATTATACACTACAATATGGCCGCCACGTTGGTGATCTAATACCTCATTTATGTGAATGATTTGTGCAGTGGCCAATCAGTTTAAAACGGTGCGTTTTTTCACAGACAAACTGACACTGATGAAGCTAGAGTAGCGAAACGCTTCTGTCAGGGGTGACGGGGGGTTTGCAAATAAATATTTTCTAATCGGATTCCAGTGTGCTTGCCTTTTTCCGACTTGGACAAGTTGGAATGTTGTGAAAATGAATATATATGTATATATATTACCTACTGGCGGTCGCCAGTAGGTATATATAGTTAGGATTTTTTCTCTATGGGATTTTTGAAAATTCTATGTCTAATAACTTTGGCGTTTGTGGACGGAATTGGCTGAAATTTTCAGGAAAATGGCACATTTTGTTTCTGAGCAGCCCCTGAAAATTGGGGGGGGGTTCGTCCAGGGGGGGTCGAGAAAAAAGGGGGGTCCCAAAACGTGTTTTTAACATTGAGTTTTCCATAGGGCGGTTGGCCTCACTTTTAGCCCGAACGGCTGAATGGATTTGCACGAAACTTGGCAAAATTGTAGGGACTGGTAGCCCGATGTGCCTTTTGTAGGTCTCAATATATGTGCTACAGTGGATTTTGAGAAATTAACGTTTAAAAAAAGATATATATCTGTAACAGCGGACTGGCAGCGCTCCAGTTCGCGTACTTTTCGCGCAACGGAGCTTTGTGAAGCGAAGCTGATTGGTTCTCCGGCGTCTGTAAACATTCCAAACAGTCCGTAGCGGCCGCCATCTTGTCTCTCGGTAGGATCGAGAGACAAGACGAGGCCAAAGCGAAGGGGCAAATGACCATAAGGGGGCATAGTAGATCCTCCCTGACCTCTTAGGTTTGATGTACCATTTTGCCAAGTTTGGTGTAATTCCGTTCAGCCATTCAGGCTGTAGACGTATCTAAATGTCAATAATCGAACGGCTGAATGGATTTGCACGAAACTTGGCAAAATATTAGGGACTGGTAGCCCGATGTGCCTTTGCTAGGTCTCAATATATGTGCTCCAGTGGATTTTGAGAAATTAACGTTCAAAAAAAGATATATATCTGTAACAGCGCTCCGCTTCGCGTACTTTTCGCGTTACGGAGCTTTGCGAAGCTGATTGGTTTTCCGGCGTCTGTCAACATTACAAACAGTCTGTAGCGGCCGCCATCTTGTCTCTCGGTAGGATCGAGAGACAAGAGGAGGCCAAAGCGAAGGGGCAAATGACCATAAGGGGGCATAGTAGATCCTTCCTGACCTCTTAGGTTTGATGTACCATTTTGCCAAGTTTGGTGTAATTCCGTTCAGCCATTCAGGCTGTAGACGTATCTAAATGTCAATAATCGAACGGCTGAATGGATTTGCACGAAACTTGGCAAAATATTAGGGACTGGTAGCCCGATGTGCCTTTGCTAGGTCTCAATATATGTGCTCCAGTGGATTTTGAGAAATTAACGTTCAAAAAAAGATATATATCTGTAACAGCGCTCCGCTTCGCGTACTTTTCGCGTTACGGAGCTTTGCGAAGCTGATTGGTTCTCCGGCGTCTGTCAACATTACAAACAGTCCGTAGCGGCCGCCATCTTGTCTCTCGGTAGGATCGAGAGACAAGAGGAGGCCAAAGCGAAGGGGCAAATGACCATAAGGGGGCATAGTAGATCCTTCCTGACCTCTTAGGTTTGATGTACCATTTTGCCAAGTTTGGTGTAATTCCGTTCAGCCATTCAGGCTGTAGACGTATGTAAATGTCCAATGGAAAATTGCATGGGGAAAACACATTTGAAAGTGTTGAAATTTAGAACCAATTAAAATGTTACTTTGGTTTTGTATTTGTGTGTGATGAAAGTTAATTGGTTATGTATATATCTCAAATGAGAGGAAACCACAGCCATTTTGTGATACTACTGTCTGAGGTACATTTGTGAGGAATTTTTGGTGGTGAATTTCTGGTGTTTGATTTACACAGTACTAACACTTCTCCTACTTTTAAAAAGGTGAGTTGTTAATTTGTAAGGGGAACTATGAACACTGAAGATAATTTGAAAAATGTTTTCTGTTATTTATTTGCAGTCCTTCTGTTATACTAAATACTTGATAAAGTTAGTTTTATATTATGTATTACTAAAAACGATAAATGAAAGTGATTATTTTTTTCTGCAATTTACAGCAAGCAATTTCAAAATAAAATGGCTCACAATGAAGAGACCGTGGCAATTTCTTTTGAATTGTCCACTACATTGATTGAAATTGAGAGCACCAATAATGAAATATTGTCACAAGGAGGAGATGACTTGAATGATTCCACTACATTGATTGAAATTGACAGCACCAATAATGAAATATTGTCACAAGGAGGAGATGACTTGAATGATTCCACTACATTGATTGAAATTGAGAGCACCAATAATGAAATATTGTCACGAGGAGATGACTTGAATGATTCCACTACATTGATTGAAATTGACAGCACCAATAATGAAATATTGTCACAAGGAGGAGATGACTTGAATGATTCCACTACATTGATTGAAATTGACAGCACCAATAATGAAATATTGTCACAAGGAGGAGATGACTTGAATGATTTTTTTGATCAATCTGTTGATGGCGAATTTATCGAATGTTTGGAGACCATAGAGTTACAAGAATCATCATTGCAGACTTTTAATGAGGAGATTCCAGATGAGATGATTGAAGAGGAAATTGCTGATGAGGACATGTTACTAGTTCTTTCAAATTTAGAAAATTCTGAAGAATAAATTTATATTTAGAAATCAAAAATTGTTTGAGACATTATTCATTTTTATTTTTAATTTATGAGGTTGTAGCGAAGTGATTGTAGTATAAAATGAGACTTATAGTATAGAGTGCAACATTTTTATGTTACATGGTAAGTTTACTCATATTTACTTCCCTTCTCCCACTATATTATCTCCAATGTGTATTTGACATCTCTTCTTCATCTCCGGCCTCCTTTCTCTCACTGTGTGTCTCTGATGCATCTTATCGCTGCTATTTTGTGTAATTACAGAAGAGAGTAAAATAAAATAGTTCGGAACGTGAAAAGGGGGCAAAGTAGAGTACCCCTCACCCCCTAGGCCTTCTCAGGCGGTCCCAAAAGGATCAGTTTCTGCTTTCCTGAGAGATTATGGTATGAGTTCCATATACCACAATAATTTGCATTACAACATGCAAGATATCTATCTCCTATTACCAACTTTTGGAGATATTCGCGCTAAGCGCGAATATCTCCAAAAAGTAACACCTGCCCTGAGCAGTTCTTAGCCATGTTATCCAATGGGAGGTGGATAACATGGCTAAGAGCATTAGCTCGGTAATGCATGAATATCGCTGACTTTTTAGCGATATTCATGCATTGCGGCCGTTTTTTATCGCATTTGCGATAAACCTTGATAATAGCAAGGTTTATCTTCGATAATTTCTGACGATGCTTAGCGGTAAAAAATTCGTTGGTAAGCATCGTTAGCGATAAATATTGCTTAACTTTGGTAATATGCACCAACGTCTGTTAACGTTCGATTCGAAGGAAATGAGGAAGTGTTGAAAAACATTGTTTGCGCCATCTTGCCTTTTTTGAAATGCCACACTTTTGTCGTGCACGGCAGCCATTTTAGATGCCTTGACCAGACCCACTCTCTGCACGCTGTCGATTCGTAGCATGGCTCCCCACCCTCGCAAGCATCTTCCCCAGGCACTGGTCACCCCCGCTCTCTGTCTTATGCATGGGCAATAAACCTCCCCCCATCTGCGCTGCTCTTCCCTGAGAATCACACTCTGTGCCCGCCCAACACCTCCCTTTCGCCCTATTCACTACCGCACCCTCTGACACTCCTCTTCCTCTGTGTCCGATTGTCCAGGCTATCAGCTAGCCCTGCAGATGTAGTTTATGGCTCCAGCTGTAAAGAATCACCCCTCTTCAAAGGAGTTATAGTAGATCAAGGCCCACACCCGATGAGATCCGTCACACCACACGTGTTCCTACTATCTGAAAACCATCCTGTATTGTGATTGGGGAGGGGACCGAGCCTGAAGCGGAAGATTCTAGGAATGACTCTTTGTACATCAAAGTTTTTACAATTATGTGTCACATTAAAAATATATAGCACTCCAACAAAGTAGTAGGAATATAAAACTTTAATAACATATAAATATATACAACAAAACAAAAACAGTAAAAACTTTTAAACAACGAAGAGACCGTGGCAATTTCTTTTGAATTCCTGATGAGGACATGTTACTAGTTCTTTCAAATTATGAAAATTCAGAAGATGTTGCCTGGGGGTGGGTCGTCAGTAGCAGTCTGTTGTGCGAATAGTTCCAAGGCAGCAGAACGCGCTGAAATCTGGATGTCACGAAGGTGATGTCTAGTAAGTTGCCGCCCAGCAAATAACGGCGTGGGGCGCCGCGGGGGTGAGTGAGTCCAGTAGGCACCACAGCTATTCTTACCGGCATTGCAGAATTACTGCTGGGGACAATGCCTGTGCTGTAGCAGGGTCACAGCAGAAACAAAAAGGATTCTGTTGAAGATGTTGTTGGTTTTCAATTTGAAAACAGTTCTGGTGTCAACTGCTATGGTAATGTAGTGGTTAATGTTTTGTTTTCTCTAGAAAATGTAAAAGAGGGGGAGGCAGTCCAAAGTTCCGTTAAAAGGGCAAAGGAAAGGATCGGTGGTTTGATCTATCACTTCAAAAGGGGAGGGGGTGCAACAATTTTTCCTACCGGGTCACACTGTGCTTTCACCGGAACTGAGGTCTGCAGGATTCTAGTAATTCAAAGTGAGGCTGGCGCCAGCATGGGAGCGCCGACGTCCCGCGGATACAGTTTCGTCACTCCACGGGCGATCATGGCAGTCATTCCCCATCGGGGGTCGGAGACTCCCGCGGCTCCTGTAGAATCTTCAAGGTCGTGGAGGACTACGGTGGTGGAGTCAACCAGTGACCGGGCCATTTCTTCATGCTGGGCCCGCTCTTGCCAGGTCGATCGCCATTTTGAGAGTTTGGCAGCTACCGGCGATCGCGGGGTCACATGAGCGGACGGGCTCCACCCTGCCGGGCGAGACGTTGCAGCATCGCCACAGTGGACGAACCCTTTTCGGGGCGCCTGGAGCGCTGAGGGTGCAGCTGGGAAGCCTTTACCTGAGGAGGCGGGAGAGGCCTGTTCGCACCGTCTCTCCCTCCCAGTGCACCCCACGGCGCCCCGCTTGACATTTGTTATGGCCGGTGGCGATGAGGACGGGGGGGGGGTCAGATGCATGTGCAAGACATCCCCCCCAGTGTTGTCAAAGCCATTTTTGAAGAAAGAAGTGGTGCCTGGCGTGTTGCCGCTGCTATTACGAAGGAGAAAAGAAAAAATGTCCCGTCCGTCTTTGGGCCGGGCTTCCGGTGGATGTCGGCCGGACGCCCCTGGCTCTGGCCCCATGAACGGGTTCCTTGGTTTATCGGCTGCAGCTGGATCCCGTCGGCCTCGGCCCCCCGACCGTTGGTGGCCGGACCGGAAGAGCATGTGGCGGGACTACCTGAAACTCTCAAGGGCCACCGCGGCCGGACTGGGAGAGAGAGGGGAGGGTCGAGGAGACACTCCCCCCCTGCAACTCTTCAGCGTTGTAAAGGCAATCCCCTGGCCGGGTCCGCTGGCCTCGGCCTCTCCTCCGGCTACACCCTACGTTAGGATCTCCTGGCCGAGGCGTGGCAGCAGGACCCGCCTTATATGGGCTGCTCCCGGCTGGGCGTAGCCGCAACCCTGCCCCACCTTGGAAGTTTCCAGAGTGGGGGCGGATGTTCTACTGACTTGCATTTTCCCTAGTCTATCGATTTTTTTGGCGTGGCAGGCGGTGGGACAGCGAGGGGTGATTTGGTTTCTCTTACTGTTTTTCTGGTCTCTCACCACTGGCATATTTCTAACGTTTTCTTGTTTCTAGGACATTAATAGGTTTTATCATTACGTTATGTTATCGTGTCTTTGTTCGTTGTTTAATAAAAGTTCATGTTCATCAGTGGCCTACTGATTTTCGTTTTCCTATTCTTTTCTTTCCAGGTTGTTTCATGCTAAAGTTTCTGTTAACAGGATACAGTGATCACTTCGTTATTATTGCATATGTCCTTTTCACTAGGGGTGCTCTCTGGTCGGGCCAGATGACGTATCTCTAGTAAATGGTCCGGGTGAAACAGGTGCATCAATCAGTGGGGAGTAGATAGGCATGACAGATTACAACGGGGGAGAAAGGTCCGCATTACGTACCCTTTCACTATTTGCAAAGATTTTCCTACGTATATTTGCAAACAGGGAATACCTCCAAAAAGAACCAATTCCCAAACAGTCAATGTTTGGGGAAACAATCAATCAATGAGGAACGAAATAGGCACGACGTGTTAAAGGTTTGCGTTACCTACCCTTCACTATCTGCAAAGGGAGAGAGAATATTCCTATTCTTCCTCGTTTGCAGGCAGAGAAGATTCTTAAGAGAACCAACTTCGAACAATTCAATGGTCGATTCAAACAATCAACAAGGGGTACTGTGAACACAAATGAACGCCGCTTATGTACATACACATTGGTATTATCAACAGGTTGTTCCTAATGTTTCTATTTTAGGGAGGTCAAAAAGAGATCCCATTAGTGGCCTACTGATTTTGCTCGATTCCTTTTGTTTTTTTACACGATTTTTCGCTATCTGCAAAGACTAAACAGAGTATTGCGACTCTGTGCTTGTTTGTAAATAGAGAATGAACCAAAGAGAACAATCAATCAAATGGAGAGAGAAGCAGGCACGACGGATTACAACGGGGGCAAAGGCCTGCGTTAACTACCCTTCACTATCTGCAAAGAGAGAGTACTCCTAATAGAAATGAGGGGTGGGGGCAGCATTCAAAGCAGATCAGTGTGCATAAACACGAAAATGTTTTTACTTACCACGTACTTGCCATTCGACAGCTTATGATATTTGCTATTAAAAAACCATTGAAATTCACTGAAAAAACCATAGGTTATAGACCATATATATTTAGGAATTAGCATTTACAAAACCTTGAAAATTCACTGAAAAAACCATAGGTTATAGACCATATATAGTTAGGAATTAGCATTTAAAAAACCTTATTTTACTCACACAAAATCATTGAAATTCCATATATAGTTAGTTGCACTAACTATATATCGCGCACCCGCAATCCACTGCTGATCATGTCACATATTACATCATTCATGACATGGTCAGTGACATCACTGATGACATCACTGATGACATCTCAAATGACATCACTGATGACATCACTGATGACGTCTAATTTGACATCATTCTTGTGCTAATACGATAAACCTCTTCAGACTCTAATATAACCTTAGATACACTCAGTGTATACAGACACTCACACACTGCCACTCATCCATGGAGTTACTCACACACCCAGTCAGTCATGCAAAGAAACAATCTCACCTCCATTTCTTCAACTATAAAGTTATACACACCTTACTTATTGAAACATATACTAACACATATTTACTCTCTTATACAATCCCTGATACAAGTTCACAATGATCGATACAACCACTCACTCATTCAGTGGCTCTCATGCACAGTTATTTATATATGCCAACTCTCACATGTACTGTGTTTTACATATGTACTTACTATGACATGTAGCATTGAGATATCCATTCACTCATCAATACACTCATGCACACAGTCAACTGCCCATGTAGCTGTTTCCACATGCACTCTTGAACTCATACACCTAGTGAATAAACTGCTCACACATCTATGCACAGAGTCACACACCTTCCAGCCACCCCCACACAAACTCAATCTCTCATAGAAATACTTGGGCAACCAATTAATAACACATATAGCCTCTTGTATAGCTAATGATCAACACATGCAGCAGTTTACATCACAACAGACATAATGATGCACAAATTAAGACAGTTTAGTCACTAACCCATGCATTCAGTGAGACACATTTAATCACTCACTCATACAGTCAGTCACGCACCTACTAAATCCTTCATCCAGACACTTATACATCCACTCATTCTTCAATATGTAAGACATATTTTAACTTTACAGAAACATACAGTCACTGGATGTTGTCATCAGTGATGTCATCAGTGATGTCATTTGAGATGTCATCAGTGATGTCATCAGTGATGTCACCGACCATGTCATGAATGATGTAATATGTGACATGATCAGCAGTGGATTGCGGGTGCGCGATATATAGTTAGTGCAACTAACTATATATGGAATTTCAATGGTTTTGTGTGAGTAAAATAAGGTTTTTTAAATGCTAATTCCTAACTATATATGGTCTATAACCTATGGTTTTTTCAGTGAATATATATATATATTCACTGAAAAAACCATTGGTTTCACACATGTTATAGTTAGCTGGACATTTCACTCATACAAAACCATTGAAATTCCCCCATTATAGTTAGTTCAGCTAACTATAACTTGCGCGCCCGCAATCCACTGCTGATGACGTCACATATTACATCACTCATGACATGGCCAGTGCCTAAAACCTATGGTTTTTTCAATGAATTTCATAGGTTTTGTTAAATGCCAATTTTTAAATGTATTAATTGTTATATTTATTTTTTATACTAAATTCCTACATTTTTCATAACAATTATTTTTATTTATTTTATTTTCTAAATTACATTACATATTTCTAATGTAAAATAATAAAAAAAATCCAAATCTTTTTTTTATTTTATATTTTTTTCAAAATATTAAAATTAATTGCAATATATATTTTTTTGCATTTTTTTGTGGTAAACGTAGGGTACGCGGACCGTCCTCGCACACTCCTGCGCAACTGCAATCGTACTGTACGCGTACCCACGCATACGTCACAGATACGTTTTGACATTACGCTTCGCATCGGCGCTTCCGCGTGACGTCATGTACGTCTGTACGGCGTATGCTACGTGTACCCCACAAATTTTTTTAATGTTTAAAAAGATATATTTATGTATTTAATGTACATTTTAAGGCAAGACATTATCTGAGGTTATCATGAAAATACTATTCATTTAGTTTTAATATGCGTATAGAACTTTTAAAAGCAATTACGCAAATCGCGGGGTAAGTCGTATGTTTGCGCATCATAAGACCACCGTACGCACAACCCATGTGACTTTAAAACAAGAGATTTGATTGGTTGATAATACTTCCTATTCTAACTGTTGAAGGACCCCACCCATTTTAATCATTCTTCTTTGATCTTCACTGAAGAAACATCTGTTTTGTGAAGCTCCTGTGATTTTCAACACATCTTCAATATAGTCCTCATGGAACCCCCTGAGCATGTCTAAAGGGTCAAGATATTTCTTACCTGCCCTTTTATACATTTTTAACACTTGTTTCACCATTTTCTAGATCCTTGCTTCTACCGAGACACTAAATGGCTGCCAACACTTCCTGTTTCGAATGTTGACAACCACTTGACAGCCAATTAGCATTCAGCGCGTAATCGGGACGGTGCGCTTAGTGTGCGCAGAGGATACGTGCATCCACCGAGGCCATAGATATATATGTACTTTTACTTATAAATTCCTCGGAAACTGCTGAACGTATTTACACCATTTAAGCAAAAGGCACGAGTCTGAACCGAGGATTACCTATTTGCCAAATTTGGTATACTTCCATTCAACCGTTCATACTTTAGCCGCAATGAACGGTTTCTATGGAAAATTGCATGGGGAAAACATGTTTTCAGACCCCTCTTTTTTTCTGCCCCCGCTTCAAATACAATATTTTAGACCATGGGATTTGTCCTTCCTACATAGCTAATGTTTAAACAAGCACAGGAGCCCATTTCTTCATTTTTATTTTTTTTACTGAGGATCAATGCACCCAGCGCACATTTTTCCGTTTAAAACAAATAATAAAATTGGTGGGGCCCTAGGGGTCCTTGTGTGCTTCTACCGAGGCACAAAATGGCTGCCAACACTTCCTTGTTTTGAATGTTGACAACCACTTGACAGCCAATCAGCATTCAGCGCCTTATCGGGACGGTGCGCTTATAGTCCGCGCAAGATGAGCGCATCCACGAGGCCATAGATATATATGTACTTTTAATTGTAATTTTTTCATTTACACCATATAAGCAAAAGGCACGAGTCTGAACCGAGGACTACTACTTTGCCAAATTTGGTGTAATTCCGTTCAGTCGTTCAGGCTGTAGTCGCGATGAACGGTACCTATGGAAAATTGCATAGGAAAAACATGTTTTGGGCCCCCCTTTTTTCTCAGCCCCCGCTTCACGAATCACCCCAAAACTTTCGGGATAGGAGCGGACCGGAGTGCCCCACCAAGTTAAAAAAATCTGCGAAGATTTGTCAACCGGTGCCAAAGTTATTCCACATAGAATGTTGTGGATTTCCTATGGAAAATAGGTCCTCACTATAACTACCTACTGGCAACCGCCAGTAGATAATATATATATTCACTGGAAAAACCATAGGTTTTAGGGGTGTTATAGATAGCTGGACATTTCACTCATACAAAACCACTGAAATTCCTCCGTTATAGTTAGTTGTACTAACTGTAACTTGCGCGCCCGCAATCCACTGCTGATGATGTCACATTTACAACATTCATGACATGGTCAGTGACATCACTGATGACATCACTGATGACATCTCAAATGCCATCACTGATGACATCATCCATTGAATGTGGTTTCGTTCGATATTTAAATAAGTATTGTATACATAGGAATCTGCAATTAAGAATAAGTGGGAATATAAGTGTTTAGATGAGGGATTTACTAGTAGTGTGATTGCCTGTCTAAATGACTTATTTAAAGTGTCTCACTAAATATATGGGATAGTGATTAAACTGTGTGAATATCTGTATCGTTCTGTCTCTTGTTGTGTAAACTAATGCATAAGTTGGTTACTACCTATGTGAAACTCTATATTCGTTTTTAATTAGTTAAGTGAGTATTTGTATGGGAGAGTGAATGTATGTGTGGTTGGGTGGGAGGTGTGTGATTATCCAAAGGTTTGTAAATAGTTGTTTTAGTAGGTATATGAGGTTCTGATTGCATGTGTAAACAGTTCTTTGGTTAGTGCATATCTTTATGGCTGAGATGATGAGTAAATATATTTCTCAATGACACATGTCCAACAAAGTACAAAATAAAAGGCAATGTATGTTACAGTTCTTGTATATAAATAAGTATACATAAGACTCAGTGATGGTATAAGAGACTGTATGGAAATCTATATACTTTTAATAGTGATTTTATAACGCACTAAATATGGCTTTCTATCTATATGAATAAATAAAGTAGTGTTTGTATAAGTGTGTAGCTGAGTACATGTAAGTTTGATCAATCATTTCCATAAGTGAGAAGGATGGCTGCAGAAGTGAATAGGATGTGTGCTGGTGTGTAATGTCGACATAGGTGTATAAGTATATTTAATAGTGTTCTATTGATCTTTGTCAGCATGTATGAGTGTGTAGTTCTACAAATCAGTGAGTGGGTTTTTAGAAGGTTGTATTGGTGTGTCATTGTTTTAGACATGGTACTCAATATTTTATACTGAGTGATGAAAGGTTGATACTAGTGAATGATGAGGTGTATCAGATTGTCACGTGGATGATGTCATCAGTGATGTCATTTGAGATGTCGTCAGTGATGTCATCAGTGATGTCACTGACCATTTCATGAATGATGTAAAATGTGACATCATCAGCAGTGGATTGCGGGCGCGCGAGTTATAGTTAGCACACCTAACTATAACAGAGGAATTTCAAAGGTTTTGTACGGGAAACATCCTTTACAACGAAACTTTTACAACGCAGAGCATTTACAACGCAGGTTTTACAACGAAAACCATTACAACGCATTGCGCTGGGGGGCGCTCAAGGATAGGGAATAGATTTAATTTACTATCCAACACCTTCCCTAGTGTCCACGGGGACTGGAGTTGGAATAGTAAATTAAACTATTTACTATCCAGCACCCCAAAGCGCTATGCATTGTAAAGGTTTGCGTTGTAAAAACCGTGTTGTAACAGCATGCATGGTAAAAGCATGTGTTGTAACATCATACATCTGTTTTGTACAAGTAAAATGTCCAGCTAACTATAACACCCCTATAACCTATGGTTTTTTCAGTGAATTTCTAGGGTTTTTTATATGCTAATTCCTAACTATAACATGTCTGAAAGCTATGATTGTTTTCAGAGAATTTCATAGGTTTTTTAAATGCGAATTCCTAACTATAACATGTCTGAAACCTATGTTTTATTCAGTGAATTTCAAAGGTTTTTTTATGACAATTCTTAAATGTATTATTTGTTATATTAATTTTTTGATACTAATTTACTACATTTTTTCAAACTATTTATTTTTAGACATTTAATTTACATTACATTACATATTTGTAAGATAAATTGAAATTTTTTTTAAAAAAAATATTGAAATTCTAATATTGGTTTTTATCATCTTTTTTAAATATATTTATAATATTTTCTTTATTGTTTTTTTTTCAAATATTTTGGGGGAGTCCCGCACCCAAAGCGTACCTTTCTTGATCAATGCGCGGAACCTTGCCGCCATTTTAGGATTGTTGTGTAGGATCCACATAGGATGTGCTTTGGATGCGTATTTTCATGCGCTATTGCTATGCGACCTGTACGCGACTCCAAGCGCATACGTGACATATACGTAATACTTTACGCGACGCTTGCGCGCTTCCGCCTGACGTCATATACATGTTGGACGTGGTGGGTGCACGACTCCCGTGAAATGTTTTAATGTTTAAAAAAATATATATATATATGTGTTTAATATAAATATAAAGGCAAGACATTATCGGAGGTAATCATAAAAATAATATTCTTTTGCTTTTAATCAATCTATATTACTTTTAAATGCACTTTCGGGAAGTCGAGTTGGGTGCGTGGTGCCTGTGCGCATGGTGCGCGGACCCCATGTGACCTCAAAAATAAGAGATTTGATTGGTTCATGACACTTCCTATTCTAACTATTGAAGGATCCCACCCATTTCAATCATTCTTCTTAGACCTTCTTGGGAGCAACATCTCTCTGCTGAGAAGAACTTTTTTGGGGGAAATTGGACATTTGTTATTACTTGCAATGGCTTCAGGACAGCAGCCACCATCTGATTCTGACCACTCTTCAGATAAGGAATTTGTTCATGAACCTCCACATCCTGAGAGGTTCACCTCAATGGTGTGGAAGTTTTTTTCAATACTGGAGGGACAAAAGAAAGAGAATGCTTTCATGTGAAGGATCTGCAAAAGGATGCTGTCAAGAGGTGACCCCATGAAAAAATACTCTTGTGTGACTGCAAGTATGTTGAAACATCTAAACACACAGCATCCTGTGAACTTGGCAAAGGAGGAAGGTAGAAGATTGGCTCAAAACCCTCCAGCTGCAGTTCCAAGTACTTCTGCTACTGCTTTGTCCTCTCAACATCTGGACATACGTCTCCAATTTACCAATAAAAAGATACACTGCGTTAATGTAACAGATTTCTCTGTTACGGAGAGCAGTCTGTGGATTTGGTTTGCCGAGCAATAGACAACCATCGGTGCTAGAGAGGTTTTTTTTTCCCCTGAAGTTCATTGTTTTGCACCTCCAGTTCTCTTTTTTACCTTTAAAAAAATAACAACAAAAAAAACAAAAAAAATCAGAAAATCACAAAAAAATCAAAAAATAAAAGATTCATCAACAAAAAACGTATTTTCAGAACTAACTTCTTTGGTTAAAAAAAGAGCTATATTTGTATGATACTTTGTGAAAGTTTAGACGAATGTATGTATAGTGCATAATTGATTGAAAGAATGCATTAGTAGTATATGGCGAATGTATAAGTGCAGAAAAATAAGGAAGTGCTGCAGCATGACACTGTAAGCTCTTTAGATGCAGTGTGCTGTGGTACTTCCGAAGAACAGGGATGCAACATATGTTCATACATATGTTGCAAGTCTATGCTTCCCTCTGCACTGCTGCTTAAACTGCAGCCATGTGGTGACACAGGCACCCTTGGACCAGGATATCTGTGTTGTGTGGTTTTTGTTTTTGTGCAGGAAGACACACCTGTGAAGGCATTTTTCTCCTTCAATGTATGCTGTGCATTGTAGCATACACTGAAAGAGAGAAAATGAGGAGAAATTAAAATATCTCTCCTTGTTGTGCCTTGCTACACCAATTGAAGGATGGTGCAGCATTCGCACACATGTCCAGATTTATGATTTCTGATAAATCTGGAGATGTGTTTTGTTCTATGAGTGTTCTGAGCAAACACGCACAGCAACACCTATAGAACGCCCTTTAAACGCAAAATGGTATGTATGATGAGGTCGTATTTACATGAAGTAGAAAAGGTACACAGAGTGCTTTTTCCTCTCTTTGTAAATCTGAAAGAGTGTCTTGTGCTATAACTATGTTACGAAAAAGTGACATATTATTAGCACAGGATAATTTGCCCCATAAGTGCTTAGGTATTAGCATACTGTTACAATAAGAACATATTGCTA
This sequence comes from Lissotriton helveticus, assembly GCF_964261635.1. Lineage (NCBI taxonomy): Eukaryota > Metazoa > Chordata > Amphibia > Caudata > Salamandridae > Lissotriton > Lissotriton helveticus. Next base: position 44,650,751 of record NC_136063.1, read on the forward strand.
GTTAATTGTATAAAAAATGGCATGAGAGTAACATGAGGTAAGCACAGAGTTATGTCTCCAAAAATGCTCAAAGAAGAATGATTGAAATGATTGCGGTCCTTCAATAGGTACAACGGGAAATATTATGAACCAATCGAATCTTTTTTTTTCAGGTCACACGATATCCTATCACAGGGAGATTCCAAAACTACATAGGTATAAACTGGGTGTTTTGAAGAGTGTATTAATACTTTGTTGCTTCTTGCAGATCTGCTTTCATAGTATATAAAGAAATTAACTTGTACTAGGGTTAATGGCTAGGCCAATTCTTAACTATATTAGTAATAAGTAGAGTAATTTCAGTACTGCAAAGAGAGAACAAGATAAATGTATAAGTACTTAGGTTTTGGCAAAGTGATAGGACATGTTTATAGTTTAGTGAAGTAAAGGAGTGGGGCCTGATGTAACATATGCAAACACATTCTATGATGTTTTTTAAAATTGAGGAATTTAGTCTTTTTTTATCCTGAAAGTCCCTGGGCCCTACTAGCCCACCATGTCTCTATTGAACACCATACAGGTTGCAGAGAGGTGCTTTGAAGCCATGTCCCATTTTATACCTCTCTGCAATGCAACTCTCTGGCATTTTCTACACATATCTGGTGGGTTACTTGGCCCACAGGGACACTCAGTATTCATGCTAACTTTATCTTGTAACTTACAATGCCCACAGAGCATCTTTCCACACATATATACTCTGTCCACCCCCCCCCTTTCTTCACCTGTGTGCAAACAGAGGCCATTGTGCATTTTAATACTTAGTTAAAGTTACCTTCACAGTAATAGAAATAAAAAAAATGCTACACAATTTTTCAGTTGTTTTTTATCATTTAAATTTCTGAGAATTTCATATTTTAGAATTAGGATCTGTGAAAGAATCTGTGAAAGAGAAGAAAAAATACAGATATACTATATAATATTATAGTTTTTTACAACACAGCATAATTTTAACATTTTATAAATTATTTTCTTTCCCTTTTTTGCTGTTTTCAGAATATATTGAATTTCACTAGGAACTGTGATTTCAATCGTACTCAGCACATGACAGCGGGCAAAAAAAAACAATCAATAAGATTGTTAAAAAAAAAAACTACATCCTCAATAACAATCCAAAAAATACAAATCACACTTAAATGCTTTCTTCTAAGAAAACATTCTTACTTGAATATGAAAGAACACAAATAATGATACAATGAAAATGTATTATTATTACTTTTCATACACTGTAAATAATGTTCTTTAAAAATATTTGCTGACAGAATGTGCAAGAAAAGTCCTTAAGTTTAATGGATACTTTTCCTCTAGGCCAAATGATATTCTTGAAATCCTTTATTTTGAAATTGTCCAAGTGTAATCATGTTAATACATATTAATAAACTCTGCAGAGGCCGAATTATGTTCCTAAAACTTTGGCTTTAAAAATATTAGGTATGAATTTGGTAATTCTTTAGGCAAACGTTGTTTAAAAACCAATTGAGCATCATAACAATGTGTCCATCCTTTATCACTTTTTAAATAGGCAGTGTAATGTCCAGATGTTGTAGAAGGACTATCATGGAAAATAATTGCTACTGCTACAAAAGTTCTTCCTGATATTGATACTTGAGTTGCTACAAAATGTTTAATTAAAGTCTCCAAATTTTCTTCCATCAGCTGTACAACATTGCATCATTAAAATTATATATTGTCCATATCTTTCTATAAATAATGTTGATAACATTTCTGATTTGCATTGGCTGCACTCCATGTTTTGATTTGCTGCTTTAACTATTTTGTTGAAAGACACTGATTTACAGTCTGGTAATGTCAAATATATACATATTTCAGTGTCTATGTTAGTGCTACATGTAACCAAACAATTTTCACATTGATGTTCCCATTTATAACAAAGGCCAAAAAGATTTTCAATTTCTATGCCTTAATTTTCCAATAAAGTAAGCATATATATTAGAAATTCCTGAGCATCTTGTTGGATATTCAGGGTAATTTGTGTAGAACCAGAATATATATCCAATAGATTATGAATATCAGAAACGCTTTGTATTTTACTTTTATAAGTACTCAATTTTTAATAAACAGAATGCAACAAGGAACACATTTTTATTTCCCGATTCTCCATACTTTGCTGTTGCAAACTTTGCAAAGAAAAAAAACAACATTGACCACTACTTTAGCATAGCAGTTGGTACCTGAACTATTTTCAAGCTGGCCAACACTCCATTCAACCGTGTCCTTTTTCTTTTTGCTTGCAATCACAACATTATCTTGTTTTTTTTCTTCTCTATACCTTCAATACAGATAGTCTCATACCTTCTTTTTTGATCTATCACACGCTTTTCAATTACAAGATATTGACTTAAATTAGGAGCATACACTCTTCTTAACCTTTTATACTCTTTTACACAGTTTGCATCTGCAGTAATCTTTGTCTCAACAAAATCAATCAAATCAAATCCAGATAAAGTTCTGACTCGGGACAAAGCAACATATGCCATACCACACGGTACTTCCAATGTTCACCAAAGCACTGTCTACACTTAAACCTTGAGATTTATGAATAGTCACTGCATATGCCAGAGAAACTGGAAACTGTTTTCTACGGACATATAAATCTTTAACAAGCAAAAAACGAACTGAACAACAACCAATTTGTTTCACTTCTCCAATCTGATCAAATTTAATTTTTAAAAATTCAATTCCATCTTCATCCTGATAATTAACAAAATCCACAACTTCGCCCATTGCTCTATTAACTAAACCTTTTTCTACATCTAAGTTACTCCTTAGAATTACCCAACAGTTTATACATGCATTTCGATTCTTTTCTAAACCAGCAGTTTTAGATAACGATTTTTCTAAAAGATTCCCATTTTGTTTTCAACTTTTCTGTGAACATAATAGTGATTCCTTCATGTTCTATTTTATCAATGGCTTCCATGTTTATTATTTCTTCATTTTCCAGCTTAAAAAGTTGTTCATTGAATATAGAACACTCATGCAGTGTTGGCATTAAGCAGATTACAGATTTGTTTTCTGCAATTTTCGTATATATTTTCTCAGGAACTATATTTTTATTTGGAAACAAATTGGAAATTAATTGTCTCTGCAAAGCTTGCTTGCCAGCACTCCACAATTCTTATATCTTGAAGAATAGCTCCATAATAAACATAATTTGCCTGTCGCATATTTGTAATGAGTTCTTTGTATTCAAAATATGACCAAACGTTAACGCTTCCAACGCTTCCAAAAACTTTCTGGTGTCTTCATGCACAAGTGTTTTAAATACTGGTTTTCCCTTTATGGGAGTAAGTTGCAGTAGATCTACAAAAAAGTATGACATGTTTTTCTCCAAATAAGACATCGTACTCTGTTTTAAGAATTTGCTATATTCTTAAATGCACAAAAGCAAGCATTAAGTTTGAGACAATGCTTACCTCATCAATAATCAGAAGTTTCATTTTCTTAAGCATTTCACAACAAGCTTCTCCAGATATCTTCAGACATGGAGAACATGGCGGCTAGCAGCAGCAGCTACTCGGGAGGCTCCGAGACACGGACGGCGTTTTCGGCGTTTACAGCGTTTTCCTGAGTAATTTCATCGATGATTGGGTAGGGGAGCAGCATACAAGTTCCGGGCAGTGATACTGGAGAACTGAGACCTTTTCGCCGGCTATTTAGAGGTTTCGGACACAAAGGCTGGGTTTTCAGCTTCGGCTCCGCATTAGTGCGAACGGCAGTTTTCTGTGTCTCTGTAATCGACCGTGGCGCTCTGCAGGGCTGTGCAGGGCTGCAAATTCCTCTAGATTGCCAGGAGTATTTTTCAAAAGCAAGCGAGCTCTAGGAGGGGTAAAGGACCTTGCTGGAATGGCCAGAGACACCGGGGCCGATGCCGCTATTGCCGGTGAAGCCTCATCGACACCAGACATGGATAAGGAGGTGAGGGGGCTCAAAGAAAGCAGGACTGAAAGCAGGACTAAATGAGGAGTTGCCCAGTGGTTTAGAGCTGCATTAGAGGTGAGAAGGGGGTCCAGTGCAGCCTCCAGAATCTCGCATGCAGGCAGAGACCAGGGGCTGACTCATTCCTATGGACTTCATTCCCCAGAATCCACCAGGGCAGGCTCTCAAAGAAAGTCCAGGTTGATAATACCCCACCTAGTGGTCCAGTAGAAGTTGCATTATTAGATTCAAGGGGTGATTTACAAGGTCCACAAGCCTTGGGATATAGTTTAAGAAGTAAGAAGCGAGATGTGTCGACTTATAAAATTGCTAAAAATCCTATATCGGTAAAAAAAGACATGCCGCTTCCGAAGAACAAAGTCCCGCTTTCCATAAATAAACCACCCCTCTCTTCTAAAGCTAAGATAAAACCGAAGAGGAAGAAAGGTGATAATTCATCCCCCCCCAAGCATTGATAAAAAAAACAAAGCCTGCCCCCCCACTCAAACAATATTTTAAAGTGATACCTCCTATCCTAGGTTTAAAACCAGTATCCAGGGGTCTCACCCTCACGAATTCTAGCTTTCCAGAGGGATTTTTGAGCCCGAATAGGTACCAGCCCTTGGTGGACCAAGGGGACATAATAGATATGCAGAACTCATGGCTAAATGATATGCTGGATAGACCACAAGCCGGATTGACAACATCAAGTAATGATGATCTATTCCCTAATGAAAATAAAGACTCCCAGCTAAAATTGGAGGAAAACACTCAGGTGGGGCCGAGCCAATATTAGGGAGCTTGGAAGTGGACACATCAGATGAGGGTGATAAAAACCCCAAGGACTAGTCAGTTTTGTTAATGTTAAGGGCTGTAAGCCATGAAATGAGGAATGGTTTCAAGGTCTCACAGAGTAATCAACAAGAAATGAAATCTTACTGTGAGAAACTAGAGGAGAAAGTTGATGCATTAGCTGTTAGAACTACAGCTCTAGAATCAACAGTTATAGACCTAAAAAAGTTAGCTTTGCAACATACAAAGAAAATAGAGGATATAAGACTGAGAGATCAGGGATATCAGGAAAAACTGGAATCCATTGAAAAGGCTCAAAGAAGAAATAACGTTTGCTTATTGAAAGTACCAGAAGGGGCAGAAGGGGATAACATCGCTGAGTTTGTAGTCAAGTTAATCAAACAAGCCACAGAAATTGAAATATCCAAGCAAGATCCAATCAAGGATATTCAGAGAGTCCACAGAGACCCTTATAGACTGAAGTCAAATAAGACAAGGCCAAGAAAGATTCTGATTCATTTTTTAACATATTCTTTGAAGGATGAAATTCTTAACAGAGCCTTAAAGAGCAGTTCACTTGTAGTGGAGGGGATTACCTTTCAAATAGGAGTAGACATTTCTTCAATCACGGTGTACAGACAGTGGGAGCTAGGGAAATTACTTGATCCATTTAGGCTGCATGGCACAACAGTACAGCTGCAATTCCTGGCATCTTTAAAGGTTATGTTTAAAAACAAAATGAGGGTGTTTAAAAGAGTTGAGGAAGCAGAAATGTATTTACAATTGATATCAGAAGCCGCTCAGGAGGAAGGGGTGGTTTAAAGTCTAGTTGGTTTTCTAAGCTCCTCTACTGCTGTTTTTCCTACTATCTTCTTATCTGGGTCTTTTCTGGAATTTACATATATAGGCCTCACAAATAAAGGGCAGAACAAGGTAAAAAAAAAATGGTACAAATTGGAATAAAAAAATAAGGGGGAAAAATAATACACAAAGGGAGACAAAATTCACTATATAGATATAAATACGCCGTCCGATGTTAGGAGGCGAGCCTCAAGGCCAGAGTAGGGCCAAGAAGAAGAAGGGTGGTTCTCCAGTGAAGCACTAGGGAGAGGAAGGGGAGGGACGGGTTTGGGAGGGTAGGGAAGCTGTACACAGGGTGGGGGGAAAAACAAAAAAAAAGTCTGTTTTAGTTAATTATAAATACCATCCATTAGAGAAGGAATGACACAGCCTAAGATAACCCAGGGCATTTATCTGAAGGTCTTGACTTGGAATTTAAATGGTCTGAGGGTAGCTTACAGACGGGAAAGAATACTTCAATACATGAAAAACGCACCAAAGCAGATTTTCATACTTCAAGAAACTCACCTTACAGAGAAAGAATTGAGGGAAGTATGTAAGAAGAAAAAATGGATTCAAGAAGTGGTCTGCACCTCTCAACAATTAAATATAACGGGAGTAGCTATCCTGGTTAAAGCAAACCCAGCCTTAGTAGTAGAGAAGTCTAGAGTTTATAATAAGGGTAGGTGGGCCATAGCTACGATTTAATATCATTCCCATAAATGTACAGTTGCTTGGTATTATGGCCCAAATTTGGATGACCCTCTCCCGCTTAGGGAAATGATGGAAGAATTACTAGAATTCAAAGATCCCCTAATTTTAGCTGGAGATTTTAATGTGGTTTTAGATCCCCAAATGGATAAAACATACAGGGACAGATCCATATATAACTCTAAAACGAGGAACATTTTGGTGAACGCTATACATCAACTAGGATGGGTGGATATTTGGAGAAAAAAATGGGGAAAAAAAGTATACTTTTCACAAAAAGAAGTTAGGCCATAAATCAAGGCTTGATTTCTTTCTAATTTCAGAGGAACTGGGGGGTAAGGTCAAGGAGGTTAAACATCTAGGCGGTCACCTTTCAGACCATTCAGCAGTTTCTTTAGGTTTAAAAGCTTTTGGGACTGCAGAGTATGAAGAGGTGGACTTTAGATCGAAGTATCTTGCTTGAGGATGATGTGACAAAAAAATTGATAGAGGAGTCAGAGGGATTCTTTGAACAAAATTTAGGAACTGCCCCAATTGAAGTTGTTTGGGACGCTTATAAGGGCTTTTTGAGGGGAGTGATTCTGGCAATCCAATCCACAATGCAAAAAAGATTTAGCACTAAGGTATCTGAAATTGAAGTAAAAATAGTTAAGTTAGAAGAAGACCTGTTAACTCAGATCCAAGAGTGTGAACCATCTATTCTTCAACAATTAGCATCATGGAAATCTGAATTAGAAGAGGTGCTGGACCCTAGACTCAAGAAACGGTGGCATGCCAGCTCTCTTGCCCATTTCGAGTATGGTGAAGCTAGTGGGAAGCTTTTGGCATGGAAAGCTAAAAAAGATCAATCCAGGAATAGAATTAAAGGTATAATGTCTGATATAATGGGTGGGATTTCAGATAGTGCGTCTGATATAGAAGAAGCCTTTTTTGGCCACTTTGAACAGGTGTATATTGAGGACTGCTTTCCCCGGGATACTTCAATTCAAGAATGGTTAGATCAATTTGCAGTCCGGAGAATTGAGGATGAATCAGCCAAAACATTAAATGAGAAGATAGATTTGAAGGAAATGGTCTCTGCGATGTATTCAGGCAAGAGAGGTAAGGCCCCAGGTCCTGATAGGCTGCCAGCAGAGCTATATAAAATCTTGGTTCCAGTTGTCGCCCCAATTCTCTGTAGGCTGTTCTCCTCTATCTTTGAGGAGGGGGGGAATCTGCCCGTATCATGGAATGAAGCAACTGCAGTACTAATTCTCAAACCATCTAAGCCAGCGGCGTTATGTGATTCATACAGGCCAGTCTCTCTACTAAATCTCGAATATAAATTCTTCACTGGGATTTTAGCAGAGAGACTGAATGGTTTTGCCGACAGATTAGTGCACGGGGACCAGAAGGGATTCATTAGAGGCCGGTCTATCCAGAGCCTGATCTTAGCACTAGTGGGAGTGATTGATATAGCATCCCTTTATAAAGTGCCTATGGCTATTATTACGCTCTATGCCTCCAAGGCATTTGACCACGTTAATTGGGTCTACTTAACTAGAGTACTAGAGAGATGCAATTTGGTAAAAAAAAATTGCAAAGCCATATCTGCAATTTATCATCACCCCACAGCTGGAGTACTGGTTAATGGCAATCTTTCAACACCTATAACTATCAAAAGAGGGACTAAACTAAATCAGGCAAGATGTAAACATTGTGCCCTTTAGATTTAGAAATTGGGAAAGGAAAGTATCATTTTACGCCGACGATATGTTAATATACACTTCAGATCCAATTCAGGCAATTCCGATAATATATAGAGCAGCTACCCAGTTTGGTCAGCTTTCTGAATATCAGATTAACCAGGCCACAACAGAGTGCATGTTTTGGGATTTAGAATTCCAGCTTTCCATTTAAAAAAATGAGATAAGATATCTAGGGATCCAAATTACCCAGGATATTGTAAAATTAACAGATAGAAATCTAGACAAAGCAAGGAAAGCAATCACGTAGTGCTTAAAGGGCTGGTCTCTTCTTCCTCTTACATTGATCGGAAGGGTAAACATTATAAAAATGATGTTGCTTACTAAATTGATTTTCTTGTTTCAAAATATCCCTCTAGCCTTTAATGAAGCGAAGCTCCGAGTAATTAAAGCTACATTTAATTCCTTTGTATGGGCCTCAAAGGGCATCAGGATTTCATGGAGGAAATTGCGTAGGAAAAAAAAAAGGCGGTTTGTGTGGGTCCAGACCTAAAGATATATGCGTGGACCTTACTACTTAAAGCAGGGATCTTGCTTTTTAATTCTCCAGATGGATCAGAATAGGGTATAATGTTTAAAGAAATGCTGACAAGAATCCAAGGGGGTTTAAAAGGGTTCCTGTATAAATATGGTGACCAGCGCTTTTTTAAAAAGGTTCGATTGAAGACGTTGAGCGATATGGCTTTTACTTGGGCTAGAGTAAGGAAAACCCTAAAGCTTACATACCATTCAGCTATGGCTCCTATTTGGGATTCCCCCGGCTCCCCAGAGTGGACCAAGGATATTCTTGCAAAACCTTTGCTGGCTGCAGACATTAAGTATTGGTCTCAGTTAATGCCTGATGGGATGCTTGCATCATGGGAGGAGATCTCTAGTGTGTCTGAAAACAATTTATCTAAGTTTAAATACTTTCAAATAAAGAGCTGGAGCCAGGCGGTAGGATCGCAAGTAGGGAGAACAAACGCTTTGGAGGAGTTGTTTCAAGGGTAGAACAGGAAGATAAGGACAGCAACTCTCTATTGGCCATTTTGGAAGCAGACGATGTGGATTTCACTCTACCAGCTCATCTATGGGGAGATCATATTCCGGACGTCGATTTGGAGAAGATATGGCAAGTATCCTTTGACATACTACAAACTACAGTCTCTCCTGCCAATTTAAAACAAAATCATTTTTTCTCTTTCACAGAGTGTATTGGTCCCCTGCTAAGCTTGCTAAATTAACAAAAGGCAGTATTCCTTGCTGCCCAAAATGTAAGCTGGAAAAGGCGGACGATCTGCACATGTTTTTAACCTGTCCGGTCCTGTATACATTTTGGTGTGCGGTATTTGAAGGTATGGAAAGTATGTTGAAATTTAAGATACAGGTTAGTACTTTACTTATATTTTTTGGTATCACTTCGAACTAAGAATCAATCTTTCGAGATGGCAATAAGCTGATGTTTTATTTAATTATTTTAGCTCATAGAGAAATCTGTAAATTATGCTTAAAAGATACCGCTCCAACTTATTTAGACTGGATTAAGGCAATTAAATATACTTTAAAATTAGATAGTATAAAGTGGAAGAGTAAAAAGCACTTCTGGTCTCCATGCATTGCTTGGTTGGATACGCTTTAAAAAAAAATCAAGGTCCAATGATTATGCCTTTTTGTGGAACAATATACCCTAAGATCAGTTCCATGGTGGTCAGTTAGAAGAACTGAACTGTTTGTTATTTCATCAGGGTATCTGCAAAAAGTGCTTCCAATAAGATCTCCGGAGTTTTCACAACATTCTCGGGTATATCTGCTGTAAGTGAATGGTAACAGGTGAATGTACTTCAAGAACATCTTTTGGCGTATAAGGACTAAAAAAATAAATAAAAAAAAGCTTCCCAAGATAGCTTGTGATATTCCAATTTGTTTTCATGCTCCACAGGTAGCATAAGTAAACAATGCAATGTATTTCTGTAGATAATTGGTGATTACTTTAATTAAGAAACTTTTTCCTGTTCCAGCTTGCCCACTCACATACATTCAGATAGGTTGAAATGATGTGCATACTTTCTTTTCATGAACTAATCCATGGTCAATCTGTTGTCTCACTCGCAGATATATTTCTTTCTTTTCAACATTAAGTCCATAATATATTCTTGAGCTTGATGCATTGCTGTTCCCACCTCATTTATAGTGATTGCTGCTGCATTTTCAACAATTAGTTGCCTTGTGGATCTTGATTCAGTGGAGCAGAAGTTTGACTGTATTGAGAACTGTCTCTAGCAATCTCAGCTGCAATAGTAGCTTGTTGATCAATTTCATCCTTCAACATTTTCACATAATTTGCAAAAACAGTACATTCTATGGTATCTTTCTTCATGAAAATCTCCAAATAATTCCAATTCTGAACGCCACGGTTTCAAAAGTTGCAAAAGTGATAAATAGTAAAATTCTCTTTTATCAGCAGTGTTGCAACTCAGTTTCCTGTGATTAACCCCTTCCATGTGTCGGGCGGCCGTCCGACGTCACGGTGGGCGTGTGCGCAGGACAGCCGGGGGCCGTCCGAACCACGCCCACGCCGTAAATCACCCGCACCGCGGCGGAATTTTCCCCGCGGTCAAGGGGTTAATTAAATTTCCTTTCCTTTGTTTCACCAAACATCCATCGGAATGAATCACTGCATATTTTCCATCATTGATGTTTTCTGTAGTATTCCGTTTAAAAGTGTAGTTTTGCAGCACTTCATAGAGACATATGTTCTCAAGATGATGACTTCTATTTGGATAATATGTGTCCAACATATTTGTTTTCACAATATCTGTACTGTCCGAATATTTTTCTGCTAAATATTCGATTTCTTGAACAGATTTAAGGACCCTATTTCGCGTTGCAGCAAGACCTAGACTCACCCAAATAATTCTTCTAGATTTTGAGTTTAGACTTGCAGATGATAACCGATCTGAGCATTCATACGCTCACATTTCTCGATGAGATAACATCTTCAAACTGAAACTGTATACTTTCTTACTTAGACTCTTCTCTCGAGAAATCTCTTCCCACATTTATTTCAATTCCGTCTTTTCTGATTTTGTAATGTAGGCTGTTACATATCGAGTAACAGCAATGGAATTGTCCGCAAGGTACTGAATATCCATGTTAGCATTCCACATGGACAGATAACTGGATTGTAATCATTTATGTATTTTGACTCTTTGATTCCTCTCAACTTGTAGGTATATTTTGGAGACTTTCTTGTGATGGTATGTCTCATAGATGACATAAAACTGCTTACTCTTCCTTTGGATATTACAGGACATGGAAAACCAAAACGACATTTGGTATAAAACTTTTCCTTAGACTTGTACGTTCGTCTACAGTATTTTCAACAAGGATGGCTTTGGAATCGTAAGACTTGTTGTCTTAAGTTGTTTTCTTTTGTGCTTTTGGGTATAGCACATGTGGCATATTCTTCAATAAAAGACAAATCAGTATCATCCAAATCTGTTCCAAATTCGGGGGCATCCTTGATCCATATCAGTATATGTATATGAGGAGCACCTCTTGCTTGACACTCCTTTCTCCAAAAGAAATCCACAACTTCTCCAAGAGGAGGATTTTTCTTATTGCAGATAAAATACATCATAGCTTCAAATCTATGATTGAAATACCTGCATCCATTAACTGGATCCAAAGAGCACAATTCTCCAGGTGTCTTGTATTCAATATTTTTTATATTCGAATGTGCCTTTTGAAGAAATTCACGTAAATCATCCCAGAGTATTCAGCACAGCTTAGGGTAAGGAACCATGTAGGAGTTCCTAAGTTCCTTAGCATACATTTAAGTTCTCCATGACGATGGTACCAATACTCATTAGTTCCACGCCGACATGCCATCAGATTAATTAGCTGAGATTCTAAATGATCATCTCTCTGGTGTACTTTATCCATAAATTCCTTTGCAGAAACATTTTGCAGATGTTTTCAATATGTGATTGACTGCATATGAAAGTCCAGACGAGTCACTCTCAAACAAAAGATGAAATATATATGGGATATTCTGCTTACAATCTTGTTGTCTGATAATCAGATGCAGGAATCTGCACAGGTCGTTCATCATATCGTCCTCCTTTTCATGATAGGAACAATTGCGGGAAACAACGAGCTTCTAAGCTTTCTTCCCATACACTCATGGGACTTCCCTTTGCTTTTTTCATTTGGAATAAACCAATAGTATTCCCCATCACTTCTTTTGAATGAAGTGGACACTGTAATGCTGATAGATTTCTTCACTTCTGGACATGTCCACTTTTTCAATTTGTCCACTTGAAGTTTCAGTATCTTCTGCTAAAAGTATTTTGTCTTCTCCCACATACACATTTTTATAGTACTCATTGTTTTTTATCAGATACAATGTTGCCTTTTTCACATTCCTAACATCCACTAATTCTTGCCAGATTTTCTTGCTCTTAGGTTCATTTTCTACATTCTCTACACCAATAGTTTCAATATTTTTCTTTAAATCTAGAGGCAAATATACAACTCATTCCTTTTAATCATCTCAGTACATCTGAAGGAGGCAATTTACCTGTTTTAGGCTCCATACATACAATAGCCTGAAATGGATGCACTCATTGAAAGAGAATAGACTCATAGGTATTTAAATATATCAGTTCTGGAGGAATAGTTACCAACTCTAGATTATTATGGACAGCTCTAGTAGGCATTTTATTATTATCTAATTTATTATAACAATATTTACAAATACGCTGATCAGAACCCAAATGAAAACAATTCTCTACCAACAAATAAGTTGCAAATTCCTTCAATATATCATTATTTTTTTTCTTCACTTTTTCACTTTTTAAATACAGATGAACAGTCTTAGTCTGATTGTTATAGTTTAGAGTTTGCCAACAACAAATACAAGAATAATTTAGTCTTTCACCTGAAATCACATTAAACTTTGTAATTTGTTCTTCAACATGTTTTGTACTAGTACATTGCACATTCTCTTCAATATTTTCTTCTATTAATGTATCAGTTTCTGCACTCTCTTGTTCAGGACCAAAGTAACAAACCTCAAGTTTTTTAATGAATTCCTTTGTTGTCTTACCGGAAGACTTCTTCTTTTTACCCACATGATGTTGGTCATCCAATACTTGTTTAATGATGAGAAACAATATCTGTAAAAATAAACATAAATAAATGAATTTTAATAAAATTATAAACCACCGTGCCGGCCATGTCAGCCACCGCCGTGCCGGCCATGTCAGCCACCGCCGTGCCAGGCCCGGCCTGGGACCGCCGTGCCGGCCGTGACAGCCACCGACGGGTGTTCACTCGCCTGGCACGGCGGTGGCTGACATGGCCGGTATGCCGGTATGCCAGTCCCAGGCCAGGCCTGGCACGGCGGTAGTGGACATGGCCGGCATGGCGGTGGCTGACATGGCCGGCACCCCGGTCCCAGGCCGGGCCTGGCACGGCGGTAGTGGACATGGCCGGCACGGCGGTAGCGGACTTGGCCGGCACGCCGGTCCCAGGCCGGGCCTGGCACGGCGGTGTCTGACATGGCCGGCACGCCGGTCCCAGGCCGGGCCTGGCACGGCGATAGTGGACATGGCCGGCATGGCGGTGGCTGACATGGCCGGCATGCCGGTCCAAGGCCGGGCTGGTCCGGCCGGTGTATGGTGGATGATGCAATGTGACTGTAAGGGGGGTCATGAACTGCCATGTCCATTGACTACATCTAAAGGGTGTGTAGGCCTGCACCTCACCCGCAGAATACGTGCCCCGCCATGGTGGCGCCAGTGATAGAACATTGTTGCAACTGAAGCATCCGTGCCGGAAGCTTGCACGTGCGGTTGCAGATGTGTGACCGTGACGGTCCGTGCACATGCAGCCAATGGTAAGAGGGAACGCTGGCCGCGTATGGCCAATCGAAAGTAGCGGAAGCAGTGCACCGCAACACCAGGGCCAGTCATTGGCCCTTTTACGAACACGCATCCAGGGCTGACCAATTGCTGGCGACGTATGCCACTGACACGTGCTGAAGGCCCTATATATGTGTGATGTCAAAAAGCACACATCCTACCCTGGGTACCAGTGCTGCCTGTTCACCTCGACCTGCTGCTGCTGAGCTGACCGCCGACTGCTGCCTGTGACCATCACCTCGACCTGCTGCTGCTGAGCTGACCGCCGACTGCTGCCTGTGACCATCACCTCGACCTGCTGCTGCTGAGCTGACCGCCGACTGCTGCCTGTGACCATCACCTCGACCTGCTGCTGCTGAGCTGGCCGCCGACTGCTGCCTGTGACCATCACCTCGACCTGCTGCTGTTGAGCTGACCGCCGACTGCTGCTCTAGTGCCATACTCCGTGATCTTGCCATGTCGAGAGTCAAAGAGATCCCGTCTCGTCCCTTCACCGACGCGGAGCTTGATGTCCTCATTGATGGTGTGCTCCGCAACTTTGGACGGCTCTACGGCGCACCCGGACAAGTGGTAAGTGCAGTGTGGGACATGTTGGTGTGCATGAGGTGGTGAATGACTCCTGGCTTCTGCAATCTTAGCTGTGTACTGTGGGCTCGACATATTTTTCGGATTGTGCATGGCTGCTGACAGATACGTGTTGCCCCTATCTGTGTGACAGGCCAACTGTCCACTGACTTGCACCCTTTTGTCTCCCATCATGGTAGGTCAAGCTGCACCTTCGCAAGGATGTGTGGAGGAGCATAGCACGTGATGTACGGGCATTGGGGGTGTGCAACAGACGACATACACACTGCCACAAACGCTGGGACGACATTTCCAGGCTGAGCAAGAATGTAGCGGAAGTGACACTGGGGATGATTCCAAGGACGCCACGTCTGGCCCGACGCTCCATGACCCCTCTCATGCACCGTATCATTGCTGTGACGCATCCTGACCTGTCCGAACGGCTGAGTGTGGATCAACAGCAAACTAGCGGTGAGCAGACTGTCTGTGTATGTTACTTGGGAGTGCAATGCATGTATTGGTGCCCAGACACAGTATTGACTTCCGTGGTGCGTATGTATCGCTGCGATGCCATGTTGGTGCCATTGGGTGAGTGTAATTTGGCATACAGGTCCGGCATGTTGACACGCCACGTGCTTAGTAGTTGAGTATTTAAGCACATGCCGTAGTGGTCCGTGGCCCCATGGCAAGACATGTGTGCAGATGTACATGCTCCTGCCCTGTCCGCATGCTGTACATGTGTCACGGCCACCAACGCTTATGTAATGTGAGGATGATTGGTAGAGGTGGGCCGTGTGCAGGATGGGGGCTAGGAGAACTTTGTCAGCTATTGAATTAGGGATTCCTTGGCCTTCTGTACGTGAGTGTGCCCATGACTTACACCTCTTTTCTGTGCATTTCAGCTTTTGGCAGAGGGCACTCAGCCACAGACGGCGGAGATGAGTGGAGGCAATGCATCCGGATCAGACTTCGCGCACACGCAGACTGACACAGAGGAGGGCAGCGCCAGAGAGGGGGACAGGACTGTCCCTGAGGACTCGCATTTGGAGACACCATCGTCCTCATCTTCCGACAGTCATGGTGAGCCAGCACTGTTGTCACAGAGTGGGAGTGGGCATTCAACACCTTCGGTCGGGACACAGCACACAGGGCCCACACTGCCGCCAACTGCACCATGTACTGTTCGTGCACGCAGGAGTATGGAGAGCAGAGTTCGCGTTTGTGCTGAGGCTGTTGATCTGCTGCGACAGCTGTGTGTGGGGCAGACCAATATGACAAATGCTTTCCAAGACCATGATAGGAAGTTGGGGCAGGTGGTGGCATTCATGGAAGGGATGCATGGCAATCTTGCTGGTCTACACAGGACAGTTCAGTCATTGGCAAGCAGTGTGTCGTCTGCCATTGTACAGTCGCATGGACACGGTGCTACTTCTGTTTCCCCATCTACACCACTGGATGTCTCAGGTGGGAGTGAATATTCTGACCAGGACTGTAATACAGGTTATTGCACTAGAAGCAGTGTCAGACAGCACGTCAGGGCACGGAGGGCACAGACACCATCCCCTAGGTCTGCAAAATCTGTTAACAAAGACAACGTCAGATACACTGGAGTACACACACAGGATCCACAAGTGGTGTTGGGGGACATGCCTTCACATGCTACACAGGCATTCCACACAAAAGGTACTCCCAAGGCAAGGGATACTCCCAAGTCCATTGACACTCCCTTGGACAAGGACAGTCAGAGGACAAAGGCACCTCAAAGAAGCAGGGAGAGTCCCAAGGGCAGGCCCACAACAGAGGAAGGGGCCACTCCCAAGGACAGGGACAAGGACAGTCAAAAGACAAAGGCACCTCCTAAGAGCAGGGAGAGTCCCAAGGGCAGGGCCACAACAGAGGAAGGGGCCACTCCCAAGGACAGGGACAAGGACAGTCAAAAGACAAAGGCACCTCCTAAGAGCAGGGAGAGTCCCAAGGGCAGGCCCACAACAGAGGAAGGGGCCACTCCCAAGGACAGGGACAAGGACAGTCAAAAGACAAAGGCACCTCCTAAGAGCAGGGAGAGTCCCAAGGGCAGGCCCACAACAGAAGAAGGGGCCACTCCCAAGGACAGGGACAAGGACAGTCAAAAGACAAAGGCACCTCCTAAGAGCAGGGGGAGTCCCAAGGGCAGGCACACAACAGAGCAAGGGCCATCACCCAAGGGCAGTGACACACACAGAGAGAAGATGTCTTCTGGAGACAGGTACACCACAGACTACAAGTCTGCTGCCAGGAACAGGGCACCGTCCAGGGCACAGGGAAAGTCCAGAGTCAACACTCCTCCTACGGATAAGCACATCCTAGGGACAAGGCTTCTCCCATGGACACTGGCGCAATCAAGGACAGGCATACATCACCCCTGGCTGCACTGAGGCTGATGTTGTTGAAGGAACAGAAAACAGATGTCACCGCAGCGGAGTCCCCCATACCTCCACTCACATCCAGGCCAGTCAGAAGCAGAGGATGGAGTCCCCTGTTGTTGCATCCCCCATTACACATGATTCTGAGTCCAGGCGGCAGGCACACAGCAAACGACAAGCAGGCTCCAGCACGTCCCAAGAAAGCCGATCCCCGGAAGCAGATGCTCCAGCTATGGTGGGTGATAATTCATTTGAGTCCCCACCACTTGCCAGTCCTGTCCTGTCCAGGGTGCACTCACATATCCCTAAGAAACGCAGACACACACCATTGACACCTGCCCACCCCGATGTCGCTCAAGTACAGCTATCCCCAGCTCCCAGGGCCACCATGCCTCCTGGCCCATACAGCCCTGTGGGTCATCATTTCAGTGGTCCCAGTGGCGCAGGTGCAGTTGACTCTCATGTATCAGATAGTGGCACTGTGTCTGTTGTTCGCTGTCATGCATCATGTAGTAGCACTGTCTCAGTTATGCCCTCTCCTGTTTTAGGTGCTGGCGGTGTGTCTGGGTCTATGGCTCATGTGTCAGTCAGTAGATCTGTGGCTGTGTCTCACACTCCTGTTTCTGGTGCTGGCAGTGTGTCTGGGTCTGTGGCTCGCGTGTCAGTCACTACATCTGTGGCTGTGTCTCACATTCCTGTTTCAGGTGCTGGCAGTTTATCTGGGTCTATGGCTCATGTGTCAGTCAGTAGATCTGTGGCTGTGTCTCACATTCCTGTTTCAGTCGCTGGCAGTGTGTCTGGGTCTGTGGCCCATGTGTCTGTCACTCGGGCTGTGGCTGTGTCTCACATTCCTGTTTCAGGTGCTGGCAGTATGTCTGGGTCTGTGGCTCATGTGTCAGTCACTCGGGCTGTGGCTGTGTCTCACACTCCTGTTTCTGGTGCTGGCAGTGTGTCGGAGGCAGGTAGTTCACGCAGTCCACCTGATTCTGTGATGTGAGGTGCTGTTCACTTCACTCACATGTTATTGCACACGGTGTGTCCATTGTCCATTGAGAACAGCCTTGCACTGTTGTGGTCCTTGGGACAGGTTGCTTGGAACACGTACTTGTGCTGCCTCTGACGTACCTGCTCTGTTGGGCACAATGCCCTGTTGATGCTCTGATTATGCATTCTGCCCTCTGATGTGCTGCCTCTGATGTACCTGCTCTGTTGGGCACAATGCCCTGTTGATGCTCTGATACTGCATTGTGCACTCTCACGTGCTGCCTCTGATGTACCTGCTCTGTTGGGCACAATGCCCTGTTGATGCTCTGATACTGCATTCTGCCCTCTCATGTGCTGCCTCTGATGTACCTGCTCTGTTGTCCACAATGCCCTGTTGATGCTCTGATACTGCATTCTGCCCTCTGATGTGCTGCCTCTGATGTACCTGCTCTGTTGGGCACAATGCCCTCTTGATGCTCTGATACTGCATTCTGCACTCTCACGTGCTGCCTCTGATGTACCTGCTCTGTTCGGCACAATGCCCTGTTGATGCTCTGATACTGCATCCTGCCCTCTCACGTGCTGCCACTGATGTACCTGCTCTGTTGTCCACAATGCCCTGTTGATGCTCTGATACTGCATTCTGCCCTCTGATGTGCTGCCTCTGATGTACCTGCTCTGTTGTCCACAATGCCCTGTTGATGCTCTGATACTGCATTCTGCCCTCTGATATGTTGCCTCTGATGTACCTGCTCTGTTGTCCACAATGCCCTGTTGATGCTCTGATACTGCATTCTGCCCTCTCACGTGCTGCCTCTGATGGAAATGTTCAGTGCAATGGACTGTTGATGCACTTGGCCCCGCTCACGTGCTGCCTCTGATGGACATGTTCAGTGCAATGGACTGTTGATGCACTTGGCCCCTCTCACGTGCTGCCACTGATGGACATGTTCAGTGCAATGGACTGTTGATGCACTTGGCCCCTCTCACGTGCTGCCTCTGATGGACATGTTCAGTGCAATGGACTGTTGATGCACTTGGCCCCTCTCACGTGCTGCCTCTGATGGACATGTTCAGTGCAATGGACTGTTGATGCACTTAGCCCCTCTCATGTATTTGAATTTGAATTTAAAAACATTTGTACAGCGCACTTATACCTAGCGGTTTCATGGCGCTATTGCGTTACGGAGGGTAGCAGCAGTAGGAGAAGGTTAAACAGAGTAGGCTTTAGTGAATAGGAAGGTTTTAAGATCCTTCCGGAACTGGGTGTAGGAGGGCGAGGTGCGGAGGGCAACGGGAAGGGAGTTCCAGAAAGTTGGGGCCAGGACAGCGAACCTCGCACCACCAGCCCTCTGTTTCTTAAATCGGGGGATGGCTAAGAGGGCCGCATGGGAGGAGCGAAGCTCTCTGCCGGGGAGATAAGGGATGACAGCAGAGCATAGAAATTTAGGGGCAGTCCCTGATCTGGCCTGGAAAGTGAGGCAGCCGAGTTTGAAGAGGGCACGCTCCCGCACCGGCAGCCAGTGTAGAGCTTTTAGTAGTGGGCTGGCCCGGTGGTATTTGGGAAGGCCATGGATCAGGCGCGCAGCCTGGTTCTGTACCAGCTGCAAGCGGTGGATCGCGTAAGCAGGGGCCCCGTTGTAAATTACGTTGCCGTAATCGATACAGGACAATACCAAGGCCAGCACAATAATTTTTAAAGCAGGGAGAGAAAAGAAGCGGGAAACTTTCCTAATTATTCTTAAAGAAAAAAAACAAGAGGAGACAACTGAATTGATGTGTGAGTGAATAGAAAGTTGTGAGTCCAGAAAAATCCCAAGAGTTTTGACTTTAGGTACAGGAGAAGGAGGGACACCAAGTGAGGGGGGCCAAAAGGAAGGGGACCACGTACTGCAACCACCTCCAGTCAAGACCAACTCAGTTTTGTCTGGATTGAGTTTGAGGTGGTTGCAGTTCATCCAGTCCTGGATGAATCTCATCACTGACTGGACGTTCTGGGCAGATGAGGGGGAATGGGAGAGGTTAAAAATTAGTTGGAGGTCATCGGCGTAGTTGAACACCGTGACCTCCAGCTGCTGTAACATAAAAATGAGGGGGAAGATGTATAAATTAAATAAAAGGGGGGAGAGTGACGAGCCCTGGGGGACCCCACACTCAACCTTACGGGAGGCCGCAGCAA
This sequence comes from Lissotriton helveticus, assembly GCF_964261635.1. Taxonomy (NCBI): domain Eukaryota; kingdom Metazoa; phylum Chordata; class Amphibia; order Caudata; family Salamandridae; genus Lissotriton; species Lissotriton helveticus. The sequence continues at coordinate 44,670,849 of NC_136063.1, forward strand.
AACCGGATAGGTGAACCGCCTGGGTTCTCCCGGCTAGGAATGACTCAAGCCACGAGAAGGCCAAGCCCTCAATGCCCGCCGCCCTGACACGGCTGAGAAGAATGGAGTGGTCCACCGTGTCAAAAGCGGCGGATAGGTCTAAAAGTATCAGGGCTTGAGGTATCTTGGTATCAATGCCTTCCCGTAGCCTGTCCATCACCGAGATCACCACTTTCTCCGTAGAGTGCAGGGGTCTGAACCCGGCTTGGCGGGAGGAGAGGCAGTCATTAGCCTCTACATGGGCACTCAGAGTGGTCGTGACGTGAGTCTCAAGGACTTTTGCTAGGTAGGGCAGAAGGGAAATGGGGCGGTAGTTGGCAGGGGAGGATGGGTCAGCGCCCGTTTTTTTTATAATTGGGACAACAACCGCTGATTTGTGTCAACTAGGGACAGAGCCCAATGTAAGTGAGTCATTGAGAAGAGTCAGGGGCGGGATAGGACAAGCTAAGTAGATTTCCCTAAGGATGTGAGCCAGGGCGAAGTCCAAGGGGGAGCCTGACTTGGCTCGGACCAACAACGGAGGAAGAGAGTCAGTAGTTAACAAAGGGAAGGTAGTCAGTTTGGGACCCGTGAGGGGAGGGGAGGGATTGACAAATGTGGGGGGGGGAGGGGGATTGTTAAGTTTAATTTTGGCAACTTTGTCAATAAAAAACTCGTTGAGTGAGTTACAGAGGGACTGGGAAGGGGGGATGGTAGGCGTGGCTCTGCCAGATGAAGCCAGTTCGTGAACAGTAGCAAATATTTCCTTGGAGTGAGACTCTGCTGCCATAACCCTGTTCGTGTAGAACTCAGTTTTGGCTTCGAGAATGGCCTTTTTATAGACTTGTAACACGGACAAGTAAGCTGTCTTCTGCTCAGGGCTGTAAGTTCTTCTCCAGACTCGCTCAGCCCTCCGTGCGGCCAACTTCAGTTTTTTTAATTCCGGGGTGTACCAGCGGTTGGCGGCATGGGCTCGCTTGACCGTAAGACGCTTTAAGGGGGCAAATTCATCGCCTGCCACGGTCAGCCAGTTGTCAATGGCGGCCAGCTGCGAGGTGGCTGTAAGGCCCGATAACTCTGGGCTGGTGTCCGCCAAGGTCGAGCAAAGGGAAGACATGTTGGTTTTGCCCCATTTCCTAACCCAGGTGTTTTTGGGGAGTTGAGGTTTAATCCTCGGGGCTAGGGCGAGGGAGAAGGTGATGATGGAATGATCTGACCAGGAGCAGGGGACTATTGTGGGGGGTGTTGACAGGATGTTTAGTACCCAGATTTGGTCAAGCGTGTGGCCGTGAGTATGGGTCGGGCTATGGACAAGCGGTGAAAAGTTAAGACTGGACATAAGGTTAGTGAACTCCCTGGACTGAGGGCTCTCAGCAGGATCATTGGGCCAAAAATTGAGGTCCCCCAGAACTAGTACTGATGAATTGTTAATCACCAGTGTAGCTAGGAGGGACTGAATATCAGGAAGAAAGGAGGGAGTAGGCAGAGGGGGACGATAAATTAGAACAAAAGTAAGAGGGACCTGATGCGAAGTCGATCGAGCTAGAAGGTAATCCACATCCGGAATGGGAGGGGAGGAGCTGAAAATTAAAAGTTGTACGGGCTATTAGGGCCACTCCACCGCCCCGCCTGCCCTCAGGGCGATCCGCTCGGATGGCCGAATAAGTGGGTGGTAGGGCGGCTAACACATTGGGGAGGGAATCGTCCTTGAACCAAGTTTCTGTCAAGAATAAGAGGTCTGGTGCATGGGAATCAATATAATCGAAGAGTTCATACTGGTGGGTGACCGCAGAGGGAGTGTTTAAGAGTGTGGCAGAAGTGCTGGATGCAGGGAGGATGGGGGCGGGGAGCGAAATGGGAGCAGGGGGAGTTGTAATAGGGGATAGGACTAAGGAGGTTACCATCGCAGGGGGCAGCCGAGGGGGAAAGGTAAACAGGTCTAGCTCCTTCAAGCGGGCGATGGTATGGCAGTCGATGGCCCCGGGGTCCCAGTAGGAGCAGAGCTGGGAGGGCGAGTATATGCGGGGACGGGCAGCGTCCGGGGCCCCTAGCCCCGGGCGGCCGCGGACGGGCGCAGACGGGCTTAACTCAGGCGCAACTCCGGCGCGCCTACGTCGCGCCCGCTGCGCTCGTCCGCTGCGCTTCCGGGGAGCCATTGCAATTTAATCACAAACCCCACCCCCAGCTAGAGCACAGCGCGCGTCGCCGCCAGGGACCAGGCCCTCACCCAAGATGGCGCCTGCCCTCCACAACAATCGGCACGTCAGCCGTGATGGACCGGGGCAGGGAGGCACACCTCGGGATGTGGGAACGAGTAGTAAATCACCCGCTGACTGGCCAGAATTGATCAGGTAAGTAAGTTAAAAGGATTTAAAAGGTTTAAAAAAAAGATCGCGCTGCCAAGCGCTGTGAGGTGGTCAGGAGTAGGTAAGACCAGGAATAAAAATGAAGACGGAGACAGAAGAGCCCCAGGGAATGCCAGTGGCTCGCAGTCTGTCCCCAGCGCTCAGCGGACCTTCGGTAGTGCTGCCACCACACCTCCTAGTACCGCAGAGCGCCCCAGATGTCTGGTCAATTTAAGCACAAACCCCACCCCCAGCTAGAGCGCAGCGCGCGTCGCCGCCAGGGACCAGGCCCTCACCCAAGATGGCGCTGCCAATGATGTACCTGCTCTGTTGGGCACAATGCCCAGTTGATGCTCTGATACTGCATTCTGCTCTCTGATGTGCTGCCTCTGATGTACCTGCTCTGTTGGGCACAATGCCCTGTTGATGCTCTGATAATGCATTTTGCCCTCTGATGTGCTGCCTCTGATGTACCTGCTCTGTTGTCCACAATGCCCTGTTGATGCTCTGATACTGCGTTCTGCCCTCTCACGTGCTGCCTCTGATGGACATGTTCAGTGCAATGGACTGTTGATGCACTTGGCCCCTCTCACGTGCTGCCTCTGATGGACATGTTCAGTGCAATGGACTGTTGATGCACTTGGCCCCTCTCACGTGCTGCCTCTGATGGACATGTTCAGTGCAATGGACTGTTGATGCACTCGGCCCCTCTCACGTGCTGCCCCTGATGGACATGTTCAGTGCAATGGACTGTTGATGCACTTGGCCCCTCTCACGTGCTGCCTCTGATGGACATGTTCAGTGCAATGGACTGTTGATGCACTTGGCCCCTCTCACGTGCTGCCTCTGATGGACATGTTCAGTGCAATGGACTGTTGATGCACTTAGCCCCTCTCATGTGCTGCCAATGATGTACCTGCTCTGTTGGGCACAATGCCCTGTTGATGCTCTGATACTGCATTCTGCCCTCTGATGTGCTGCCTCTGATGTACCTGCTCTGTTGGGCACATTGTCCTGTTGATGCTCTGATAATGCATTCTGCCCTTTGGCCCTCTGATGTGCTGCCTCTGATGTACGTGCTCTGTTGGGCACAATGCCCTGTTGATGCTCTGATAATGCATTCTGCCCTCTGATGTGTTGCCTCTGATGTACCTGCTCTGTTGGGCACAATGCCCTGTTGATGCTCCGATACTGCATTCTGCCCTCTCACGTGCTGCCTCTGATATACCTGCACTGTTGTCCACAATGCCCTGTTGATGCTCTGATACCGCATTCTGCCCTCTGATGTGCTGCCTCTGATGTTCATGCTCTGGTGCCAACTTTGCCCATGCTGACGCATACACTGTGATCATAGCCCTATTATGTGTAATAAAGGTAGTCAATCATGTGTCGTGGTTTGTCGTAGTCATTCCTGCTTGCGTACTACAAATGTGTATTTCTATTTGCTTCTAATCAGTGGTTTCGGTAACATAACGTCACGAGCCTTGCAGGTATTCCCCTCCAGACAGCCAATGGTTTTTGCCTTACCTGCGTCGTCGTCGATAGTGGGCCAAGACTAGGACGTGGTGGATCGCGAAGAGCATCGGGAAAGTGTGTAGGGCTGGGTCCATGGTGGCGAGCAGCTTGAGGTGGGTATCTCTGCTATGTATGTTATCTTCGCTGTTGGGAATCCGCCGTGTTCAGACAAGTTGTTTTTCCGCTGCGGTTTTATGTGTATTTTCCGCCATCTTGATTTGGGGGACGGTCGTAGACGTCAGTACGTACGGCGGAGTCTCTGGATTCGTTCCGTCCGCCGCGTGGTCGGGTGTAGTTGGGCGGCGGTGCGTGCTCTTCCGTCGCGGACGGAATTTTGACACTCTTTCCTATCCTGATATGGCGGACGGAGTGTCCGCGGCAGGCGGACATGGAAAAGGCATTTTCCGCGTTTTCCAGGGCTGCGGTCGCTCTTCCGTCCGCCATCCTAATGAGCCCCATAGTCTGTAACCAATGCTCTTTAAGATTAACACAAAATAATTCAGCAGAACATTGTGTCACAGTAGAACTAGCAACTTGCAAGCACAGTACATAACATTTGTTGCCTGTATCTATCTAACCTCCCACTTCTTCAGCCTTGCTTGAACATTAGTGGGAGTTTTCAGGAATCAATTCTACGAGCACTATGGACTCACTACATTAGAGTCGATTATGACAGTACACCAGTCTTATTCTTCTTCTTCTCTCTTGTTTAGCGAAATTGGTACGTAAACTTCTGGAAGCCGGCATAATGCGAGCGCAGTCAACTTGTACCCGAGAAAAACAGACGCATGCAATGATGACACAGGCTTGCGTTACTGTACCAGTCCAGTACATGCAGGTGGTGAAGGTCTTACTTTTCTATTACGGGTGGCACTGAGAATACTCTGTTACAAGGGCTACTGCTTAATTAATTTAACTTTCACCCTACAGTGCTACGTGCACAAGATGGCCGCGCCCATGTATGACCACATGGGTAACTTTGCGGTTGTTGCGCTGCAAGCAGCCCGCTAAGATGCAAAAACCCCCGCGAACACGCACAAAAAAAATCCACAAATTCGCACAAATTAGCGGATTTTGCGGATCGCGAATTCGCTTTTGCTCAAATTCCCGGACCGCGAATTCGCAAATTTTGCCCATAATTAATATATATGCAATGACTGTTTTCTAATTCTACTAATACTTGAGAACATGAACTACCCAAATGCTTCTATCACAATGGTTCCCAAATGCACAACAACTCACTGTGTGATTCTAGACATGCAAGACTTTGCCTTGGACTTGACGAAAACACATTTACTGGTCTTGAAGAGGTAAGGTGACTGCACACATTCCACATATTTTAGTTCTGCACATTAGTGTGTTTCCCTGACTCATTTTGCACATATATAAGCAATGTCTGGTTTCTAATTCTACTAAAACTTGAGAACAGGATAGGTTTTTAAGAAGTTATCTATCTGCAAAGACATGAACTATCCAAATGCTTCTGGTACAATGTTTCCCAAATGCACACAGACTGACACTATGATTCTAGACAAGCAAGACTTTCCCTTGGACTTTACCAAAACACATTTACTAGTCTGGAAGAAGTAAGGTGACTGCACACATTCCACATATTTTAGTATTGCACGTTAGTGTGGAAGCCTGACTTATTTTCAAATACGTAAGCAATGAATAGTTTCTAATTCTACCAAAACTTGAGAACACAATAGGCTTTTAAACAGTTATGTATCTACAAAGACATGTACTACCCAAATGCTTCAGTCACAATGGTTTCCAAATGCACACAGACTCACAGTGTGATTCTAGATAAGGAAGACAATCCCTTTGACTTTACCAAAATACATTTACTTGTCTGAAAGAGGTAAGGTGACTGCACACATTCCACATATTTTAGTACTGCACATTAGTGTGGCAGTCTGACTCATTTTGCAAATATATAAGCAATGACTGGTTTCTAATTGTATAAAAAACTTGAGAGCAGGATAGGTTTTTCAATAGTTATGTATCTGTAAAGACATGGACTATCCAAATGCTTCTGTCACAAAGGTTCCCAAATGCACACAGACTCACAGTGTGATTCTAGATAAGCAAGACTTTCCATTGGACGTTACCAAAACACATTTACTAGTCTGGAAGAGGTAAGGCGACTGCAAACATTCCACATATTTTTGTACTGCACGTTAGCATGGAAGCCTGACTCATTTTCAAATACATAAGCAATGACTGGTTTGTAATTCTACCAAAACTTGAGAACAGGATAGGTTTTTAAACAGTTATGTATCTACAAAGACATGTACTACCCAAATGGTTCAGTCACAATGGTTCACAAATGCACACAGACTCACAGTGTGATTCTAGATAAGGAAGACGATCCCTTGGACTTTACCAAAACACATTTACTAGTCTGGAAGAGGTAAGGTGCCTGCACACATTCCACATAATTTAGTACTGCACGTTAGTGTGGAAGCCTGACTCATTTTCAAATACATAAGCAATGACTAGTTTCAAATTCTACAAAAAACCTGAGAGCAGGATAGGTTTTTCAATAGTTATGTATCTGTAAAGACATGTACTATCCAAATGCTTCTGTCACAAAGGTTCCCAAATGCACACAGACTCACAGTGTGATTCTAGATAAGCAAGACTTTCCATTGGACTTTACCAAAACACATTTACTAGTCTGGAAGAGGTAAGGTGACTGCACACATTCCACATATTTTAGTACTGCACGTTAGCATGGAAGCCTGACTCATTTTCAAATACATAAGCAATGACTGGTTTGTAATTCTACCAAAACTTGAGAACAGGATAGGTTTTTAAACAGTTATGTATCTACAAAGACATGTACTACCCAAATGGTTCAGTCACAATGGTTCACAAATGCACACAGACTCACAGTGTGATTCTAGATAAGGAAGACGATCCCTTGGACTTTACCAAAACACATTTACTAGTCTGGAAGAGGTAAGGTGCCTGCACACATTCCACATAATTTAGTACTGCACGTTAGTGTGGAAGCCTGACTCATTTTCAAATACATAAGCAATGACTAGTTTCTAATTCTACCAAAACTTGAGAACAGGATAGGTTTTTGAAAAACTTTATGTATCTGCAAAGACATGAACTACCCAAATTCTTCTGTCACAATGGTTCACAAATGCACACAGACTCACAGTGTGATTCTAGATAAGGAAGACTATCCCTTGGACTTTACCAAAACTCATTTACTAGTCTGGAAGAGGTAAGGTGACTGCACAGATACCACATATTTTAGTATTGCACGTTAGTGTGGAAGCCTGACTCATTTTCAAATACATAAGCAATGACTAGTTTCTAATTCTACCAAAACTTGACAACAGGATAGGTTTTTAACCCCTTCAATGCTCATGAAGAGCATATCCCTTTCAGGTGCTCATGACGAGCTGAGCTCGTCATGACCACACCCGTTTTTATTACGGCCCAGCACTGCAGGGGAATGGCTCCAGCAGCCATGAGGTTAAACAGTTATATATCTGCAAAGACATGAACTACCCAAATGCTTCTGTCACAATGATTCCCAAATTCACACAGACTCACAGTATGATTCTAGGCAAGCAAGACTATCGCTTGGACTTTACCAAAACACATTTACTGATCTGGAAGAGGTAAGGTGACTGCACACATTCCAAATATATAGTATTGCATGTTAGTGTGGAAGCCTGACAAATTTTCAAATACATAAGCAATGACTAGTTTCTAATTCTTCCAAAACTTGAGAACAGGATAGAATTTTTTAAACAGTTATATGTCTGCAAACACTGAACTACCCAAATGCTTCTGTCACAATGGTTTCCAAATGCACACAGACTCACTGTGTGATTCAAAACATTCAAGACTTTGCTTTGGACTTGACCAAAACACATTTACTGGTCTGGAAGAGGTAAGGTGACTGCACACATTCCACATATTTTAGTACTGCACATTACTGTGGAACCCTGACTCATTTTGCACATACATAAGCAATGTCTGGTTTCTAATTCCACTAAAACTTGAGAAAAGGATAGGCTTTTAAAAAGTTATGTATCTGCAAACACATGAACTAGCCAAATGCTTCTGTCACAATGGTTCCCAAATGCACAGAGACTCACACTGTAATTCTTGACAAGCAAGACTTTCCCTTGGACTTTACCAAAACACATTTACTAGTCTGGAAGAGGTAAAGTGACTGCACACGTCCCACATATTTTTTTATTGCACGTTAGTGTGGAAGCCTGACTCATTTTCAAATACATAAGCTATGACTAGTTTCTAACTCTACCAAAACTTGAGAACAGGATAGGCTTTTAAAATGTTATGTATCTGCAAAGACATGAAGTACCCAAATGCTTTTGTCATAATAGTTCCTAAAAGCACACAGACTCATAGTGTGATTCTAGGCAAGCAAGACATTCCCTTGGACTTTACCAAAACACATTTACTAGTCTGGAAGAGGTAAGGTGACTTCATACATTCAACATATTTTAGTACTGCACGTTAGTGTGGAAGCCTGACTCATTTTCAAATACATAAGCAATGACTAGTTTCTAACTCTACCAAAACTTGAGAACAGGATAGGCTTTTAAAATGTTATGTATCTGCAAAGACATGAAGTACCCAAATGCTTCTGTCACAATGGGTCCCAAATGCACACAGACTCACAGGGTGATTCTAGGCAAGCAAGACTTTCCCTTGGACTTTAGCAAAACACATTTACTAGTCTGGAAGAGGTAAGGTGACTGCACAGATACCACATATTTTAGTACTGCACATTAGTGTGGAAGCCTGACTCATTTTGCAAATATATAGGAATTGACTGGTTTCTAATTCTACAAAAACTTGAGAACAGGATAGGTTTTTCAATAGTTATGTATCTGCAAAGACATGAACTACCGAAATGCTTCTGTCACAATGGTTCCCAAATGCACACAGACTTGGACTGTGATTCTAGACAAGCAAGACTTTCCATTGGACTTTACCAAAACACATTTACTAGTCTGGAAGAGGTAAGGTGACTGCACACATTCCAATTATATAGTATTGCATGTTAGTGTGGAAGCCTGACACATTTTCAAATACATAAGCAATGACTAGTTTCTAATTCTATCAAATTTTGAGAACAGGACAGGTTTTTAAACAGTTATGTATCTGCAAAGATATGAACTACCCAAATGCTTCTGTTCAATGGTTCCCAAATGCACACAGACTCACAGTGTGATTCTAAACAAGCAGGACTTTCCCTTTGACTTTATCAAAACACATGCACTAGTCTGGAAGAGGTAAGGTGACTGCACACATTCCACATATTTTAGTATTGCACGTTAGTGCGGAAGCATGACTCAGTTTCAAATACATAAGCAATAACTAGTTTCTGAAGTCTACCAAAACTTGAGAACAGGTTAGGCTTTCAAACAGTTATGTATCTGCAAAGACATGAACTACCCAAAGGCTTCTGTCACAATGGTTCCCAAATGCTCACAGACTCACAGGGTGATTCTAGGCAAGCAAGACTTTCCCTTGGACTTTAACAAAACTCATTTACTAGTCTGGAAGAGGTAAGGTGACTGCACAGATACCACATATTTTAGTACTGCACATTAGTGTGGAAGCCTGACTCATTTTGCAAATATATAAGAAATTACTGGTTTCTAATTCTACAAAAACTTGAGAACAGGATAGGTTTTTCAATAGTTATGTATCTGCAAAGACATGAACTACCAAAATGCTTCAGTCACAATGGTTCCCAAATGAACAAACTCGGACTGTGATTCTAGACAAGCAAGACTTTCCATTGGACGTTACCAAAACACATTTACTAGTCTGGAAGAGGTAAGGTGACTGCACATATTCTAAATATATAGTATTGCATGTTAGTGTGGAAGCCTGACACATTTTCAAATTCATACGCAATGACTAGTTTCTAACTCTACCAAATTTTGAGAACAGGACAGGTTTTTAAACAGTTATGTATCTGCAAAGACATGAACTACCCAAATGCTTCTGTCGCAATGGTTCCCAAATGCACACAGACTCACAGTGTGATTCTAAACAAGCAGGACTTTCCCTTTGACTTTACCAAAACACATGCCCTAGTCTGGAAGAGGTAAGGTGACTGCAAACATTCCACATATTTTAGTATTGCAGGTTTGTGCGGAAGCATGACTCAGTTTCAAATACATAAGCAATGACTAGTTTCTGAATTCTACTAAAACTTGAGAACAGGTTAGGCTTTCAAACAGTTATGTATCTGCAAAGACATGAACTACCCAAATGCTTCTGTCACTTTGGTTCCTAAATGTACACAGACTCATAGTGTGATTCTAGGCAATCAAGACTTTCCCATGGACGTTACCAAAACAAATTTACTAGTCTGGAAGAGGTAAGGTGAATGCACAGATACCACATATTTTAGTACTGAACGTTAGTGTGAAAGCCTGACTCATTTTCAAATACATAAGCAATATCTGGTTTCTAATTCTACCAAATTTTGAGAACAGGACAGGTTTTTAAACAGTTAAGTATCTGGAAAGACAAGAACTACCCAAATGCTTCTGTCACAATTGTTCCCAAATGCATACAGACTCACACTGTGATTCTAGACAAGCAAGACTTTCCCTTGGACTTTACTAAGCACATTTACTAGTCTAGAAGAGGTAAGGTGACTGCACACATTCCACATATTTTAATACTGCTCGTTAGTGTGAAAGCCTGACTCATTTTCAAATACATTAGCAATGACTAGTTTCTAATTCTACCGAAACTTGAGAACAGGATAGGTTTTTAAACAGTTATGTATCTGCAAAGACATGAACTACCCAAATGCTTCTGTCACAATGGTTCCCAAATGCACACAGACTCACAGTGTGATTCTAGACAAGCAAGATTATCCCTTGGACTTTACCAAAACACATTCACTAGTCTGGAAGAGGTAAGGTGACTGCACACATTCCAAATATATAGTATTGCATGTTAGTGTGGAAGCCTGACACATCTTCAAATACATAAGCAATGACTAGTTTCTAATTCTTCCAAAACTTGAGAACAGGATAGATTTTTAAACAGTTATATGTCTGCAACCACTGAACTACCCAAATGCTTTGTCACAATGGTTCCCAAATGCACATCTACTCACTGTGTGATTCGAGACATGCAAGACTTTGCCTTGGACTTGACCAAAACACATTTACTGGTCTGGAAGAGGTAAGGTGACTGCACACATTCCACATATTTTACTACTGCACGTTAGTGTGAAAGCCTGACTCATTTTGCACATATATAAGCAATGTCTGGTTTCTACTTCTACTAAAACTTGAGAATAGGATAGGCTTTTAAAAAGTTATGTATCTGCAAAGACATGAACTACCCAAATGCTTCTGTCACAATGGTTCCCAAATGCACACAGACTAATACTGTGATTCTAGACAAGCAAGACTTTCCCTTGGACTTTACCAAAACACATTTACTAGTCAGGAAGAAGTAAGGTGACTGCACACATTCCACATATTTCATTATTGCATGTTAGTGTGGAAGCCTGACTCATTTTCAAATACATAAGCAATGACTGGTTTCTAATTCTACCAAATTTTGAGAACAGGATAGGTTTTTAAACATTTATGAATCTGCAAAGATATGAACTACCCAAATGCTTCTGTCATGGTTCCCAAATGCACACAGACTCACTGTGTGATTCTAGACAAGCAAGACTATCCCTTGGACTTTACCAAAACACATTTACTTGTCTGAAAGAGGTAAGGTGACTGCACACATTCCACATATTTTAGTACTGCACATTAGTGTGGAATCCTGACTCATTTTGCAAATATATAAGCAATGACTGGTTTCTAATTCTACCAAAAACTTGAGAGCAGGATAGGTTTTTCAATAGTTATGTATCTGTAAAGACATGAACTATCCAAATGCTTCTGTCACAAAGGTTCCCAAATGCACACAGACTTGGACTGTGATTCTAGACAAGCAAGAATTTCCATTGGACTTTACCAAAACACATTCACTAGTCTGGAAGAGGTAAGGTGACTGCACAGATTCCAAATATATAGTATTGCACGTTAGGGTCAAAGCCTGACTCATTTTCAATTACGTAAGCAATGAATAGTTTCTAATTCTACCAAAACTTGAGAACAGGATAGGTTTTTAAACAGTTATGTATCTACAAAGACATGTACTGCCCAAATGCTTCAGTCACAAGGGTTCACAAATGCACACAGACTCACAGTGTGATTCTAGATTAGGAAAACGATCCCTTGGACTTTACCAAAACACATTTACTAGTCTGGAAGCGGTAAGGTGACTGCACACATTCCACATATTTTAGTACTGCACATTAGTGTGGAAGCCTGACTCATTTTGCAAATATATAAGCAATGACTGGTTTCTAATTCTACAGAAACTTGAGAACAGGAAAGGTTTTTCAATAGTTATGTTTCTGTAAAGACATGAACTACCCAAATGCTTCTGTCACAATGGTTCCCAAATGCACACAGACTCACAGTGTGATTCTACATAAGCAAGACTTTCCATTGGACTACCAAAAGACATTCACTAGTCTGGAAGAGGTAAGGTGACTGCACACATTCCAAATATATAGTATAGCACGTTAGTGTGGAAGCCTGACTCATTTTCAAATACATAAGCAATGAATAGTTTCTAATTCTACCAAAACTTGAGAACAGGACAGGTTTTTAAACAGTTAAGTATCTGCAAAGACATGAACTACCCAAATGCTTCTGTCACAATTGTTCCCAAATGCATACAGACTGACACTGTGATTCTAGACAAGCAAGACTTTCCCTTGGAATTTACTAAACACATTTACTAGTCTAGAAGAGGTAAGGTGACTGCACACATTCCACATATTTTAATACTGCTCGTTAGTGTGAAAGCCTGACTCATTTTCAAATACATTAGCAATGACTAGTTTCTAATTCTACCGAAACTTGAGAACAGGATAGGTTTTTAATCAGTTATGTATCTGCAAAGACATGAACTACCCAAATGCTTCTGTCACAATGGTTCCCAAATGCACACAGACTCACAGTGTGATTCTAGACAAGCAAGATTATCCCTTGGACTTTACCAAAACACATTCACTAGTCTGGAAGAGGTAAGGTGACTGCATACATTCCAAATATATAGTATTGCATGTTAGTGTGGAAGCCTGACACATTTTCAAATACATAAGCAATGACTAGTTTCTAATTCTTCCAAAACTTGAGAACAGGATAGATTGTTAAACAGTTATATGTCTGCAAACACTGAACTACCCAAATGCTTTGTCACAATGGTTCCCAAATGCACATCTACTCACTGTGTGATTTGAGACATGCAAGACTTTGCCTTGGACTTGACCAAAACACATTTACTGGTCTGGATGAGGTAAGGTGACTGCACACATTCCACATATTTTAGTACTGCACGTTAGTGTGAAAGCCTGACTCATTTTGCACATATATAAGCAATGTCTGGTTTCTACTTCTAGTAAAACTTGAGAAAAGGATAGGCTTTTAAAAAGTTATATATCTGCAAAATAAACACTAAAGAGGTCCAAGGGGAAATATTTTAACGACCCTAACTGCTAAACCCCCAAACTATTCATAACACCAACAAAAATTAGCAGTGAGTCAAATTCAACTATGTATCCAAAAAATAAGATAAAAGAATAGGACAGGCTAGCAATGTAGACGAGTTCCCATCAGTCCTCTATCGAGACCGCCCTTCATTACCTGGGATCTCTCATTCCTTTCAAGATAGAACAACCACATGAAACTGGCAGATTTAATAACCAGGTCATGGGTGTCTCTAGGAGGGATACCTCAGATGTGGGATAGGTGTGCCTAGTGAGGAACTGAATAGCAGTGCTTGAATGTGAAAGGTGATTAAGTGAATGTAGAGAAAAGGCTCTAAAATTGGGTAGTGATAGGGGGAAACAAATTTTAATATACACCCACACACTCCCAAATCAATAAAAACAGTGCAAGTAGTAGTGTAACAAATGACTACTAACAGAGAATATTAGGTCGACATGTTTCTGCAGTCACCGGAGCATATAGGTCTCCCGGTGCTTCCTCAGGACCATTAGTGCTACTGCTATATGTTAAAAAGGTAAGAAGGTATCACCTGATATGAGAAAGTGTATTCATCCTCCCAACTGTGTTTCCAGTAGATTAGCCAGGAGAAAAAAATAAAATAAACATTCAGAAACAAGGAAAACAGTCAAAAAATATATATTCATTGGCTGTACTGTCATCATTAAGATTAACCATGCTTCATGTATACGACCTCCACTAAAGTAGGACAATCATGTCTTAGCATATTTTAATTCAAAAGGAGATATTTTCCTTCCACTCACCCATTTGTTGGGAAGGGACCGCCCCACCTCACCTGGAACCAGCTCAGGTAGTGGTTGCACCGCACTACAGTAAAAACGAAGAAAGTTTGTATTAGATGGGAATAGTGTGCCTAATATTCCGCATTTATACCGGCTTCTCACATGCCACTATCGGCACTTACATTCTCTCTTTAGTTAGGTCAAAAAAGTTTTGGAGCGTGTATAGTACGAGGCGCTTGAGTCAAATTCAACTATGTGGTAGAGGACTGATGGGAACTCGTCTACATTGCTAGCCTGTCCTATTCATTTATCTTATTTTTTGGATACATAGTTGAATTTGACTCACTGCTAATTTTTGTTGGTGTTATGAATAGTTTGGGGGCAAAATTTTCAGCTGAAAAAATGTATCCATACACAAGTGAGAATTATGTACCTGTGCCCTTTAATAAAAATGGTCGGACAGGAGGGTCAACATATGGCACATCAGACTCAGATAATACATCTACTGACTCTGATTCCTCGACTCAAGGCAATAATAGGGGTGGTGCCAGAGGTAGGGGCAACAATAGGAGAAATTGGAGGGGGTACAATTCCTATTTTAATCAACCACAAATTCCACCTTGGTGGCAACCAACACCCTGGGGTCCACCAACTTTTCCACCATCAGGTCCGTTTGGCCCACAACAAGCCTATCCCGATTTCAACCAACAGTCTTTTTTAGGACAGGGCCATGGACGCCCGAGAGGCCGAAGGAGAGCCCAACAACAAGGACAAGTCCGCTGGAATCTACCACCGGTAACCATGGACTTGAGGAATGGGAAGAAAATCCCACAGGACCAGGCGGGGACATCAGCGGGGCCAGCCTCGTGATAAACCTCAGCCAACATATTCTAACTGATACTGAGGAATCCGTCCTAATAAAGGACTAGGTTTCGTAATTACCAATCGAGGTGACCCTTTCCTCGTCCAAACAGAAATGGGAAGATTCTTCCGTAAAATTAGACTCCATTTCCTGTTTGCCAACAAACAGGATGATCTACAAACGGGGGATATTGATGATACTGTACTGAAGAGACCATCCACCTTTAATCCAACTACTGTCGGACTACCAGCCAAAGTCCTTACCTTTGAGGAGGCGGTAGAACATGACCTGAGACAGCTGTATTTACAACCATGCAACCACTTTGTCAATCTGTCTAAAAAAGAACAAGAGGCAGTAAGGACGCTGGCAAACATGGAATCCGTGATAGTCAAACCAGCCGACAAGGGCGGGGCTATCGTGCTGATGGATTCGGACTCCTATCGAGACGAATGCCTGCGCCAACTAAATGACACCAGGGCCTATTGCAAATTGAATGTTGACCCAACAGAGAGACTTACTGTGGTGATTGGCCACATAGTGGAGGAAGCACTGGCAGAGGGGTGGATAACCCACAAGGAATCACAATATCTTTGCACTGTGAACCCAAAAATGCCGTACTTTTATACATTACCAAAAGTACATAAGCCGCAACGGCCCCCGCCTGGTAGGCCAATAATATCCGACATTGGTTCGTTGCTTGAAACTCTATCTACCTTCGTAGATTTTTTCTTGCAACCACTTGTGAAGGAGATGCCCACCTATCTCAAGGACACAAAAGATGTCCTGAGGATCCTCCCTGACATCGAGTTTGATGAAAATTTGGACCTTTTGGTGTCATTTGACGTGGAAAGTCTCTACACTTCTATCCCACAAACAGAGACGCTTGAAGTGATTGAAGAACTACTTACCAACAGAGACTTAAACTCCATCACGCCTGTGAGACTCATCATGACCTTGGCCACTTTGGCCATGACTGAGAACTTTTTTCAGTTTGAGGAGTCGATCTATCTACAGGTTAGCGGGACTAGCATGGGCAGTGTTTTTGCTCCTAGTCTCGCTAACCTGTATGTTCATAAATTTGAGCAGATCCACATATTCGCAGACACCAATCCCCATCTTCGGTGTCTGCGTGTGTGGAAAAGATACATAGACGACATCCTTGTGATATGGCGTGGGACCTCCGATGAACTCCTTCAGTT
This sequence comes from Lissotriton helveticus, assembly GCF_964261635.1. NCBI lineage: Eukaryota > Metazoa > Chordata > Amphibia > Caudata > Salamandridae > Lissotriton > Lissotriton helveticus. Next base: position 44,687,148 of record NC_136063.1, read on the forward strand.
CCATGTATGGCTAAAAGATAGGAATCGTTTTCTTAAGTTCACCATGGAATTCGATAAACATCAACTGTCCTTCCTAGATCTGCTGATCTCACCATCAGGGGGAGGATTACAATCTGAATTGTACAGTAAGCCAATGGCAAGGAATTCCCTGTTAAATTACGAGAGTTTTCACCCTAAAGCCCTCAGGGATAACTTGCCCTTTGGGCAATTCCTCCGTATTCAGAGGAATTGTTCATCAAAACCTGCTTTTTGGGAACACTCTAAAGTCCTTGAAAGAAATCTCCTGGCAAAGAAATACCCGAAACATCTGGTTCGACGGGCCAAGAAAAGGGCTTCTAATAATAACAGAGAAGGTCTTTTGGAATTGGCAATTCCGAAACCGAAACAGGACAGAATTACCTGTGTCAATACATATTGCACATATTCCAACAAAATTAAGAAAATTGTTAAGAAACATTGGAAAATTCTGAATACGGGCACAGATACTTTACACCCTCCTCTGATTGCATTTAAAAGAGGGCAACATTTGAAGGATCAGCTGGTACATACCAGACCCAAGACAGGGATTCCACGAGCTGTTGGTACTCTGTGGGACTTGCCTGCAGTTATGGGACATCACCCATGTGGCAACTGTGCTGCCTGCCCCCAAACGGCTAAAACATTTACCATTGACATTGGTACCGACCGACCGTGGCAGCTCAGAAGGTTCACGAACTGTAACAGTTAAAATCTTGTTTACTTAATTACATGTCCCTGCAAGAAGAACTATGTGGGGATGACGACAAGAAAAATGAAGCTGAGAATCTCGGAGCACAAAAGCTCGATTCGATGTTGCAGACAAGCGACAAAATTAACTAATCATTTCCTTGAGGTAGGGCATCAACCCTCCGATTTATTCTAGACAGTACTTGAGCAACCTTGGATTCCACCTCCAATCACGGACATTTCCAAGTTTTTGTTTAAATGTGAACAAAAGTGGGTGTTCAAACTGAAAACAGACAAATCGGGGTTAAACGAAGATATTCCCTGGATGTCACATTGAAGACAATACACTGTTACATTTCAAGTGGTTGCCAACATTTATGTGTGTCACCTCTAAATTCAACTGTTCTGATTTAAACCATCTTTGTCCACAAAAACACTTGCTTATCAGTGAATTAATTGTTCTTACCACTGTGCATCATGGTTTCTGAATTAAATTTCTGGTCGTTTTTTGAATTATTACTGTCCTCAAAAAACATTGTCCTAAAAATACTGCCCTCATCGGGGGTACGATTCCTGCTATTGTGCCATATGAGAGTTCGAAATGAGTCTTCCATCTGAGCGAAAAATAATGATATAACTGAAATATGTATCCAGATTGCCCAAATATTGCCCAAAAATAATAAAAAATATTGCCCACGTCAAGAGTACGTTTCCTGCCATTGTGCTATATGGTACTTCAATATGGGTTCTCCATCCGAGTGATTGCAAACTGAATCACGTCTCTAGATTGCTGCTATGCGCTACTATATTAACTAGTGACACAGATGTATGCAAACATTGTTTTGAATTATTTTTTAGGGTTTAAGACATTGTCTATGAGCCTTGATTGGTTTTTTGTGTTCTTAGCTTTCCGGGGTCTCGAACCGAGTGACGGCGTAGAATACAGAGAGTACAAACCGAACTACATTTCCCAACTACTTATAGGCGTCGCGACGTCATCACGCTATGCGTATTCACGCCCCACACGAAAATGACGTATTTATCCACTGCCGGTACACCAGGTCGCCACCTCCCTACGAAACAGCTTCAGAGGGACGACCGGTGTACCGATGGAGAGGTAAGGGGGCGTTAATCCGAGCGGTTTAGAAACTTTCTTTGAACGGCGCATTGATGGATGTGCGAATGTGTCTGTCGGATTCGAATACTCACACAGTTGTTCGGAGTGGGGCTGAGTGTTGTTGTGGGCAACTATGGAGCAAGCGCCTCGTACTATACATGCTCCAAAACGATTTTGACCTAACTAAAGAGAGAATGTAAGTGCCGATAATGGCATGTGAGAAGCCGGTGTAAATGCGGAATAATAGGCACACTATTCCCATCTAATACAAACTTTCTTCGTTTTTACTGTAGTGCGGTGCACCCACTACCTGAGCTGGTGCCAGGTGAGGTGGGGCTGTCCCTTCCCAACAAATGGGTGAGTGGAAGGAAAATATCTCCTTTTGAATTAAAATATGCTAAGACATGATTGATCTACTTTAGTGGAGGTCTTATACATGAAGCATGGTTAATCTTAATGATGACAGTACAGCCAATGAATATATATTTTTTGACTGTTTTCCTTATTTCTGAATCTATGTATCCATTTATTTCAATTTTTATTTTATTTTTTTCTCCTGGCTAATCTACTGGAAACACAGTTGGGAGGACGAATACACTTTCTCATATCAGGTGATACCTTCTTACCTTTTTAACATATAGCAGTAGCACTAATGGTCCTGAGGAAGCAGCGGGAGACGTATAGGCTCCGGTGCCTGCAGAAACATGTCGACCTAATATTCTCTGTTAGTAGTCATTTGTTACACAACTACTTGCACTGTTTTTATTGATTTGGGAGTGTGTGGGGGTATATTAAAATTTGTTTCCCCCTATCACTACCCAATTTTAGAGCCTTTTCTCTACATTCACTTAATCACCTTTCACTTTCAAGCACTGCTATTCAGTTCCTCACTAGGCACACCTATCCCACATCTGAGGTATCCCTCCTTGAGACACCCATGACCTGGTTATTAAATCTGCCATTTTCATGTGGTTGTTCCATCTTGAAAGGAATGAGAGATCCCAGATGATGAAGGGCGGTCTCGATAGAGGACTGATGGGAACTCATCTACATTGCTAGCCTGTCCTATTCTTTTATCTTATTTTTTGGATACATAGTTGAATTTGACTCATGGCTAATTTTTGTAGGTGTTATGTATCTGCAAAGACATGAACTACACAAATGCTTCTATCACAATGGTTCCCAAATGCACACAGACTAATACTGTGATTCTAGACAAGCAAGACTATCCCTTGGACTTTACAAAAACACATTTACTAGTCTGGAAGAAGTAAGGTGACTGCACACATTCCACATATTTCATTATTGCACGTTAGTTTGGAAGCCTTACTCATTTTCAAATACATAAGCAATGACTAGTTTCTAATTCTACCAAAACTTGAGAACAGGATAGGCTTTTAAAAAGTTATGTATCTGCAAAGACATGAACTACCCAAATGCGTCTGTCACAATGGTTCCCAAATGCACACAGACTCACAGTATGATTTTAGACAAGCAAGACTTTCCCTTGGACTTTACCAAAACACATTTACTAGTCTCGAAGAGGTAAGGTAACTGCACACATTCCACAGATTTTAGTACTGCACATTAGTGTGGAACCCTGACTCATTTAGCACTTATATAAGCAATGACTGGTTTCTAATTCTACTAAAACAAGAGAACAGGATAGGTTTTTAAGCAGTTACGTATCTGCAAACATATGAACTACCCAAATGATTCTATCACAATGGTTCCCAAATGCACACAGACTCACAGTGTGATTCTAGACAGGCAAGACTGTCCCTTGGACATTCCCAAAGCACATTTACTAGTCTGGAAGAGGTAAGGTGACTGCACACATTCCACATATTGTAGTATTGCATGTTAGTGTGGAAGCCTGACTCATTTTCAAATACATAAGCAATGACTAGTTTCTTACTCTACTGAAACTTGAGAACAGGATAGGTTTTTAAACAGTTATGTACCTGCAAAGACATGAACTACCCAAATGCTTCTGTCACATTGGTTCCCAAATGCACACAGACTCTCAGAGTGATTCTAGGCAAGAAAGAATTTCCCTTGGACTTTAACAAAACACATTTACTAGTCTGGAAGAGGTAAGGTGACTGCACAGATACCACATTTTTTAGTACTGCACGTTAGTGTGGAAGCCTGACTCATTTTGCAAATATATAAGAAAAGACTGCTTTCTAATTCTACAAAAACTTGAGAACAGGATAGGTTTTTCAACAGTTATGTGTCTGCAAAGACATGAACTACCCAAATGTTTCTGTCACAATGGTTCCCAAATTCACACATACTCGCAGTGTGATACTAGACAAGCAAGACTTTCGCTTGGACATTACCAAAACACATTTACTAGTCTGGAAGAGGTAAGGAGACTGCACACATTCCACATATTTTAGTACTGCACGTTAGTGTGGAAGTCTGACTCATTTTCAAATACATAAGCAATGCCTAATTTCTAATTCTACCAAATCTTGAGAACAGGATAGGTTTTTAAACATTTATGTATCTGCAAAGACATCAACTACAAAAATGCTTATGTCACAATGGTTCCCAAATGCACACAGACTCACTGTGTGATTCTAGACAAGCAAGACTATCCCTTGGACTTTATCAAAACACATTTACTAGTCTGGAAGAGGTAAGGTAACTGCACACATTCCACAGATTTTAGTACTGCACATTAGTGTGGAACCCGGACTCATTTAGCACATATAAAAGCAATGACTGGTTTCTAATTCTATTAAAACTTGAGAACAGGATAGGTTTTTAAACAGTTATGTACCTGCAAAGACATGAACTACAAAAAAGATTCTGTCACAATGGTTCTCTAATGCACACAGACTCACAGTGTGATTCTAGACAAGCAAGACTATCCCTTGGACATTCCCAATGCACATTTACTAGTCTGGAAGAGGTAAGGAGACTGCACAGATACCACATATTTTAGTACTGTACGTTAGTGTGGAAGTCTGACTAATTTTCAAATACATAAGCAATGACTTGTTTCTAATTCTACCAAAACTTGAGAACAGGATAGGTTTTTAAACAGTTATGTATTTACAAAGACATGTACTACCCAAATGCTTCAGTCACAATGATTCACAAATGCACACAGATTCACAGTGTGATTCTAGGTATGGAAGACCATGCCTTGGACTTTACCAAAACACATTTACTAGTCTGGAAGAGGTAAGGTGAGTGCACACATTCCACATAATTTAGTACGGTACTTTAGTTTGGAAGCCTGACTCATTTTCAAATACATAACCAATGACCAGTTTCTAATTCTACCAAAACTTGAGAACAGGAGAGGTTTTTAAAAAGTTATGTATCTGCAAAGACATGAACTACCCAAATGCTTCACTCACAATGGTTCCCAAATGCACACAGACTACACTGTGATTCTAGACAAGCAAGACTTTCCCTTGGACTTTACCAAAACACATTTACTAGTCTGGAAGAGGTAAGGTGACTGCACACATTCCACATATTTTAGTACGGCACGTTAGTGTGGAAGCCTGACTCATTTTGAAAATATATATGCAATGACTTTTTTCTAATTCTACTAAAACTTGAGAACTAGATAGGTTTTTAAACAGATATGTATATGCAAAGACATGAACTACCCAAATGCTTCTGTCACAATGGTTCCCAAATGTACTCAGACTCAAAGTCTGATTCTAGACAAGCAAGACTTTCCCTTGTACTTTACCAAAACAAATATACTAGTATGGAAGAGGTAAGGTGACTACACACATTCCACATATTTTAGTACGGCATGTTAGTGTGGAAGCCTGACTTATTTTGCAAATATATTTGCAATGACTTTTTTCTAATTCTACTTAAACTTGAGAACAGGATAGGTTTTTAATCAGTTGTGTGTCTGCAAACACATGAACTACCCAAATGCTTCTGTCACAAAGGTTCCCAAATGCACACAGACTCACAGAGTGTTTCTAGGCAAGAATGACTTTCCCTTGGACTTTACCATAACACATTTACTAGTCTCGAAGAGGTAAGGTGATTGCACAGATACCACATATTTTAGTACTGCACGTTAGTGTGGAAGCCTGACTCATTTTGCAAATATATAAGAAATGACTGGTTTCTAATTCTACAAAAACTTGAGAACAGGATACGTTTTTCAATAGTTATGTATCTGCAAAGACATGAACTACCCAAATGTTTCTGTCACAATGGTTCCCAAATGCACACATACTCACAGTGTGATACTAGACAAGCAAGACTTTCCCTTGGACTTTACCAAAACACATTTACTAGTCTGGAAGAGGTAAGGTGAGTGCACACATTCCACATATTTTAGTACTGCACGTTAGCATGGAAGCCTGACTCATTTTCAAATACATAAGCAATTACTGGTTTCTAATTCTACCAAATGCTGAGAACAGGAAAGGTTTTTAAACATTTATGTATCTGCAAAGACATGAGCTACCCAAATGCTTCTGTCACAATGGTTCCCAAATGCCCACAGACTCACAGAGTGATTCTAGGCAAGAATGACTTTCCCTTGGACTTTACCATAACACATTTACTGGTTTGGAAGAGGTAAGGTGACTGCACAGATACCACATATTTTAGTACTGCACGTTAGTGTGGAAGCCTGACTCATTTTGCAAATATATAAGAAATGACTGGTTTCTAATTCTACAAAAACTTGAGAACAGGATACATTTTTCAATAGTTATGTATCTGCAAAGACATGAACTACCCAAATGTTTCTGTCACAATGGTTCCCAAATGCACACATACTCACAGTGTGATACTAGACAAGCAAGACTTTCCCTTGGACTTTACCAAAACACATTTACTAGTCTGGAAGAGGTAAGGTGAGTGCACGCATTCCACATATTTTAGTACTGCACGTTAGTGTGGAAGTCTGACTCATTTTCAAATACATAAGCAATGACTAGTTTCTAATTCTACGATAACTTGAGAACAGGATAGGTTTTTAAAAAGTTATGTATCTGCAAAGACATGAACTACCCAAATGCTTCACTCACAATGGTTCCCAAATGCACACAGACTACACTGTGATTCTAGACAAGCAAGACTTTCCCTTGGACTTTACCAAAACACATTTACTAGTCTGGAAGAGGTAAGGTGACTGCACATATTCCACATATTTTAGTACTGCACGTTAGCATGGAAGCCTGACTCATTTTCAAATACATAAGCAATTACTGGTTTCTAATTCTACCAAATGCTGAGAACAGGAAAGGTTTTTAAACATTTATGTATCTGCAAAGACATGAGCTACCCAAATGCTTCTGTCACAATTGTTCCCAAATGCACACGGACTCACTGTGTGACTCTAGACAAGCAAGACTATCCCTTGGACTTTACCAAAACACATTTACTTGTCTGAAAGAGGTAAGGTGACTGCACAAATTCCAAATATATAGTATTGCATGTTAGTGTGGAAGCCTGACACATTTTCAAATACATAAGCAATGATTAGTTTCTAATTCTTCCAAAACTAGAGAACAGGATAGGTTTTTAAGCAGTTACGTATCTGCAAACACATGAACTACCCAAATGCTTCTGTCACAATGGTTCCCAATTGCACACAGGCTCGCAGTGTGAATCTAGACAAGCAAGACTTTCCCTTAGACTATACCAAAACACATTTACTAGTCTGGAAGAGGTAAGGTGACTGCACACATTCCACATATTTTAGTGTTGCAAGTTAGTGTGGAAGCCTGACTCATTTTCCTTTTTTTTAATTTAAATATTTTTATTCAAAAAAAGTTTTTTTAACTTTTTTCCCCCCTCTGGAGCGCAGAGAGGGCATGGAGCAGATAACAAAGGAAAGCAATATTGTCTACTCATATGAAGTTTACACCATATGTTTCGAAATAAGGTAAACAAAAAGAGAAACAACTTTTTAACACCAAATTAATCCATCCCTCAGTATTGGAGTAATTTACCTCTACTTATACATACTAGATGACATCAAGCACATTATATCTATGTTATTCGTTATTGAATCCTTTTTTTACACAAAGTCTACAGACTCATACAGATTATATACACATTATATACATATACCTTTCCTATACACACTAATACAAGTTATATACAAATTATATACATTTACCTTTCCTATACAGATCACTCTTCTCCCTTCCATTTCGTTATTATCCCCCAAATTTCCAAACCTATTTTCCTCAACCTTTTACCTCTTCTGGAGTAGATCGCTTTTTCTAGATTGTATATGCTCAACAGCCTGGCTAACCATTGTTGAAATGATGGGGCCATTTGATCTAACCATACAGTGGCGACGCACAATCTGTACACTGCCATAGCCACAAAAATGAAATATTTCCCTGTGTCAGCTACGTTATTACCATCTACCCCTAACAAGATAATCGCAGGTGTTAGGTTAGCAGGTAATTTTAGAGCCCTTTGTAAAAACATTTCTATCTCTTTAAGTATTCCAGCTAGACTTGGACATGTTGCGAACATGTGAATGGCATCTGCGGCTACACACTTGCATCTAGGACAATTAATACCAGTTGTCGCTCCCCACTGTGCCAGTTTAGCCGGGGTATAATATAGCCAGTACATAGTCTTGTAGTGCTGTGCTTGTAGTGACGCAGAGCATAGGATGTTTACCCCCAGTTCCAATGATGTATTAAAACACTCTTGTCCTATGCCCAGCTTCCTTGACCAAGTTTCCCCCCATTTATCCATATCATCTGGCCTATGTTCATTTAGCTCACAATAAAATCTTTTAATTGTACAATCTACTCCAGTCTCTATTATCTCCAATATGTTATTTTTTTCAAATCCACATGTACCCCCTCTTTTATTTTGTAAAAAACTCCTTACTTGTAAATATTTAAAGAAATGTTGTGTTGACAAATTAAATTTTTCCTGTATTGTTACAAATTGCTTCATCCCTTGTGTCCCCATTACATCTCCTAATTTTTTTATCCCTTTCCCATACCATTCCGCAAAAACTACATCAGAAAATACATCTCCCGAAAATAACGTATTCTTGTGTAACCTCGTATACCTATTAAAATTCCCTAGACCAAACTTTTTCATAAATGCCTTCCATATTTTATGTGCGTCCGCTAAAGTCTTGAAGCGTGTTCTTTTAAAATATGCCGTGTCAAAGTTTTTCAAAAAAATATCTTTTGTTTCTTCTCCCATCAATATACCATATACTGCTAATGACCCTAGGTGATCTTCCCCTTCTACTTCAGCTCCGCCTATTAATCCCGCCATATATTGCAGGGCAGCAGCCCAATAATACATCTTGATGTCTGGTAGCGCCCATCCTCCTCTTTCTCGCGGAAGTGCCAGAAATCTAGCCGCTCTCCTAGTTTTCCCTTTAGACCATATAAATTTGTTAATCATATTCTCAATCCTTTTGAACCAGATGTTGTCAAACCATAAAGGAATTGTTCGAAAGAGGTATAAAAATTTCGGCATGATTAACATTTTTATAATGTTCACTCTTCCAACCAGGGTGAGATGGAGATTGTTCAGTCTATCTAGTTTCCCCCCAACTTTCCGTACAATAGGGTCGATATTTAATTCAACTATCTTATCTAGTTCTGAGGTTATAGTTATTCCCAAATAGGTTCCCGTCCGTGCCACCCGAGGGTCCTGGCATAGAGTCTTGTTATTTTTTATGATTTGTGTTTTCCCAGTATTCAAAGAATACCCGGAGATCTTCCCAAAATTCTTTGCCTCCTGCTCCACATGTGTTATAGCCTCTGTGGGTGATGATGTTATGACCGCCACGTCATCGGCATAGGCCAATATTTTGCACTCCCCCCTAGGTGTAACGATTGGGGAAATGTTCCTATTTGACTCCAGTCTTCTAATTAGAGGGTCTAGATATATTGCAAATAGCAACGGGGAGCATGGGCATCCCTGTCTTGTACCCCTATTGATCTTTACTTTGTCCGTTAACCCAGCATTGATTCTTATTGCCGCCACAGGCTCTCTATACAATGTTTTTAACGCTGTTAAAAAACCTCATTTTCCAATACATAAGCAATGACTAGTTTCTAATTCTACCGAAACTAGAGAACAGGATAGGTTTTTAAACAGTTATGTATCTGCAAAGACATGAACAACCCAAATGCTTCTGTCACAATGGTTCCCAAATGCACACAGACTCACAGAGTGATTCTAGGCAAGAATGACTTTCCCTTGGACTTTACCATAACACATTTACTGGTTTGGAAGAGGTAAGGTGACTGCACAGATACCATATATTTTAGTACTGCATGTTAGTGTTGAAGCCTGACTCATTTGGCAAATATATAAGAAATGACTGGTTTCTAATTCTACGAACACTTGAGAACAGGATACGTTTTTCAATAGTTATGTATCTGCTAAGACATGAACTACCCAAATGTTTCTGTCACAATGGTTCCCAAATGCACACATACTCACAGTGTGATACTAGACAAGCAAGACTTTCCCTTGGACTTTACCATAACACATTTACTAGTCTCGAAGAGGTAAGGTGATTGCACAGATACCACATATTTTAGTACTGCACGTTAGTGTGGAAGCCTGACTCATTTTGCAAATATATAAGAAATGACTGGTTTCTAATTCTACAAAAACTTGAGAACAGGATAGGTTTTCTCAATAGTTATGTATCTGCAAAGACATGAACTACCCAAATGTTTCTGTCACAATGGTTCCCAAATGCACACATACTCACAGTGTGATAATAGACAAGCAAGACTTTCCCTTGGACTTTACCAAAACACATTTACTAGTCTGGAAGAGGTAAGGTGACTGCACACATTCCACATATTTTAGTACTGCACGTTAGTGTGGAAGTCTGACTCATTTTTAAATAGCATAAGCAATGACTAGTTTCTAATTCTACCAAAACTTGAGAACTAGATAAGTCTTTAAACAGGTATGTATATGCAAAGACATGAACTACCCAAATGCTTCTGTCTCAATGGTTCCAAAATGCACACAGACTCACAATATGATTCTAGACAAGCTAGATTATCCCTTGGACTTTACCAAAACACATTTACTAGTCTGGAAGAGATAAGGTGACTGCACACATTCAACATATTTTAGTACTGCACGTTAAAGTGCAAGCCTGACTCATTTTGCAATTATATAAGCAATGACTAGTTTCTAATTCTACCGAAACTTGAGAACAGGATAGGTTTTTAAACAGTTATGTATCTGTAAAGACATGAACTACCCAAATGCTTCTGTCACAATGGGTCCCAATTGTACAAAGACTCAAAGTCTGATTCTAGACAAGCAATACTATCCTTTGGACTTTACCAAAACAAATTTGCTAGTATGGAAGAGGTAAGGTGATTGCACAGATACCACATATTTTAGTACTGCACGTTAGTGTGGAAGCCTAACTCATTTTGCAAATATATAAGAAATGACTGGTTTCTAATTCTACAAACACTTGAGAACAGGATACGTTTTTCAATAGTTATGTATCTGCTAAGACATGAACTACCCAAATGTTTCTGTCACAATGGTTCCCAAATGCACACATACTCACAGTGTGATACTAGACAAGCAAGACTTTCCCTTGGACTTTACCAAAACCCATTTACTAGTCTAGAAGAGGTAAGGTGAGTGCACAAATTCCACATATTTTAGTACTGCAAGTTAGTGTGGAAGCCTGACTCATTTTCAAAATATATATGCAATGACTTTTTTCTAATTCTACTAAAACTTGAGAACTAGATAGGTTTTTAAACAGATATGTATATGCAAAGACGTGAACTACCCAAATGCTTCTGTCTCAATGGTTCCAAAATGCACACAGACTCACAGTATGATTCTAGACAAGCAAGATTATCCCTTGGACTTTACCAAAACACATTTACTAGTCTGGAAGAGGTAAGGTAACTGCAAACATTCCACAGATTTTAGTAGTGCACATTAGTGTGGAACCCTGTCTCATTTAGCACATATATAAGCAATGACTGGTTTCTAATTCTACTAAAACTAGAGAACAGGGTTGGTTTTTAAGCAGTTACGTATCTGCAAACACATGAACTACCCAAATGATTCTGTCACAATGGTTCCCAAATGCACACAGACTCACAGTGTGATTCTAGACAAGCAAGACTATCCCTTGGACATTCCCAAAGCACATTTACTAGTCTGGAAGAGGTAAGGTGACTGCACATATTCCACATATTTTAGTACTGCACGTTAGTGTGGAAGTCTGACTCATTTTCAAATACATAAGCAATGACTAGTTTCTAATTCTACGATAACTTGAGAACAGGATAGGTTTTTAAAAAGTTATGTATCTGCAAAGACATGAACTACCCAAATGCTTCACTCACAATGGTTCCCAAATGCACACAGACTACACTGTGATTCTAGACAAGCAAGACTTTCCCTTGGACTTTACCAAAACACATTTACTAGTCTGGAAGAGGTAAGGTGACTGCACATATTCCACATAATTTAGTACTGCACGTTAGCATGGAAGCCTGACTCATTTTCAAATACATAAGCAATGACTGGTTTCTAATTCTACCAAATCTTGACAACAGAATAGGTTTTTAAACATTTATGTATCTGCAGAGACATGAACTACAAAAATGCTTCTGTCACAATGGTTCCCAAATGCACACAGGCTCACTGTGTGATTCTAGACAAGCAAGACTATCCCTTGGATTACACCAAAACACATTTACTTGTCTGAAAGAGGTAAGGTGACTGCACACATTCCACATATTTTAGTATTGTATGTTAGTGTGGAAGCCTGACACATTTTCAAATACATAAGCAATGACTAGTTTCTAATTCTTCCAAAACTTGAGAACAGGATAGATTTTTAAACAGTTTTGTGCCTGCAAACACATGAACTACCCAAATGCTTATGTCACAATGGTTCCCAAATGTCCAACGACTCACTGTGTGATTCGAGACATGCAAGGCTTTGCCTTGGACTAGACCAAAACACATTTACTGGTCTGGAAGAGGTATGGTGACTACACACACTCCACATAATTTAGTAATGCACATCAGTGTGGAACCCTCACTCATTTTGCACATATACAAGCAATGACTGGTTTCTAATGCTACTAAAACTAGAGAACAGGATAGGTTTTTAAGCAGTTACGTATCTGCAAACACATGAACTACCCAAATGATTCTGTCACAATGGTTCCCAAATGCACACAGACTCACAGTGTGATTCTAGACAAACAAGACTATCCCTTGGACATTCCCAAAGCGCATTTACTAGTCTGGAAAAAGTAAGGTGACTGCACACATTCCACATATTTTAGTATTGCACATTAGTGTGGAAGTCTGACTCATTTTCAAATACATAAGCAATGACTAGTTACTAATTCTACCAATACTTGAGAACAGGATAGGCTTTTAAAAAGTTATGTATCTGCAAAGACGTGAACTACCCAAATGCTTCTGTCTCAATGGTTCCAAAATGCACACAGACTCACAGTATGATTCTAGACAAGCAAGATTATCCCTTGGACTTTACCAAAACACATTTACTAGTCTGGAAGAGGTAAGGTAACTGCAAACATTCCACAGATTTTAGTAGTGCACATTAGTGTGGAACCCTGTCTCATTTAGCACATATATAAGCAATGACTGGTTTCTAATGCTACTAAAACTAGAGAACAGGATAGGTTTTTAAGCAGTTACGTATCTGCAAACACATGAACTACCCAAATGATTCTGTCACAATGGTTCCCAAATGCACACAGACTCACAGTGTGATTCTAGACAAACAAGACTATCCCTTGGACATTCCCAAAGCGCATTTACTAGTCTGGAAAAAGTAAGGTGACTGCACACATTCCACATATTTTAGTATTGCACATTAGTGTGGAAGTCTGACTCATTTTCAAATACATAAGCAATGACTAGTTACTAATTCTACCAATACTTGAGAACAGGATAGGCTTTTAAAAAGTTATGTATCTGCAAAGACGTGAACTACCCAAATGCTTCTGTCTCAATGGTTCCAAAATGCACACAGACTCACAGTATGATTCTAGACAAGCAAGATTATCCCTTGGACTTTACCAAAACACATTTACTAGTCTGGAAGAGGTAAGGTAACTGCAAACATTCCACAGATTTTAGTAGTGCACATTAGTGTGGAACCCTGTCTCATTTAGCACATATATAAGCAATGACTGGTTTCTAATTCTACTAAAACTAGAGAACAGGGTTGGTTTTTAAGCAGTTACGTATCTGCAAACACATGAACTACCCAAATGATTCTGTCACAATGGTTCCCAAATGCACACAGACTCACAGTGTGATTCTAGACAAGCAAGACTATCCCTTGGACATTCCCAAAGCACATTTACTAGTCTGGAAGAGGTAAGGTGACTGCACATATTCCACATATTTTAGTACTGCACGTTAGCATGGAAGCCTGACTCATTTTCGAATACATAAGCAATGACTGGTTTCTAATTCTACCAAATCTTGACAACAGAATAGGTTTTTAAACATTTATGTATCTGCAGAGACATGAACTACAAAAATGCTTCTGTCACAATGGTTCCCAAATGCACACAGGCTCACTGTGTGATTCTAGACAAGCAAGACTATCCCTTGGATTACACCAAAACACATTTACTTGTCTGAAAGAGGTAAGGTGACTGCACACATTCCACATATTTTAGTATTGTATGTTAGTGTGGAAGCCTGACACATTTTCAAATACATAAGCAATGACTAGTTTCTAATTCTTCCAAAACTTGAGAACAGGATAGATTTTTAAACAGTTTTGTGCCTGCAAACACATGAACTACCCAAATGCTTATGTCACAATGGTTCCCAAATGTCCAACGACTCACTGTGTGATTCGAGACATGCAAGGCTTTGCCTTGGACTAGACCAAAACACATTTACTGGTCTGGAAGAGGTATGGTGACTACACACACTCCACATAATTTAGTACTGCACATCAGTGTGGAACCCTCACTCATTTTGCACATATACAAGCAATGACTGGTTTCTAATGCTACTAAAACTAGAGAACAGGATAGGTTTTTAAGCAGTTACGTATCTGCAAACACATGAACTACCCAAATGATTCTGTCACAATGGTTCCCAAATGCACACAGACTCACAGTGTGATTCTAGACAAACAAGACTATCCCTTGGACATTCCCAAAGCGCATTTACTAGTCTGGAAAAAGTAAGGTGACTGCACACATTCCACATATTTTAGTATTGCACATTAGTGTGGAAGTCTGACTCATTTTCAAATACATAAGCAATGACTAGTTACTAATTCTACCAATACTTGAGAACAGGATAGGCTTTTAAAAAGTTATGTATCTGCAAAGACATGAACTACCCAAATGCTTCTGTTACAATGGTTCCCAAATGCACACAGACTCACAGAATAAATCTAGACAAGCAAGATTATACCTTGGACTTTACCAAAACACATTTACTAGTCTAGAAGAGGTAAGGTGACTGCACATATACCACATATTTTAGTACTGTACGTTAGTGTGGAAGCCTGACTCATTTTCAAATACTAAAGCAATGTCTGGTTTCTAATTCTACCAAATTTTGAGAACAGGATAACTTTTAAACAGTTATGTATCTGCAAAGACATGAACTACCCAAATGCTTCTGTCACAATGGTTCCCAAATGCACACAGACTCACAGTGTAATTCTAGACAAGCAAGACTTTCCCTTGGACTTTACCAAAACACATTTACTAATCTGGAAGAGGTAAGGTGACTGCACACATTCCACATATTTTAGTACTGCACGTTAATGTGCAAGCCTGACTCATTTTGCAAATATATAAGCAGTGACTGGTTTCTAATTCTACAAAAACTTGAGAACAGGATATGTTTTCCAACACTTATGTATCTACAAAGACATGAACTACCCAGATGCTTCAGTCACAATGGTTCCCAAATGCACACAGACCCACAGTATGATTCTAGACAAGCAAGACGTTCCCTTGTACTTTACCAAAACACATTTACTAGTTTGGAAGAGGTAAGGTGACTACACACATTCCACATATTTTAGTACGGCACGTTAGTGTGGAAGCCTGACTCATTTTGCAAATATATATGCAATGACTTTTTTCTAATTCTACTAAAACTTGAGAACAGGATAGGTTTTTAAGCAGTTATGTGTCTGCAAACACATGAACTACCCAAATGATTCTGTCACAATGGTTCCCAAATGCACAGAGACTCACAGTATGATTCTAGACAAGCAAGACTTTCCCTTGGACTTTAACAAAACACAATTACTAGTCTGGAAGAAGTAAGGTGACTGCACACATTCCACATATTTTAGTACTGCACATTAATGTGCAAGCCTGACTCATTTTGCAAATATATATGCAATGACTGGTTTCTAATTCTACAAACACTTGAGACCAGGATAGGTTTTTCAATAGTTATGTATCTGTAAAGACATGAACTACCCAAATGCTTTGATCACAATGGTTCCCAAATGCACACAGACTCACAGTATGATTCTAGACAAGCAAGATTATACCGTGGACTTTACCAAAACGTATTTACTAGTCTGGAAGAGGTAAGGTAACTGCAAACATTCCACAGATTTTAGTAGTGCACATTAGTGTGGAACCCTGTCTCATTTAGCACATATATAAGCAATGACTGGTTTCTAATTCTACTAAAACTAGAGAACAGGATAGGTTTTTAAAAAGTTATGTATCTGCAAAGACATGAACTACCCAAATGCTTCTGTCACAATGGTTCCCAAATGCACACAGACTCACAGAATGAATCTAGACAAGCAAGATTATACCTTGGACTTTACCAAAACACATTTACTAGTCTAGAAGAGGTAAGGTGACTGCACATATACCCCATATTTTAGTACTGTACGTTAGTGTGATAGCCTGACTCATTTTCAAATACTAAAGCAATGTCTGGTTTCTAATTCTACCAAATCTTGACAACAGAATATGTTTTTATACATTTATGTATCTGCAAAGACATGAACTACAAAAATGCTTCTGTCACAATGGTTCCCAAATGCACACAGGCTCACTGTGTGAATCTAGACAAGCAAGACTATCCCTTGGATTACACCAAAACACATTTACTTGTCTGAAAGAGGTAAGGTGACTGCACACATTCCACATATTTTAGTATTGTATGTTAGTGTGGAAGCCTGACACATTTTCAAATACATAAGCAATGACTATTTTCTAATTCTTCCAAAACTTGAGAACAGGATAGATTTTTAAACAGTTTTGTGCCTGCAAACACATGAACTACCCAAATGCTTATGTCACAATGGTTCCCAAATGCCCAACGACTCACTGTGTGATTCGAGACATGCAAGGCTTTGCCTTGGACTAGACCAAAACACATTTACTGGTCTGGAAGAGGTATGGTGACTACACACACTCCACATAATTTAGTACTGCACATCAGTGTGGAACCCTCCCTCATTTTGCACATATACAAGCAATGACTGGTTTCTAATGCTACTAAAACTAGAGAACAGGATAGGTTTTTAAGCAGTTACGTATCTGCAAACACATGAACTACACAAATGATTCTGTCACAATGGTTCCCAAATGCACACAGACTCACAGTGTGATTCTAGACAAACAAGACTATCCCTTGGACATTCCCAAAGCGCATTTACTAGTCTGGAAAAAGTAAGGTGACTGCACACATTCCACATATTTTAGTATTGCACATTAGTGTGGAAGTCTGACTCATTTTCAAATACATAAGCAATGACTAGTTACTAATTCTACCAATACTTGAGAACAGGATAGGCTTTTAAAAAGTTATGTATCTGCAAAGACATGAACTACCCAAATGCTTCTGTTACAATGGTTCCCAAATGCACACAGACTCAGAGAATGAATCTAGACAAGCAAGATTATACCTTGGACTTTACCAAAACACATTTACTAGTCTAGAAGAGGTAAGGTGACTGCACATATACCACATATTTTAGTACTGTACGTTAGTGTGGAAGCCTGACTCATTTTCAAATACTAAAGCAATGTCTCGTTTCTAATTCTAACAAATTTTGAGAACAGGATAACTTTTAAACAGTTATGTATCTGCAAAGACATGAACTACCCAAATGCTTCTGTCACAATGGTTCCCAAATGCACACAGACTCACAGTGTAATTCTAGACAAGCAAGACTTTCCCTTGGACTTTACCAAAACACATTTACTAATCTGGAAGAGGTAAGGTGACTGCACACATTCCACATATTTTAGTACTGCACGTTAATGTGCAAGCCTGACTCATTTTGCAAATATATAAGCAGTGACTGGTTTCTAATTTCTACAAAAACTTGAGAACAGGATATGTTTTCCAACACTTATGTATCTACAAAGACATGAACTACCCAGATGCTTCAGTCACAATGGTTCCCAAATGCACACAGACCCACAGTATGATTCTAGACAAGCAAGACGTTCCCTTGTACTTTACCAAAACACATTTACTAGTTTGGAAGAGGTAAGGTGACTACACACATTCCACATATTTTAGTACGGCACGTTAGTGTGGAAGCCTGACTCATTTTGCAAATATATATGCAATGACTTTTTTCTAATTCTACTAAAACTTGAGAACAGGATAGGTTTTAAGCAGTTATGTGTCTGCAAACACATGAACTACCCAAATGATTCTGTCACAATGGTTCCCAAATGCACAGAGACTCACAGTATGATTCTAGACAAGCAAGACTTTCCCTTGGACTTTAACAAAACACAATTACTAGTCTGGAAGAAGTAAGGTGACTGCACACATTCCACATATTTTAGTACTGCACATTAATGTGCAAGCCTGACTCATTTTGCAAATATATATGCAATGACTGGTTTCTAATTCTACAAACACTTGAGACCAGGATAGGTTTTTCAATAGTTATGTATCTGTAAAGACATGAACTACCCAAATGCTTTGATCACAATGGTTCCCAAATGCACACAGACTCACAGTATGATTCTAGACAAGCAAGATTATACCGTGGACTTTACCAAAACTTATTTACTAGTCTGGAAGAGGTAAGGTAACTGCAAACATTCCACAGATTTTAGTAGTGCACATTAGTGTGGAACCCTGTCTCATTTAGCACATATATAAGCAATGACTGGTTTCTAATTCTACTAAAACTAGAGAACAGGATAGGTTTTTAAAAAGTTATGTATCTGCAAAGACATGAACTACCCAAATGCTTCTGTCACAATGGTTCCCAAATGCACACAGACTCACAGAATGAATCTAGACAAGCAAGATTATACCTTGGACTTTACCAAAACACATTTACTAGTCTAGAAGAGGTAAGGTGACTGCACATATACCACATATTTTAGTACTGTACGTTAGTGTGATAGCCTGACTCATTTTCAAATACTAAAGCAATGTCTGGTTTCTAATTCTACCAAATCTTGACAACAGAATATGTTTTTATACATTTATGTATCTGCAAAGACATGAACTACAAAAATGCTTCTGTCACAATGGTTCCCAAATGCACACAGGCTCACTGTGTGATTCTAGACAAGCAAGACTATCCCTTGGATTACACCAAAACACATTTACTTGTCTGAAAGAGGTAAGGTGACTGCACACATTCCACATATTTTAGTATTGTATGTTAGTGTGGAAGCCTGACACATTTTCAAATACATAAGCAATGACTAGTTTCTAATTCTTCCAAAACTTGAGAACAGGATAGATTTTTAAACAGTTTTGTGCCTGCAAACACATGAACTACCCAAATGCTTATGTCACAATGGTTCCCAAATGCCCAACGACTCACTGTGTGATTCGAGACATGCAAGGCTTTGCCTTGGACTAGACCAAAACACATTTACTGGTCTGGAAGAGGTATGGTGACTACACACACTCCACATAATTTAGTACTGCACATCAGTGTGGAACCCTCACTCATTTTGCACATATACAAGCAATGACTGGTTTCTAATGCTACTAAAACTAGAGAACAGGATAGGTTTTTAAGCAGTTACGTATCTGCAAACACATGAACTACACAAATGATTCTGTCACAATGGTTCCCAAATGCACACAGACTCACAGTGTGATTCTAGACAAACAAGACTATCCCTTGGACATTCCCAAAGCGCATTTACTATTCTGGAAAAAGTAAGGTGACTGCACACATTCCACATATTTTAGTATTGCACATTAGTGTGGAAGTCTGACTCATTTTCAAATACATAAGCAATGACTAGTTACTAATTCTACCAATACTTGAGAACAGGATAGGCTTTTAAAAAGTTATGTATCTGCAAAGACATGAACTACCCAAATGCTTCTGTTACAATGGTTCCCAAATGCACACAGACTCAGAGAATGAATCTAGACAAGCAAGATTATACCTTGGACTTTACAAAAACACATTTACTAGTCTAGAAGAGGTAAGGTGACTGTACATATACCACATATTTTAGTACTGTACGTTAGTGTGGAAGCCTGACTCATTTTCAAATACTAAAGCAATGTCTTGTTTCTAATTCTAACAAATTTTGAGAACAGGATAACTTTTAAACAGTTATGTATCTGCAAAGACATGAACTACCCAAATGCTTCTGTCACAATGGTTCCCAAATGCACACAGACTCACAGTGTAATTCTAGACAAGCAAGACTTTCCCTTGGACTTTACCAAAACACATTTACTAATCTGGAAGAGGTAAGGTGACTGCACACATTCCACATATTTTAGTACTGCACGTTAATGTGCAAGCCTGACTCATTTTGCAAATATATAAGCAGTGACTGGTTTCTAATTCTACAAAAACTTGAGAACAGGATATGTTTTCCAACACTTATGTATCTACAAAGACATGAACTACCCAGATGCTTCAGTCACAATGGTTCCCAAATGCACACAGACCCACAGTATGATTCTAGACAAGCAAGACGTTCCCTTGTACTTTACCAAAACACATTTACTAGTTTGGAAGAGGTAAGGTGACTACACACATTCCACATATTTTAGTACGGCACGTTAGTGTGGAAGCCTGACTCATTTTGCAAATATATATGCAATGACTTTTTTCTAATTCTACTAAAACTTGAGAACAGGATAGGTTTTTAAGCAGTTATGTGTCTGCAAACACATGAACTACCCAAATGATTCTGTCAAAATGGTTCCCAAATGCACAGAGACTCACAGTATGATTCTAGACAAGCAAGACTTTCCCTTGGACTTTAACAAAACACAATTACTAGTCTGGAAGAGGTAAGGTGACTGCACACATTCCACATATTTTAGTGCTGCACATTAATGTGCAAGCCTGACTCATTTTGCAAATATATATGCAATGACTGGTTTCTAATTCTACAAACACTTGAGACCAGGATAGGTTTTTCAATAGTTAAATATCTGTAACGACATGAACTACCCAAATGCTTTGATCACAATGGTTCCCAAATGCACACAGACTCACAGTATGATTCTAGACAAGCAAGATTATACCGTGGACTTTACCAAAACTTATTTACTAGTCTGGAAGAGGTAAGGTAACTGCAAACATTCCACAGATTTTAGTAGTGCACATTAGTGTGGAACCCTGTCTCATTTAGCACATATATAAGCAATGACTGGTTTCTAATTCTACTAAAACTAGAGAACAGGATAGGTTTTTAAAAAGTTATGTATCTGCAAAGACATGAACTACCCAAATGCTTCTGTCACAATGGTTCCCAAATGCACACAGACTCACAGAATGAATCTAGACAAGCAAGATTATACCTTGGACTTTACCAAAACACATTTACTAGTCTAGAAGAGGTAAGGTGACTGCACATATACCACATATTTTAGTACTGTACGTTAGTGTGATAGCCTGACTCATTTTCAAATACTAAAGCAATGTCTGGTTTCAAATTCTACCAAATCTTGACAACAGAATAGGTTTTTATACATTTATGTATCTGCAAAGACATGAACTACAAAAATGCTTCTGTCACAATGGTTCCCAAATGCACACAGGCTCACTGTGTGATTCTAGACAAGCAAGACTATCCCTTGGATTACACCAAAACACATTTACTTGTCTGAAAGAGGTAAGGTGACTGCACACATTCCACATATTTTAGTATTGTATGTTAGTGTGGAAGCCTGACACATTTTCAAATACATAAGCAATGACTAGTTTCTAATTCTTCCAAAACTTGAGAACAGGATAGATTTTTAAACAGTTTTGTGCCTGCAAACACATGAACTACCCAAATGCTTATGTCACAATGGTTCCCAAATGTCCAACGACTCACTGTGTGATTCGAGACATGCAAGGCTTTGCCTTGGACTAGACCAAAACACATTTACTGGTCTGGAAGAGGTATGGTGACTACACACACTCCACATAATTTAGTACTGCACATCAGTGTGGAACCCTCACTCATTTTGCACATATACAAGCAATGACTGGTTTCTAATGCTACTAAAACTAGAGAACAGGATAGGTTTTTAAGCAGTTACGTATCTGCAAACACATGAACTACACAAATGATTCTGTCACAATGGTTCCCAAATGCACACAGACTCACAGTGTGATTCTAGACAAACAAGACTATCCCTTGGACATTCCCAAAGCGCATTTACTAGTCTGGAAAAAGTAAGGTGACTGCACACATTCCACATATTTTAGTATTGCACATTAGTGTGGAAGTCTGACTCATTTTCAAATACATAAGCAATGACTAGTTACTAATTCTACCAATACTTGAGAACAGGATAGGCTTTTAAAAAGTTATGTATCTGCAAAGACATGAACTACCCAAATGCTTCTGTTACAATGGTTCCCAAATGCACACAGACTCACAGAATGAATCTAGACAAGCAAGATTATACCTTGGACTTTACCAAAACACATTTACTAGTCTAGAAGAGGTAAGGTGACTGCACATATACCACATATTTTAGTACTGTACGTTAGTGTGATAGCCTGACTCATTTTCAAATACTAAAGCAATGTCTGGTTTCTAATTCTACCAAATTTTGAGAACAGGATCGATTTTTAAACAGTTATGTATCTGCAAATACATGAACTACCCAAATGCTTCTGTCACAATGGTTCCCAAATGCACAGAGACTCACAGTGTGATTCTAGACAAGCAAGACTTTCCCTTGGACTTTAACAAAACACATTTACTAGTCTGGAAGAGGTAAGGTGACTGCACACATTCCACATATTTTAGTACTGCACATTAATGTGCAAGCCTAACTCATTTTGCAAATATATATGCAATGACTGGTTTCTAATTCTACAAACACTTGAGACCAGGATAGGTTTTTCAATAGTTATGTATCTGTAAAGACATGAACTACCCAAATGCTTTGATCACAATGGTTCCCAAATGTAAACAGACTCACAGTCTGATTCTAGACAAGCAAGACGTTCCCTTGTACTTTACCAAAACACATTTACTAGTTTGGAAGAGGTAAGGTGACTACACACATTCCACATATTTTAGTACGGCACGTTAGTGTGGAAGCCTGACTCATTTTGCAAATATATATGCAATGACTTTTTTCTAATTCTACTAAAACTTGAGAACAGGATAGGTTTTTAAGCAGTTATGTGTCTGCAAACACATGAACTACCCAAATGCTTCTGTCACAAAGGTTCCCAAATGCACACAGACTCACAGTTTAATTCTAGATAAGCAAGACTATCCCTTGGACTTTACCAAAACACATTTACTAGTCTGTAAGAGGTAAGCTGACTGCACACATTCCACGTATTTCAGTACTGCACGTTAGTGTGGAAGCCTGACTCATTTTCCAATACATAAGCAATGACTAGTTTCTAATTCTACCAAAACTTGAGAACATGATAGGCTTTTAAAATGTTATGTATCTGCAAAGACATGAACTACCCAAATGCTTCTGTCACAATGGTTACCAAATGCAAACAGACTCACAGTGTGATTCTAGATAAGCAAGACTTTCCCTTGGACTTTACCAAAATACATTAACTAGTCTGGAAAAAGTAAGGTGACTACACACATTCCACATATTTTAGTATTGCACGTTAGTGTGGAAGTCTGACTCATTTTCAAATACATAAGCAATGACTAGTTTCTAATTCTACGGAAACTTGAGATCAGAATAGGTTTTTTAACAGTTATGTGTCTGCAAAGACATGAACAGCCCAAATGCATCTGTCACAATGGTTCCCAAATGCACAACGACTCACTGTGTGATTCGAGACATGCAAGACTTTCCCTTGGACTTTACCAAACACATTTACTAGTCTGGAAGAGGTAAGGTGACTAAACATATTCCACATATTTTAGTACTGCACATTAGTGTGAAAGACTGTCTCATTTTCAAATACAGAAGCAATGACTGGTTTCTAATTCCATGAAAATTTGTGAACAGGATAGATTTTTGAACAGTTATGTATCTGCAAAGACATGAACTACCCAAATGCTTCTGTCACAAAGGTTCCCAAATACACACAGACTCACAGTTTGATTCTAGATAAGCAAGACTATCCCTTGGACTTTACCAAAACACATTTACTGGTCTGGAAGAGGTAAGGTGACTGCACACATTCCACATATTTTAGTTTTGCATGTTAGTGTGGAAGCCTGACTCATTTTCATATACATAAGCAATGACTAGTTTCGAATTCTACCAAAACTTGAGAACAGGATAGGTTTTTAAACAGTTATGTATCTGAAAATACATGAACTACCCAAATGCTTCTGTCACAATGGTTCCCAAATGCACACAGACTCACAGTGTGATTCTAGACAAGCAATACTATCCTTTGGACTTTATCAAAACACATTTACTAGTCTGGAAGAGGTAAGGTGACTGCACACATTCCACATATTTTAGTACTGCACGTTAAAGTGCAAGCCTGACTCATTTTGCAAATATATAAGCAATGACTGGTTTCTAATTCTACAAAAACTTGAGACCAGGATAGGTGTTTCAATAGTTATGTATCTGTAAAGACATGAACTACCCAAATGCTTCTGTCACAATGGTTCCCAAATGTACACAGACTCACCGTCTGATTCTAGACAAGCAATACTATCCTTAGGACTTTATCAAAACACATTTACTAGTATGGAAGAGGTAAGGGGACAACACACATTCCACATATTTTAGTACGGCATGTTAGTGTGGAAGCCTGACTCATTTTGCAAATATATATGCAATGACTTTTTTCTAATTCTACTTAAACTTGTGAACAGGATAGGTTTTTAAGCAGTTATGTGTCTGCAAACACATGAACTACCCAAATGCTTCTGTCACAAATGTTCCCAAATGCACACAGACTCACAGTTTGATTCTAGATAAGCAAGACTATCCCTTGGACTTTACCAAAACACATTTACTAGTCTGGAAGAGGTAAGGTGACTGCACACATTCCACATATTTTAGTACTGCACATTAGTGTGGAAGCATGACTCAGTTTCAAATACATAAACCATGACTAGTTTCTAATTCTACCAAAACTTGAGAACAGGTTAGGCTTTCAAACCATTATATATCTGCAAAGACCTGAAATACCCAAATTCTACCTTCACAATGGTTCCTAAATGCACACAGACTCATAGTGTGATTCTAGGCAAGCACGACTTTCCGATGGACGTTACCAAAACACATTTACTAGATTGGAAGAGGTAAGGTGAATGCACATATACCACATATTTTATTACTGCACGTTAGTCTGGAAGTCTGGCTCATTTTGCAAATATATAAGAAATGACTGGTTTCTAATTCTACAAAAACTTGAAAACAGGATAGGCTTTTCAATAGTTATGTATCTGCAAAGACATGAACTACCCAGTTGTTTCTGTCACAATGGTTCCCAAATGCACACATACTCACAGTGTGATTCCAGACAAGCAAGACTTTCCCTTGGACTTTACCAAAACACATTTACTAGTCGGGAAAAGGTAAGGTGACTGCACACATTCCACATATTTCAGTACTGCACGTTAGTGTGGAAGTCTGACTCATTTTCAAATACATAAGCAATGACTAGTTTCTAATTCTACCAAAACTTGAGAACAGTACATGCTTTTAAAATGTTATGTGTTGGACCCGTCTGCTTCTGAGAGTCCCCTCACCAATATGATTTCTTTTGTTCCCCTGAACCTCCCAAAATGTGTTGCTTTTTATTTTGTCTACCAGGACCTTTTTGTGTGTTGTTTCATGGGGCTAGGTGTTCCTTGACACCCAGTTGCTCAAAAGGTTTCTGGCACCTATGTACAAGGCGCCTGCCGAAACCTGTGGACATGAAAACTGAGGTTGGCAACCTGTGTGTGTTTAACCTTAAAATGGTGGACACATATTTCCCTCATATGAGTGACTCCCATTGGAGCCTCCTTGAACCCTGACCTTTTGAGGTTTTGGCGCCCATTCTGGTTGGCGCGCTTTCCTGACAGGAATTTCATAACTTTCGTCAGGTACACAAAATGGCTGCTCCAGAGCCCCAGTACGGTGGCTCTGAGTGACCAAAAGACACCTCAAAAGTGCCATGCCATTGACACAGCCAGGGAAGGTTCTAGAACCTTCTGGCTCTTGCCAGTACCTCAGGGCACTGGCTATATAAAGCCCAGTCCCTGGCGGCCATTTTAGATGTAATTCAGATTCCAGACTTGACACCAGAGTGACACCTGCCCTGCTGACCCCTGAGGTAGCTGAGAGCACAGGCAGTAGAGTGGCAAGGGTTAATAGCCTGATTCCTGACTGGCGTTCCAGTCAGGCGTGTTCCAGTAACCTTGCGCCTACAGCACCTGCCCAGCTAGTGCCTCATTGCCCCAAAAGACTGTGGCCAAGTTTATGTGCCTTCCCCCCCCCGGTGGCGAAATCGTGAAGAAAAGGCGAGTCGCGACCTTCCACAGTGCCCCCTTCGTGAATAGCGCCTATCGCGGAGGACTCGGACGTCTCCGAGCCCCACCGGCGTTGAGCGCTTCCTGGTTGTGCAGTGATCGAAGGTGAGGTGGTGCGCCGGGGCGGGGAGAGGCCGGCTTTCATTGGGTGGGATTAGCGTCCCTGCCCTTTCCCAGAGACCCGGGAAACTGTTGCCGTGGGCGGGACCAGCCCCCGTATGAGGAAGTCGGAGGGAGGTCCGTGAAGCCCCTGAGAACCCTGATGCTGGCGTAGGAAGTACTGTGCCCTTAATGAATCGCTATTCGATTGCAGCCGTAGTGAGGTGGGTCGTTTCCCCTGGAGGGGTGCCGCGTTATCAAGGAACTGTGCACCGGCGTTGATTTGAGCGAGCGCTGAGACTGAGTGACCCCGCTGGCAGCCTTTCGTTCGTCTACTGACTTCGAACTGTGCTACCCTGGTGCCTGCGATATTTCCGTAGGCTCAAGTAAACCACACCGGCAAGCGGACATCCTTCCCCGGTGGCAGCGGAGGGCCAAATGTCATATTTACCGTGTTTCCTTGTCTTTAGGTACACGCGCATGGGCCCCGCGTGAACATAAAAGAGTCCCCAGTGCACCGTGAATCCAGAGAAGCCCGCATGCATTCCCCATGATTCCACAAGTACTGTTATCCTTTTCAAAGTGGGTTTATCTTGCAAATGTAAACTTCCTGATTTATTTAATTGGTGGCAGCGATACCAGAATGAAAATGTGGTTATGCATTTAAAAGAACCAGGCTTTATTATTTCATGTATTGGTGATATATAAACCTGATATTTATGTTATTTATTGATAGAGCTATTCCTAATATTTATGCAACACCAGTGCTCCTGAAGTCCTATTTACAGTATTTATTCTCAACCTGAATCCCAGAGTGCTGTAACAAATGAAATGTGAATGTGCTTCCCCAATTGATCCCTATTTACAGCAGAGAACTTTAATATAAAGGAATCGTATTTTTCTACAGCAGTGGTGTGGTGTCCTTCTTTTTGGTGTGACTGTGCAGGGGGTTATTATTGGGTCAGAGCCGGCTTAGCACTACAGCCTTCACTGCCTTGACACTTGAGCCAAGCTACCCCCTTTGTGCTGGGCTTGCCCATCGCAGGTCCAACATAAAATTGGTGCTCAGTGGGTGGGATTGCGAGCCGTGCTTGTTCTGTACCCCATAATAATTCAGTGTGCGTCACAGGTACACACCCGGAGTTTTCTCCCAGTGGCCCTCTGATTTAACATTTTGTTTTTTCCAAATTCTCTTCTGGAGGTGGGTGGAGGTGACCCTCAGAGTCTCATATCCTTATAACCTACTTCGTGGTGGTTGTCCACACTTTTCAATGACAAGATGGAATTCGAAATGTCAGAGCTGGAGACCTATACTGTGGTACAGCTCAAGGATTTCTGTCAGGAAAGGGGAGTGTTCGTTAGGCGAGGGGCCAAAAGAGAGGAGCTCCGTACTAGTCTGCGAGCCTGGGTGGAAGCATACCTGGAGGGAACGGTAGAGGAGGAGGAGTCAGACAGAGGTACTGTCATTGAGGGAACTGCGGAATGTCCCCTGGGGGTGGGTGAGATGTCAATCAGCCCCAAGGTAGCCTCACGGGAGGGCAGCAGTGTATCCTCAAGAGGGTTGTCAGAGACCGAGCTAGCCGACAGGAGAGAGGAGAGACAGTGCAGATGGGAGTTGGCCAAGCTGGAGATGGAAGATAGGAGAGAGAGAGAAGGGAGGAGGATGGAACATGAGCTCAAGCTACGAGAGCTCGACCTCCAGGCCTGTAACATCACTCCGGGGGGTGTTGAGTCAAAGGAATTTGTCAGGGAGCCCAGGCCTCATTTACCCAAGGACGTGGTCGCCAGTTATACCGCTGGAGACGACATAGCCAAGTGGCTGACCACCTATGAGGTCTCCTTAAGAGCCCATGGGATCCATGAGAAGCATTGGGGTGGTGGATTATACCGGTACATGCCTCCGACAGGTAGGAATGCCCTATTGGCCCTAGACCGGGAGTAGCAGGTAGATTACCCCGCCATGAAGGTGGCGCTCATCAGAAAGTTTGGGTTGACCCCAGAGAAATACCGGCAGAGGTTTAGGGGCAGCCACAAACTGAGCTCACAGAATTAGGTTGACTTCCTGGATTATGCCAAGAAAGCCCTAGATGGGTGGGTCCAAGGTAGTGAGGTGGAAGACTATCGAGGGTTGTACGACCTAATACTCAAGGAACATCTACTCGAGAAATGTCTTCCCGAGCTGAGGCAACACCTGGTAGACAGCAAACTTACTTGCCCCCGTAAGCTTGCTGAGGAGGCGGACATTTGGACAAGTACCCGAGTGTCCCCGAGGGGGACGGGAGAAGATTCTCAGAAGTCCGGACAGGGCGCTCCCCAGAAGAAATAGGGGGGAGATAACACGAAAAAGGAGTTCTCCAAAGGCCCCCAAAATAATTTTAAGGGGAAAAGTTCCTTTCCCAACTCTAAGGCTAACCCGCTAAAGAACCCTAATCCTGGCCAGAGTCAGCAGCCAAGGGTTGTCCATTGCTTTGAGTGCAGTGGTGTTGGACATTATAAAGGAGACGTGAAATGCCCAAAGAGACCACCCCCTCCCACTGGAGGAAAAGCCCAGGGAGTCGCTAGTGTAGTGCTCGGGGAGGAGATGCCCTTAGTTAAGGGGGAGAGTGGGCGGGTGTCACCTTAGTGTCCCTGGGTGATCGGGAGATGGTTCCAAAGATCCAGGTGCCCTCAAATACTACCAAGTATGGGCAGTGGGTCACCATCAACGGCCATAGAGGGGAAGCTCTGAGAGATACAGGAGCCAGTATGACTATGGTAAGGAGTCATCTGGTGTCTTCAGAGCAGGTGATTCCAGGCGTACTTCACCCAGCCGCGATGGCTGCCGGCAGAATGTGCCACTATCCCGTGGCCGAGGTTCCCTTTCAGTGAGGAGGGGTTGCAGGTTCACTTTGAGTTGCCGTAAGCCCTGCCGTGCCAGTCGACTGTCTACTGGGCAATGATATGGAGCACAATGCTTGGAAGGAGGTGGAATACCGGACTCATTCTGAGATGCTGGGTACACCTGATTGGGCCTGTGTGAGTACCAGGTCTGCGGCTGCTCGGGAGGAGAAGTCGCATGGGCTGGAGCCTGGAACAATGGCCCACCCAGCTGCTGATGAGGGAGCATCTCGAGGACAGGAGGAGCCTGCCTCGATGTCCGTGCCCCGTGAGATGATTAGGCCACCTGTGGAGGTGGACCCGGAGTCCGCGGAGGAGGACATGGTTCTGATGGAGGACCTACCTATCCCCGCTGAGTGGCGAGTGGACTACCCAAATGCTTCTGTCACAATGGTTCCCAAATGCACACAGACTCACAGTATGATTCTAGACAAGCAAGATTATACCTTGAACTTTACCAAAACACATTTACTAGTTTGGAAGAGGTAAGGTGACTTCACATATTCCACATAGTTTAGTACTGCACGTTAGTGTGTAAGCCTGACTCATTTTCAAATACAAAAGCAATGTCTGGTGTCTAATTCTACCAAATCTTGAGAACAGGATAAGTTTTTAAACAGTTATGTGTCTGCAAAGACATGACCAACCCAAATGCTTCTACCACAATGGTTCCGAAATGCACACAGACTCACAGTGTGATTCTAGAAAAGTAAGACTATCCCTTGGACTTTACCAAAACACATTTACTAGTCTGGAAGAGGTAATGTGACTGCACACATTCCACATATTTTAGTACTGCATGTTAGTGTGGAAGCCTGACTCATTTTCAAATACATAAGCAATGACTAGTTTCTAACTCTACCAAAACTTGGGAACAGGATATGTTTTTAATCAGTTATGTGTCTGCAAACACATGAACCACCCAAATGCTTCTGTCACAATGGTTCCCAAATGCACACAGACTCACAGTATGATTCTAGACATGCAAGATTATACCTTGGACTTTACCAAAACAAATTTCCTAGTCTTGAAGAGGTAAGGTGACTGCACATATTCCACATATTTTAGTACTGCACATTATTGTGGAAGCCTCACTCATTTTCAAATACATAAGCAATGACTAGTTTCTAATTCTACCATAACTTGAGAACAGGATAGGTTTTTAAACAGTTATGTATCTACAAAGACATGAACTACACAGATGCTTCAGTCACAATGGTTCCCAAATGCACACAGACTCACAGTATGATTCTAGACAAGCAAGATTATACCTTGGACTTTACCAAAACAAATTTACTAGTCTAGAAGAGGTAAGGTGACTACACACATTTCACATATTTTAGTACTGCACCTTAGTGTGGAATCCTGACTCATTTTCAAATACAAAAGCAATGTCTGGTTTTTAATTCTACCAAATTTTGAGAACAGGATAAGTTTTTAAACAGTTATGTATCTGCAAAGACATGAACTACCCAAATGCTTCTGTCTCAATGGTTCCCAAATGCACACAGACTCACATTGTGATTCTAGACACGCAAGACTATCCCTTTCACTTTACCTAAACACATTTACTAATCTGGAAGAGGTAAGGTGACTGCACACATTCCACATATTTTAGTACTGCACGTTAGTGTGGAAGTCTGACTCATTTTCAAATACATAAGCAATGACTTGTTTCTAATTCTACCAAAACTTGAGAATAGGATAGGCTTTTAAAAAGTTATGTATCTGCAAAGACATGAACTACCCAAATGCCTCTGTCACAATGGTTCCCAAATGCACACAGACTCACAGTATGATTCTAGACAAGCAAGATTATACCTTGGACTTTACCAAAACAAATTTACTAGTCTAGAAGAGGTAAGGTGACTGCACACATTCCACATATTTTAGTACTGCACGTTAGTGTGGAAGCCTGACTCATTTTCAAATACTAAAGCAATGTCTGGTTTTTAATTCTACCAAATTTTGAGAACAGGATAAGTTTTTAAACAGTTATGTATCTGCAAAGACATGAACTACCCAAATGCTTCTGTCACAATGGTTCCCAAATGCACACAGACTCACAGTGTGATTCTAGACAAGTAAGACTCTCCCTTGGACTTTACCAAAACACATTTACTAGTCTGAAAGAGGTAAGGTGACTGCACACATTCCACATATTTTAGTACTTCACGTTAGTGTGGAAGTCTGACTCATTTTCAAATACATAAGCAATGACTTGTTTCTAATTCTACCAAAACGTGAGAATAGGATAGGTTTTTAAAAAGTTATGTATCTGCAAAGACATGAACTACCCAAATGCTTCTTTCACAATGGTTCCCAAATGCACACAGACTCACAGTATGATTCTAGACAAGCAAGATTATACCTTGGACTTTACCAAAACACATTTACTAGTCTAGAAGAGGTAAGGTGACTGCACATATTCCACATATTTTAGTACTGCACGTTAGTGTGTAAGCCTGACTCATTTTCAAATACAAAAGCAATGTCTGGTGTCTAATTCTACCAAATTTTGAGAACAGGATAAGTTTTTAAACAGTTATGTGTCTGCAAAGACATGACCAACCCAAATGCTTCTATCACAATGGTTCCCAAATGCACACAGACTCACAGTGTGATTCTAGAAAAGTAAGACTATCCATTGGACTTTACCAAAACACATTTACTAGTCTGGAAGAGGTAATGTGACTGCACACATTCCACATATTTTAGTACTGCACGTTAGTGTGGAAGCCTGACTCATTTTCAAATACATTGGCAATGACTAGTTTCTAACTCTACCAAAACTTGGGAACAGGATAGGTTTTTAACCAGTTATGTGTCTGCAAACACATGAACTACCCAAATGCTTCTGTCACAATGGTTCCCAAATGCACACAGACCCACAGTATGATTCTAGACATGCAAGATTATACCTTGGACTTTACCAAAACAAATTTCCTAGTCTAGAAGAGGTAAGGTGACTGCACATATTCCACATATTTTAGTACTGCACATTATTGTGGAAGCCTCACTCATTTTCAAATACATAAGCAATGACTAGTTTCTAATTCTACCAAAACTTGAGAACAGGATAGGTTTTTAAACAGTTATGTATCTACAAAGACATGAACTACCCAGATGCTTCAGTCACAATGGTTCCCAAATGCACACAGACTCACAGTATGATTCTAGACAAGCAAGATTATACCTTGGACTTTACCAAAACACATTTACTAATCTGGAAGAGGTAAGGTGACTGCACACATTCCACATATTTTAGTACTGCACGTTAATGTGCAAGCCTGACTCATTTTGCAAATTATAAGCAGTGACTGGTTTCTAATTCTACAAAAACTTGAAACCAGGATAGGTTTTTCAATAGTTATGTATCTGTAAAGACATGAACTACCCAAATGCTTCTGTCACAATGGTTCCCAAATGTACACAGATTCACAGTCTTATTCTTGACAAGCAAGACTTTCCCTTGTACTTTACCAAAACACATTTACTAGTATGGAAGAGGTAAGGTGACTACACACATTCCACATATTTTACTACGGCACCTTAGTGTGGAAGCCTGACTCATTTTGAAAATATATATGCAATGACTTTTTTCTAATTCTACTTATACTTGAGAATAGGATAGGTTTTTAAGCAGTTATGTGTCTGCAAACACATGAACTACCCAACTGCTTCTGTCACAAAGGTTGCCAAATGCACACAGACTCACAGTTTGATTCTAGATAAGCAAGACTATCCCTTGGACTTTACCAAAACACATTTACTAGTCTGTAAGAGGTAAGCTGACTGCATACATTCCTTGTATTTTAGTACTGCATGTTAGTGTGAAAGCCAGACTCTTGTTCAAATACATAAGCAATGAGTAGTTTCTAATTCTACCAAAACTTGAGATGAGGATAGGTTTTTAAACAGTTATGTGTCTGCAAAGACATGACCAGCCCAAATGCTTCTGTCACAATGGTTCCCAAATGCACACAGACTCCCAGTGTGATTCTAGAAAAGTAAGACTATCCCTTGGACTTTACCAAAACACATTTACTAGTCGGGAAGAGGTAAGGTGACTGCACACATTCCACATATTTCAGTACTGCACGTTAGTGTGGAAGTCTGACTCATTTTCAAATACATAAGCAATGACTAGTTTCTAATTCTACCAAAACTTGAGAACAGTACCTGCTTTTAAAATGTTATGTGTTGGACCCGTCTGCTTCTGAGAGTCCCCTCACCAATATGATTTCTTTTGTTCCCCTGAACCTCCCAAAATGTGTTGCTTTTTATTTTGTCTACCAGGACCTTTTTGTGTGTTGTTTCATGGGGCTAGGTGTTCCTTGACACCCAGTTGCTCAAAAGGTTTCTGGCACATATGTACAAGGCGCCTGCCGAAACCTGTGGACATGAAAACTGAGGTTGGCAACCTGTGTGTGTTTAACCTTAAAATGATGGACACATATTTCCCTCATATGAGTGACTCCCATTGGAGCCTCCTTGAACCCTGACCTTTTGAGGTTTTGGCGCGCTTTCTGGTTGGCGCGCTTTCCTGACAGGAATTTCATAACTTTCGTCAGGTACACAAAATGGCTGCTCCAGAGCCCCAGTACGGTGGCTCTGAGTGACCAAAAGACACCTCAAAAGTGCCATGCCATTGACACAGCCAGGGAAGGTTCTAGAACCTTCTGGCTCTTGCCAGTACCTCAGGGCACTGGCTATATAAAGCCCAGTCCCTGGCGGCCATTTTAGATGTAATTCAGATTCCAGACTTGACACCAGAGTGACACCTGCCCTGCTGACCCCTGCAGTAGCTGAGAGCACAGGCAGTAGAGTGGCAAGGGTTAATAGCCTGATTCCTGACTGGCGTTCCAGTCAGGCGTGTTCCAGTAACCTTGCGCCTACAGCTCCTGCCCAGCTAGTGCCTCATTGCCCCAAAAGACTGTGGCCAAGTTTATGTGCCTTCCCCCCCCCCCGGTGGCGAAATCGTGAAGAAAAGGCGAGTCGCGACCTTCCACAGTGCCCCCTTCGTGAATAGCGCCTATCGCGGGGGACTCGGACGTCTCCGAGCCCCACCGGCGTTGAGCGCTTCCTGGTTGTGCAGTGATCGAAGGTGAGGTGGTGCGCCGGGGCGGGGAGAGGCCGGCCTTCATTGGGTGGGATTAGCGTCCCTGCCCTTTCCCAGAGACCCGGGAAACTGTTGCCGTGGGCGGGACCAGCCCCCGTATGAGGAAGTCGGAGGGAGGTCCGTGAAGCCCCTGAGAACCCTGATGCTGGCGTAGGAAGTACTGTGCCCTTAATGAATCGCTATTCGATTGCAGCCGTAGTGAGGTGGGTCGTTTCCCCTGGAGGGGTGCCGCGTTATCAAGGAACTGTGCACCGCCGCTGATTTGAGCGAGCGCTGAGACTGAGTGACCCCGCTGGCAGCCTTTCGTTCGTCTACTGCCTTCGAACTGTGCTACCCTGGTGCCTGCGATATTGCCGTAGGCTCAAGTAAACCACACCGGCAAGCGGACATCCTTCCCCGGTGGCAGCGGAGGGCCAAATGTCATATTTACCGTGTTTCCTTGTCTTTAGGTACACGCGCATGGGCCCCGCGTGAACATAAAAGAGTCCCCAGTGCACTGTGAATCCAGAGAAGCCCGCATGCATTCCCCATGATTCCACAAGTACTGTTATCCTTTTCAAAGTGGGTTTATCTTGCAAATGTAAACTTCCTGATTTATTTAATTGGTGGCAGCGATAGCAGAATGAAAATGTGATTATGCATTTAAAAGAACCAGGCTTTATTATTTCATGTATTGGTGATATATAAACCTGATATTTATTTTATTTATTGATAGAGCTATTCCTAATATTTATGCAACACCAGTGCTCCTGAAGTCCTATTTACTGTATTTATTCTCAACCTGAATCCCAGAGTGCTGTAACAAATGAAATGTGAATGTGCTTCCCCAATTGATCCCTATTTACAGCAGAGAACATTTATATAAAGGAATCGTATTTTTCTACAGCAGTGGTGTGGTGTCCTTCTTTTTGGTGTGACTGTGCAGGGGGTTATTATTGGGTCAGAGCCGGCTTAGCACTACAGCCTTCACTGCCTTGACACTTGAGCCAAGCTACCCCCTTTGTGCTGGGCTTGCCCATCGCAGGTCCAACATAAAATTGGTGCTCAGCGGGTGGGATTGCGAGCCGTGCTTGTTCTGTACCCCATAATAATTCAGTGTGCGTCACAGGTACACACCCGGAGTTTTCTCCCAGTGGCCCTCTGATTTAACATTTTGTTTTTTCCAAATTCTCTTCTGGAGGTGGGTGGAGGTGACCCTCAGAGTCTCATATCCTTATAACCTACTTCGTGGTGGTTGTCCACACTTTTCAATGACAAGATGGAATTCGAAATGTCAGAGCTGGAGACCTATACTGTGGCACAGCTCAAGGATGTCTGTCAGGAAAGGGGAGTGTTCGTTAAGCGAGGGGCCAAAAGAGAGGAGCTCCGTACTAGTCTGCGAGCCTGGGTGGAAGCACACCTGGAGGGAACGGTAGAGGAGGAGGAGTCAGACAGAGGTACTGTCATTGAGGGAACTGCGGAATGTCCCCTGGGGGTGGGTGAGATGTCAATCAGCCCCAAGGTAGCCTCATGGGAGGGCAGCAGTGTATCCTCAAGAGGGTTGTCAGAGACCGAGCTAGCCGACAGGAGAGAGGAGAGACAGTTCAGATGGGAGTTGGCCAAGCTGGAGATGGAAGATAGGAGAGAGAGAGAAGGGAGGAGGATGGAACATGAGCTCAAGCTACGAGAGCTCGACCTCCAGGCCTGTAACATCACTCCGGGGGGTGTTGAGTCAAAGGAATTTGTCAGGGAGCCCAGGTCTCATTTACCCAAGGACGTGGTCGCCAGTTATACCGCTGGAGACGACATAGCCAAGTGGCTGACCACCTATGAGGTCTCCTTAAGAGCCCATGGGATCCATGAGAAGCATTGGGGTGGTGGATTATACCGGTACATGCCTCCGACAGGTAGGGATGCCCTATTGGCCCTAGACTGGGAGTAGCAGGTAGATTACCCCGCCATGAAGGTGGCGCTCATCAGAAAGTTTGGGTTGACCCCAGAGAAATACCGGCAGAGGTTTAGGGGCAGCCACAAACTGAGCTCACAGAATTAAGTTGACTTCCTGGATTATGCCAAGAAAGCCCTAGATGGGTGGGTCCAAGGTAGTGAGGTGGAAGACTATCGAGGGTTGTACGACCTAATACTCAAGGAACATCTACTCGAG
Source organism: Lissotriton helveticus (assembly GCF_964261635.1). Taxonomy (NCBI): domain Eukaryota; kingdom Metazoa; phylum Chordata; class Amphibia; order Caudata; family Salamandridae; genus Lissotriton; species Lissotriton helveticus. The sequence goes on from NC_136063.1 coordinate 44,724,089, forward strand.
AAATGTCTTCCCGAGCTGAGGCAACACCTGGTAGACAGCAAACTTACTTGCCCCCGTAAGCTTGCTGAGGAGGCGGACATTTGGACAAGTACCCGAGTGTCCACGAGGGGGACGGGAGAAGATTCTCAGAAGTCCGGACAGGGCGCTCCCCAGAAGAAATAGGGGGGAGATAACACGAAAAAGGAGTTCTCCAAAGGCCCCCAAAATAATTTTAAGGGGAAAAGTTCCTTTCCCAACTCTAAGGCTAACCCGCTAAAGAACCCTAATCCTGGCCAGAGTCAGCAGCCAAGGGTTGTCCATTGCTTTGAGTGCAGTGGTGTTGGACATTATAAAGGAGACGTGAAATGCCCAAAGAGACCACCCCCTCCCACTGGAGGAAAAGCCCAGGGAGTCGCTAGTGTAGTGCTCGGGGAGGAGATGCCCTTAGTTAAGGGGGAGAGTGGGCGGGTGTCACCTTAGTGTCCCTGGGTGATCGGGAGATGGTTCCAAAGATCCAGGTGCCCTCAAATACTACCAAGTATGGGCAGTGGGTCACCATCAACGGCCATAGAGGGGAAGCTCTGAGAGATACAGGAGCCAGTATGACTATGGTAAGGAGTCATCTGGTGTCTTCAGAGCAGGTGATTCCAGGCGTACTTCACCCAGCCGCGATGGCTGACGGCAGAATGTGCCACTATCCCGTGGCCGAGGTTCCCTTTCAGTGGGGAGGGGTTGCAGGTTCACTTCGAGTTGCCGCAAGCCCTGCCGTGCAAGTCGACTGTCTACTGGGCAATGATATGGAGCACAATGCTTGGAAGGAGGTGGAATACCGGACTCATTCTGAGATGCTGGGTACACCTGATTGGGCCTGTGTGAGTACCAGGTCTGCGGCTGCTCGGGAGGAGAAGTCGCATGGGTTGGAGCCTGGAACAATGGCCCACCCAGCTGCTGATGAGGGAGCATCTCGAGGACAGGAGGAGCCTGCCTCGATGTCCGTGCCCCGTGAGATGGATAGGCCACCTGTGGAGGTGGACCCGGAGTCCGCGGAGGAGGACATGGTTCTGATGGAGGACCTACCTATCCCCGCTGAGTGGCGAGTGGACTACCCAAATGCTTCTGTCACAATGGTTCCCAAATGCACACAGACTCACAGTATGATTCTAGACAAGCAAGATTATACCTTGGACTTTACCAACACACATTTACTAGTCTAGAAGAGGTAAGGTGACTTCACATATTCCACATAGTTTAGTACTGCACGTTAGTGTGTAAGCCTGACTCATTTTCAAATACAAAAGCAATGTCTGGTGTCTAATTCTACCAAATTTTGAGAACAGGATAAGTTTTTAAACAGTTATGTGTCTGCAAAGACATGACCAACCCAAATGCTTCTACCACAATGGTTCCCAAATGCACACAGACTCACAGTGTGATTCTAGAAAAGTAAGACTATCCCTTGGACTTTACCAAAACACATTTACTAGTCTGGAAGAGGTAATGTGACTGCACACATTCCACATATTTTAGTACTGCATGTTAGTGTGGAAGCCTGACTCATTTTCAAATACATAAGCAATGACTAGTTTCTAACTCTACCAAAACTTGGGAACAGGATAGGTTTTTAACCAGTTATGTGTCTGCAAACACATGAACCACCCAAATGCTTCTGTCACAATGGTTCCCAAATGCACACAGACTCACAGTATGATTCTAGACATGCAAGATTATACCTTGGACTTTACCAAAACAAATTTCCTAGTCTTGAAGAGGTAAGGTGACTGCACATATTCCACATATTTTAGTACTGCACATTATTGTGGAAGCCTCACTCATTTTCAAATACATAAGCAATGACTAGTTTCTAATTCTACCAAAACTTGAGAACAGGATAGGTTTTTAAACAGTTATATATCTACAAAGACATGAACTACACAGATACTTCAGTCACAATGGTTCCCAAATGCACACAGACTCACAGTATGATTCTAGAAAAGCAAGATTATACCTTGGACTTTACCAAAACAAATCTACTAGTCTAGAAGAGGTAAGGTGACTACACACATTCCACATATTTTAGTACTGCACGCTAGTGTGGAATCCTGACTCATTTTTAAATACAAAAGCAATGTCTGGTTTTTAATTCTACTAAATTTTGAGAACAGGATAAGTTTTTAAACAGTTATGTATCTGCAAAGACATGAACTACCCAAATGCTTCTGTCTCAATGGTTCCCAAATGCACACAGACTCACATTGTGATTCTAGACACGCAAGACTATCCCTTGGACTTTACCTAAACACATTTACTAATCTGGAAGAGGTAAGGTGACTGCACACATTCCACATATTTTAGTACTGCACGTTAGTGTGGAAGTCTGACTCATTTTCAAATACATAAGCAATGACTTGTTTCTAATTCTACCAAAACTTGAGAATAGGATAGGCTTTTAAAAAGTTATGTATCTGCAAAGACATGAACTACCCAAATGCCTCTGTCACAATGGTTCCCAAATGCACACAGACTCACAGTATGATTCTAGACAAGCAAGATTATACCTTGGACTTTACCAAAACAAATTTACTAGTCTAGAAGAGGTAAGGTGACTGCACACATTCCACATATTTTAGTACTGCACGTTAGTGTGGAAGCCTGACCCATTTTCAAATACAAAAGCAATGTCTGGTTTTTAATTCTACCAAATTTTGAGAACAGGATAAGTTTTTAAACAGTTATGTATCTGCAAAGACATGAACTACACAAATGCTTCTGTCACAATGGTTCCCAAATGCACACAGACTCACAGTGTGATTCTAGACAAGTAAGACTCTCCCTTGGATTTTACCAAAACACATTTACTAGTCTGAAAGAGGTAAGGTGACTGCACACATTCCACATATTTTAGTACTGCACGTTAGTGTGGAAGTCTGACTCATTTTCAAATACATAAGCAATGACTTGTTTCTAATTCTACCAAAACTTGAGAATAGGATAGGTTTTTAAAAAGTTATGTATCTGCAAAGACATGAACTACCCAAATGCTTCTGTCACAATGGTTCCCAAATGCACACAGACTCACAGTATGATTCTAGACTAGCAAGATTATACCTTGGACTTTACCAAAACACATTTACTAGTCTAGAAGAGGTAAGGTGACTGCACATATTCCACATATTTTAGTACTGCACGTTAGTGTGTAAGCCTGACTCATTTTCAAATACAAAAGCAATGTCTGGTGTCTAATTCTACCAAATTTTGAGAACAGGATAAGTTTTTAAACAGTTATGTGTCTGCAAAGACATGACCAACCCAAATGCTTCTATCACAATGGTTCCCAAATTCACACAGACTCACAGTGTGATTCTAGAAAAGTAAGACTATCCATTGGACTTTACCAAAACACATTTACTAGTCTGGAAGAGGTAATGTGACTGCACCCATTCCACATATTTTAGTACTGCACGTTAGTGTGGGAGCCTGACTCATTTTCAAATACATTGGCAATGACTAGTTTCTAACTCTACCAAAACTTGGGAACAGGATAGGTTTTTAACCAGTTATGTGTCTGCAAACACATGAACTACCCAAATGCTTCTGTCACAATGGTTCCCAAATGCACACAGACTCACAGTATGATGCTAGACATGCAAGATTATACCTTGGACTTTACCAAAACAAATTTCCTAGTCTAGAAGAGGTAAGGTGACTGCACATATTCCACATATTTTAGTACTGCACATTATTGTGGAAGCCTCACTCATTTTCAAATACATAAGCAATGACTAGTTTCTAATTCTACCAAAACTTGAGAACAGGATAGGTTTTTAAACAGTTATGTATCTACAAAGACATGAACTACCCAGATGCTTCAGTCACAATGGTTCCCAAATGCACACAGACTCACAGTATGATTCTAGACAAGCAAGATTATACCTTGGACTTTACCAAAACACATTTACTAATCTGGAAGAGGTAAGGTGACTGCACACATTCCACATATTTTAGTACTGCACGTTAATGTGCAAGCCTGACTCAGTTTGCAAATATATAAGCAGTGACTGGTTTCTAATTCTACAAAAACTTGAAACCAGGATAGGTTTTTCAATAGTTATGTATCTGTAAAGACATGAACTACCCAAATGCTTCTGTCACAATGGTTCCCAAATGTACACAGACTCACAGTCTTATTCTAGACAAGCAAGACTTTCCCTTGTACTTTACCAAAACACATTTACTAGTATGGAAGAGGTAAGGTGACTACACACATTCCACATATTTTACTACGGCACCTTAGTGTGGAAGCCTGACTCATTTTGAAAATATATATGCAATGACTTTTTTCTAATTCTACTTAAACTTGAGAACAGGATAGGTTTTTAAGCAGTTATGTGTCTGCAAACACATGAACTACCCAAATGCTTCTGTCACAAAGGTTCCCAAATGCAAACAGACTCACAGTTTGATTCTAGATAAGCAAGACTATCCCTTGGACTTTACCAAAACAAATTATCTAGTCTGTAAGAGGTAAGCTGACTGCATACATTCCTTGTATTTTAGTACTGCATGTTAGTGTGAAAGCCAGACTCTTTTTCAAATACATAAGCAATGAGTAGTTTCTAATTCTACCAAAACTTGAGATGAGGATAGGTTTTTAAACAGTTATGTGTCTGCAAAGACATGACCAACCCAAATGCTTCTGTCACAATGGTTCCCAAATGCACACAGACTCCCAGTGTGATTCTAGAAAAGTAAGACTATCCCTTGGACTTTACCAAAACACATTTACTAGTCTGGAAGAGGTAATGTGACTGCACACATTCCACATATTTTAGTGCTGCACGTTAGTGTGGAAGCCTGACTCATTTTCAAATACATAAGCAATGACTAGTTTCTAACTCTACCAAAACCTGGGAACATGATAGGTTTTTAACCACTTATGTATCTGCAAAGACATGAACTACCCAAATGCTTCTGTCACAAAGGTTCCCAAATGCACACAGACTCACAGTTTGATTCTAAATAAGCAAGACTATCCCTTGGACTTTACCAAAACACATTTACTAGTCTGGAAGAGGTAAGGTGACTGCACACATTCCACATATTTTAGTATTGCATGTTAGTGTGGAAGCCTGATTCATTTTCCTATACATAAGCAATGACTAGTTTCTAATTCTACCGAAACTTGAGAACAGGATAGGTTTTTAAACAGTTATAGCTCTGCAAATACATGAACTACCCAAATGCTTCTGTCACAATGGTTCCCAAATCTACACAGACTCACAGTGTGATTCTAGACAAGCAAGACTTTCCCTTGGACTTTACCAAAACACATTTACTAGTCTGGAAGAGGTAATGTGACTGCACACATTCCAAATATTTTAGTTCTGCACATTAGTGTGGAGCCCTGACACATTTTGCACATATATATGAAATGTCTGGTTTCTAATTCTACTAAAACCTGTGAACAGGATAGGTTTTTAATACGTTATGTGTCTGCAAACACATGAACTACCCAAATGCTTCTGTCACAATGGTTCCCAAATGCACACAGACTCACAGTGTGATTCTAGACACGTAAGACTCTCCCTTGGACTTTACCAAAACACATTTACTAGTCTGAAAGAGGTAAGGTGACTGCACACATTCCACATATTTTAGTACTGCACGTTAGTGTGGAAGTCTGACTCATTTTCAAATACATAAGCAATGATTTGTTTCTAATTCTACCAAAACTTGAGAATAGGATAGGCTTTTAAAAAGTTATGTATCTGCAAAGACATGAACTACCCAAATGCCTCTGTCACAATGGTTCCCAAATGCACACAGACTCTCAGTATGATTCTAGACAAGCAAGATTATACCTTGGACTTTACCAAAACAAATTTACTAGTCTAGAAGAGGTAAGGTGACTGCACACATTCCACATATTTTAGTACTGCACGTTAGTGTGGAAGCCTGACTCATTTTCAAATACAAAAGCAATGTCTGGTTTTTAATTCTACCAAATTTTGAGAACAGGATAAGTTTTTAAACAGTTATGTATCTGCAAAGACATGAACTACCCAAATGCTTCTGTCACAATGGTTCCCAAATGCACACAGACTCACAGTGTGATTCTAGACAAGTAAGACTCTCCCTTGGATTTTACCAAAACACATTTACTAGTCTGAAAGAGGTAAGGTGACTGCACACATTCCACATATTTTAGTACTGCACGTTAATGTGGAAGTCTGACTCATTTTCAAATACATAAGCAATGACTTGTTTCTAATTCTACCAAAACTTGAGAATAGGATAGGTTTTTAAAAAGTTATGTATCTGCAAAGACATGAACTACCCAAATGCTTCTGTCACAATGGTTCCCAAATGCACACAGACTCACAGTATGATTCTAGACAAGCAAGATTATACCTTGGACTTTACCAAAACACATTTACTAGTCTAGAAGAGGTAAGGTGACTGCACATATTCCACATATTTTAGTACTGCACGTTAGTGTGTAAGCCTGACTCATATTCAAATACAAAAGCAATGTCTGGTGTCTAATTCTACCAAATTTTGAGAACAGGATAAGTTTTTAAACAGTTATGTGTCTGCAAAGACATGACCAACCCAAATGCTTCTATCACAATGGTTCCCAAATGCACACAGACTCACAGTGTGATTCTAGAAAAGTAAGACTATCCATTGGACTTTACCAAAACACATTTACTAGTCTGGAAGAGGTAATGTGACTGCACACATTCCACATATTTTAGTACTGCACGTTAGTGTGGAAGCCTGACTCATTTTCAAATACATTGGCAATGACTAGTTTCTAACTCTACCAAAACTTGGGAACAGGATAGGTTTTTAACCAGTTATGTGTCTGCAAACACATGAACTACCCAAATGCTTCTGTCACAATGGTTCCCAAATGCACACAGACTCACAGTATGATTCTAGACATGCAAGATTATACCTTGGACTTTACCAAAACAAATTTCCTAGTCTAGAAGAGGTAAGGTGACTGCACATATTCCACATATTTTAGTACTGCACATTATTGTGGAAGCCTCACTCATTTTCAAATACATAAGCAATGACTAGTTTCTAATTCTACCAAAACCTGAGAACAGGATAGGTTTTTAAACAGTTATGTATCTACAAAGACATGAACTACCCAGATGCTTCAGTCACAATGGTTCCCAAATGCACACAGACTCACAGTATGATTCTAGACAAGCAAGATTATACCTTGGACTTTACCAAAACACATTTACTAATCTGGAAGAGGTAAGGTGACTGCACACATTCCACATATTTTAGTACTGCACGTTAATGTACAAGACTGACTCATTTTGCAAATATATAAGCAGTGACTGGTTTCTAATTCTACAAAAACTTGAAACCAGGATAGGTTTTTCAATAGTTATGTATCTGTAAAGACATGAACTACCCAAATGCTTCTGTCACAATGGTTCCCAAATGTACACAGACTCACAGTCTTATTCTAGACAAGCAAGACTTTCCCTTGTACTTTACCAAAACACATTTACTAGTATGGAAGAGGTAAGGTGACTACACACATTCCACATATTTTACTACGGCACCTTAGTGTGGAAGCCTGACTCATTTTGAAAATATATATGCAATGACTTTTTTCTAATTCTACTTAAACTTGAGAACAGGATAGGTTTTTAAGCAGTTATGTGTCTGCAAACACATGAACTACCCAAATGCTTCTGTCACAAAGGTTCCCAAATGCACACAGACTCACAGTTTGATTCTAGATAAGCAAGACTATCCCTTGGACTTTACCAAAACACATTATCTAGTCTGTAAGAGGTAAGCTGACTGCATACATTCCTTGTATTTTAGTACTGCATGTTAGTGTGAAAGCCAGACTCTTTTTCAAATACATAAGCAATGAGTAGTTTCTAATTCTACCAAAACTTGAGATGAGGATAGGTTTTTAAACAGTTATGTGTCTGCAAAGACATGACCAACCCAAATGCTTCTGTCACAATGGTTCCCAAATGCACACAGACTCCCAGTGTGATTCTAGAAAAGTAAGACTATCCCTTGGACTTTACCAAAACACATTTACTAGTCTGGAAGAGGTAATGTGACTGCACACATTCCACATATTTTAGTGCTGCACGTTAGTGTGGAAGCCTGACTCATTTTCAAATACATAAGCAATGACTAGTTTCTAACTCTACCAAAACCTGGGAACATGATAGGTTTTTAACCACTTATGTATCTGCAAAGACATGAACTACCCAAATGCTTCTGTCACAAAGGTTCCCAAATGCACACAGACTCACAGTTTGATTCTAAATAAGCAAGACTATCCCTTGGACTTTACCAAAACACATTTACTAGTCTGGAAGAGGTAAGGTGACTGCACACATTCCACATATTTTAGTATTGCATGTTAGTGTGGAAGCCTGATTCATTTTCCTATACATAAGCAATGACTAGTTTCTAATTCTACCGAAACTTGAGAACAGGATAGGTTTTTAAACAGTTATAGCTCTGCAAATACATGAACTACCCAAATGCTTCTGTCACAATGGTTCCCAAATCTACACAGACTCACAGTGTGATTCTAGACAAGCAAGACTTTCCCTTGGACTTTACCAAAACACATTTACTAGTCTGGAAGAGGTAATGTGACTGCACACATTCCAAATATTTTAGTTCTGCACATTAGTGTGGAGCCCTGACACATTTTGCACATATATATGAAATGTCTGGTTTCTAATTCTACTAAAACCTGTGAACAGGATAGGTTTTTAATACGTTATGTGTCTGCAAACACATGAACTACCCAAATGCTTCTGTCACAATGGTTCCCAAATGCACACAGACTCACAGTGTGATTCTAGACACGTAAGACTCTCCCTTGGACTTTACCAAAACACATTTACTAGTCTGAAAGAGGTAAGGTGACTGCACACATTCCACATATTTTAGTACTGCACGTTAGTGTGGAAGTCTGACTCATTTTCAAATACATAAGCAATGATTTGTTTCTAATTCTACCAAAACTTGAGAATAGGATAGGCTTTTAAAAAGTTATGTATCTGCAAAGACATGAACTACCCAAATGCCTCTGTCACAATGGTTCCCAAATGCACACAGACTCTCAGTATGATTCTAGACAAGCAAGATTATACCTTGGACTTTACCAAAACAAATTTACTAGTCTAGAAGAGGTAAGGTGACTGCACACATTCCACATATTTTAGTACTGCACGTTAGTGTGGAAGCCTGACTCATTTTCAAATACAAAAGCAATGTCTGGTTTTTAATTCTACCAAATTTTGAGAACAGGATAAGTTTTTAAACAGTTATGTATCTGCAAAGACATGAACTACCCAAATGCTTCTGTCACAATGGTTCCCAAATGCACACAGACTCACAGTGTGATTCTAGACAAGTAAGACTCTCCCTTGGATTTTACCAAAACACATTTACTAGTCTGAAAGAGGTAAGGTGACTGCACACATTCCACATATTTTAGTACTGCACGTTAATGTGGAAGTCTGACTCATTTTCAAATACATAAGCAATGACTTGTTTCTAATTCTACCAAAACTTGAGAATAGGATAGGTTTTTAAAAAGTTATGTATCTGCAAAGACATGAACTACCCAAATGCTTCTGTCACAATGGTTCCCAAATGCACACAGACTCACAGTATGATTCTAGACAAGCAAGATTATACCTTGGACTTTACCAAAACACATTTACTAGTCTAGAAGAGGTAAGGTGACTGCACATATTCCACATATTTTAGTACTGCACGTTAGTGTGTAAGCCTGACTCATATTCAAATACAAAAGCAATGTCTGGTGTCTAATTCTACCAAATTTTGAGAACAGGATAAGTTTTTAAACAGTTATGTGTCTGCAAAGACATGACCAACCCAAATGCTTCTATCACAATGGTTCCCAAATGCACACAGACTCACAGTGTGATTCTAGAAAAGTAAGACTATCCATTGGACTTTACCAAAACACATTTACTAGTCTGGAAGAGGTAATGTGACTGCACACATTCCACATATTTTAGTACTGCACGTTAGTGTGGAAGCCTGACTCATTTTCAAATACATTGGCAATGACTAGTTTCTAACTCTACCAAAACTTGGGAACAGGATAGGTTTTTAACCAGTTATGTGTCTGCAAACACATGAACTACCCAAATGCTTCTGTCACAATGGTTCCCAAATGCACACAGACTCACAGTATGATTCTAGACATGCAAGATTATACCTTGGACTTTACCAAAACAAATTTCCTAGTCTAGAAGAGGTAAGGTGACTGCACATATTCCACATATTTTAGTACTGCACATTATTGTGGAAGCCTCACTCATTTTCAAATACATAAGCAATGACTAGTTTCTAATTCTACCAAAACCTGAGAACAGGATAGGTTTTTAAACAGTTATGTATCTACAAAGACATGAACTACCCAGATGCTTCAGTCACAATGGTTCCCAAATGCACACAGACTCACAGTATGATTCTAGACAAGCAAGATTATACCTTGGACTTTACCAAAACACATTTACTAATCTGGAAGAGGTAAGGTGACTGCACACATTCCACATATTTTAGTACTGCACGTTAATGTACAAGACTGACTCATTTTGCAAATATATAAGCAGTGACTGGTTTCTAATTCTACAAAAACTTGAAACCAGGATAGGTTTTTCAATAGTTATGTATCTGTAAAGACATGAACTACCCAAATGCTTCTGTCACAATGGTTCCCAAATGTACACAGACTCACAGTCTTATTCTAGACAAGCAAGACTTTCCCTTGTACTTTACCAAAACACATTTACTAGTATGGAAGAGGTAAGGTGACTACACACATTCCACATATTTTACTACGGCACCTTAGTGTGGAAGCCTGACTCATTTTGAAAATATATATGCAATGACTTTTTTCTAATTCTACTTAAACTTGAGAACAGGATAGGTTTTTAAGCAGTTATGTGTCTGCAAACACATGAACTACCCAAATGCTTCTGTCACAAAGGTTCCCAAATGCACACAGACTCACAGTTTGATTCTAGATAAGCAAGACTATCCCTTGGACTTTACCAAAACACATTATCTAGTCTGTAAGAGGTAAGCTGACTGCATACATTCCTTGTATTTTAGTACTGCATGTTAGTGTGAAAGCCAGACTCTTTTTCAAATACATAAGCAATGAGTAGTTTCTAATTCTACCAAAACTTGAGATGAGGATAGGTTTTTAAACAGTTATGTGTCTGCAAAGACATGACCAACCCAAATGCTTCTGTCACAATGGTTCCCAAATGCACACAGACTCCCAGTGTGATTCTAGAAAAGTAAGACTATCCCTTGGACTTTACCAAAACACATTTACTAGTCTGGAAGAGGTAATGTGACTGCACACATTCCACATATTTTAGTGCTGCACGTTAGTGTGGAAGCCTGACTCATTTTCAAATACATAAGCAATGACTAGTTTCTAACTCTACCAAAACCTGGGAACATGATAGGTTTTTAACCACTTATGTATCTGCAAAGACATGAACTACCCAAATGCTTCTGTCACAAAGGTTCCCAAATGCACACAGACTCACAGTTTGATTCTAAATAAGCAAGACTATCCCTTGGACTTTACCAAAACACATTTACTAGTCTGGAAGAGGTAAGGTGACTGCACACATTCCACATATTTTAGTATTGCATGTTAGTGTGGAAGCCTGATTCATTTTCCTATACATAAGCAATGACTAGTTTCTAATTCTACCGAAACTTGAGAACAGGATAGGTTTTTAAACAGTTATAGCTCTGCAAATACATGAACTACCCAAATGCTTCTGTCACAATGGTTCCCAAATCTACACAGACTCACAGTGTGATTCTAGACAAGCAAGACTTTCCCTTGGACTTTACCAAAACACATTTACTAGTCTGGAAGAGGTAATGTGACTGCACACATTCCAAATATTTTAGTTCTGCACATTAGTGTGGAGCCCTGACACATTTTGCACATATATATGAAATGTCTGGTTTCTAATTCTACTAAAACCTGAGAACAGGATAGGTTTTTAATACGTTATGTGTCTGCAAACACATGAACTACCCAAATGCTTCTGTCACAATGGTTCCCAAATGCACACAGACTCACAGTGTGATTCTAGACACGTAAGACTCTCCCTTGGACTTTACCAAAACACATTTACTAGTCTGAAAGAGGTAAGGTGACTGCACACATTCCACATATTTTAGTACTGCACGTTAGTGTGGAAGTCTGACTCATTTTCAAATACATAAGCAATGATTTGTTTCTAATTCTACCAAAACTTGAGAATAGGATAGGCTTTTAAAAAGTTATGTATCTGCAAAGACATGAACTACCCAAATGCCTCTGTCACAATGGTTCCCAAATGCACACAGACTCTCAGTATGATTCTAGACAAGCAAGATTATACCTTGGACTTTACCAAAACAAATTTACTAGTCTAGAAGAGGTAAGGTGACTGCACACATTCCACATATTTTAGTACTGCACGTTAGTGTGGAAGCCTGACTCATTTTCAAATACAAAAGCAATGTCTGGTTTTTAATTCTACCAAATTTTGAGAACAGGATAAGTTTTTAAACAGTTATGTATCTGCAAAGACATGAACTACCCAAATGCTTCTGTCACAATGGTTCCCAAATGCACACAGACTCACAGTGTGATTCTAGACAAGTAAGACTCTCCCTTGGATTTTACCAAAACACATTTACTAGTCTGAAAGAGGTAAGGTGACTGCACACATTCCACATATTTTAGTACGGCACGTTAATGTGGAAGTCTGACTCATTTTCAAATACATAAGCAATGACTTGTTTCTAATTCTACCAAAACTTGAGAATAGGATAGGTTTTTAAAAAGTTATGTATCTGCAAAGACATGAACTACCCAAATGCTTCTGTCACAATGGTTCCCAAATGCACACAGACTCACAGTATGATTCTAGACAAGAAAGATTATACCTTGGACTTTACCAAAACACATTTACTAGTCTAGAAGAGGTAAGGTGACTGCACATATTCCACATATTTTAGTACTGCACGTTAGTGTGTAAGCCTGACTCATATTCAAATACAAAAGCAATGTCTGGTGTCTAATTCTACCAAATTTTGAGAACAGGGTAAGTTTTTAAACAGTTATGTGTCTGCAAAGACATGACCAACCCAAATGCTTCTATCACAATGGTTCCCAAATGCACACAGACTCACAGTGTGATTCTAGAAAAGTAAGACTATCCATTGGACTTTACCAAAACACATTTACTAGTCTGGAAGAGGTAATGTGACTGCACACATTCCACATATTTTAGTACTGCACGTTAGTGTGGAAGCCTGACTCATTTTCAAATACATTGGCAATGACTAGTTTCTAACTCTACCAAAACTTGGGAACAGGATAGGTTTTTAACCAGTTATGTGTCTGCAAACACATGAACTACCCAAATGCTTCTGTCACAATGGTTCCCAAATGCACACAGACTCACAGTATGATTCTAGACATGCAAGATTATACCTTGGACTTTACCAAAACAAATTTCCTAGTCTAGAAGAGGTAAGGTGACTGCACATATTCCACATATTTTAGTACTGCACATTATTGTGGAAGCCTCACTCATTTTCAAATACATAAGCAATGACTAGTTTCTAATTCTACCAAAACCTGAGAACAGGATAGGTTTTTAAACAGTTATGTATCTACAAAGACATGAACTACCCAGATGCTTCAGTCACAATGGTTCCCAAATGCACACAGACTCACAGTATGATTCTAGACAAGCAAGATTATACCTTGGACTTTACCAAAACACATTTACTAATCTGGAAGAGGTAAGGTGACTGCACACATTCCACATATTTTAGTACTGCACGTTAATGTACAAGACTGACTCATTTTGCAAATATATAAGCAGTGACTGGTTTCTAATTCTACAAAAACTTGAAACCAGGATAAGTTTTTCAATAGTTATGTATCTGTAAAGACATGAACTACCCAAATGCTTCTGTCACAATGGTTCCCAAATGTACACAGACTCACAGTCTTATTCTAGACAAGCAAGACTTTCCCTTGTACTTTACCAAAACACATTTACTAGTATGGAAGAGGTAAGGTGACTACACACATTCCACATATTTTACTACGGCACCTTAGTGTGGAAGCCTGACTCATTTTGAAAATATATATGCAATGACTTTTTTCTAATTCTACTTAAACTTGAGAACAGGATAGGTTTTTAAGCAGTTATGTGTCTGCAAACACATGAACTACCCAAATGCTTCTGTCACAAAGGTTCCCAAATGCACACAGACTCACAGTTTGATTCTAGATAAGCAAGACTATCCCTTGGACTTTACCAAAACACATTTACTAGTCTGTAAGAGGTAAGCTGACTGCATACATTCCTTGTATTTTAGTACTGCATGTTAGTGTGAAAGCCAGACTCTTTTTCAAATACATAAGCAATGAGTAGTTTCTAATTCTACCAAAACTTGAGATGAGGATAGGTTTTTAAACAGTTATGTGTCTGCAAAGACATGACCAACCCAAATGCTTGTGTCACAATGGTTCCAAATGCACACAGACTCCCAGTGTGATTCTAGAAAAGTAAGACTATCCCTTGGACTTTACCAAAACACATTTACTAGTCTGGAAGATGTAATGTGACTGCACACATTCCACATATTTTAGTGCTGCACGTTAGTGTGGAAGCCTGACTCATTTTCAAATACATAAGCAATGACTAGTTTCTAACTCTACCAAACCCTGGGAACAGGATAGGTTTTTAACCAGTTATGTATCTGCAAAGACATGAACTACCCAAATGCTTCTGTCACAAAGGTTCCCAAATGCACACAGACTCACAGTTTGATTCTAAATAAGCAAGACTATCCCTTGGACTTTACCAAAACACATTTACTAGTCTGGAAGAGGTAAGGTGACTGCACACATTCCACATATTTTAGTATTGCATGTTAGTGTGGAAGCCTGATTCATTTTCCTATACATAAGCAATGACTAGTTTCTAATTCTACCGAAACTTGAGAACAGGATAGGTTTTTAAACAGTTATAGCTCTGCAAATACATGAACTACCCAAATGCTTCTGTCACAATGGTTCCCAAATCTACACAGACTCACAGTGTGATTCTAGACAAGCAAGACTTTCCCTTGGACTTTACCAAAACACATTTACTAGTCTGGAAGAGGTAATGTGACTGCACACATTCCAAATATTTTAGTTCTGCACATTAGTGTGGAGCCCTGACTCATTTTGCACATATATATGAAATGTCTGGTTTCTAATTCTACTAAAACCTGAGAACAGGATAGGTTTTTAATACGTTATGTGTCTGCAAACACATGAACTACCCAAATGCTTCTGTCACAATGGTTCCCAAATGCACACAGACTCACAGTATGATTCTAGACAAGCAAGATTATACCATGGACTTTACCAAAACACATTTACTAGTCTAGAAGAGGTAAGGTGACTGCACATATTCCACATATTTTAGTACTGCACGTTAGTGTGTAAGCCTGACTCATTTTCAAATACAAAAGCAATGTCTGGTGTCTAATTCTACCAAATTTTGAGAACAGGATAGGTTTTTAAACAGTTATGTATCTGCAAAGACATGAACTACCCAGATGCTTCAGTCACAATGGTTCCCAAATGCACACAGACTCACAGTATGATTCTAGAAAAGCAAGATTATATCTTGGACTTTACAAAAACACATTTACTAGTCTAGAAGAGGTAAGGTGACTGCATATATTCCATATATTTTAGTACTGCACGTTAATGTTCAAGCCTGACTCATTTTGCAAATATATATGCAATGACTGGTTTCTAATTCTACAAAAACGTGAGACCAGGATAGGTTTTTCAATAGTTATGTTTCTGTAAAGACATGAACTACCCAAATGCTTCTGTCACAATGGTTCCCAAATGTACACAGACTCACAGTCTGATTCTAGACAAGCAAGACTTTCCCTTGTACTCTACCAAAAAACATTTACTAGTATGGAAGAGGTAAGGTGACTACACACATTCCACATATTTTAGTACAGCATGTTAGTTTGGAAGCCTGACTCATTTTGCAAATATATATGCAATGACTTTTTTCTAATTCTACTAACACTTGAGAACAGGATAGGTTTTTGAGCAGTTATGTGTCTGCAAACACATGAACTACCCAAATGCTTCTGTCACAAAGGTTCCCAAATGCACACAGACTCAAAGTTTGATTCTAGATAAGCAAGACTATCCCTTAGACTTTACCAAAACACATTTACTAGTCTGTAAGAGGTAAGCTGACTGCATACATTCCACGTATTTTAGTACTGCATGTTAGTGTGAAAGCCTGACTCATTTTCTAATACATAAGCAATGACTAGTTTCTAATTCTACCAAAACTTGAGAACAGGATAGGTTTTTAAACTGTTATGTATCTGCAAAGACATGAACTACCCAAATGCTTCTGTCACAATGGTTCTCAAATCTACACAGACTCACAGTGTGATTCTAGACAAGCAAGACTTTCCCTTGGACTTTACCAAAGCACATTTACTAGTCTGGAAGAGGTAATGTGACTGCACCCATTCCACATATTTTAGTACTACACATTAGTGTGGAACCCTGACTCATTTTGCACATATATAAGCAATGTCTGGTTTCTAATTCTACTAAAACCTGAGAACAGGATAGGTTTTTAATACATTATGTGTCTGCAAACACATGAACTACCCAAATGCTTCTGTCACAATGGTTCCCAAATGCACACACACTCACAGTGTGATTCTAGACAATTAAGACTCTCCCTTGGACTTTACCAAAACACATTTACTAGTCTGAAAGAGGTAAGGTGACTGCACACATTCCACATATTTTAGTACTGCACGTTAGTGTGGAAGTCTGACTCATTTTCAAATACATAAGCAATGACTTGTTTCTAATTCTACCAAAACTTGAGAATAGGATAGGCTTTTAAAAAGTTATGTATCTGCAAAGACATGAACTACCCAAATGCTTCTGTCACAATGGTTCCCAAATGCACACAGACTCACAGTACGATTCTAGACAAGCAAGATTATACCTTGGACTTTACCAAAACACATTTACTAGTCTAGAAGAGGTAAGGTGACTGCACATATTCCACATATTTTAGTACTGCACGTTAGTGTGTAAGCCTGACTCATTTTCAAATACAAAAGCAATGTCTGGTGTTTCATTCTACCAAATTTTGAGAACAGGATAAGTTTTTCAATAGTTATGTATCTGTAAAGACATGAACTACCCAAATGCTTCTGTCACAATGGTTCCCAAATGTACACAGACTCACAGTCTTATTCTAGACAAGCAAGACTTTCCCTTGTACTTTACCAAAACACATTTACTAGTATGGAAGAGGTAAGGTGACTACACACATTCCACATATTTTACTACGGCACCTTAGTGTGGAAGCCTGACTCATTTTGAAAATATATATGCAATGACTTTTTTCTAATTCTACTTAAACTTGAGAACAGGATAGGTTTTTAAGCAGTTATGTGTCTGCAAACACATGAACTACCCAAATGCTTCTGTCACAAAGGTTCCCAAATGCACACAGACTCACAGTTTGATTCTAGATAAGCAAGACTATCCCTTGGACTTTACCAAAACACATTTACTAGTCTGTAAGAGGTAAGCTGACTGCATACATTCCTTGTATTTTAGTACTGCATGTTAGTGTGAAAGCCAGACTCTTTTTCAAATACATAAGCAATGAGTAGTTTCTAATTCTACCAAAACTTGAGATGAGGATAGGTTTTTAAACAGTTATGTGTCTGCAAAGACATGACCAACCCAAATGCTTGTGTCACAATGGTTCCAAATGCACACAGACTCCCAGTGTGATTCTAGAAAAGTAAGACTATCCCTTGGACTTTACCAAAACACATTTACTAGTCTGGAAGATGTAATGTGACTGCACACATTCCACATATTTTAGTGCTGCACGTTAGTGTGGAAGCCTGACTCATTTTCAAATACATAAGCAATGACTAGTTTCTAACTCTACCAAACCCTGGGAACAGGATAGGTTTTTAACCAGTTATGTATCTGCAAAGACATGAACTACCCAAATGCTTCTGTCACAAAGGTTCCCAAATGCACACAGACTCACAGTTTGATTCTAAATAAGCAAGACTATCCCTTGGACTTTACCAAAACACATTTACTAGTCTGGAAGAGGTAAGGTGACTGCACACATTCCACATATTTTAGTATTGCATGTTAGTGTGGAAGCCTGATTCATTTTCCTATACATAAGCAATGACTAGTTTCTAATTCTACCGAAACTTGAGAACAGGATAGGTTTTTAAACAGTTATAGCTCTGCAAATACATGAACTACCCAAATGCTTCTGTCACAATGGTTCCCAAATCTACACAGACTCACAGTGTGATTCTAGACAAGCAAGACTTTCCCTTGGACTTTACCAAAACACATTTACTAGTCTGGAAGAGGTAATGTGACTGCACACATTCCAAATATTTTAGTTCTGCACATTAGTGTGGAGCCCTGACTCATTTTGCACATATATATGAAATGTCTGGTTTCTAATTCTACTAAAACCTGAGAACAGGATAGGTTTTTAATACGTTATGTGTCTGCAAACACATGAACTACCCAAATGCTTCTGTCACAATGGTTCCCAAATGCACACAGACTCACAGTATGATTCTAGACAAGCAAGATTATACCATGGACTTTACCAAAACACATTTACTAGTCTAGAAGAGGTAAGGTGACTGCACATATTCCACATATTTTAGTACTGCACGTTAGTGTGTAAGCCTGACTCATTTTCAAATACAAAAGCAATGTCTGGTGTCTAATTCTACCAAATTTTGAGAACAGGATAGGTTTTTAAACAGTTATGTATCTGCAAAGACATGAACTACCCAGATGCTTCAGTCACAATGGTTCCCAAATGCACACAGACTCACAGTATGATTCTAGAAAAGCAAGATTATATCTTGGACTTTACAAAAACACATTTACTAGTCTAGAAGAGGTAAGGTGACTGCATATATTCCATATATTTTAGTACTGCACGTTAATGTTCAAGCCTGACTCATTTTGCAAATATATATGCAATGACTGGTTTCTAATTCTACAAAAACGTGAGACCAGGATAGGTTTTTCAATAGTTATGTTTCTGTAAAGACATGAACTACCCAAATGCTTCTGTCACAATGGTTCCCAAATGTACACAGACTCACAGTCTGATTCTAGACAAGCAAGACTTTCCCTTGTACTCTACCAAAAAACATTTACTAGTATGGAAGAGGTAAGGTGACTACACACATTCCACATATTTTAGTACAGCATGTTAGTTTGGAAGCCTGACTCATTTTGCAAATATATATGCAATGACTTTTTTCTAATTCTACTAACACTTGAGAACAGGATAGGTTTTTGAGCAGTTATGTGTCTGCAAACACATGAACTACCCAAATGCTTCTGTCACAAAGGTTCCCAAATGCACACAGACTCAAAGTTTGATTCTAGATAAGCAAGACTATCCCTTAGACTTTACCAAAACACATTTACTAGTCTGTAAGAGGTAAGCTGACTGCATACATTCCACGTATTTTAGTACTGCATGTTAGTGTGAAAGCCTGACTCATTTTCTAATACATAAGCAATGACTAGTTTCTAATTCTACCAAAACTTGAGAACAGGATAGGTTTTTAAACTGTTATGTATCTGCAAAGACATGAACTACCCAAATGCTTCTGTCACAATGGTTCTCAAATCTACACAGACTCACAGTGTGATTCTAGACAAGCAAGACTTTCCCTTGGACTTTACCAAAGCACATTTACTAGTCTGGAAGAGGTAATGTGACTGCACCCATTCCACATATTTTAGTACTACACATTAGTGTGGAACCCTGACTCATTTTGCACATATATAAGCAATGTCTGGTTTCTAATTCTACTAAAACCTGAGAACAGGATAGGTTTTTAATACATTATGTGTCTGCAAACACATGAACTACCCAAATGCTTCTGTCACAATGGTTCCCAAATGCACACACACTCACAGTGTGATTCTAGACAATTAAGACTCTCCCTTGGACTTTACCAAAACACATTTACTAGTCTGAAAGAGGTAAGGTGACTGCACACATTCCACATATTTTAGTACTGCACGTTAGTGTGGAAGTCTGACTCATTTTCAAATACATAAGCAATGACTTGTTTCTAATTCTACCAAAACTTGAGAATAGGATAGGCTTTTAAAAAGTTATGTATCTGCAAAGACATGAACTACCCAAATGCTTCTGTCACAATGGTTCCCAAATGCACACAGACTCACAGTACGATTCTAGACAAGCAAGATTATACCTTGGACTTTACCAAAACACATTTACTAGTCTAGAAGAGGTAAGGTGACTGCACATATTCCACATATTTTAGTACTGCACGTTAGTGTGTAAGCCTGACTCATTTTCAAATACAAAAGCAATGTCTGGTGTTTCATTCTACCAAATTTTGAGAACAGGATACGTTTTTAAACAGTTATGTGTCTGCAAAGACATGACCAACCCAAATGCTTCTATCACAATGGTTCCCAAATGCACACAGACTCACAGTGTGATTCTAGAAAAGTAAGACTATCCCTTGGACTTTACCAAAACACATTTACTAGTCTGGAAGAGGTAATGTGACTGCACACATTCCACATATTTTAGTACTGCACGATAGTGTGGAAGCCTGACTCATTTTCAAATACATAAGCAATGACTAGTTTCTAACTCTACCAAAACTTGGGAACAGGATAGGTTTTTAAGCAGTTATGTGTCTGCAAACACATGAACTACCCAGATGCTTCAGTCACAATGGTTCCCAAATGCACACAGACCCACAGTATGATTCTAGACAAGCAAGATTATACCTTGGACTATACCAAAACAAATTTACTAGTCTAGAAGAGGTAAGGCGACTGCACACATTCCACATATTTTAGTACTGCACTTTAATGTGCAAGCCTGACTCATTTTGCAAATATATAAGCAGTGACTGGTTTCTAATTCTACAAAAACTTGAGAACAGGATAGGTTTTTAAACAGTTATGTATCTACAAAGACATGAAGTACCCAGATGCTTCAGTCACAATGGTTACCAAATGCACACAGACCCACAGTATGATTCTAGACAAGCAAGATTATACCTTGGACTTTACCAAAACAAATTTACTAGTCTAGAAGAGGTAAGGTGACTGCACAAATTCCACATATTTTAGTACTGTACGTTAGTGTGGAAGCCTGACTCATTTTCAAATACAAAAGCAATGTTTCTTTTTTAATTCTACCAAATTTTGAGAACAGGATACGTTTTTAAACAGTTATGTATCTGCAAAGACATGAACTACCCAAATGCTTCTGTCACAATGGTTCCCAAATGCACACAGACTCACATTGTGATTCTAGACACGCAAGACTATCCCTTGGACTTTACCAAAACATATTTACTAATCTGGAAGAGGTAAGGTGACTGCACATATTCCACATATTTTAGTACTGCACGTTAATGTGCAAGCCTGACTCATTTTGCAAATATATAAGCAGTGACTGGTTTCTAATTCTACAAAAACTTGAAACCAGGATAGGTTTTTCAATAGTTATGTATCTGTAAAGACATGAACTACCCAAATGCTTCTGTCACAATGGTTCCCAAATGTACACAGACTCACAGTCTTATTCTAGACAAGCAAGACTTTCCCTTGTACTTTACCAAAACACATTTACTAGTATGGAAGAGGTAAGGTGACTACACACATTCCACATATTTTACTAAGGCACCTTAGTGTGGAACCCTGACTCATTTTGAAAATATATATGCAATGATTTTTTTCTAATTCTACTTAAACTTGAGAACAGGATAGGTTTTTAAGCAGTTATGTGTCTGTAAACACATGAACTACCCAAATGCTTCTGTCACAAAGGTTCCCAAATGCACACAGACTCACAGTTAGATTCTAGATAAGCAAGACTATCCCTTGGACTTTACCAAAACACATTTACTAGTCTGTAAGAGGTAAGCTGACTGCATACATTCCTTGTATTTTAGTACTGCATGTTAGTGTGAAAGCCAGACTCTTTTTCAAATACATAAGCAATGAGTAGTTTCTAATTCTACCAAAACTTGAGATGAGGATAGGTTTTTAAACAGTTATGTGTCTGCAAAGACATGACCAACCCAAATGCTTCTGTCACAATGGTTCCCAAATGCACACAGACTCCCAGTGTGATTCTTGAAAAGTAAGACTATCCCTTGGACTTTACCAAAACACATTTACTAGTCTGGAAGAGGTAAGGTGACTGCACACGTTCCACATATTTTAGTACTGCACGTTAATGTGCAATCCTGACTCATTTTGCAAATATATAAGCAGTGACTGATTTCTAATTCTACAAAAACTTGAGACCAGGATAGGTTTTTTGATAGTTATGTATCTGTAAAGACATGAACTACCCAAATGCTTCTGTCACAATGGTTCCGAAATGTACACAGACTCACAGTCTGATTCTAGACAAGCAAGACTTTCCCTTTTACTTTACCAAAACACATTTACTAGTATGGAAGAGGTAAGGTGACTACACACATTCCACATATTTTATTACGGCACCTTAGTGTGGAAGCCTGACTAATTTTGCAAATATATATGCAATGACTTTTTTTTCTAATTCTACTAACACTTGAGAACAGGATAGGTTTTTAAGCAGTTATGTGTCTGCAAACACATGAACTACCCAAATGCTTCTGTCACAAAGGTTCCCAAATGCACACAGACTCACAGTTTGATTCTAGATAAGCAAGACTATCCCTTGGACTTTACCAAAACACATTTACTAGTCTGGAAGAGGTAATGTGACTGCACACATTCCACATATTTTAGTACTGCACGTTAGTGTGGAAGCCTGACTCTTTTTCAAATACATAAGTAATGAGTAGTTTCTAATTCTACCAAAACTTGAGATGAGGATAGGTTTTTAAACAGTTATGTGTCTGCAAAGACATGACCAACCCAAATGATTCTGTCACAATGGTTCCCAAATGCACACAGACTCCCATTGTGATTCTAGAAAAGTAAAACTATCCCTTGGACTTTACCAAAACACATTTACTAGTCTGGAAGAGGTAATGTGACTGCACACATTCCACATATTTTAGTACTGCACGTTAGTGTGGAAGCCTGACTCATTTTCAAAATACATAAGCAATGACTAGTTTCTAACTCTACCAAAACTTGGGAACAGGATAGGTTTTTAACCAGTTATGTATCTGCAAAGACATGAACTACCCAAATGCTTCTTTCACAAAGGTTCCCAAATGCACACAGACTCACAGTGTGATTCTAGGCAAGCAAAACTATCCCTTGGACTTCACCAAAACACATTTACTAGTCTGGAAGAGGTAAGGTAACTGCACACATTCCACAGATTTCAGTACTGCACATTAGTGTGGAACCCTGACTCTTTTTGCACATATATAACCAATGACTGGTTTCTAATTCTACTAAAACTAGAGAACAGGATAGGTTTTTAAGCAGTTACGTATCTGCAAACACATGAACTACCCAAATGATTCTGTCACAATGGTTCCCAAATGCACACATACTAACAGTGTGATTCTAGACAAGCAACACTTTCCCCCGGACTTTACCAAAACACATTTACTAGTCTGGAAGAGGTAAGGTGACTGCACACATTCCACATATTTTAGTATTGCATGTTAGTGTGGAAGCCTGACTCATTTTCCTATACATAAGCAATGACTAGTTTCTAATTCTACCGAAACTTGAGAACAGGATAGGTTTTAAAACAGTTATGTATCTGCAAATACATGAACTACCCAAATGCTTCTGTCACAATGGTTCCCAAATGCACAGACTCGCAGTGTGATTCTAGACAAGCAAGACTATCCTTTGGACTTTACCAAAACACATTTACTTGTCTGGAAGAGGTAAGGTGACTGAACACATTCCACATATTTTAGTACTGCACATTAGTGTGGAAACCTGACTCATTTTGCACATACATAAGCAATAACTGGTTTCTAATTCTACTAAAACTAGAGGACAGGATAGGTTTTTAAGCAGTTACGTATCTGCAAACACATGAACAACCCAAATGCTTCTGTCACAATGGTTCCCAAAGGCACAAAGACTCACAGTGTGATTCTAGACAAGCAAGACTATCCCTTGGACATTACCAAAACGCATTTACTAGTCTGGAAGAGGTAAGGTGACTGCACACATTTCACATATTTTAGTACTGCACGTATCATGGGAGCCTGACTCATTTTCAAATACATAAGCAATGACTGGTTTCTAATTCTACCAAATCTTTGAGAACAGGATAGGTTTTTAAACATTTATGTATCTGCACAGACATGACCTACCCAAATGCTTCTGTCACAATGGTTCCCAAATGCACACAGACTCACAGTGTGATTCTAGATAAGCAAGACTTTCCATTGGACTTTACCAAAACACATTCACTAGTCTGGAAGAGGTAAGGTGACTGCATACATTCCATCTCCACGATGTCATCAACTGTTCCCTCAACTCCGCCACCTTCCCAGAAAGCTGGAAACATGCCGAACTCACCGCCCTTCTGAAGAAACCCACAGCAGACCCATCGGAACTTAAGAACTACCGCCCCATCTCGCTCCTCCCATTCCCTGCCAAAGTCATTGAGAAAGCCGTCAACAGTCAGCTCGCCGCCTTCCTTGAATCCAACAAATCCCTCGACACCTCACAGTCCGGCTTCCGAGCCAAACACAGCACCGAGACCGCCCTCATCGGAGCAACAGACGACATCCGTACTCTACTGGACAACGGAGAAACAGCTGCCCTCATACTACTTGACCTCTCCGCCGCCTTCGACACAGTCTGTCAGAAGACCCTTATACAACGCCTCAGCAACGTCCGAATACAGGGAAAAGCATTGGACTGGATCATCTCGTTCCTCGCCGGTAGAACCCAGAAAGTTCGCCTCCCCCACATTCAAATCAGAGGCCACCGAAGTCATCTGTGGCGTACCTCAAGGATCATCACTCAGTCCCACCCTCTTCATCGTTTACATGAGTCCCCTCGCATCTATCGCATGCCAACACAACCTCTACATCATCTCCTACGCAGACGACACTCAGCTAATCTTCTCCCTCACCAAAGACCCAAACATCGCCAAAACCAACCTACACGAAGAAATGAAATATGTAGCCGAATGGATGAAGAACAGCAGCTTAAAACTGAACTCGGACAAAACGGAAGTCCTCATCTTAGGTTCATCCCCCTCCGCCTGGGATGACTCATGGTGGCCACCGGCCTTGGGAAACTCACCCACACCTACGGATCACGCACGTAACCTGGGCTTCATCCTGGACTACTCCCTCTCTATGACCAGACAAGTAAACGCCGTCTCAACATCAAGCTTCAACATCCTACGTATGCTCAAAAAAATCTTCCGTTGGATCTCCACCGAAACAAGGAAAACGGTCACCCACGCTCTGGTCACAAGCCAACTGGATTATGGAAACACCCTTTATGCCGGAACCACAGCCAAACTACAGAAAAAAACTCCAATGCATCCAAAACGCCTCAGCCAGACTCATACTGGACATCCCCCGTCAAGATCACATTTCCGCTCACCTGAGAGACCTCCACTGGCTCCCTGTCAACAAGAGGATAACGTTCCGTCTCCTCACCCACGCTCACAAGGTCCTCTACGACCTAGGACCCGAATGCCTCAACACGCGACTGTCCTTCTACACCCCCACCCGCCAACTACGATCATCCAATCAAGCCCTCGCCGCTTTTCCGCGCATCTATAGATCCACCATGGGGGGAAGATCCTTCTCCTACTTAGCGGCCCAAACTTGGAATTCTCTCCCCACCCACCTCCGCCTTACAAAGAACCACCTCTCCTTCTGAAAGCAACTAAAACCTGGATATTCGATAAGTAAAGCACGCGCCATCCCTCAAGCGCCTTGAGACCCTCTGGGTGAGTAGTGCGCTATATAAATTTATGAACTTGAACTTGAACTTGAAATATACAGTATTGCAGGTTAGTGTGGAAGCATGTCTCAATTTCAAATACGTAAGCAATGGCTAGTTTCTAATTCTACCAAAACTTGGGAACACGATATGTTTTTAACCAGTTATGTTTCTGAAAACACATGAACTACCCAAATGCTTCTGTCACAATGGTTCCCAAATGCACACACACTCACAGTGTGATTCTAGACAAGCAAGACTATCCCTTGGACATTACTAAAGCACATTTACTGGTCTGTAAAAGGTAAGGTGACTGCACACATTCCACATATTTTAGTACTGCACTTTAGCACGGTAGCCTGACTCATTTTCAAATACATAAGAAATGAATGGTTTCTAATTCTACCAAATCTTGAGAACAGGACAGGTTTTTAAACAGTTATGTATCTACAAAGACATGAACTACCCAAATGCTTCTGTCACAAAGGTTCCCAAATGCACACAGACTCACTGTGTGATTCTAGACAAGCAAGACTATCCCTTGGACTTGACCAAAACACATTTACTGGTCTGGAAGAGGTAAGGTGCCTGCACACATTCCACATATTTTAGTAATGCACATTAGTGTGAAACCCTGACTCATTTTGCAAATATAAGAAATGACTGGTTTCTAATTCCACAAAAACTTGAGAACAGTATTGGTTTTTCAATAGTTATGTATCTGCAAAGACATGAACTACCCAAATGTTTCTGTCACAATGGTTCCCAAATGCACACATTCTAACAGTGTGATTCTAGACAAGCAAGACTTTCCCCCGGACTTTACCAAAACACATTTGCTAGTCTGGAAGAGGTACGGTGACTGCACACATTCCACATATTTTAGTATTGCACGTTAATGTGGAAGCCTGACTCATTTTCAAATACATAATCAATGACTACTTTCTAATTCTTCCAAAACTTGAGAACAGGATAGGTTTTTAAACAGTTACGTATCTGCAAACACATGAACTACCCAAATGATTCTATCACAATGGTTCCCAAATGCACTCAGACTCACAGTGTGATTCTAGACAAGCAAGACTATCCCTTGGACATTACCAAAGCACATTCATTAGTCTGGAAGAGGTAAGGTGACTGCACACAGTCCACATATTTTAGTAATGCACGTTGGCCTGGAAGCCTGACTCATTTTCAAATACATATGCAATGACTGGTTTCTAATTCTACCAAATATTGAGAACAGGATAAGTTTTTAAACATTTATGTATCTGCAAAGACATGAACTACACAAATGCTTCTGTCACAATGGTTCCGAAATGCACACAGACTTACTGTGTGATTCTAGACAAGCAACACTATCCCTTGGACTTTACCAAAACACATTTACTTGTCTGAAAGAAGTAAGGTGACTGCACACATTCCACATATTTTAGTACTGCACGTTATTGTGGAAGTCTGACTCATTTTGCAAATATATAAGCAATGAATGGTTTCTAATTCTACAAAAACTTGAGAACAGGATAGGTTTTTCAATAGTTTTGTATCTGTAAAGATGTTAACTTCCCAAATGCTTCTGTTACAATGGTTCCCAAATGCACACAGACTCACAGTGTGATTCTAGATAAGCAAGACTTTCGACTGGACTTTACCAAAACACATTCACTAGTCTGGAAGAGGTAAGGTGACTGCACACATTCCAAATATATAGTATTGCATGTTAGTGTGTAAGCCTGACACATTTTCAAATACATATGCAATGACTAGTTTCTAATTCTTCCCAAACTTGGGTACAGGATAGATTTTTAAACAGTTATGTGTCTGCAAACAAATGAACTACCCAAATGCTTCTGTCACAATGGTTCCCAAATGCACACAGACTCACTGTGTGATTCTAGACATGCAAGATTTTACCTTGGACTTTACCAAAACACATTCACTAGTCTGGAAGATGTAAGGTGACTGCACACATTCCACATATTTTATTATTGCACGTTAATGTGCAAGCCTGACTCATTTTGCAAATATATAAGCAGTGACTGGTTTCTAATTCTACAAAAACTTGAGACCAGGATAGGTTTTTCAATAGTTATTGCTCTGTAAAGACATGAACTACCCACATGCTTCTGTCACAATGGTTCCCAAATGTACACAGACTAACAATCTAATTCTAGACATGCAAGACTTTGCCTTGGACTTGACCAAAACACATTTACTGGTCTGGAAGAGGTAAGGTGACTGCAAACATTCTACATATTTTAGTACTGCACATTAGTGTGGAACCCTGACTTATTTTGCACATATATAAGCAATGTCTGGTTTCTAATTCCACTAAAACTTGGGAACAGGATAGGTTTTTAATAAGTTATGTGTCTGCAAACACATGAACTAACCAAATGCTTCTGTCACAATGGTTTCCAAATGCAAACAAACTCACAGTGTGATTCTAGACAAGCAAGACTCTCCCTTGGAATTTACCAAAACACATTTACTAGTCTGAAAGAGGTAAGGTGACTGCACAAATTCCACATATTTTAGTACTGCAAGTTAGTGTGGAAGTCTGACTCATTTTCAAATACATACGCAATGACCAGTTTCTAATTCTAACAAAACTTGAGAATAGGATATGCTTTTAAAAAGTTATGTATCTGCAAAGACATGAAGTACCCAAATGCTTCTGTCACAATGGTTCACAAATGCACACAGACTCACAGTGTGATTCTAGACATGCAGGACTTTGCCTTGGACTCGACCAAAACACATTTAATGGTCTGGAAGAGGTAAGGTGACTGCACACATTCCACATATTTTAGTACTGCACATTAGTGTGGAAGCCTGACTCATTTTCAAATACATAAGCAATGAGTAGTTTCTAACTGTACCAAAACTTGGGAACAGGATAGGTTTTTAACCAGTTATGTGTCTGCAAACACATGAACTATCCAATTGCTTCTGTCACAATGGTTCCCAAATGCACACAGACTCACTGTGTGATTCTAGACATGCAAGACATTCCCTTGGACTTTACTAATACATATTCACTAGTCTGGAAGAGGTAAGGTGACTGCACATATTCCACATATTTTAGTACTGCAAGTTAGTGTGTAAGCCTAGCTCATTTTCAAATACAAAAGCAATGTCTGGTGTCTAATTATACCAAATTTTGAGAACAGGATACGTTTTTAAACAGTTATGTATCTGCAAAGACATGAACTACCCAAATGCTTCTGTCACAATGGTTCCCAAATGCACACAGACTCACAGTATGATTCTAGACAAGCAAGATTATACGT
Source organism: Lissotriton helveticus (assembly GCF_964261635.1). NCBI lineage: Eukaryota > Metazoa > Chordata > Amphibia > Caudata > Salamandridae > Lissotriton > Lissotriton helveticus. The sequence goes on from NC_136063.1 coordinate 44,753,465, forward strand.
TGGACTTTACCAAAACACATTTACTAGTCTGGAAGAGGTAAGGTGATTGCACATATACCACATATTTTAGTACTGCACGTTAGTGTGGAAGCCTGACTCATTTTCAAATACATAAGCAATGACTAGTTTCTAATTCTACCAAAACTTGAGAACAGGATAGGTTTTTAAACAGTTATGTATCTACAAAGACATGAACTACCCAGATGCTTCAGTCACAATGGTTCCCAAATCCACACAGACTCACAATGTGATTCTAGACAAGGAAGACTTTCCCTTGGACATTACCAAAGCACATTCATTAGTCTGGAAGAGGTAAGGTGACTGCACACAGTCCACATATTTTAGTACTGCACGTTGGCCTGGAAGCCTGACTCATTTTCAAAATACATAAACAATGACTAGTTTCTAACTCTACCAAAACTTGGGAACAGGATAGGTTTTTAACCAGTTATGTATCTGCAAAGACATGAACTACCCAAATGCTTCTGTCACAAAGGTTCCCAAATGCACACAGACTCACAGTGTGATTCTAGGCAAGCAAAACTATCCCTTGGACTTCACCAAAACACATTTACTAGTCTGGAAGAGGTAAGGTAACTGCACACATTCCACAGATTTTAGTACTGCACATTAGTGTGGAACCCTGACTCTTTTTGCACATATATAACCAATGACTGGTTTCTAATTCTACTAAAACTAGAGAACAGTATAGGTTTTTAAGCAGTTACGTATCTGCAAACACATGAACTACCCAAATGATTCTGTCACAATGGTTCCCAAATGCACACATACTAACAGTGTGATTCTAGACAAGCAAGACTTTCCCCCGGACTTTACCAAAACACATTTACTAGTCTGGAAGAGGTAAGGTGACTGCACACATTCCACATATTTTAGTATTGCATGTTAGTGTGGAAGCCTGACTCATTTTCCTATATATAACCAATGACTGGTTTCTAATTCTACTAAAACTAGAGAACAGGATAGGTTTTTAAGCAGTTACGTATCTGCAAAGTCATGAACTACCCAAATGCTTCTGTCACAATGGTTCCCAAATGCACAGACTCGCAGTGTGATTCTAGACAAGCAAGACTATCCTTTGGACTTTACCAAAACACATTTACTTGTCTGGAAGAGGTAAGGTGACTGAACACATTCCACATATTTTAGTACTGCACATTAGTGTGGAAACCTGACTCATTTTGCACATACATAAGCAATAACTGGTTTCTAATTCTACTAAAACTAGAGAACAGGATAGGTTTTTAAGCAGTTACGTATCTGCAAACACATGAACAACCCAAATGCTTCTGTCACAATGGTTCCCAAAAGCACAAAGACTCACAGTGTGATTCTAGACAAGCAAGACTATCCCTTGGACATTACCAAAACGCATTTACTAGTCTGGAAGAGGTAAGGTGACTGCACACATTTCACATATTTTAGTACTGCACGTATCATGGGAGCCTGACTCATTTTCAAATACATAAGCAATGACTGGTTTCTAATTCTACCAAATCTTGAGAACAGGATAGGTTTTTAAACATTTATGTATCTGCACAGACATGACCTACCCAAATGCTTCTGTCACAATGGTTCCCAAATGCACACAGACTCACAGTGTGATTCTAGATAAGCAAGACTTTCCATTGGACTTTACCAAAACACATTCACTAGTCTGGAAGAGGTAAGGTGACTGCATACATTCCATCTCCATGATGTCATCAACTGTTCCCTCAACTCCGCCACCTTCCCAGAAAGCTGGAAACATGCCGAACTCACCGCCCTTCTGAAGAAACCCACAGCAGACCCATCGGAACTTAAGAACTACTGCCCCATCTCGCTCCTCCCATTCCCTGCCAAAGCCATTGAGAAAGCCGTCAACAGTCAGCTCGCCGCCTTCCTTGAATCCAACAAATCCCTCGACACCTCACAGTCCGGCTTCCGAGACAAACACAGCACCGAGACCGCCCTCATCGGAGCAACAGACGACATCCGAACTCTACTGGACAACGGAGAAACAGCTGCCCTCATACTACTTGACCTCTCCACCGCCTTCGACACAGTCTGTCAGAAGACCCTTATACAACGCCTCAGCAACGTCCGAATACAGGGAAAAGCATTGGACTGGATCATCTCGTTCCTCGCCGGTAGAACCCAGAAAGTTCGCCTCCCCCCATTCAAATCAGAGGCCACCGAAGTCATCTGTGGCGTACCTCAAGGATCATCACTCAGTCCCACCCTCTTCATCGTTTACATGAGTCCCCTCGCATCTATCGCATGCCAACACAACCTCTACATCATCTCCTACGCAGACGACACTCAGCTAATCTTCTCCCTCACCAAAGACCCAAACATCGCCAAAACCAACCTACACGAAGGAATGAAATATGTAGCCGAATGGATGAAGAACAGCAGCTTAAAACTGAACTCGGACAAAACGGAAGTCCTCATCTTAGGTTCATCCCCCTCCGCCTGGGATGACTCATGGTGGCCACCGGCCTTGGGAAACTCACCCACACCTACGGATCACGCACGTAACCTGGGCTTCATCCTGGACTACTCCCTCTCTATGACCAGAAAAGTAAACGCCGTCTCAACATCAAGCTTCAACATCCTACGTATGCTCAAAAAAATCTTACGTTGGATCTCCACCGAAACAAGGAAAACGGTCACCCACGCTCTGGTCACAAGCCAACTGGATTATGGAAACACCCTTTATGCCGGAACCACAGCCAAACTACAGAAAAAAACTCCAATGCATCCAAAACGCCTCAGCCAGACTCATACTGGACATCCCCCGTCAAGATCACATTTCCGCTCACCTGAGAGACCTCCACTGGCTCCCTGTCAACAAGAGGATAACGTTCCGTCTCCTCACCCACGCTCACAAGGTCCTCTACGACCTAGGACCCGAATGCCTCAACACGCGACTGTCCTTCTACACCCCCACCCGCCAACTACGAACATCCAATCAAGCCCTCGCCGCTTTTCCGCGCATCTATAGATCCACCATGGGGGGAAGATCCTTCTCCTACTTAGCGGCCCAAACTTGGAATTCTCTCCCCACCCACCTCCGCCTTACAAAGAACCACCTCTCCTTCTGAAAGCAACTAAAACCTGGATATTCGATAAGTAAAGCACGCGCCATCCCTCAAGCGCCTTGAAACCCTCTGGGTGAGTAGTGCGCTATATAAATTTATGAACTTGAACTTGAACTTGAAATATACAGTATTGCAGGTTAGTGTGGAAGCATGTCTCAATTTCAAATACGTAAGCAATGGCTAGTTTCTAATTCTACCAAAACTTGGGAACACGATAGGTTTTTAACCAGTTATGTTTCTGAAAACACATGAACTACCCAAATGCTTCTGTCACAATGGTTCCCAAATGCACACACACTCACAGTGTGATTCTAGACAAGCAAGACTATCCCTTGGACATTACTAAAGCACATTTACTGGTCTGTAAAAGGTAAGGTGACTGCACACATTCCACATATTTTAGTACTGCACTTTAGCACGGTAGCCTGACTCATTTTCAAATACATAAGAAATGAATGGTTTCTAATTCTACCAAATCTTGAGAACAGGACAGGTTTTTAAACAGTTATGTATCTACAAAGACATGAACTACCCAAATGCTTCTGTCACAAAGGTTCCCAAATGCACACAGACTCACTGTGTGATTCTAGACAAGCAAGACTATCCCTTGGACTTGACCAAAACACATTTACTGGTCTGGAAGAGGTAAGGTGCCTGCACACATTCCACATATTTTAGTAATGCACATTAGTGTGGAACCCTGACTCATTTTGCAAATATAAGAAATGACTGGTTTCTAATTCCACAAAAACTTGAGAACAGTATTGGTTTTTCAATAGTTATGTATCTGCAAAGACATGAACTACCCAAATGTTTCTGTCACAATGGTTCCCAAATGCACACATTCTAACAGTGTGATTCTAGACAAGCAAGACTTTTCCCCGGACTTTACCAAAACACATTTGCTAGTCTGGAAGAGGTACGGTGACTGCACACATTCCACATATTTTAGTATTGCACGTTAGTGTGGAAGCCTGACTCATTTTCAAATACATAATCAATGACTACTTTCTAATTCTTCCAAAACTTGAGAACAGGATAGGTTTTTAAACAGTTACGTATCTGCAAACACATGAACTACCCAAATGATTCTGTCACAATGGTTCCCAAATGCACTCAGACTCACAGTGTGATTCTAGACAAGCAAGACTATCCCTTGGACATTACCAAAGCACATTCATTAGTCTGGAAGAGGTAAGGTGACTGCACACAGTCCACATATTTTAGTACTGCACGTTGGCCTGGAAGCCTGACTCATTTTCAAATACATATGCAATGACTGGTTTCTAATTCTACCAAATATTGAGAACAGGATAAGTTTTTAAACATTTATGTATCTGCAAAGACATGAACTACACAAATGCTTCTGTCACAATGGTTCCGAAATGCACACAGACTTACTGTGTGATTCTAGACAAGCAACACTATCCCTTGGACTTTACCAAAACACATTTACTTGTCTGAAAGAAGTAAGGTGACTGCACACATTCCACATATTTTAGTACTGCACGTTATTGTGGAAGTCTGACTCATTTTGCAAATATATAAGCAATGAATGGTTTCTAATTCTACAAAAACTTGAGAACAGGATAGGTTTTTCAATAGTTATAGCTCTGTAAAGACATGAACTACCCACATGCTTCTGTCACAATGGTTCCCAAATGTACACAGACTAACAATCTAATTCTAGACATGCAAGACTTTGCCTTGGACTTGACCAAAACACATTTACTGGTCTGGAAGAGGTAAGGTGACTGCAAACATTCTACATATTTTAGTACTGCACATTAGTGTGGAACCCTGACTTATTTTGCACATATATAAGCAATGTCTGGTTTCTAATTCTACTAAAACTTGAGAACAGGATAGGTTTTTAATAAGTTATGTGTCTGCAAACACATGAACTAACCAAATGCTTCTGTCACAATGGTTTCCAAATGCAAACAAACTCACAGTGTGATTCTAGACAAGCAAGACTCTCCCTTGGAATTTACCAAAACACATTTACTAGTCTGAAAGAGGTAAGGTGACTGCACAAATTCCACATATTTTAGTACTGCAAGTTAGTGTGGAAGTCTGACTCATTTTCAAATACATAAGCAATGACCAGTTTCTAATTCTAACAAAACTTGAGAATAGGATATGCTTTTAAAAAGTTATGTATCTGCAAAGACATGAAGTACCCAAATGCTTCTGTCACAATGGTTCACAAATGCACACAGACTCACAGTGTGATTCTATACATGCAGTACTTTGCCTTGGACTCGACCAAAACACATTTACTGGTCTGGAAGAGGTAAGGTGACTGCACACATTCCACATATTTTAGTACTGCACATTAGTGTGGAAGCCTGACTCATTTTCAAATACATAAGCAATGAGTAGTTTCTAACTGTACCAAAACTTGGGAACAGGATAGGTTTTTAACCAGTTATGTGTCTGCAAACAAATGAACTATCCAATTGCTTCTGTCACAATGGTTCCCAAATGCACACAGACTCACTGTGTGATTCTAGACATGCAAGACTTTCCCTTGGACTTTACTAATACATATTCACTAGTCTGGAAGAGGTAAGGTGACTGCACATATTCCACATATTTTAGTACTGCAAGTTAGTGTGTAAGCCTAGCTCATTTTCAAATACAAAAGCAATGTCTGGTGTCTAATTATACCAAATTTTGAGAACAGGATACGTTTTTAAACAGTTATGTATCTGCAAAGACATGAACTACCCAAATGCTTCTGTCACAATGGTTCCCAAATGCACACAGACTCACAGTATGATTCTAGACAAGCAAGATTATACGTTGGACTTTACCAAAACACATTTACTAGTCTGGAAGAGGTAAGGTGATTGCACATATACCACATATTTTAGTACTGCACGTTAGTGTGGAAGCCTGACTCATTTTCAAATACATAAGCAATGACTAGTTTCTAATTCTACCAAAACTTGAGAACAGGATAGGTTTTTAAACAGTTATGTATCTACAAAGACATGAACTACCCAGATGCTTCAGTCACAATGGTTCCCAAATCCACACAGACTCACAATGTGATTCTAGACAAGGAAGACTTTCCCTTGGACATTACCAAAGCACATTCATTAGTCTGGAAGAGGTAAGGTGACTGCACACAGTCCACATATTTTAGTACTGCACGTTGGCCTGGAAGCCTGACTCATTTTCAAAATACATAAACAATGACTAGTTTCTAACTCTACCAAAACTTGGGAACAGGATAGGTTTTTAACCAGTTATGTATCTGCAAAGACATGAACTACCCAAATGCTTCTGTCACAAAGGTTCCCAAATGCACACAGACTCACAGTGTGATTCTAGGCAAGCAAAACTATCCCTTGGACTTCACCAAAACACATTTACTAGTCTGGAAGAGGTAAGGTAACTGCACACATTCCACAGATTTTAGTACTGCACATTAGTGTGGAACCCTGACTCTTTTTGCACATATATAACCAATGACTGGTTTCTAATTCTACTAAAACTAGAGAACAGTATAGGTTTTTAAGCAGTTACGTATCTGCAAACACATGAACTACCCAAATGATTCTGTCACAATGGTTCCCAAATGCACACATACTAACAGTGTGATTCTAGACAAGCAAGACTTTCCCCCGGACTTTACCAAAACACATTTACTAGTCTGGAAGAGGTAAGGTGACTGCACACATTCCACATATTTTAGTATTGCATGTTAGTGTGGAAGCCTGACTCATTTTCCTATATATAACCAATGACTGGTTTCTAATTCTACTAAAACTAGAGAACAGGATAGGTTTTTAAGCAGTTACGTATCTGCAAAGTCATGAACTACCCAAATGCTTCTGTCACAATGGTTCCCAAATGCACAGACTCGCAGTGTGATTCTAGACAAGCAAGACTATCCTTTGGACTTTACCAAAACACATTTACTTGTCTGGAAGAGGTAAGGTGACTGAACACATTCCACATATTTTAGTACTGCACATTAGTGTGGAAACCTGACTCATTTTGCACATACATAAGCAATAACTGGTTTCTAATTCTACTAAAACTAGAGAACAGGATAGGTTTTTAAGCAGTTACGTATCTGCAAACACATGAACAACCCAAATGCTTCTGTCACAATGGTTCCCAAAAGCACAAAGACTCACAGTGTGATTCTAGACAAGCAAGACTATCCCTTGGACATTACCAAAACGCATTTACTAGTCTGGAAGAGGTAAGGTGACTGCACACATTTCACATATTTTAGTACTGCACGTATCATGGGAGCCTGACTCATTTTCAAATACATAAGCAATGACTGGTTTCTAATTCTACCAAATCTTGAGAACAGGATAGGTTTTTAAACATTTATGTATCTGCACAGACATGACCTACCCAAATGCTTCTGTCACAATGGTTCCCAAATGCACACAGACTCACAGTGTGATTCTAGATAAGCAAGACTTTCCATTGGACTTTACCAAAACACATTCACTAGTCTGGAAGAGGTAAGGTGACTGCATACATTCCATCTCCATGATGTCATCAACTGTTCCCTCAACTCCGCCACCTTCCCAGAAAGCTGGAAACATGCCGAACTCACCGCCCTTCTGAAGAAACCCACAGCAGACCCATCGGAACTTAAGAACTACTGCCCCATCTCGCTCCTCCCATTCCCTGCCAAAGCCATTGAGAAAGCCGTCAACAGTCAGCTCGCCGCCTTCCTTGAATCCAACAAATCCCTCGACACCTCACAGTCCGGCTTCCGAGACAAACACAGCACCGAGACCGCCCTCATCGGAGCAACAGACGACATCCGAACTCTACTGGACAACGGAGAAACAGCTGCCCTCATACTACTTGACCTCTCCACCGCCTTCGACACAGTCTGTCAGAAGACCCTTATACAACGCCTCAGCAACGTCCGAATACAGGGAAAAGCATTGGACTGGATCATCTCGTTCCTCGCCGGTAGAACCCAGAAAGTTCGCCTCCCCCCATTCAAATCAGAGGCCACCGAAGTCATCTGTGGCGTACCTCAAGGATCATCACTCAGTCCCACCCTCTTCATCGTTTACATGAGTCCCCTCGCATCTATCGCATGCCAACACAACCTCTACATCATCTCCTACGCAGACGACACTCAGCTAATCTTCTCCCTCACCAAAGACCCAAACATCGCCAAAACCAACCTACACGAAGGAATGAAATATGTAGCCGAATGGATGAAGAACAGCAGCTTAAAACTGAACTCGGACAAAACGGAAGTCCTCATCTTAGGTTCATCCCCCTCCGCCTGGGATGACTCATGGTGGCCACCGGCCTTGGGAAACTCACCCACACCTACGGATCACGCACGTAACCTGGGCTTCATCCTGGACTACTCCCTCTCTATGACCAGAAAAGTAAACGCCGTCTCAACATCAAGCTTCAACATCCTACGTATGCTCAAAAAAATCTTACGTTGGATCTCCACCGAAACAAGGAAAACGGTCACCCACGCTCTGGTCACAAGCCAACTGGATTATGGAAACACCCTTTATGCCGGAACCACAGCCAAACTACAGAAAAAAACTCCAATGCATCCAAAACGCCTCAGCCAGACTCATACTGGACATCCCCCGTCAAGATCACATTTCCGCTCACCTGAGAGACCTCCACTGGCTCCCTGTCAACAAGAGGATAACGTTCCGTCTCCTCACCCACGCTCACAAGGTCCTCTACGACCTAGGACCCGAATGCCTCAACACGCGACTGTCCTTCTACACCCCCACCCGCCAACTACGAACATCCAATCAAGCCCTCGCCGCTTTTCCGCGCATCTATAGATCCACCATGGGGGGAAGATCCTTCTCCTACTTAGCGGCCCAAACTTGGAATTCTCTCCCCACCCACCTCCGCCTTACAAAGAACCACCTCTCCTTCTGAAAGCAACTAAAACCTGGATATTCGATAAGTAAAGCACGCGCCATCCCTCAAGCGCCTTGAAACCCTCTGGGTGAGTAGTGCGCTATATAAATTTATGAACTTGAACTTGAACTTGAAATATACAGTATTGCAGGTTAGTGTGGAAGCATGTCTCAATTTCAAATACGTAAGCAATGGCTAGTTTCTAATTCTACCAAAACTTGGGAACACGATAGGTTTTTAACCAGTTATGTTTCTGAAAACACATGAACTACCCAAATGCTTCTGTCACAATGGTTCCCAAATGCACACACACTCACAGTGTGATTCTAGACAAGCAAGACTATCCCTTGGACATTACTAAAGCACATTTACTGGTCTGTAAAAGGTAAGGTGACTGCACACATTCCACATATTTTAGTACTGCACTTTAGCACGGTAGCCTGACTCATTTTCAAATACATAAGAAATGAATGGTTTCTAATTCTACCAAATCTTGAGAACAGGACAGGTTTTTAAACAGTTATGTATCTACAAAGACATGAACTACCCAAATGCTTCTGTCACAAAGGTTCCCAAATGCACACAGACTCACTGTGTGATTCTAGACAAGCAAGACTATCCCTTGGACTTGACCAAAACACATTTACTGGTCTGGAAGAGGTAAGGTGCCTGCACACATTCCACATATTTTAGTAATGCACATTAGTGTGGAACCCTGACTCATTTTGCAAATATAAGAAATGACTGGTTTCTAATTCCACAAAAACTTGAGAACAGTATTGGTTTTTCAATAGTTATGTATCTGCAAAGACATGAACTACCCAAATGTTTCTGTCACAATGGTTCCCAAATGCACACATTCTAACAGTGTGATTCTAGACAAGCAAGACTTTTCCCCGGACTTTACCAAAACACATTTGCTAGTCTGGAAGAGGTACGGTGACTGCACACATTCCACATATTTTAGTATTGCACGTTAGTGTGGAAGCCTGACTCATTTTCAAATACATAATCAATGACTACTTTCTAATTCTTCCAAAACTTGAGAACAGGATAGGTTTTTAAACAGTTACGTATCTGCAAACACATGAACTACCCAAATGATTCTGTCACAATGGTTCCCAAATGCACTCAGACTCACAGTGTGATTCTAGACAAGCAAGACTATCCCTTGGACATTACCAAAGCACATTCATTAGTCTGGAAGAGGTAAGGTGACTGCACACAGTCCACATATTTTAGTACTGCACGTTGGCCTGGAAGCCTGACTCATTTTCAAATACATATGCAATGACTGGTTTCTAATTCTACCAAATATTGAGAACAGGATAAGTTTTTAAACATTTATGTATCTGCAAAGACATGAACTACACAAATGCTTCTGTCACAATGGTTCCGAAATGCACACAGACTTACTGTGTGATTCTAGACAAGCAACACTATCCCTTGGACTTTACCAAAACACATTTACTTGTCTGAAAGAAGTAAGGTGACTGCACACATTCCACATATTTTAGTACTGCACGTTATTGTGGAAGTCTGACTCATTTTGCAAATATATAAGCAATGAATGGTTTCTAATTCTACAAAAACTTGAGAACAGGATAGGTTTTTCAATAGTTATAGCTCTGTAAAGACATGAACTACCCACATGCTTCTGTCACAATGGTTCCCAAATGTACACAGACTAACAATCTAATTCTAGACATGCAAGACTTTGCCTTGGACTTGACCAAAACACATTTACTGGTCTGGAAGAGGTAAGGTGACTGCAAACATTCTACATATTTTAGTACTGCACATTAGTGTGGAACCCTGACTTATTTTGCACATATATAAGCAATGTCTGGTTTCTAATTCTACTAAAACTTGAGAACAGGATAGGTTTTTAATAAGTTATGTGTCTGCAAACACATGAACTAACCAAATGCTTCTGTCACAATGGTTTCCAAATGCAAACAAACTCACAGTGTGATTCTAGACAAGCAAGACTCTCCCTTGGAATTTACCAAAACACATTTACTAGTCTGAAAGAGGTAAGGTGACTGCACAAATTCCACATATTTTAGTACTGCAAGTTAGTGTGGAAGTCTGACTCATTTTCAAATACATAAGCAATGACCAGTTTCTAATTCTAACAAAACTTGAGAATAGGATATGCTTTTAAAAAGTTATGTATCTGCAAAGACATGAAGTACCCAAATGCTTCTGTCACAATGGTTCACAAATGCACACAGACTCACAGTGTGATTCTATACATGCAGTACTTTGCCTTGGACTCGACCAAAACACATTTACTGGTCTGGAAGAGGTAAGGTGACTGCACACATTCCACATATTTTAGTACTGCACATTAGTGTGGAAGCCTGACTCATTTTCAAATACATAAGCAATGAGTAGTTTCTAACTGTACCAAAACTTGGGAACAGGATAGGTTTTTAACCAGTTATGTGTCTGCAAACAAATGAACTATCCAATTGCTTCTGTCACAATGGTTCCCAAATGCACACAGACTCACTGTGTGATTCTAGACATGCAAGACTTTCCCTTGGACTTTACTAATACATATTCACTAGTCTGGAAGAGGTAAGGTGACTGCACATATTCCACATATTTTAGTACTGCAAGTTAGTGTGTAAGCCTAGCTCATTTTCAAATACAAAAGCAATGTCTGGTGTCTAATTATACCAAATTTTGAGAACAGGATACGTTTTTAAACAGTTATGTATCTGCAAAGACATGAACTACCCAAATGCTTCTGTCACAATGGTTCCCAAATGCACACAGACTCACAGTATGATTCTAGACAAGCAAGATTATACGTTGGACTTTACCAAAACACATTTACTAGTCTGGAAGAGGTAAGGTGATTGCACATATACCACATATTTTAGTACTGCACGTTAGTGTGGAAGCCTGACTCATTTTCAAATACATAAGCAATGACTAGTTTCTAATTCTACCAAAACTTGAGAACAGGATAGGTTTTTAAACAGTTATGTATCTACAAAGACATGAACTACCCAGATGCTTCAGTCACAATGGTTCCCAAATCCACACAGACTCACAATGTGATTCTAGACAAGGAAGACTTTCCCTCGGACATTACCAAAGCACATTCATTAGTCTGGAAGAGTTAAGGTGACTGCACACAGTCCACATATTTTAGTACTGCACGTTGGCCTGGAAGCCTGACTCATTTTCAAATACATATGCAATGACTGGTTTCTAATTCTACCAAATATTGAGAACAGGATAAGTTTTTAAACATTTATGTATCTGCAAAGACATGAACTACACAAATGCTTCTGTCACAATGGTTCCGAAATGCACACAGACTTACTGTGTGATTCTAGACAAGCAACACTATCCCTTGGACTTTACCAAAACACATTTACTTGTCTGAAAGAAGTAAGGTGACTGCACACATTCCACATATTTTAGTACTGCACGTTATTGTGGAAGTCTGACTCATTTTGCAAATATATAAGCAATGAATGGTTTCTAATTCTACAAAAACTTGAGAACAGGATAGGTTTTTCAATAGTTTTGTATCTGTAAAGACGTTAACTTCCCAAATGCTTCTGTTACAATGGTTCCCAAATGCACACAGACTCACAGTGTGATTCTAGATAAGCAAGACTTTCCACTGGACTTTACCAAAACACATTCACTAGTCTGGAAGAGGTAAGGTGACTGCACACATTCCAAATATATAGTATTGCATGTTAGTGTGTAAGCCTGACTCATTTTGCAAATATATAAGCAGTGACTGGTTTCTAATTCTACAAAAACTTGAGACCAGGATAGGTTTTTCAATAGTTATATCTCTGTAAAGACATGAACTACCCACATGCTTCTGTCACAATGGTTCCCAAATGTACACAGACTAACAATCTAATTCTAGACATGCAAGACTTTGCCTTGGACTTGACCAAAACACATTTACTGGTCTGGAAGAGGTAAGGTGACTGCAAACATTCTACATATTTTAGTACTGCACATTATTGTGGAACCCTGACTTATTTTGCACATATATAAGCAATGACTGGTTTCTAATTCTACTAAAACTTGAGAACAGGATAGGTTTTTAATAAGTTATGTGTCTGCAAACACATGAACTAACCAAATGCTTCTGTCACAATGGTTCCCAAATGCAAACAAACTCACAGTGTGATTCTAGACAAGCAAGACTCTCCCTTGGAATTTACCAAAACACATTTACTAGTCTGAAAGAGGTAAGGTGACTGCACAGATTCCACATATTTTAGTACTGCAAGTTAGTGTGGAAGTCTGTCTCATTTTCAAATACATAAGCAATGACCAGTTTCTAATTCTAACAAAACTTGAGAATAGGATATGCTTTTAAAAAGTTATGTATCTGCAAAGACATGAAGTACCCAAATGCTTCTGTCACAATGGTTCACAAATGCACACAGACTCACAGTGTGATTCTAGACATGCAGGACTTTGCCTTGGACTCGACCAAAACACATTTACTGGTCTGGAAGAGGTAAGGTGACTGCACACATTCCACATATTTTAGTACTGCACATTAGTGTGGAAGCCTGACTCATTTTCAAATACATAAGCAATGAGTAGTTTCTAACTGTACCAAAACTTGGGAACAGGATAGGTTTTTAACCAGTTATGTGTCTGCAAACACATGAACTATCCAATTGCTTCTGTCACAATGGTTCCCAAATGCACACAGACTCACTGTGTGATTCTAGACATGCAAGACTTTCCCTTGGACTTTACTAATACATATTCACTAGTCTGGAAGAGGTAAGGTGACTGCACATATTCCACATATTTTAGTACTGCAAGTTAGTGTGTAAGACTAGCTCATTTTCAAATACAAAAGCAATGTCTGGTGTCTAATTATACCAAATTTTGAGAACAGGATAAGTATTTAAACAGTTATGTATCTGGAAAGACATGAACTACCCAAATGCTTCTGTCACAATGGTTCCCAAATGCACACAGACTCACAGTATGATTCTAGACAAGCAAGATTATACCTCGGACTTTACCAAAACACATTTACTAGTCTAGAAGAGGTAAGGTGACTGCACATATTCCATATATTTTAGTACTGCACATTAGTGTGTAAGCCTAGCTCATTTTCAAATACAAAAGCAATGTCTGGTGTCTAATTCTACCAAATTTTGAGAACAGGATAAGTTTTTAAACAGTTATGTATCTGCAAAGACATGAACTACCCAAATGCTTCTGTCACAAAGGTTCCCAAATGCACACAGACTCACACTGTGATTCTAGACAAGCAAGACTTTCCCTCGTACTTTACCAAAACACATTTACTAGTATGGAAGAGGTAAGGTGACTACATACATTCCACATATTTTACTACGGCACCTTAGTGTGGAAGCCTGACTCATTTTGCAAATACATAAGCAATGACTGGTTTCTAATTCTACTAACACTTGAGAACAGGATAGGTTTTTAAGCAGGTATATGTCTGCAAACACATGAACTATCCAAATGCTTCTGTCACAAAGGTTCCCAAATGCACACAGACTCACAGTTTGATTCTAGATAAGCAAGACTATCCCATGGACTTAACCAAAACACATGTACTAGTCTGGAAGAGGTAAGCTGACTGCATACATTCCACGTATTTTAGTACTGCATGTTAGTGTGAAAGTATGACTCATTTTCAAATACATAAGCAATGACTAGTTTCTAATTCTACCAAAACATGAGAACAGGATAGGTTTTTAAACAGTTATGTATCTGCAAAGACATGAACTACCCAAATGATTCTGTCACAATGGTTCACAAATGCACACAGACTCACAGTGTGATTCTAGACATGCAGGACTTTGCCTTGGACTCGACCAAAACACATTTACTGGTCTGGAAGAGGTAAGGTGACTGCACACATTCCACATATTTTAGTACTGCACATTAGTGTGGAAGCCTGACTCATTTTCAAATTCATAAGAAATGAGTAGTTTCTAACTGTACCAAAACTTGGGAACAGGATAGGTTTTTAACCAGTTATGTGTCTGCAACCACATGAACTATCTAATTGCTTCTGTCACAATGGTTCCCAAATGCACACAGACTCACTGTGTGATTCTAGACATGCAAGACTTTCCCTTGGACTTTACTAACACATATTCACTAGTCTGGAAGAGGTAAGGTGACTGCACATATTCCACATATTTTAGTACTGCAAGTTAGTGTGTAAGCCTGACTCATTTTCAAATACAAAAGCAATGTCTGGTGTCTAATTCTACCAAATTTTGAGAACAGGATAAGTTTTTAAACAGTTATATATCTGCAAAGACATGAACTACCCAAATGCTTCTGTCACAATGGTTCCCAAATGCACACAGACTCACAGTATGATTCTAGACAAGCAAGATTATACCTTGGACTTTACCAAAACACATTTACTAGTCTGGAAGAGGTAAGGTGATTGCACACATTCACATATTTTGGTACTGCACGTTAGTGTGGAAGCCTGACTCATTTTCAAATACATAAGCAATGACTAGTTTCTAATTCTACCAAAACTTGAGAACAGGATAGGTTTTTAAACAGTTATGTATCTACAAAGACATGAACTACCCAGATGCTTCAGTCACAATGGTTCACAAATGCACACAGACTCACAGTGTGATTCTAGACAAGGAAGACTTTCCCTTGGACTTTACCAAAACACATTTTCAAGTCTGGAAGAGGTAAGGTAACTGCACACATTCACATATTTTAGTACTGCACGTTAGTGTGGAAGCCTGACTCATTTTCAAATACATAAGCAATGAGTAGTTTCTAATTCTACCAAAACTTGAGATCAGGATAGGTTTTTAAACAGTTATGTATCTACAAAGACATGAACTACCCAGATGCTTCAGTCACAATGGTTCACAAATGCACACAGACTCACAGTGGGATTCTAGATAAGGAAGACGATCCCTTGGACTTTACCAAAACACATTTACTAGTCTAGAAGAGGTAAGGTGACTGCACATATTCCATATATTTTAGTACTGCACATTAGTGTGTAAGCCTAGCTCATTTTCAAATACAAAAGCAATGTCTGGTGTCTAATTCTACCAAATTTTTAGAACAGGATAAGTTTTTAAACATTTATGTATCTGCAAAGACATGAACTACACAAATGCTTCTGTCACAATGGTTCCGAAATGCACACAGACTTACTGTGTGATTCTAGACAAGCAACACTATCCATTGGACTTTACCAAAACACATTTACTTGTCTGAAAGAAGTAAGGTGACTGCACACATTCCACATATTTTAGTACTGCACGTTATTGTGGAAGTCTGACTCATTTTGCAAATATATAAGCAATGAATGGTTTCTAATTCTACAAAAACTTGAGAACAGGATAGGTTTTTCAATAGTTTTGTATCTGTAAAGACGTTAACTTCCCAAATGCTTCTGTTACAATGGTTCCCAAATGCACACAGACTCACAGTGTGATTCTAGATAAGCAAGACTTTCCACTGGACTTTACCAAAACACATTCACTAGTCTGGAAGAGGTAAGGTGACTGCACACATTCCAAATATATAGTATTGCATGTTAGTGTGTAAGCCTGACTCATTTTGCAAATATATAAGCAGTGACTGGTTTCTAATTCTACAAAAACTTGAGACCAGGATAGGTTTTTCAATAGTTATATCTCTGTAAAGACATGAACTACCCACATGCTTCTGTCACAATGGTTCCCAAATGTACACAGACTAACAATCTAATTCTAGACATGCAAGACTTTGCCTTGGACTTGACCAAAACACATTTACTGGTCTGGAAGAGGTAAGGTGACTGCAAACATTCTACATATTTTAGTACTGCACATTATTGTGGAACCCTGACTTATTTTGCACATATATAAGCAATGACTGGTTTCTAATTCTACTAAAACTTGAGAACAGGATAGGTTTTTAATAAGTTATGTGTCTGCAAACACATGAACTAACCAAATGCTTCTGTCACAATGGTTCCCAAATGCAAACAAACTCACAGTGTGATTCTAGACAAGCAAGACTCTCCCTTGGAATTTACCAAAACACATTTACTAGTCTGAAAGAGGTAAGGTGACTGCACAGATTCCACATATTTTAGTACTGCAAGTTAGTGTGGAAGTCTGTCTCATTTTCAAATACATAAGCAATGACCAGTTTCTAATTCTAACAAAACTTGAGAATAGGATATGCTTTTAAAAAGTTATGTATCTGCAAAGACATGAAGTACCCAAATGCTTCTGTCACAATGGTTCACAAATGCACACAGACTCACAGTGTGATTCTAGACATGCAGGACTTTGCCTTGGACTCGACCAAAACACATTTACTGGTCTGGAAGAGGTAAGGTGACTGCACACATTCCACATATTTTAGTACTGCACATTAGTGTGGAAGCCTGACTCATTTTCAAATACATAAGCAATGAGTAGTTTCTAACTGTACCAAAACTTGGGAACAGGATAGGTTTTTAACCAGTTATGTGTCTGCAAACACATGAACTATCCAATTGCTTCTGTCACAATGGTTCCCAAATGCACACAGACTCACTGTGTGATTCTAGACATGCAAGACTTTCCCTTGGACTTTACTAATACATATTCACTAGTCTGGAAGAGGTAAGGTGACTGCACATATTCCACATATTTTAGTACTGCAAGTTAGTGTGTAAGACTAGCTCATTTTCAAATACAAAAGCAATGTCTGGTGTCTAATTATACCAAATTTTGAGAACAGGATAAGTATTTAAACAGTTATGTATCTGGAAAGACATGAACTACCCAAATGCTTCTGTCACAATGGTTCCCAAATGCACACAGACTCACAGTATGATTCTAGACAAGCAAGATTATACCTCGGACTTTACCAAAACACATTTACTAGTCTAGAAGAGGTAAGGTGACTGCACATATTCCATATATTTTAGTACTGCACATTAGTGTGTAAGCCTAGCTCATTTTCAAATACAAAAGCAATGTCTGGTGTCTAATTCTACCAAATTTTGAGAACAGGATAAGTTTTTAAACAGTTATGTATCTGCAAAGACATGAACTACCCAAATGCTTCTGTCACAAAGGTTCCCAAATGCACACAGACTCACACTGTGATTCTAGACAAGCAAGACTTTCCCTCGTACTTTACCAAAACACATTTACTAGTATGGAAGAGGTAAGGTGACTACATACATTCCACATATTTTACTACGGCACCTTAGTGTGGAAGCCTGACTCATTTTGCAAATACATAAGCAATGACTGGTTTCTAATTCTACTAACACTTGAGAACAGGATAGGTTTTTAAGCAGGTATATGTCTGCAAACACATGAACTATCCAAATGCTTCTGTCACAAAGGTTCCCAAATGCACACAGACTCACAGTTTGATTCTAGATAAGCAAGACTATCCCATGGACTTAACCAAAACACATGTACTAGTCTGGAAGAGGTAAGCTGACTGCATACATTCCACGTATTTTAGTACTGCATGTTAGTGTGAAAGTATGACTCATTTTCAAATACATAAGCAATGACTAGTTTCTAATTCTACCAAAACATGAGAACAGGATAGGTTTTTAAACAGTTATGTATCTGCAAAGACATGAACTACCCAAATGATTCTGTCACAATGGTTCACAAATGCACACAGACTCACAGTGTGATTCTAGACATGCAGGACTTTGCCTTGGACTCGACCAAAACACATTTACTGGTCTGGAAGAGGTAAGGTGACTGCACACATTCCACATATTTTAGTACTGCACATTAGTGTGGAAGCCTGACTCATTTTCAAATTCATAAGAAATGAGTAGTTTCTAACTGTACCAAAACTTGGGAACAGGATAGGTTTTTAACCAGTTATGTGTCTGCAACCACATGAACTATCTAATTGCTTCTGTCACAATGGTTCCCAAATGCACACAGACTCACTGTGTGATTCTAGACATGCAAGACTTTCCCTTGGACTTTACTAACACATATTCACTAGTCTGGAAGAGGTAAGGTGACTGCACATATTCCACATATTTTAGTACTGCAAGTTAGTGTGTAAGCCTGACTCATTTTCAAATACAAAAGCAATGTCTGGTGTCTAATTCTACCAAATTTTGAGAACAGGATAAGTTTTTAAACAGTTATATATCTGCAAAGACATGAACTACCCAAATGCTTCTGTCACAATGGTTCCCAAATGCACACAGACTCACAGTATGATTCTAGACAAGCAAGATTATACCTTGGACTTTACCAAAACACATTTACTAGTCTGGAAGAGGTAAGGTGATTGCACACATTCACATATTTTGGTACTGCACGTTAGTGTGGAAGCCTGACTCATTTTCAAATACATAAGCAATGACTAGTTTCTAATTCTACCAAAACTTGAGAACAGGATAGGTTTTTAAACAGTTATGTATCTACAAAGACATGAACTACCCAGATGCTTCAGTCACAATGGTTCACAAATGCACACAGACTCACAGTGTGATTCTAGACAAGGAAGACTTTCCCTTGGACTTTACCAAAACACATTTTCAAGTCTGGAAGAGGTAAGGTAACTGCACACATTCACATATTTTAGTACTGCACGTTAGTGTGGAAGCCTGACTCATTTTCAAATACATAAGCAATGAGTAGTTTCTAATTCTACCAAAACTTGAGATCAGGATAGGTTTTTAAACAGTTATGTATCTACAAAGACATGAACTACCCAGATGCTTCAGTCACAATGGTTCACAAATGCACACAGACTCACAGTGAGTTTCTAGATAAGGAAGACGATCCCTTGGACTTTACCAAAACACATTTACTAGTCTAGAAGAGGTAAGGTGACTGCACATATTCCATATATTTTAGTACTGCACATTAGTGTGTAAGCCTAGCTCATTTTCAAATACAAAAGCAATGTCTGGTGTCTAATTCTACCAAATTTTTAGAACAGGATAAGTTTTTAAACAGTTATGTATCTGCAAAGACATGAACTACCCAAATGCTTCTGTCACAATGGTTCCCAAATGCACACAGACTCACAGTATGATTCTAGATAAGCAAGACTATCCCTTGGACTTTACCAAAACACATGTACTAGTCTGGAAGAGGTAAGCTGACTGCATACATTCCTTGTATTTTAGTACTGCATGTTAGTGTGAAAGCCAGACTCTTTTTCAAATACATAAGCAATGAGTAGTTTCTAATTCTACCAAAACTTGAGATGAGGATAGGTTTTTAAATAGTTATGTGTCTGCAAAGACATGACCAACCCAAATGCTTCTGTCACAATGGTTCCCAAATGCACACAGACTCACAGTCTGATTCTAGACATGCAAGACTTTGCCTTGGACTTGACCAAAACACATTTACTAGTCCGGAAGAGGTAAGGTGACTGCACACATTCCACATATTTTAGTACTGCACATTAGTGTGTAAGCCTGACTCATTTTTAAATACATAAGCAATGACTGGTTTCTAATTCTACCAAATCTTGAGAACAGGATAGGTTTCTAAACAGTTATGTATCTACAAAGACATGAACTACCCAAATGCTTCAGTCACAATGGTTCCCAAATGCACACAGACTGACATTGTGATTCTAGACATGCAATATTTTACCTTGGACTTTACCAAAACACATTCACTAGTCTGGAAGATGTAAGGTGACTGCACACATTCCACATATTTTATTATTGCACGTTAATGTGCAAGCCTGACTCATTTTGCAAATATATAAGCAGTGACTGGTTTCTAATTCTACAAAAACTTGAGACAGGATAGGTTTTTCAATAGTTCTGTATCTGTAAAGACATGAACTACCCAAATGCTTCTGTCACAATGGTTCCCAAATGTACACAGACTAACAATCTGATTCTAGACAAGCAAGACTTTCCCTTGTACTTTACAAAAACACATTTGCTAGTATGGAAGAGGTAAGGTGACTACACATATTCCACATATTTTACTACGGCACCTTAGTGTGGAAGCCTGACTCATTTGGCAAATATATATGCAATTACTTTTTTCTAATTCTACTAACACTTGAGAACAGGATAGGTTTTTAAGCAGTTATCTGTCTGCAAACACATGAACTACCCAAATGCTTCTGTCACAAAGGTTCCCAAATGCACACAGACTCACAGTTTGATTCTAGATAAGCAAGACTATCCCTTGGACTTTACCAAAACATATTTACTAGTCTGTAAGAGGAAGCTGACTGCATACATTCCACGTATTTTAGTACTGCATGTTAGTGTGAAAGCCAGACTCATTTTCAAATACATAAGCAATGGGTAGTTTCTAATTCTACCAAAACTTGAGATCAGGATAGGTTTTTAAACAGTTATCTGTCTGCAAAGACATGACCAACCCAAATGCTTCTGTCACAATGGTTCCCAAATGCACACAGACTCACAGTGTGATTTTAGAAAAGTAAGACTATCCCTTGGACTTTACCAAAACACATTTACTAGTCTGGAAGAGGTAAGGTGACTGCACACATTCCACATATTTTAGTACTGCACGTTAGTGTGGAAGCCTGACTCATTTTCAAATACATAAGCAATGACTAGTTTATAATTCTACCAAAACTTGAGAACAGGATAGGTTTTTAAATAGTTATGTATCTACAAAGACATGAACTACCCAGATGCTACAGTCACAATGGTTCCCAAATGCACACAGACTCACAGTGTGATTCTAGACAAGCAAGACTTTCCCTTGGACTTTACCAAAACACATTTACTAGTCTGGAAGAGGTAAGGTGACTGCACACATTGAAGAGCAATTACTGCCACTAGACTAACAGCACATTATGTTGAGAAACTGCACAAAGACACAGATTTACAATGGACGATAATTGAACAGGTGAAAGACACTGGCAATTTACCCAAGAGACTCCTACAGAGAGAACAGCGTTGGGTCTACCGACTAAAGACACACATCAATGGTCTTAACGATGCCATACCCTGGAGTCAATTGAACAAATAGTCTGAGTACTAATCCTTATCTCATGAACTAGAAAGTGGTCACATTCAACCTCTACGAAATCATACATGTTTTCCCTCCCATCAACTACGATATTATGACCACCCAACTACAGCCAGCCCACAACAATATATCTGTTTACAATAACAATGTCTATCCTTAATATACACTATCACCCCGACCTTTGTACCTTGATTTAGAACTACCGCAAGTGGTGCGCAGTATGCAATTTCTAATTGTGCAGATACATCAGGATGTACTAAAACCCATCAACATTGATGTGTATGCTTATAACAACAAAGCCTACTTCTAACATACACTATCTCCCTAACCTCCGTATCTTGATTTAGAACAGCCAGCAAATGTTGTGCAAGACACGATACCTAATTGTGCTGTTAGAATAGGTAGAACTACGTATGGCCGACAAACTACAAATCCCATCACTACTCCCCTTGACACGCAACGTCTTGACGCACCACGTCAATCACGCATGCGCGCCTCCCGAAGTACACGCTGATGCCGTCCTCTGAACTATAACAAACCACTTCCCGATCTCGGCGGCTGCTCAAGCCGAGGACCGGTAACGAATTAGGCACACAGCTGGGTGAGATCTTCAGTGCAAGACCACCTTCACGCTGACCGGTCCTGTGTGAAGCAAGCTGACTTCCCTAATTGGGTACAGTATTGAGCCACGTAGTGTGCATGATCATAGGGTGTTGGGTTGAATAACATCAGTACTATTGATAACTATTTTTAAGAATCGAGTGGATATGATTGAGACTTGCTCTCGAAGTGCATGTGCTATTTTGAGAAGTGTATTTACACAAATCGCTAATGAATGTAACACATCAGATTGCGATCACCCCGCCACTGAGACATTGATTTCCGCCACATAATCCACGATATGTCACGGAGGCATGTTCTTGTATGGCACAAGTAGGGGCTATACTCTTAAAGAAGCATACACTTTAAAGCTAGTGCATGCTCACGACACTGGCATGCGTTGCTGACCATCCAAGCCATTGCAGACAACAGTGATCTGTACGTACGTTTGTGATGTTGTTTTTACCTGTTTTTCTCCCCAGACGCAGCCTGGCAGTACACACGGACAGTACACTTCACACTAGAGGAGCAGCTACTCTGCCCTCTCCATATTGTTAGGATAGGGAATCCCATCCTTACCTCACTAAGGGGG
Organism: Lissotriton helveticus; assembly: GCF_964261635.1. Lineage (NCBI taxonomy): Eukaryota > Metazoa > Chordata > Amphibia > Caudata > Salamandridae > Lissotriton > Lissotriton helveticus. The sequence goes on from NC_136063.1 coordinate 44,776,654, forward strand.
CTCCCATGGCCTGAAGAAAGTCCCGGACCTTCACGGCCACAGAGGACTGAAACATGTTGGCACTAGGGTCATAGGACCATAACATCCTGATCAGACCCAATTGTATAAATACATTTTATACAGTATTTTAACTTCCCAGATAGACCCCAAAATAAAGGGAAACCGGGGATCTATCTAGGTGATTTTATTTTACGTAAAGCCCCCTCCTCGAATATATCAGAAGAGCTTCCCAACACTGTGGTTGAGCCCACCCCGACTTGTAGGGGTCGGGGTGACCCGATGATGAAGCATGACACCACTAGGGTGTGTGAGGGTAATATAAACAAGATTAGTGTATTTCCCCAAATGAACACGGTTGCATTAGACACAACCATACAGGTATACCACCTGAATAGCTCCTACTTCTCTTCCTTATAGACCGCGGGCTAAGTTCAGTGTACTTCACTCAATTGACCGTCCTGTGGTCCACTGGAGTATTTTTTCATGTTGGACTGCACACATTTCACATATGTTAGTACTGCACGTTAGTGTGGAAGCCAGACTCTTTTTCAAATACATAAGCAATGAGTAGTTTCTAATTCTACCAAAACTTGAGATCAGGATAGGCTTTTTAAACAGTTATGTGTCTGAAAAGAAATGAACAACCCAAATGCTTCTTTCACAATGGTTCCTAAATGCACACAGACTCACTGTGTGATTCTGGACAAGCAAGACTTTCCCATGGACTTTACCAAAACACATTTACTGGTCTGGAAGAGTTAAGGTGACTGCACACATTTCACATATTTTAGTATTGCACATTAGTGTGGAAGCCTGACTCAATTTCAAATACATAAGCAATGACTAGTTTCTAATTTTACCAAAACTTGAGAACAGGATAAATCAATCAATCAATCAATCAATCACTGCATTTCTAAAGTACGCTACATACCCGTGAGGGTCTCAATGCGCTGGGTGAAGGGGGTGGGGTGCTACTGATCGAAGAGCCAGGTCTTAAGAAGTCTTCTGAAGATCAGCAGGTCCTGCGTATGTTGTAAGCTGGTAGGGAGAGCGTTCCAGGTCTTGGCGGCGAGGTAGGAGAAGGATCTTCCGCCGGCGGTGACTTTCCGGATACGGATAGGTTTTTAAACAGTTATTTATCTGCAAAGACATGAACTACCCAAATGCTTCAGTCACAATGGTTCCAAAATGCACACAGACTCACAGTGTTATTCTAGACAAGCAAGACTATCCCTTGGACTTTACCAAAACACATTTACTTGTCTGGAATTGATGTGACTGTGTAGACATAGGAATTATTCAGTGGATGTGTACTAACTAGTATAGGTATGTTCATGGTTTCAAAGATTATAGTCTGTATTTTACAGTGGGTGTAACAAGGGTTATATTGGTTAGTCTGATGAGGTGCATCAGATTGTCACGTGGATGATGTCATCAGCGATGTCACCGACCATGTCATGAATGATGTAATATGTGACGTCTTCAGCAGTGCATTGCTGGGGCGCGAGTAATAGTTAGCTCATCTAACTACAACAGGGAGATTTCTATTGTTTTGTATGAGTGAAATGTCCAAATAACTATAACGTTCAGAGAATTTCAGTGAATTTCTAAGGTTTTTTAAATGCATAGTTTCTAACTATAATGTCCCTGAAACCTATGTTTGTTTCAGTGAATTTTAATGGTTTTTTAATTGCTAAATTCTAACCATAACGCGCCTGAAATCTATGGTTGTTTCAATGAATTTCAAAGGTTTTTTTAAATGCTAATTTCTAATTATAATGTTCATTAAACCTATTTTTTTGTGTTTTTAAATTATCATCCTATTCTCACCATGGTGAAAACTGCAAATCTCACCAGTTTTCCATCTATACCTTCTGCCAAAAAATATCGCCACAAACTATACCCATAACTAGTTAGTGATATGCAAAGTAAGCATTCCTGTGGAAATTAAAAACTAAAACACCACTTCCCCATATTTTCAACGACCAGCCAAATCTGCAATGCGATCCAAAAACAGGCGATAGGCCGAGTTTCCAGTAACAAAATAACTTTAACCTTTAACTGTTGTAATGGCCCTTCAGCCGCACACTAGCTGAATGTTGGGAGATGTGGCAACTAAGTATGTGTGAAGGAGGCAAATCGCCAATCAATAATAATGCACACAATACCAAGTGTACCGGTGATGTGCTGCACAGACCTCACTATGCAAAGCACAAACCTCTCCATGTGGAGATATAGTATTGATACTTGTAGTGTAGTGCACAGTAGACGCAATCATGTTACCTCACACAATGGGGAAGATCTCACTCATGTAGCTGTGTTGTACCCCCGTGTAGTGGGCTAGTCCAACGTATGCCACTCCAACGTAGGAGTATGAAAAAATATGCCAGTCCTTGGGCGTGGTTCACTTGTAGGAAAATCAACGAGTCTGCAGAGCAGCGGCTCTCACACTGCCACGTGGTTCAGCCATGACCGCGGGCCTCCTCGACACAGGCCCCCTGCGAACCAAGTGGCACAGCTCCACAGACTTATGTCTGTACCGAATGTGCGATCTACCGATCTACACTGCGGACAGCACGGCTCACAATTCAGATGCAGTGGCGATTGCAGATGACGCACTCCAGTACGCAAGACAACTTGCTCCCAGTGCTGCTTGCACAGACAACGCATCATAGAAGGGTACGCACACGCTGTGTGCTTCAGGTGCTACTAAGTCACTGCACCACAAGTCATCACCACGTGGCCTTATCAAGGCAGAATTCATTAGACAAAAGACATTGATTACAGTGCGGCCCACCGGGACCACACATCATCGCAGGGTGCACACATGCTGAGTACTCCCGGTGCCGCTAACTGCGCAGCTCAACTCAAAGCTACGTGGCTGTGCGTCTATACTGACCGGTGCCTCCGGCCTACACTGGGGTTACCACGGTTCACAATTAAAGATTAGTAGCAACGCAAATTGTGTAAAAGACTAAAATGGATTAAAAAGACCAAATGCTCCCAATCTGTGCAGCTCAAGTCAACGTCATGTGCCTGTGCGCCTTTGCTGATCGCTGCCTCCGGCCTACACTGCGTAAGACCGCCGACACGTGGAGCCAACTAACCCTGTTCAACACAAGATGATCACACATGTGTAACTGTATCCTGAGTCCTGAATGGCAGCGACCCCAACTTCATGGCAGCGACCACAGCCCCTGACTCCCTTCCATTAGTGAGGAGTATTGGCAGATGGAAGGCTGGCGACATGTGGTGCCACTGAACCTGCACTACATAGGCCCTTGGGACCACCAACGTATGCATGTGGCTGTCGGCCCTTGCTCACAGTTGTCTCCGGCCTACACTGTGGAAGACCGGAGACATATGGTACCACTAACCCTGTGCAACTCAAGCCGATCCCACATGTACAACTGTGTCCTGAGTCCAGAATGGCAGTAACCCCAAGTCCATGAGACAACCACAGCAGAAGACTCCCTTCGATGAGTGAGGCATATTTCCATATGCAACGGCGGCAACAGGTGGTGTCACTAACTCTGTTCAACTCAAACCGATCTCAGATGTGTAACTGTGTCCTGAGTCCTGAATAGCAGTAATCCCAAGTCTGTGGCAGCGACCACAGCACCAGACTCCCTTTGATCAGTGAGGCTTATTTCAACCAGCGACACATGGTGCCACTAACTCTGCTCAACTCAAGCCGATCCCATGTGTCTAATTGTGTCCTGAGTCCTGAATGGCAGTGACCCCAAATCTGTGGCACTGACCACAGAACCCCACTCCCTTCAATCAGTGAGGAATATTTCAATATTCAAGCCGATGACACGAATGTCCCACTAACGTTCTTAAAAGCAATCGATCCCACATGTGTAACTGTGTCCTGAGTCCTGAATGGCAGTGACCCCAACTTCGTGGCTGCGACCACAGCATCTAACTCCCTTCCATTAGTGAGGAGTATTGGCAGATGGAAGGCTGGACACATGTGGTGCAACTGAACCTGCACTACGCAGGCCGATGAGGCCACCAATGTATGCACGTGACCCCAAGTCTGGTGCACCAACCACAGCACCACACTCCCTTCGATCAGTGAGGCATATTTCGATATTCAAGCGGGCGACACGTAGTCCCACTAACCCTCTTTAACACAAGCCAATCTCACATGTGTAACTGTGCCCTGAGTCCTGAATAGCAGTGACCCCAAGTCTGTGGCACCCACCACAGCACCACTCTCCCTTCGATCAGTGATGCATATTTCCCACGTAGTCCTACTAACCCTCTTTAACACAAGCCGATTCCACATGTGTAACTGTGTCCTGAGTCCTGAATGGCAGTGACACCAAGTCTGTGGCAGTGACCACAGCACCATACTCCCTTCGATTTGTGAGGCATATTTCGATATGCAAGCCGGCGACACATAGTCCCACTAACCCTCTTTAACGCAAACCAATCCCACATATGTAACTGTGTCCTGAGTCCTAAATGGCAGTGTCCCAAAGTCCGTGACAGCGACAACAGCACCATACTCCCTTCGATTTGTGAGGCATATTTCGATATGCAAGCCGGCGACACATAGTCCCACTAACCCTCTTTAACACAACCCGATCCCACAGGTGTAACTGTGTCCTGAGCCCTGAATGGCAGTGACCCCAAGTCTGTGGCACCGACTATAGCATCACACTCCCTTCGATCAGTGAGGCATATTTCGGTATTCAAGCTGACGACACGTAGTCCCACTAACTCTCTTTAACACAAGCCGATCCCACATGTGCAACTGTGTCCTGAGTCCTGAATGGCAGTGACCCCAAGTCTGTGGCACCTACCACAGCACCACACTCCCTTCAATCAGTGAGGCATATTTCGATAGTATATCGACAACAAAAATATCGAGGTAGTTAAATATCGAGTATAAAATATCGAGTAGATAGAATATAGATAAGACAGAATATAGACTACAAAAATATTGAATAGAAAGACAATAATATCGAATCGAAAATATAGAATGGACAGAATATAGACAACAGAAATATTAAGGGACAGAATATAGACAACAAAAATATCGAGGGACAGAATATAGACAACAAAAATATAGATGGATAGAATATAGACAACAGAAATATCGAATTTTAGGTAAGTAACTAAGTCAATTTATGGTATTTAATTTTTGTGTAATATAATTCTGGAGCGGGTTGTGGGTTTATAGGGGAATAGGGTGGGAAGTAATTTAATTATAATTAATTAAATATTTTAAAATATTGGTATTTATGTACAATTAATTGTTAATTAATTATTGATTGGAAATTAATTAAAATATAATTGGTAATTAATTTGTATTCATTGATTAATTGTTAATTATGTGAATTTTATTTATTTATTTTCTGGAGTGGGTTGTGGGTTTATAGGGGAATAGGGTAGGAAGTAATTTAATTATAATTAATTAAATATTTTAAATTATTGGTACTTATGTACAATTAATTGTCCATTAATTATTGATTGGAAATTAATTAAAATATACTTGGTAATTAATTTTTATTAATTGATTAATTGATAATGATGTGAATTTTATTTATTTATTTTCTTGAGCAGGTTGTGGGTTTATAGGGGAATAGGGTGGGAAGTAATTTAATTATAATTAAATAAATATATTAATTTATTTGTATTTATTTACAATTAATTGTTTATTATTTTTTAATTGGCAATTAATTAAAATATAATTGGTAATTAATTTGTATTAATTGATAATTATCTTAATTTTATTCATGTATTTTCTGGAGTGGGCTGTGGGTTTATAGGGGAATAGTGTGGGAAGTAAATTAATTATAAATAATTAAATATTTTTTTTTATTGGTATTTATTTAGATGTAATTGTAATTTAATTTGTAATTGGTAATTATTTAATTTTAATTGGTAATTAATTTGTATTACTTGATTAATTGATAATTATGTTAATTGTATGTATTTGATTTTTGCAGTGGGTTGTGGGTTGATAGGGGAATTGGGTGGGAAGTCATTTAATTGTAATTAATTAAATGTATTAATATATACATTGGTATTTATTTTGAATTAATTGTTAATTATGTTTATATGTTTTAATAATTTATTATTTCTAAATATGTTGTATTAAGAGGTAATTATTTTTTGTAATTAAATTAATTTTATTATTTTAAATTGAATAATTATTATATTATCTTAAATTGGGAATTAATTTTAATTAATTTGTAATTGGTATTAATATTTAAATTATTTTCAAAACTATATGAAGTATTTACTTTCCCTACTGTTGCACTCACTGGAGTGGGAATAGTAATTTTTTCCCCTATACTATCCAACGCTTACCCTACTGTTGCACTCTCTGGAGTGGGAATAGTAATTGTTACTGTTACGCTATCCAACGCTTTCTCTATTGTTGAAGTCTCTGGAGTGGGAATAGTAATTTTTACACCTATGCTATCCAACGCTTTCAAAACTGTTGCACTCACTGGAGTGGGAATAGTAATTTTAATTTATATGCTATCCAACGCTTTCCCTACTGTTGCACTCTCTGAAGTGGGAATAGTAATTTGTACCCTTCCACTATCCAACGCTTTCCCTACTGTTGCTCTCTCTGGAGTTGGAATAGTAAGTTTACCCCTACGCTATCCAATGTTTTCCCTACTGTTGCATTCACTGGAGTGGGAATAGTAATGTTTACCCCTACTCTATCCAATGTTTTCCCTACTGTTGCACTCACTGGAGTGGGAATAGTAAATTTTTACCCCTATGCTATCCAACGCTTTACCTACTGTTTCACTCACTGGAGTGGGAATAGTAATTTTTACTCCTACGCTATCCAACGCTTTCCCTACTGTTGCACTTTTTTGAGAGGGAATAGTAATTTTTACCCCTACGCTATCCAACGTTTCCCCTACTGTTGCGCTCTTTTGAGTGGGAATAGTAATTTTTACCCTCCCACTATCCAACGCTTTCCCTACTGTTGCACTTTCTGGAGTGGAAATAGTAATTTTTACCCCTACGCTATCCAACGCTTTCCCTACTGTTGCGCTCTCTGGAGTGGGAATAGTAATTTTTACCCCTACGCTATTCACCGCTTCACCTACTGTTGCACTCTTTGGAGTGGGAATAGTAATTTTTACATCTCTGCTATCCAATGTTTTCTCTACTGTTGCACTCACTGGAGTGGTTATATTAAATGTAACCCTCTCACTATCCTACGGTAAAAATATTGTATATGTTTTGTTAATAATATGTATATATGTATATATATATATGTATTAATGATTTTTTTTGTATTTTAAAGTTACATTAATTATTTAATAATTTTACATTCATTTAATTATTTTAAGTATGTTTAAAATAATTATAAGTATTATTATATTATTTTTAAATTAATTTTAAGACATTTAAAAAAGTTCGATATTTTGAAAGTCTATATTTTTTACAATCGATATTTTGGAGTCAATGTTTTTGTACTTACATTTTTGTAGATAGGCAGTCGAAATTCTGGCATTCTATATTTTTACCTCGATATTTTGGTAGGTCGAAATTTTGTCTGTCGATATTATGTCAGTGATCCATATTTTGATATTCAAGCCAGCGACCTGTAGTCCCACTAACCCTCTTTAACACAAGCCAATCACATATATGTAACTGTGTCCTGAGTCTTGAAAGGCAGAGACCCCAAATCCATGACATCGACCAAAGCACGATACTTCCTTCGATTTGTGAGGTATGTTTTGATATGTAAGCCGGCGACACGTAGTCCCACTAACCCTCTTTAACACAAGGCGATCCCACATGTGTAACTGTGTCCTGAGTCCTGAATGGACGTGACTAAGCATGGGCGGATTTTGCGAATTGGCAATCCGCGAACTTGCGTATTTACGGATTCGCAATCCGCAAAATCCGCGAACTCTCGCAAATTTGCGGATTTTTTGGTTTTTTTTGTGTTCGCAAGGGTTTCTGCCAGTTCACGAGGTTTGTGTACCAGTTCGCAATTGCGAACTTACTTGTCGGCTCACAACGGCCGCGACTATGTTGTTTCTACGTCTGGTTCATCATCACAGGTTCACAGCACCCTCTGTTTCACCACTGCCACCCTCTGGTACACACATGCCACCCTCTGGTACATCACTGCCACCCTCTGGTTGGTTTATCACTGTAGATTATGGGGGTGAAAAAAAGCAAGCACACCTGCCCTGCTTCAACTAACATGAATTAATTTGGGGTTGATTAATGTGTCACTGAATTTAAACTTCCAGTCTGGCTGGCACCTGCTTCCTTATCTGTAATTTGCTTTCTTTTCTAGATCAATTTTTTTTCACAGGACCTTTGTGGCCTACTTGTAGCTATTCTATGAGCCTGCTGTGAGGGTCAGAGCAGGGTCATAGAATAGTTGCAAATAGGCAACTGAACTCTGGAGGGGCCCCTCAGGAAGCACTAGAGTGTATGGTTACTAATGTTAAGATTGAACTTTTGCACCTGCTGAGTGCTTTCAGTTCTTCAAAAATCGTTTTTCTGCAATTTCGCGCGATTCGCGGGGCGCAAATTCGTGCGAGATCGATTTCGGAAGCCGCAAATTCGTGCGAATACACGATTAGTTTTTTTTGCGGCGTGTTTGTTCGCGTGATTTTGTGCATGTTCGCAAGCCGCTTGCAGCGCAACGTTTGCGAAGTTACCCTAGCGGTCGGACATGGGCGCGGCCATCTTGTTTGCGTGACGTATTTCTGTTTACGGGCGCTACATGTAATCTCGCAAAGTGTGCGGCTTGCTAGTACAATTTTGCGTTTGATCCCGAGGAAAATCTCGCGCGAACTTACCCACGCGGTCGTGAACGGGCGCGGCCATCTTGTTTCTCATTCATTGCTATGGTTCTGGGCATGCTTTCTGTATCCTCTCTGAATCTCTGCCATCCTTTGCTTGTTTGAAGTTTTTTTAATCTATTTTACTTATTATCTATCCCTCTATTTTTCTAGCTCTATTTTTTTGTGTTTTCTGCTACTTTTGGTTAATTTTAAACTACTTTTATAAACTCTTTTCTTTTCTTCTTCCCTATTCTATTTCTTCTTTAATATTTAGCTTCCTTTCTGCCCAGACCATGGTAAAGGGAGCCGGGAAGCATCCTGAGAAGGGGAAGGGTCCCGCACCCCGTGCCCGGCTCCCGTGCGGGCGTTTGAGGGGGGAGAATGTCACAGTCCGGGAGATCTTCAGCGCGGAGGAGGTGGCCGCACTAGTTTTTTATGTTTCAGCGCCGCCTCCCCAGGACCATCATGGCAGGCGGCAGGATCGCTAGCGGGTACGGGATCCGGGAGCGCCGGAAGCGGTGGGAGAAGGTGTGCCGGGCCATGTACCAACACTCTCGGGTCCAGCGCACCTACAACCAGGTCACCCACCGTTGGACGGATATCCTGGACCGGGAATGCGATCTGCTAGGCCTTGAGATCCCTGGGCTTGGTGAGTAGTAGTAGCTATTTCTTTACTACTCTGTTTTCTCCTGCTCTGTGTGTTATTATCTTGCACATTTTTGTTTTTCACCAAGAGCAATAATGCTGCTGATTACATTGTAGGTAAATTATATTTCAAAATCTTCTGTGCATTTACTATGCTTATTTGTTTTCGATTTTGTGTTCATTTCATTGGCCTGTGAAATTATGCATGAGTGTAGTTTAAAGAACTAGCAGGGATGCGCCAGTAATTGTGCGCCACGCCACCACCACCCATGGTGCACCGTATTTACAATGCGGTTCACCATGTGCCCAAAACGTCACCGAAACGTTACGCTTCTGTGCCGTAAAGGCGGCGCATTGCTGGAGTTGCGTCGCAACGATGGTGCAGCTCCAGCAATGCTCTGGGGTGCCCTATCTCCCCAATGCGCATCAAGCCGTACGTCTGCTTCAAGCAGGCGCAGGGTTTGAGCCACGCATCATTGTCCTCAAAGTGACTGATTGAAATCTTGTAGATGTCCCTCAGACACTTTTAGGATGCGTTCCTGCGCAAGAACGCCCTCCCTTGCGCCGGAACGCCCCCTGATGGCGCAGGGCTTTACAACGTGATGCATCTCCCATATGCGTCACGTTGTTAATATACTCCACACTAAGACGCCTCTTTTGTTCTGCCGCTGCGTCACAAAAGTCACGCAACAATGGAGCAAAAGAGCAGCAAGGGGCTTTAAAATCAGCCCCTACAGACTCAAGTCCAGTCCTTCCTTTGTACACATGGCGATAAGAAGAAATAGTGGTGGTGAATTGATAGTTTGAGTATTTTAATGACTGGTTAATGTAGAAGGAAACTTTTTAGTGTTGTCGATGATCTGCAATCACGATGAACTTTGTCTGTCACTTCGCGTGCTGCGGACTGCTGTCTGCCAGTCCTAGACGAACCTTTTTAGTAGTTTGTTTAGTGAGTTACATAAGAACTTTCCAAGTCGACGGTCCGCAAATCAAGCAATACTAATAACGTAGTAGACCACGAGAGATCGGTCAATATATCCCGTGGAATAGTTGTCTATTTGCTATTTCGCCAAAATATTTTGTTATTGTTCTTTTGAAATGTTTGATTAGGTTGACAAATATCATCCATGTTTTCTGGTCTTTCTTTCTTTCATGTTGTACATCAGCTCCCCCAAGGGGCAAGAGGGCATTGGAGGAGGCTGCTGCTGCTACTGCTGCTGAACAGGATCGGTCAGGCGAGGGCTCCTTTGCTGGCCCCGGTAAGTTTTAATTTTAATAAAGAGTACCTATTTTTTCCTAGCGTTCCTCATTCGATTTTTTCTAAATCGTCTTTTATCTTCTTGTAGACTGTATCTAAATTCTTATCCTGCCTCGACTATGAATCCCTGTGGTATTACTAGATTATTCTTATTAGTCTGTCTGTGTAGCTAACTAAGATTGCACATTTGGCAATTCCATTGGACTCCCATTCAAGTCAGCAATAGCACGATGCACTGAGTGCAGTCCTCTGGGATTGTCCATAATGTCTTTTCAAGTCTTCTAAATGTTTATGCTTTGACAATTGCCAACAATAAAAAGGTGAATGACCACCAAGAAAGAATAAGATACTACTTTACTTTTGGTTTGGCTAGGAGGACAATCCATTCTACTACTGTTGCAACTGTTGCAGGGACAAATCTGCACAAACAGAACTATGGACACTAAATAATGCATTGCTCAGCTTATCAATTATAATAGGCGCTGTTAGACTTTCCACATACCTCAGTGATAACAGACTTTGTAGTTGAACCCCCAATCTCCTTACTGACTAGATAGTGTGGCAGAGTCATTTAGCTCCCAAAGTCACTGATGATTGATCCCCAATGATGATTATCCAACGCAGGACAAGAGTACGGAGTCAGAGTCAAGAAGTGTCAGAGGCACTGACTCATTCTTGCAAAAATTTCAAAACCTTTAGCTCAGCCACTCTAGTCTGGAGGACCAAAAACCACAGAGTCTATTTAAGTTTAAAAGCTTTATTAAAAGTAAACACATTTATTAAAATCAAGTTTGTCATAAAACTAAACGTTTAACTGAAAATGGAAAAGTGCTTAGTGCTGACGATTAATTGAACACATTTCTTGTGGTCGAGCCGAGCTCTCACCTGGTTTGAACTTAATCTTGCTCGTGTTCTTAGAAGTCAAGCTTCTGTCTGTTAGGAGAAAAAGTGGTGCGTGTTAAAAATAAAAAGCAAGCATTCATCAGTTGTGCCAAAAAGTGCAGCAAGACAACAGCCTTCCCTGGAAAAAGGGACATTTTTACTTTAGAGTAGACAGTCACAAATTATTACATTGTTTTCTGTTTTTTACCTTTCTTTATTCCTAGACCAAATATTATATAGTAGTGAGTGGTGTATTCTAACATTCTTAAATGTACTTTGTAGGTGGAACATCTGGTGGCGGGGCCAGCGCGGAGGTGGTGGTGCTGGATGAGGAGAACACTTCTGGGGAGGAGGCGGTGCAAGTGCCGGACGACACCAATGTGCCTGTGAGGGTTCACACGGTGGTGGCGGGCAGAGGTAAGCTATATATTCCTTACTTATTGAGATTGAAGACTGCAGAGTGTGCTTTCTGCACGGGTGTATTATAAATCAACCAGGTAGTAGCCTCCTCTAAATGTACTTCGACTTAGCTGTGAAGTTTTTGGCGAGAAGAATCCCAATCAGATCTGAGATGAACTTGATGGATGGGATGAACGAAAAGGGAAAGAAGGGTGTAAGTAAGTGTGGAAGGACGAGAAATTTAATGATGACTGGCAAAGAAGAATGATATGTGTTTGCTTGGTCCCCGAGGTGGCTGGGAAGGAAAGAATATGGTATGGTGCATGGCTGGGTGAATGATGAAGCAAGGATGGGTGGAAGGAGAACAGCCTGGATGGGTGAAACAGAAACTGTATGTGTGCATATACTTTGAATGGATCGATGCCTGGATCATGGTACTATCTGACTCTTAGATAGCATATGTGTATCTAGAGAGAGTAGACGGTCACTGGATGAACTAAGTATTACTTTGAAGAGCATGTAACACCGCACCCGCACGTCCGTTCCAGTGTAGGAAAGGCAAGGAAAAGAAGTTGTAATTTTGTCCAAATACTACCATGAATAGTAGCAGTAGTTTGTATTGCAACTGCAAGCACAGCATATATCCGGTTATTACGGTGGACACTCCCTACCTCTCTTAATAAGTTTAGTTTAGTAGTAGTACGTCATTCATGTGTGGGTGTATCACTGTTCACTCAATAAAAAGCAAAGCACCTAAAGTCATCCCATATGTAATCAAATACATCCCATGTGAAGTGATAGATAATCAGATTATTTAGCTTCTTCATTTTCCTTTTCTAGTACTCATTTGCACTGTAGGGTGAAAGTTAAATTAATTAAGCAGTAGCCCTTTGAACAGAGTATTCGCAGTGCCACCCGTAATAGAAAAGTAAGAGCTTCACCACCTGCATGTACTGGACCGGTACAGTAACGCAAGTCTGTCTCACTCATCATGGTGCGTCTGTTTTTCTCGGGTGCAAGTTCACTGTGCTGGCATTATGCCGGCTTGCATAAGATAACGTACCAATTTTCCTAAACAAGAGAGAAGAAGAAGAATAAGACTGGTGTACTGTCATAGTCGACTGTAATGGAAGTCCATAGTGCTCGTAGAATGTGTTCCTTAAGCCCCCACTAATGTTAGAGCAAGAATGAAGAAGTGGGAGGTTAGATAGATACTGGCCTCAATAGTTATGTACTGTGCTTTCAAGTTGCTAGTTGTACTGTGACACAACTTTCTGCTCAATCATTTTGTGTTAATCTTAAGGAGCATTGGTTACAGACTATGTCTTTCTTTCTTCATATAGTTGCTCCTTCCAAATCCAAAAAAGCAACAAGGAAGGAGCTGGCTCGAATGGCCCGGCAACGGAGGCTAGATGCCACTGTCGCCGAATATCGGCGGCTGCTGGCCCTGGAGGAGGAGGACACGCAGTCTACTGGTACATCCACTGGGACAGCTGCATCCTCCTCCGTGCCCCCATGGGCTGCCAGCCAGCGCAGTGCTCCAGCAGTACGGAGCCGGGCTACCAAAGCCAACCGTCACCGCTGAGCAGCAAAGACAGCAGCTGCCCCCCACAGGAGTTGCAAGGCACGCCAGCGCCGCTTATGCCTTAGAGTGTCCTACCTGGAGCAGGAGGTCCTAAAATATAAGACCTTGGTGGAGGGCCTCCGCTCCGACCATGCCACCCCGCAAGGAGTATGATGCCCTGGCCGCTAAAGTGAACAGCATCCTGCCATAGTGTCCCTTGCCCCTTTTTTAGAGACTTTTGGGGGGTGGGAATTGGGACTTGGGTTGTTTTTGGGACTTTTGAAGGACAATCGTTGAGGTTAGGGAGGGTCTTGCGGGAGATTATTTTGTTAGGGCTACACAAATATACTTTTTGAAACTTTATCTGAGCATACCTGTTTTTTACTGCTTTTGAGTCTGGTGGGTGGGGGTTTAACAGTAAGTTTGTTTTCCTGAAACTTAAGTCTGTGTCATGTTCTTCCTGTAAGTGTAAATGGCTAAATGTTTTCAACACTAAGTGCCTCTCACAGAGTAAGTGAATTCAAGAGTCCTAGGACTTTAGTAGTACTACCGTCAATCTCTCGTCTCTCCTAATACTCCATTATACTACCTCCCACCAAACGCTTATCTTACCTGTAATTTGTGTTTCAAAGTAGGGCTAGGCCCAGGGCTGGCTCCACGGGAAATGGCGATTACGGTTGGCAATCCTGGGCGGATGAAATGTCCTCATTGCGGTGGTACTAGTGGTGTGACACAGTGGCAGTTGCATGCCTATGGAAAAAAAGAAAATGAAACCTGCTTTGTCCTTACTGGAGCATTACAACGGTACAATAGAGAATATAGCAGGTGACAGTACACTAGAACAGTGCCACAATATAGCCTAACAAATGGTAAAGTATTGAAAGTATAACTAGTACTTGCGTTGAATTTCTTTGACATTGCCTACTAATACAAGAAATAGTACTGAAGCTGAGTAAGTCTAGAATATATCCTCGGATTCCTTCACCAGCCTGTTGCTATGACCATATCCTCCCCAGCAAGTGTGTGGAATTATTGCTGTCATTTAGTCACACATCAATCAAAACCACACAGCCCGGGGGAAGAGGGTTAGGGTTTGGAAAATGGATGGGAATGGGTTTTTTTTTGGGGTAAGTTTTGTTGAGAGAAGAAAAAAAAGCACAGCATGGAGATACAATAATTGAAGATAAAGAAATCTTTGGGCACAAAGCTAACCATAAATCTTTTAAGTGACATAAAGGAAGTGCATGCACGACTGCATGCATGGTTACTAAAAAGTAAGTACTATTTTCGACAACCGTGAATGACAGAATGCGACAGTACAGGGCTGCAGCGTTTTCACTTGCCTATCTCTGCACTCAGAGAAACACTTCTTACATTAAATTAGGTTTAAAAATAGCAGAAGTAAAACCTATAGAATGGCTGTAGGGATGAATTTAGAAGCAGAGAATGGAGATCCAAGAAATGCAGAGTCACACTCATAGAAGTTCACAGCAATAACATTACTTTAAAGATAATTAGAAAAGAACGGATACTGTATCTGTATGTTGTTGTAGTTGTCCTGTTGAATTTGGTAAGTTGCATGCATCAAACCATTCCTCTTATTAGCGGGACTCCTCCATTCCAGCTGACGCTCCGTCCATCAATGTTGGTGACCAGAAGACACCCTGTCCACTGCCTGCCTGGCGGATGCTGAATTGCGGCTCGCTAATGTGAAGCCTGACTTAATCCTTTTTTTCCCATTGCACAGACTGAAACCCGGCCTGTAATTATTGATGGAAAAACAGGAAGTGATATTAGAACACCACTCACAAATAGATATAAGGTATGTAAGCTGTGTAGTGCAAAAAGTCACACTTTGAGTTTCCTAATAGACAGTACAATATTTTTGAAAGTGTGTACTCTGTCTGAGTCTCCTTTTGAAGGATAAATAAGTATGGGCAAATTAATTTAGCGGATCTTTCCCCTCAAGCTAGGTGTACAGTAAACTGTGTTTTAGAACAAAATTAGACCTTCCCAGCAGTGCTCCCACCCAGACCCTTACAAAAGCCAGTCGCAAAAATGTAGAAGACCCCCAATCAGATCTCAAAAAACGAGGCCTAGTAGAAAACTGGTGACAAAACGTACTTTGAAAGTAAAAGTAGGCCCAAATCCCCCCTTAGCCACCGTGAATTGTATTCAAAGCACTTACAAGCAAGCAAAAGTATCTATACCCAGCATTGCTCCAAGACACGCAAACCCCCCCACAAACAGCCCCCCACCCAAACACATGCAATACAAATACTGCTAACCCTAACGAGCCCTAAGTTAAGAATAGTGGCAAACGCTTTCTTTAACTATGCCAAATCCCCCCTTTCCCACCATGGATTTTCTTCAAATCACTTGCAACCAAAATTACACATTCCCACGAGTGCTCTAAGACCCCAGAACTCAGTTGCAAAAATTAAGAACACCCCAAAACACATGCCATCCTGCTGCTAGGGCTAACCCTAACGAACCCTAAGTTACAAAAAGTGCCAGAAGGCTTTTCCGCGTGGATTTTGTCCAAACCAGTTTTATCCGGTATTAGAACTTCCCAGCAATGCCCCAAGACCCGCCAACCCACCCGCAAAAAAGCACAACACCCTTAAACAGCCAAAAAGCCAAATTGGAAAATGTCATATTACTTACAATATTTTTCGGCCTTCTGTCCAAACGCGCTGTGTAGCTAGGTCATAACTCCCGTTTTCCACCATGGATTTCCTGAAAAGCAAATGCAATCAAATCTAGACTGTGCCAGCAGTGCTCCCAGACCCCAAAACCCACCCACAAACACCCGGAACCCCCCCAAAGAGCACCTCAAAGACAAGCAAGTCAGCAAAAACACAAAAAAAAATGTGTCTCCGGTTTGGTCCAAACCAGTTTTATCCGGTATTACAGCTTCCCAGCAATGGCCCCAGAGCCGTCAACCCAGGCGAAAACAAGTAGAAGACCCCCAAACAGCCAAAAAGCAAAAGTACAAAAATGGGGACTTTGTCACTTTTGGTGAAATTTCCAAAATCACTCAGCGCGCACTCTGCAGCTAGGCCCTTACTCCCCTCTGCTTCCATGGATTCCCTTCAAACCTCTTGCTATCAAATCTATCCATACCCAGCAGTGCTCCCAGACCCCGAAACCCACCCACAAACACCAGGAAGCCCCCCAAACAGGCCCCCAAAAACGCTACATTGAGCGAAATGCAGAAAAAGCAAAACATTTTTACTCATGGATTTTTTATCCGGTATTAGAGCTTCCCAGCAATGGCCCCAGAGCCGTCAACCGAGGAGGAAACAAGTAGAAGCCCCCAAACAGGCAAAAAGCAAATATACAAAAGTGGGGACTTAGAAATTTTGAGGAAAATTTCCAAAATCACTAGGCGCGCACTCTGCAGCTAGGCCCTAACTCCCCTCTGCCTCCATGGATTTCCTTCAAACCTCTTGCTATCAAAACTATCCATACCCAGCAGTGCTCCCAGACCCGGAAACCCACCCACAAACACCAGGAAGCCCCCCAAACAGGCCCCCGAAAACGCTATATTGAGCAAAATGTCAGAAAATGCTAAAACTTTTTCCTCATGGATTTTGTCCAAACCACTTTTATCCGGTATTAGAGCTTCCCAGCAATGGCCCAAGAGCCATCAACCCAGGCGGAAACAAGCAGAAGCCCCCCAAACAGTCAAAAAGCAAATATACAAAAGTGGGGACATAGAAATTTTCAGGAAAATTTCCAAAATCACTCAGCGCGCGCTCTGCAGATAGGCCCTAACTCCCCTCTGCCTCCATGGATTTCCTTCAAACCTCTTGCTATCAAAACTATCCATACCCAGCAGTGCTCCCAGACCCCGAAACCCACCCACAAACACCAGGAAGCTCCCCAAACAGGCCCCCGAAAACGCTACATTGAGCGAAATGTCAGAAAATGCAAAGACATTTTCCTCATGGATTTTGTCCAAACCAGTTTTATCCGGTATTAGAGCTTCCCAGCAATGGCCCAAGAGCCGTCAACCCAGGTGGAAACAAGTAGAAGCCCCCCAAACAGGCAAAAAGCAAATATACAAAAGTGGGGACATAGAAATTTTCAGGAAAATTTCCAAAATCACTGGTCGCGCGCTCTGCAGCTAGGCCCTAACTCCCCTCTGCCTCCATGGATTTCCTTCAAACCTCTTGCTATCAAAACTATCCATACCCAGCAGTGCTCCCAGACCCCGAAACCCACCCACAAACACCAGGGAGCCCCCCAAACAGGCCCCCGAAAACGCTACATTGAGCGAAATGTCAGAAAATGCAAATACTTTTTCCTCATGGATTTTGTCCAAACCAGTTTTATCCGGTATTAAAGCTTCCCAGCAATGCCCCAAGACAAAGCACAACACCCCCAAACAGCCAAAAAGCCAAAATGGAAAATCTCATATTACTTACAAAATTTTTCGGCCTTCTGTCCAAACGCGCTGTGCAGCTAGGTCATAACTCCCGTTTTCCACCATGGATTTCTTGAAAAGCAAATGCAATCAAAACTAGACTGTGCCAGCAGTGCTCCCAGTCCCCAAAACCCACCCACAAACACCAGGAAGCCCCCCAAACAGGCCCCTGAAAACATGATAGTATTAGAGAGCAAAAAGTCAAAAACGTTTTCAAGTCTGATTTGGTCAAAACCAGTTTTATCCGCAATTAGACCTTCCCATCAATGCCCCAAGACCCGCCAACTCACCCGCAAAGAAGTAGAACACCCCCACAAGTGCAGAGTCTTTCTTCATTGGGCGTAATCCAGCCCTCTGCTTTGAGGGAAATAGGAGTCTGGAGGAGGAGGATAGAGGATCATGTTCTTGTGAACTTGTGAACCTGAGGAATGCAGACTGCGGCACCTTCAAATCAATAAGCAAATAAGTGAAGACAGTTCTGCTGATGGGCTTGTTTTTGTGATTATATGATTAAAGATTTAATTATATTAACTGTGCAAAACAAAGAAAGACAGACACACAGGAATAAAAGTGAATAAGGACGAAAAAGAAAGTTATTGATTCATTGGCTCATTTTCAGGGCTCGGTGTCAGGGAATAAGAGTTCGTCCTCATACTCTGCGAATTCAGGCACGAATAGGTCAGTGTCACCTAACTGAGAAGAAATTCCCTCATCTAAGTTGCTGTCCTCCTTGTCTTCTTCCGGCGTGTATTCTCGTACTTTGTAATCTGGTGGTATGAGGTGCTGATTCATCTTGATCATTGTTAACCTCTCCACATTTTTGGGCAAGAGGCGGGTCCGTTTGCAAGTTACAATGCCACCAGCAGCACTGAAAACACGTTCAGAAGACACACTTGCGAGTGGGCAAGACAAGTAATTTATAGCCAGGTTGGTGATCTCTGGCCACAATTCTTTTTTCCCATGCCAATACGCCAATGGGTCAGCATTAACATAGACCTCTGTTGAGTCATTCAGATAGTCCTGCACCATCGACTGAAGGATCTCCGCGGTTCCTCCACTTTGCTTACTTTTTGCTGGGACCTTTTGAGAACCAAACCCAAGCTCAGTTAGCCAATCCTCTTCACCATCATCACCCAATGTTTCTGTTGTGTCTGGTGCAGATGATCCGGTTGCCGGTGTCTTTAACGGCTGAGAGGTCACTTCTGCCACAGCCACAGGTGCAGAAGTGGATTCTTTTGACTGGGGATGGCCTGCTGATGCTGATGTACTGCCTTTTCCTTCAATTTTCTGCCGTTCTCTTTCAAACCTCATGGCTGACAAGGCTAGCCAACGTTTGTACTTTGTAACATCTTAATCACCAAAAGGAAATAATGCTCTGCCTGCCAGCGCCTTTTTGTAGCGTGGTTGCAGAATAGTAGCACAAATGTAATGCTGTTCTGAGTAGATCTTTTGAAGACGTTCATCACCAAGTAGGCGCTCTAATAATTTCTCCGCCAAAACAAAAGCTTCTTGCTTTTCTTCATCTTTTTTAAACTTACCACGCGTGAAGACCTCAAAAGGACGAAGCATGTCTGTCAGGCTTTTAACTAGCTTCCATTCCGCCGCATCTAGCCTCAGGTCCTTCTGAGCTGTACCCAGTGTTAAGAAATACTGATCGAGTACCGTAAACTGCTCATACAGACGCTCAAGCATGTAGAAGGTTGAGTTCCAACGTGTTGGCACCTCCTGGATGAGTGATTTCACTGGCATTCGACGTTCATGTAGCAGCCTCCTCAGATGCTTCCGGGCCTTAAAAGAATGGCTGAAATGGTTGCACATTTTTCGGCAGGTGGCCACTAACTCGCACGCTGGACTGTCTTCACTCAAGAATTTTTGAACAACCAGGTTTATACAGTGCACCAAACAAGGCACTCTGAAATAGTGACCCAGATCCATGGCCTTAACTACATTGGCGCCATTATCCGTGGAAACATAACCAATCTCGCGTTTTTTTTGGGGACAGCCAGTGAAAGACCTTTGTGTTAAACTCATTCAAAATGTTTTCTGCTGTATGACGAAGCTCCAAGCCAAACATGTCTAGTGTTGCATGTTTCCGAGCAGCTTTAAAAACTTGGTCCGGGTCAACACCTGAGTTTAGCTTTGCTTTAACCCCTGAAAAAGAGACCCAGTGTGCAGTGATCCACATGTAATCAGTGCCTGCGCCACTGGTCCACATGTCTGTTGTCAGATGTATAGTGTGAACAGCACTCTTCTGCAAAGCTGCCCCAATCACCTCCAGCACATCTTCATGTAGTGCTGGAACCGCAACTCTGGCAAAATAGAACCGGCTAGGAACCTTCCATTTAGGGCAGAGCGCTGCCACTAATTCTAGAAAACCAACCCCTTCTACAAAAGAAAAAGGGAGAAGGTCCAGCGCTAGCATTTTAGCCAGCTTAGTGTTATACAGACGCGCCGTTGGGTGGTTGTGTTCATATGGCGCCTCTGAAAACAACATGGTTCTAATGTTGCCCTGGACCATTTTACGGGATGATGATGATGACTTCTTCGACCCAGTTACGCTCGCTGATGAACTTTTTCGCATTGGTGTCTCACTCTCTCCCACACTCTTAGTGTGGCTCACAGGGGGTGTGCTGACAGGGGTACTGGTTGTAAGTGAAGTGTGTGACGCTTCTTCCTCTTCATCATCATCAAATGAAACATCAACGTTTTCTTGACTTGCAATTCGGGCTTCCTTGATCTCCTTTAGGTGCGCAAACCATTGGACAGCGTGCTGTCTCTCAAGATGACCTCTCTGGCCTCCGGTCCCATAGTTGGTACCACGCTTACCACGACTAACTGCAAGCTTACAAATGCTACAAATGGCTATGTTTTCCTTTTTTGTGCAAACACTAAAGAAGTCCCAAACTGCGGACTTGAAATGTCTGTGGGGGCCGAAGGAGGCGATACTGGTGGTGGTCATGCTGCTAATGCCAGATGAAGTGGAGGATGTGTATTGCTGAACTTTACTACGTTGTGCACTTTCCCCACCACTAATTGAGGTCGAGGAGGATGGAGGTCCCTTCTGGCGAGGAAGAAATATGGAAGCGGTAGGTGGTGGTGTACTAGTTAACTCCAATGATAGTGGTGTTCCCATTGCCTCCTTGTCGACAACATCATCACGCTCAGCAGCTTTTCGGGCTAGGGTCAAAATGTCTGTTTGCTGCATGCCCGCTGAGGCTGGAGTGAAGCCTATGATGACTGCGTCGTCGTCGTGATAGTCTTCAGCAGCAGGAGTATACGCCACTTCTTGTTAAGCGTCATCACACTCCATAACTATGAGAGTTTCGACGACCTTGCTTTTACGCTTAGCTACCTTTGTCAGATCATGGTGTGCCTCAGCCTCACTCTCAGACGGCAGTGGTGCTGGTTCCCAAGTAAGATCCATATCATCAGAAGCAGGTGGGCTTGAAGAAGATGTAGACACCACCCTTGATCTTTTCCTTGCTCGGGATGTGGAAGACAATGAATGATCATCAAGAGGAGTGGCTTCCTCAAATGATACCTCGGCTTGATTGTCGATTTCCTGATGTGCCCCTACTTCGGGAGGAACAACTATTGTGGGCACTTGTTGTGCCCCTCTATGCACCGCTGCTTGCGCATCTCCTTGCGCTGCCTCTCCTTCCACATGTACTTGGGCTTGTACTTGCACATGTGGTTGTTGTTGCGGCTGTGGTTGTTCAACACTCGTCAGATGAGTTACAACAACCTGTGTTGATTGAGGGACATTGCTGCTACTTTCTTGCGATGAGCCAACATCGCTGGTCGATTGTGATTGAACAAGTAGACTGGCTGCCTCTGTAGCACTCAAGGGCTTGGACTTAAGTTGGCGTGGTGGTGGTGGCACTGAGCCCAATGGAGCGGGGGTGCTGCTCCCAGCTTGGTCCCCAGCAGATCCCGCTGATGCTGCAAGCGTACTTTTTTTTTTATTCCCAAAAAATGTGTTGGGTGGCTCACCAGTCTCCTTGGTAACTTGCTTCTTCTGCTCCTTACTGGCAACTTTCTTGCTAGAGGAGCTACGGGGAACTTTTTTGGGGCCATCTTCTTCAGAGGTCAGAACAGCAGGCCGCAGTTGCACGAGTTGCACAGTTGTCTGTGGCCAGACGTGACGTCGCGTGACGTTATGCTGCACACACACACCGCTGCAGGACTTCTTCCTACCACTGGTGATTCAGTCTTGTGCACCTAAAAGCAATGGAAGACAGAGGAACATCAGTTCAGTTATGCACCCCAAAAACTCGAAAACCACATAAAAATCAGCACAATCCCAGGCCATCCATTCCCTTCATGATGTTTAAATTCAAGACACCCGACAGAAAGACTAGGCCCATGCACCACTCACTACCCCTGGGCATAATGGATGAAAGCTAGGCAAAATGGGTGCAGGCCTCAGACACTGCCTGTCTTTAAAATGGCCCCTTGCACCCCAAGCACATGTGGAGGGCCTGCCTGTACAAGCACTCAAGATGGCCACCACTACCCACATGGCCAGTCCACATCAACAGTACACCCCAAAAAAACGAAAAACACACAAAAATCACCACAATCCAATGGCATCCAGGATGTTTACATTAAAGAGACCCCACAGGCAGACTCAGTCCATGCACCACTCACTACCCCTGGGCAAAAGGCCAAAACAGCAGCCCAAAAAAATCGAAAAACCCCACAAAATTCAGCACAATCCCAGGCCATCCATGCCCTCATTGATGTTTAAATTCAAGAAGACACCCCACAGAAAGACTAGGCCCATGCACCACTCACTACCCCTTGGCATAATGGATGAAAGCTAGGCAAAATGGGTGCAGGCCTCAGACACTGCCTGTCTTCAAAATGGCCCCTTGCACCCCAAGCACATGTGGAGGGCCTGCCTGTACAAGCACTCAAGATGGCCACCATCACCCACATGGCCAGTCCACATTAACAGTACACCCCAAAAAAATGAAAACACACAAAAATCACCACAATCCAATGCCATCCAGGATGTTTACATTAAAGAGACCCCACAGGCAGACTCAGTCCATGCACCACTCACTACCCTTGGGCAAAAGGCCACAACAGCAGCCCAAAAAAATCGAAAAAAACAGAAAATTCAGCACAATCCCAGGCCATCCATGCCCTCAATGATGTTTAAATCCAAGAAGACACCCCACAGAAAGACTAGGCCCATGCACCACTCACTACCCCTGGGCATAATGGATGAAGGCTAGGCAAAATGGGTGCAGGCCTCAGACACTGCCTGTCTTCAAAATGGCCCCTTGCACCCCAAGCACATGTGGGGGGCCTGCCTGTACAAGCACTCAAGATGGCCACCACCACCCACATGGCCAGTCCACATCAACAGTACACCCCAAAAAAACGAAAAACACACAAAAATCACCACAATCCAATGCCATCCAGGATGTTTACATTAAAGAGACCCCACAGGCAGACTCAGTCCATGCACCACTCACCACCCCTGGGCAAAAGGCCACATCAGCAGCCCAAAAAAATAAAAAAAAACACAAAATTCAGCACAATCCCAGGCCATCCATGCCCTCAATGATGTTTAAATTCAAGAAGACACCCCACAGAAAGACTAGGCCCATGCACCACTCACTACCCCTGGGCATAATGGATGAAAGCTAGGCAAAATGGGTGCAGGTCTCAGATACTGCCTGTCTTCAAAATGGCCCCTTGCACCCCAAGCACATGTGGAGGGCCTGCCTGTACAAGCACTCAAGATTGCCACCACCACCCACATGGCCAGTCCACATCAACAGTACACCCCAAAAAAACGAAAAACACACAAAAATCACCACAATCAAATGCCATCCAGGATGTTTACATTAAAGAGACCCCACAGGCAGACTCAGTCCATGCACCACTCACTACCCCTGCGCAAAAGGCCCCAACAGCATCCCAAAAAAATCGAAAAAACACACCAAATTCAGCACAATCCCAGGCCATCCATGCCCTCAATGATGTTTAAATTCAACAAAACAGTTGTATCATGCACCCATAACTAACCCTGGTCCTACTGGATACTGTGGCTACCCACAATATATTTTATTTAATGTTCTGAAAAAGTTCCAAAATTGTAGTTGCAGCAACTGTAATGCCCCAAACAAACTTACTTGTGAAAGTTGATTTCTAATCCAAAAGTGATCCAAAGAAAGTCAAAAAGGCCTCAAATCCAAATATCCAGCAGCATCCACAAAAAGTAATCCTTCCAGGTCAAGATCCAAATGAAAGTGAACAGCACATGAAGAAAGCACTGGGAGGAGCCTGCTGGACAGGAACAGGAAGTTGGAGACTGTGGGGCACTTCCTTCCTCCACCCCCCCCCAAAATGGACTCCTTGCAAAAAAAAGTGCAGGCAAATGTCAACCTGAGGAGTTATTCTGATAAAAATCATCATTTCCAGAAGGTTTATGCTGCTTGCTGGTGGATATCTTGTGCAAAATTGCAAATTTTGCAATTTCGCGCGCGCGAGATTGTTGCTGCGCGCCACATCTACGTGTTCGCAATTGCGAACTCTCGCGATGTGTGCTGTGCAAGGTGGCAAGCCGCGATGACGTAAACGCGGTCGCCAAACTCCCGCGGGATCCCGCAGCAAGATCCAAAATGGTGCAGCACATGCAAAATATGGAGAAAAACAACTCTGCAAATGCTGAATGACGGTAAGTGAACGCCGCTCGCCGCAAAATTGTATCACCAAGAAAAAAACATCCGCTGCGTGTGAATTTACGGATTTTCAGCAAATTCGCAAGAGTTCGCGGATTGCGAATTTGCCGAAAATCCGCAAATTCCGCGAGCGGAACGGATTTTACACCCATGCTTAGACGTGAACCCAAGTCCGTGTCAGCGACCACAGCACTATACTCCCTTCGATTTGTGAGGTATATTTCAATATGCATGCTGGCCACACAAACTCCCACTAACTCTCTTTAACACAAGCCGATCCCACATGTGTAACTGAGTCCTGAATAGCAGTTAACCCAAGTCCGTAGCATCGAGCACAGCACCATACTCCCTTCAATTGTTGAGCCATATTTTAATATGCAAGCCAGTGACACGTAGTCCCACTAACCCTCTTTAACACATGCCAATCCTACATGTGTAACTGTGTCCTGAGTCCTGAATGGCAGTGACCCTACGTCTGTTGCACCAACCACAGCACCACACTCACTTCGATCAGTGAGGTATATTTCAATATTCAAGCCGACGACACGTAGTCCCACTAACCCTCTTTAACACAAGTGGATCCCACATGTGTAACTGTGTCCTGAGTCCTGAATGGCAGTGACCCCAAGTCTGGTGCACCGCCCACAGCACCACACTCCCTTCGATCAGTGAGGCATATTTCGATATTCAAGCCGACTACACATAGTCCGACTAACCCTCTTTAACACAAGCCAATCCCACATGTGTAACTGTGTCCTGAGTCCTAAATGGCAGTGACCCCAAGTCCGTGGCTGCGACCACAGCACCATACTCCTTTCAATTTGAGAGGAATATTTTGATATGCAAGCCGGCGACACGTACTCCCACTAACCCTCTTTAACACAAGCCAATCCCACATGTGTAACTGTGCCCTGAGTCCTGAATGGCAGTGACCTTACATCTGTTGCACCGACCACAGCACCACACTCGCTTCGATCAGTGAGGCATATTTCGATATTCAAGCCAACGACACGTAGTCCCACCAACCCTCTTTAACACAAGCGGATCCCACCTGTGTAACTGTGTCCTGAGTCCTGAATGGCAGTGACCCCAAGTCTGTGGCACCGACCACATCACCACACTCCCTTCGATCAGTGAGACATTTTTCGATGTTCAAGCCGATGACACGTAGTCCCACTAACCCTCTTTAACACAAGCCAATCCCACATGTGTAACTGTGTCCTGAGTCCAGAATGGCAGTGACCCCAAGTCAGTGGCACCGACCACAGCACCACAGTCCCTTCAATCAAAAAGGCTTATTTTGATATTCAATCCAGCGACACATAGTCCCACTAACCCTCTTTAACACAATTTGATCCCACATTTGTAACTGCATCCTGAGTCCTAAATGGCAGTGACCCCAAGTCTGTGGCTGTGACCACAGCACTATACTCCCTTCGATTTGTGAGGTATATTTCGATATGCAAGCTGGACACACATACTCCCACTAACCCTCATTAACACAAACCAATCCCACATGTGTGACTGTGTCCTGAGTCCTAAATGGCAGTGACCCCAAGTCAGTGGCAGCGACCACAGCACCATACTCCCTTCGAATTGAGAGGCATATTTCGATATGCAAGCCGGCGACACGTAGTCCCACTAACCCTCTTTAAACAAGCCGATCGCACATGTGTAACTGTGTCCTGAGTCCGGAATGGCAGTGACCCCAAGTCTGTGGCAACGACCACAGCACCACACTCCCTTTGATCATTGAGGCATATTTCCCACATAGTCTCACTAACCCTCTTTAACACAAGCCGATCCCACACGTGCAACTGTGTTCTCAATCCTGAATGGTGGAGAAGTGTGGCTCACTGGTTAGAGGAGGCAGACCTGGAAGCAGAGGTCAGCCCGGGACCAGGGTTCAATTCCGGGCTCGGCGGGGTCTTGAGTCCTAAAATGTCCATGGACTCGACAATTCTCGCTCCGGTGCCTACTCGATTCACGGGTTCACACTCTGCGACTCTGGGCAATAGCTTGCTTAATCTCCACAACGGCCCCTCGCGGTGGGATGCCTGGCTTTCACCTTGCGGATACCCTGCCGGGGTTATCTCACAGGGGAATACCAGGACGGGCTCCCTAAGCAAGCGCTTAGAAACCGCTCGGTGATTTGCGCTATATAAATTCCTGTACATTTACAATGGCAGAGACCCGCAAGTCTGTGGCACCGACCACAGCACCACACTCCTTTCAATCAGTAAGGCATATTTCGACATTCAAGCCAGCGACACTTAGTCCCACTAACCCTGTTTAAAACAAGCAATCACATATATGTAACTGTGCCCTGAGTCCTAAATGGCAGAGACCCCAAGTCCATGACAGCGACCACAGCACTATACTCCCTTCGATTTGTGAGGTATATTTTGATATGTAAGCCGGCCACACAAACTCCCACTAACCCTCTTTAACACAAGCCGATCCCACATGTTTAACTGAGTCCTGAATGGCCGTGACTCCAAGTCTGGTGCACCAACCACAGCACCACACTCCCGTCGATCAGTGAGGCATATTTCGATATTCAAGCGAGCGACACGTAGTCACACTAACCCTCTTTAACACAAGCCGATCTCACATGTGTAACTGTGTCCTGAGTCCTGAATAGCAGTGACCCCAAGTCTGTGGCACCCACCACAGCACCACTCTCCCTTCGATCTGTGTGGCATATTTCTCACGTAGTCCTACTAACCCTCTTTAACACAAGCCGATCCCACATGTGTAACTGTGTCCTGAGTCCTGAATGGCAGTGACCCCAAGTCTGTGGCACTGACCACAGCACCACTCTCCCTTCGATCAGTGAGGCATATTTCGATATTCAAGCCATCGACACATAGTCCCTCTAACACTCTTTAACACAAGCCGATGCCACATATGTAACTGTGTCCTGAGTCCTGAATGGCAGTGACCCCAAGTCTGTGGCACCGACCACATCACCACACTTCCTTCGATCAGTGAGGCATTTTTCGATATTCAAGCCGATGACACGTAGTCCCACTAACCCTCTGTAACACAAGCCGATCCCACATGTGTAACTGTGTCCTGAGTCCTGAAGGGCAGTGACCCCAAGTCAGTGGCACCGACCACAGCACCACAGTCCCTTCAATCAATAATGCTTATCTCGATATTCAAGCCAGCGACACGTAGTCCCACTAACCCTCTTTAACACAAGGAGATCCCACATGTGTAACTGCATCCTAAGTCCTAAATGGCAGTGACCCCAAGTCTGTGGCTGTGACCACAGCACTATACTCCCTTCAATTTGTGAGGTATATTTCGATATGCAAGCTGGACACACATACTCCCACTAACCCTCATTGACACAAACCAATCCCACATGTGTAACTGTGTCCTGAGTCCTAAATGGCAGTGACCCCAAGTCCGTGGCAGCGACCACAGCACCATACTCCCTTCGAATTGAGAGGCATATTTCGATATGCAAGCCGGCGACACGTAGTCCCACTAACCCTCTTTAACACAAGCCGATCTCACATGTGTTACTGTGTCCTGAGTCCTGAATGGCAGTGACCCCAAGTCTGTGGCACCGACCAGAGCACCACACTCCCTTTGATCATTGAGGCATATTTCCCACATAGTCCCACTAACCCTCTTTGACACAAGCCGATCCCACATGTGTAACTGTGTTCTGAGTCCTGAATGGCAGTGACCCCAAGTCTGTGGCACTGACCACAGCACCACACTCCTTTCAATCAGTGAGGCATATTTCGATATTCAAGCCAGCGACACTTAGTCCCACTAACCCTGTTTAAAACAAGCAATCACATATATGTAACTGTGCCCTGAGTCCTAAATGGCAGAGACCCCAAGTCCATGACAGCGACCACAGAACTATACTCCCTTCGATTTGTGAGGTATATTTCGATATGTAAGCCGGCCACGCAAACTCCCACTAACCCTCTTTAACACAAGCCGATCCTACATGTTTAATTGAGTCCTGAATGGCAGTTTACCAAAGTCCATAACATGGAGCACAGCACCATACTCCCTTCTATTTGTGAGGCATATTTCGATATGCAAGCCGGCGACACGTAGTCCCACTAACCCTCTTTAACACAAGCCGATCCCACATGTGTAACTGTGTCCTGAGTTCTGAATGGCAGTGACCCCAAGTCCGTGTCAGGGACCACAGCAGTATACTCCCTTCGATTTGTGAGGTATATTTCAATATGCAAGCCGGCCACACAAACTCCCACTATCCCTCTTTAACACAAGACGATCCCACATGTGTAACTGAGTCCAGGATGGCAGTTAACCCAAGTCCGTAGCACCAAGCACAACACCATACTCCATTCGATTTTTGAAGCATATTTCAATATGCAAACCGGCGACACGTAGTCCCACTAACCCTCTTTAACACAAGCTGATCCCACATGTGTAATTGTGTCCTGAGTCCTGGAGGGCAGTGACCCCAAGTCCATGGCACCGACCTCAGCACCACAATCTCTTCAATCAGTGAGGAATATTTCAATATTCAAGCGGGCGACACGTAGTCACACTAACCCTCTTTAACACAAGCCAATCTCACATGTGTAACTGTGTCCTGAGTCCTGAATAGAAGTGACCCCAAGTATGTGGCACCCACCACAGCACCACTCTCCCTTCGATCAGTGTGGCATATTTCACACGTAGTCCTACTAACCCTCTTTAAAACAAGCTGATCCCACATGTGTAACTGTGTCCTGAGTCCTGAATGGCAGTGACCCCAAGTCTGTGGCACTGACCACAGCACCACACTCCCTTCGATCAGTGAGGCATATTTCGATATTCAAGCCATCGACACGTCGTCCCACTAACACTCTTTAACACAAGCCGATGCCACATATGTAACTGTGTCCTGAGTCCTGAATGGCAGTGACCCCAAGTCTGTGGCACCGATCAGAGCACCACACTCCCTTCAATTAGTGAGGCATATTTCGATATTCAAGCAAGCGACACATAGTCCCATTAACCCTCTTTAACACATGCCAATCCCACATGTGTAACTGTGTACTAAGTCCTGAATGGCAGTGACCCCAAGTCTGTGGCACCGATCAGAGCACCACACTCCCTTCAATTAGTGAGGCATATTTCGATATTCAAGCAAGCGACACATAGTCCCATTAACCCTCTTTAACACATGCCAATCCCACATGTGTAACTGTGTACTAAGTCCTGAATGGCAGTGACCCCAAGTCTGTGGCACCGACCACATCACCACACTCCCTTCAATAAATGAGGCATTTTTCGACATTCAAGCCGAAGACATGTAGTCTCACTAACCCTCTTTAACACAAGCCGATCCCACATGTGTAACTATGTCCTAGGGTCCTGAAGGGCAGTGACCCAATCACTGGCACCGACCACAGCACCACAGTCCCTTCAATCGATAATGCTTATTTCGATATTCAAACCACCGACACGTAGTCCCACTAACCCTCTTTAACACAAGCCGATCTCACATGTGTAACTGTGTCCTGAGTCCTGAATGGCAGTGACCCCAAGTCTGTGGCACCGACCACAGCACCACACTCCCTTTGATTATTGAGACTTATTTCCCACATAGTCCCACTAACCCTCTTTAACACAAGCCGATCCCACATGTGTAACTGTGTTCTGAGTCCTGAATGGCAGTGACCCCAAGTCTGTGGCACCGACAACAGCACCACACTCCTTTCAATCAATGAGGCATATTTCGATATTCAAGCCAGTCACACTTAGTCCCACTAACCCTGTTTAAAACAAGCAATCACATATATGTAACTGTGCCCTGAGTCCTAAATGGCAGAGACCCCAAGTCCATGGCAGCGACCACAGCACTATACTCCCTTCGATTTGTGAGATATATTTCGATATGTAGGCCGGCCACACAAACTCCCACTAACCCTCTTTAACACAAGCCGATCCTACATGTTTAATTGAGTGCTGAATGGCAGTTTACCAAAGTCCGTAGCATGGAGCACAACACCATACTCCCTTCTATTTGTGAGGCATATTTCGATATGCAAGCCGGCGACACGTAGTCCCACTAATCCTCTTTAACACAAGCCGATCCCACATGTGTAACTGTGTACTGAGTTCTGAATGGCAGTGAACCCAAGTCCGTGTCAGGGACCACAGCAGTATACTCCCTTCGATTTGCGAGGTATATTTCAATATGCAAGCCGGCCACACAAACTCCCACTAGCCCTCTTTAACACAAGCCGATCCCACATGTGTAACTGAGTCCTCAATGGCAGTTAACCCAAGTCCGTAGCACCGAGCAC
This sequence comes from Lissotriton helveticus, assembly GCF_964261635.1. Classification (NCBI taxonomy): domain Eukaryota; kingdom Metazoa; phylum Chordata; class Amphibia; order Caudata; family Salamandridae; genus Lissotriton; species Lissotriton helveticus. Next base: position 44,807,623 of record NC_136063.1, read on the forward strand.
AGCACCATACTCCATTTGATTTTTGAAGCATATTTCAATATGCAAACCGGCGACACGTAGTCCCACTAAACCACTTTAACACAAGCCGATCCCACGTGTGTAACTGTATCCTGAGTCCTGGAGGGCAGTGACCCCAAGTCCGTGGCACCGACCACAGTACCACAATCTCTTCAATCAGTGAGGCATATTTTGATATTCAAACCAGCGACATGTAGTCCCACTAACCCTCTTTAACACAAGTCGATCCCACATGTGTAATTGCATCCTGAGTTCTAAATGGCAGTGACCCCAAGCCTGTGGCAGTGACTACAGCAGTGTACTTCCTATGATTAGTGAGGTATGTTTCAATATTCAAGCTGGGCACACATATTCCCACTAACCCTCATTAACACAAGCCAATCCCACATGTGTAACTGTGTCCTGAGTCCTAAATGGCAGTGACCCCAAGTCCGTGGCAGCGACTACAGCACCATACTCCCTTCGATTTGTGAGGCATATTTCGATATGCAAGCTGGCGACACGTAGTCCAACTAACCCTCTGTTGAATAATCAGGAAAAGTAGTAAAAATATGATGTATATTTATTGGCAGCACGGCAATCCATCTTCATGTATCAGAGTCCAGCTGTAACTGACTCTCCATCCAACAACATTACAGTTCCACTAACATGTGGAATATAGAACACCATTGAATGAAAACATGTCGCATGCAATGGCATGCAACCATAACCATATTACTTAAAGAAATACACAATAAAATAAGGATATAACACATCTTCCCTTTTCAAAAACAAAACAACAAAAGAAAAACAAAAAGAGATATGTACAGCATTAGAAAAACAAAAGTATGACATTATATTCAGTCAGAAAATCTTTTGGGTAAAATGACAACACGTTTTGCATCTTTGACTCTATGAGCTATAGAATCTTTTTTGTCAACAATAAGATTCTTGTCAGAGCGATTACTGTAAACATTATAAGGTTTAGAACATTTGGCCAACCTTCCCATATTCCAAATTCTACCATCTTGGGTCATGACACTATTGGTAAACACTTTTTTTTATCTCAATAGGATCACTAAGTTTACTGGATCCTTTGGCTAATAAACCAGGTTTAAGAACTCTAACCCATTCACCCACCTGAAAGAATTGTCTTTTTGTATTCCATTTCTTGTCATACCATAATTTCGTTTTCAACTGTTTATCTTCCACACGTTTGGCAACATCAACAACATTCTCCTTATCATACAGAGAAACGTTGCTATATTTCTCTTTTAACCACCATGGTAAAACACTGGAGGCCGGGTTGCGACCCTTGAATAGTTTAAAAGGACTCACCTCTGTGGTAGAGTGGGGCGTAATACGATAAGTCCACAACCTCTCTCTTAATGCACTTACCCAATTTTTCCCGCATTTGATGGACTCTACAATAAAATTCTTCAACACCCGATTAAATCTCTCCACTTGCCCATTCTCATGTGGTTCGGATAAAGATGTTAACCTGTGAACAACATTGCATTCTTTAAGAAATACAGACATTTCCACAGAGGTCAACTGCACGCCGTTATCAGTGACCATTACTGAAGGGCAACCTTCTCTAGTAAAAATTTCTTTGAAGAATCCTATGACAGCTTCAGTGGAAGCTTTGGGAACAAACTTAACTTTCGGCCATTTGGAGTGATAATCTATCATAACCAAGGCATACTTTGAAGACTCTGGTAACATGTGGAAAGGCCCTGAAATATCAAATGCAACCTTCTCCCACGGTTCAGATTGCCATTTTACCATTTTGAGAGGTGGGGTAATAGTCTTCAACATTCTATCACTAGATGCACAATCTTGACATTCTCTGACAGTTCTATCAATACATCTATCAACTCCAGGCCACCAAAAATATGACCTAACCAACCTCTTCATAGAAGAAATGCCAGGATGAGTTTTATGTGCCACCTTAAGTATGACATCCTGCATTCCCTCTGGAGGAACACACTTACCAGACTTAAAAATAAAACCAGACTCCAACTCAAATTCTTCTTCTACATTATAGAATGGTAAAAGCTCCGCTCTAACTCTACCCTTACTTGGCCATCCCTCAGTGATATAACCTTTGAGTTCCTCCCATTTAGTATCTTTCTGTACACAATCCAACCACAACGATTCAGATATATCTTGAAAAGTATCTTGTAAAACATCTTGAACAGTAACCACAAAATCCCTTTCATTTAGTACACCCACTACATCCTGTTCACACGGTAGATGCGATAAACAGTCAGCTGTAACATTCTTTTTGCCAGGAACATAATAAGTGACAAAATTATATTCCTGTAACCTTGAGGAAAGTCTGGCTATCCTGGCTGTTGAATTCCATCCACCACCAATCAATCAATCAATCAATGGCATTTATAGAGCGCACTACATACCCATAGGGTCTCAAGGCGCTGGGGGAGGGGGGGTGCCGCTACTGCTCGAACAGCCAGGTCTTCAGCTTCTTCCTGAAGGAGAGGTGGTCTTGGGTCAGGCGCAGGTCGGTCGGAAGGGAGTTCCAGGTTTTGGCGGCCAGGTAGGAGAAGGACCTTCCTCCTGTAGTCGCTCTTCGGATGCGGGGGACGGCGGCGAGGGCGTGGTTGGCTGATCGGAGGTGGCGTTTGGGAGCGTAGAAGTTGATTCGGCTGTTGAGGTAGCTCGGGCCTTGGTCGTGTAGGGCTTTGTGTGCGTGGGTGAGGAGGCGGAAGGTGATTCTTTTGTTGACGGGGAGCCAGTGAAGGTCTCTCAGATGTCCGGGGATGTGGCTGTTTCGTGGGATGTCGAGGATGAGTCTGGCAGAGGCGTTCTGGATCCGCTGGAGTCTCTTCTGGAGCTTGGCGGTGGTACCGGCGTAGAGGGCGTTGCCATAGTCCAGTCGGCTAGTGACGAGGGCCTGGGTGACGGTCTTCCTGGTCTCGGTGGGGATCCACCAGAAGATCTTCCGTAGCATGCGTAGGATGTTGAAGCACGCCGAGGAGACGTTGTTGACTTGCCTGGTCATGGAGAGGGAGGAGTCCAGGATGAAGCCCAGGTTGCGTGCATGGTCTGTTGGTTTGGGTGCGGTGCCCAGGGCGGGAGGCCACCAGGAGTCGTCCCAGGCGGAGGGTGAAGAGCCCAGGATGAGGACCTCCGTCTTGTCGGAGTTCAGTTTCAGGCGGATGGTCGTCATCCACTCGGCTACCTCTTTCATCCCTTCGTGCAGGTCGGCTCTGGCGGCGGCTGGGTCGTTGGTCAGGGAGAGGATCAGCTGGGTGTCGTCGGCGTAGGAGATTATGCTGAGGTTGTGTTGGCGTGCGATGGCCGCGAGGGGGCTCATGTAGACGTTGAAGAGGGTGGGGCTCAGAGAGGATCCTTGAGGGACGCCGCAGATGACTTCGGATGCCTCTGACTTGTACGGTGGGAGGCGGACTCTCTGTGTTCTTCCGTCGAGGAAGGAGATGATCCATTCCAGGGCCTTGTCCTGGATTCCGACGTTGCTGAGGCGCTGTACTAGGGTGCGGTGGCAGACAGTGTCGAATGCCGCGGAGAGGTCTAGGAGGATGAGGGCCGCTGTTTCTCCGTTGTCCATCAGGGCTCGGATGTCATCGGTGGCGGCGATGAGGGCGGTCTCGGTGCTGTGATTGGCTCGGAAGCCGGACTGTGAGGGGTCGAGGGATCCATTCGTCTCGAGGAAGGTGGCCATCTGTTTGTTGACGGTCTTCTCGATGACTTTGGCTGGAAACGGGAGGAGCAAGATGGGGCGGTAATTCTTGAGTTCGGTGGGGTCCGCTGTGGGTTTCTTGAGTAGAGCGCTGAGTTCGGCGTGCTTCCAGCTCTCAGGGAAGGTGGCGGTGTCGAAGGATGTGTTGATGATGTCTCGCAGGTGGGGTGCGATGACAGCGCCGGCCTTGTTGAAGACGTAGTGAGGGCAGGGGTCAGTCGGTGATCCGGAGTGGATGGAGTTCATCGTTTGGATGGTGTCTTCGGTGCTGATCGGGGTCCAGGCGTGGAGGGTGGCGGTGGGGGGTGGTTGTTCGGTCCTGGTGTGCGTTGGTTGGTTGCTGAAGCTGTTGTGTATGTCCGCGATCTTGTTGTGGAAGTATGAAGCGAGGGAGTTGCAGAGGTCTTGCGATGGGGTGATGTCGTTGTTTCCTGCGCTGGGGTTGGATAGCTCTTTCACGATGTTGAAGAGATCCTTGCAGTTGTGTGCGTTGTTGTCCAGTCGGTCCTTGAATGCAGTTTTCTTGGCGGCGCGGATCAGCTGGTGGTGCTTCCGGGTGGCCAGCTTGAAGGTGGTCCTGTTGTCCGGTGTAGGTTCCCTTCTCCAGACTTTCTCGAGGGCTCGGCAGTTCTTCTTGGAGCTCTTGAGTTCGTCGGTGAACCACGGGGCTTTCTTGCTGCCGGGTCTGCTGGGCGGGGTCCTTAGCGGGGCGAGCTCGTCCGCGCAGCTGCTGATCCACTTCGTGGGGTTGTCGGCAGCCTGGCTGGGGTTCGCTGAGCTGGCAGGAGGGTGCTGGCTCAGGGAGGTGGCGAGCTGGTCTGCTGTGATCTTGTTCCAGCTTCTGCGGGCGGTCTGTTGCTGGTGGTGGTGGGTCGTCGTTCTCTTGAAGGTGAAGTGGACGCAGCTGTGGTCCGTCCATTGAAGCTCTGTGACGTGGCTGAAGTCGATGTCTGGGCTGGAGGAGAAGACTGCGTCGAGTGTGTGTCCGGCGAGGTGGGTGGGGGTGGACACCAGCTGCTTGAGTCCAAGATTGGCGAGGTTGTCGAGCAGGGAGCTGGTGTTGCGGTCGTTGTTGTTCTCCAGGTGGAAGTTGAGGTCCCCCAGGAGGATGTAGTCGGCGGAGGGGAGGGCGTGCGGGCTGACGAAGTCGGCGATGTCCTCGCTGAATTGTGTGCGTGGACCCGGGGGTCGGTAGATCAGGGGGCCTCTGAGGGTGGTGTTCGGGTCGGTGTGGATCTGGAAATGCAGGTGTTCGGCGGTGGTCAGGGTGTTGTCGGTGCTGGTCGTGAGACGGATGGTGTTCCTGTGGATGATGGCGATGCCTCCTCCCATCTGGTTGGCGTTGCGGTCCCTCCGGACGATCTTGTAGCCCTCTGGGATGGCGATGGCGATGTCGGGAGCTGAAGAGGCGTTCATCCAGGTCTCCGTGAGGAAGGCAACGTCAGGGGCTGTGGCGTCTAGGAGGTTCCAGAGTTCGATGGCGTGTCTGTGGACGGAGCGGGTGTTGAGCAGGATGCACTTGAGGTGGGTGCTGCTGGTGTTCGACTTGGCGGGTGCAGGTGTGCGGCAGGTCCGGGTGCAGGCGAATTTGCAGGCGTGGCAGCTGAAAGGTCCGTGGGTGCGTCGTGGTGAGGCTTGGTGGCATTCTGGGAGTCGGCCGGTGTTGAGAGCGATGAGGGTGGCGGCGGAGTATGTCAGGCGGGTCGGTCGAGGTCGGGGTCCTCGTGGGCCAGGGGTCCTGGCGCTGGGCGCGGTCCAGGCGCGGATGGGCGCAGACGGGCTTACCTTTGGCGCGCCTTCGGCGCACAATCGGCGCGCCCGCTGCGCGTCAACGCTGCGCGTTCGCACGGTCGCCATATAAGGCGAAGTGCGCGGGTGGGCGGAGCAGCTGGGAGGCGGGAGCGGGGAGGGAACAGAAGGAAAAAAGGGGCGGGGTCAGCGGTGGTGGCGGGAAGCGGGTGGCGGCGAGGAAGGCGGGAAACAGGAAGGAGAACGCAAATACGGGCACAAGCTGACAAAACAGGCACAAATGAAATTCAAAAAACGCTAACACGGGCAAAAACTACTAAAAAACAAGCACAAATGAAAATCAAAACGCTAACACGGGCAAATACTACTAAAAAACAAGCACAAATGGGGAGCAAAACAAAACAAAACAAACGACAGCAGGGTCAGCCGGCAGCGAGGCAGGCAGCGAGGCAGACGGCAAGGCAATGGGGCACACGCAGCAGCTGGTGGCCGTGCGGCGCGGGGGTGTCCCACAAGTGGGTCACACTCACCTGTGTCGCACGGTCGCCATATAAGGCCAAGTGCGCGGGTGGGCGGAGCAGCTGGGAGGCGGGAGCGGGGAGGGAACAGAAGGAAAAAAGGGGCGGGGTCAGCGGTGGTGGCGGGAAGCGGGGGGCGGCGAGGAAGGCGGGAAACAGGAAGGAGAACGCAAATACGGGCACGAGCTGACAAAACAGGCACAAATGGAATTCAAAAAACGCTAACACGGGCAAAAACTACTAAAAAACAAGCACAAATGAAAATCAAAAAACGCTAATACGGACAAATACTACTAAAAAACAAGCACAAATGGGGAGCAAAACAAAACAAAACAAACGACAGCAGGGTCAGCCGGCAGCGAGGCAGGCAGCGAGGCAGACGGCAAGGCAATGGGGCACACGCAGCAGCTGGTGGCCGTGCGGCGCGGGGGTGTCCCACAAGTGGGTCACACTCACCTGTGTCGCACGGTCGCCATATAAGGCCAAGTGCGCGGGTGGGCGGAGCAGCTGGGAGGCGGGAGCAGGGAGGGAACAGAAGGAAAAAAGGTGCGGGGTCAGCGGTGGTGGCGGGAAGCGGGGGGCGGCGAGGAAGGCGGGAAACAGGAAGGAGAACGCAAATACGGGCACAAGCTGACAAAACAGGCACAAATGAAAATCAAAAAACGCTAACACGGGCAAAAACTACTAAAAAACAAGCACAAATGAAAATCAAAAAACGCTAACACGGGCAAATACTACTAAAAAACAAGCACAAATGGGGAGCAAAACAAAACAAAACAAACGACAGCAGGGTCAGCCGGCAGCGAGGCAGGCAGCGAGGCAGACGGCAAGGCAATGGGGCACACGCAGCAGCTGGTGGCCGTGCGGCGCGGGGGTGTCCCCCAACCGATAAAATGTTGACCAACGGTTTGTGGTCTGTCTTAAGAGTGAATTTTGAACCCCAAACATACAACCTAAAAAGCTCAATTGCCCAGACACAAGCAAGAAGTTCCCTCTCTATCACCCCATACTTTCTCTCACACTCATTGAGAGTTCTAGATGCAAATGCTACAATCCACTCATTATTACCTTTTTTCTGTGACAATACACTACCTAATCCATACAGACTCGCATCCACTGTAATTACACATTCCTTGTTCATACGAAATGGTTTAAGTGTAGGAGAACGTATAATATAATTTTTGATTGTTTCGAACGCCTGTTGTTGTGCAACAGACCACTTAAACTCTTCTCCTTGCCTCAACAATTTTCTTAGGGGTTCCATCTTAGTTGCAAAGTTTACTACAAATTTGATGTAATATTCGCACATTCCAGCAAACGACAACAACTGATCTTTATTCGTTGGAACGGGCGCTTTGATAATTGCATCTACATTTGATTTTTTTGGAACAACACCATCCCCCGATAATGTGTGTCCTAAATACTCAACTGACTCCTGAAATAACTTACATTTATGTGCCTTAAGTGTTAAACCATTTGACTCTAGTCTTCTGCATACTTCTTGTAAATGGGTCTCATGTTCGCTCACATTTTTTGAAAAAACTAAAATGTCGTCCTGAAAGCATTTGACAAACATATTCAAATCTCTGAAAATATGGAACTTTGTCCTTTGGAAAACGGATGCCGCTGATGCAAGACCAAACGGCATACGTACGTATTGAAATAAACCCTGAGGTGTTATGAATGCTGTGAGTTTCCTAGAAGCTTCCGTTAATGGAATCTGGTGATAAGCTGATCTTAAATCTAAGGTTGAAAAGATTTTTGCACCCTCTAACATTGACACCAGCTCATTAATATTAGGCAAAGGATGACAGTCAATTACAATGTTGGCATTTAATGCCCTTAAATCCACACACAATCTTAATTTTTGATCCAGTTTTCTTACCAAAACTATGGGAGAAACCCATTCTGATGATTCTATTGGTTCAATGATTCCCTCATCAAGTAAATCCTTTAACATGCCTTTAATTTCTTCCCTGATGTTAATGGGTACACCTCTAAGTTTTTTTACAACTGGTGTATGGTTCCTTTTTAGCACAATATTATGTGAAAAATGTTTGAGCTTTCCTAATTTTTTCACAAAAAACAGAACTAAAAGATTTTACTAGATTACATCCTTTCTCAATATTGGTAAGCTTTACACTAGATGGATCAATTGCAGAAACAGAACCCATAAGACTGTCATCACAAAGAGAAATGGGATCTTTAGCACGTGGATTTATCTGGATTCCTAATTTCCATTGATCCAGCCATCCTAAAACATTAACACCTTTGAGGGAAATGTATAATTTGATGTCAGCCTTCCTATTCCTAAATTGAATCATCACCTGAAAGAAACCAAGTATATCAATTTTTGTACCAGAGAAATTCTTTGCAGAAATATCAGACTCTTTCATTTCATTCAACATTTCAGACTTGTCTAAAGTTTTGCTGAAATATTCTTGAGTTATAATAGTCCATGGTGAACCTGAATCCACCATAAGAGACAACTCCTTTCCACAAATCTTGAAAATGCAATCAGGTGATTTAAGGTGTAACAATGCTTGGTCATCAATGATAGATACTACAAAACCATTAGTTTGTGACTCAATATCATTAATAACATTTACGTTTTCCTCTGTTACTGAAGAAACAGAGCCCTTATTATAAGTTTGAATGCGTCTGTCTCTATACATATTGCCAAAATGACCAACTCTCTTACAGAATTTGCATTCTTTCTTTAGTGCTGGACAACCTGGAAAAGAAGCATAGTGAGATTTGTTCCCACATCTAAAACATATTCCTTGCATATTACTAAATTCATTAGGTTTTTGTGTAAAATTTTATTTAGGTCTGAATGACATATATTTTGTTGAAAGTTGATTAGCAACCAGTTTGTTATCTTGTCTATTTTTTACAACACAAACTTCTTCTTCAGAAACTTTCTTCTCCGTGTCATTCCTAATAGTTTTCATCCATAAGTCAGATTGTTCTTGAGCTTTAGCTATTGCAATTGTCTCTGTAAGATTGCGATCACCCATAACCCAAAGTTTGCCTTGTATCTTTTTGCATTTAATATGTACAATGATCTGATCTTGTATCATTTCATCTGTCATCATACCAAAATTGCAATGTAGACTTAAAGATCTTAAAGAAGTTAAAAAGTCATCAAAAGTTTCATCTTCTTTCTGTTTCCTAGTGTAAAATTTGAACCGATTCAAAGCAATACTGACATTGGGTTTAAATCTTTTCTCAAGCCTTGCTAAGGCTTCAGTATAAACATTCATGGAATCTCCCCCTCCATCACTCTGAGAGATTATTTGTGGTAAAGATCTAAAAATGACTTGCCCTTCCGAACCAAGGCAATGCAAAAGAATACTTTTCTTCCTCTCAGAGCCCATTCTTTCACCATCAATAGCCTTCATATAAGTCAAGAATTCCTCTTTCCACATTGTCCAAGGCATGGGTGGATATCCCTTGAGTTGTAAAAATTTTGCAGGAGGATCAAACTGCATGTTATTTCGTAAATAAGTTGAACATTATAATACTAAACTATTGATGGTAGTATTTTGCCAGTAGCTGGATACAGTATATGGTGTAGAATAGCCTTGAAATTATGATTTTGAAATTTTCCAGAAAACAGGTTAAAATGAAAAATAACTTACTTCCAAGCGTTGTACCAAATTGTGTCCAAAAAACGAAGTATGTAGATCCTCTAAATCGGCAAAAGAAATACGTCGCGTTACAAATGCAACCAGTGAATAATAACAAAATGGCCGCTGTACGTGTGACGTGAAGACGCGGTGAAGGCTATGCGTCATCAGGAATCATTGCGCATGTGCTCGAGACACTCAAAAACGAATATCGGGGAACTGTTTACTTTCGAGACTCCTCGTGTGTCACAACGTCAATACACAGGTAAATACCCATCAGATTTTGACAAAAGCGTTGAACGAGTGTCGCGCATAGAGAATAAAGAAAAATTTAAGAAAAACAAAGTTTGAATGTGACACGGTACAAAAGGCTAGTAGAATTGAAGGTGCATTCTGTTTAAGTTAAAGAAAAGAATTCCAGCCGCAGGTGCAATCAGAGCACAGAAACGCTCCTTTCAGCCGCAGGTACAATCATAGCACATTAAGAAACATAAGTTTAAAAGTACATACCAAAACTTCAAAAAGATTGAAAACGAATAAAAATTGTGGGTTCAACACCACTCAATTCCGTGCTGCTTAGTGGTGATCCCATCCTCGTCGCCATATTTTGTTAAATAATCAGGAAAAGTAGTAAAAATATGATGTATATTTATTGGCAGCATGGCAATCCATCTTCATGTATCAGAGTCCAGCTGTAACTGACTCTCCATCCAACAACATTACAGTTCCACTAACATGTGGAATATAGAACACCATTGAATCAAAACATGTCGCATGCAATGGCATGCGACCATAACCATACTTTTTAAAGAGATACACAATAAAATAAGGATATAACACCCTCTTTAACACAAGCCGATCTCACATGTGTAACTGTGTCCTGAGTCCGGAATAGCATTGACCCCAAGTCTGTGGCACAGACCACAGCACCACACTCCCTTTGATCAGTGAGACATATTTCCCACATAGTCCCACTAACCCTATTTAAAACAAGCCGTTCCCACATGTGTAACTGTGCCCTGAGTACTGAATGGCAGTGACCCCAAGTCTGTGGCACCGACCACAGCACCACACTCCCTTCGATCAGTGAGGCATATTTCGATATTCAAGCCGATAACACGTAGTCCCACTAACCCTCTTTAACACAAGCCGATCCCACATGTGTAACTGTGTCCTGAGTCCTAAATGGCAGAGACCCCAAGTCTGTGGCAGTGACCACAGCACTGTACTCCCTAGGATTAGTGAGGTATGTTTCGATATTCAAGCTGGCCACACATACACCCACTAACCTTCATTAACACAAGCCAATCCCACATGTGTAACTGTGTCCTGAGTCCTAAATGGCAGTGACCCCAAGTCCGTGGCAGCGACCACAGCACCATACTCCCTTCGGTTTTGAGGCATTTTTCGATATGCAAGCCGGCGACACGTAGTCCCACTAAACCTCTTTAATACAAGCCGATCCCACATGTGTGACTGTGTCCTGAGTCCTGAATGGCAGTGACCCTACGTCTGTTGCACCGACCGCAGCACCACACTCTCTTCGATCAGTGAGGCATATTTCGATATTTAAGCCGACGACACGTAGTCCCACTAAGCTTCTTTAACACAAGCGGATCCCAAATGTGTAACTGTGTCCTGAGTCCTGAATGGCTGTGACCCCAAGTCTGTGGCATCAACCACATCACCACACTCCCTTCGATCAGTGAGACATTTTTCGATATTCAAGCCGACGACACGTAGTCCCTCTAACCCTCCTTAACACAAGCCGCTCCCACATGTGTAACTGTGTCCTGAGTCCAGAATGGCAGTGACCCCAAGTCAGTGGCACCGACCACAGCACCACAGTCCCTTCAATCAATAAGGCTTATTTTGATATTCAATCCAGCGACACGTAGTCCCATTAACCCTCTTGAACACAATTTGATCCCACATGTGTAACTGCATCCTGAGTCCTAAATGGCAGTGACCCCAAGTCTGTGGCTGTGACCACAGCACTATACTCCCTTCGATTTGTGAGGTATATTTCGATATGCAAGCTGGACACACATACTCCCACTAACCCTCATTAACACAAACCAATCCCACATGTGTGACTGTGTCCTGAGTCCTAAATGGCAGTGACCCCCAAATCCGTGACAGCGACCACAGCACCATACTCCCTCCGAATTGAGAGGCATATTTCGATATGCAAGCCGGAGACACGTAGTCCCACTAACCGTCTTTAAACAAGCCGATCTCACATGTGTAACTGTGTCCTGAGTCCGGAATGGCAGTGACCCCAAGTCTGTGGCAACGACCACAGCACCACACACCCTTTGATCATTGAGGCATATTTCCCACATAGTCCCACTAACCCTCTTTAACACAAGCCGATCCCACACGTGCAACTGTGTTCTCAGTCCTGAATGGCAGAGACCCTCAAGTCTGTGGCACCGACCACAGCATCACACTCCTTTCAATCAGTAAGGCATATTTCGACATTCAAGCCAGCGACACTTAGTCCCACTAACCCTGTTTAAAACAAGCAATCACATATATGTAACTGTGCCCTGAGTCATAAATGGCAGAGACCCCAAGTCCATGACAGCGACCACAGCACTATACTCCCTTCGATTTGTGAGGTATATTTTGATATGTAAGCCGGCCACACGAACTCCCACTAACCCTCTTTAACACAAGCCGATCCCACATGTTTAACTGAGTCCTGAATGGCAGTGACTCCAAGTCTGGTGCACCAACCACAGCACCACACTCCCGTCGATCAGTGAGGCATATTTCGATATTCAAGCGGGCGACACGTAGTCACACTAACCCTCTTTAACACAAGCCGATCTCACATGTGTAACTGTGTCCTGAGTCCTGAATAGCAGTGACCCCAAGTCTGTGGCACCCACCACAGCACCACTCTCCCTTCCATCTGTGTGGCATATTTCCCACGTAGTCCTACTAACCCTCTTTAACACAAGCCGATCCCACATGTGTAACTGTGTCCTGAGTCCTGATTGGCAGTGACTCCAAGTCTGTGGCACTGACCTCAGCACCACTCTCCCTTCGATCAGTGAGGCATATTTCGATATTCAAGCCATCGACACATAGTCCCTCTAACACTCTTTAACACAAGCTGATGCCACATATGTAACTGTGTCCTGAGTCCTGAATGGCAGTGACCCCAAGTCTGTGGCAGCGACCAAAGCATCACACTCCCTTCAATTAGTGAGGCATATTTCGATATGTAAGCCAGCCACACAAACTCCCACTAACCCTCTTTAACACAAGCCGATCCTACATGTTTAATTGAGTCCTGAATGGCAGTTTACCAAAGTCCGTAGCATGGAGCACAGCACCATACTCCCTTCTATTTGTGAGGCATATTTCGATATGCAAGCCGGCGACACGTAGTCCCACTAACCCTCTTTAACACAAGCCCATCCCACATGTGTAACTGTGTCCTGAGTTCTGAATGGCAGTGAACCCAAGTCCGTGTCAGGGACCACAGCAGTATACTCCCTTAGATTTGTGAGGTATATTTCAATATGCAAGCCGGCCACACAAACTCCCACTAGCCCTCTTTAACACAAGCCGATCCCACATGTGTAACTGAGTCCTGAATGGCAGTTAACCCAAGTCCGTAGCACCAAGCACAGCACTATACTCCATTCGATTTTTGAAGCATATTTCAATATGCAAACCGGCGACACGTAGTCCCACTAACCCTCTTTAACACAAGCTGATCCCACATGTGTAACTGTGTCCTGAGTCCTGGAGGGCAGTGACCCCAAGTCCGTGGCACCGACCACAGCACCACAATCTCTTCAATCAGTGAGGCATATTTCAATATTCAAGCGGGCGACACGTAGTCACACTAACCCTCTTTAACACAAGCCAATCTCACATGTGTAACTGTGTCCTGAGTCCTGAATAGAAGTGACCCCAAGTCTGTGGCACCCACCACAGCACCACTCTCCCTTCGATCAGTGTGGCATATTTCCCACGTAGTCCTACTAACCCTCTTTAACACAAGCTGATCCCACATGTGTAACTGTGTCCTGAGTCCTGAATGGCAGTGACCCCAAGTCTGTGGCACTGACCACAGCACCACACTCCCTTCGATCAGTGAGGCATATTTCGATATTCAAGCCATCGACACGTCGTTCCACTAACACTCTTTAGCACAAGCCGATGCCACATATGTAACTGTGTCCTGAGTCCTGAATGACAGTGACCCCAAGTCTGTGGCACCGACCAGAGCACCACACTCCCTTCAATTAGTGAGGCATATTTCGATATTCAAGCAAGCGACACGTAGTCCCATTAACCCTCTTTAACACATGCCAATCCCACATGTGTAACTGTGTACTAAGTCCTGAATGGCAGTGACCCCAAGTCTGTGGCACCGACCACATCACCACACTCCCTTCAATCAATGAGGCATTTTTCGATATTCAAGCCGAAGACATATAGTCTCACTAACCCTCTTTAACACAAGCCGATCCCACATGTGTAACTGTGTCCTGAGTCCTGAAGGGCAGTGACCCAAGTCAGTGGCACCGACCACAGCACCACAGTCCCTTCAATCGATAATGCTTATTTCGATATTCAAGCCACCGACACGTAGTCACACTAACCCTCTTTAACACAAGGAGATCCCACATGTGTAACTGCATCCTGAGTCCGAAATGGCAGTGACCCCAAGTCTGTGGCTGTGACCACAGCACTATACTCCATTTGATTTGTGAGGTATATTTCGATATGCAAGCTGGACACACATACTCCCACTAACCCTCATTGACACAAACCAATCCCACATGTGTAACTGTGTCCTGAGTCCTAAATGGCAGTGACCCCAAGTCCTTGGCAGCGACCACAGCACCATACTCCCTTCGAATTGAGAGGCATATTTCGATATGCAAGCCGGCGACACGTAGTCCCACTAACCCTCTTTAACACAAGCCGATCTCACATGTGTAACTGTGTCCTGAGTCCTGAATGGCAGTGACCCCAAGTCTGTGGCACCGACCACAGCACCACACTCCCTTTGATTATTGAGACATATTTCCCACATAGTCCCACTAACCCTCTTTAACACAAGCCGATCCCACATGTGTAACTGTGTTCTGAGTCCTGAATGGCAGTGACCCCAAGTCTGTGGCACCGACCACAGCACCACACTCCTTTCAATCAATGAGGCATATTTCGATATTCAAGCCAGTGACACTTAGTCCCACTAACCCTGTTTAAAACAAGCAATCACATATATGTAACTGTGCCCTGAGTCCTAAATGGCAGAGACCCCAAGTCCATGACAGCAACCACAGCAATATACTCCCTTCGATTTGTGAGGTATATTTCGATATGTAGGCCGGCCACACAAACTCCCACTAACCCTCTTTAACACAAGCCGATCCTACATGTTTAATTGAGTCCTGAATGGCAGTTTACCAAAGTCCGTAGCATGGAGCACAGCACCATACTCCCTTCTATTTGTGAGGCATATTTCGATATGCAAGCCGGCGACACGTAGTCCCACTAACCCTCTTTAACACAAGCCGATCCCACATGTGTAACTGTGTACTGAGTTCTGAATGGCAGTGAACCCAAGTCCGTGTCAGGGACCACAGCAGTATACTCCCTTCGATTTGCAAGGTATATTTCAATATGCAAGCCGGCCACACAAACTCCCACTAGCCCTCTTTAACGCAAACCGATCCCACATGTGTAACTGAGTCCTGAATGGCAGTTAACCCAAGTCCGTAGCACCGAGCACAGCACCATACTCCATTCAATTTTTGAAGCATATTTCAATATGCATACCGGCGACACGTAGTCCCACTTAACCCCTTTAACACAAGCCGATCCCACATGTGTAACTTTATCCTGAGTCCTGGAGGGCAGTGACCCCAAGTACGTGGCACCGACCACAGCACCACAATCTCTTCAATCAGTGAGGCATATTTTGATATTCAAACCAGCGACATGTAGTCCCACTAACCCTCTTAAACACAAGTCGATCCCACATGTGTAATTGCATCCTGAGTCCTAAAGGGCAGTGACCCCAAGCCTGTGGCAGTGACCACAGCACTGTACTTCCTATGATTAGTGAGGTATGTTTCGATATTCAAGCTGGGCACACATACTCCCACTAACCCTCATTAACACAAGCCAATCCCACATGTGTAATTGTGTTGAGTCCTAAATGGCAGTGACCCCAAGTCCGTGGCAGCGACCACAGCACCATACTCCCTTCGATTTGTGAGGCATATTTCGATATGCAAGCTGGCGACACGTAGTCCATCTAACCCTCTGTTGAATAATCAGGAAAAGTAGTAAAAATATGATGTATATTTATTGGCAGCACGGCAATCCATCTTCATGTATCAGAGTCCAGCTGTAACTGACTCTCCATCCAACAACATTACAGTTCCACTAACATGTGGAATATAGAACACCATTGAATGAAAACATGTCGCATGCAATGGCATGCGACCATAACCATATTACTTAAAGAGATACACAATAAAATAAGGATATAACACATCATTCCTTTTCAAAAACAAAACAACAAAAGAAAAACAAAAAGAGATATCTACAGCATTAGAAAAACAAAAGTATGACATTACATTCAGTCAGAAAATCTTTTGGGTAAAATGACAACACGTTTTGCATCTTTGACTCTACGAGCTATAGAATCTTTTTTGTCAACAATGAGATTCTTGTCAGAGTGATTACTGTAAACATTATAAGGTTTAGAACATTTGGCCAACCTTCCCATATTCCAAATTCTACCATCTTGGGTCATGACACTATTGATAAACACTTTTTTTATCTCAATAGGATCACTAAATTTACTGGATCCTTTGGCTAATAAACCAGGTTTAAGAACTCTAACTCATTCACCCACCTGAAAGAATTGTCTTTTTGTATTCCATTTCTTGTCATACCATAATTTCGTTTTCAACTGTTTATCTTCCACACGTTTGGCAACATCAACAACATTCTCCTTATCATACAGAGGAACTTTGCTATATTTCTCTTTTAACCACCATGGTAAAACACTGGAGGCCGGGTTGCGACCCTTGAATAGTTTAAAAGGACTCACCTCTGAGGTAGAGTGGGGCGTAATACGATAAGTCCACAACCTCTCTCTTAATGCACTTACCCAATTTTTCCCGCATTTGATGGACTCTACAATAAAATTCTTCAACACCCGATTAAATCTCTCCACTTGCCCATTCTCATGTGGTTCGGATAAAGATGTTAACCTGTGAACAACATTGCATTCTTTAAGAAATACAGACATTTCCACAGAGGTCAACTGCACGCCGTTATCAGTGACCATTACTGAAGGGCAACCTTCTCTAGTAAAAATTTCTTTGAAGAATCCTATTACAGCTTCAGTGGAAGCTTTGGGAACAAACTTAACTTTCGGCCATTTGGAGTGATAATCTATCATAACCAAGGCATACTTTGAAGACTCTGGTAACATGTGGAAAGGCCCAGAAATATCAAATGCAACCTTCTCCCACGGTTCAGGTTGCCATTTTACCATTTTGAGAGGTGGGGTAATAGTCTTCAACATTTTATCACTAGATGCACAATCTTGACATTCTCTGACAGTTCTATCAATAAATCTATCAACTCCAGGCCACCAAAAATATGACCTAACCAACCTCTTCATAGAAGAAATGCCAGGATGAGTTTTATGTGCCACCTTAAGTATGACATCCTGCATTCCCTCTGGAGGAACACACTTACCAGACTTAAAAATAAAACCAGACTCCAACTCCAATTCTTCTTCTACATTATAGAATGGTAAAAGCTCCGCTCTAACTCTATCCTTACTTGGCCATCCCTCTGTGATATAACCTTTGAGTTCCTCCCATTTAGTATCTTTCTGTACACAATCCAACCACAACGATTCAGATATATCTTGAAAAGTATCTTGTAAAACATCTTGAACAGTAACCACAAAATCCCTTTCATTTAGTACACCCACTACATCCTGTTCACACGGTAGACGCGATAAACAGTCAGCTGTAACATTCTTTTTGCCAGGAACATAATAAGTGACAAAATTATATTCCTGTAACCTTGAGGAAAGTCTGGCTATCCTGGCTGTTGAATTCCATCTACCACCAACCGATAAAATGTTGACCAACGGTTTGTGGTCTGTCTTAAGAGTGAATTTTGAACCCCAAACATACAACCTAAAATGCTCAATTGCCCAGACACAAGCAAGAAGTTCCCTCTCTATCACCGCATACTTTCTCTCACACTCATTGAGAGTTCTAGATGCAAATGCTACAATCCACTCATTATTACCTTTTTTCTGTGACAATACACTACCTAATCCATACAGACTCGCATCCACTGTAATTACACATTCCTTGTTCATACGAAATGGTTTAAGTGTAGGAGAACGTATAATATAATTTTTGATTGTTTCGAAAGCCTGTTGTTGTGCAACAGACCACTTAAACTCTTCTCCTTGACTCAACAATTTTCTTAGGGGTTCCATCTTAGTTGCAAAGTTTACTACAAATTTGCTGTAATATCCGCACATTCCAGCAAACGACAACAACTGATCTTTATTCGTTGGAGCGGGCGCTTTGATAATTGCATCTACATTTGATTTTTTTGGAACAACACCATCCCCCGATAATGTGTGTCCTAAATACTCAACTGACTCCTGAAATAACTTACATTTATGTGCCTTAAGTGTTAAACCATTTGACTCTAGTCTTCTGCATACTTCTTGTAAATGGGTCTCATGTTGGCTCACATTTTTTGAAAAAACTAAAATGTCGTCCTGAAAGCATTTGACAAACATATCCAAATCTCTGAAAATATGGAACATTGTCCTTTGGAAAACGGATGCCGCTGATGCAAGACCAAACGGCATATGTACGTATTGAAATAAACCCTGAGGTGTTATGAATGCTGTGAGTTTCCTAGAAGCTTCCGTTAATGGAATCTGGTTATAAGCTGATCTTAAATCTAAGGTTGAAAAGATTTTTGCACCCTCTAACATTGACACCAGCTCATTAATATTAGGCAAAGGATGACAGTCAATTACAATGTTGGCATTTAATGCCCTTAAATCCACACACAATCTTAATTTTTGATCCGGTTTTCTTACCAAAACTATGGGAGAAACCCATTCTGATGATTCTATTGGTTCAATGATTCCCTCATCAAGTAAATCCTTTAACATGCCTTTAATTTCTTCCCTGATGTTAATGGGTACACCTCTAAGTTTTTGTACAACTGGTGTATGGTTACTTTTTAGCACAATATTATGTGAAAAATGTTTGAGCTTTCCTAATTTTTCACAAAAAACAGAACTAAAAGATTTTACTAGATTAAGCCCTTTCTCAATATTGGTAAGCTTTACACTAGATGGATCAATTGCAGAAACAGTACCCATAAGACTTTCATCACAAAGAGAAATGGGATCTTTAGCACGTGGATTTATCTGGATTCCTAATTTCCATTGATCCAGCCATCCTAAAACATTAGCACCTTTGAGGGAATGTATAATTTTATGTCAGCCTTCCTATTCTTAAATTGAATCATCACCTGAAAGAAACCAAGTATATCAATTTTTGTACCAGAAAAAGTCTTGCAGAAATATCAGACTCTTTCATTTCATTCAACATTTCAGACTTGGCAAAAGTTTTGCTGAAATATTCTTGAGTTATAATAGTCCATGGTGAACCTGAATCCACCATAAGAGACAACTCCTTTCAACAAATCTTGAAAATGCAATCAGGTGATTTAAGGTGTAACAATGCTTGGTCATCAATGATAGATACTACTAAACCATTCGTTTGTGACTCAATATCATTAATAACATTTACGTTTTCCTCTGCTACTGAAGAAACAGAGCCCTTATTATAAGTTTGAATGCGTCTGTCTCTACACATATTGCCAAAATGACCAACTCTTTTACAGAAATTGCATTCTTTCTTTAGTGCTGGACAACCTGGAAAAGAAGCATAGTGAAATTTGTTCCCACATCTAAAACATATTCCTTGCATATTACTAAATTCATTAGGTTTTTGTGTAAAATTTTGTTTAGGTCTGAATGACATATATTTTGTTGAAAGTTGATTAGCAACCAGTTTTTTATCTTGTCTATTTTTTACAACACAAACTTCTTCTTCAGAAACTTTCTTCTCCGTGTCATTCCTAATAGTTTTCATCCATAAGTCAGATTGTTCTTGAGCTTTAGCTATTGCAATTGTCTCTGTAAGATTGCGATCACCCATAACCCAAAGTTTGTCTTGTATCTTTTTGCATTTAACATGTACAATGATCTGATCTCGTATCATTTCATCTGTCATCATACCAAAATTGCAATGTAGACTTAAAGATCTTAAAGAAGTTAAAAAGTCATTAAAAGTTTCATCTTCTTTCTGTTACCTAGTGTACAATTTGAACCGATTCAAAGCAATACTGACATTGGGTTTAAATCTTTTCTCAAGCCTTGCTAAGGCTTCAGTATAAACATTCATGGAATCTCCCCCTCCATCACTCTGAGAGATTATTTGTGGTAAAGATCTAAAAATGACTTGGCCTTCCGAACCAAGGCAATGCAAAATAATACTTTTCTTCCTCTCAGAGCCCATTCTTTCACCATCAATAGCCTTCATATAAGTCAGGAATTCCTCTTTCCACCTTGTCCAAGGCATGGGTGGATCTCCCTTGAGTTGTACAAATTTTGCAGGAGGATCAAACTGCATGTTATTT
The DNA here is from genome assembly GCF_964261635.1 of Lissotriton helveticus. NCBI lineage: Eukaryota > Metazoa > Chordata > Amphibia > Caudata > Salamandridae > Lissotriton > Lissotriton helveticus. Next base: position 44,827,995 of record NC_136063.1, read on the forward strand.
CGTAAATAAGTTGAACGTTATAATACTAAACTATTGATGGTAGTATTTTGCCAGTAGCTGGATACAGTATATGGTGTAGAATAGCCTTGAAATTATAATTTTGAAATTTTCCAGAAAACAGGTTAAAATGAAAAATAACTTACTTCCAAGCGTTGTACCAAATTGTGTCCAAAAAACGAAGTATGTAGATCCTCTAAATCGGCAAAAGAAATATGTCGCGTTACCAAAGCAACCAGTGAATAATAACAAAATGGTCGCTGTACGTGTGACGTGAAGACGCGGTGAAGGCTATGCTTCATCAGGAATCATTGCGCATGTGCTCGAGACACTCAAAAACTAATATCGGGGAACTGTTTACTTTAGAGACTCCTCGTGTGTCACAACTTCAATACACAGGTAAATACCCATCAGATTTTGACAAAAACGTTGAATGAGTGTCGTGCACAGAGGATAAAGGAAAATTTAAGAAAAATAAAGTTTGAATGTGACACGGTACAAAACGCTAGTAGAATTGAAGGTGCATTCTGTTTAAGTTAAAGAAAAGAATTCCAGCCGCAGGTGCAATCAGAGCACAGAAACGCTCCTTTCAGCCGCAGGTACACTCATAGCACATTAAGAAACATAAGTTTAAAAGTACATACCAAAACTTCAAAAAGATTGAAAACGAATAAAAATTGTGGGTTCAACATCACTCAATTCCGTGCTGCTTAGTGGTGATCCCATCCTCGTCGCCATATTTTCTTGAATAATCAGGAAAAGTAGTAAAAATATGATGTATATTTATTGGCAGCACGGCAATCCATCTTCATGTATCAGAGTCCAGCTGTAACTGACTCTCCATCCAACAACATTACAATTCCACTAACATGTGGAATATAGAACACCATTGAATGAAAACATGTTGCATGCAATGGCATGCGACCATAACCATACTACTTAAAGAGATACACAATAAAATAAGGATATAACACCCTCTTTAACACAAGCCGATCTCACATGTGTAACTGTGTCCTGAGTCCGGAATAGCAGTGACCCCAAGTCTGAAGCACAGACCACAGCACCACACTCCCTTTGATCAGTGAGACATATTTCCCACATAGTCCCACTAACCCTATTTAAAACAAGCCATTCCCACATGTGTAACTGTGCCCTGAGTCCTGAATGTCAGTGACCCCAAGTCTGTGGCACCGACCACAGCACCACACTCCCTTCGATCAGTGAGGCATATTTCGATATTCAAGCCGATAACAAGTAGTCCCACTAACCCTCTTTAACACAAGCCGATCCTCCATGTTTAACTGAGCCCTGAATGGCAGTTTACCAAAGTCTGTAGCACCGAGCACAGCACCATACTCGCTTCGATTTGTGAGGCATATTTCGATATACAAGCCGGCGACACGTAGTCCCACTAACCCTCTTTAACACAAGCCGATCCCACATGTGTAACTATGTCCTGAGTCCTGAATGGCAGTGACCCCAAGTCTGTGGCACCGACCACAGCACCACACTCCCTTCGATCAGTGAGGCATATTTCGATATTCAAGCCGATAACACGTAGTCCCACTAACCCTATTTAACACAAGCCGATCCCCCATGTTTAACTGAGCCCTGAATGGCAGTTTACCAAAGTCTGTAGCACCGAGCACAGCACCATACTCGCTTCGATTTGTGAGGCATATTTCGATATACAAGCCGGCGACACGTCGTCCCACTAACCCTCTTTAACACAAGCCGATCCCACATGTGTAACTATGTCCTGAGTCCTGAATGGCAGTGACCCCAAGTCTTTTGCACCAACCACAGCACCACACTCCCGTCGATCAGTGAGGCATATTTCGATATTCAAGCGGGCGACAAGTAGTCACACTAACCCTCTTTAACACAAGCCGATCTCACATGTGTAACTGTGTCCTGAGTCCTGAATAGCAGTGACCCCAAGTCTGTGGCACCCACCACAGCACCACTCTCCCTTCCATCTGTGTGGCATATTTCCGACGTAGTCCTACTAACCCTCTTTAACACAAGCTGATCCCACGTGTGTAACTGTGTCCTGAGTCCTGAATGGCAGTAACCACAAGTCTGTGGCACTGACCACAGCACCACACTCCCTTCGATCAGTGAGGCATATTTCGATATTCAAGCCATCGACACGTAGTCCCACTAACACTCTTTCAAACAAGCCGATGCCACATATGTAACTGTGTCCGGAGTCCTGAATGGCAGTGACCCCAAGTCTGTGGCACTGACCACATAACCACACTCCCTTCGATCAGTGAGGCATTTTTTGATATTCAAGCCGACGACACGTAGTCCCACTAACCCTCTTTAACACAAGCCGATCCCACATGTGTAACTGTGTCCTGAGTCCTGAAGGGCAGTGACCCCAAGTCAGTGGCACCGACCACAGCACCACAGTCCCTTCAATCAATAATGCTTATTTCGATATTCAAGCCAGCGACACGTAGCCCCACTAACCCTCTTTAACACAAGGATATCCCACATGTGTAACTGCATCCTAAGTCCAAAAAGGCAGTGACCCCAAGTGTGTGGCTGTGACCACAGCACTATACTCCCTTCGATTTGTGAGGTATATTTCGATATGCAAGCTGGACACACATACTCTCACCAACCCTCATTAACACAAACCAATCCCACATGTGTAACTGTGTCCTGAGTCCTAAAAGGCAGTGACCCCAAGTCCGTGGCAGCGACCACAGCACCATACCTCCTTCGAATTGAGAGGCATATTTCGATATGCAAGCAGGGGACACGTAGTCCCTCTAACCCTCTTTAACACAAGCCGATCTCACATGTGTAACTGTGTCCTGAGTCCTGAATGGCAGTGACCCCAAGTCTGTGGCACCGACCACAGCACCACACTGCCTTTGACCAGTGAGGCAAATTTCCCACACAGTCCCACTAACCCTCTTTAACACAAGCCGATCCCACATGTGTAACTGTGTTCTGAGTCCTGAATGGTAGGGACCCCAAGTCTGTGGCACCGACCACAGCAACACACTCCTTTCAATCAGTGAGGCATATTTCGATATTCAAGTCAGCGACACGTATTCCCACTAACCCTGTTTAAAACAAGCAATCACATATATGTAACTGTGTCCTGAGTCCTAAATGGCAGAGCCCCCAAGTCCATGACAGGGACCACTGCACTATACTCCCTTTGATTTGTGAGGTATATTTCGATATATAAGCCGGCGACACGTAGTCCCACTAACCCTCTTTAACACAAGTCAATCCCACATGTGTAATTGCATCCTGAGTCCTAAATGGCATTGACCCCATGTCTGTGGCAGTGACAGCAACCACAGCACTATACTCCCTTCGATTTGTGAGGTATATTTCAATATGCAAGCCAGCCACACAAACTCCCACTAACTCTCTTTAACACAAGCCAATCCCACATGTGTAACTGAGTCCTGAATAGCAGTTAACCCAAGTTCGTAGCACCGAGCACAGCACCATACTCCCTTCGATCAGTGAGGCATATTTCGATATTCAAGCCGACGACACGCAGTACCACTAACCCTCTTTAACAAAAAGCCGAACCCACATGTGTAACTGTGCCCTGAGTCCTGAATGGTAGTGACCCCAAGTCCATGAAAGCGACCACAGCACTATACTCCCTTCGATTTGTGAGGTATATTTCGATATGTAAGCCGGCGACATGTAGTCCCACTAACCCTCTTTAACACAAGCCGATCCCACATGTGCAACTGTGTCCAAAGTCCTGAATGGAAGTGACCCCAAGTCCGTGTCAGCGACCACAGACTATACTCCCTTTGATTTGAGAGGTATATTTCAATATGCAAGCCGGCCACACAAACTCCCACTAACCCTCTTTAACACAAGCCAATCCCACATGTGTAACTGAGTCCTGAATGGCAGTGAGCCCAAGTCCGTAGCACTGAGCACATAACCATACTCCCTTCCATTAGTGAGGAGTATTGGCATATGGAATGCCGGCAACACATGGTGCCACTGAACCTGCACTATGCAGGCTGGTGGGGCCACCAACGTATGCACATGGCTGTGGACCCTTCCTCATTGCTACCTCTGGCATACACTTTGGTCAGCAGGGCTCAGAATTCAGATACAGTCCCCATTCCACATGACGCAGTCCAGTAGGCAACACACATTACTCCCAGTGAGGCTGTTCACACCAAGCACCATCTCAGGCTCAGACAGTCTCAATGCATCTAGTACCACTAACCCTATTTAACACAAGCCAATCCCATATGCGTAACTGTGTCCTGAGTCCTGAACGGCAGTGACCCGAACTTCATGGCAGTGACCACAGCATCACACTCCTTTCGATTAGTGAGGATTATTTTCATATTGAAGGCTCGCGACACATGGTGCCACTGAACCTGCACTACGCAAGCCGGTGGGGCCACACACTTATGCACGTGGCTGTGGGCCTTTCCTCATCGCTACCTCTAGCCTACACTATGGTCAGCATTCCTCACAATTCAGCTAGAGTCCTGATTCCACATGACGCAGTGCAGTAGGCAACACACATTGCACCCAGGGAGGCCGTCCACACCAATCACCATCACAGGCTCATACAGTCTCAATGCTTCTGGTGCCACTAACTCTATTTAACATAAGCCGATCCCACATGTGTAACTGTGTCCTGAGTCCTGAATGGCAGTGACCCCAACTTCGTGGCAGCGACCACAGCACCAGACAACCTTCAGTCCTATTTCTTGTTCTTTTCTTTAAATAATTTTCTTTATATGTAAATCTATACTAAGATTCTTCCTTTTCCAACCGCACAGGGACACTTCTGGGACCAAGAAGGTTGTTGGGGGTATTTTGATAATGTAGGTAGAGGGTGCGTTACCTGGTGATGTGGGGAGAGGGAGCATCAAAGAGGTATCTCTCACAAAAAGAACTCAGATATATTTTCACAAATGAACAAAAACAAAAGGAGGAGTGCCCCCTGAAGGCGAGACAGAGAAAGTCTCTGCGCCTAAAGCTTAAGGCTTAATCAAGCACTCGTGCCCAACCTTAACATAATACATAACATGTCTTTTTTGAAGACCCCTCACTCACCAACCTAGTTGGTGACATGCTTCATCATCGGGGTCCCACCCCAAAGGCCGAGTGCCAACAGGGTGTGCTACGACACCTGATTACAGTGGAGCAGGTATTTTCTCTTTTTATATGTGCAGTGATAAAAGAGGGGTAAGTGTTTTAAAAGGGGCCAGATCTACTCACTTCAAGACTTTATTCCTGAGTGACTGGACACCTAGTTAAAAAACTGTAACACCTTTGTCTAATTAGGGAGACTTCGGTGTTTAAGACGTGTTGTGTTGTAAAAATAGCGACGTGTGCTATGTGATTAAAATATAGGTCTTAGGTCTACATATTTCAACCTCGTATGATTGTGGGTTTTCGTCAGGACCAAAAGGAAAAAGAGAAGGACCTGGGTGGTATGCCCACGCTAAGGAGCGCCCTGCCCTCGATCCGTGGTAGATGGGTGCACAAAAATGGTGTCCCTACAAAATGTAGTCTTCTCCCCACTCTGGAAGAAAAAACCTGCAAAGAAAAATATCAGGAAAGGGTAGTTGGGAACACACATTACAAGACAAAAAATTACTTGTACATATAACATATAAATGGTAGATTAGAAGAAAGAGATTTTTTCTTCGTGATCAGTAGATAAAGCTGGTGGATTAGCCATACATATATCTATTCCATTCAAGCAGTATCCTGCCAATGCGCTCATCTGTATGTGGCTCTGATATTGCTACTGTTCTCAAAAGGCAATTGCGCTATATATGCCTCTTTTGGGGGAGAGATTTTTGACTATTCAAGCCTTTAGATCGGTAAAATTTTTTTGCGGTAAACAATGTTCAATTTAAGCATATCATGGTGAAAAAACGGCTTCTTTTTGGGAGGTGATAATGTCTCACAAAATACCCATGCATGCCACATACAATTATCCCAGTTATAGGATCTGATCGTAACTTTTTGTGATGTAGCAAAATCACGCACGGATAGTGGTAAAACATTCAGCTTAGGTGAACACAGGAGCACCATCAGGTGTAAGAAGTCCATGACTAAATTGACAGAACACTACCTAACTGCAGGACACACACCTGAAGACCTGCAATGGACTATCATTGAACAGATAAGCCCTGGGAACAACCTGACGCAACGCCTTTTTGAGAAGGAACAGAGATGGGTCTATAGGTTGTCAACACACAGGAACGGTCTAAACGACAATATTCCCTGGAATTCATTCATGGGGTGAAAGTGCATACAAACAATAAGATAGGACACCGCAGAACAAACAATATGTGTCTTAAAAAACTACCGCTGCCCATTTGATAATATAGGACTCTGTCTGACCATAATCCGAGATTTCCTTGTATGTGGTCTGTGGACGTATCCTAATTACCATAACAATTGTGGTAAAAAAACCCTCTTGGGACACGATGTGGATCAGCACATTTCAATTCAATATTTAAGTGGAGCATTAACATCATGGCTAGACCATGCTCCTATACTTCTGATGCTCTGTTTTTTAATCCTCCTGTTGTAAAAGAAAACGCCAATTGGGACAATAATATAAGCCAAATCCGCTTCATAATTGTAACCTTCTAAGTGCGTCTCCGAACATTCCTGGAAGCGCCCTCGGTTACCATAGAAACTGAGTTTCAAGCCTCAGTTTCATACATAAATCCGCCGATTGGCTGAGCGATCCACGTGATCAGCCGGACAACGCCCTTTCCAGGAAGCAGAGCGCATACCATTATAACGCCCCTGCACTTAAGGCAAGGGATTACTACGGGGCGTATCGTCTATGGAACCAAGTAGGTTACCAGTCCGAGGATCAGAAGCCGCAAGTAAGTCAGGCCTCACACGATCTCCCCGGATTCCATTTTCACGCACGAGATGACGGTCAGTCACTCATCGCATTTTCTCGATCGTGTTTTGTTCGCTACTCCTTAGATTACACGAGCATCACCTTTGGACCACGAACGCCCATGAGGCGGATTCCTACCGCTTTATGAGTAAGCTGAATGTTTTACCACTATCCGTGCGTGATTTTGCTGCATCACAAAAAGTTACGATCAGATCCTATAACTGGGATAATTGTATGTGGCATGCATGGGTATTTTGTGAGACATTATCACCTCCCAAAAAGACGCCGTTTTTTCACCATGATATGCTTAAATTGCACATTGTTTACCGCAAAAATTTTTTATCGATCTAAAGGCTTCAATAGTCAAATATCTCTCCCCCACAAGAGTCATATATAGCGCAATTGCCTTTTGAGAACAGTAGCAATATCAGAGCCACATACAGATGAGCTCATTGGCAGGATACTGCTTGAATGGAGTAGATATATGTATGGCTAATCCACCAGCTTTATCTACTGATCACGAAGAAAAAATCTCTTTCTTCTAATCTACCATTTATATGTTATATGTACAAGTAATGTTTGTCTTGTAATGTGTGTTCCCAACTACCCTTTCCTGATATTTTTCTTTGCAGGTTTTTTTCTTCCAGAGTGGGGAGAAGACTACATTTTGTAGGGACACAATTTTTGTGCACCCATCTACCACGGATCGAGGGCAGGGCGCTCCTTAGCGTGGGCGTACCACCCAGGTCCCGTCTCTTTTTCCTTTTGGTCCTGACGAAAACCCACAATCATACGAGGTTGAAACATGTAGACCTAAGACCTATATTTTAATCGGGAAACAACCTTTACAACGCAACTTTTACAACGAATTACCATTACAACGAAACTTTTACAACGCAAAAACTATTACAACGCATGTATTTACAACGCATGCTTTTACAACGCAAGTACCTTTACAACGCATACCATTACAACGTAAGTATTGGTAAGTATATAATTATTTTTAAAATGTTATATGTTTGTTTTTTTTAAGGGGTATTTTTAGGGTTCAGGGTCAGTTTTTAGTTTGGGTTTTTGGGTAAAGGGGTATTTTTAGGGTTCAGGGTCAGTTTTCAGTTTTTGGGTAAAGGGGTATTTTTAGGGTTAAGGGTCAGTTTTCAGTTTTTGGGTAAAGGGGTATTTTTAGGGTTCAGGGTCAGTTTTGGGTTTTTGGGTAAAGGGGTATTTTTAGGGTTCAGGGTTAGTTTTCAGTTTTTGGGTAAAGGCGTATTTTTAGGGTTCAGGGTCAGTTTTGGGTTTTTGGGTAAAGGGGTATTTTTAGGGTTCAGGGTCAGTTTTAGGTTTTTGGGTAAAGGGGTATTTTTAGGGTTCAGGGTCACTTTTGGGTTTTGGTTTTGGGTTGGGGTACAAGGTATAAATTAAATTATTTAAATTACATTTAAATAAAATTAATTAAATTAAATTAAATTAAATTAAATTAAATTAACTTAACTTAAATTAAATTAAATTAAATTATATTAATTTCAAATAATTTCAAATAAAAAAAATAATATATACTTACCAATACTTACGTTGTAATGGTATGCGTTGTAAAGGTACCTGCATTGTAAAAACCTGCGTTGTAAATACATGCGTTGTAATAGTTTTTGCGTTGTAAAAAATTTGTTGTAATGGTATGCGTTGTAAAAGTATGCGTTGTAACGTCATACATCCATTTTAATCACCTAGCACACGTCGCTATTTTTACAACACAACACGTCTTAAACACCGAAGTCTACCTAATTAGACAAAGGTGTTACAGTTTTTTACCAGGTGTCCAGTCACTCAGGAATAAAGTCTTGAAGTGAGTAGATCGGGCCTCTTTTAAAACACTTACCCCTCTTTTATCACTGCACATATAAAAAGAGAAAATACCTGCTCCACTGTAATCAGGTGTCGTAGCACAGCCTGTTGGCACTCGGCCTTCGGGGTGGGACCCCGATGATGAAGCATGTCACCAACTAGGTTGGTGAGTGAGGGGTCTTCAAAAAAGACATGTTATGTCTTATGTTAAGGTTGGGCACGAGTGCTTGATTAAGCCCTAAGCTTTAGGCGCAGATACTTTCTCTGTCTCGACTTCAGGGGGCACTCCTCCTTTTGTTTTTGTTCATATATTTACTGGGGACCAGGAGTTCTCACCTCACATTTGAGTGAAAATACCCTCGCTCTCCTTTTTGTTTTCCCTAAAGTTAGGCAGCGCACAGCTGCGAGAGTTACACATAGTCATCACATAATTTATCCGCAATCATGAGCGAGAACCAAGGCCTCTCCTATACCTCATAGGAGGTCGAGGAAATCATGGGAGATCTATCCATATTTGCGGATGCAAATATAGCAGAAAGCATATCACAAACAACGGATTGGGAGAACCTAACAGAGTTGAAAAGAAGCAGGATCAGAACTATCCTACATGGCACTATCCTGAAACAGTACTTGCCCAATAACATGGCACCCAAGGGTCTATTAGTTACAAACACCCCTCGCATTTTCCTGGAGGACGCTGCCTTCCGAAAAGATTGGGCAGCAATAGCGTGGCACTGCACGCACGATTGGATAGTCCTCATCCTAAAAACTGCCATAAGATTGTCTGAAAAAATACAAGTCGAAATCCAACTAGCTGAGGGTCAGATAAAAACAACGATTACCGGTTACAAAAAGAAACTCGATGAACTGAATAAGGAGATCAATGAGTACAAAGACAATCTAATGCAGCAGAAAGTGCAAACATTTCAGAAAGATCTGAAAAGATTTTCCATGTTGAAAACCTATCCCTATTCAGATCCTGAATATGTACCACCTTCTAAGGCAGACGATAATTCAGATGCCTCAAGTAATGCCTCAAGGAACACCTCCAATGCTAGTAACAACTCAGGCAATGGAAACATCAAACAGAGAGACGGAGGACGTGGAAGAATGCAAACTAACTGGCCATCGTTCAATCCAGCACCGATGCAAGGCTATCCAGATCCATTTAACCCCCAGAACTATCAAACGTATGGATGGCAACCACCATTTCAGCAACCCTTCTACCCACCAAATGCTTACAGACCGCCTTTTTTAGCCAGGCGCAGAAGGGGAAGGGGAAAGAGAAGACCGGGGAACCAAGGCAACCAAGTGCATTGGGGACCGGTGGAGCCGGACACGAATCAACTTCGGAACAAGACTCCACAGGCAGGACCCAGCAGCCGGAAAACCTAGTCACAAATCTGGCGACTAGATCCCTTTCTAAGGATGAGGAACAAGTACTGAACAGCGGCCTCGGGTTTCTCCCGACGGCCAACCTGGACAAATTTAGACTCCAGTGTGAGCTTTCATCCTTCTTCAGGAAACTGACACTTAAAGCATTCTTTGAAAAGAAGGATGAAAGGACCACCAATGATGACCCAAATGAAACAGGACTAAGAACTAAATCAACGTTCATGCCACCACCACACACGATCCCAGTGGCAGTAACCACATGTGAGCAGGCGGTCTTCAATGAAGTAGAGCAGCTGACCCCTAAAACAACATTCACCAATCTGACCAAGAAAGAAAGAATGGCCCTGGAGACCCTGAGAAATTGTGACACAATCGTGATCAAACCCGCGGATAAAGGCGGCGGAGTAGTGATATTGGACAAGTCAGCATACCAAACTGAATGCCGAAGATTACTGTCAGATGAAAAAAACTATCGGGAACTACCCAGTGACCTCACCGAGGAACTACGCAGTGAGATAAAATCGCTAATAGACTACGGAGAAGCAGAAGGATATATCTGCAAACAGGAGGCTGATTTTTTGTGCAAAAGTGAAGGAAGAACACCTTACTTCTACACGCTCCCTAAAATGCACAAAAATAAACTACCCCCACCTGGCAGACCGATAGTATCCGGCTTGGGTTCACTTCTGGAACCACTATCTCGTTTTTGTGATGTCTTCTTCAAGAAACTAGTACAAAAGACGAGTACATACCTTCAAGACACTAAGAGCCTGTTACAACTACTCAACGATCTCACCGTGGACGAAAACACCATGCTGGTGAGTTTCGACATTGAGAGTTTGTATACAAGCATTCCCCAGGACGCAACATTGAAGGTCCTGGAAAAAGCTCTAGAAGAAGAAGAGTGGACTTCAAGAACCCCGAGAAATTTCATCTTGGAATGTGCAAGGCTTGCACTAAAAAAGAATTACTTTGAATTCGAGGGAACACTATACCTCCAGACGGGCGGAACATCGATGGGAAGTACATTTGCCCCCAGTGTGGCAGGATTATATGTCCACGACTTTGAGAAAAAACATATACTGAGTGAAGAAAATCCCTACAGATCAAATGTCCTGCTGTGGAGACGATACATCGATGATGTGCTGGCAATCTGGAATGGTACAGAAGACTCTCTGGCCTCCTTTTTCAATTGGATGAATACCTGCGACGATCATATAAAATTCACGTATGTTAAGGACCACAACACACTGGTATTCCTTGACTTGGTCATCAACAAAGTGAATGGGAATTTTGAAACTATAACTCACTATAAACCAACGGCAAGAAACAATCTTTTAAGGTTTGAAAGTTTTCATCCCAGGCCATTGCGGGAGAATCTTCCCTACGGCCAATATTTGCGAATCCGTCGCAACTGTAGTCAACTGAAGGACTACAAAGAGCAAGCAAGCGATCTCACCAAAAAACTGAAGAACAGAGGATACCCTGAAAAAATCCAGTCAAAAAGCCAAAAACGGGCTCGCAATCAACCCCGGGAAGTACTCTTGGCAAACAAGGTGAAAACAAATGTGGAATCTCCCCTCACATGTGTCACCACGTACAATAGAATTTCCAACGATGTAACCAGGGTGATTAATAAACATTGGTCGATTTTGAATTCTGGTAAAATGCAATGGGAAAAAAAACTTTTCTCGTTCGAAAAAGCAAGAAGCATTAAAGATGCAGTGGTAAATACCAGACCAGTAGTAAAAGCAGTACAAAATGAGACAGTGCTAAACGCCTGGGGACTACCAAAGGTAACAGGCCATTATAAGTGTGGGAATTGCAGTTTGTGTCCATTCACGACAAACGCAAAGACCCTGAACCTAGAACCAGGTAAGATCTGGACAATCCGAGGCCATACAAACTGTAACAGTGAGAACGTAGTGTACAGAATTACGTGCCCATGTAACCTGCACTACATCGGTATGACCAACAGAAAAGTCAAGTTGCGTATAGATGAACACAGGAGCACCATCAGGTGTAAGAAGTCCATGACTAGATTGACAGAACACTACCTAACTGCAGGACACACACCTGATGACCTGCAATGGACTATCATTGAACAGATAAGCCCTGGGAACAACCTGACTCAACGCCTTTTTGAGAAGGAACAGAGATGGGTCTATAGGTTGTCAACACACAGGAACGGTCTAAACGACAATATTCCCTGGAATTCAGTCATGGGGTGAAAGTGCATACAAACAATAAGATAGGACACCGCAGAACAAACAATATGTGTCTTAAAAAACTACCGCTGCCCATTTGATAATATAGGACTCTGTCTGACCATAAGCCGAGATTTCCTTGTATGTGGTCTGTGGACGTATCCTAATTACCATAACAATTGTGGTAAAAAAAACCTCTTGGGACACGATGTGGATCAGCGCATTTCAATTCACTATTTAAGTGGAGCATTAACATCATGGCTAGACCATGCTCCTATACTTCTGATGCTCTGTTTTTTAATCCTCCTGTTGTAAAAGAAAACGCCAACTGGGACAATAATATAAGCCAAATCCGCTTCATGATTGTAACCTTCTAAGTGCGCCTCCGAACATTCCTCGAAGCGCCCTCGGTTACCATAGAAACTGAGTTTCAAGCCTCAGTTTCATACATCAATCCGCCGATTGGCTGAGCGATCCACGTGATCAGCCGGACAACGCCCTTTCCAGGAAGCAGAGCGCATACCATTATAACGCCCCTGCACTGAAGGCAAGGGATTACTACGGGGCGTATCGTCTATGGAACCAAGTATGTTACCAGTCCGAGGATCAGAAGGCCGCAAGTAAGTCAGGCCTAACACGATCTCCCCGGATTCCATTTTCACGCACGAGATGACGGTCAGTCACTTATCGCATTTTCTCAATCGTGTTTTGTTCGTTACTCCTCAGATTACGCGAGCATCACCTTTGGACCACGAACGCCCATGAGGCGGATTCCTACCGCTTTATGAGTAAGCTGAATGTTTTACCACTATCCGTGCGTGATTTTGCTACATCACAAAAAGTTACGATCAGATCCTATAACTGGGATAATTGTATGTGGCATGCATGGGTATTTTGTGAGACATTATCACCTTCCAAAAAGAAGCCGTTTTTTCACCATGATATGCTTAAATTGCACATTGTTTACCGCAAAAAAATGTTACCGATCTAAAGGCTTGAATAGTCAAAAATCTCTCCCCCACAAGAGGCATATATAGCGCAATTGCCTTTTGAGAACAGTAGCAATATCAGAGCCACATACAGATGAGCTCATTGGCAGGATACTGCTTGAATGGAGTAGATATATGTATGGCTAATCCACCAGCTTTATCTACTGATCACGAAGAAAAAATCTCTTTCTTCTAATCTACCATTTATATGTTATATGTACAAGTAATGTTTGTCTTGTAATGTGTATTCCCAACTACCCTTTCCTGATATTTTTCTTTGCAGGTTTTTTTCTTCCAGAGTGGGGAGAAGACTACATTTTGTAGGGGCACAATTTGTGTGCACCCATCTACCACGGATCGAGGGGAGGGCGCTCCTTAGCGTGGGCGTACCACCCAGGTCCTTCTCTTTTTCCTTTTGGTCCTGACGAAAACCCACAATCATACGAGGTTGAAACATGTAGACCTAAGACCTATATTTTAATCACATAGCACACGCCGCTATTTTTACAACACAACACGTCTTAAACACCGAAGTCTGCCTAATTAGACAAAGGTGTTACAGTTTTTTAACCAGGTGTCCAGTCACTCAGGAATAAAGTATTGAAGTGAGTATATCTGGCCCCTTTTAAAACACTTACCCCTCTTTTATCACTGCACATATAAAAAGAGAAAATACCTGCTCCACTGTAATCAGGTGTCGTAGCACACCCTGTTGGCACTCGGCCTTCGGGGTGGGACCCCGATGATGAAGCATGTCACCAACTAGGTTGGTGAGTGAGGGGTCTTCAAAAAAGACATGTTATGTCTTATGTTAAGGTTGATTAAGCCGTAAGCTTTAGGCGCAGAGACTTTCTCTGTCTCGCCTTCAGGGGGCACTCCTCCTTTTGTTTTTGTTCATATATTTACTTGGGACCAGGAGTTCTCACCTCACATTTGCGTGAAAATACCCTCACTCTCCTTTTTGTTTTCCCTAATGTTTTCACGAATGCCTCAGACAGATGCCAGCTGACTAACTGAATCACAAAATGATTCTTCAATACTCATGTAGTGTGAGTTATGAACAATTTGCACCCAGGCTCGCAAGGGACAGCTGCAGTCAGTCCGCTTGACTCACAGGTGCAGTACTATGAGCCGTCTGCATCATTGTGGATATCACGTCACGCCTTACTGATTACATTCCGACGTTGGCCCCACATATCTACCTGTTGCAGGCGTACTCGCTGCTGGTTTGCAGGTCAGTGGTCTAGTTCTCAACATCTCACAGCCACTCCCTGAGGGCAGGTTTGCACGCACATGACACCCATCCGGCACATGCGTCACAGACCATATGACCACGCAAATATAATAGATCGATAACGTCACATCCTTTATTGCCGGTGCTGACTAGCTGGCGGACGCTCCACAGGTCTCAACCATAAAGAGTCCTTGAAAAGGTGTGCAGAAGGTTAGTCACACCCTCAGCTGTATAGCCATCAGGGGCCTATCATCCACTTGGCGTGGACTTCATATGAGTAGGGTTAGTGCCACCCGAAATTCATGTGGCCTTAAAGGGCCTACCACCACGTGGCACGGATTTGAGTTCCACAGGCTTATCGGCACCAAACCCTGAGGTGGTCTCCACCATTTATGACTCAGGACTCAGCGACATGTGTGAGATCTGCCGGGCCGCTGAAAAGCTGATATGGTCTCCACCATTCAGGACTCAGTGACATCTGTCACATCCGCAGACAAGCTAATGTGGTCTCCGCCATTCATGACTCAGGACTCAGCGACATCTGTAAGATCCACGCAAAAGTGAGGTCATCAGTGATGTCATTTGAGATCTCATCAGTGATGTCATCAGTGATGTCACTGACCATGTCATGAATGATGTAATATGTGACATCATCACCAGTGGATTGCGGGCGCGAGAGGTACAGTTAGTACAACTAACAATAACGGAGAAATTTCAATGGTTTTGTATGAGTGAAATGTCCAGCTAACTATAACACCCCTGAAACCTATGGTTTTTTCAAAGAATTTCTAAGGTTTTTTAAATGATAATTCCTAACTATAACCTGCCTGAAACCAACATTTTTTTAAGTGAATTTCAAAGGTTTTTTAAATGACAATTCCTAATTATAATGTTCATTAAGCATATCTGTTTTTTTTCTATCTCTTTAAATTATCATCCCATTCTTAACATCGTAAAAACTGCAAATATTACCATTTTTCAATTAATTACTTCCTCGAAGAAAATCACCTCAAACCAGAACCACAACTAACATTAATTATATACAAACCAGGCGTTCCCTTTGTAAATAACAAAAAATCACCCATATTTTAAACAACAAGCCAAATCTGCAATGCTACCTAAAAAACAGGAGATAGTTTCACTTACCACTAACAAATTAATATCAACATTTAACTAGTGCAAGGGCGTGGGCTATGTACTGTGTGAATTACATCTAACTTACAGCCATATCTAAAGACAAGTATATAATACAGGTACTAATTAAGCACTTCCAACAGCCAACACAATCACAACAAGTATATAATACAGGTACTAATTAAGCACTTCCAACAGCCAACACAATCACAACACCTATCGCCACCACCACTACAACCACCCCTCCTGACCCCTCCCCCTCTACTACCTTACAGACAGCGCAAAACAGGACAATGGACCTTCCCAAATAATATATACCCTCAACAGCACACTACCTTAATGTTCAGAGATGTGGCAATCAACTATGTATAAGGGAAGGAACTCGCACATCAACAATAATGTACACAATGGTAACACTACTGGTGATACGCTATACACAACTCACTATACAAACCAAAAACTTTTCCATGTGTAGATATACTATTGATACGTGTAGTGTACTGCACAGTGGACTCAACCATATTATCTCAGACACTGGGGAGTATTTTGGTCATGTAGATGTGTTGCCTCCCCCCGAAGCAGAAGTGGAGTGGGCTGGTTCAACATACGCAACTCCAGTGTAAGACTGTAATTAATTAGCCTACGCCTTGGGCGAGGTTCACTTCTGCAAAGAGAAGAGACTCTGCCACAGCGAAGGTCCTCACCCTGCCACGTGGCTGCCGCCATGACCACGTGCCTCCTCGATACAGGCCCATTGTGAACTCAGCACCACAGCACCGCAGACTTATGTCTGTATCATTTACTGCCTTCGATCTACACTGCGGACAGTAGGGTTCACAACTTGAATTTATCTTTGGATCTAAACTACGCACAGCATTGAAGTTAGCCTTGATTTATATAAGGCAGAGACAATTGTACTCTATGTCTTCAGACTTTGTTAAAATAAGTGACACAAATTCTACGTCAATATCTGTGCTGACTACTGACTTCGATCTACAGTGCGGTCAGTAGAGTTTACAACTTGATACCAGTTTGGCATAAGCATTACAGACAACATTGACTTCAGTCTCGATTTATTTAAGGCAGAGACAATTGTACACGGTCCTCAGATTTTCTTAAAGTATGTGGCAAAAAGCATTCCTTCATGTTTGTGTCGACTACTGCCTTACATCTACACTGCCGACAGCAGGATTCACAACTTGAATTCACCTTTGCATCTACAATACGGACAGCATTCAAGTTAGCCTTGATTTATGTAAGGCAGAGACAATTTTGTTAAAGGATGCCACAAAAAACATTGCTCAATGTCTGTACCGACTACTGCCTTCAAATCTACACTGCGATCGACAGAGTTTACTACTTGATACCAGTTGCGCATCAGCACTACAGACAACATTGAATTCAGTCTCGATTTATTTAATGCAGAGACAATTGTACTGTGTCCTCAGATTTTGTTAAAGTATGTGACAAAAAAGCATTCCTTGATGTCTGTGTCAACTACTGCCTTCCATCTACACTGCGGACAGCAGTATTCACAACTTGAATTCAGCGCTGCATCTACACTACGGACAGTAGGAAATTCAGCCTTGATTTATTTAAGGCAGAGACAATTGTACTGTATGTATTTAGATTTTGTAAAAATAAGAGACAAAAATCATTTGTCGCTATCTATGCTGACTACTGCTTTCCATCTGCAGAGCGGACAGCAGGGTTCCCAACTTGAATTCAGATTTGCATGTACACTACGGACAGTAGGGAATTCAACCTTGATTTATTTAATACAGAGACAGTTGTACTGTATGTGTTCTGAGTTTGTTAAAATAAC